>NC_132861.1:22755416-23995000 GCF_048164855.1 Canis lupus baileyi | reverse complement strand
ATTATATGTTCTCATTCATTTGGGGAATATAAATAATAGTGAAAGGGAATAGAGGGGAAGGGAGAAGAAATGTGTGGGAAATATCAGAAAGGGAGACAGAACATAAAGACTCCTAACTCTGGGAAACGAACTAGGGGTGGTGGAAGGAGAGGAGGGTGGGGGTGGGGGTGAATGGGTGACGGGCACTTGAGGGGGGCACTTGACGGGATGAGCACTGGGTGTTATTCTGTATGTTGGTAAATTGAACACCAATAAAAATAAATTTATTATTAAAAAAAAAAGAACTGCATTGCAATGAATAATCTCCTAAATGTCCCTTAACTTCATTCTTCTGTAGGTGAGGTAATATAATTTTCTCTCTACTCTTCTGAGTTCTTGGTTGAATCCCCCATAAAAAAAGACAGATTAACAAGAGAAAAGCAAAGAGAAGTGTATTAACATGTATACCTCCTGTATAAATGAAGAATATTCAGGGAAAAAGGAGGAAGTCCCTGAGGTGGCTTAGAATTCAGGTTTAAATACTATCATAATAGAAAAAAAAAGGAGAGGGAAATGTAGGCAGTTTAGTGGAGAGTAAATTATTTTTAGGAAAGTAACTTTTTTTTTTTTTTTTTTTTTTTTAGGGAAGTAAATTATTTTTAGGAATAGGAACTTAGAAGAAAAGATAGGAGGTAGGATAGTTTGTTACAAAGTTTGTCTGGCTATGGGTGCTGCTAATTTCTACTATGCTGTCCTGTGATAGGAACTCCCAGGAAGGAGATCTGTGGCATCTGAGTTCCTTTTGGAGAATTCATCTTTAGGCAGATAAGGAGAGTTCATACGAAGCTTCTCTTGTCACTAGCTGTTTTTCAAGTGTCTACAGCTCAAAATAATCAATATATCAAAAGGGCATATTTTGGGTGGCATATTTTGCTAACCTTTACTTGCAAGATAATAATACTGAAGAATTATAGGGTATTGAATGCTATTCTATCCCAAAGTGGTTTTTACCAATATACACTCACAATGAAAAATCATAAAATTTCTCATCATTCCATATTTTATCCAAAACTGCATATTGTCACACATCTTATTTGTGGCCAAACCAGTGAGCATAAAATTCTATCTTATTGTGATCTCATTTACCATTTCACAGATTACAAATGAAGTTAAGAACAAAATTTCATAGATGTTTATATTTTCTCCTTGCCCTGAAACCCACCTCCTTCTTATTCCTTCTTGTTCCCTGTCTTTTTTTTTTTTTTTAATTTTTATTTATTTATGATAGGCACACAGTGAGAGAGAGAGAGGCAGAGACACAGGCAGAGGAAGAAGCAGACTCCTTGCACCAGGAGCCCGACGTGGGATTCGATCCCGAGTCTCCAGGATTGCACCCTGGGCCAAAGGCAGGCGCCAAACCGCTGCGCCACCCAGGGATCCCCGTTCCCTATCTTTATTTTCATTTTCCCTTTAACACGCTGAGTTACCTCTGTACAAATTAAATTTGAGTTTAGTTCACTTCGGACTCTTTTCTGTACTGCAATAATATATAATGATTAAAATCTGTCTTTGCCACTTTATTTATCATCCAGCCCTACCTTTCACAAGGTACATACTACTGGTTAGGTAGAGAGATTCGCTGCTGCGGTACCCAGGGCTGAGTCCAGCACATGCTGGTAGAGTACATACCGTCAAGCAGAAACATGCCAGGCCTCTTCGTCTTGTTTCACCCCCTCCCCACACCCAGGGAAGCAAGACTTCCCCAGTAGCCACACTGATTTCCTTGGCCTATATATTTGCCTATGTGATCAGCTACAGAAGCTACTCAGCATCAGGAGAGCTTTGATTTTGCTACACTCAGCAAGTACATGCAAGGATGCTCAAGACTAGTAGCAAGCTGTTTTTCCAGTGGACTTACTTTTCTATGACCTTGAAAAAGGTTTCTGACACATGAATTTGTTGATTTTAATAACGCAACACAAATGATGTTATGTTTTATTGGTTAGCATTTCATAATAATTCCTATTACTGTCATAAAGATTTCTCACCATACTGTATTATTTATATTTTTACATCTTTTGGTATATGATCTTGTTTTGACATCTGAAAAAAAAAAAAAATCTGGCTGAGGCAAGGGTGCCTGCTTCTCCAGCTGGTCAATTCTCAGAGATAGCCTAGGGCTCAGGTTGGGAGCATGCATTTGATACGTAAACTAAGGAATGAGGAGCCATCCCTTCTCGGGCTTGTACACTCCAGCAGACAGTATTCCTCTGCCTTAATATCCCAGGGCCAGGCAATTAGTTTTACAGTCCCTCTGTCCCAACACCCAACAGAATTATTTAAACTAGCCATTCCTAAACTGCTCATTCTGCCCTGCCTATCCTTTCCCATAGAAACCCCAATAAAGCCTTTGGTCTAATGACTTCTCCTCCCTCTTATATTCTCCCTCCTGACCCCCTGGTGTCCCTTTTTTAAAAAAAAGATTTATTTATCTTTATGTGAGAAAGAGAGAGCATGTGGGGAGCAGGTGGGAAAAGGACAAAGAATCCAAGCAGACTCTGTGCTGGGCACAGAGTCCACACGGGGCTTAATCCCATTACTCTGAGATCGTGACCTGAGCTGAAATCAATTGTAGACGCTTAAGGTACTGAGCCACTCAGGTGCCCCAATATCCTGGTTCTTCTTATTTGGCCTTGAAAAGCATGTCCTGTCTCCTTTTTCTAGCACCTGTGGGCATAATAAACTTTATTTTCCAGAGGTTTTCCTCTGTTTCCTCTTGTGGCATCATCTGACAATCACATAAAAAATAAAAAACATTCTGCATATTTACTTTAACTTATTGGTAATTTATTACCAATAAATTATTGGTAATTTAGGGAAATTTCAAAAGTAATTCTGACTCAATCAGTTTTCTAAAACACTCTTCTTTACCTCTAACTGTATCAATGTTCTGGTTTTGCTATTATTTATGTAATTTTGACATCTCCCAAACCCAAATTTTCAATATATGTCTGTTTAGAATCCTTGAAGCTTTCTTCATATTAGATTCAATTATAACAGCTCCAGTAAAATATTCCAGATTAGAACTAGGCTCAATAATGTATTTGCTTTGAGATTTTGGGTAAAGTTATTTATAATTTCTGAATCTGTTTTTCTAATCTTAGCTTTCTATTTCTGCTTTAACAGATTACCACAAACTTAGTGGCTTACAACTCAATTTTATTAGATCTGGAAGTCAGAAAAGGTATACTCAAGGTGTCAACAAGATGACATTCCTTCTGGATGTTCCAAGAATCCATTTTCTCACCTTTTATGGTTTCTAGAGGCTGCCTGTATTGTGTCCCTTTTTTGTCTCCAAGCTCTATTTGCATCATAATATTTCCTTCTAGGATTCTGACCCTCTTGTCTCCCTCTCATAATGACATCATGATTACATTGGGTTCACTCAGTATCTATCACTTAGGGACATCTGCAAAGTCTTTTTTACTATGCAAGGTGATAATTACAAATTCTAGGAATTAGAACTTGGTTATGTTTGTTGGGAAGGGCATTTTTCTGTCTACCACATCATCTTTTAAAATTGGGAAAAGAACACCTTCTGTACTTATCTCCATGGTTTATCACTAAGCTCAAATGAGATAATTTTGGGAATGCTTTATGCAATCAGTAAAGGTATCACTTACTATAGGACAATCCGTCCTGTATGTATTTCTCTTTATTATATGTACATTCTTTTCTCTACATCCCCATATTGTTATAAGAACTGATTTCAATGCTGTGATTCATATACCTGTAAGAACACAAAAAACACTTACCTCTAAATGGCTAAAAATGTTGCATCTCAACAACTATTCTCTAGCATACAGTCCAAACTAAAGATCTAACTTCAATATTCCTCTAAAAATCACAAATTATTCTAGCATCATTTTCCTAATGTTATTCAAAGACAAGTCTGCAACATTCAAGTTTTCATATAAGGGTGTCTGTTTCTGAGATTTTTTTTTTTTCTTGTCTTATTGTTCCATTTGATTATCTCTGCCATATACCCAAGTCTCAACTGCCCTAGCTTTAAAATCAATTTTGATGTCTGGCAGGACAATTTCTTTATTCTATCTTCTCTGCATATAAATATTAGAATTTGTCAAGTGTAACCAAAATCTTGCTGATATTTTAATTGAAATAGTATTGTGTCTAAAAATCAATTAAGAAGAAATGAAAGTGCCTGAGTGGCTCAGTTGGTTAGCATCTGCCTTTGGTTCAGGTCATGATCCTGGGGTCCCACGACAGAGTCCCACGTCAGGCTCACTGCTCAGTGAGGAATCTGTTTCACCCTCTGCCCCTCATTCCACTCATATATTTATATCAATAAAATATTTGAAAAAAAAGAAAGAAATGAAGAAATTATTTTCTGAGACATGGTATAACAAATATTTATTGAGGCCTTATTTAATGCAATAAACATTGTATTTTCTATATATTTCCTATAATTGGATAGCATTTTAAATTGATTTTAAGCATATATTTTGCTATATGTGTTTATTATTTTAATTATATGTCTATAACTATTTAGGATTCTCAGTGCAAATAATAATATCTTCCATAATATTCACAGATTTGTTTTCCTTTATTATCCTCCTAAAATTTAGAATTATGATTGCTGAAAGCATTAAGTAAATATGCATTATCAAGATCAGTACTTTTATTGGGCTATCAAAAATAAATGCTGAAATCTGTCAATGCTTTTCCTACATTTATTGAGATGCTCATATGTTTTTCTGCCATGAAAATGGTAAAGTATCTTATTTTGTTAAAGTGTTCCAATATTCTCAGGTTAACTCCAATATCTCATAATATATTAGATCTCTGCACCTTGTTGCATTAGATTTATTAATATTTGTTTAACATTTTTGAAATCTATATTCATGAATGAATGCAATCATTTAGAAAATCTTTGTTTCTTGCACTTGTTCAATTTTGTTAGAGAAGTTATGTTGACACCATAATTAGAGTTAGGTGCATTCCCTCTCACTCTTTTTCTTTCTTTTGTATTCTATGACAAAGAAATTTAAACAAAAAAATAATGATTTGTTTACTGATATTTTCATGAAGTTTACCTATAACACCACATCAATTTGTTCTTTTCCAAAAATATGTTTAGAATTGATTCAATGTTGGTTATATTACTACTATACTATAGAATAAAGTAAAACTATAGTATTACTCAAGCATGCTTTTCTTAAATTAACTATACAGTTGACCCTTGAAAAACTCAGGTTTGTGGCATCAACCCAGGAGCAGTTGAAAATCTGGCTATAACCTTTTATTCCTCAAAAACTTAACTATTAATATCCTACAGTTGACCAGAATCCTTACTGATAATGCAAATAGTTAATTAACACATATATTGGATGGCATATGTATTATATTCTGTATTATTACAATAATGTAAACTAGAGAAAAGCTAACATTAGTAAAAAATCATGAGAGATAGAAAATACATTTACAATACTTACTATAAAAACCTGTGTATAAGTGGACTGGCTTAGTTCAAACTCATGTTGTTCAAGTGTCAATTGCATTTTCCTGGAAACTTGTCCATTTTCATCTAAATTATAAATACACTGCCATCCAGTTTTCAATAGTATGTTCTTATATTTTAGATATTTGCTAAAACTGTACTAATATCCAGTTTTTATATTTTCTTGCCTATACCCAACAAAATATTTTTTAAGTGGTCACATCAAAGAATTAACTTTTGGCTTCATTAATATCTTCCATTCTATCTTTGTTTTCTGTATCATTGATTTTTTTTCTCTTACATAATCTTTTTTCTTGTTATTTTGGTACTGTGTTAAGCTTGGACTAAAAGCTCGTTATCATGCACAAATAAATTTATATGCATTAATGACAATATTTTCCTTCCAAGTATTGTTGTAACTGCACATCACATTTACTGACATGTATATGTATTTCTAATTATTTATAAATAATCACCATGAATTATTTCTTTGAGCAACGTGCTTCTAAATTTTCAAGTACATAGATTCTTTTTTGTTTCCTGTTTCTACTGGCTTCAAATTTAAATTTTCATTAAAGGATGAATTTTATCATTGTTATTATATGGTAGTTATCAGAACTTGTTTCGTATTTTAAGAAGTGGCTAGTTATTTGCAAATCTTCCACGTGTGCTCAAGTAATTCATAAATTATTGTATTGATAGTTCTATATATTTTCTGTAAATGAAAGTCATTATTTTTTGCTCAAATTTTTTATTTTCACTAAAATATTGGCAAACAAATAGTTAAGAAAAAAATGCATTTGTAAACTGTAATGATGAATCTGTCATTTTTATACTATTTTATCTATTAAAGATTCATATGTTTAGACTATTTTATTGCTTGTTTAATTAGTTAATTAAATATTTTGTCAAGTAATAGCCTTGACTTTTTAATTTTGCTTTGTTTTATTGTTTTCCTCTTGTCTTATCCATGCCTTTATTTTAAAGCTTTCTATATAATTATGATTTTAATACACATCTTATAAATAGTATGTAACAATTTTTTTTTATTTATTTATTAATGATAGTCATACAGAGAGAGAGAGAGAGGCAGAGACATAGGCAGAGGGAGAAGCAGGCTCCATGCACCGGGAGCCCGACGTGGGATTCGATCCCGGGTATCCAGGATCGCGCCCTGGGCCAAAGGCAGGCGCTAAACCGCTGCGCCACCCAGGGATCCCAGTATGTAACAATTTTAATGTAACAATTTGGTAATACTAATTTCACTTACCATAATTATCCATTTAAATTTACTCAAATAAGGGAAATATTTAGATTTTTAAAAATAGCATTGCTATTTTTAGATTTTCTATATTTTGCTCTATGTCTAAGTGATGATAGTTATATTATGCAGTCCTTTTTATTATTTATTAGTTATTTTAGAAATTCTATCATGAATATTTATCAAAGCCAAAAGGCAATATATCAGCCCATCTCCTGAATGATATTTAAAAAATAAAATTGTATCACCACCCTATGTGTAATTTTTTCTAGTTATTGAGTCTCTTGTTTTATCTCACAAATTAGGTATTATAAAATAATAACAATTGTATTAAAATGTTTGATTTGATTAACCTAAGTCTATAAAGGATTCTTGCTCACTAATCTTTCTAATATATTTGAGAAATATCTTTAAACAGCTTTATTAAGTGTAATTTTACATTCATGGAAATATACTCTTTTAAGCATACAATTCAAAGGCTATTGACAAATATATAGTTAGCTACGCATAACATATAGACATGATCATTAAATCCATACACCCCGCTCCCTGGAAACTACTTATCTGTTTTTGGCACTATAGCTATGACTATTCTTAAATTTCATATAAATGGAATCATAGGTTATATATTCATCTATGTGCCTTGTTTTATTCATAAAACAAAATGCTTTGTGTTTCAACCATGCTATTTTGTGTATCAGAAGTCTTCTTAGTTGTTTATGAACAGCGTTTGATTATATAGATGCACCACTTTTTATCCCTTCACGAGCTGAGGGAGATTTGAGTTGTTTTCATTTTGGGGTGAATACCAATAGAATGCTATAAAAATTTGGTAAGCATTTGTGTGAATATATGTTTTAATTAATCTTAGGTAAATACCAAGGAGTTGTTGAGAACTGCAGTGATTGTATGTTTAACTGTGAAATGTACTGCTAAACTGTGGTCTAAATTGGCTGTACCACTTTTTTATTTCTACCAGCAATACATGGGCATATGTGTTGCTTGCTAGAGCCATGATTTTTAATTTGAGCCACTTTAATGGGTGTATAGTGACATTTAATCGTCGTTTTAATTTGCACTTAATTTGTATTTTAATTTAACTTGTATTTAATGACTAATGATGTTGAGCATGTTTTCATGCTTTAGCCATCGTTGATTTACTTTAGCAATGCATTTGTTCAGATCTTTCACCCATTTAATATTGAGTCATCTGTCTTATTATTAAGTTGGAAATATACATCATATATTCTGGATATAAATCCTTTATCATATACATGTTTTGCAAATATTTTCTCCCAGTGTGTGGTTTGCTTTTCATCTTCTTAACTGTATTTTGAGAATCTATACTCATTAATTTTTATTTTATTCATTTACCACTGTTTTTCTTTATACTTTGTGGTTTTGTGTCCTAAGAAATGTTGATCTAACCCAATAAGAAAAACTGAAGTGTTTGCCTAGCCCAGTAGGAAGGACATTTTTTCTCCTGAGTTTTCTTCTAGAAGTTTTATAGTTCTGACTTATGATTAGGTCTATGGTTAGCTCAGCCACCATGAACCACAAGTTTAAATCCTCTCTGGTTTGGATAAACACATTCAGTGTTTGAATACTGTTCAAGGAAAAGCCAGGACAAATTTAAAAAGTGTAAATAAAAATGTCTTAATCATATAGAGATATATTTCCTAAATTCCGGGTGACTTGCATTTTGACAATTTAGTTATATGATTCCACATGTACTGAATTAATAATTTACCATGCTTGATATATCTGATTAATAAATTCCCCAAATCCTACAAGGAACAGATTTTCCATAGTGGGAAAATTTACTGTTTTCCCAGTATGACAGTTCCATAAGAATTTAGACATAAGTAAATAAATTTTTTACTATCACTGAAGAAAGCAATAGCAATTGAGAAAGATATTTGATGCCTTAAGATTGAACACACACAGAAAACTAATTTTGAAGAAAAAAATTATAGTGAAAAGCATAATGCTTACTCCAGATTCTCAAAAGAATATAGAGTTAAATCAAGTTCTGTAATTTTTCAAATGGTGGGAATTTAAATAGAATTGTTAAAAACTCACAAACCACAAAACAAAAATCCTATTTTCTCTTCTTCTTGTTTCTGGGTCAAGTTATTATCATATTGGTCTCTCTTTTTTTTTACTCCAAGATGCTAACAACACATCATCACTTATAGGTTACATGTCCTCAGTGAACTGCTTACTTCTAAACACACTTGAATCTGGTAGCTTTTTTTACAGCAAGACTAAAACACCAGTAACTTCTTTTCAATTAACACTAGAAATTAAAACAACTTGTCAACATAATTGATCTAGCTTTTTTGTCTTTTGTCCCATTCTGATCTCAATAGATATTTTAACATTATTTTGACAAATGGTTTTTGAAAGACATAATGTTCATAGGCACTGAGAATGAGCAATTTATTGAGTAAAACTCGGTTCCTACAATTCAGAATGTAATAAGTTAGTAAATAGCAAGAAATATAAGCATTTATCACACACTATGATAAGGGTTACACTACAGGTTTATA
Organism: Canis lupus baileyi; assembly: GCF_048164855.1. Lineage (NCBI taxonomy): Eukaryota > Metazoa > Chordata > Mammalia > Carnivora > Canidae > Canis > Canis lupus. The sequence continues at coordinate 23,985,690 of NC_132861.1, read as the reverse complement.
CCAAGATACTTCAAGAATGCCAAAAAGGGTTAGCCAAAGAAGCAATGCTCAGTTAGAGACTGACGAAGAATACTACCAGTGGTGAGAGTAAAGCCCCAAAGTGGAAAAAATCAATAAACATGGAAAATGATGAAACATGGAAAACAAAGTATATTTTTAAAAGAAGAATTATTCCCAGGTTTTTGGTGTGGACAAATAAGTAAATAATAGTGACATTAATGCAAATAATTATTTCAGCAGTAGATATATGTATACATTAATTTTTATGATAAGCACATAATTTAAAAAGCCAGAATATTTTGTAAAATATTTCAGGACATTGTATAAAATATGTCATCAAATTTTAGAGTACTTTTAAATTCTTTGATTTTATTTTTATATAATAATCTTTTTTTAAAAAATTAACTCTTCTTAACTTATAGCTCAACTAATTTTAGTGATTTAAGTGGCCATCTAACATCATTTTTATCTAACTCATAAAATGTTATATTTTATATAAGATTTTAAATTTAATAATAATTTGCTTTGAATTTTTATATGGCTACATTATCAATTAAAGAATAATCACAAGAGTAAAATATACAGAGATGTTTTCAAAGGGAATAATTTCATAAGTGTCACCGCATTAGTGAATAATATTTTTTTATTATGAGGATTCACTGAGGCCATCTTGTTCTGTCAGGAACTCAAATAAAATATAAACAGATAATTAACAACTTATAGTTGGAGGAAAGGCAAAGTTGGTTCTATAACAATGCCTTTTAGTTTTGGGAAAATATCGCTAAGTCATTTCATGTGAAAAAAAATTCTCTACCGTTATTTTCTACTGCAGAGGGTCCAGAGTGGGGGGCAAGTAAAAATCTCACCCACAAATACAATCTAGCCCCAAAGATACTTGTTGAAAAAGAAAGGATCCAAAATGAAAAAATTTATACTAATCCTAGTAAAAATCATTATTCATAGTATTATGATGTAAGATGCCAGTATTTTTGAAATATCAATAACCCATGGAATGAGGGTAGGGATACTGAACATAAACAATTCAAACATAACAGTTGCCCAATAGAGACTTTTTGAAAGTTCATAACAGATATAAAAACTCATAAGTCATTCCAAAGGAGTTTCTCTGCTAGATGCCAGAGTTTAAGAGTGATCAATAGTGAATTAACAATGTTTAAAAGTAATCTGCTCCTCATGTAGAACATTGACCTAGGAATCCAAGCTTTGCAATTAATCAGGAAAGACATTTGCATATGTTTTAAATTGAAGATCTAGTAATAGAATATAGACATAAAGTTAACTTTTTTGATAGGATAGATTACATTCTAAATACACTAGATGGAACTGTATCTGTAGATTTGATAAGTTAAGCACTTCATTGTTGTTTATTTTAATTTAATATGTTGCATTTATTTGAACAGATGAGGAAATATTCTTAATTTCTGTCAGAATTATTGAGTCCAGGATGATGCTAAAAACTTGAGCAACTTATTTCCAATAAAATTGGAAAAATTACAATATCAATTTGTGCATCATCTCAAAACCCTTAAGTAAATATAACAAATTCATAACTTTGGAACTATATTTCATGTATTCTCTCATTTTGAATTATCAACTTTATCAAATCATGATCTCGGGTACTTTTGAGGCCAAAAAAATATAGAAGATTTGTCAGTCAAAACTTGGCACAATGTGTTGTTACTTATTAAGCAAAATTTATCTTTTAGGGTGATATACTTCCCAAGAGAGAATGCACTTTTCATAATAGCTGTCCTCCAAATATCAGCCCGTTTGTTTTCTCCTAAGCATTTGACCAAATTTCAAATCTTGTCTTTGTTAAATGAAAAATTCATTTATATCTGAAGGAGTCAGGACCACTAAGTCTGTGCATGCAATACAATTCCAGATTATGGGGAAATTCAAAAGTTTAGCACCCCATGTGAGCATATCCCTGGAAACAGTTCTCTGTTTGAGCCCTCTTGATTAGAGACGGTATCCAGGACCCCAATTCTCTTTCAGTCTGCGGTTAACGGGCTCATTCAAGTGCAGGTCGGGCCTTCTTATTTGAAATCTTGGTGAAAAGTGTTTTCCGTTATCATTTTCCAGAAGAGGCTTAAACTCTTCCCCCTGCCAAGATCTTGCCAATGCCCCATGGCCCCCCTGCCTAGGCTTGGAAGAGTCCAGGCTTGCTTCCTCTGCATTATAAGTCATTGCCTTATTTCTGATCTCCATTTCTCACCTCCAGCCCATATTTCAGTTTTCAGTGTGTGTGTACCCACTTTAAGCACGTGAACAATATTTTCACCTTTCACCTGCTTCATTGAGTGTTTGTTACAACTTACACTAGGAAATTGGCACAAGAGCAGGGGATTAAGAAATATGTACACACAGAGTACATAGAATAAAATTTTATTATATATAACCATAAATATTTTGGAGTGATGCTTTGCAAAGAGTGAAAACGTCTCTACTGTGTGTCACAGTTAATATCTTGATATTTCCACATCTTCGTTGGCAAACCTAGTCCTTGTACCTATGATATATTCTCAACAATTGCAATAAACTTACGGTGGCTCACTTCACCTTCCATCTGGTACCCTTTTACCTCCCTACATGCTGGTAAGACCAAAGCTGCTTTATTTTGGATGCTTTCCATGGTTCTTATCAAAATCAAGTTGCCTTTTGTAAAAAGGAGGGGAAATACTAACTGCAACAGGAATACATATCATTTTGAATCTGAAAGTAGAAATATAACATATAAAGAAGGCTAAGGGCAATGAAGAGTTGGGAGTGTAAATTTCAGGTAACCTATTGGCAGATATGTAGTCACATAGGTTATTGTACTTCATATCTTCAAAAATGGGTGTTTGGGGTCTAGTGAGAGGAGCAGGGGAGTCAAATGTGAACTAGCTGACAAATATTTTATATCAGCACTCCCAATCAGCCATATAGCAAAACCCAGCCTGGGCTTCTGCATTGACTGACAAATACCAATGTACATCTACCACAGAGCCATAAAAAGTCATTACACAATAATATACATTTTCCTTGAACAGTACCCTCTGTTTTCATTTATCAAACTTCCATATTTCTGGAAAAAGAATTCAGAATTATTCTTCTCATTTGCAGGAACTGTCAGACTAAAGTAATCCACAAACTTTTATGCAAAAGAGAAGTAAATTACCAATGCCCGCCTTGAATTAAAGCCTTTTATTACAACAGCCCAACATGTTGGACAAAGAGAGGGAAATCAATTCTGTTTGAAACAAAGATAAAAAGCTAAGAATCATGTTACCCAGGCCTCTACGTTCTCACCCTCTACTCCCACTGTGGTGATCAGGGACCTCCACAAAAAATAAATTAAAAACCTTATCCAGGGCCCCTGGGTGGCTCAGTGGTTGAGTGTCTGCCTTTGGCTCAGGTTGTGATCCCAGGGTCCTGAGATCGAGTCCTGCATCAGGCTCTCCTGCTTGGATCTTGCTTCTCCCTCTGCCTATGTCTCTGCCTCTCTGTGTGTCTCTCATGAATAAATAAATAAAATCTTAAGAAAAGAAGCCCTATCTAATGCAACCTCATTTCCCATATAAGAAAATGCATATGGCTCCCAATAAGTAAAATAGTCGACAGACTTCCTACCAATCCTGAAACTCAACTCCAGTGTTGAGTTCTAGTTCAGTATCTTTCCATTAAACTATAAAATAGTTTGCATTTTAAATTGGTCATGTAATTAAGAAATATATATTTAAAAAGGAAATTATGTAAAAGGGAAAAAGAAACGAATCAGAAAAAAAATTAACCCCTAGTAAAAAAAAAAAATAATTAACCCCAATTTTTTTTTCCTGCATTTTGTTATTCATCACTTACTTCAAAGTCAAACATTGCAAAGTTAAAGATTATTAATTGTTAGGTTCACTGTATCTCTTTGTCAGGATAATTTCCCATTGAGAAGAGTTTGTCTTCATTGTCTTGCTTTTTCTATAGCATCTTCTGACAGGAAGTTGATCTTGGGAATATCATTAAAATTGCCTAGAGCTGGGAAATGAGATGCTAGGCATTTTCCTAATGGCAGCTGAGAACTGATGTTTACAATGGGATTTTACTCTATGATTTCTATCATACTGGCATGAAATCATTACTAATAAATGCTATATTTATTTCTCCAAACTTTGAAAAACTATGCTTTTGAATTACTCATAAATAATTCTTGATGCATTCTCTGGTTCCTCTAGTATCTCTTTAGTGATTCATTGATTGTATTAGAATGCAGAGACTCATTTCCAGATTAATTCACAACCCAAAGAAAAATTCTAATCCTCCCAAAGGTCAAATACTGTGATGGAGGGGAGTTAGTGTAAGACGTTAAAAAATATTTTGTAAGGTATAAGAGAAACTCAGACTTTATTGTGTCAAATTTAGTAGCAAAAATTAAATAATAGTTTCATTAAAAGAGATATAAAACTCTATAGAAAAAAAGAAAGAATGAAAAAATACTAACATTAACATTCTCAATAAAGCTATTAAAACACTAACTTCTCTTTGGTTATGGCTTAAATATTTTATGACCTGTCAATATACTTTGTTCTGTATAGTAAAATGTGTGGAGGAATATATTTTACAAATGTTTTAGTAAACTTGATATTGTCATAGTCTCATTTATAGAACTTTAGATAAAAGTAATCTCTAGAGAATTATGAAATCAAAATATATGTGAAACTATTTGAGATTAATTGCTTTGAACTTTGGAATACATACACTTTGATCATAAGCTTAAATAAGCGCAAAATAAGAAAGAATATTCAGTTGCTTTATCAATCCCTAAGGCCTTTTGTCTAGAGCTTTCTGACTTCGAAGAGTAGAAATGTGAGACCAAAAATAACTTAGATAAAAAAAGGCCTGTAGGGGATCCCTGGGTGGCGCAGCGGTTTAGCGCCTGCCTTTGGCCCAGGGCGCGATCCTGGAGACGCGGGATCGAATCCCACGTTGGGTTCCCGGTGCATGGAGCCTGCTTCTCCCTCTGCCTATGTCTCTGCCTCTCTCTCTCTCTCCCTCTGTGTGTGTGTGTGTGACTATCAAAAATAAAAAAAAAATTTTAAAAAAAGGCCCTCTGTGTGTGCGTGTGTGTGTGTGTGTGTGACTATCAAAAATAAATAAAAAAAAATAATAAAAAAAAAGGCCTGTAAACTAGATGGACATTTAATAATGAAATGCTGGGGATATTGTTATATGCAAAAAACAATATCTAGTCTCAAAATACCACATGTCTTCTAAGCAGTGAATGGCCTTAATGTAGATTCTCATAAGAAGGTAGAACAGACATCAGTTCAATATGCAGCGCTGGCTTACACGCCTGTGTATTTATTTGACTTGTTCAAGCTCATACTTACCTCTTATTCATCTGTTTTACAAACAAGGTTCTCAATGTTCATATGATATAAATGGGCTATTCACAACATTTTATCCCACACTTCCGTGTTCGTTAAAATATAAAGCAATCGTGTCAGTGGAAGAAATTCTCCAATTTTTGGGCATTTTGCCAATTTTTGTTTGTGTTTTTGGCATCATAACTACTGTAGGTGTGGGATGGAATGGTGTCAGGTGAGTGAGGTCCAATGGGCTGGCCCTGGTCCTGCAGTGAGTGTAAAGTGGTCAGAACTGTCCTGCATCCTGTATGAATGTTGGCTGTCCTGCCAGAAATGTGTGAAGGAAAAATCTTTAAACACTGAGGTTTAAATTCTGGATCTGTCACTAGCTGTGTGAACTGAGGTGAGTTAATTACCCTCTTGTGCTTTGGCTTCTCTTTTTGTAAAATCATAATCATAATATCAGAGGACTGCTGTGATGAGTAAATACAAAAATCTGCAACAGTGCTTGACAGACAATAAATACTCTGCAAGTCTTAGCTAATTTCAATATTTTATTTTATTTTTTAAGATTTTATTTATTCATGAAAGACACGGAGAGAGAGGCAGAGACATAGGTAGAGGGAGGAGCAGGCTCCCTGTGGGGAAATCGATGCAGGACTCCATTCAGGGACCCAAGATCATGCCCTGAGCTGAAGGTAGACATTCAACCACTGAGCCACCCAGGCATCCCTAATTTCATGATTTTCTAATAGAGAACTAATAAGTATATTAGGGAAAGAGAAAGATAGCATGTTTTCTTCAAACTTTATTAAATCTTATTTACCATTTCAAAAAAAAAATCGTACCTATAGTGGTAAAATAGCGGCTCTTGTTATTTAAATCACCAACAATGCACAACTGCATCTTTTTTCTTTTTTTTTTGTTTTCTTTTGTTTTGAGCAGCTGGCATCCCCTGCTGGATCCAGAAAACAACTCCCTTACCATCCCCACTCCCAAATTTATCAATGTTTAGCCTACTGACATACAGGTACCTCTAGATGTATAATGGTTTATTATTCACATAGTAAACAGGAAGTGGATTCACCCAGGGAGAAGGGCTCAAGTTATGTCTGGAGGGAAACAAGAATAAAAGGATATGGGTGACTGGACTTGTTCATTATCATTACAATATAGAGTGCTATGGTGCTACACTGTGTTCTGAATTGCCATCTGTGATCGGAGACAGAGGACATAGGTAGGCACGGGGAGTCAGTGAGTGAGTTTCTGACTTGATTACTCAGATATGGAGAAATTCTTCAGATATTGAAGATGTCATTTTGCTAACATCAAGAAGTGGAATCTTTCTGTACCACTGCATCATTCATAGTGGTTCCATTTCAGATTGTAAGCATCTCACTTTATCAATATGACTTCTAATGTAATTATGTCTTATGTGTTTACACTGAACACTTCTTTATTAACTGCTTAATATCTCCCTTATATTTATGGCATTGTCTTGGTTTATGTCCTTATATAGTTAAGTTATTAAATCTATAAATTTCATTTTAATATAAGAAACAATGTTCTAAAACTTTTATCTTAAAGGTGTCATTGGATCTTACAGGTTTGAGAATTTCTGAATTAAAATATAAACTTTTCTATGACTTAGAAAAATGAATGAGGAAGGGAAAAAGAGAATTTAAAGGGACATTCATAACATGGCATTTTTCCAAGTATAACATGTAATATTATTCTCCAAGTGAGATTTATTATCCTAACTTTTTATCCATATCCATACTTACCCACATTCAGTTGGCTTTTAGACCAAGATTTCATGTCCCAAATCTTTCAAGGAAAGAGACCTTAATTGAACAATCTATGCCACAAATTTTAAAAAGGAAAGAAGAAAAATCAGTATATGCCAGATGGCTTCCATAAACCCAGCTGGTGATCCATGAGTTTGTAGGCCTTAGGCTGGATTAACTGCCTTAAATTTTTTAATTAATTGCTTTAAGGAATTGATTTATAACCACTGAGAACTGCTGTGTAGCAACCAAGAAGTTATTTCATAAATAAATACAAAAAATACACACTTGGAATCAAAGAACTACAAAATACAGGTGAGGGAAAAGCATTGATAAAGATATTCTATTTACTCAGGGATTTACAGTGATAGAATTAAATGGTATCCAGAGTGAAAGAAAAGTCTATATACTAGAGTTCTAAAAAAGAATTCTGTTGCTCTGCAGTCATCCTAAATCCATATGCAGACTTAATTTTGGTGGGATGGCAGGCAAAGATGATGACACTTTTGTACCTTACAATTTTATGCTTATGGGGATGGGTTCTAGTAAAGTATATCTTGAACAATTCACTATTCAGTCATATTTTCACCTGTTACTCTAAAGGGTTGGTATCTTTCAGAATCAATGCTAAACAGAGGTAGGGCTGTTTTTCATTGACCCCATTGTTCATATTTCTGTTCAATTTCATATCTCCAGGAGAGGATGATTACTTACTAATGAAACTAAGCCAAAGGGTGTTCTGTATCTACTGGTCTAGATAAAGGATAGTGGCTTTATAGGTTGATATTGTTATGTGTTGTTGTTATTGTTGTGGTTGTTTTTTCAAAATCAAGCAGTTATTAATAAAAAGATCTAGGTATTTTATGGTATTTCATTATCTTAGGTAAACATGATACTTGCTTCTTAAAAACATTCAATTCTACCACTGATGTATTCATATCAAAGCCTAAGCATTTTGCAAACTATGAAAATGACCAAATATCCCCCTTTTCTAACTAGTATTATTGCTCCTTCTTTTCCAATGACAGATTGAGCGTTGTTTCTCTCTTCCTTCCTTGTAGACATAATACAGATACCTAATAATAGAATTTCCCCCACTTCATACAATCCACGAGTCCTACCTCCTTGAAGCTTTGAGAAGCTCACTTTTCATTAGTTTCTTTTTTACAGTTCTTATGGAAACAAACAAGAGCTAGTTAAATGAGAATAAGCAAAGACTATTTATTTAGAGTTGGCTATAGCACCGGAGTCAGTCACTATCACTGACATTTTGACAGAGACACAAAGGCAGTCAGGGTAGTGGGAAAATTTTATAGTGGAAAAAGAGTAAGGTTTCAAATATGACCTGATGAAGGTTGTTAGTCAGTTTCCTGGGCTGGTTATGCATCCAAGTTCTATTTTTGTATATGGTCTGGCCATTGTCCACAGTCATGTTTAGTCTCTCATTCCTTTGTAACATATGAAACACTTCATAGTTCTCACATTTGCTAGATATGTTAAAGGAAAAAAATAATATCTAGTACCTGTTCGATCTCCAAATGCTCTAGAGTAAAGATACGTAAAGTAGACTGAGACTACTACTACCTGGATATGGCAATGCTGGACTTCTTTGGGTTTACAGCATTTGCTCAAGTTCACACTTACATGCATTAATCATATGTTCTACATACAGGTCTTTGATGTCTGTATGACAGCAATGGGCAATCTGCAATATTTTTTCCCACTTTTCTATTTTCACATAATATGCAAAGCAACAATATCAGAGGAAGAACTACTCCTACCTTGGGGTATTTTGCAAATTCTTGGTGGTGTTTTGATTTTACAAAGACTGTAGGTGGGAGGGAGGGCTAGTGAAAGGAGACACAGTTCTAATGTTGCACAATTTCCCTGGCTGCAACGAGCCAATAGAGGTATGTTCCTGGTGGTCTCTGTGCCTGGATTCATCTAAGACCCTTGCTGCCTTGGACTAGGACTCTCATGCTAGGAATAGCACATCTGAAGCCACAAAAGCCCCCATATGTATTCAGTGCATCAACCTGCCTGTGTCTGGGAATTTAGTTCACGTTGAATTGTGCACCAATATTTCATTCAAGTCTTTTAGCTTGGGGTTAATTTTGTTTGATGTTATAGGTGACAGCTAGCCTTTGGCTAAGTTCTAGAGACAGAAGAATGTGTATCTTTATAGACTCTGATGGTTTTTCTGGATTCTCTCAATATGAAATTGTGCCTGCCCTAGGCAAAACATTTGCTCCCTTTAGGATTTTTCATTAATACATTAAGCTCTATGCATATTTCCCGAACTGGCAAAATTTCAACAGTATCAATTTAGAACTATAGTCGCTACTTTGGTAAAATTTTTATTTGCAAAACAATTTTCATTTGGGACATGCCTTCCACCAAAAAGGGTAAGATCCATCTACAGATGAATGTCTTAACTGTTGCAAGAAAAGAGATCATTAGTTAAACATGAGACACCCCATCTTTGTTTCCATACTTTGGAATTAAAAAGTGATTTTTAAAAATCATACAACTTGATCATTATCAAAACACTAAGTTATTATTTAAAACATCTGTAACAGGGACACCTGGATGGCTCAGCTGCTAATTGTCTGCCTTTGGCTCAGGGTGTGATTCTGGAGTCCCAGGATCAAGTCCCACATCAGGCTCCCTGAAAGGAGCCTGCTTCTCTCTCTGCCTATGTCCCTGCCTCTCTCTCTCTCTCTGTCACTCATGAATAAATAAATAAAATCTTAAAAAAAAATCTGTAACTCCTCTCATTTATGGGAATGTGTGTCCAAATTCATTTTCTTGACTCTAAAGATTCTCCTCTCAACTATGAGAGGAAAGATAATTGGTCTTTTATAATAATTTCATATTCATTTGAAGCTGATATTCTCTCACCTTGCTCCCTTTTTTATTCCTCTATTTCTTTTTTACCCTCTCAATAGACAATAAAGATTAATCAGAAAAAAACTAAACAAAAACTTCTGTCATTATGTGAGTATCTAGAGATATTTAGTCCAGATAAACATTCATAATGTCAAATTAAAAAAACATTATATTCAGGGGCTTACATTGTTTGTAGATAGGAAAAATACTACATATTTAATAGCCTTTTTTTTTTTTTTTGGTTATGAGGTAAAAAGGAAAAAGCTTGTTAACAGGATAACAAAACAAAGAAGAATACAGTGTTCTTTTTAATTTTGGCATAGATTAAGGCCTTTATTTAATATTAGCTTACCATATAAAAGTAAAGTCATCACAATATTTTCGTGTGTGCAAGACCATTCACTGTAGATTATGAATCTTACAATGCTACTAATAACAGGAATATAATGTGTTCACTAAAATTATATTTTCCCAGATCTTTAACTAACTTCAATCACTTAGACACATTATCTAGTTAATACAAATTTTTGTATACCTGGATGAATTCTTAGTAACATATTGATATAAAACACTAGTCACTAAACATAATTTTAATTTACTACTTCAGTTTTATTTTATAATAGAATTAAACATAAAAAATATTTTTCAAATTATACATGTACGTATACATATATAATTTACATTTATTTATTTTATTACTTCAATTTGTTAAAATAATACATGAATAAATGAATACCATCGTAAAGAAAAAAACTTAAACTGTACTCTCTTTTCCTCTTATGTCTGGAGAGCAAATGAATTGGTTATTTGGTTAAAGATGATAATTAATATAAATGTTTGATTATATCAGGTACAATACTTAAGAGAAATGCCAAGATATTCACACATATGGACAACGGGTACAATTTTCTAGTCTGTTTCTTACAAAAGTTATTGCAGGTTTTCAAGATGGAAATTTTATTTTATTTTTTATGTTTTTAAAGATTTTTATTTATTTATTTGAGAGAGAGACAGAGGGAGAGAACATGGGCTGGCGGAAGGGGCAGAGGGAGAGGGAGAAGTAGACTTCCCTGCTGAGTGAGGAGCCCTACATGGGGCTCGACCACAGGATCCTAAGATCATGACCTAACCTGAAGGCAGATGCTTAACCAACTAAGCAACCCAGGTACCTCAAGATGAGAATTTTATATCATTTTTCTAGAAACAGTGGTAAAGGAGAGCAAAGAACAAAATTACTAGAAATTAGCCTAGGATTCTCATATGTCTATCCATCTTCCAGAAGCATAGCAAGAAATAGTTGTCTAAAATGAAATTGGCTAATAAGCTCAAATTCATATTCCCTTCATGTTGTGAATGAAAAGATCTCTACTGATTTCAATGTGATTTAAAAAAAAAGAAGTGATTTTCTTCTTTGTGGAATACAAATTTTGTATAGTGAAAACCATCATCTTGAAGATTCAGACACAAGACATGTAGGGGAAAATTATTCATTATAGGAACCATAAGAACATTTTAGGAAACTAAAGGACATTTTAGGAAACTAAACACATATTAAATACTGTGTGACAAGATCTGGATTCTATAGATGGGTAAAGTAAAAAGAAATAACATAAAGAGAAAATAAACTTAGATAAAATTATCAAATGATAAAATGAAACATGACCAAAATATGGAGGAACTAGCAAAAAAAAAAAAAAAAACCTAAATAAAAATAAAAATAGGGATCCCTGGTGGCTAGCAGTTTAGCGCCTGTCTTTGGCCCAGGGCGCGAGCCTGGAGTCCGGGGATCAAATCCCACGTCGGGCTCCTGGCATGGAGCCTACTTCTCCCTCCTCCTGTGTCTCTGCCTCTCTCTCTCTATGTCTATCATGAATAAATAAATAAATAAATCTTAAAAAAAATAAAAAAATAAAAATAAATAAAATCAATTGGAAAGAAATTTTATTTTTTGTTTTTGACTTTGTAAACAATCTTTAAACTGGTAAGACCGTGGTGAATCAAACACTTGCACTTACTGGTCGTAGGTGAGTGAGTCTATTGATACTATCTTCCTGGAAAGGAATTTGGCGACATTACCAAAATATGCACATTTTAAGCATAGGAATTAATCGGGAGAGAGTAGTAAATACAGACATGCTTACTCAGTACTCTGGACGAATGTGATGGGTTTGTGAATGTTTAATTTTAAAAAATGCTGAGGTAAAAAAATGATAAAATAAAAAATACGGTAAAAGGCAAAACATATTTAACAATAAGATATTTATATGTTTTAGGTCTGAGAATTAAAAAAGGATGAAGCTGAAGTCTTTAAATATATTGATGATATGATAACATACCTACCCTAATATGTTATGTGTACATTTAAAAATATAATACTCTATGAATAGAAACAGGCCAATTTTGCAGTTAAAATCATATAATGATATGCACTCATGTAAATATTTAATTTTAAAAGCTATAAAAGATGTCAATGGATGATGTTATTATGGAGTATTTTAATTTGAGAGATTTCAATATTTTTCAATTATATTGCATTTACTCTTTAGTACTTTCCAAGTTTTCTGTGATGTTTATTTTATCTTCATTAAACATATCCTATTTTTATTGAAAATGCAATTTTTTTTCTTATCATACTTTTTCTTATTTGCAAGACATTTAGGAAATATGCCATATTATGTTGTTTTATATAAAACAAATAAGTAAAATAAAATTCAGAGGACAGTCTAATATCACTGGAATTTTGGCACACTGGTTTTAGTTTGAAGGGCTATTTTTCAAAAAAGGTAAAGGAGTATAAGGAACAAATAATAAAGCTCTACTACATTATAAGCAAAATGCCAAACTATGACTCAGCAAATCAGGATTCTAACTCTACTAGCTTTGCATTAGGGGTTAAAAATATTTTTGCTTTAACTTCATTCTGAAAAATATAATACTCATATTAGATATAATCTCATGCCCCGAACTTTATGAGATTTTTTAAAGTTTATAAAGCTCAATACTGAAATTTATGACCATGAAGATTAAATATTGGCTGTTTTAGAAGGATGGTTTATATTGCATGCACGTTTTCTTCTGGTTTTATTATCTTTCCCACTATGTAAACAGTCCAAAGTATTGTTTTCATTACATTTATATATTTATATTCTTATATATGCTTAATATTTAACCACGGAGTACATAATTATACCTGAAACATAAACAGTTATAAATTGGTCTAATTCTAAAATATTTAAAAAGAGTACAGGCTATTTCATGTATCACGTATATTTCCCAAGAAATATAAAGCTGAAGTATATATTCCTATGTTATTCCTTGTATGTGTGAAGAATTTATAATTCTAAACTCAAAACTATTCCTTTCATTTTTAGGAACTGTCAGAGAAAAATCATCCACAAACTTTAGTATAAAGGGGAAATCAATTACCAATGCCTGTTTAAATAGCTTACACATCTTCTTTAAAAAACTGGAATTGGCTGTCTTGATATTTGCATATGTAAGATTTCATTTAAATACTGATATGAAATTTTGAAGAATGAGAACACTGAGCCAAAACAGGATCATATATATATATATATTTTTTTTATGATAGTCACAGAGAGAGAGAGAGAGGCAGAGACATAGGCAGAGGGAGAAGCAGGCTCCATGCACCGAGAGCCCGACGTGGGATTCGATCCCGGGTCTCCAAGACCACGCCCTGGGCCAAAGGCAGGCACTAAACCGCTGCGGCACCCAGGGATCCCAGGATCGTATTTCCTACAAGGTGAGCAATGAGTTGTCACCATACTTTAGAAATCACATACTCTGAAGAAAGAAAGAAAAAGAAAGAAAGAAAGAAAGAAAGAAAGAAAGAAAGAAAGAAAGAAAGAAAGAAAGAAAGAAAGAAAGAAAGAAAGAAAGAAAGAAAGAAAGAAAGAAAGAGAAAGAAAGAAAGAAAGAGAAAGAAAGAAAGAAAGAAAGAGAAAGAAAGAAAGAAAGAAAGAAAGAAAGAAAGAAAGAAAGAAAAAGAAGAAAGAAAGAAGAAAGAAAGAAAGAAAGAAAGAAAGAAAGAAAGAAAGAAAGAAAGAAAGATTGATTATGTGGTCTCCTTTGACCACATTTCTAGCTGGTTTGCCTCATGGTTAATGGTTCCAAGCTGGCCTTTTCAGATAGGTAAATTTTGGACACCTTTTCTAAACTATTACTTAAACCATTTAAACTCCAGATACGTCAGGTCAAATTCCATGCTTACATAAAGTGTCATTTCACTTTTTTTCTTTAAGGTTTTATTTATTTGAGAGAGAGAGCAGGAGCAGGGGTTGGGGAGGGGCAGAGGGACAAGCCGACTCCCCACTGAGCAAGGATCCAGAGCCATGGGCAGGGCATATCAGAGAACCCTGGGATCATGACCTAAGCCAAAGGGAAGATGCATAACCAACTGAGCCACCCAGGTGCTCCTGTCACTTCACCTTAAAAGATTATTGTGTCAATGTGATTTTTAGTGATTTAGATTATGCACACATTCATTTTAATTAACAGAAAGCATATATTTGTATTATAAATGTATATAATACCATATAGACAAGTTATTTTCTATTGCAAAATCTAACTCATTGAAACAAGTATTTTGAACTGAATTATGCTAAATGTCTGAAAAGCCATATTTCAAAAAAAGGACATATATATTACTAAATTATTGCAATTGAGTTCCTTTTAAGTAATTTTAACATTACTTAAGTTACATTACAACATTACTTATTGTTGTGATTATAAATTGTTTCATATTCAATGAATTTTAATGTGCTAGTCCAAATGCTTATTTCTTTTATAAAGCAACTTAAAAGAATTAAGGTTTTTTTGTCATGTTACTCATTTTTACATGCTAATTTTTCTCTCAATTTTATGTCCACCATTATCAGTTTCTATTATATTCATACTTTGATGGAAATAAGTTTTATTTTTTCGCCTGCCTTATTATGTTTTTACTTAAAATCCGACTTAGTTTTTTATTTTATTTAACTCATTTAACTCATTTTCTCATTTATATTTTTCTGAATTACAATGACAAAATAACTCCTTACTTTACCCTAAATTATATGTCTTGTAACAAAAGCTTTAGCAAATTTTTCTTTACATTTGATATCTTTTTAAATTAATACGCAGTTTAAGTTTTTAGCTTGAGGCTAAAACTAATGAATAGTAGCCACTAGTGAGAGCATTTCTCTTTGTAAAAGAAATTAATTATAAATAAATGTATCATTTAAATATGAGGATTGAAAAAACAACCATTAATTTTAAGTACCCCGTTCTAATTTTCCTATTTAGATCTAGAAGATGAAATACTATGTTTCAAAGAATATATATATGCATATATATACGCATATGTATAGTATATCAACATATGTAGTATGAATTTGTATGTATATTATACATTTATTTTATACATTTATTTTAAACATTTCTTTCCACTATGTTTCTGTTAATAATATTAATCCTATAGTTAATATGGTGATTGCATTATAACTAAGTTTCCAGGCTTTATTTCCTTAAACCTGTTACTTCCAGATCACGACTAAAGATTTCTGCTGCAACTTTATCCAGTCACATTGTACCCATTTAGCCAGTAAGAATAGGAATAAGAAGGGAAGAGCACACATCCTCATGGAGATCATTTCATGAGTTGAACACATCACATGACTTATGCCCAAAGGTCAGAAACTAGTGTCATGTCCACCCGAGCTGCAAAATGAGTAACTCTGTTGTTGGTACTTCACTATGTAATATGTTCTTAAATTTTTCACTGCTATTTCAAGAATCCAGATTATTTTGTAACATCATATATCTTTTCCATTGTTTTGATTACTGCATGTATATATTAGAATAGCAAGACATCTCTAGACTAGTTCCCTGCATATTACATCCATTGTATTTTATAATGCTTTCTTGAACAAAACCTCAATAATGTAGCACCATTCCCAAGAGGAAAAGTTTTTCATATTGTATGGGGTATTATATGCCTTTTAGTATCATCTACAATCTTCATTGGCTTTTTCTATTACCTTAGAAGAAATTTTCACTTAATTATGTGTTAAAGATAATAGCCATGATGCCCAAAACATTTTAAGAAAGCAAGCTACTAGAAAAGTCTTTTTGAAATACAGTGAGAGCTAAAATATGACTCTGCAGTCTCTCATCCACAATAGTGTGCAATGTAAATGTTTTTCCTAATACCCAGAGGCAAATTAATCATAACAAGTTGTCAGGATATTAAATTTGGGATAAAATATTTGTAAGTCATTATAGCAAATATGCAAATAGTGACTGTGCACACAACAAATGATAGTATGAACAGTATTTTAGCTGGCTGAAGTAGTCAAAAGGATATAAAAGTAGAGTTAAGTGAATTTTTCCTTAAGAAAATATATACATTTTAAAAATATTTAGACAATCAATTAGAGCAAATGAATTTGAAAATCATAAAAGTGCTCTAAGCTAAGAGCAACTGTAAGAAAAATTACATAAATTTATGAGGAAGGAGCTATGATCAATACAGAAGAAGGTAGGAAAGGAAAAGAAGAAAATATATACAAGTAAATGGAAAAATACAAAACATATGTGAAATAATACCCAGTTTATATACTTTATTATTCATTAATTAAAATAATTGAAGGGATAAAAATTAAAGTAAGAGCATAGACAGATTTAGGATATTAGACTCTAGCTCTCCTACAAATTACAACTAAAAAACCTGAGTCCTAATAAAGTACAAAAAAACAAAACAAATGGCTAGGTACCTAGGTACTCAGGTAAGACCCAATGTTGTGTACTCTGGGATTTATATTTCCATTCTATAAATCCCATTTTGATGCAAATGCAATATGCAACCCAAATAATCAACCTACATAAAGGAAAAAAAAAAAAAAAAAAAAAAAACAGAAGAAAACAAAGTAAATGCTCCAGAGAAGCCTGTTGCCTTTTAATCTTAGAACCAGGAAGAGGGCTTTTGCTGGACAGATATCTAACCCTTTGGTTGAACAATTTTATTAAAGTGTAATTTATATATTGTAAACTTCATCATCTTCAAGTCTACAAATCAATTATTTTTAGTTAAGTTCCCAAGTGGTGTAATGATAAATACAAATCAATTTCAGGACATTTCATTATTCCCATAAGATCCTGCATGCCCCTTTATTTTATTTTATTTTTTTTTATTTACTTATGATAGTCACAGAGAGAGAGAGAGAGGCAGGGACACAGGCAGAGGGAGAAGCAGGCTCCATGCATCGGGAGCCCGATATGGGATTCGATCCCGGGTCTCCAGGATCGCGCCCTGGGCCAAAGGCAGGCACTAAACCGCTGCGCCACCCAGGGATCCCTACATGCCCCTTTATATTTAATTCCTTGCTCCTGCCCTCAGCCCCAGATAACCAAGCTTTACTTTCTGCTTTTTACAAATTTACCTTTTCTGGTCATCTTATATATATAGAATCATAAAAAATGTAGTGTCTTGTGTCAGACCTCATTCTTTTAGGATGAGCTCTGAAATTTACCCATGTTATAGTGTATCAGTAGTTCACTCCTTTTTTATTGCCGAAGAGTACTCTATTACATGCCTGTACTACATATTATTTCTTTATTATTTTTTAACTCTCCATTCATCAGCTGATATAAACATAGAAGCTTTGACAATTTTGCGAATGTATAGAATGCAAATGTCCAAATAGTCTTAGATTAGTGCATAAGCCCAGTAGACCAGAATAGCACTGCAAAGATTTTTAAAATTAAATGGATATTCAAACCACAACCCACAAAGTGGGCCAATGGGCACTCTCTAAATATGTGTAGATTGATTTCCTTCTAAAATGCAAGATTTAAATAGGAACGTGAATCTCAAAACATAATATTAAAAATGTATGGGATAAAATGCAATATTTCTTGACGTCTCAAGAAGTAGGAAAATTTCAACTTAAATGAGAAAAGATATTCAATAAATATCAATACCCAGATGACACCACACTGAAATTGAAAGTATAGGAAAAAATTTTAAGTCACTTTTCACAATAACACTGCAACAAGTGATCATGAGCACTCTTGAAAAAAATACAGGAATATAAAGACTTATCAAAGAAATAGAAAATGTTGGGATGCCTGAGTGGCTCAGTGGTTGAGCATCTGCCTTCTGCTCAGGGCATGATCCTGAAGTTCCAGGATCAAGTCCCACATCAGGCTCCTTGCATGGAGCCTGCTTCTCCCTCTGCTTGTCTCTGTCTCTCATGAATAAATAAATAAAATATTAAAAAAAAAGAAATAGAAAATGTAAAGAAGAACGAAATGGAACAAATGGAAATTTTAAAACTCTAAAATACAATAAATACTTACAAGCTCAATAGCAGAATGGTGATGACAGAGAAGAGGCAGTTAACTGAAAATAACTGATGAAAGCTATCCAGTAACTACAGAAAGAAAACAAACTGGAAAAAATATAAATGGTCTCTTAGAGATCTGAGAATCAATAATAAAAGCTCCAATGTTCATTTCTTTGAAGTCCCTGAAGGTGAGGAGAGAGAATATGGATCTGGAAAAATATCTGAAGAAATACTGGCTGAAAACATCTGAAGTCACATAAAAGATATAAACTTCTATCTTAAAAAAATTTCTCAGCAAAACTCAAACAGAAAAATATTGAAGAAATCCAGTCCCATACACATCATAATCAAAATTTTAAAAAACAAAGTCAAAGACCTTGACAGGGCCAGAGATAAACAGCACTTTACACTTAAGGCTACAAGTCAAAAAACTGCAGGTTTCTCATTAAAAATTGTAGAGATCAAAAAAAGTGAAAAAAAAAAGTGTTTAAGTGCTGAAATTAAAGTATTGTCAACACAGAATTCTGTTTCCAGTAAAAATGAAGTTGAAATAATGGCAATCTCAGATGAAGGAACATGAAAAAAAAAATGTTACCAGCAGAACCACTCTGTAGAGAATTGCTAAAGGAAGTGCTTCAGAGATAACGCGAATGTTAACAGAAGGGAACAGGGAGTATCAGGAAAGAAAAAACAGCAGGAGAAAGAATTACAATCTGAAAAGGTAATGAACTATTTCTTTCTTGAGTTTTTAAATTATCTAAATTATTTAAATTATTATTTTTGAAAGCAAAAGTATGGCATTGTCTGATGGGCTTCCTAAAGTATGTAGAGGAAATATTTTTTTAAAGTATAATGTAAAAAAAGAAAGAAAAGCAAAATATATATATATATAAAATAAACCAACTTTGAGTGATATTTACACCAATGTTCATTTTATATAATTTATTTACTTGGAATTCATTAGATTGGATTTTTCTCTATTATATACAATATTAAAATGCTAAAAATAGAAATATGGGGAAAAAACTTATGTGATGGACCAAAATCTCAGAATAACTTATTTTGGCAAAGAAGAATGACATAAAAATAATCTAGGAGAAAATACTCTAAAAGATATATTGCATCCTATACAACTTTAGTAAACATCGGAGTGATATTTTAAAAAATAAGACAAATGTTAAGAAAACAAAACAAATAGAGATTCAGAGAAAAATAGGTATATTTGGAACAGAATATATCAGATTGCAACCTGGATTGGTTAATATTACATTAGGAAAGCCGATAACTATTTGGATGGAAATAAAACTTGATTTCTACCAAATAATTCTATTTACAATGTCACTCTTGGAGGATAAAAAGCTAAAGGTCATGCATAAAATTATAAAGTAAATATTACCAATACATATTTGTAATACATAGTACCAAAATATTTGTAAAAAAAATTTCATGAGAACAATATAGAAGGTGAAAAGAAAAAAAAAAGTAAGTTTTATTTAATCAAAGATAAGACTTACTATTTAACAGGTGCCATCTTGATCGACTAAATAGATCGACCCTCATAAATCTATGAGGGTACTCTAATGGCCTGGACCTCTAAGTCATCAGTCTCTGATATACAGAGAGATTTCCAACAAATCATTTCAACTGACAAGTTATAGACAATTTAGTAATGGAGGTGTTAGTGTAGATGTGGTAATAAAGCAAGCTTTATATACTGTGGTGAGAAAAACAGCCTTTTAAGGCACAATATTGTTTTGTCTAATTAGCAGCAACCAGTGTCTTATCACTGTGATATGGAAGGGGAAAAGTTGCTGATGCTATCAGCCACTCCTAATATTTTTCAACCTCCTATCATTGGCCTACTTCTGGGATTGAACAAGCCCTGCTCTTGTAGTAGGAAATTGGAGAGAAAATTCTAATTTTTAGAAGAAATTTTTTATGCAAAATAACCCTGCTGTATGCCTCTTGCTTTGCTGCTGTGGTAGATATCCGAAAACATGGATGGTATACGAAGTGAATTACATTGTGAGAATGTGGTATTTAAAATTTTTTTTTCTCATGTAGCTTTGTTTCTCTCTCTCATAGTTTATCAGGACTTGTGATTTTAATGTGACTGACAATACATTGTGAGTACCTTTAAGAAGAGCTGTCAAATAGGATTCTAGACATAGGAGTATGGGTAATCCTGATAAATGCAGAGGGTTTTATGCTATGTGAAATAAGTCAGACAGAGAAAGATAAATGCCATATGCTTTCACTTATATGTAGAATTTTTTAAGGATTTTATTTATTTATTCATGAGAGAGAAGAGGGGGAGGCAAAGACAGTAAGAAAGATTTCTTAGTAAGCTGTTTGATCTTAAAGGTGAATTGCAGGAGTACTTAAAAAATAACAGGTTATATTTTACTTTTTGAGTGCTCTGAAAATGAAGATTCTTTTTAGAAACCACTTAACAGACATTTTTTAATTAGTTGAACACATCTCTGCAGTGGAACAGTGAAAATGTTTTGATTTCAAGTGACAAAATTCTTTGAATTAAAAGAAAACTGAATCTTTGGGAAATGTTGCAAAATAAAATCTGAAATGCTTCCACTGATGCTTTGGTTTGAAAGTGATGAAGGGTATTAGAAAGTCTTAAGTTTCATTAAAAATCATCTAGAAGAAAGGAGAACAGAGCAGCATTTTCCCAGACTTTTAACACTTGCTTATGAATGGGTTAGGACCTATCTCAGAATCTTCTACTAAACCTGAGAACTTGACATCAGAGAAGAGGAAGAATTTCACAAAATGAAGACTGACTGTGTGATGAAAATGACGGTAACTGATCTGTCCTAATCAAGCTCCAGATTATATAAAAAAGCAGTGAGCATTTTGATGCAATTTCAAGCTTCTTCACTGTGTGAGGAAATGTCCTTACTTAAAAAGAATCAAGAGCAAAAACCGAAATAGTCTCAACTTAGTTAATATGAAATCACTGTTACTTATTTTCATAGTTAACCAGTTAGGTATTTATGCAGCAAAAAAATTAATAATAATAACATAAATAAAATAAAATAAAATAAAATAAAATAAAATAAAATAAAGGGGTAAATTCATTTCTTATTTTTTAGAGTTTACTTTATGTGTATAAAGCTATAAAAAGATCAAGAAACTAACAGCCGTGTAAACTAAAATTGTAACTCATAGCCCTTTATTTGGACTTCATCATGTCACTTAGCAGAAATATTTTATATCAGAGTTGTATAAAATTATTTCTTAAACTATATTTTATTCATATTTTAAATTTTTATTCATACTTGAAAGGATGATTGTATTAGTATATTCCCTTTTCAACACTGTCATAAATTTTCATGTTATAAATAATTAAAATCGATTTACATTCACTAAAATAATCCTACTAAGTTTATCTTTAGAAAATTAAATCCTATTTGGATTATAGCAGCTTTTATCAGAAAATGTTTGCCTGGTCTTTGAAAATATGAAAACGAGGGGCACCTGAGTGGATCAGTGGTTGAGCGTCCACCTTCAGCTCAGGGCGTCATCTCGGAGTCCTGGGATCAAGTCCCGCATCGGGCTCCCTGTGGGGACCCTGTTTCTACCTCTGCCTATGTCTCTGCCTCTCTCCCTCTCTGTATCTCTCATCAATAAATAAAATCTTTTAAAAATTATGAAAAGGAAGAGATGAGATTAATTTCATGAACAATTAGCTCTGCCACCTGGTTTTTGTTGTTGTTTTGTTTGCTTTAGTTAATAACTTCTGGTTAAAAGTCATTTTTATTTAAATAAGAAAAACCAAAACTCTTTCATACATGATATTTCACATACCATACAGCTAATTGAACTCTTAGAATTTTGTACAGTAGAAATTTGTAATGAGGAATTTAGGTCATTGAAGTAAATTAAGAAAATCAAATGAGGGCTTTTAAAAAGCAGAAATTACCTATGCCTAAAATATTGATTTGATTAGAATTACTATCCTTCATGGGAAGAACTCACACAAAGAGGAAGTAAGCTGGCCCAAAATAAGCAAATATACAGAAAAATGTCTTTTTCCACAAAAGATAATTAACAATTTATTTTTAGATTGTGGTAGAGAATTTATTGAACAAGTAAATATACCTTAACATGCAGTTATTAAAATTTTATTTAGGAATTCTCTGAAACCTGAACATGAATTCAAAATCAAGTATGAAATGTTTGAGGAATGACTCTAAGTCCCTCAGAGTTATGTGAGGAGGACTTTCCCCTCACAAACTATATAGGTAACAAAAATAATATTGAGCTTAAGATGACAAAAATTGTACATAGTGCGTGACCTCATATATAGAAAGCTCAACAACGAGACGCTATTAGTCTTTTAGGGTGAGAGTTGTGATTTATTTTTTTATTATTTATTTACTTACTTACTTGACTTACTTATTTACTCTTGAAAGGAGAAGTGACTGAAAAGGGTATGTGAGTCATCTCCTAAGATTTAGAGTGTTCTATGTCTTCATCTTGTATACATGAATCAAAAACAAACACACCAAAACCAAACATACCTTTTGCAAGAACACATTCCAATAAAAGTATATTTGTTCAACATATACAAATGGTTATCTTTCTGATGAAGTCATAGAAGTTGTATGAAGATAAAAGGGAATAAACTTAGTGAGAACTCTTATCATTGATTTTACAATATATATCTCTGATTACTTGGTCTAAAATTCCTGGGGCACTTGGGCGGCTCAGTTGGTTAAGCCTGACTCTAGATTCTGGCTCAGGTCATAATCTCATAGTCATGAGATTGAGCCCCGCACAGGGCTCTGAGCTCAGTGGGGAGTCTGCTTCTTTCTCTCCTTCTTCCATTCCCCCTGCTCACACTTGTGTGCCTGCTCTCTTTCTAAAAATGAATAAATAAGTCTTTAAAAATCAAATCAAATCAAATCCTGCAGGAAGTTAGAACCATTACTTTATTCTGCAATGTGCAGAATGGCTATTGATTTACCTATTGTTTTTTTTTTTTTTTTGATTTACCTATTGTTAATTAATTCTAAAGTATCTATACTGTGTGTATATGGCTATATATAAAAATGGAGAAGCCACATAGAAACATGAATTCTACTATGTATGAAGGAATTATTGTCTGCAAAAATATCCTCCTTAAAGCTGTCAGCTATCAACCCCAGCTTTGGCAGTCAACGTGCAGTATATTACGCAGAGGCAGCTCCCAAACTGAGTTCAAAAAATCCCTAGGAATAATTTATAAGCAAACACTCTTTTATGACTCCTTCAGATATCAGATCCTCACACAACAGAAAATAGATATAAACAAATAATTTATTTTGTCCCATGCTCCTGCACAGAAATATAAAATTACAGATGCCAGTGTTAGAAGAAACTTGTAAAGGTCAGCTCATCATTTGACACAGATTTTAGGAAGTGGTCATTCATATAATCAAGCAAAAGTTTCATGAAACCGGAAAAAATAGATCTAGATAGTTTATCTGACTTCCAAGGATAGTTTTAAGGGTAAATCTAGGACCCAGATACCCTTATCCTGACCATATTCTTTATACTATCTATAGCTGCCTCTATTACCATGATTTTAGGAAAATCTACTTTCAAACTAGGAAAAGTGATAGCTTAGATTCAGTTTGAGACAATAATGAAAAACATTATCTATAGTTTATACTCTAAAGATTTTAATATTTAAAGATGTGGTCTTGTATCTAAATGAATTTCCCAAGGTACATTTTAAAAACCATGTCTAATTATTTAATTGTTTATTGCCATGAAAATAGCTTTCAGAATCTCCTTCTTTTTGGAGCTTTAAGCATTCTTTAATGATTTTTATTTCCTCTCCCTTTACTGCATCTCAGAGGTCTGAGTACTTAAATACTTTCTCTAAGTTCAACAGCATCTGTTTGAACTTAGAGAAACAAAAACATCTGTTTTTGCTATTCAAAATTTTTGGTGGTTCCTTCTTCAAACCTTCAAATTATGACTTTCCACTGACTACTAACTTCCTGTCTATTGATATACAGAATATTTTCAATGTCTGTCTCTAACCAAATCTGTATCTACATAACTATATAAAGTTTTCTATAGCTATCTCCACCAAATCTGTAGCTCCATAACTATATAAGCTTTCTATAGCTACCTCAACCTTAATTAACTTTCTACTCTCTCTCTCAACTTTCATTCACAATTAAAAAAAAATCTCAAAAGGAAACTTTGGCTCGCTTGTCCAATATTTCAGTAAACTTTACATCCCCACATGTAGAAAAATGCAACATCCGTCCTGGGATTCATAGAGTTCAAAATCGTATAAGAAAAAGTAATTGAGAAATAAATGGAGTGTGTTACATGGAATAAAATGTTTGCACCTAATGCTATTCATCAAGGATGTTAAATAATGGCATACACACCTAAACAAAACAAGGATTCCAAATGATGGCCTCAAATATTGTACCTTGAATCTCTACAGTCTGGAAAACACTTTACACAATTTGCATCTAGCATTCATCACTGTTTTCTCTCAATTCTCTTGACCACGAGCTTTTTGCTTTATTTTTAAATAGCACTTGACTCTCTACTCTTGGAATATGATAAAATAATTCTCATTTTTATTGCAGTCCTCCTCTATCACAATGATGACATTGCCCTCCATTCATAGACCAATTTAGGTAATTTCCTAATTGATTTCATTAACCTCACCTTCTTGCCCTCCCTGCACTCTCTGCATATTAAAATGTATGATGTTCTCCATAGTCTGGCCACTCTCAATGTTCAAACTAGCACTATAGCATATACATCAAAATGTGGGTCTGGTAATCCATCCAGGGAACCAAAAAAAAAAAAAAAAGGCATGGAATAAGTGCCCAAAATAAATTATACTTGACCAGATTCATTAATAAAACATTTGATGGGGATCCCTGGGTGGCACAGCGGTTTGGCGCCTGCCTTTGGCCCAGGGCGCGATCCTGGAGACCCGGAATCGAATCCCACGTCGGGCTCCCGGTGCATGGAGCCTGCTTCTGCCTCTGCCTGTGTCTCTGCCTCTCTCTCTCTCTCTCTGTGTGACTATCATAAATAAATAAAAATTAAAAAAAATAAAATAAAACATTTGATAATGTAGTTTAAGTATGAGAGAATATTCCAAAGAGAGAGCAACATATGTTCTATAACTTTCTATTAATTTTTAAATTTATAAATCTAATAATATGATACAAAAAGTGGAGAAGATTATGTTTCTCGTTCTCATACTAGACTCTTAGGACATATTTTCCATTTCAGAGGTAGGATAACATGAATTCTTCCCGAGACATATGACATGTTTCATCTACCTATTATTTTATATACAATTTTATATACAGGCATTAAAATATACTTTAAATATATTTTATAAATTTTATATATGTCTTGACATTGTAGCTAAACTATGGTAGCACAATATTGCTATCTCAGCTACCGTTTTATGTGGCCTTGCGGCCTGCGAGGGCCTTGAACTGACTGTAGCCTCTCCTATGAATTCATGCCCTAGACAATTCATGCCCACAGAGTCACAAACAAATACAAGTTCCTGATATGACTTCCCCGGAAGCTCTTGTGAACAGCAGTATCCTCTACATCCCAGGTCTTCTCTTTGTGTTCCCACTGCCGAGATTTGATCAATCTGGACTTAGCCTCCTAAAGCTCTCCTCCTATAGGCCCTAATAAAGGCACGTGCCCCAGGTCCTGACTCTCTTAACATTCCACAGTGATCCCCCAAGGCGTGCTGTGTACCCTCAGGAATTGTGAATAATAAACCTCTCTAGTTTGCAGTCTTTAGTTCACTGTCCAGCACCCCAGGGCTCTACCTTGTAAGTGTTCATTTAACAAAGTTGCAACATACATAAATGCGTATATATAATCAAGAATGTCTTTTAGTTAAAATGTCTTCTTAGATAAGGTTTGGTTTTACCAGATCAAACACACACACACACACACAAACACGTAAATGTATATACACACACATAAATATAAGTCTGCATATATAAATACACAAATATATGTGTATATATACAAAAATATATATGTATCTACACACATATATACACAAACATATATGTGTATATATACACACACATATATATATAATATGTATTTTTATAAATTTGTGTGGACATTACACAACTGGCCACAATAGAGAAGTATTAGCTTCAAATGTACCATATTGTATGAGAACTTGTACCATCAATGTATGAGGATGGGATTTTCCTCATAAATTCTTACCAAATTTTTTTTGTGGTTTTTTTTTTTTTTTTTTATTTAAGATTTTATTTATTTATTCATGACAGTCACACAGAGAGAGAGAGGCAGAGACATAGGCAGAGGGAGAAGCAGGCTCCATGCAGGGAGCCCGACGTGGGATTCGATCCCGGGTCTCCAGGATCACGCCCTGGGCCAAAGGCAGGCGCCAAACCGCTGCGCCACCCAGGGATCCCTTTTTTGTGGTTTTTAAAAATGGTATTTCCAAGTAGTTTTGCTTTGCATTTCTCTTACCAGGACTGCCATTGAGTCTTTTTCAATGCATATTTCAGAGTAATTCTCATTTGCTTTTCTCAGTTTATACTGTCCACTCATTACTGCATTTTTTTAAAGTGATTTTTATGAACTCCTTTGAAATTAAGAAAATTAATCTTGTATGTGATATCAGTGAGTTTCAACTTCCTGAACCAACTGGTCATCTGTCTTTTGATATTTTTAAAAATATAATAAAATGGGTGACTTCTGTGTCATTATAGAATTCTCCCAGTATTTCTCTTCTTTTTTTTTTATTTTTATTTTTTTTTAATGATAGTCACACACACACACAGAGAGAGAGAGAGAGAGAGAGAGAGAGGCAGAGACATAGGCAGAGGGAGAAGCAGGCTCCATGCACCTGGGAGCCTGACGTGGGATTCGATCCCGGGTCTCCAGGATCGCGCCCTGGGCCAAAGGCAGGCACTAAACCACTGCGCCACCCAGGGATCCCCAGTATTTCTCTTCTAAACATGAATAACTTTATTCCTATGTATTCAATGTGTAATTAAAGTAATTTACTATTATATGAGACATAAAGATCCAACTGCTTTTTTTTCAGTAGCCATTCAGTATTTATAATTCCATTTATTACATTTTCTTTCATGGTCTTTGAAATATTCTCTCTGAAATACAATGACACATTTCCACTTTCTGGAAAGACATTTTTTACCCTACTTCTAACAACTAAATTTCTTCATTTCTTACCCTTTTTGGGGCTTTGTGTCAATATTTTTCTTTTTTGAAAATGAGTTATTGCTATCGGTAGGGTAAACAAATATTTCAAATTATAGTTAAAACATTTAATAAGCTATATGCCTGACATGTATGTATTTTTTTTTTTTATTTTAAGACAAATTCCTCTGTTATCACACTGGACAAGGATGATCTATTCACCCAGGCCGATTGTCATGACTTCCATATGTCCCTATAAAGGGAACATACTTTGCT
Organism: Canis lupus baileyi; assembly: GCF_048164855.1. Lineage (NCBI taxonomy): Eukaryota > Metazoa > Chordata > Mammalia > Carnivora > Canidae > Canis > Canis lupus. Next base: position 23,957,814 of record NC_132861.1, on the reverse strand, counting down.
AGCAAAGAAAGTAACAATCCTTCCCCTATATCTGATTGTTTTAGCTTAGATATTTCATATATTCTGTAAAATAGACTTATAATCTACTGAATTTAACTTTCTTCTTTTATTTTCATTTTATTTATTTATTTATTTATTTATTTATTTATTTATTCCCATAATGTGCTCATCCCATCAAGTGCCCTCCCTCGGTACCCATCACCCAGTCATCCCAACCCCCTGCCCACCTCCCTTTCCACTACCCCTTGTTTGTTTCCCAGAGTTAGGAGTCTCTCATGTTCTGTCACCCTCACTGATATTTTCCACTCATTTTCTCTACTTTCCTCTTTATTCCCTATCACTATTTTTTTATATTCCCCAAATGAATGAGACATATAATGTTTGTCCTTCTCTGATTTACTTACTTCACTCAGCATAATACCCTCCAGTTCCATTCACACTGAAGCAAATCGTGGGTATTTGTTGTTTCTAATGGTTGAGTAATATTCCATTGTATACATAGACCATATCTTCTTTATCCGTTCATCTTTCGATGGACACCGAGACTCCTTCCACAGTTTGGCTATTGTGGACATTGCTGCTATAAACATTGGGGTGCAGGCGTCCTGCCATTTTGCTGCATTTGTATCTTTGGGGTAAATCCCCAGCAGTGCAATTGCTGAATCATAGGGCAGTTCTATTTTTAACTCTTTGAGGAACCTCCACACAGTTTTCCAGAATGGCTGTACCAGTTCACATTCCCACCAACAGTGCAAGAGGGTTCCCCTTTCTCCACATCCTCTCCAACATTTGTTGTTTCCTGTCTGATTGTCACCATTCTCACTGGTGTGAGGTGGTATCTCACTGTGGTTTTGATTTGTATTTCCCTGATGGCAAGTGTGTGGAGCATTTTCTCATGTGCTTGTTGGCCATGTCTATGTCTTCCTCTGAAATTTCTGTTCATGTCTTCTGCCCATTTCATGATTGGATTGTTTGTTTCTTTGCTGTTGAGTTTAATAAGTTCTTTATAGATCTTGGATACTAGCCCTTTATCTGATAGGTCGTTTGCCAATATCTTCTCCCATTCTGTAGGTTGTCTTTTAGTTTTGTTGACTGTTTCTTTTGCTGTGCAGAAGCTTTTTATCTTGATGAAGTCCCAATAATTCATTTTTGCTTTTGTTTCCCTTGCCTTCATAGATATATCTTGCAAGAAGTTGCTGTGGCCAACTTAAAAAAGGGTGTTGCCTATATTCTCCTCTAGGATTTTGATGGATTCTTGTCTCACATTTAGATCTTTATGATTATCCATTTTGAGTTTATCTTCGTGTAGTAAGAGAATGGTCTAGTTTCATTCTTCTGCATGTGGATGTCCAATTTTCCCAGCACCATTTATTGAAGAGACTGTCTTTTTTTCCAGTGTATTCTTTTCTGCTTTGTTGAATATTAGTTGACGATAGAGTTGAGGGCCATTTCTGGATTCTCTAACTGTTCCATTGATCTATGTGTCTGTTTTTGTGCCAGTACCACACTGTCTTGATGATCACAGCTTTGTAGTACAACCTGAAATCTGGCATTGTGATGCCCCCAGATATGGTTTTCTTTTTCAATATTCCCCTGGCTATTTGGGGTCTTTTCTGATTCCACCCAAATCTTAAGATGATTTGTTCCAACTCTCTGAAGAAAGTCCATGGTATTTTGATAGGGATTGCATTGAATGTGTAAATTCCCCTGGGTAACACTGACATTTTCACAATATTAATTCTTCCAAGCCATGAGCATGGAATATATTTCCATCTCTTTGTGTCTTCCTCAATTTCTTTCAGAAGTGTTCTGTAGTTTTTAGGGTATAGATCCTTTACCTCTTTGGTTAGGTTTATTCCTAGGTATCTTACGCTTTTGGGTGCAATTGTAAATGGGATTGACTCCTTAATTTCTCTTTGTTCAGTCTCAGTGTTAGTGTATAGAAATGTTACTGATTTCTGGGCATTGATTTTGTATCCTTCCACACTGCCAAATTGCTGTAAGAGTTCTAGCAGTCTTGGGGTGGAGGCTTTTGGGTTTTCTACGTACAGCATCATGTCATCTGCAAAGAGGGAGACTTTGACTTCTTATTTGCCAATTGAAAACTTTTTATTTCTTTTTGTTGTCTGACTGCTGAGGCTAGGACTTCTAGTACTATGTTGAAGAGCAGTGGTGAGAATGGACATCCCTGTCTTGTTCCTGATCTTAGGGGAAAGGCTCCCAGTGTTCCTCATTGAGAATGATATTTGCTGTGGGCTTTTCATAGATGGCTTTTAAGATGCTGAGGAATGTTCCCTCTATCCCTACACTCTGAAAAGTTTTGCTCAGGAATGGATGCTGTATTTTGTCAAATGCTTTCTCTGCATCTATTGAGAGGATAATGTTTCTTGTTTTTTCTCTTGTTGATATGATCTATCACATTGATTGCTTTACAAGTGATGAACCAGGCTTGTATCCTGGGGATAAATCCTACTTGCTCATGATGAATAATTTTCTTAATGTACTGTTGGGTCCTATTGGCTAGTATCTTGTTGAGAATTTTTGCATCTGTGTTCATCAGGGAATTGGCCTATGATTCCCCGTTTTGGTGGAGTCTTTGTCTGGTTTTGGAATTAAGGTGATGCTGGCCTCATAGAACAAGTTTGGAAGTATTCCATCCCTTTCTATCTTTCAGAACAGCTTTAGTAGATTAGGTATTGTTTCTTCTTTAAATGTTTGATAGAATTCCCCAGGGAAGCCATCTGTGCCTGGACTTTTGTGTCTTGGGAGGTTTTTGATGACTGCTTCAATTTCCTTCCTGGTTATCAGCCTGCTCAGGTTTTCTATTTCTTCCTGTTCCAGTTTTGGTAGTTTTTGGTTTTCCAGAAATGCATCCATTTCTTCCAGATTGCCTAATTTATTGGCATATAGCTGCTCATAATATGTTTTTTAAATCGTTTGTATTTCCTTGGTATTGGTGGTGATCTCTCCTTTTCCATTCGTGATTTTATTAATTAGAGTCTTTTCTCTTTTGTTTTTAATAAGGGTGGCTAGGTTTATCTATCTTATTAATTCTTTCAAAGAAGAATGTTGATCTGTTCTACAGTTCTTTTGGTCTCGATTTCATTGAGTTTTGCTCAGATCTTTATTAACTCTCTTCTACTGGGTGTAGGTTTTATTTGCTGTTCTTTCTCCAGTTCCTTTAGGTGCAAGGTTAGCTTGTGTATTTGAGTTTTTTCCTAGTTTTTTGAGGGATGCCTATATTGTGATGTGTTTCCCTCTCAGGACTGCTTTTGCTGTATCCTAAATATTTTGAACTGTTGTATCTTCATTCTCATTAGTTTCTATGAATCTTTTTAAGTCTTCTCTAATTTCCTGGTTGACCCTTTCATCCTTTAGCAGGATGGTATTCAACCTCCATGTGTTTGAATTTCTTCCAAATTTCTTCTTGTGATTTAGTTCTAGTTTCAAAGCATTATGGTCTAAAAATATGCAGGGGATGATCTCAATCTTTTGGTATCAGTTAAGACCTGATTTGTGACCCAGTATGTGGTCTATTCTGGAGAAAGTTCCATGTGTACTTGAGGATAATATGTATTCAGTTGCATTTGGATGTAAAGTTCTGTAAACATCTCTGAAATCCATCTGTTCCAGTGTATCATTTAAAGCTCTTGTTTCTTTGGAGATGTTGTGTTAGAATATCTGTCATTTGAAGAAAGTGCTGTGTTGAAATCTCCCAGTATTAGTGTATTATTACCTAAATATGTCTTAACTTTGGTTATTAATTGATTGATATACTTGGCAGCTCCCACATTAGGGACATAAATATTCATGATCGTTAGGTCCTCTTGTTGGATAGATTCTTTAAGTATGATATAGTGTTCCTTTTCATCTCTTACTACAGTCTTTGAAATAAACTTTAATTTATCTGATATGAGGATTGCTACCTCTGCTTTCTTTTGAGGACCATTTGAATGGTAAATGGTTCTCCAATCTTTTATTTTCATACTGCAGATGTCCTTAGGTATAAAATGAGTCTCTTGTAGACAGCAAATAGATGGGTTTTGCTTTTTTATCCAGTCTGAAACCCTGCGTCTTTTGATGGGATCATTAAGCCCATTCACGTTCAGAGGTACTATTGAAAGACGTGGATTTAGTGTCATCATAATATCTATTCAGTCCCTGATTTCATGGATTACTTCTTTGGGCTTCCTCTTTCTTTTACAGAGTTCCCCGTAATATATCTTGCAGACCTGGTTTGGAGGTCACATATTCTTTCAGTTTCTGCCTATCTTGCTTTTTTTATTTTATTTTTTTAATTTTTAATTTTTTAATTTTTAATTTTTTTTTTTTTAGTTTCTGCCTATCTTGGAAGCTCTTTATGTCTCCTTCTATTCTGAATGAGAGCCTTGTTGGATAAAGTATTCTTGGCTACAGGTTCTTCTCATTTAGGACCTTGAATATATCCTGCCAGCCCTTTCTGGCCTGCCAGGTCTCTGTGGACAGGTCTGCTATTAATCTAATATTTTCCCCCATATAAGTTAGGGCTCTCTTGTCTCTGCTGCTTTAAGGATTTTCTCTTTATCTTTGGAATTTGCAAGTTTCACTATTAAATGTTGAGGTGTTGAACGGTTTTTATTGATTTTAGGGGGGACCTCTCTATTTTCTGGATTTGAAGGCCTATCTCCCTCCCCCAGTTAGGGAAGTTCTCAGCTATGATTTGTTCAAATACACTTTTTGGTCCTCTGTACCTTCGACACCCTCTGGAACCCCAATTAAACATAGATTTTTCTTTCTTGAGGCTGTCACTTATTTCCCTTAACCTTTCCTCATGACCTTTTAATTGTTTTTTCTCTTTTTTCCTCGGCTTCCTTCCTTGCCATCAACTTGTCTTCTATGTCACTCACTTGTTCTTCTACCTCATTAACCCTCATCGTTAGGACCTCCAGTTTGGAGAGCATCTCATTTAATTGATTTTTAATTTCTGCCAGATTACATCTAAATTCTGCAAACATGAAGTCTCTTGAATCTTTTTTTTTTTTTTTCCCAGAGCCACCAGTAAATTGTGCTTCTGAATTGGCTTTCTGACACTGAATTGAAATCCATATTCTGTAACTCTGTGGCAGAGAATACTGTTTCTGATTTTTTTGTGGTGAGTTCTTCTTTCTAGTCATTTTGTCAATGCAGAGTGGCTAAAAACGAGTTGTACTGGAAAATGGAAGAAAAAAAAGAGAAAAAAGAAACAAACAAACAACAACAACAACAAGGAGGGGTATCCTCTGGTTCTTTGTAATGTAAATCCCTCGACTTCCCCTGGCGCTTTCCAGCAGCACTCTGTTAAGAACGTGCTCTTTCCCTGTCCTTCCAGCTGTTCTGGGGGAGGGGCCTGCTGTGCTGATTCTGCCCCGCCCCCTGCCAGGTGCAGGGAGCTATTTATCTTGTGAGGTCCCTGTTCCCTGGCGCCCAGCTCCATCCCAGGCACAAGGTGACACAGGGAGGAACAATCACACTGGCAGCGGCCAGCTCTCCAGCCCTGGCATCAGCTCCCCCAGTAACTACCGCAGCTCCCAGTCTGCACTGGCCTGGATGCTCTGGGGCGGGGGGCGCTGATCTGCATGGTTTGGGGGTGCCTGGCGGCAGGAGTGTTCTTGCTCTCCTGTGCCCTCCCGGTCTCCGCCTGTCCGGGGGGTGGGGAGGCACACGATACTGGGCTGTGTCCCTTGGCGTACTGAAATCTGGGGCCTGAGCTGCTGGAATCATGCTCCCGGGCCACCAACTTTTTTCTTTTAAAAGGAGAGAGGAAAGTAAATAAATTACATCTATTGATCATTTATTTTGTGAAAATAGTTCTCGAGGCATCCCACATAATTTCCTTTAATACTTGTCTTATGATTTATATATATCCTATGATTTCAGTAAATTGCTAAACATTTGGAGGCTGGAGAGCATATGTCCACTTTTTTGTTGCCAAGCACTCTTTTCTGAGGAATTCATGTTCCATGTAACTGAGACAGGACTAATAATTTCAATTTCTCCCCTCTAGGACACAGGCGGTGCTAATGGCCATAACCTGGCCAATTATGTTGTCTCAGCCTCTGAAAAAATAAATATTCTCAGAAGTTGCATATAACCATGTAATTTTTCCAGCCTTTTAGATCACAACTCTTAAGGAAGATGCTCTATTTTCTTTTTAAAAATTAATTAATTTATTATTGATGTATAGTTGCCATACAATGTTATAGAACTTTCAGGTGTACAACATAGTAATTTGATAATTCTGTGCATTACTTAATGCTCACCATGATAAATTAAATAAAATCTTACTGCACTGTCATTGACTATATTCTCTATGCCATACTGTTTATCTCTGTGATTTAGTTTATAATTGCAAGTTTGTACCTCTTAATCCCCTTCACCTATTTCACCCATCTCCCTGTACCTACCTCCCCTCTTGCAACCATTTGTTCTCTGTATTAAGAAAACTGGGTTTTGTTGTTTGTTTTGTTTTTTAGATTCCACATATAAATGAAATCATATGGCATTTATCTTTCTCTGTCCCGTTCAGTAGGTTGCAAACTCTATTTTCAAAGTGTTTTCTCAGTTGACAAGATATAAATATTGAGTTGTCAGACTCAGCAATACTTAATCTATTAACAGAAGGCTTCCAATGTAGTAGAGAGAGTGAAAAATGCCTTACTGATCTCAGTATTTGAATCCATAGATTGAGCGATGCCGATAGCTAACATTTTTCTGAACAGTTCAATTATGTAAGCAAATATACTCCTTCCCTTTATACCTTAATTTAATTTAGAGAAACTTTTGTACCTTATATCTCTAAATGTTTTAACTAAAACAGATTTATAGCTAGAAGTAGGACATTATATATATAATAATTAAAACAAATTGGATTATGGCCATGTGGTATGAAAGTAATTTATAAATATATACATTTTAATTTATCTTGTATATTTTCACCATGTTGTAACTAAAGTTCAAGCATTCATGAACCTGATAATGTCAGGATATTAGATTTTGCTGTTACTTCTTATGACTCTCTGTAAGATTCTACAAACTACAAAAACAAATTTAAAAAATTCTTACAGCATCACTACTAACAATATTAACTTTAGTGTAAACTGGAAAATAGAAAGCACATAGGCAAGAAGTTACAACCTACAAAGAAGACACTCTTTCACTTTTTTTTTTTTCTTTCACTTTTTTACCTATAAAATCATGGGCCATGAATTTATATAATTGTCTTCTCTGTGAGATTACACAATTTATAATTGTATACGCAAAACTAATATGAAAGAGAATTGGTCCTCGTGAAATTGCAGAATCAGCAGTGTAGGAACCATGAACTGTGAAAGCCAAATACCCCTGAAATTTGGGGATAATTCTTCTGTGAAATCCATGCCTAAAGTGAGTAACTCACACACTGGGGCAAGTGAGAAATTGGCTCTGTCTCATTCACTAACCCTTTATTTTAGAAGCAGTGAAAAAATGGGATTATTAATTAAATAATTAAGTAACTGCATAGCTGAGAGTCAGATTTGTTTTAAGGAATTTATAAATATCAGGGCATAGTACATACTTGGAGAGCATGTATACATTGGTAACTAATGCAGAAGATTTTAGAAATCAAATATTGGCAGCTTACTGAAATTTTCAGGTAATTTATTACTAAAGATAACCCAAGTTTACAAACCTACCATATGCAACTTTTTTCAAAATATTTTTATACTGTGGTAAAATATATATAGCATAGAATTTGCCATTTTAACTATTTTAAGAGTATTCATCAGTTGCATTACCTTATTACATTCTTGTGTGAACCACCACTGCCTGTTCTAAAACGTTTTCATTATTTCTATAAACTTGTTATTATTAAGCCAAATTCCCCGCTGCCCCCCTTTTAAAAATGTCAGGAATATGTTAGTAAGTATAATTAAAAAAAAACTTGAATCATTAAAAAATTTAAAAAGTAAAAATAAAAATCTTAGTAATACAATACATCAATATGTAAGAGAATAACATATCATTATCAATGGGTTCATCCCAGAAATAATAGGTTGATTTAACATTCCAAAACAAAAAAATCAATGTATCCTACATACCAAAAAGTAAAGTTATACAATGATCTCAATAGATGAAAAGAACATATTTGACAGAATCGAACACTTAAAAAAGAACTCTCACCAAACTAGGAATAGAAAGTAACTTTATAAGCTGATAAAAGACATTTACAGAAAATGTATTCTACATACTTAATAATAGAAAATTAAACACAGTGTTCTTAAGACTGGGAACAAGGCAAGACTTCCCACATAAACACCTCTATTCAAAAATACACTGAAGATCCAGTACAAGAATATAATACAATGAAAAAAAAAAGCCATATAGATTCACATATTATAAGAACAATGTAAAGATATTTTAATTTACAGATGGTATAATAGTGAGTCTACAAATTTTAAGGCATCTGTTGTATGAAAAGACTACTAGAAGGAATACATGTCTTTATCCAGGTCACAAAATATACAACTGATATCAATGATATTCCTATATGCAAGTAATGAACAACTAGTGAATGAAATAGAAACCTCAACTTATAATAGTGTCCAAACATGTGAAATTCTTAGGAATATATTTAAGAAAATATCATCAGTAGGGAAAAAATTAAAAATGTAGTATTTTGATAAGAGAAATTTAAATATATCTACATATAGAGTTATGTTCATAATCAAAACTCTCCATATTTAGAAGATATACTCTCCCCCAATTAGTTCACAGATGCAATATAATCTCTACCCAAATCAAAATTGGCTGCTTATTTGTAGAAATTGGCAAACTTATTGTAAAATATATATGGTAATGCAAACAATGTCAAATATCCAAACTAATTTTATAAAAAATATTTTTTTGTGTTCATACATTGCCTGATTCCAGGACTTACTATAAATTTATGGCAACTGCTACAGTGTGGTAATGGTGCAAGGATAAACATTAAACGAGTACAAAGAAAAAAATAGCCCACAAATTCAGATATATACCTTAATACACACACACACACACACACACACACACTCACATATATGTGTGTATATATACACACAGATATATATATATATATATATATATATATATATATCTGAATTTGTGGGCTATGTATATATATACATATATTTAACTGATTTTCTTTTTTAAAAATATTTTATTTTAACTGATTTTCTTTTTTAAAAATATTTTATTTATTTATTTGAGAGACAGAGAGACAGAGAGAGAGCATGAGTGGGGAGGTGGGTCAGAAGTAGAGGGAGAAGCAGACTCCCTGCCGAGCATGGAGCCTGATGTGCGACTTGATCCCAAGATCCTGGGATCATGACCTGAGTCAAAGGCAGAACACTTAACTGACCGATCCAAGTGTCCCTATAGTTAACTGATTTTTGACAAAGATGCCAAGTTAATAACATGGGAAAAAGGAGCAGTCTTTTTTTTTTTTTTAATTTAAATTCTAGTTAGTTAACATATAGTGTAATATTACTTTCAAGTATAGAATTTAGTGATTCAACATTTACATACAATACTTGGTACTAATCACAAGCACCCCCTAACCCCCATCACCTATTTAATCCATCCCCCACCCACCTACCCTGTGGTAGGTAGCCATCAGGTGGTTCTCTATAGTTAAGAGTCTCTTTCTTGGTTCATCCTCTCTCTCTTTTTCTCCTTTTGCTCATTTGTTTGGTTCCTTAAATTCCACCTATGAGTGAATTCATATGGTATTTTTCTTACTCTGACTTATTTTGCTTAACATAATACCTCTGGCTCCACCCATGTCATTACAAAAGGAAAGATTTCACTCTTTTTTTTATTGCTGAGTAACATCTCATTATAATATATATATATATATATATACACATATATACATATATGCATATATGTATACATACATTTCTTTATCCATTCATCAGTTGATGGACATTTGAGCTCTTTCTGTAATTTGGCTGTTGTTGATAATGCTGCTATAAACATTGGGGTGCATGTTTCACTCTGAATTGGCATTTAAAAATATTAATTTTATTTATTTATTTATTTATTTATTTATTTATTTGGGAGGAGCAAAGGGAAAGGGAGAGAGAATCCGAAGCAAACCCCACTATGAGTGCAGATCCAGACATGGGGCTTGATCTCGGGACCATAAGATCATCATTTGAGCCAAAACCAAGAGTAAAACGCTTAGCCACTGAACAACCAAGGTGCCTCTGATTTAGTATTTTTGTATCCTTTGGCTAAACACCAAGTAGCACAATTATTGGATCATAAGGTAGCTCTGTTTCTAAGTTTTTGAGAGACCTCCATACCTTTTTCTAGAGTGGCTACACATATTTGTATTCCCACCGATAGTGTAAGAGGGTTCCTTTTATCGCCCCTACATTCTCACCAACACCTGTTGTTTCCTGTGTTGTTAACCTTAGCCATTCTGACAAGTGAGAGGTGATATCATTGTTTTGATTTGTATTTCCCTGATGATGATGATGATGTTGAGGATCTTTTCATGCACCTGTTAGCTATCTGTATGTCTCCTTTGGAAAACTGTCTATTCATGTGTTCTGCCCATTTTTAAACTAGATTATTTGGCTTAGGTGTTGAGTTTGTTAAGTTCTTTATATATTTTGAATGCTAATTATTTATCAGATGTGTCATTTGCAAAATCTTTTCTTACTCTATAGATTGCCTTAACTTTGTTAATTGTTTCCTTTGTTGTGCAGGAGGTTTTTATTTTGATGAATTCCTAATACTTTATTTTTGCTTTTGTTTCCCTTGCCTGAGGAGACATATCTATTAAGAAGTTACTTTGGTCAATGTCAAAGAAGTTACTGCCTGTGTTTTCCTCTAGGAGTTTGATGGTTTCCTGTCTTGCATTTAGGTCTTTAATCCATTTAGAATCTATTTTTATGTATGGTATAAGAAAGTGGTCCAGTTTCTTCTTTTGCATATTGTTACCCAGTTTTTCCAATACCATTTGTTGAAGAGACTGTCTTTCAGAGAATACAAAGAAATAAAAGGCATCCAAATTGGCAAGGAAGAAACTTTCATTATGTGCATATGACATGATACTCTATATAGGGAACCCAAAAGATTCCACCAAAAATTGCTAGAACTGATAAGTAAATTCAGTTAAGTCACAGGATACAAAATCAGTGCATAGAAATCTGCTGCATTTCTAGCATCAATAATGAAGCAGCAGCTGAAGAAAGCAAGGAATTGATCCCATTTATAACTGCACCAAAAACAATAAGATACCAGGAATAAACCTAACTAAAGAGATAAAAGATTTGCCCTCTAAACACTAAAAAAACCCTGATGAAAGAAATTAAAGATGCGACAAAGAAATGGAAAAAATCCCATGCTCATGGATTGGAAAAACAAATATTGTTAAAATGTCTACTACCCAAAGCATGAATGAAATATTTATAAATATACCACCAGCATTTTTGACAGAGCTAGAACAAACAATCCTAAAACTTGTATGGAACCACAAAGACCCTAAATAGCCAAATCAATCAAGAAAAAGAAGAGCAAAGATGAGGCACCGTAATTCCAGACTTCAAGTTCTATTATAAAGCTATAGTGTTCGGGGATCCCTGGGTGGCGCAGCGGTTTGGCGCCTGCCTTTGGCCCAGGGCGCGATCCTGGAGAGCCAGGATCAAATCCCACGTCGGGCTCCCGGTGCATGGAGCCTGCTTCTCCCTCTGCCTATGTCTCTGCCTCTCTCTCTCTCATTCTGTGACTATCATAAATAAATAAAATTAAAAAAAAAACTAAAAAAAAAAAGCTATAGTGTTCAAGACAGTGTGGTACTGGCACAAAACCATACACATAGATCAATGGATCATAATAGAAAACCCAGAAATGAAACCACAACTATATGGCCAATTAATCTTGGACAAAGCAGGAAAGAACATCCAATGGAAAAAAGAACAGTCTTTTTAACAACTAATCCTGAGCCAACTGAATATACATATGGAGGATGATTCACCTTAATACTCATCTCACTATACATAAATATTAACTCTATGTGCATGCTAACTTTAAATGTAAATTTTGTAACTATGAAACTTACAGAAGAAAACAAGAGGAAATCTTGGCTGCTTTGGGCAAATATTATTATTATAGGCAAAGATTTCCTATATAGAAGACAAAAATTATGAACCATAAAAAATAAGGTGATAAATTGCACTCCAACACATTAAAAAATGGTTATTCTTTTAAGACACCACTGAGAGAATGAACACGTAAGCTACAGACTGGAAGGATATTTATTTATTTATAACAAATTATTTGTATCCATAATATGTAAGAACTTAGTAAGACAGAATCCAACAAAAAATAGCAATAGCTTTGAACAAACTTTTGAAAGAAAATACATGCATGCTAACATACGGACATGAAGTTTCTCTCATTGTTAGTCATCAGTGAATTTCAAATTAAAATCAATGAGATTCCATTGTGTATCCATTAGAATGGCTAAAAAATGAAAAGACCGGCAATTCTTGGTGTTGAGCAACTAGAGCACTCATATATCTGCTGCTTTAGGGAAATACAATGGGAAAACCATGTAGGAAAAAGAGTTGGACTGTTTCTTTTTAACTGAAACATGAATTTCCATTTGACTTGGGAATTTCACTCCTAGGTTTCTAACCAAATGTGATGAAAACACATGTCCCTATCAATACATGTACATGAATATCCACAGAAGTTTTACCTATGATAGCCCCATGTTGGAAACAACAGAAATGTACATCAATAGTCGAGTGAACAGAAATATTTGGTTGATATCTGCAATATAGGAGATAAACTATAAACTAAAAAGGTAGGATCTTCTAATGCACACTATAACACAGATGAATCTCGAAAGCACAGGCTGTATGATAAAAACTAAATACCACAAAATGCATACTGTATGCTCTCATTGTTATGACATTCTAGAAATGTGAATGGATCTCTAGTGACTGAAAGCAGATCCTATATGGCTGGTTTCTAGGGTTGGAAAGAATTGGCTGCAAAGAGCCTTGAGGGAAGTTTTTGGAATCGTTAAAATATTCAAATCTTTATTGGGTGGGCAATTATACTAAGGTTTATATCTGTTAATTTTATTAAATTCTACACCAATAATAAATACATTTGATTTTATGTGAATTGTTTTAAGTTAACCTTCAAAGTTCTGAATTTTTGTCTGAATTCTATGATATTATTTCAGAGTTTTGTTTGTCAAGGGACAGAGATATTGTGAATACTTTTATTTGGTTTATGAATGTGCTAAAATACTTAAGACTGCAGCTCAAATTTGTCCTAATGCATTCAGTCTCATTACACCTGGCTTTGGTGTCCACTGGATCCCAGTTGCGTGTTCTTATTAGAAGAACCTGGGAAATAGTGGAATAAAGCAGTGAATTATCTAAAAATCAGGTAAGAAAATTTCATTTTTAGTCTACATTCTGCTATAGTGGGTTTATTTGAACAGTTTAAATTATTGGTCTAATTCTACTTACCTAATAACAAAAGACTTCAAGGTACACTACCACATTACTCCTATTACACTTTCAAATGATTTGAGTTTATATTATTTCAATAAAAAAATATAAGAGAGAATCAACGGTTTTTCATTCATGATATATATTTTTAAAATTTCATCAAGGTTCAGTCAATATTGAGGCATCTGCTTGTGGTGATAAGACAGGAACATACTTTGCTATTTGGACTCCACACGGCAGAAAGCAGAAGTCACAGGATGAAGTGTAATCAAAATTACTTTCTACATTTTTTTCTCCGAGTTGAATGCAGCTTAATCAATAGTCTTGAAGCTTCAGATTATATATCTATCAAACAGAAAATCTGTCTCAGGTAACTAGATCCTCTAATCAAATATTGGCAGATGAGATCCTACGTGTGATAGAAAGATTTAAAATCCACAGTGGCATTATTTGATGCACTTACTCAAGTCATAGTGCACTTACTCAAGTCAAGGTGAAACATATATAGTATATACTTAGTTGTTGAATTAATACTATTACTTGAAACATAACTACAAGTTATCATTACTGTTCTCATTAACACATATCTAAAAGCAAAGGTCAAACCTTTTCCTATTTGCATAACTAAGATATTTAATATATAGCAGTAAGATTATCTAAATCCAAAATACATTATAAGAGTAGAAATGTTCAGATGTGAAAGTAATATTGAATCAGTTTTAATATATGAACATTACTATTAAAATATTTATAAATCTTATTATCTTATTCCAGGTCTTGTGAAATCACTCCCTGAAACCCTAAATTACTTTACAAATTAAGTAGTATAAAATTAGGTAGCTAAATGTATGCTATCTAATAGTAGAGATTTCAGAGAAAGAAGAGAACTTAATTCATTTAGAAATATTTAGTGTGCTAATATGCTATTTATAGTGTTGTATGGCAATCTGGACATTTTTAGTGTGTCCCTGAGTTTGTGAATTAATGAATGGATATTAGAGGGTGTAGTAACCACTATGCTTAGGGTTCAGAATAGGAAAGTGATTTTTATACCCAAGGATATAATCTATGTAGGATTTGAGTATAGTCATTTCCCTATAAACTATTGCCTGTGGACTGCCATGAAAGAGCAGAATCACATTGCATTCATTGTTTAACAATGAAAAATTAATAAATTATATAAATGTGTAATACATTGCAGGAAGTGATGCTTAATAAAATGTCAGTCTATTAGACATGCTTAACAGCATGACAATAAGCCAGAACCCTTGGAAGAAGGCCTAGTTTACATATTACAGTTTTGTAATATGTAAGACATCCAAATCACATTGTGACCTACCATTTTATTGTTGGAATTGTCTGCTAATACCAATACCATTTACTAATATCAAACCCATAGCACTTCAATAAGTTTGACATTTCTTTCTCCTTTTCCATAACCTAGTTCTTCAAAACTGAGAGAAGTTTGAGGAAAGTTTGTTATAGGATTGCAACAGATGGGTTATAGAAGTAAGTCTTCAACAATGGTTCTTCACTGAGATTAAGACTCCTTGATTAGTGCCACCCTAAAGCATCACATTTTATGGCTCCAGAAATGCCAAAATGAAAATACTAAAAATGAAACTCAGGACTTTTTTGCCTAGCTAACGATAACAATACACCTAATTAATAGGAAGAATAGAGGGCTAATTTATTTGTGAAATGTCAGTAAGAATAGAAATATAAGGAGATATCATTTCAGTAGTTGTGGAGTCTAAGAAAAAAAACAGTACTGACTTAACTTTGTGGTACTGATAATTGCTCAAGAAAGAGAACTGACTGTTGTAACTAGATTATTTTAAATGTTTCTAATTTTTAAAACTCTGATTACCATGAGAGGCAAGGCCTTCTATGGCACTCTGTTATAATTTGTGCATGACTCTAGGTCCCTGTATTCTATGAGATGCAAGCCTTAAGTAACGAGAAATGGTCCTTTTTTTTTTTGAAACAGACCTTTCCTAACAGCATTTATCTTAGCCACGAATTAACTCAGGAAATAAAAATTAGCAAGAACTAAGTCCACTCAGAGGAATATCTTTACTATTTATTAGTTTACTATTTATTAGTCATAATTCAAATGAGGATGGAAATGTTCTATGCAGCCCATAGAAACATACTTTTATAACGTATCCCATTTTTAATAGAGAATAGAGAACTTGGCAAATCTTATCCAGCAATTGACTTAAAGGACTTATGTCTATACTTTTTTTTTTTAAAGATTTTATTTATTTATTTGAGAGAGAGAGAGAACATGAGGTGGTGGTGGTGGTGGGGTGTTGTGAGGCAGAGAGAGAGGGAGAAGTAGACTCTCCACTGAGCAGAGAGCCTGGTGCAGGACTGGATCCCAGGATCTTGGGATCATGACCTGAGCTGAAGGTAAATGCTTAACTGACTGAGCCATCCAGCAACTCCAGGACTTATATCTATTCTATGCCATCTTTCTCATCTCACTATCTGCTGTAAGATGATAAAAACAATATATTGAAAGCTTACATAATAATACTGAAAAATAACTAATAGTAAATTAAACATATAATATGTTACAGATACTCTGCTACAATCCTTGTGTAATTGTCACAGAATGTCTTCAGAGCTATCCTACAAGTATCATTATTACTCTCATTTTACAGATGTCAGTGTGCTTATGGTTTGCTTAGGGTCAGACAATTGGAAAGCAGCAGAGCTAGGATTGAGTCCAGTCAAGTGGATTCCATATACAGAGACTGCTACCCTGTGGTTGACTCAGAGTTCTATTACGTATAATGCTAAACTTTCTTAAACGCAGAAGCAGCAGCTATGGATTATTTGCCAGGTAAAATACTGTGTGACATTGATGTGTTTCGCATAGCAGTAATCATACTACCAGGGTCACAAAATATTTAATCCTGAAAATTATTAGTATGTTGATTTTTTTTATAAAACAAAAGACAACAGAATTTATCAACACATGTTGTTACAATAATCCTCAATCATCCATTCCTAAGGAGATTCATATAATGTGAAGCATGCTGTCAAATAATACTTTTACATTTTTCCGAATTAAAAATATGTCAGTTATCCTGATATATAACCAAGAAGCCAAAGATGGGGTCCATGTAATATGACTGATAAGATCTAATTTCCTTTTTGTTTGATATAACCTCATTTCTACCTTTGAGTATAAAAGTGAAATTTTCTTAAGTATGATATTATTTAAAGTCAATAAAATCACGTTTACATTGTGTAAATCATTCATTTTCTTCTAGGAAATGTATTAAATAAAATGCTATTTTAATGAAGTGGAGAGTCCAATCAGAGATATGAATACTGCAATTTAATAATTTTAAGTATCATATTTTAAAATGGCTCAAACTTCTGTGCACATACTATTATATACTATAAAAGTAAATATGAGTAAATTTTGTGATCTGTATATAAGCATCCAACTCTTGATCTTAGTTCACGTTCTAACACCACAGTCATGAATTCAAGTCCTGGGTTGGGCTCCACACCCAGCGTGAAGCCTACATTAAAAAAGAAAAAGAAAAAAGAAAAAAGAGAGAGAGAGAGAGAGAGAGAATTATCTTTAAAAATTCTTGAATTGGTTTCATTTAAATTTTAAGAAAATAGTTTTCAACATTAATAAATATTTCTTGAATAAATTATTTAATTATAACAAAATAGATTTCTAGTTCAAATATGATTTGTTCTTATTTTTAACACTGTCTCCTGAATATGTTCTTTCTTTTTTGGTAAGATTTTATTTATTTATGAAAGACAGAGAGGCAGTGACACAGACAGAGGGAGAAGCAGGCTCCTCTCAGGGAGCCTGATGTGGGACTTGATCCCCAGAACGGGATCACACCCTGAGCTGAAGGCAGATGCTCAACTACTGAGCCACCTAGGCATCCCTCTCCTAATTATTTTCTAAGTGGTGGAGATGTTGTGGTGATAAGAAAACTTTTTTCATGAGTTTTAGCTTTTATGTATTTAATCTTTTCAATCTGCAGAAAAATATTGAATTTGGTAAAGATTTTTCCTAAAAGATTTGCTTCCCCTAATCTTCAGTGCAAAAATAATTTTTATATACACCTAAAAAATCCATTCTACTGAAAATTAAAACTTTTAAATTTGATGAACCAGTAGTATATTTACATGTGGGAATTTTAATTGGATTAATAAAATGATAAAAGAGTAACCTTTTTAAAAAAAATTTCAATGCCAGTAGAGTTATCATACATTGTTATATTATTTTCAGGTGTCAATGTAGTGATTCTACAAATTTATACATTATTTAGTGTTCCATCGTGGTAAGTGTACTCTTAATAGCCTTCACCTATTTACCCATCCTCTGACCCACCTCCCCTCTGGTAATCATCAGTTTGTTCTCTAGGGTTGAGTCCATTTTTGGCTTGTCTCTGTTTATCTTCGTTCATTTGCTTTGTTTCTTAAATCCACATATAAGTGAAATATATGGTGTTTTTGTCTTTCTCTGACTTATTTCATTTATCATTATTCTACCTGGATCCATCCACCCATGTTGTTGCAAATGGCAAGATTTCATTCTTTTTTATGACTATTCATATGTATATATTTCATTGTGTGTGTGTGTGTGTGTATATATATATATATATATATATATATATATATACTCAGACCCCTATATTAACCGATTTTTCAAATACTTCCTCATATTCCTTATCACTATAACGATTCTAGTCACCACAAATAACATATTCCAGCTATTCATTGGCTGAGAAGGGGTAGGCATCATATCCTTCCTACTTATTGGGTGATGATATGGCCGAACTGATGCAAACACAGCCGCCCTACAAGCAATTCTCTACAACCGCATTGGAGATGTAGGATATATCATAGCTATAGCATGATTTCTATTAAACCTAAATACATGAGACCTTCAAAAAATCTTCATAACAACTAGCAACAACCTCAACCTACTGCTACTTTGCTTACTACTAGCAGCTACTGGTAAATCTGCCCAGTTTGGCCTATACCTATGACTCCTCTCAGCCATAGAAGGTATATATATATATATATATATATATATATCACTTATTCTTTATCCATTCACTTATTCTTTATCCATTCATCTATCAATGGACATCTGGGCTGTTTCTATATATTGGGTATTGTAAATACTGCTGCAATAAGCATAAGGGTGCATATATCTTTTCAAATTTGTGTTTTCATACTCTTTGGATAAACATTCAGTAGTGGAACTATTGGATCATATAGTAATTCTATTTTTATTTTGGGGGGAACCTCCATACTGTTTTCCACAGTGGCTGCATCAGTTTGGATTTGCATTCCCACTAACAGTGCACAAGGGCTCCTTTTTTCTCCACATAGTCACTAACACTTGTCATTTCTTGTCTTTCTTATTTTACCCACCCTGATAGATGTTAGGCAATAGCTCATTTTTGTTTTTTATTTGCAGTTACCTGATGATTCGTGACGTTGAACAACTTTCATGTGTCTGTTGGCCATATGAATATTTTCCTTGGAGAAATATCTGTTTTGTTTTCTCCCTATTTTTAATTTTTTGGGTGTTGAATTGTATAGATTTTTTACATATTTTAAAAACTAGCCCTTTATTGGATTTGTCATTTGGAAATATCTTCTCCCATTCTGAAGGTTGTGTTTTAGTTTTTAATTTTTTTTTCCATTGTGGTACAGAAGCTTTTTATTTTGATCTAGACCCAAGAGTTTATTTTTGCTTTTGTTTCCCTTGGCTGAGGAGACATGTATAGAAAAATGCTGCTTTGGTCAATGTCAGAGAAATTACTGCCTGTACCTTCTTCAAGGATTTTTATGGTTTTAGGTCTCACATTTACATATTTAATACATTTTGAGTTTATTTTTGTCTATAATGTAAAAAAAGTGACCCAGGTTCATTCTTTCACATGTAGCTGTCCAGTTTTTCCAATCCCATTTGTTGAAGAGACTATCTCCCATTGCATATTCTTGCCACCTTTGTCAAAGATTAATTGACCATATAATTGTGGATTTAATCAAGGTCTTTATTCTGTTCCATTGATCTATGTGTCTTTTTTTGTCCAGTACCATACCGTTTTGATCACTAAAACTTTGTATAATATATCTTGAGGTCCAGAATTGTGATGCTTCCAGATTTGCTTTTCTTTATTAAGGTTGCTTTGGCTATTCGGGGTCTTGGATGATTCCATATACATTTTAGGATTGTTTGTTCGTGCTCTGTGAAAAGTGCTGGTGTTATTTTGATAGAGATTACATTAAATCTGTAGATTGCTTTGGGTAGCATGGACATTTTAACATTATTTGTTCTTCCAATACACAAGATAGAATATTTTTCCATTTGTTTGTATATTCTTCAGTTTCTTTGTTTTAAATATTTTATTTACTTATTCACGAGAGACACAGAGAAATAGGCAGAGACATAGGCAGAGGAAGAAGCAGGCTCCACACAGGAAGCCCGATGTGGGACTCGATCCTAGGACAGAAAAGATGGAGAAAGGCATCCATTTGCAAGAAAAATAGGAGGAAAGAATACTGAAAGAAATAAGGGATAAGTAAGAAATCCAAATTAGACAGAACAAAAATAATAGGGCCAGAACGATATGCTGGGGATAGTATATGCTAATTCCCATATGTGAACATGCCTTGCTTGTGAGACTAAGTAATGATGGAATTTACTAAGAAAAATTATAACCCTTTAAGAATCTTAAACAAGTACAAGGAAATATTTACTATATCACTAGATGGATGGATGGATAGATGGAAGGAAGGAGGAAGGTAGAGAGAGAGAAGGAGGTGAGGGAGAAATACACAGGTAATATGTATATATATCTTCATGTAATTTCCAAAGCAACTTTTCATTTAAGTAGTAATTTTATCATTTTACAGAGAAGAGAATTGAAGTTCAATAAAGATTTAACTGGTATTTGAACCCAGATCTTTCTGACTTAGTACTTATTTTTCAAAATTCAAAATGAGAATAGGAATAAACAATTCCTGTAATGTTTAGTAACTCAATTTGACATGAATTTATAATGTTTTAGAACCTCAAGCCTGATTGGAGGAAATCACTTAGAAAACTACTGCTGTATGACTTTATCTAGACTTAAATTATTATAGTAGCAATGGGAAACCAAAAGAAAGTGACAGTAATACAGGTAACTTCATATTCTTTCTTGCCTAGAAATTTACAAATTACGTGATAATCTAAGTGCTGTGTTCATAGATCAATTAAACAAATGAAAAATATACAAATCATGTTTTCACACTGAAGTTTTATTTCATTGAAATATTGTTAATATGGATGAGAGCTACATATTTACCAAAAAAATGGCAATTAAGGGTTCAATCACAGCATTTGATGAAAGCCCATATCATTTATGCATTAACTCTCATTCTAAGTAGTAAGATTCTATAAATGGATCTACTGGTAGTCTGATAATCTGCATTAGTTTTTATGGGTTTGTTATTTTTGTTAGTATAAAGAAATACTTAAAATATGTATCATACCCAGATGAAAGGAAATTATTTTGATTTATTGGCATCAGACTTCAAGTGGAGTTATTTATTCAAACCTGGAAACAGTATTTTAAAATACTAGAATTACTCAGAGAACACAATAAGAATGAAAAGTTGTTTGAAAATTAAGAATGATAACAAAAAGAATGGAAAGAAGCAAGTTTGTTAAAACAAACTGATGAAAGAAATGGCAAAAACAGAATAGGTGCAATTGATCTAGTCATTTAACAGGAAAAAAAAGTGCTGTTGGAATCAATATGCAAATAAGAAAAGTACGTTAATATTTGTTAAGAGTATTTTAATGAATATTGGAACACATTCAAGTATTAGAAACCACAAAAATTTGGAAATATGAGTCTATTTATATTTCATTTGAGTGAGGTAACTGTTTCTCTCTGCAATTTCCAGGGTGAACTATGTCAAAAGAACATGTCCTATGATAGGCAAGTCTGTTCAAGGGGCAAAGAAATGAAGTGCCGGAGATGATGGAGTTAAATCATGCTCCTGGTACATCTTAAAGATCTCCTTGTCTTGCTGTAAAATTAGAGCTTCACGAGTTCTACTTGCCATATATCCATTGTCTGTAATGTCAGCATGTAGCTAAGATGTTCATGAGAGATCTGACAGAGTGTATGAAATGTCCCTACATAATTATTTTTATTCACTGTCAGCCCTGAAATTCAAAGAATGCTATAAATTTGCCAGTACTAACAATTCAACACAGAAAGATGAATTCAGACATTTGATGTGCCTTATTAAAATCACATTTTATAAAACCAGTTGTGGGAAATAAATGATATTAATTTGCCAGCAGTTTAAAAAAAGTTTAGGGACTATATGCAGAGTGATCCCAAGATTATTCATTTTTCTAAGAACATCCTATCTATCAACAAGTTTTATCTTCTTTAGTTTCAAATACCATGCTAAATCTGACCACTTGCACTTCCTCCAGTACCTTAACATAGACTACTATGGTCTTTAACCTACACTTTTTGGGTAGACCTCAAAAGGGTCTCCCTACTTCTATCTTGCCTCATATTGTTCTATTCTCTGCATTAAAGCCAAAAGGATCCTTTTAAAAGCTATTGACCTTAAATAAAATAGTGTTTAAAAACAGCACAAATTCCTTCCGGCCAAAGACTCTGTCTTTGTATCTCTGCTCTGTCCCCATTCCCCATAGCAGTGCCTGGTATGCAGTAGTCCTTCCATATATATCTTCTGTTGCTCATTAAATAGTGTGGTATTTTCCTTGTGTTGTGCCTACAGCTCTGTTTAGTGAGGCCTAAATTAATGCTTTTGTGAAAAAAAAAGCAGCATATGACTGGATGGACTATAAGCAAAATTCTATACCTTTTATAAGGAGTCCAAAGGCCTTATGAAAAAAATGTATCACTTTATTCCTAAATTTCAAGGCTACTTGAAACTTTTGAGAGTTGACCCGGAGAGAAGAAAATAGGAAATTTAACAAGCCCTCTGAGATAAAACTCTAAGGAAATTAGAAAAGAAGCAGTGGTCTGATCCCTGTTCTAGAATGAGTACTAGAAAGGGAAATATTCTAGTTCTGAGTCTGTGCATGGAACAGCAAATCAAAGATCCTCCGGCCAATCAACTTTCATGGTGTAGAGTTTGTGTTGTCTGGGAACACATACTTGTACAAAATCAAAGTGCTATAATACAGAGGGCACAAGACAAGACTGGCAAGATTCAGTTTTGGCTCTAGGCAGCCTATAAGGAATAGAAGATTTGTGTTAGCCACTCAATTTCAGCATGATAGGTAATGATTCTGTATTCCAGTTCTAAAACTGAGTGTAGTAGCAAGTTTCTAGCTTTCTCAACATGAACAATACACCTATTTCTGGTAGATCAACCCTTTTACAGTAGCATTGATAAAACCTCACGATGAAATCTACAGACTCAAATGGAATAATGAGTTCTTTGGCTTAAGTACCAACATAAGTACCTGAGAATTTGACCATTTGTTCTAGGGGTGCCTGTTGGCTCAGTTGCTTAAGCATCTGCCTTTGGCTCAGGTCATGATACCAGGGTCCTAGAATTAAACCCTGTTTCAGGCTCTGCTCCTTCCTTTCTCTCTGTATCTCCCCATACCCTCGCTCTCTCATGCACACTTTCTCTCTCAAATAAATACATAAGTAAATAAATAAGTAAATAAATAGATAGATAAATAAATAAATAAATAAATACAATCTTAAAAAATACTAGTTTTAGAAGTATCAGTTTGTAACTTGAAATATTTTTTGTGTTTGCAGTTGCATGCAACATAGGCAATACAGATCATATCAGTGATGATATAGATGCCTTCAAACAGATTCTTGCTTTTTTTTTGACCTAGTAGGCTGCCAAATCACAGCATTAATGTATTTACACTGTAAAACATCAAGGTTTAATATATGTAATTTAATCATTATTTACACATCTATTCTTAACATCTGTCAATTTTTTTTTAATGTTTGACCTACACAATGGATAACATGAATTACTTAAATTTGCCTCAGTATAGTGCTATGGTATATCACCTGGAAAAAAAACAATGAGGGATTTCTGGTTCCCAATTCACCATGTAAGGAGCTTAAAAGTTCCCACGTTGTGCAAACAATTAAAAAGTTGAACAGACTGAAAAATCAACAACTGTCCTTTGATCCATTAGAGTAGTGAGGTCACAGGAAAGAAATACTGCCCCCAAACTGGAGACACAGACAAGCAGATACAGAGAATCAAAACATACTGGAGGAGATATCCATGCACAGAAACCAGTAAAGAGGTAGGAACACCTCAGCTATAATTGATGAATTATTGAAGACTCAGTGTGGACAAACCTAAGAGAGAGCAACTCTAAGAGGATTCAGTCATAGAAGGGCCTTACACTTTTGGTAATTTTTACCTCCAGGATTTCTACAAGGTCCTCATAGTAAATATCAGAGAAAAGTTTCCTAAGGCTCTTGGTTAGGTAAGGAAAAATGAACCACTTCAAAATACACCAGAGCATTCTGTTCTCAACAAGACCTGCCCTCAGAGAAACATTTTACCAGAGCCTAACCTGCTAGGGATATGTCACAGCCTAACTGACCAGGGAAAATGGAAATACTTAACTCCAGCTTCTACAGTTCTCCACCTGGGACGAGGAAAACATACAAATTCAGCCTTCCCCAGTCATCCTCTTTGATCTGAGGGCTAGGGGCATATAATATGCACCAGTGAAGTTCACAATCTAGAGGCATACATTCACTAAAAGACTGAGTTCTAATCATAATACTATAGAACCCTATCTCTACTTCCCATATCTTACCACTACATTACTAACAGCATATTTAACAGAGTTATTTCTACCCAATACATCATGTCCATCTTTCAGTATAAAAATTGCAACACATACTAACCAAAGCAATCTATATATTAAATGCAATCCTAATCAAAATACCAATAGCATTTTTCACAGAACTAGAACAACTAATCCTAAAATATATATGAAACCACAAACGACCTAGAGTGGCCAAAGCAATCTTGAGAAAGAACAAAGCTGGAAGTATCACAATCCCAGATTTCAAGGTTTCAAGTAATCTTGAGAGAGAACAAAGCTGGAGGTATCACAATCCAAGATTTGAAAGTCAAAGTAATCAAAAACAGTATGGTACTGGCACAAAAAAACAGACACGAAGATCAATGGAACAAGATCAAGGACCCAGAAATAGCCTCACAAGAGATGGTCAATTAACCTATGACAAATGGTGTAAGAATATATAATGGGGAAAAGATAGTCTTTGAAAGAATTTACAATGAGGAAAAGAGTCTTGTCAATAAATGGTGTTGGAAAAATTGGGTATCTACATGCAAAAGAAGAAACTGGACCACTTTCTTACATCATACACAAAAACAAACTCAAAATGGATTAAAGACCTACATGTGAGACCTGAAATTTCATAACTCCTAAAAGAAAACATAGGCAGTTATCCCCTGGACATCTGTCTTTGAAATATATTTATGAATATGTCTCCTCAGGTAAGGGAAACAAAAGCAAAAATAAATTATTGGGACTAACTATGCCAAAATAAAAAGTTTTTGTTTTCTTTCATTTTGTTTTGTTTTGCACAGCAAAGGAAATCAACAAAACAAAAAGGCAATCTACTGAATGCAAGAAGATACTTGCAAATGATATAGCTGATAAGGGGTTAATATACAAAATATATAAAGAACTTATACAACTCAACACCAAAAAACAAAAAACAAACAAAAAAAAAAAAAACAATCTGATGAAAAACTGGGCAAAGGAACCAAATAGATATTTTTCCAAAAGAAATATACAGATGGTTAAGAGACACAAGAAAAGATGCTCAACATCACTACATCACTAGCTACCAGGTAAATTCAAATCAAACCACAATGAGATAACACCTCACACCTGTTAGAATGGCTAGTATCAAAAAGTTAAGGAATAACAAGTGTCAACAAGGATGCAGAGAAAAAGGAGTACTTAGGCACTGTTGGTAGGAATGTAAATTGGTGCCATCACTATGCAAAGCAATGTGGAAGTTTCTTAATCATTTAAAAATAGAAATACCATATGATCCAGTAATTCCACTACTTGGTATTTACCCAAAGAAAATGAAAACACTAATTTGAAAAGATGTGGACACTGTAATGTTTGCTGCAGCATTATTTACAATAACCAAGATAAGGAAGGAACCCATCTACCCATCAAAAGATGAATGGATAAAGAAGATGTAGTTTGTATATACATGGAATATTACTTAGCTATAAAAAGGAATTAGATCTTGCCATTTTTGACACCACGAATGACCCTACAGTGTATTAAGCTAAGTGAAATAAGTCAGAGAAAGACAAATACCACATGACTTCACTTATATGTGGAATATAAAAACAAAACAAAACAAATGAACAAACAAAAACCTAAGCTGACTCTTAAATATAGAGAACAAATTGATAATTACCAGAAGGGAGGTGAGTGGGGCAAATGGGCAAAATAGGAGAAGGGCATTAAAAAAGTATAAACTTCCAGTTATAAAGAAATAAATCACAGAGATGAAAAGTACAACATAGAGAATACATTCAAAACACTGTAATAATATTGAATCGTGACAGATGGTAACTACACATATCATCATGAACACTATAATATATACAATTGTTGAATTACTAAGATATACACTTGAAACTACTATAACATGTATGTCAATTAAAAAAAAAAGCTGCTGAGATGCCTGGGTGGCATAGTTGGCTAAGTGTCTCACTCTTGATTTCAGCCCAAATCTCCATCTCAGGTTTGTGAATTCAAGCCTTGTATACTTAAGTTTTTTTTTTATTATTATTTAATAAAAGAACTCTTCCAATCCAATAATAAAAAAAGAACCCAATTAAAAAAAAACACTCAAAAACCTGCTGACACAATATATAGCATATGGAAAAAGTGGCACATCAACACTACAGCTGTTTCTGAAGGGGCTCTATTCAGTGACATAATCACAAAAGAAAAGGTGAGACATAGCAGAAGATCACAAACTAGACAATGCATTTCTACATCAATTTCATTAATTCAACTGAGCAGTTGCCTCAGGAGCCATTCTCACAGGAGCCAAATCCCATCAAACCTGTATGGGAGGTCTGAAATTCCTTCCTCCAGCCCAAGCATCTCCACCTGGACATTTGCAGATTCTAAGAAATGGGCTAATTTCCTATCTTCACTAGAGCTGGAGATCAAGCAGACAAATATCTTTTTTTTTTTTCTTTTTTTTTCAAATCTTTGTATTAAACTGCATTCTGTCTCTCCTCCATCAGCAAGGTAGCCACATGTTGACAATCCCTTGGAGCTCCCCTTCTTCCAAAAGCAATGGTAGACCGTGGGGATAGGCTCTACCTATATATTCACCATGTGTGCACACTAGGGCCCAGAGCAGGATCAGAAATCAGCCATAGCCTGAAGGGGGAAGGAGTGGGTTTCTCCTGAAGTTAACTCTTGAGATGGTTAGAAAATGCCTTGAGTTTTATATACATTGAAAGAGGACATCAACTACCTCTGGTTTTACCTCAGTCTACTTTCTAATTGATTAAGTTCTATTCAGCTCGTCTTTTCACTCAGGCAAAATACCCAGCAAAGTATCTGTGATGGGAACTGAAACTACCCCTCTCAGGCAAAAGGGATTACCCTTAGTAAGACCCTGGATGACCGACACCAGAACAATGATCTACCTGACCTTTACTGCCCACTTGTACACACTAACCAACTTTGTCCCATGTTTTCCTTACATAAACCTGAAAGTTTAGAGACAGTCTTTGAGAAATTAGTCCTCTGTCTTCCTGGATTGTCCTCACTGGAATGAATTCCTTTCTTATTTCACTACCACTCATCTCTGTGTCTTTGGGTTTTGTCCGTGGGGAGTGGCCAAACCTAGCCTGTTCCGGACTCTTAGAGCCAGGTGCTTTTGCACGCTTGTGCCCTGTTTATAATATCAATGCCGAAAAATTCTAGCCCATCTAAGAACAGATTATTCTTTTTTAGCCTGGCTATTGCCAGCCCTCCACACTGGACTGAATATTTGTGTCCCTTCCACGATTCATATATGGAAGCACTATTGTGATGATATTTATAGGTAGAGTAATTGGGAGATAATTAGTCACAAAAGTGGAACCCCACAAAGGGATTAGAGTTATAAAAAGAGGAAGAGAGCTAGTCCTCTTTTTGCTTTCTCTTACTTGAGGACACAGGCAGAAGGCCAAAGTCTCCACACCAGAAGTAGTTCCTCCTCAGAATCCAACCATACTAGTACCCTGATCTCAGACTTCCCAGCCTCCGCACTGTGAGAAATTAATGTTTATTGTTCAACAACAACAACAACAAAAAAAGGAAAGCCACAGAATGGGAATTTATATTTTCAAAAGATATAACTGATTAAGAAATGCAATGCAAAATATACGAAGAATTCTTAAAACTCAACAATAAGAAAATGGACAACCTGATTGAAAATGTGTTAAGAATATGAATCAACATTTCTCTTAAGATATACAGAAGGTAGAAAGCATATAAAAATATGTTAAATGTCATATGTCATTAGCAGATTAAACAATGAAATATAGCTGCAAACCTATTAGGATGTATAAGATTCAAAACACTGAAGACACCAAATGCAGTGAAGATGTGGAGTTATTGGAACTCATTCATTGCGGGTGGGAGTGCAAAATGATATAGGTACTTTGTAGACAACTTGTTTCTTATAAAACTAAATATGCTTTTATCTTAAGATATAGCAATCACACTCCCAAAGGAGTTGAAAATTTAATGTCCACACAAAAACCTTCACATGGAAATTTATAGTAGCTTTACTTATAATGCCCAAATTTAGAAGCAATCATCAAGATGTTCTTCAGTAGGTAAATAGATAAACTGTGGTATATCAAGACTATCAAATATTATTTAGCATCTAAAAGAAATAAGCTATCAATAAATGGAAAGACATGGAGAAAGCTAAAATGCATATTACTAAGTGAAAGAAACCAGTCTAAAAAGGCTTCATATTGTATGATTTGAACTTATGACATTCTGGAAAAGGCAAAACTATGAAGAAAGAACAGTGGTTGCCATGAATTAGTGTGGAGAAAAGAATGAATAATTAGAACATAAAGGATTTTTATGACAGTGAAATTCTTCAGTATAATGTTACTATTATAGAATGTACATCCCTACACATTTATGAAAACCTACAGAACAAGCCAAAAGTAAATCCTAACATAACTATGAACTTTGTGCAATATTGATGTGTCAATGCAGGTTCATTAATTATAGCATATATACCACTCTGATGTGGGATGTTGATATTCCAAGAGATTGTATGTATGAAAATGGGCTGAAGATATGGAAACTATGTTTTCTACTCAATTCTGCTATAAACCTAAATCTGCCCTAAAAATGGAATTTATTTTAAAAATTTGTAATTGTAACAGTGGGGTAGTATTAGTCAATTCATGATATTTTAATGGTAAATAAAATAATCATGTAACATACATAATGCAGTGACTAGCACATAATAATCTCTCAAAAAATGTGTGCCATTTATTTATAATGAATGTGTTGTGTTTTTTTCCTGTATACGCAATATTTGGGGATTTTCAGGGATTGAACATGCTGTTTAACCAAAAACAACAACCTTAAAAGAAAAGGAGGAATAATCTTTAGATGATTATTTTCAATTGAAATATTGAATTTATTCTAATTGCTTAAATATGTTTAGAAAAATATCAGTCAATGAATAGTTCCAAACTCATCAATTCATAGTTACAAAAGACTGTTTCTTTACTTGATATGGTTGTCTTTCATTCCTTTTTTTCTTTTCTCTGCTCAGCTAAATTTTTTAAATCCAATACCCAAACAATTTATATCTGTGTTTTTTAATCACTTGAAATATATCCAGTGCATTAATTAAAGTTAGTTTTGAAGAAACAGGCACGGTACAGTGTGGCCAGACAGTGCTTGGATTTAATAGGTTATTTGATGTAATAAGAATAAGAAAAAAGACAATTGATGTTCCATTCTCTTTGTCATTTGCTAAAAAGGGCTATAATGTTAAATAAAGATACAAACTTCTAAATGACTAAAATATAAAGCTCAAGAAGTCAAATAAGCTCAATGTCCAGAAATTTACCTTTATATTATATTTCACTGTAACAGGAGTTCTATACTCAAAAAATAAATGAAACCTTTAATTGTTGGAAAAAAGTTAATGTCTAATATCTATGTATCTGTGCCACATACAGCTAGTAAATGGGTATACAGAGACATATGTTTGAAAATAGGAATGGACACATTTGAATTTATGTTATAAATCTTTGTCTCAAAATAATTGAATACATTGTCAGATTAATCTTCACACTAGAAATAACAACTAGTGTCAATTTGACAGTTGAGAATGATACAGAAAAACTACAGTATGCTTCAAAATTAACTCTTGAAGGTAGAGTTAATCTTGTCTAAGGATGACACAGTTTTCTATCCAATTGGACCTTAATTATTTTGGTTATTATTAAGTAAATAGTTATGTTAAAAAAGAGATTTACCTTGTTTTCTAAGTTATATATTTCTATGTACATTCATCAATACCACATTTCCAGTGGAAAAAAAATAGGGAGATAATTTTGTAATACAAATAATGACTATTTCTTAGCACTCAATTTGTGCTAAGAACTGTGCATAACTTTTAGGCTTATTAACATAAATTCTTTTTTTTAAATAATAAATTTATTTTTTATTGGTGTTCAATTTGCCAACATACAGAATAACACCCAGTGCTCATCCCATCAAGTGCCCCCGCCAGTGCCCATCACCCAATCACCCCTACCCCCCCCTCCTCCCCTCCCACCACCCCTAGTTCGTTTCCCAGAGTTAGGAGTCTTTATGTTCTGTCTCCCTCTCTGATATTTACTACCCATTTCTCCTCCCTTCCCTTCTATTCCCTTTCACTATTATTTATATTCCCCAAATGAATGAGAACATATAATGTTTGTCCTTCTTTGATTGACTCATTTAATTCTATTTTAATCGTGACAGTAACCCTAAGAGAAAGATACTGGTAGCATTTCTGAGTGACAACAGAGACTTAGAGATGTAATTTTCGTAAGGTCAAAGTACTAGTAAGGACTACAGGGAGAGGCTCAGCTTCTAATCTTTTTCGCTTTAGAACTTTTACTCTTAGCCACTATACTACACATTTTATAATCAAATATGTTTTTCATATCCATCAAGTGACCATAAGAGTTCTCAGACATCCGCAGCACAGGGATAGGCACTAGAAGTCACCCAATATTTTAATTTTCATTGCATATCAGACAGTGTTTATCTTATTCAAAAATATTTGAGCAGCTAAAACATATTTTTTTTTATAGAGGAGAATCCATCCAATTCAAATTATATTTTAGAGCCTCAGTAAATATGAAGCGGTAGTAGATCTGCTTAAGTAAATTCCAAGGCTTTCTTAAATTTTCAAAATAAATATTGAATAAATTAGAATAAATAAAAATGGTTTGCTCTACTGACAGAATATTAATAAAGCATTTTTAAGGCATTTAAAAATATATTGCTTATGGTAGTTCAAACCTAAAAAGAAACGGAGATATTGTATGAAATTTTTTGGTTGAAAACAAGTTCATCTTTTATTTTTATTTATTTTTTTTAAGTTCATCTTTTAATAGGCATCTTTCTATACCAAAACTAAAAGCACCCCTGTGTTATTTCTAGCTTATATTCAGTCCTAAAAGTAATCGCAGACCTTTATAATAATAACAAAAGATTAACATTGAGAAAAACAATAGAAATAACTAAATCCCTTATTTTTGTTTGTTACACTATTCTTTTTTTAAAGATATATTTATTTACCTGAGAAAGAGAGAGCATAAGGAGGGGCAGGGGAAGAGAACCTTCAAATAGACTCCTTGTTGAGTGTAGAGCTCCATGCAGGGCTCAATCTCATGACCAAGACTCATGAGATCATGACCAGAGCTCAAACCAAGAGTCAGATGCTTAACCGACTAAGCCACCCAACCACCCCACTTTGGTATATTATTCTTTGTCATTAGAAAATATAATGGCATAACAGCGCTAAACACACAGAATTCTTAACATTTGACTGTTTTTTAAAATAAAGATTTTATTTATTTATTTGAGAGAGAGACAGAGACAGAGTATGAGTAAGAGGGAGGAGGAGAGGGAGAGGGAGAAGCAGACTCCTGTTGAGTAAGGAGCCTGACATAGCATTCTATCCCATGACCCTGAGATCATACCTGAGCCAAAGGCAGACACTCAACCGACTGAATCACCAAAACACCCCTTGACTATTCTTTATATATAGTCCTTGTAAAAATATGCATTCTCATTAATACCTAAGTAAATCTTAGCAGTATATTTAATATTCTCCTGGAAAACTCACTGTTCAGCTCAAGTAATTTAATGCTATCAAATACAAATGATTCTTTGAAATGCAGTTGAGGTAAGGAAAGAAAAACCAACTGAAATTTTGAGAATTAAAATGATCATAAAGTAAAATGTCTGCTTACTTGAAGTACCATAGAGCCTAAAAGTCTCCCTTTATCTTGAAGAAAACATTCTATTTATGTACTAAAACTGAAACTCCTTCACTCTTCATGAAGAGTTTATAAAAAAGTTTATATTTATTTGCTTTGTAATAATCATCTATAAACTGTACAAAAGCCTTTCCATTAAGTTTTATAGTGCGAATTTCAATAAATATCTAAAAACATTTAACAGCTTCTGTTATATCTTTTGTGAGATATTCCCCAATTGCAAATTAGGTGGTTAGTGGTTTGAAAGAGTTAATGTGTCTCTAACACCTCTCTTATTATCTGGGAATAATTGTAGGCATCAGGCTCATTAAGCAATACATTGACCCTCCTTTACTAATACAATAAATTCACATGTATTTTTTTTATTTATTTGACATTTATTTTATTTCCATTTCATTCTTTTTAAATTGGCTAGATTTGGTTCAGCAATATCAGGTTACATTTTATATACACATATAAATTTGATCAAAGCTCTTTTTTAATATCTTTGTTGAATGACATAATTTATATGAATATGTTTTTCTCCATGTCACGAATGGTCTCACCAAATGCTAAATACAAATAAATCATATTTACAGCAATCCTCCAAAGGTCAAGATTATAACTGTGTTCTATCAAGATGCTCAATCATTTTATCCTGATCCTCTAACTGTAATTATACCCTGTTGGAATTGATGAAAAGATTGATGGAGTTCTTGTACATCAGTAGAGACCGGTAAGTATTAATGCTATATGCTTTGGTGTTTACTGCTTGTATTATCATATTTAATTAATATTAG
This sequence comes from Canis lupus baileyi, assembly GCF_048164855.1. NCBI lineage: Eukaryota > Metazoa > Chordata > Mammalia > Carnivora > Canidae > Canis > Canis lupus. The sequence goes on along the minus strand of NC_132861.1, from coordinate 23,924,870 downwards.
TCACTATATTTCTCTCCTGTTGTGTGTATGTTGTTATTAACCTCTATCAGATCATTTTGTGTTGCCAACAGGAAAGACTCTTCTACTCTTCATGAAGGAGTTTCCCTAGTAAAGTTATATAAATCTTTTCTATATATCATAGCTCATAGGAATTAAAAAACAGGACTAGCTTTGGGGATGATCAACACAGAATCTTTTATGTCTGTATTGTCTCCAAAATACAGGCTTTGCTGCTCAGCTTGATGTAATTCCTGTGGTTCTTTCTCTGTTTTTACCATTTATAGATTTTGAGTCTACATGATGGCTTTATGTGTATCTGAACCATCACTGTGCCATGGGATCAAATTCTTGTTAACAAAAATATCCTGCCCTACAGTAATTAAGTAATATGTGGTGCAATTCTTTGCAGAAATCTTGAATGTTCCATTTCTTGAAAATTCTAGGCATTACTGGGTTCAGTGTGGCCATCTATAGGAACAGCCTCTAACTAGGCCTAAAATTGTCTATATCAAAACACAAAACTTTTAAGATTATAGTATTTTCAAGAAAGTTAACACCTACCTCTTCTTGGCTGTTGTCAAATGTTTTATGCAAAGAAATGTTAACTATTTGTTATCTTCTTTATAAACCTACACATAATTCCTTTTTATCACCATATTCTAAAAGTCAAATTATAATCAATTGAACTTTATTTACATTAAAAGAGTTAAAAGGTCACCAAATCCTAAAATATTTCAAAGATATAGATGTCACAAAGAATAAGTAGAAAAAATAAGTTGTAGACTCCTTGCTTCCAAAAACAAAAGGATAATTATTTCAGACCATATATCCTCTTGAAAAATACTATAAAAACTTGAGATTTTATATATATTAACAAACTTCTTCTTAAAACCATCCAAGAGCCCAACTAAAGGCATTTTCAGGCTAAAACTAAAGGGAAAACATAATTCAAAGAAGAAAAAAGCCTAGTACATGCTTTTTCTCTGAGTGTGTTGTCAGTAAGAAGAAATTTAATTTTTGTTTTTAATGATTCCATAACTCAGGATGAATGAAGGATTCTGAAAGGAAACTCTTCCCTATAAGAAGGGCTACATCTTCAAATTGAGAATTGAAGAATTGGAAATGTACCAATTCTGGAGAGCCACCACCCTTTTCATTACCTGAGTCATCCAGAGAATCTAAAGCTTCAAAAGAGCTTTGTCATTGTTCTAAAACAGAATTATACTCAGGAAACTATCCCTGGTAAACTGATATATACTCAGAAACTCTCTGGAATAATATACCATAATTAATATCTATACATTTTTATTAAAATATTTTAGGGAGATGCCTGCATGGCTAAGTGGTTGAGTGTCAGGTCATGACCCCAGGGTTCTGGGATTTAGTTTCACATCAGGCTCCTGACAGGGAGCTTGCTTCTTGCCTATGTCTCTGCCTCTCTCTCTGTGTCTTTCATGGATAAATAAATAAAATCTTAAAATATATATATTTTAGGAAATCACATGGCAAAATACAAAAAGTTATGCTGAGACTCTCTTCTTCATGAGCAAGACTACCAGAAATGATGGGCTGCAGGGTGTGGGTTGGGGGAACTCACATAGTTCTACAGTTGTTGAATATCAAATACAAACTATAAAGTGCATATATTTACCATGTTTTAAGAAAGATGAGCTGGAAAGGTTATTACAAAAAGTCACAGAGTTAATTAGAAAAAGAATGATTGAATGTTTTATGAATGAAAATTCAATAGTCAACATTAAAAATTCAGTGGATAGGTATAATAGCAGGTAAGAACTAGCTGAAAATAGAATTTGTAAACCCAAAGGTCAGTTAACATAATGTACAGCAGCCTATCAAAAATTATCAGCCATGAAAAGAAGCAGATCAATGTCGTTCATAATGAAGAGAAAACTCATTCAATAAAAATAGAGCCAAGACAACAGAGATGATGGAATTAGCAAACAAGAATGTTAAATGTTAGCATGAATTTGCATTACATGTTCAAGATGTTAGAGGAAAGCATAAACAGATGAAAGGAAAAATAATAATTTTTAGAAAAGACCAAAATGGTACCTGTAGAATTGAGAATACTGTATTGGGTAAAGTAAATCTTAGACTGCAAAGTAAGAGCGAGTAAAAAAACTAGCAATAGAAACTTTAAAATGCAGCACAGAAAGGAATAAAGATTGAAAACATGAAAAGGTGTGGCTATATAATCTAGTGTTAAATATGTATAATCAGAGCCCTGGGATAAAAACTGGTAATAGGAGGGTAAAGAATGCAATGAAAACTATAAACAAAGCTCAAAAAAGCACAATAAATGTAAGCAGAACATTTTAAGAAAATTACAACAAAGCATGTAATCACCAGATTGTTGAAACCAGTGAGCAAAAAATATCTTAAATCAGCCAAAGAACTAAGACATGTAACAGAAGAACATAGATAAGAAGTGCAGCAGTCCTCTCATTAGAACCTACATAAGCCAGAAAATAGTGGAGACATAAATCGTTGAAGGCTTTGTATAATGCCTTCATAAGAGTATGACATTTTCTTATAAATTTATATATATACATGTATTATTTGACCAGCATTTAAACTGGATATTTATTTGGAAGGAAAAATTATGAAGTTCCAACTAGTATAAAATAAAAATTTAGAATGATAAAGACCAATTAAAATTTAGCTTTGTTTAAAAAATCCAACGGCCTATAATTCTGGAATCAAGGGATAAAAAGTTCACTATTTTCTTAAGAGAGTTGTATTGACAAAGGGAAATTCCCTGAGACCAAAGGCTAACAAATCTTCTTAGAACCAGGTAAGGCATATTTTCAAGTAACTATTTTGTTTGTGGACCAAAAGAACATGGCAACTGGAAGAAATTTCCAAAGGCTAGGCTTACAAAGAATAATAAATAGGCATGGCGATCCATCTAAGGGAATAAAATTAGAGCCTAATCAAAGCATACTATCCATTAGTGGGACAGAGGACCTTAAAAATTCTGCACTTTGGATTATAGAACAGCTTTTGTACAGTGATTTCTGTGGGTCTCTTCTATTAACCCTAACAAATAGACATATTAATTTCTTTCCTTGCCCAGTGATAATATGTTGGCATATTTTGAGAACAAAACATTATTTTTACTGTTCAGAGGAATAACATCAAGATATGATGAAAAGACACAATGAATTAATAATTCCTTATGTAGATATTACTTTATGTAGAAATCCTGGAATTTGAGACCATATTGAGACTGAATTGGATTTTTGAACTTTACCTTTGGAAAACGAATGTGATTGATTTTGCCTACAGGAGGGACAGAGGCCCAAATATTTGGTGACCACAGGACTGACTAGTGTCATATATTGAATATTTCTGCCTCTTTAGTAGTTCACTAGTGCCATATATTGAATATTTCTGCATTAACATTGATCTCTCTCTAATAAGATTTTCATACCCTCTACCCTTCTGAAATGACATTCTTAAAGATTCAGTCTTGCCAAATTAAGTGCTCAATTCTGGTTTCTCATTTTATTGAAACTAAAAAAGCAAAAATTTACAGTTATTCACTTTCTCCTTCCTGAATTACTGTATGTTCTTTGTTTCAATGACACCATCTCTCATTTTATCTGTTTACTTTATAGCTCCTGCTACTCAATCTTTTTGCAGTTTTCTCCTTCTCTTATAACTTCTAAATATGAGAATACCCAAGAACATATATATCACAGCACAGTTTTTTACAGGAATATTTTTAGAAATCAATTTAAGTGTCCACCAATAAAGCACTAGTTAAATATATTATGGTATATCTATATAATGTAATACTCTAAATTGTATGAAATAAAGGATACTTTAAAAATTTTTTACTATCCCAACCACTGTTGAAGTGTATAATTCAGTAGATGTTAAGGACATCCACATTGCCCTTAGATCCACGGATCACTAGCATTTTTTCATCTTGTAAATGGAAAGTCTATACCAAATTAATAACTCCCCACTCTCCCCTCCCATAAGCCCTTGGTAAACACCTTTCTCCTTACTATCCCTAAGAATTTGCCTACATTAGATATTTCGTATAAGTGGAATCAGGCAGTGTTTGCTTTAACGTTTGTTTCACTTAGCATACTGTTCTGAAGGTTCATTCACATTTTAGCATGTGACACTATTTCCTCCCTTTTTAAGGCTTAATAATATTCCATATATAATGGAATACCACATTTGTATATCCATTCATTTGTTGATGGATTTGGGGTTGATTTTACCTCTTGGCTATTGAGGACAGTACTGGTTTGAGCATAGATGTGGTGAGTATTTTTCCATTGTACATATTTACTGTATAATTTTTATCCCTTCATCTGCCAATGGGCATTTGGATTGCTTACACCTATTGACTATTGTGAATAATGCTTCTGTGAATGTGAGTGAGTAGATATTTCTTAAAGACCATGCTTTTAGTTATTTCAGATGTATATACAGAAGTGGGATTGTTGGATCATTTGGTAACCATTTTTAATTTTTGAGGAACCACCATACTGTTTTCTGTAGTGGTTTCATTCTACACTCCCACTAATAGTGTCCAAGGGTTCCAATTACTCCAAATCTCAACCAACACTTCCTATTTTATTTCTTTGTTTTGTTTTGTCTTATATATATATATATATTTTTTGGTAGCCATCCTACAGAGTGTGAGGTGATATCTTACCTGCATTTTGTGATTTTGACCTGCATTTCTCGGATGATTAGTGATGTTAAGCATCTTCTCATATGTTTATTGACCATTTATATATTCTCTTTGGAGGAATGTTTATTCAAGTTTTTGCACAATGTTAAAAGAGATTATTTTATTTTTCATTGAGTTATAAGAGTTGTTTATATATTCTATAAGTTAACCACTTATAAGACATGTTATCATAAGCATATTGTCTCCCATTCTGTGGTTTCCCTTTCCCACTCTGTTGATTATGTCCCTTGGTGTATAAAAGTTTCCTTTTATTCAAGTTTCTCTCTTGGTGTAGAGAAAGTTCCATATATCCCACTGTCCCCACACAAGCCTAAACTCCCCCACTATTGACATCCTGAACTGCAGTGGTTCCTTTGTTATGATCAGTGAACCTACAGTGACATATCATAATCACCCAAAGTTCATAGTTTGTATTAAGGTTATTCTTGGAGTTGTACATTATATAGGTTTTGACAAATGTATGTATCTAGCCTTGTAGTCTAATACTGGATAGTGTCAATGACATAAACGTCCTCTGTTCTCTATTTATCCTAGTTCCTTTACTCATCCTAGTCCCTGGCAACCACTGATCTTTTTTTTTTTTTTCTTTTCCAGTCGCCATAGTTTTATCTTTTCTAGAATGTCAAATAGTTGGAATTATATAGTATGTAGCCCGTTTAGATTAGCTTATTTTCCTTAGTAATATGCATTTAAGTTCCTTCATGTCTTTTCATGGCTTGATAATTTATTCATTTTTAGTACTGAATAAGGCTTCATGGTGTACCACAGGTTATTTGCCTACAAAAGACATGTTTTTGCTTCCAAGTTCTGAGAATTATAAATAAAGTTGCTGTATATATCTACCTGCAGGTTTTTGTGGAGGCACAGATTTCAACTCCTTTGGATAAATACCATGGAGCATAATTGCTTGATTGTATGGTATGTTTAATTTTCTAAAAACTGCTAAACTATATTCCATAGAGGCTATACCATTTTGCATTTCCACTAGCAATGAATGAGAGTTCCTATTGTTCCACATCCTCACTAGCATTTGGTGTTGTTAGTATTTTAGACATTCTAAAAGGCATGTAAAGGTATCCCATTGTTGTTTTAATTTTCACTCCCCTAATAACATACAGTATTTTACATTTTTCATGTGATTATTTGTCATCTAAATATCTTCTTTGTTGAGGTGTTTGTTCGGGACTTTTAACTATTCTCTCATCATTGGGTTTGAAGAGTTCTTTTATATGTTGAATAACAACCCATTATTATACATGTTTGACAGATATTTTTTCCTAGTCTGTGGCTTGTCCCCTCACCCTCTTTACATTCTGTTTCACAGCCCAGATAACTTTTAATTTTTTAGACTTTATTTTTGAGAGAGAAAGAGAGAGAGAGAGAGAGAGAGCACAAGCAGCTTTTGGGAGAGGCAGAGAGAGAGGGAGAAGTAGACTCCCTGCTGAGCAGAGAACTCAATGTGGGGCTGGATCCCAGGACTCTGAGGTCATGATCTGAGCTGCAGGCAGACATTTAACTGGCTGAGCCACCCAGGCATCCCTAGATGGTTTTAGTTTTAATGATGTTTAGTTTACCAATTATTTCATTCACAAATTGTGCCTTTGGTGTTGTTTCTAAAAAGTCATCATAGCCAATGTCATCCATGTTTTATAGAAGTTTTATAGTTTAGTATTTTAACATAGGTCTTTGATCTATTTTGATTTTTTTTTTTTTGAAAAGTGTAAGGTCTTGTTTTGATTCACTTTTTTGCAAGTTTTTTTTCCAACACCACTTGTTGAGAAGACTATCTTTGCTCCATTTTATTTCCTTATTCCTTTGTCAGAGATCATTTGAATGTATTCACATGGGTCTATTCTGGGTACTCTGTCTTTTTCCATTGATCTATTTGTTACTTTGCTAAAACTACACTGTCTTGATTACCATAGATTTACAGTAAGTCAAAGTTGGTTAGTGTTAGTATTCCAACTTTGTTCTTTCCTTTCAATATTGTGGTTGGCTATTGGAGTCTTTGGCTTCTTCATTTAATGTTAGAGTCACTTTACCAATACCTACAAGATAACTTGCTGGGAACTTGCTTGTGATTGCCTCGAATCTGAAGATTATTTTGGGAAGGACTGACATCTTGACAATATTTAGGCTCCATATCGATAAGCATGGACTATGTCTCCATTTATTTAGTTCTTTGACTTCTTATGTCAGAGTTTTATAGTTTTACTCATATAAATCTTATACATGTTGTTAGATTTATACCTATTTCATTGTGGTGGCAATAAAATAAATGGTAATATATTAATAATTTACTTTCAGAGGAGGAAGATAAGTGACTGGTAAACACAGAGACATAAAGACTTAGTTTGAAGGTATACTTTTTGTATCATGTTAATGTTTTACCATATAAATAAATATTTTAAATGGTAAGGTAGATGCAAAAATGTTTCCCTTCCTCATGAGTTATTTTATTTTCCTCTATTTTTGATTTTTTTGGAGGGGCAAAGATTATCTTGCCCCTTCCCATCCCAATTTTCAATGTGTTTGATACGTAAGAGATTTATAATTTTGACAGCAAGGGATAAGTCACATTAATTCTAATAATGAATGAATATAAACTCAGACATTTTTTACCTGAAGCAGTTTAGATGCATTTTATTAAACTTAGTTATTTTGGGGATCCCTGGGTGGCACAGCGGTTTGGCGCCTGCCTTTGGCTCAGGGCGCGATCCTGGAGACCCGGGATCGAATCCCACGTCGGGCTCCCGGTGCATGGAGCCTGCTTCTCCCTCTGCCTGTGTCTCTGCCTCTCTCTCTCTCTCTCTCTGTGACTATCATAAATAAATAAAAAAAAATTAAAAAAAAAATAAACTTAGTTATTTTTGACCAGAATTATTTTTATGAGCTCATTCATTAACTCTTGCAAATAAAAGAATATCAGCTCAGTGAATTGTTAATGAAAATGATTCTATTTAGTTAGAAATATGGCTACAAATAGAAAATGCATCTAGAATCTTTAATAGGTAATACATTTTTATAGAGACAGAGACAAATGAGAATATATTGCCCAATTTTGAATTTTAATGCCAAACTACAAATCACATCAAATAGCTACAATTAGATAGATGGATTTGATTGTTATCCAGTGAGTTGGGCAACTCAATGATAGTAATTAAATAATATACTAGGAGAGGAAATGCATCTTATTTGACCCTCCTATCCTCTCTTATTAGTAAGCCTTTCTAACACTGCTTCCAAGGCACGGAATCAAATTAATATTTCAAAATATAACTTCCTACTACAAGGTCCCCATGCCTTCTAAGGTAATACACTTAAGTGTATGTTCCAAGATGTTAAATCCTTTGTAACCTCTACTAAAATGCTCCAGAGCTCAAAATTGATGTCAAATGTTAATCAAAATCTTTTGGCAAGTATAGAATTTTAATGGAATTGCTTGGTTCTTGAATTAAAGAGATTTTTAGTCCCTGAAGTATAGGGCAAAACCTTGGCATATTAGAGATCCATTCTCTGGCATTCATTTAAAAGGGCAATCAGGAACATAAAATGAATGCTATTCATACAAGCTAGTGGCATTAAGTACATTGGTTTGAACATTAACCTTATCATTTCATGAATCTAATTGATTTGTCTCTTTTAGCCTTTGACAAAAAAAGAGAGAAAGAGAGAGAGAGAGAGAGAGAGAGAGATTTTTATCACTATTACTCATTTATCTTTCTTTCAAAACACATTTTAACCCATTGTAATGGCTAGTTCTCTCTGAGACTTTCAGAACTCCAGAAAAAGAGCTTCCTTAATTTTAATCTTTTGCCTCTCATTTCCAGATTTAAGTAGAAGTAAAAGTATTTTTATCTATTAAGAAAGGCAAAATAATTTATATCTGAAAAGATCTTTCTCTGAAATTTGAAATCAATAAAAAGTGGCTATTCTACTTCTCAGAAAGTCTTTGAATATGCATATCTTCAAACACTAAGTTATATTATTATTCTTTTAAAGAAAAACACATCTTTTGTAATTTACAAAAAAGAAAAAAATTAAAAGTATTTGTATTATTAAAGAATGAGTATTTTGTGTATTTCAAGAAATATACCAATGCCTTTTATAATTTATATTTAAGGAAAATTTTTATTTTTATTTGATAAGCAACTGTCCACTATTTTGCTAATTGTGGCCCTACAAATGAGAGATCATGAATTTCTATACAGGACTCACTAGAATGTAGTAGGTAAAGTTGATTGCAGGGCCATGAAGCAAATTTGGCATTGTCAGTCATATTTTCAGAAATTATTTGTATGCTAAATATGTTTATATACATTTACTTTCTTCAGTCTGCCTTATTTACTGCTGTATATATAGTTAATTATTTAAGAGCAACAAACAAAACATTACAGTATAAGAAAGTTGAAATTACACATATTTACTGCATCCTTCTAGCCACAGTGTAACCTAAGTACTATGTCATAAAATTTTGTGATAGGCACGTTTGAAACTGTATTGAGGTCTTTCAAGTATAGGAAGTACTTTGCCTCATGCAATTTATAAGTCACTTTGCATATTTATGTTTATATTAAATTCATTTATATTTAAATTGGTTCTTAATTTCATGATCACACCTTTACAAAAACACTAGAAATATTTCCTGGAAACAAAAGAAGTGTAGGTAGAAAGAATAGTATACTGTACATCTTTCAATTCTAATATTTACTGAAGTTACCTTTTGTTTTTTTGTGATTATAACTAACTTTAATGTGACTATAACTAACTTCAACGTGATTATAGAAAGTTAACTTTACAAACCATAATCAGGATATTAAAAAGACAGTATTCTTTCAAGGCACTGTCTTTGTTAAGTTTTGTTATCAGGCATATGCTACTTTAAAAAAATGATTTGGAAGTATAACTGTTAAGTAATTAATTAAAACTTATCTGTAAACAGCATAATTCATGAAGTGTAATCTGGGCTTTAGAAAAAATAGACTTTGGTTTCCTACTTACTAATGAAAGTGAGTAAGCTATTAAAGTTTTAATTATAAGTTATCTCACGTGGATAATCTATATTAAGTAGATAATAATATACCTCTCACCCTAAAATTTGAGACTACTGTGATATAAGTGAAATCTCTGATAACTATGTGGATAGGGCATTAGTAATTCCTAAAATAATCCTTGACCATTGCCATGGTGTGTAAATTTCTGCATTTAAACCATCATAAAATTAAAAAAAATAAACCATCATAATTATTTTTAACATTTAAATTTTGTAATGAAATTCTTTATCTTATTAATTATAAATAATTTCATTCTGAATAAGATTAAATTTAGAATTCTCTTAGAAGGTAGGGCCTTTCTGAGTATAGAGTTACAATGTGTTTTAAAATGCCTATAAACTATTAATAGACATTTTGCTTGTAACTATAGATCTATTTTAAAACTATTTTACCTATATTCTGATTAAAAATATAATAAGCAAGATGAAAGCTTCATTAAATATGATTGTACAGCATAGTAGTAAGTGTAAAGACTATATAACCACTACTCTGGTCTAGTGAGTCCCTTCTTATTAAGAAACCCCTATTGGCAGGTGGTGCAGCAGTTTAGCGCCGCCTGCAGCCCGCGGTGTGATCCTGGAGACCCGGGAATGAATCCCACATCCGGCTCCCTGCACGGAGCCTGCTTCTCCCCCTGCCTGTGTCTCTGCCTCTCTCTCTCTCTGTGTGTCTCTATGAATGAATAAATAAATAAAATTTTTAAAAAAGAGAAAGAAACCCTTATCCTCCTTCCAAGGTATAACTTCTTTCATCATCACTTATACATTTCCCCCTTATATTCATAATACTGTCTAAATTATTTTATTGGTTTTTTATACATTCATTTTTAATCATTTTTAATCCTTCCAGCCTTTTATTATTTATTTTTATTTGACTTTTTTAAATTAATTTTGTATTTAAATTCAATTAGCTAACATATAGTATATCATTAGTTTCAGTTGTAGTGTTCAATAACTCATCAGTTCCATATATTATTTCTTTTAAGCAATATTTTTCTTCAATGCATATTTCATCTTTTAAAAAATTATCTCATTTAAAACAATTTAGCTCATCTATATGAATTATTTACTTCTATTTGAGAGTTTATTTTGGTATTACTTTGTAGACTTCTTGGGATGAACACTTGATCATTAGATTTAGCTTTTCTTCTACAATATAAGCACTTCATGCTATAAATTTTCTATTAAATACTATTAGGATGCTAGAAATGATTCTATGTAGCATTTTCATTATTATCCAATTCAAAACAGTTTCTAATTTCTCCTTTGAATAATGATTTTTTATTTATAAATTATCAGCATATTTGAAATATCCAAATACATTATTAGGAATAATTTGAGGTTAGTAATTTATTGATTTCTAATATAAATTCATTTGGCCAGAAAGCAACTTATATTTCAGTGATTTGAAATTTATTGAGATGTTCTTAAAACTGTATAGCTCAGTATATATCGAATTTCATAAATATTTTGTTTAGACTTCAAAAAAAAGAATGTGTGCCCCATGCTTATTGAGTATAGTGTTCTACATGTCATGTTTGTTCATGTTTAGGCCATGTTTCTTAAGCTCATTTAAATCATCTATATATCTGAGATAGAGATAGGTATAAGTATAGATATTTTTTTTTTCTATTTGTTCTGTTAGAGGTATGTAAAGCTCCCCACTCTGTGGATTTGGAATTGTCAATTATTTTCTTGTAATTTTCCAAATTTTCCGTGTGTGTGTGTGTGTGTGTGTGTGTGTGTGTAGAGAAAGAGTACTTTCGTGATGCAGAAATTTCCAGTGACTGTTATCTGTCCAAATAGTAGGGCCTTTTATGTGCCTGTAATGAAGATAGATAGATACATAGATACATAAATATATAATACATTGACTTCAATTACTACTTTTTGACTTGACATGTATTTTGATTGATATTAATGTAAATAATCACACATATTTTTAATTACTTTTTATTGACAATATTTTGGCTTTTACAAATGTTTTCATTTGCATCTTGCTTAGTACACTTACAGTCTGTATTTATAATTAGGCTTTTTGTATCACCTAGGCTGATAATTTTTTTAGCACATTTAAATTTTAATATAATACTAATAGATTTATAGATTAAATATATTTTTGCATATGTATAAAAATACAAAAACTATAGAGCAGTTTAAATCTCATTTTATTCCTGACTACTATTCATAAATTATAATCACATTAGGTTTTAAGAATGTAATATTATAAAGTTATGTTTATCTCACTTCATTAATTTTATGTCAGGATAAGCAGTGATTCTCAACTGGGGTGATTTTATCCCCTAGGAGCCATGCAGATATATCTGGAGACTTTTTTTTTATTTAACAATGGGTTGGGGGAGTTCTACTGATACTCAGTGATTACAGGCCAGGGAGACTGCCAATGATAGCCTAGCATAGGACAGCTCTCCACAATAAAGAATCATCTAATTCAAATATAAATAATTGTGAAATTGAGATAACCTAAGCAAAGTTATACTAAGGTTAAATAAAAAGCCACACAATTGAATGTCTACTTAGCACTCATACCACATGTTCCTAAACTAGATTAATCTTTTCTCAGGCTTCCAGACCGAGGAAGTAGCCATAGCCATACGCTGAAGATTTGAATGTTAATGAGAAAGGTTAGAAGCACAAACAAGAATTGTTCTTTGTAAACAAGCCTTTAACAAACCTTTTAAATTATTATGAAGGAGAATTGAGAAATAAAGCAGAGTCTGGAGGAAAATTTGAGGTCAAGAAAGGTTTTCATTTGCTGTGGTTTTACCTTTTGTTTATTTTTTAAAGTTTTTATTGTGAAATAACTAGAACCACAATCAGTGGTAGGGAATAATATTGAGAAATCCTATGTATCCTTTAGCCAGTCTCCTCCAATGAGAATATCATGTAGAATTATACTTCAATATATAACACGACATAGCCAAAATAAAAGATATCTTCATGTCCATAAGGATTCCTTATGTTGCCCATTGATAGTCACTCCATTTTCCTCCAGTCCCTCTCCTTATTAACACCTAGCAAGCAATAATGTATTCTCCATTTCTGTATCTTTGTCATTTCAAGAATGTTACATAAATGGAATCGTACAGCATGCAGTCTTCTGGGGATTAGATTTTTCATCAAAATAATTTCCTAGAGAATCATCTGTGTTGTGTCTATCAATAGCCTGTTTCTTTTATTGATGAATAGCATTCTGTGGTATGGATATACCACAGCTTGCTTAACCATTTATCTGTTGAAGGACATCTTGACTGTTTCCAGGTGGGGCTATTACAATAATGATGCTATGGATATTCTTCTCTAAGTTTTTAGATGGAAATACATTTCTCTGGGATAAATGCCCAAGAGTGAAATGGCTAGTCTATATGGTAATTATGTGGCTAGTTTTATAAGAAACTGCCAAAATAGTTTCCAGATATTTAGGCCATTTTACATTTGCTCCACGCCACCCAATAATGTGTAGGTGATCCAGTTTCTCCATATCCTCACCAATATTTGGTATTGTCACTATTTTGTATTTTAATCATTCTGATGGGTGAACAGTAATATCTTTTGGTTTTATTTGCATTTTCCTGATGAGTAATGATGTTGAACATCTTTTCATGTGCTTATTTACCACCTGTATATCTTCTTCAATAAAGTGTCTGTACAGGTCTTTTGCCCACTTTCTAATTGAATTATTTTTGTACTTTTTATGTTTAAAATCTCTTTGTATATTCTCCATCCTAGTTTTGTCTGATAGGTGTTTTGCAACTATGTTCTCCTAGCCTGTAACTTATCCTGTCTTCCTCTTAACAATGTATCTTTTTATTGTTTTTGTTTTTGGCAGTAAATTATGCAATATTATCAGCTGAGAATAAAAACAAATTTTAGAAGCTTAAGATGAGAAGATATGAGATGATCTTTTATAGGAGTTTAAAGCGTGCAGAAAATTATTTTAGGATTGTCATGACCATACTGAAAGTCTGTGGACACAGACATGAAATGCAATAATCTAATATGACTTGTGCTTAAACCTTCCAATGATAAAGAAAACATAGAAAATTGAATTAACTGGGGTTGTGACTTTACCAAAAAGTTGGTGGGAGAATGAGGAAATTGTATTGATGGAATATAGGAAGCATTGATTGTACTAATGGATCATAGATTATTATCTCAGAAATGAAGGATAAAATCCAATCAAAAGGTTTTAAGATCAGTGAATTAATGATAATACTGGGAATCAAAGAACTGCTACCACTGAGGAACTAGGGAGTTCCTAGGAAGACAAAATCTAAAAGGGCAGTATAGAAAAAGGAGAGAAAGAATGCCCCAGGGTTCCCTCATTTAGTAAGTAAAAGTGATTATTAACAATTTTACTGTAAATACAATTCAGAGAATATCAATTCTGGAGTCCCATAACATTGAGATTGAGTCCCAGTGCTGTCACTTTATACAAAGTTTATGTAAGCAACAAAAACTCTATAGTGTCAGATACTTTATTTATAATGTAGAGATAATGATATCATCTCTCATATATATATCCTTGGAAATACTCAGTGAGATATTTCATATAAAGAATTTAGCACAATAAACAATCAATATATGTCCAGATAATATCATTAAGATTTTAAAAGTTCAGTCTCTGTTTATCATGTTGAGTAATCAGTACATAAGTTTCCAAATTTAAACTGTTAGAATGCAAGCACCTTAGACATGGGAGATATATCACACAGAGCATAATCATAATATATTTTAAGTGTTCATTTATAATGTTACCAAATTTCTATACACATTAAAAATTTCTGTGCTTTGAGTCTACATTCTAAAACTTTTAACTTTTCTTCCTGGATTTTGATAACAAAATGTGAGGTTCTGTAGAGATTTTTTTTGAAGGTGGAATAGGAGCTCTCCATACATACGGAAAATTCCATTGGTCTTTTATATAGGAGAGATATTGGGCCAAAAACTGCATACTTACTTCATTAGACTGAGAATTCAGGTTTGGGAAAAGAAAGAAATTTACCCTTTTAGGTTAACAGAATTCCTATCCACATGGCACAAATAGAAGATTAGTTTACTATGCTTTATTATTAACATTCTTTTTCAAATGTGTCAGAGGAAATGCTTCATCCTGAAACAAGCAAATAGTTACCTTACTTTCAGCCAAATAGCATTTCCCAGGGCAGCTTAGTTACAGATAGCATATGATTATTTTGTTTCTGATTGGCTAGAGAAAATAATGCTGCAATTACTAATGTGCTTACATTTTTAGCTGTTGCCAGGTAATGCTCTGTTGGAGGCTCACTCTGCAGTAGTTAACCACTGAAATTAATAGAGCAGCAACATATGCTGCTGTGAAGAGCTGTAGTATTTTCTGTATAAGCTCATTTTCCCTCAAATATTTATTTATGTATTTGTTACTTGTCAAAATATCATATAAAAGTGAACTGGTAGAGAGAATGTGAAGTTATGAAAACAGGTTATGATTGATACATCTTTCTCACCATCCCTAGAAAAAAAGATCAAGAGACAAAAGCCTTTCATGTTAATCTCTTATTGAGGTGGGAAAAAGGAGGTTCCCAGGGAAGAAGAAGTGAGAGAAAAAATGAGGTGAAGAAAAACTGAAGAAAAGAAACTAAAGTAGATGCATTACCAAGTTTGTTACAACTACATAATAATGTTATTAGTTGCTACCTCTTACTGGTACATATTCAGACAGGACTTTTAAAACCACTGAATCTCAGAACATTTAATTGGAATAGATGTGAAAGACGTGCAAAATATTTTTGCCTCTCTTACTTCCATTTCCCAGAGAAAACTTACAGAAGTAAGTTTATCCAATACCATACCAACTCTCCTATATTCTGGAGTTGTGTCATCTAGCATCTTGAGTCAAGCCCCAGAGAAGTCAAAGCTTCTGGGGGTTGCTTTTAGCTAGTGTGTGTGCTTGCCAGTCTCTCTCTGTAATAGTAGGCACACATGGAGGTTTTATTTTTTTATTTTTTCTTAAATATTTTTATTTATTTATTCATAAGATACACACAGAGAGAAAAGCAGAGACACAGGCAGAGGGAGAAGCAGGTTCCATGCAGGGAGCCCGATGTGGGACTCTATCCTGGACCCTAGGATCATGACCTGAGCCAAAGGCAGACGTTCAACTGCTGATCCACCCAGGTGTCCCCACATGGAGGTTTTAGAGGCAACGTCAGTGGCAGGTATGTGAGCACAGGCTTACAAACTCTCACTAGGACCAGCAGAACCAATTGCCAAAATCTTGGAGGGGCGGTAGTTAAGACTGTGACGATCTGTGATGACACATGAGCTGAATCCAGTCTACTCCTTGTATCATTTTGATTCACTCAGCCCTCTCTCATGACGTACTGATCTCAATAATGGGCCCTCATTTCTTTGTAAAGAGAGGAAGAGATGGAAAGTTGCCAGATCTTTAAAAAAAAAAAAAAAAAAATTGATTCAACTGCTGATCCCAGGATTACAACTGGTTTTCATTTACTGCTTCCACCAACTTTTTAGATTTTTCTGCATCGCCATCCAGAACTTTGGCTAGGCTAATTGGTGGCTAGAATAATGATCCAAATCTAAAAGCCTGACTAAGGTAAGGAAGTGAAGTTCAGTACATTAGAGAAACATGCTTTGTCTCTGATGAGAAGAACTGCAAAGCTATAAAGCAAAGGGAATGGATCTAGGTAGAGAGCTGAAGCCAATAATTCAATCTACCACAATGAGATATCAGCTTTGGTTCTTGTTGTTGTTGGTGGTGTTATGGGTGATGGTGAATCTGGGATAAACTTCATTAAATGCCTTTTTCCATCTGCTCTTCCTTCTTCCCTCCCTTGCTTCCCATTTTCCTTCACTGCTGCTTCTCTGAAATTGCATCCAATAAAACTTTAGCAGGGAAATTTTTGCTTTGGACTCTGTCTTCTGGGGATTACGGACTAGGATGGTAGATATGCAATTAAAAACAGACCTTAGAATGGGATTTGGGAATGGGGTTATATGCACCATGAGGGCAACAGGTATCCCATTATGACTGATAAGGAAGGTGCAGTAGGCAGTGATAGCACAGTGAATAACAGTTTCATTTGTGTTAAAAATATATAAAATGAAGTAGAAGGTAACCATACTGGGATATCAAGTACTTGCTACATTTAAAAGCAATGATCACAAAATGTATTGTTACTCTTCCTGATGATATTTCAAACCCATTAGTAGAAAAAGTATTTATTTGTCTGTACTCCATCCCGTTTCCCAGATCACACTTTGAAATTCTGTTTTCATGGAACTTCAACCTACACTAAAGGTTGTGCTACCCAGGGCCTCAGAGCAAATTCTGGCAAAGTCAGGTCCTTTCTCTATCCAGTCCTCAAGGTGCAGGAGTGGGCTTTACAGCTATGAGGATACTGTGAGTTTTCACTCCAAGCCTCTTTGTCTTGGAAGTGAGAAAACTAGCCAAGGCCAAGAAAGAGTAGTTTACTCTGAGATAATATGGGATAATATATAAACCATGAATGCAGTGGAAAAGGTTAGTCCATGAAAGACTGAATGAAGCTGAGTTTTTTTTTTCAAATATGCTGTCTTTTATAGAATAGCTTCTTTCTCCAAATTTATATAACAAACCCTGAAAAATTGAAATCATTTTTAGTTAAACCTGATATTTACCTTATCTATCTATTATATGTATACAACTGATTTGAGTATATTTAAGTTAATGAAAACATGAACAATTTACCTAACCTTAAGTATAAATCCGAAGGTTCAATTTCAAGGGAATAATATAGTTTAATTTGTAATTACAAAGAAGTACTCAAAATATACAGGCACACACCAACATCACCCCCCCCCCAATACACACAGAATTGGAAGGGCAAATATATAATAGATATGAATAGAATTTGAATTTGGACATACATACATAGACAAAAATCTCTGATGCTCTGCTTCCTAGTTACAGGAAAATGGACAAAGGACTTACCTTGTCTAAGTCTCAGGGTCATGATTGTACAATAAGAATGCTATACTTCTCACAAGAATGATGTCACAGTGTCTTCTCTTGGGTACATTCCATTATGTAATGGAGAAAAGAAGATGAGAAAGTCCTCAAGAATCCATCCCACATTTTAATGGAAGGGTCAGAAAACTGATTACATCAAAATGCTCTGATATCTGACTGCTCAGGACATTACTAGATAAAAATAAGATAAGCCTTTTGGATAGGAAATTAAGTTCTGCAGTAAATTAACATATTAAAATAAAGCATTGGGTAATAAAAGTACTACCTCAGTAATATCAAAGCAATTACCACACTAGAGACATGTTCCTTAGGATACTACATCATACACACATATTCCTCAACATTTTGAACAATATATAAACACGTCCACACCTGACAAGCACAATTCTGACCCCTTTTTAAAAAGTATATTTAGAAGCACCTGGGTGGTTCAGTGGTTGAGAGTCTGCCTTCCGCTCAGGTCATGATCCCAGAGTCCTGGGATCGAGACCCACATCAGACTCCCCACAGGGAACCTGCTTCTCCCTCTGCCTATGTCTCTACCTCTGTGTGTGTGTGTGTGTGTGTGTGTGTGTCTTTCATGAATAAATAAATTCTTTAAAACTAAATAAAAAGTATATTTAATTTAATCCAGTCATCATATGAGACTGAGCAAGTAGGACTTAGCTTAATTCCTTTAATCATTGTTACAATATTTATCAATTGGTAACTAAACTATGCTTCATTCACCAAATTACTACATATCAGTCAATTGTATACAGCACAATTAGATCGTATTTTCTTGAAGAACAACCTTTGCTAATATGTTAATTTGTGTCTCAGTTTTTCACTTATTGGTTTGTCACTTAGTAATGACTCTCTTTTGTTTTCAAGTTATAAAAAGCAAAAGATCATTGGTGAAGGACATAAGTGATAAATACATTTGTAATATATTTCTTACATGGTTAAACAATTTTAAAAAATGTGCTCACAAACAAAGAAGCACAAATACTATGTGTTCTCACTCATATGTATAATCTAAAACAACAGCACAGCAAAACCTGAATCCACGGATACAGAAGACAGACTGGTGGTTGCCAAAGACAGGAGGTGGGGGTGAGTGAAATATGTGAAGTCAAAAGGTACAAACTTCCAGTTATAAAATAAGTCCTGAAGAAGTAATTCACAGCATGGGGACTACAGTTAATAATACTGTATTATATATTTGGAATTTGCTCAGAGAATAGATCTTAAAATTTCTCATCACAAGAAATAAATGTCTATATGTGGTGATGGATATTAAATAGACTTAATGTGGTGATTGTTTCACAATATACATACATTGACTCATTATGTTCTATAAATGAAACTACTGTTATATGTCAATTCTATTTCATTTTTTAAAAGTGTTCAATTTGGGACTTTTTGGGTATTTTAGCTTTTTATTAGTTTAAAAGACTTAGAAGATAGATAATTCCATGTTCCTGGTCAAACTACCAGTTATCTTGATAGTTTTCATTTTTATATTATTAATTTCATTTGGGAGATGAATGTACTTAGGTGTTTATAGGTGTGTGTGTAGAAGTATGTGGAGATGTCTTCCTTTGGAACATGAATATTAATGTCTTCATCCACTTTTTGGGCAAGTGGTTTCCCTATCTCAGGTCTTTGCATAGAAGCCTGCATTCAAGGTGGGTCACTTGTATACATTTTTTATTATTTCTTGGCCTTATTTCCCTTGTAAATAAAATTGAAAGATACTGTTTTGCTTAAGACAATTTTGAGGTCAATTGAGAAAAAAAAAATGTCACAAAGTAAAAGCTGATTTGCTACATCCTTTTTTTTTTTTTTTGGACAATCTGCAATAACTTTTTTCCATTTTCTCCATTTAATCATCTTTATTAGAATGCCTAGTCTCAACATAAAGAGAATGCAACCAAGAAACATAAAAATCAACATTATACTGTCTTATAATGTTTATTAATAATAAATACATTGAAATTTTTCTAAAACCACCAATGGTTATGCTAGAAACAAACACATCCAAAAAAGTGAATGAAATTACATCATCAATGTCTTTTACCTTTGATGTGGTGACAATGATAGGTACAGAAGGAATATAATTTCTTTGGCAGCATGGTTGACATGACTTATGATGTAGCAAAACGAGTGGACAACTGTTCTCTAGCTGTCAGTTTTTGGCTGGAATCCCAAGTGAAAATGAGCAGAACAAAGAATTTTGAGGCAGACAGTTACAGAATACAAATCACATAGTCATGTGGTTGACAATTTTTCTTTGTAATGACCCAATGAATCAGATGTAGGAAAGTCATTTCAAAGCTCACCAGAGAATCAATATTGACTTATTTCTGAAAAGTTGTCAAAGTCAAGTTATTAGACTTAATTGGGAAGAATGCTGTCTAATGATTTTTTGTTTTTTCTAGTATTCCATTTTTAGCAGTTCAGTAATGAGCTATATCATTATTTATAAATGACTGTATGCCTTAGCTTTATAAAAAAGTTAGAATGCATTTTTTATTTTAATCATTTTGGGAGAAATATACAATTATGTTTATATTTTTATTTCCATGACTAAAAATCACAATCTTAAAATCTAAAGCAAATAGGTCATTTGAAAGCTATATTTCTTTGGGGTAAAAATTCTGATTTTTTTTCCTTTGCACATATTGTAAGTACTAGAACCTAAGAATTTAATTAAAACTTCCAAAGGATGTTTTGACAGAGATTACACTAAAACACTAACTGCATGGTAATATATATAGGATAATAGAGTTGGTTTTTTTTTAGAATTTAACATGACTATTTTCTTTCACAACTCAGACTTTGAACCAAATTGAAGTAGAAACATAACATTGAATTATAAGATGGAGAACACATGTTATTTTATGCTAAAAATCAGTAAAGTTTATAAAAAACGATTGTTGCTTATTATTTTAAAATAAATCCAAAAAATATACATGTATATATTTCACTCTTTATACATCAGTAACTTCCTGTTCATAGACGAGAGTGGGCTAATTTTGATAATTTTTTTAAATGTTATTTATTTAAAATGAACATTTCTTCTGAAAAAAAAAACAGAGTGATTAAGAATCTTCTTTGTAATTTTAAATCACTTTGAAATGAGCAGTATATTCCTATATAACCTATTGCATTCAAATTAAACTATAAATTAATTATAGTATTTAAATTAAAGTTATTAAGGCTTGTCCAATCTGCAATCACTAAAACTATAGAAAGTTATTAAACTGCTATTTAAAAATTTAGAAAACATTTAGTATGGTTTAATTTTACTAATAGATTCAATGATATAGACTCAAACTAGAGAAAACTTGGTAAAAATAATCTTTCTTCCTAAAATTCTGTTTTGTGTTACTTATATCTGTTTCCTTAACCTAGTTGTAGGTCCCTAAGGGGAGAGATGCTTCTAGCATGTTCTTGTATCTTTTGCATTTACTGCAATGCTGGTCACATAAGAAGTACATGGTGGCTCATGAATAAATGAGAAAGTGAGTAGAAATACAGGCAGATAAATAAGCAGATAAGAATAGAAACATAGATAAGGTGAATTTGAAAGTCAGGTAAATACATCCTATCCAAGGAGGTGACATAAATATCTGAAATAATTCAGTTGCTTCATGAAGCTATTTCTCCAAATCAGTCCATTGAATTAATAAGTGTTGACACAATATTGAATTACTAGTATTTCATATCATTGTAGAAGTTTCTAAATTAAAATTGACCCCAGAAAGTAGTTTAAAACTTTATCTAGGTCTTTTACACCATAAGATTCTCTTACAAGCTGGTCATTGGAGTCATGAGAAAAAAATATATATTTCCTCAAACTTAGCTGCTGAGGTCATGTAGAAAACAGCAAAAAAATTTATAACTGGAAGACAACTTATACATGTTTTATAAAAACATTCCTTAAATATGTAAAAAGTATACAGACAGGAACTTTCTTATTAGCAAAACAAAATAACCAGGCAACTATTTATCTAAAAAGGATATATTTTAATCAGAGGAAGTGGATAAGTTGTAATTACTTTAAAGTTTCAGTATATCATGTTAAGTGTGATTTATCAGGCTTGATAATTATAAACTGTAATTTTCTAATTAAAGAAATTCATCCATCTTAGCTAGTATTCTGTTAGCTAAATTTGAAACCACATTTGCTAACAAATTGATGCCCTCCTGTGTAATGGTCTTCTGCTGAGCATTTGTAAAGTCCTAGAATTTGAAAAGGAAATTCTGATCTGGCATGAATTCTACAAAAAGGCCATAGGACTGAATTCTTTGGATACTCTATTCTATATCATTTATAGTATTTTAAGTATTCTCTAAAGCTATTTATAACAAGGGATTTTTTTGGGGGGGGGTACATTTTGAGTGCTTCCTATCACAACTTCACACTATTTCAAGAATTTTAGGAGTGCCTCAGACCCACATCAACTCTTCAGAACATCAAGTGAATTTTAATAGAAAATAATAGAGAAGTCCAAAAGGGCAATATACAAGGAATGAATAACATATGAATACATATATACTTTGTAAGTATCTAATTATAAGTATCATTGTGAAACTTTAAAAGCATCTGGTTATGAAAGTTATTGCTGGAAGGGGAGTTCTAGATGATCTATTCCCTAATAGCATTAAGAAAACCTTTGATTCTGGGATGTCTGAGTGGCTCAGTTGGTTAAACCTCACTCTTGATTTGGCTCAGGTCAGGACATCAGGGTCATGAGACTGAGCCCTGTGTGAGGCTCCATGCTCAGCCTGGGGCCTGCTTAAAATTCTCTCTCTCTCTCTCTCCTTCTGTCCCTCCCCAACTCACTCAAATGCTCTCTCAAGAAAGAAAGAAGTAAAGAGAAAGAAAGAAAGAAAGAAAGAAAGAAAGAAAGAAAGAAAGAAAGAAAGAAAGAGAAGAAAGAAAGAGAAAGAAAGAAAGAAAGAAAGAGAGAGAGAGAGAAAGAAAGAAAGAAAGAAAGAAAGAAAGAAAGAAAGAAAGAAAGAAAGAAAGAAAGAAAGAAAGAAAGAAAGAAAGAAAAAGAAGAAAGAAAGGAAAAGAAATCCTTTGGTTCACCAAAACCCACGCCTTAGGTTCTGCTGAAATCTCCATCCAAAAAAAAACAGAGGGTCTTTAGGCAAATCTTCCACATGAGAGCAACAATAATTAAACTGCTCACACAGAACAAGTATTACTTCTATATACATGCATTTACGTATATGTCTACTTATCCTTATTTATTGTTCTTTGACAAAATAAGACTTGGGTGAAAACAGTGATGTATCAGAGTAGTTGTAATTTGAGTGCTTTATCTCTTGTAATCTCCATCAGCTTTCCAAATTATTTTAATGACATTATTTATATTAATATTAGTAATAATGGTGCTAAATTTTCTTAGGATTATAAAAAGCATGTTTAGAAAACTTCAATTATTCTAATGGTCTACAGCGTTAAATCGAAATGAACAAGCATGCTCTGCAAATGCAGCTGTAAAATAAGTGGCCTAAGCTGATCCCCATTTTATACCAGACTATATAGATATAGCTTTTTAGTCTACATTAAATATAAAGCACTCTAGAAATTAAGCTGAAACTAATGTGAAAGAGACCAACAAAATAATACAAAATCAAATATTATACAAGTTATTTTCATTTGTAGATTATATGCTCTGACATTTATGTTAACTATGGTATATTTCTATATAAATTAATTTTGACTCTTATAATTGCATTTATCTAAGGGCGATATTCATAGCCCATAGAATTTATTTATCCCATATTTTATCTTTTGTTGTGGTGGACAAAAAAGAAAATAAAGAAACATCTGATCAACTATACATGTATATACGTTGCCTAAGGAAAAGGAGTATCCGATGGTACTGAATGAACTTTGCAAGAGCTCTTGAATGGCCTATTATCAGAGGAAAAGAACTATCTGATTATTTAAATATTAATAACAATTCTTGACTTAGATGAACTAGTGTTACATCAATTTATTTTCAGAATATTGCATCACTAAGATAGGTTAGAATTTCTGCCAATGAATATAAACCTCTACCTGGTACATCCAAAAAAATTGCTAATTCTAGCTCTGCTCCTAACTCATTCAGTAACTTTATTAAGTTTCCTGTACTGTCTTGATTTTAATTTCCTCTGATGTAATTTCAAGGGTCTGATCTAATATTCCAAGATTATTTGATTCTGTAATCTCTGAATTGCTAGCCTTTGCTACTCAGCATGAATAACTATATTCAGCATTTATGGAGAAAATGAACAGATGACAAAACAGAGATTGAGTTTACTGATGGTATTTTAAGCTTAACCTATTGATTCGATATATTTGGGTGAAAAGATGTTTGGGTAATTTTTAAAGTTCTTTCATAAAATTATTACACACTTTATCCCCCACAGTAAAAATTATTATAAAAATCTTCAAATGGGGGTGCCTGGGTGGCTCAGTTGGTTGAGTGCTGACTCTTGGTTTTGGCTCAGGTCATGATCTCAGGGTCATGGGATAGAGTGCTCTGTGAGGCTCTGTGCTCAACAGAGTGTCTGCCTGGGATTCTCTCTCTTTCTCTCCTTCTATCCCTCCCTGCTTGTGCATATGCATCCTCTCTCTCTCTAATAAATAAAACCTTTACAAGATAAAAAGAAATCTTCAAATGTCTTGCAAGTGGAAAAATTATATATTGTATTATATCATATTAATAAATAACTCATCTGCTGTACTATTTTTAGTTCACAGCCAAAGCAATATTGTAGTTTATAATGTCATTTAAATTAATTCCTTGATCAGATTTAAGGATATTTTATATCCTTTATAGTACATATTTTTCTTCAGCAGGGCAGATTTTGATTTACTATTTCACTTAGATTTAAAGTTCTGGGAATTTTAACTGCTCATACAGCATACTAAAAATTAGAACTAAAGTTTGAAACATGCAAATAATAATTTATTCACATAGAGGTACACATAACATTCACTAGTTTCTCAAAGTCAAATAATGTTTCAAAGAATAACAATGTGGTTATTTTAATGATTTGATTCTCTATTTTTAGCAATATTCTGTATCTTTTACCCTGACAATATTATGCAAATAATAATAACTTGCATAATTTTCTTAACTATATTTTTGTATTATGGAAAGCAACCACATAATTTTGAACATATGAACATTAATTTATGGCCAATTTTAAGGTTACTTTCAATTTATTTTATAACAAGAAAAGGGACACCTGCGTTGTTCAGTGGTTAAGCGTCTGCCTTCAGCCCAGGGCATGATTCTGAGTCCCAGGATGGAGTCCCATATTGGGCTCCTGCATGGAGCCTGCTTCTCTCTCTGCCTATGTCTCTGTCTTCCTCTCTCTCTCTGTGTCTCTCATGAATAAATAAAATATTTTTTAAAAAATTATTTTATAACAATAAAGGAACACTGTATAGATACCATATTCTAATTATAAGCTTTATCACAAAATTTATATATACCTAACCCTAAGACTAAAAAAGGTTTTATATTATATGAAGTTTCATCTTTTACTTAATCTCCATAATCTTTTCATTTGGGGGATACTATGTTTCAAATCCTTTAAGCCAGATTTATCAATTCTGAAAGCTGTTCCTTTTTGTAGAAGCCATTTTCAATATCTCAGATCAGTTGGAGAACCACTTAGGGAAGTCAATCAACCCTGTTTTTCACTTAACTAAGAGTTCTAAGTGTCAAAACTAAGTTGGCATTCAATGAGATACCACCACCCTGACCCAATCAAAACTGCCGTCCTGACCGTTGGTTACTTTCTATTCCTTTAATTGTGCTGGGGTTAGAAAAACCAACAATGTGATGATCTAATTCTAGTAGTTCCAAGAGTTTACTCTCAATATTGAGCGAAAAGGCCACAGTCTTTCCCTGTAAGCCACTGAGACAGAATTAAGAATACTAAAGTGAATGGCTCAGAAAGGGAGCAATCAACTCTAAGCCTGATTTAACCAGGCAAGGATCCAACTCCTTTGATTAGGATCTGTGTTACAGAGCTTAGAGGCTAAACATGATTTTATTTGAAAACTGCATTAATAGCAATACCCAAGGTTTTTGACTCAGCCTTATCTCTTAGCTCTGAGTTTCATCCCCAAGTAAGGGGTAGCCTATCAATCTTATACTTACTGTTCACTAAGCATAGTTGTAATTTCATTTTACTTTTTTTGCTAAGTTGCATTCTTCAAATGCAGCCTTATTTCCGTAATATGTTAAAGAGATAAATAGAAAAATAAGCAATCACCAATTTTTGAATAATAAGAGGCAAAAATAAATTTAGGATCTCAATAAAGATATGTATTTCCTACCAGTTTTGAAAGAGTTACATGTACTAAGGTTAACAATACATTGCTCCATACTTTTTTTTTTCTCCATGATATAGTTCTTGAATGCTTTGATATGGATATGGATACAAATTACCAATATTTTAATCATTTTTGTGATGGCTTTCATTTCTTCCTTAAAAAACTTTATCTTTTTATTTATGAAATCCAGAAGAAACTTGTTCTGCCGGGTATATACTCATAGATGCATAAAATCTTCATTCCTTCTGATTCAAACAACAGGGTTGAAGCCTTGGCTCCACTTAATTAATATAGAACAGTTGAGGGTTCCTCAGGTTTTCTGAGTTTCCTTAACGGTAAATGCAGATGTAATACTGGCTTTGTAAAGTTCATATACAAAGATGTTCTTTTAAAAATTAACTTGTCAGCTATTGAGGCTGGAAGTCAATATCTTCATAATATCATTTTCATGAATTCCATTTTCACAATTTTTAGATGGGAAACTAAAACCAATAAACTGTCAGCTCTGTTCATGAATTCTCTTGTTCTTTTTTTTTAAAAAATAACTGATTTTGATGCATAATGTTATATTTCTGCAGTTTATTATTTTTCAGGTGTGATATCTTGCTCATGGCCTTATTAATTTTAATTCTATTTTTTAATACAACATTAGGGTCACTTGAAATTGAAATTAATACTGGTTGTGACTCAGTCTGAACTCAATGTCATTAGCAAATTCCCTAAGTACATTCTAAAGGACACTGACAGAAATTTGAAACAAGGATGAATAAATAAAACTTTTTATGCCTCCACTGAACACTGATATATTGATAAGAACACTCTAGATTCCTTATCTGATTTTTACAAACAGTGAGATAAATTTTGTGTATATTTTTTATAATTATGCATGTCAGAATTACTAAGAAATGACAAAATCTATTAAGCTATTTTATCAAAGAGGAATTTTATATTAATGTAATGTGATGTGATATTGTGAGAAAATAGGAAATAATCATAAAACACAACTTAAATATTTGGGCTACGTATTTTTTCTTTATTTTAAATCCAAGTCTTTCCATATCATTTTAACTACCAATTAGACATATATTACATACAATTTACTTCATGTGTAGTTTTGCCAATAGCTATTTTATTTAACACAAATTACTTAATGAGTACTGAGTTATACTCTTCCAAAAGTTAAGGTCTAAACCTAAGAGACTTCAGGACACAGAAGAAAACTACAAGTGTATTTTAGTGTCCACATTTACCCATCAAACAAATTAATGAGATGGATTATCTAATATCTCCATAATTATGGGTTTTGCTTTAAGAATATACTCAAAGAAAAAAATGCAAGATATTTCAAATTTGAAACAAATATTTTTATATTGCTTTATATGTTTTAAAAATTATCTGCCTTGCTTAATTAGGGATGACTAGTCGCTCAGACAGACGTTAGAGGTGGAATATTACTAGTCAGAAAAGAAATGCAGAAATGTCTTTATATTTTCAGATACCAGTAGCTGAAGGAAATGTTTAAAAAAGCAATTCAGTGTCCATTACGTTGAATTAATCCTGAACTGCAGGGAAATTTATAGCATATGTTTATGAAAATGGTTGCTATTGACAGACAAGACTGACAAAATCTACATTGAGTTGGCTAAGTTGAAAATTCCTTGCCAATAAATTGACAGCCATAAGCAAAAGTGTTTTAGAATACAAAAATTGTTCAAACCCAAAGAACTTCATTTAATTTCTGCACAATAATTTTCATAGACTATACTGAGCTAATCCAATTTTCTAGTCAATCAGAGTCCAATTATATTTAGATGAGTATAAGCTATTAAAAATAACTAGAGCTATATCTAAATATATGCTTCTGAAATTTGCACAGACATTAAGACCTAGTTCAAAACCTTTGAACTGGCAGGTTATAAAGTACAAAGTCAAAGTATTCAGAAAATGAATTTAGACAACTTTGAAAACACGAGGAAATCAATTTTATAATGTCAAATATGTATACATGTTGTAGAGAATTTCTAATTAAATCCTTTAAAGTTTTTGCTCTGCTTCATTTTTGTACACCTTTGAAGAATATCTTTGAACATTATTAAAAGTGAAATGTGAATGTTATTTCTTTAGAATAAATGTAGCTATTTTGACTAAGCACTACATTGTATAAATGATTTATGGAGATCAGATCTGCAACTCAATTTATATACTTTTATTCCTCTCCTTTCAGCATATTGTCCTTGGTTGTTATCGCAAGGTCTTGAACACACTATTTCTTCATAAAATCAAAGGTTATTAGGGAGGCTGCTAAGTTATTTTACATTGAGTTGTACCTGATGAGAATATGACGATGCTCAAATATTGGCATTTATATGCAATAAGTTGTGTACCATAGTTTTCCATAAGTATTACTTCCAGAAATTGTTTGTTCTGTATAATTGGAAACAAATTCAAATATAAAAAGCCTTAAAATAATTGTGAGCTCAATATGATAATATTAACTCATTTTGTATTTATAACTTTTCCATATGAAAAATTTATCATTGAGAATAGTATTATCTAGATATATACAATGATTTGAGCTTATATAAGCTTATGTGAAATATGAAGCTTCTATTTTTCTATTTTCTAAGATATCTGATACTTAAAAAGGCATTTTATTTAAAATCAAAGCAATTATAAATATTTATTTTATTAAAGATGAAACTTAAAATCGGAATTAGTTTTATCTGATAATAGTATTTAATGAATTTAAGATAACCGAATTTAAGCTATATTTTATATCTTATATCATTTACATCATAGTAATTAGTATATTTTATATATAGCAACACATTAGTTGATCCATGATTTGAGCATGCTATTTTAGCCATGCTATGTGTTAAAAGCTATATGGTGGAGTCCTGGGTGATTATAACAGACCCAGCAGTTATTTAAATCATAATCAGGTTAATAATATTATAGAGTTAAGTACGGCAGTAAATGGATGCCTAATATTTTTGTGTCATTCTCTAGTTCAATGTTACTTAGAAATATCACTTGACCATGTATTCTCAAGTGAACAGTGCCAAATCCTTTTCACTTGTTCATCAAGAAATGAGAAAAGAAAAAAATACAAAGAAAATTCCTTTTGGAAATGACTGCCAAATGATTTTCCAATAGAAAACAACTCAACAACAAAAAAAAAAAAAAAAAAGAAAAGAAAACAACTCAACATTTTGTGTCCTGGGTTACTGTTGTAGAAAAATACCTTTTAACATTTTAAAGACATCTTTATAATTTATCTTGTGAAGAGTCTCATTTCCTTGGATTTACCTGGATACACATTCATCTTTTTGCATTAGCAATGGCATCCAAGAGTGAGATAGTGAGAGTGGTTTACAATTAGTGTAGGGAATTAGAGTAATGCATTGTTTGCAAAGAATATAAAAAGCATCACCATGTGATGGTTATTTTCAGCATTTCCACCATCATGTCTGAGCCAACGCAGCAGAGGCACCTCAGTGCTTGTGAGGGAGCTGGTACTTGCCTCACTAATGATTCTAAGGCCTTATGGAGGGAATATCCTCTGGTCTGTCTTGTGAGATGTAATATGTGAAGTATATGTATAGGTGCCATATAATAAACACACTCCAACATTCCTATCTCCTTAAGCCTTTGAATTCTATCATCTACATTAGGCCAAGAAACATTCTAACATACCAATTTCATTAAGCATAGGGCTCTGTTGAGTACAAATTTCAGTCAACCAAACAAGTAAGCTGTTAGGGACAGTTATAGCTGAATGAACAAACATTAAATCCAGAAATTCTGGTAAGTATATATATATGTCAAATCTGGTGTTATATTCAATTTTACCTGGTATGTCACCTTTGATATACATTGCCACTCATATTCTTCAGGATTCTGCTGATATAAATTAGCAAAATCTTTGAATTATTTTGATATATAAAAAATTTCTTCTTTTATCAGTCATTTACTTGCTCTGTTTGAAAATACTAGGATATAAACCCAGCAATAAGTATAATGGGAAGAAGGATTATTTGGGGTAGATTTTAAGGAGAATGGTGATTTCTCTGAAAGTAAAATTACTCTGTAATTCTTACTGTCTTTCTGAGCAAAGGAAGTATGAATATGTATGTATGTGAGAGGGAAAGCCGCTTACAACTAAATGTCTTAATTAAAAATTTTAGGGTCACACTTTTTATTTAAAAAATGCACTACATTTTATAAGACTTGATGAGATATTAGATTAAAATTATGTTTTAGTTCTGCAACAAGTAAAATTACATTAAAAAAATGTTCACTACGATTTGGCCTGGTGGCTATAAGAAATAAAGGAATCTGTTAGAATATCACAGATATACTCTGTCTTTGACTGTGATTCGAGGTGAGAGTTCAAATACTTCAAGTTTGACATGTTCTTTCTCTAAGTACTTTAGTGCACTGAACGAAGTACATCCCACATGACAGTGTCTGTAGTCACTATTACTGTCATATCAGTCAAACACAGTAGCTGCGTGGTTCCCAAGGCACTGCATTAGTAGAGACTTCATCGCAATCAGCAATAGGTAAAATTGGATTGATCATAATACCACCTTATGGCATAGATTACTAGATTCTAATCTCCAATTTGCAAGGGAATCAGCCCTCTATTCAAGCACAGGGATAAAACCAAACCAAATCAACACTTTATAATTTAGAATCTATTTCTTGCCATGACCCCTGGTACCAATTTCTGTTACTATTGAGGTCCTATTATAGGATGAAAGCGACACCAGTTACTTGAACAATAATAGCAAAATTAATGTAAAGAATTCTAGATAGTAGGATGCCTGGGTGGCTCAGCAGTTGAGCACCCGCCTTCAGTCCAGGGTGTGATCCTGGAGACCCGGGATATGGCTCCCCGCATGGAGCCTGCTTCTCCCTCTGCTTATGTCTCTGCCTCTCTGTCTCTGTGTCTTTCATGAATAAATACATAAAATCTTAAAAAAAAAAAAAAAGAATTGCTAGATAGGTGTAAAACTGGTAACCAAAAAGAGAGAGAGAAAAATAAAAATAAAACATCTAACTTGTCACTGGAAAAAACAATTCCAGGAAGGCAGCTAATACTCCTAGGTTTGGTGGAACAAAGGAAAGAGGAAAGCACCATTCAATTTAGGTATTTTTGGCAAAGGAGTCACAGATCTGAAACTTAGACCTCTGAGGAGGAAGGGCTGCCTGGCTGATGTGCGTGCATCTGACCTAGGAGGAGGGGGTCTCAGGAGCAAGTGGATATCTCACAGAGTGTTCTAGGCTTCAAGATGTGATGAGGAAAAATACATGGGAATGAACTGGTGCTGCTGGAATGAAGAAGTGTGTGATTCTAACAGTATGAAAGAAGGAGGAAGCAAACAGCAAGTACACAGGAAACAAAAAAGGAAAGAGTAAGTTCATTCTTTCTCTAGTCTTGGACTCTCCCACTAGCACACACTTATAACAGAGCTCAAAAAAAGAGTCAGATGACAAAGAAATGTTAACAGACTCTCAGCACAAAGCAAAGCATAGACAGGTTGATTTGGACATGAGAGAGAATTTCTTAACTGCCACATCACAAAGATAAAATTTTTAGGTATATCAGACAAGTCCTCCAAATAAAAAAAATCAGTGAAATCTCAACATTTTTTTTTGAAGATATGGTCCTCCATTCACCATCTATACTATTATTTTAAAATAGTTGTTCCTGGGACATTGGGTGGCCCAGCAGTTGAGCATCTGCCTTTGGCTCAGAGCATGATCCCAGGATCCTGGGATCAAGTCCTGCATCGGGCTCCCTGCATGGAGCCCGCTTCTCCCTCTGCTTATGTTTCTGCCTCTTTCTCTCTGGGTCTCTTGTGAATAAATAAATAAAATCTTTAAAAATAAAATAAAATAGTTGTTCCTAAAATGAGCTTAGTCCATTCATTCTTCTTTTTATGTCCACAAAAGTCTTAACAAGGAGGCTCACTGGTGAAACAAGAACAAGGAGTTTATCAGTAAGGAAATTAAAAACAAACAAACAAACAAACAAACAAAACCTTCATTTAAATATATTCAAGACATATCAGGTGCCAGTCAGGAGCTTACCTACTGCAGTTAATTGAAGAGGAACATTTAATAAGGAATGAACTGTTACCTGATTTAAAAGATCACTTACTAGTAAGAGTAGTAAAACAAAATTCTAACAGGACCAGATGTAGCAAGAACTGTAAAGCAAATAGTCTAGGTTGAGGAACCTGCGGATAACATAGGCACCAAGGTCTTTGAAGAGAGGACAGGTCAGGTGGGTATTTAGACCTCTTCAGTGAAGGAGCCACCATGGAGCACAAGGTTTACCCATGGCCCAGGAACTTGCCCAATGGTTTGGGCAAGCAGACGTTAGTCATGGATGATATTCAGTAGGAGTACCCTACAGTGAAAAGATAGCTCCCTGAGGCTATGGCTGGAACTGCTGTGGAAGCAACTGCCAGATACAGAGGGCAGCCCAAGAGTACTGCAGAAGCAATCCCTGAAGGCAGTGGGGTCAGGCTCCCAGGATCTCTGCACATCAACCCATGGGTTACTATACTTTTTTAGAAGGAAAACTAGAAGGGACAGTTTCCTGCTGTAGCATCTGAAAACAAAGCAAAGAAGGGTGGATGAAGAGCTGAAAGACAATAAATTGATCACTATCATATCTGTTTATATTTTTTCTGCGCCTCCCTGCCTCCCAAAAAGGGAAATAGGTCCAGAAAATTTACTGACATATCACTGCATTAGGTTAGAAATGTCTTCATTTGTAAATACTGCGTTTCCTAGTTCCTGAAGTAGTCAGAGCTGAGATACAATACTGTATTTGTTTTATAAGCAGTCTCAAATTATTTCCCCCCATCTAGCAACATCAGTGTCAACAGGCAAATTCTAGGACCCCACCTCTGACCCTCCTCAGTGATTTCTCAGCAATCTGTATCTAAATAACTCTTAGAGGTGATTCTGATGCTGCTAAAGTTTGGGAACCTTTAATCCATATATTCAAAACTGATTATCATGAACTTTCAATGGTCTTTCCACTCCCAGAAATGTCTTATGATTTGCACAGATAAAATTCAGAAGAACTATGGGGACTAAATAAAATAAATTTTATTTGCAATTGAGAAGTGCTTTACCACAGCACAACATCATATTAATTAACTTTGTACTACATGTACCAGACCAGGAGAGAGAGAGAACAAGAAAAAGAGTGTTAAATCTTATAATGGCTACCTAAGAAGTGATAAAGATCCTTTTAGCAAAAATAGTAGAAATAAATTTTAAAGTTAATGAGATGTCCAGATCAGAAATTAAGTAAATATTTGAGAAAAGACATCTGCCCTATAAGCTGATTAAAAACAAACAAACAAAAAACCCAACAACCCTCTCTTTGCAACTATCATTAATAGTAAGAGAAATTAATATAAAAGGTCAATCAAATTAATAACTCCATTATCTGTCTGATATCAAAACCCTAGAGAATTTCCACAATACCTTTTTATATCAATATGCTACTTTTAGTGGCAGTTTTTGGTGATGGTAGAGACAATATGTAAAGGTTGAGTTATGATTTGTGTTTCCATTTAATTTTAAGTGCCAAAAATACAAACAACTTAATTTTATTTTGGAAAATACAATGTTATTAAATGCCAATTTAATGTTTTGAAATAAATCTAATGCACTATTATTTGTACTTCAGTGATGTTATCAAATTTGGCATTTCAATTATATTATTCAGGTACAATTTTATACAGACACTTTTTTCTAAGATATTAAGTGGCCATCGTTTTTCACAGATTTCTACTAAAAGCATAGGAAACCAAATTAGTATTATTTCTGAATGGTATATAATCAGTGAAACTTGTAAATCACCTTAGCATGTAAGGATCGCATCAAGTACATTATAACCTCTGGGCAGTTAAGTTAACAGCTTCATAAATATGTCACAATGACAAAAGACCTATAAAGTTGATATAAATTTAATATGAATGGGCACCATTCTCAAATTTTCTTCTTGGATGGCTAAAATTACTTTTTTATTATTACCATAATTTTAGATAACCTTAATGCAGTAGCCAGCTTATATTACAATGTATATTATGATATATTATAAGTATGTATGTCTAAATATTAGTGCACAATAGAAATAATTATAAAATGTTTTTTGAAAAATAGTCAAACTTTTTGACATTTATGGACATACATTACCACAGCTAGAGATAAATATTTTTTTTCTGAAGTTACCCCACTATGTTACCTTTAATATGAGGAAAATCAAACCTGTTGGAAGAAATATCTAATGAGTTTTGTTATTTTAAGAGCTCTCAAAAGATTTTTATTAAATTGTAAATAATAAAGAAAAAATTGTTCATATATGTAAAGATTTGCCTAAAATCACAATTGAAGTCAGATGGCTACAGTTAGCTGAAAGCCACAGGAGTTCAATTCCTTTTTATTTTATTCTACCCTTTAAAAGAGAACAGAATTGACAGCAGGGACAGCTTGCCAGTAGTTTCAAACATCTGATTTATTTCAATTGATCAACTATTAGAAACTGAGAAAGTCAGTGAAAATAAATTTAAATAAAAATATAGAAATTTAGAAATATAAGGTTACTTTTAATCTTCTTTAATCTAGGTTCAGCACATTTGAAAACAAAAATGATCATGCTGATATTCAAATGAAATACATTTTGGCATATTTTGAAAGGATTCACTGCTCTATAGTTAATATTAATGCCCTAAAGTTTAGTTCCATTTTGATGAAGAGTAGTCATTTCTTATCACTGAGGTATTCATAAATTGAGAACCAAGAGTTGTGTCATGAAACTTAAAATTAAATTTCGGCTTATTTTAAAATACATATTTTAAAAAGTTCTGGCTAAGGTCATCACAGACTCTTAGGGGTGAGAGAATTATTAGAGCATATTAATAATCAGTTTACCACCTTATGAAGGATAATTTGACAACATAAGAGAAGCAGAAGTTAAAGAAGCTAGAGGGAAAGTAAAATTGGAGCCTAGAACAATGCAGAAAGTCTTAGGAATATAAAATATGTCCTCAGTCAAACACTAACTTTATTAACATAGGATTCAAAAAACCCTGAAGAATATAAAAATACTAATTCAAAGGGATGCATATACCTCAATGTTCATAGCAGCATTACCTACAATAGCCAAATTATGGATACAGCCCAACTGCCCGTCGACTGATGAGTATATAAAGAAGATGTGATATATATAGATATAGATATATATATATAACAAAATATTACTCAAGTATTATAAGAATGGAATTTTGACATTTGCAATGATGTGGATGGAGTGAGAGAATATAATTATATGGAAATAAGTCAGTCAGAGAAAGACAAATGCCGTACGATTTCATTCATATGTGGAATTTAAGAAACAAAACAAATGAACAAAGGGGGGATAAAGAGAGTGAAGAAACCAAGAAAAGAAGACTGTTTCTTTTTAAAAGACATTGATTTATTTGAAAGGACTTTTTTTTTTTTTTTTTTAAGATTTTATTTGAGAGAGAGAGCACACAGAGGGAGAAGGAGAAGGAGAGGGAAAAACAGACTCTTCACTGAGCAGGGAGTCCAACTCTAGACTCAATCCCAGGACCCTGGGATAATGATCTGAGTCAAAGGCAGATGTTTAACTGACTGAGTCATCCATGGCTCCCCCCACCTCCACTGCCCCCTCTGCAAAAGACTCTTAACTACAGACAACAAACTGATGATTACCAGAGGGGAGGTGGTAAAGGAATGGGTTAAATAGGGGACAGGTATTAAGGAGGGCACTTTTTGAGATAAGCACTGGGTGGTGTATGAAACTGTACATAACTATATTGTACACCTGAAACTAATATTACGCTGCATGTTAACTAACTGGAATTTAAATAAAAACTAAAAAAATAATAATCAAATGAAACCTTTCTATTTCCATTTTTTTTTTGGAAACCTTTCTATTTCAGAGTGATTAATAGCTGGCTTAAAATGATTATTTCATCAGATCCAATGAGGACACATATTTCCTTCCCTTCCCAAGTGCAAATATTCACCAACTGGTGTGGTCTTGATGTCAATGAGAATAAGAGGAATGAGAAATCCACCTGCATCTCCAGTTTCCTTGAGAGCATTCACCACAACCAAAATAGTTCAGCAATTCACAGAGCAGAGTTGATTTCATGAAAAGGAACTCCATCTCACTATAGGATAACTGTATTTGAGAGAAATATTTTCTTACACTGAGGCAAAATTAAACTTCATGAATTCTAATTCTAACTAGTTTGTTGAGTATAAATAATTTTATTTTCATCTTGTCACTTAACTATATTTCTATGTAACTTTACTTCCCTGCTTTCTGCATCTCACTATATTAATGCACAACTGGAAAGCATATTTAATAAGTAAAGCCAAAAATCAATTATCATAGAATAAGAACTGCTTTTAATATGGTCCAGATATTAGCTACATGATAATCTTTTTAAGCTTCTAGTGAAATACTTTTGAAAGTAAACTTATAATATATAATAAATTCACAATAAAATTACTAAAACAAGTGATCCAATAAACCAATAAAAAACTAGTTTAAAAACATTATCCCAAATAGAAAAGAAAGGAGAGGAAAAGAAAGATAAGTATGACAATTGTCAAGAAGAAAATAAGGCTGTAGCTTTAAACCTAGATTTATCAAAATCATGCAAAATGTTAATAGAATAAATGCTTCTGTTGAAAAAGGAATATTGAGCTAAACTAAAAAGTAAAACCAACAAGAACCTGCCAACAGGAAGCAAAGCTAAAAACAAAGCACAATAAAACCAATTCACAATAAAAAATGAGCAAAATTAAATGACAGAAACACTACCAAAGAGGAAATTGGTATAGCTATATTAATATTAAATAGTACCTACAGGTCACTTCTTGATGATATATTGTTCAATTCACCAATATAACTTCATTATATAAACCATAAAAGTTGACAGATTATAATGCAAAAAGGCAAATCCACAATGGTGTGAATATTTTCAATACATCCTTGCCAGTGATTGATAGATCAGACAGTAAAAACAAAGCATAGAAAAGTTGGTGTAGCATAATTACAAACTTTACGTAACACACATATATAAATACTATCAGCAAGAACCACAAACACTACATTCTTTTCAAGTACATATGGGTTTGTGTCATAGCTGAGAAACTGCAAACTTAGAAATCCCCAATCCTAAATGGGACTAGTAGAACACTTACACATTTCTTTGTAAGGAGTCATTAGTTTTATTATCTAAGATAGCAAAGCATTTATCCTATGTCCAAGCAGAAGACACTTACTTTATCTATCTTACAAGTTTGATCAATATCCAGACACCCTTAAGAAGATAGTTCACAACAAAATCAATCAATGTCTCTGCTAAGAAGATATACAACTATGTGAGAAACCTAAGAGAAGTGTCTCCCAACAGCAAGGTGGCTAGGTTTAGATTCATGTATGAAAAATGATTGCATGTTTCATAAGAGAAACCAATTGTTCGAACATATTTTCATAAAAATAAAGGATCTGAAAGCAGCTAAAAACAAATATATGTGGGAATATAAACATTTGAAAATACTACTAAAGAGATGCCCTATGTTTCTGGATGAAAAGATTAAATGCCATATTTTTTTTCAACTTAGCTCTGTACATATTTAATGAAATTCAATTAAGGTTTTAATGAAACATAATAACATTCTTTCTAAAATTTATAAAAAAAGAAATGGCCCATTAATAATCAAGATACTTCTATCAAACAGAAAAAAGAGGAAAGAGCCCTAGTAGATATCAAAAGTTACCATAAAAATATAATTGAAATGGCTTGGATTTCACAGTAATAAAGAAATATATTGAGGCACCTGGGGGGCTGAGTGATTGAGTGTCTGCCTTTAGCTCAGGTTGTGATCCCAGAGTCCTGGATGGAGTCCTGCATCCAGCTCCCCGCAGGGAGCCTGCTTCTCTCTCTGCCTATGTCTCTGCCTCTCTCTGTCTGTCTCTCATGAATAAATAAAAAAAATCTTAAAAAAAGAGAAATATATCAGTAGTATAGAATATCAACCCTGCAAATCAATACATACCATTAAACTCTAACATGAAAGTAGCTTCATTAACAATAATAATAATTAATAATAATAATAAACTATGCTGAATGGATTAGACATATAAAATTAACCATCACTCTGGATGTGATGAAAACTGAGCTCCCACATAAACAGGCCTGTATGGCATAAATGCAAAATTTGTTTTATTAGAGAGAAAATCCTACACAGAGAAGTAGCTCATCACATCCATTCCCATGCTTGTATTATCCACAGATAGATGCTTAGGTGAGAAATCTCTGTTGGTGTCCAGGAAAGAGGTCTTTTTACCATGGATAGTTAGAGCTCCAAAACATGAGCCATGCCCATACAATGTGGCATAGTTTTAAGACTAAGGTAAGAGGTCACCTAAGAGCCTATGTAGTTGTAGGAACTTTCTGATTGACAAAGATTTTGTTAGTAAATGGAAGGCTGCAGAATGCCATCTGCAAAAGGAACACTAGGACCTTAGTTAAATGTCATTGTGTAACAAATTCCCCAACACTTAGCAGCTTAAGTTTCTTAGGGCAAGAACTAGAATATGCATTTAGTCAAGTTCTCTGCTTCAAGGTCTCTCATAGGATTTACAAAAGGGGTCCACTGAGCTGCTGTCACCCCAGGTTTCAAGTGGGAAAAAATCAGCTTCTAGGCTCACTCAACTGATTGTCAGCAGAGTTGCTGCTCCTAGGGTGTTTGTTTTGTTTTGTTTTGTTCATTCATGAGAGACACAGAGAGAGAGGGAGAGACACAGGCAGTAGGAGAAGCAGGCTCCCTACAGGGACCCCAAAGCAGGACTTGAGCCCAGGACCCCGGGATCACGATGTGAGCCAAAGGCAGATGCTCAACCACTGAGCCACCCAGGGGCCCCTGCTCCCAGTTTGAACTAAGTTACTTCCTTGCTTATGACCCTGGGCTTCCCTGAGATTCTTGCTACCCTAGGGATCTCCACTGTACAGGTCACAGCACATCTTCCTTAGTAGAGTGAGGAAGGAGGAATCGCACCATGGAAAGACAGGGGAGATTACCTTGCTCAGATCTTGCTTCTCATTTGTTCAGGTTCATCCCACAGGGGGACTAACTTGCTCACCCTTGTGGAAGAATCAATAGCCCATCAGTAACCTCTCAAGCAGGAGTTGCGTGTTTCATCCAAATCTGAAAGTTGGGGGCAACCCACACAACAAGCATGTCAAACAAGGAGAAAAAAGGAGAAAAGAGCAAGAAGAAGTCAAAATAAACACATAAACTTTGTGTTCCAGCATAAATGCTCAAATGTAGTATTGTACAATGTTTTATAATCTTCACACATACTTTCTCAAGTGAGTTATTACTAAGTGGAAAATAAATTATACACTTCTATTCATAACTCATGAAACAAAATCAAAGAAGTACATCATGATTACATTTGGTTTACCCTGTCACTTCAGGCTCTGACAAACATAGAAGTTCATTGCCTACAAAATCTACAAAAGAATATGGGATTGGCCTTAAAAATGGAATAATAATGGCCTCTTAAATGGCATTATGGCAATGTAAATAAACATTATGCAAAACAGCTGCTTCCCTTGCACAACAGCTGCTTTACAAAATTAAATAAGTGTGCTGCTTCAATGAACAGAATAAGGCAAAAATGCTGCCACACTGCCGAATTGCTCTATGAGTTCTAGCAATCTTGGGGTGGAGTCTTGGGTTTTCTATATACAGTATCATTTGCTTCGACGTGGATGGACCTGGAGGGTATTATGCTGAGTGAAATAAGTCAACTGGAAAAGGACAAACATTATATGGTCTCATTCATTTGGGGAATATAAAAATTAGTGAAAGGGAATAAAGGGAAAGGAGAGAAAATGAGTGAAAATACCAGTGAGGGTGACAAAACATGAGAGACACCTAACTCTGGGAAATGAACAAAGGGTGGTTAAGGGGAGGTGCGCAGGGGGTTGGGGTGACTGGGTGATGGGCACTGAGAGGGGCACTTGGGATGAGCACTGGGTGTTATGCTATATGTTGGCAAATTGAACTCCAATAAAACATTTTTTTAAAATTAAAAAAAAGAATAAGGCAAAAATGTAGCAACAACAGAAGTCAGCATTAAGGACACTATGGTGCATCTACATATTTAGTTTTGAAAATGTAAGTAGTCATTAATAACTTCCAACAATCTGTTAATACTATCATCCTGTGTGATTGTGACCTAAATTCAGACCATTGTAACTGCAAAATCAAAAAAGAAAGTACAAATGGACCGAAAAATCAGATCAAATACATTAGCACTTGATTTTTTTGGGGAATATTCGACACCCTCTTTCTGCTGGAACAAGAGACATTAAGGCATCATCTCTCAAACATATATGGACCTCAATGTGCAACTCAATGATTGTTGGAGGAAATAGGAAAAAATAGTTAAACACAGGAAGGTGCCTATTTTCTCTCATATTTTTATTTGAATGTTTATATTTTATTCACCACATTGGTCGCTCTCATCTTCACTCTGAAGAGCTTTTCAATGAACGAAAGAGATTTGCTGCTGTAGTAAATTAAAAATAAGATTGGATGTGGATTTTGCAAAAATCCAATACATAAATTCACATAGTAACCTGTGTTTCTTTCATTTTTGCACAGAATTGTTTTATAGCTAATTATTTGTTGCGGCATAAAACAGCTCACAGATGACCAGTATACAGATGAAGTCATTTAAACCTCATCCAGAAGCCATGTAAAGATTTAAAAAATTGTCAATATATACCAGAAGGACCAAGGATTATAAAGCATATTTAATATCAGGAGATTTTTCTTGTGCCATAAGTACAATTTCAATGAGCACCATGTAGTTTAAATGATATAATCAGGTGAATGAGGAAATTCATATTGTTAGCTTTTTATTGTTTAGGGTTAGGACTAAAAGAAACTACCATTCTAGATACCTAGCTAGCTACATATTTACCTAAAATGTCATTAAAAGGGAGAATTGAGTTTGGAGAGCCATAGGTTCTTGATATCATAAAAGTTACTTTTATTTAACTTCTTCATTTCCATTCTACTTCCTATTTTTTTATTCAAGTTAATCAATGGAATTGTTTTTTCAAGAAAAAAAGATTAGTTTTTTATTAAGTTATAATTGACATATAGCATTGTGTAAATTTAAGGTGTACAATTCTTTGATTTGATACATTCATATATTGCAATATCATTACCACTAAAGTATTAGCTAATGTCTCTATCACATCACATAATTACTATTTCTTTTATCTGATGAGAACACTTAAAATCTAATTTCTTAGCAACTTTGAAGTATATAATATAGTATCATTGATGTAATCACTATGCTGTATATTAGATCTCCAGACCTTATCCATTCTCTAGTTAAAGTTTATATCCTTTCACAATGTCTCCCCAAACTTCTCATCACCCAGC
Source organism: Canis lupus baileyi (assembly GCF_048164855.1). Classification (NCBI taxonomy): domain Eukaryota; kingdom Metazoa; phylum Chordata; class Mammalia; order Carnivora; family Canidae; genus Canis; species Canis lupus. Next base: position 23,883,163 of record NC_132861.1, on the reverse strand, counting down.
CCCTGGTAAACAACTTTCTCTTCTGTTTCTATGAGTTTGGCTTTTTCGGATTGCATTTATAAGTGATATAATACAGAATTTACCTTTCTCTGTCTTATTTCACTTACCATAATGCTCTCAAGATCCATCCATTTTGTTGCAAATGGCAAGATTTTCATTTTTCTCATGGCTGAATAATATTTCATTTTGTGTGAAAATAGATATAGATAAATAAATGTAGATATAGATTATATATTTATTCTTTCACTGACAGATACGTAGGCATTTCTATATCTTGGCTCTTGTGAGTAATTCTGCATAAGATCAGAATGCAGATATCTTTTCAATATCTTGTTTTCATTTGCTTTAGATATATACCCTGAAGTGGGACTGCTGGATTCAATTTTTAATTTTTGGAGGAGTCTCTATACTATTTTCCATAGCTGCTGAATTCATTTACATTCCCAGTAACAGTGCACAATTGTTTCTTTTTCTCTGGATCCTTGCCAACACTTATTATCTCCTAGCAGAAAGCACAGGGAAGGAGCTCCATGGCCTTGGTCTTGGCAATGACTTTTGGTTATGACTCCCAAAGCACAACCACCAAAGCAAAAATAAAGAAGTGGGACAATATCCAACTAAAAAGCTTCACAGCCAAAGAAATAATCAACAAAATGCAAAGACAACCTATAGAATGAGAGATAATATGTGGGAATCATATACTGGATAAGGGATTAATAGCTAAAATATGTAAAGAACTCATACAGCTCAATAACAAAAAATAAACAATCCGATTGAAATATTTGCAGAGGAACTGAATAGACATTTTCCCAAAGGCATCTAACTGACCAAAAGGTACACAAAAAGATGCTTCAACATTACTAATCATCAGGGCAATGCAAATCAAAACCACAATGAGATATCATTTCACACTTATTAGAATAACTATCATCAGGAAAAAATGATTATTCTTTTAAAAATATTTTATCTATTTATTTGAGAGAGAGAGAGCACAAACAGAGGGAAAAGAAGAGCAAATCTCAAGCAGGCTCCACTCTGAGCACAGAGCCTGACCCAGGCTCAATCTCAGAACCATTAGACCATGACCTGAGCCAAAACCAAGAGTGGGACACTTAACCAACTGCACCATCGAGCTGTCCCCCAAAATGATTATTTTTAATGTGCACATAGTAAAAGAGGAATAGCTTAACCAAGTATAAGAATTTTTAAATCTATTTTGGAAATCTCCTAACTCATTATTAACCTCTATAGACTTTCTAATTAAAATATCCCTTTTGACTTATAATTGAGAAAGCAATTTGTAGAAAATCTCTGCCTCTGAATTTCCACCTACATATGTGAAAATATGGTTTTCATCAAAGTAGAGTTTGTTTGAAATAACAAGACTGATTTACAGATTTGCATTAAATATTTTAGCACACAAAAATACCATTTTCCTTAACTGCATAAATCTTTGTGACTATAAAATAAAGAAGTGCATTTATAGTCTAAAATTTAGAATGGACTCAGGAAATTTACACAATTTCCTAAATACAGCTCCTAATAAAAAACAAAATGATCCTATTATAAAATAATAAGGTTTTCAAATACATAAAAATAAATTTTAGTTAATTTTTATGAAGTTTTATTTATTCTTCATCTAACCCCAAGAATGCATATTCCTTCAAAATGTACATAAAATATCAGGTGTTTTAAGAACCCTGGCTGCAGTAAAGGGTTTAACTTTAATAATTCAAAATTGAAGAATTTAATACTCCGAGCTCAAATAAAATAGATTTAAATAAAATAAAATGAATTCAATAAAATGTAATAAAGGAAAAGAAAACAAAACATGTCCTCTTGATTCTACCTCATTTCATTTTATCAAAATAGTATCACTATTATTTACCAATTATTAGTAAAAATGATGTGGTTGCAGGCACTGATTTATGCCTTCTACTAGGAATAGTTCTGCTAAATGGTTTAGAAGTTCATCTCAATTGATCTCCATAACATTCTCTATTAGGTAAGTAATTTTATTTTCCCCACCTTACAAATAAGAAATCTGAGGTTTATTTTTTCAGCCATTTACAGCCAGGAAGTGGTGAAGGCTGGATTTAAATCACTCACCAGATGCTAGAGCCTCTCACATAATCACCACCCTGCAGGGACCACAGGCAGTACATGTACACATGTATGTTTGTGTGTGTGTGTGCACACATGAGTATACATACACGTACATGGTGTAAAATACAGAGAAGCACTGCTGCCTTCCTTTCTCTTTTCAGAGTTACTAATTTAGGCAATTAAGCATGTTAATTATTCCTGAAGGACCTCAATTCTAAGCCCCATCTGCCTCTAAGAATCTGAGTAAAAGACAAATACTTCCTACTCTCAAAAACTTTTTTTCATTTACTTGCAACATAAAGTGTTCCATCAGTGTCCTGAGAAGAAAAATATGTGTCACTCAAATTGGGATAACGTGAGGAGAATTTAACCAAAGGATTACATGGATTATATGGATTAGTCATGGTGAGGTGTAAGAAAACCACATGGTATAGAGCAGTATCCCAAGCTTAATGTAAGGGGAAAGCAGTGGCCTTCCCCTGGCCTGAAGAGGGTAGTGCAGGGAACATTTACTTGAAGTTGAAGAAAGAAAGAGCCATGTATAGGGAATTGCCTAACAATATCTATAACCTCATAACAAGGGTTGAAATCATCCAGTGACAACTTGAGAGGAATATATACTGCAACCTCTTCTAACCCTTTCCTCTGATCTTCTGGTCAGTGATTGGATAAGGGATCTGGTTAATATGGTCCACACTGATTCATCTGTGTTAGCACCTAGTGGTAGGTGGGGGGGAGATGGGAGGAGAATCATTTGGGACAATAAAGAGCCTAGCCAGAACAAAGAGCTTTTTTTTTTTTTTTTTTTTTAGATTATTTTTTTAAATTTTTATTTATTTATGATAGTCTCACAAAGAGAGAGAGAGAGAGGCAGAGACACAGGCAGAGAGAGAGGCAGGTTCCATGCACCGGGAGCCCGACGTGGGATTCGATCCCGGGTCTCCAGGATCGCGCCCTGGGCCAAAGGCAGGCGCCAAACCGCTACGCCACCAAGGGATCCCACAAAGAGCTTTGCAATAGATGATACAACTCTTTCTCTCCGTAGTTTATGATTAAATAGAAATTTAAAAGCTACTTCAGCAGCACAACAAATATATACAATGTACGGATAAATCCAGCATTCTCTTATAATTGTAAACAGATTGAATTTTCCACTAATAGAGTTTGAGACTCTAGGTTTTATCTTTCATTGTATCATTTTGAAGAAGATAATAGCAATTAAAAACTACTTAAGTGGAACTTTAAGGCTATTATAGTATCACAGTAAATAATTTGAGAAGAAAAAAACAGTATTTTATATTGAAGAGGAATAGATTCAGGATTCCTTTATAATTCTCATCAAGTAGAAATAAATTTACCATTACCACAATAAGAGTCCAAATGTGCTGTTGTTTTCTTAGTTTTAGACATTATCTTGTATATAAATTAATCTATATTGGGTTAAAACACCATGAGACGTACTGCGCATTAATTTAATTTTATTTACTTAAAATATAATTGTAGTTTGTTAATAGTAATGGTTGATTGTTGCTGAGGGGACAGAATGGACACTACTGAGAGTGCTTTGTAAGTATTATCTCATTCAATCCTCACAAGAACCCTTTGAAATAAGTTTATTTATGATGACCACTGTTACCTCTAAACAAAGATACAGAGCCCCATCTACATGTTCATTTTTCTTTTCTCAATTGGTTGAGAACTCTAGCAAAGAAGAGATGCACTTATGAGACCCCTAACCCTTCACTAGAAATCCAAACCCTCTGCAACAGTGGCTAGCTGAGGACACAATAATAAACAAAACAAAAGTGACTGCCCTTCCTGAGCTGACATCATAAAAGAGATAAGAAGCAATGCAGGTTAAAAATTAAAGGTAAAATCTTACACTCAAAACATAATGTCAAGCACTTAGTAAATTTTTGACTTCAAAAGAGTAACAAATACAAATACCCTCTCACCTGTATGCTTCTTAAATCCTATTTCAAAACAAGCAAAATGAATTTGCCTTTCAAAACTCATCTTGCGGCACCCCTCGGATCCCTTGCTAGGACACAACACACAAGTCTGCATGTCACTCCCATCACATTTGCTATTCTTAGAGAAGTAATTTTGATATCTTTAACTTGACACTGAGATCACAGATTGCCATATTGTATGCACCCAGGCAGTGCCTGACACATAGTATGCATTCGGCTTGCCTTCTAGAAGAGCAAGAATGCTAAAAACAGCAATGACTATCATCGAGCCAAGTACTTCTGAAGCTTTTGTTTCAGGGACCCAGTAATAAGCTATATCATCTTTCTACAGCTTGGTTTAGGAAACTACAACCTCCTCAGCCAAATCAGCTACTGACTATAAATACAGTTGTACTGGAAAACAGACTTACACGTTTATTTATTTATTGTCTTCAGCTGTTTTCATATTGCAACAAAGTTGAGGACATGTAACAGACTGGACCACAAAGTCAAACACATTTCCACATTGACATTTTATAGAAAAAGTTTGCTGACTCCTGTTCTAGAGTAAAACAAAGAATGATTCATTCCTGTTTGGCATTGGTGAACCTGTTACAGACTTTTATGATCACAAGAAAATCATACAAAACTGCAATAAAAAAAAAAAAACAGCAATCCATTTGCTTGAACAATTCTGGATATAAATCCTCAGGCTTTCTGCCAATCCATCTATAATTATTTCAATGATAATAATATTCAAAAATTTAAAAATTAATTATATTGCAATGTCATTACACTTAATTCACACTCAAAGAGATTAAGTAACTCAGAAGTTATTTATTTTTTCAGTCATATGACTGACAAATTTTATGTCAATATCTTATTTTTATTATAAAATATCTGGCCCATGAGAATATTGGGGGAAAAAAAGAAATTTTCGAGAACACTTTTAAAGTGAATGTATATTTTGTATTTCACTCAATTTAAAAACAGCAACAACAAATACTTGAATTGTTTTGATATTTAGAATATAGCTAGATTAATGAGCAAATTAAAGTCTTAACTAGTGGGAATATTGACTTAGTGTTAAAATAATTCTTATAAACTGCTCATTTTTCAATACACGCTCAGATATATATTTACGATTTTTACAGAATCCATCCATATGCTTGTGATTGTAATAAACATAAAACCAAACACATAAACACCCACACACACTTTTGCAAATAAATTTACAGTGACTGAAAATTAAACTAAGTATAATTATATGAGCTGTTAACCAACCACTAGACATTGTATAATTATCTATATAATTATATGAATATGTATTATAAAATAAATTATGTTGATTTTATAGATATATGTCTATTTTACTGATTATAGATATATATGTATCTATACAAATGCAGAACTGCCTGGAAGACTCCAATATTTCACTAAATCAAAACATACTTCAGAGAAAAGAATGAAGTAAGGAGTGGTTAAACAGTGTATAAATTAATATTTTTTAAAATTAATACTTTTAAATTTATACACATCAAATTGAAAGCATATCACATAACAGCATATTAAAACTTCAGATTATGTATTTTGAATGCTATACCAAGTCTCTTGACAAATGGTACTTTTAAGAAATATTGGTTGCATGTGGAATCTAAAACCCTATCAAAAAAGCATTTTGTATTTTGTTACACTAAAATTCATTGGTTTTTCTCACTTGTGAAAAGCTTCTTTTTTTTTTTTTTTTTTTTTTTTTTTTTTACCATGTTTGATTTTCTGACATAATGTTCTGGTCATTTGGAAAATATTGGTTTGGTATATTTTTCATATCTTCCAAATGTTGACAGACTTCATTATACAATACCAAAAAAACACATTTTTAAATATCATCACTCTTCTCATCAGAAAAGTGTTAGGTACAAATAAACTAACAGTGGCAAATCCAATTTTTCCAAAATCTGATTTTCTTTAAAATCTCAAATTCTACAATTGGCAACAAATACTGTCAGTTATTATCTTGACATGACAGACTCACTTCATTCAAAAATCAAGAAAATGTCTGCTATATAACTAAATAAGAAAAATCATAGTTTGTCATTTATTTAAGTTAGATTGTGTTCTATGCAAACATCAGTTGGTTTTATAAACAAACAACTGCAGAAGTGCCTTTCCTTGAAACAAATATTGCATTTCATTATGCAGAAAAAATGTGATATGCCTACTTCCTCTTCCATCATACAGAATGTTAAAAAGGCATGTACTTGAGGTTAAATACGTTAAAGTATAATTTGAATTGCTTCAGAATCGCCATTTTTCAGTGAAACTAGCATTACCTTTACTGTGAATACATGGTGGTCAAGAATAGCATGACTAGCATAGTTTGATGCCATTACCTTGATTCATGCTGAGGAGCTATTGCTCTTGTACCATTGCACCAATGTCAATGTGCTGGAGAAATCAAACAACATCTTAGTTTTTAAGAAAATATTTTTGTGGCAAAATTATCATAGTTTACTATGAAAATAATTTTGGACCTCATGGATTTGTTTTGTCCCAAGATCTTCACTGTTCCACATATTATATACTTTGAGGACAAATGCTTAAGAAGATTTAAAGCAATGAGTATATTCTATGCATATTAATAAATATTTTGATGCATACAAATATGTATTATTTTGTTGCTTTGAAGAAAGAAAATACTAATATATTTGAAAATATGACATGATTGTAAAGCAACTACATTGTATTTTTTCATTAGGAAATATAAAAATGAAATTTTCGTCATGTAATGGACCTTGGCATTAATTTTATTTTGTTTTGTTTTATTTTATTATTTTATTTTATTTTATTGTAAATTTTATTTATTTATTCATGAGAGACACAGAGAGAGAGAGAGGCAGAGACATAGGCAGAAGGAGAAGCAGACTCCCTGCGGGATCACGAGCTGAGCCCAAGACAGATGTTCAATGACTGAGCCACCCAGGCACCACGGCATTCCTTTCAAATTTCAAATTGAATTCCTTTCAATTCCTTCTCGAAGGGGTTCCATGTACTACAATTACTAGCATCATTTACATTATAAACTAAAAATGGCAGGCCCTACTTCAGGACTACCAAAGAGATAATGAATGCATTTTACCTAGATAACTGGGTGATTCAAATGAGTATTTGTTTCAGAAGTTATGTGGTAAGCTACTCTGTGACAGAGAGAAAAAAAAAATTTAAATCCCCTCCAATTCATTCATTCTTTCACCCATCTATTCTAAGAATAACTATTCTGTGACTCTATCTTGTGATAGGCATTCTGATTGACTTTAAATATATTATAATGAGGGGATCCCTAGGTGGCTCGGCGGTTTAGCGCCTGTCTTTGGTCCAGGGAGCGATCCTGAGTCCCAGGATCGAGTCCCAGGATCGAGTCCCAGGATCCAGTCCCAGGATCGAGGCCCGCGTCGCGCTCCCTGCATGGAGCCTGCTTCTCCCTCTGCCCGTGTCTCTGCCTCTCTCTGTCTCTGGGTCTCTCATGAATAAATAAAAAAAAATTCTTAAAAAAAAGGAAATGTTTAAAAAATATTAAATAAATGTATTATAATGAACAAAATGTAGCCCTTTTCCTTAAGTGGAAATGACAAGAAAGCAAGCATTTTTAGTAAGTAGTATAGAAAAGTTCTTTTTCTTTACGGAAGAGCAAAAAATCTCCCACAACAACCTCTACATAGAAAAGGTGCACTTTGTTTATTATCAAGCTGATAATAATCCTAGCCTCATTCTTTCCAGGGTAAGACATGTAATAAATAGGTAAAAGTGTCACTGGACATAAGGGAAAGTAAAATAATACTACTCAGCCAAGTAACATCATGTAACTATGTTAGTAAAAATCTTCTCCCCCACATATTGTTCAGGAGAATTGAGTACTGTATTTACAGCTTAGTTTTACAGAATTTAAGACATAAGGCATTTATATGCAGGATTTTGTGAAAATCATGATTCTTTTCTTTATAGCTTTTACTTAGAAATATCCCCAAGTTGTAAAAGACAACCAGAGACAAAATAGAAAATTACAGGCTCAGACAATAAATACTAACTATGCAAACATTTCTTATTGTGACTATAGCTGCCATTTGATAGAAGCAACCTATTTAATGGAGAAAACTGGCAATCTTCTATGTAGTTGCTGAAATTTCCAAAGAGCCTGATGTGATAGTATCCAAAGTCATTCTTCTAAACCACAGGAATACTGAAAAAACTTGCCATTTATAACCAGAAATATCTAACACAGAGAGCTAAATAATATTATTAATTCACATCTGCTGGATACTAACAAGTCACTACATCTCAAAATTGTTTTAAAAGATTCTTTTTTATAGAATAAGTTGCCCAGGTAGATAGCATCATCTCTAACAATGAAGGAATACCCTACTTCCTTAACTTCTCTCCCTCTTTACTCTCTCAGTCTTTTTCACTCTTTCTCTCGCCTTTCATAGGCAAACCTAAACCAATAAACATTCTAAGTTCATAATCCATCCCTCACCTCACCTGACAAAGAAAGCAGTCCAAGTAATCTTTTTTAAGGTTTTTTGGTAGTAGGTTCTCTAGTGAAATTATTACCAACTCTAGCTACCTCAGACTCTTAGGCAAAGGTAACAGGACACAAGGAAGGCCTGAGCTCTGCAGTGGTCTGATAGAGATATCTTTCCATGAATTGGTTTTTATATTGACTAAAACCAAACTCATCCATCCAGGTATAAAGTCTGAGGTGCCTGTAAAATGCAGGGTAGCAATAGAGGCAGAGACAGAAGCAGATAAGGCAAATTTAGAAAGTGAAAATGAAATAATATTCTTAAATCTCTGGAGCAGGAAACAGGTGTCCCTCTGCTTGCCAGTTGCTTCATAATAGTGGGGTAGCTAAAGAAAATTGAATCCCTAAAGTTGCTGTTGGGTTATCAGAGTTGCTGGTACAATGAACATGTTTTATGCAGAAAGATGAGGAGCATTGTTCTAATTTCATGAGATGTGGCTGTATGGCTAATAATAATATAAAATATATATAAATATGTTTGTAAATTCCAATAATCTGTAGTTTTCTGTTCCTTTCAAACTGAAAGCCAAGCTAAAGTAAAAATAATCAAGAGGATCCAATTAAGTTTGTCCCTTATAAAACTGGATAGGACCCATGTTTTCCCCATGTTTTCCAAATAGAACTGCCATAGCCCTCCATGCTTCCCTTTATTCTGTAGTAAATACAATATATTAAGAGGAGGAGAAAGGCCTGGGCATTATTTCCTTCAATAGCAAAATCACAACTGCTTTAATAATAGAAAATATTTTCTTTTAATTTAAGTTAGGCCTGTAGATAGAGAATCCTATTAAGCAACAATTTAATCAAACTCTTTTCTGCAGGTGACCATCTGGCCTGTATCATGCAAATAATGGTTCTCAAATTCCCTGGGGCCTTAGAGTCAACCATTATGCTTAAGTGTAAAGAATTCTGTACTCCAATCTATTGAGTTGCACTCAATACTCAAAGAGATTTTGGTTCTCTGGGTCTGGGATGGGCCTAGGAATCTTCATTTTAATAAGCCTCCAAGGTTATGATGTTATAAGTGATTGAGGGGATACTATTGAAATATCACACTGAGTTATTTAAGGTTCATCTTTATCAAAATAAAAAGAGAAGCTAGGGTTTGAGCTATATAGTATGAGGAGAATTTGTATCCTTGAGAAGATGATTTGCAATGTGCTGGCTGGTAACAGAAAAGATAATTATAGCTTTGCACTCTTCTAAATAATTCCCTACTTTTTAACATATGGACTCAATATGTCATTAAACAACTTGCTAGCTTGGGGCAGTTCAATATGTTTTGAAGAAACAACCTCAGCAGCAGCACTCTTTAGTAGTACATCTCTGCAATATGTAGCAATGGTGTCTTCTAGTTATGCCAAGCTGCTGAGAGCCGGCTGCAAGCAAAAGTGTTACTTTTTAGTGATACATGTTTCCCTCTTTTATCCTGAGGTAGTCTAGTCTTTGAAAATATGCATAAAAATGTTAAGATCTTTTTACTTAGGGAATTCTATGTGTGTGTGTGTGTGTGCACATGCATGTGTGTGTGTGTAAAAATATGTAGCATAAATAATTTAGATGTAGTGCTGCTTGTATGAAATGCTCTTATTTTTTTTTTTTTTTTGCAAATTATTTCTCCTTAATACTATTTTTTCTCAAGGAGTTTTCTTCCCTGTTTTATTTTTTAAAAAAGAGGAAGAAGAAGATACTTGGGGACAACTGGGTGGCTCAGTCATTTAAGCATCTGCCTTTGGCTCAGGTCATGATCTTAGGGTCCTGGGATCAAGCCCTGCACTGGGCTCCCTGCTCACCAGGGAGTCTGCTTCTCCCTCTATCTCTGGCCCATCCACCCCTCACTCGCACCCTCTCTAGTGTTCTCTCTCTCTCAAATAAATAAAATCTTTTTTTTTTAAGACACTTAATTGTCACAGAAGTCTGTTTTGTTAACTTCACCCCCTTACTCCATTTTTAAAATGAGCTTTATTGCTTTTAATATTTGAGGCATAAAACATAAAAAAACGTGTGGTGACCATCCCACAGAAAAACCCATAAATTGACCAATAATACTGCGGATGACTCCAGCTATATAATGTCATTAAACATTTGAGGAGAAGGATGGTAGGTAAGAAATATTTACTAACTCTTTTACTTGTCAAAGTTATGCATAGCAAATGAAAATGGTTATTATACAACCTTCCAAACTGTCCTACAGAGCTCAAATAATTTCGATAGTGGAGAAATGGTGATGTTTTGTTATTACATTTTTCAGGTCATGATATGGTAGTCAGGTACTCTGGGAGTTACAATAGCAAGAAAAATGCCCTGACCTGACATCAAGGAACTAACAGAGAAAGAGGATAATAAGCCACATGAAGGATTCAGTATGAGCAAAACTCAGAGGTAGAGCTTCTCCAGTATTGAGATCAGTTAGGATTCCTGCATGCCAGCTAAGAAACTAGTGTCAGTTTATTTAATTACTGGAGGAATCAATTGACCAATGTTGGGTATCTTTGCTAAGGAGGATCAGAGCTCTGGATTGAACAGGTTAAGGGTACTTTTGGTTACTGAACTAGTGAAGGAATCGTAGTATCTCCAAGGTATGCCTGTATATAAGATGTGTTTTAGATTCTCTGATTGGATAGGAAGATCAGATAGGGCTGCCATAAGTCTTGTTTTTACATTGTTATAATTTATTTAGAATAGATAATAACATCATCCACTGGGTCAATTCTAACTCACTTGTGGTTTTCACTAGGGTCCATTATTATGGCTCTAGATCACAATAAATTTTATTTCTCTTATTTTCCTTCCATTTTGGTTATAAAAACCCTCATGAATTTGGAAGGGATGAGTTACCTAGAGATAAAATTAGTTTATGTCTTTTTTCACCTAATCCATATTTGTTTAATAACAGCTTATTTTATTAGTTAGAGAAATTTCCTTAAAATAATTTTCCAGAAGAAGTTTTCTCTCTGTTTTCTAAGATATGAGCATCTAAAGAACACAATTTTGATTATGCAATGGTTCAATAATTTTTGGTTATTTGTTCATTCATAGTGGGATGCTGTACTCAATGCAGTATAAAATATAATAATGATATAATAACAGGAACATATCAACGTGCTTTGATATCAAAATATCAATTAAGAAAGGAATTATATAGAAGGAATAGTGGATTATGTGTGCTTGTGTGTGTGTCATGTAGGTGTTTATATCCAGATGCCTCTCTCCTTCTACATCTTTGAATTATAAGGGTAGTATTTCTAAGTAACTACTAGGTACATTTTTTAATATCAGCTTAGAAAAGCAGATGAGAGCAAAGCTAATAAATATGACCACTTCTTCATTGTCTAGAATACTACCAACAAAATGAGGCTTAATCTGTCCCAGTATACCAGACTACTGGGGCAAGTTTCAAAGAAGGACAGAGACATGAACATTCAGACTGGACACTAATATGTTCTGACATCTTAAGTTAGGGCTACTGTTTAATTCAAGAACGTAGATTCAGTAGAGACAATCTATGAATACCCATCATCAGTTTAGTACACATATCATGATATGCTGTTAAAATGTACTGTAATAGTGTTTAGTGGATTTATTTCTCCCCAAAGAATTACTTCCAAACATTTTAAAGATATAATTTAATGGGTTATTTTTCTCTTTTAGAGAGGTTATTTTGATATCTAATAATAATGCTTATGTATCTTTGTTTTCCATGCTATATAAAACTTATCTCACAAATTAATTTTACAAAAAATGTTTACATTACACTTTCAACTGTTGGAACCCTCTGTGATAGAGAAGAATACAAAGTTCATTAATATGTATGTTAATTTTACTTTTCCCAAAAACTTAGCTCTCCATTATTTTAGTGGACAATAAAAGCATCCTACTGAAATTGGGGTAACTCTACAATTGAGATTCAGTTCTAGATGATTACATATAAAAATATAAGGCATGTAGCTTCCAATCATAGAAATATATCTTTCCTTGGGCTTCTTCATTTTAAGTATATAAATGTGCAATAGAGATTAGATTACATTAATTTATTTAACATTTGCAAGTTTTTTTTGGAGACAATGCAAAATAAGAGTAGAATAAATATACTCAGGTTACAAAACTCTTAACAGGCTGTTAGTATCTGCAGCTTCTAATATGTTCTAAATGCAGTTTCAGTTTCACCTATCAAATGTGTAAGGAATCACCAATGTATAGATTGTGAATTCACATAAAACAGATTTTCTTTGATTTGTTTCATAGATCAAGGGCATGTAGTTTCATTACTGGGAAATCTAATTTATGCCCTTCCATATTATATTCACTTCCATGTGGTGGTCAGGAATACATAAGAGTTTGAGCTGCTGTGACATTAGTACTGCCTGATTCATAAATTACTATGGTAGGTAAATTCAGGGCAGGCATTTAGGAATTTTAGTTTCACAAGAATTACCACTACTGATAACATAAAGGGACTCCAGACTCCCCTTTAGTACTTTTAATTTGGATGCCAAGTGGACTGGAGGCAAATGTGTCCAGTGATATTTTCTTATTATCCTCAAGACATCTTTTTATTACTGCTATTCCTTAACCTATATGGGTTTTAATAAAGTGAAGTGATAACAGCCACCCAGTGTACTACAATACAGCTCAGTTAGGGCTGGTTCTTTGTGGCATTTTACCAGTAGCCATACTAGGTCATTTCATACCATTAGCTTTCAAATAAAACTACTTTTTAGTTGAGAAGTAGGTCAGAGGAAGGCTATTAAAAGGGCAGAAGAAAGAATAGATAAAACTATGAAAAGGTCTGTGACTATCCTAAAAACTACTGAATTGTACACTTTACATGGGTCAATTGCATAGTACGTGAACTATATCTCAATAAAGCTGTTAAGAAAACATAAAAGGAGCAGAAGAGACTATAGTGGGCAAGAGGAACTTGTAGAGTCATGATAATTTAAGTAAATGGTCAACGTGAAAATCTCAAGCTTAGTTTCTGGTGCTTTCATACAAGTTTTTGACTACATGGACTATAATAAGTGTAACCACCTATAAAATATATATATTTAATATATCACTGCTTTAATTTTTCACTTCTCTAATATTCAGAGTCATTTATATGTAGGTGTAGAATGAAATGAACAAGTCTTAATTGCTACAAGTATATTTTATAGGATTTATGAGAAGAATGATAAAAATAAGAAAACCAGGCAGATTTTCTTTCTTTTCTCTTTTTCAGAGAGCTCCTTTGATTCACTATTATATTTTTCCATTCATGATTAATTGTGTTTTTTTCAAAATATTTACAAAGTATTTTTTAAAAAAGTATTTTCAAAGATATCTTATTTTACTGATTTATCTATTTTTAAGTGAATAGGAATGAAATAAAATATATAATTCAGTTAAAATATAGTTATAAATAAAAAATGTGAATTAAATAAAACTACTCTAAATGTTTTAATCTATGGAATGAAAAGTAATGCCAAGAATTTGTCATTTTCGTGTTATATTTTGTGTTTTACCTTGCCCGGTACTTTTGTTTTCTGTTTTGTTTTAAAGATTTTATTTATTTATTCTTGAGAGATGCAGAGAGAGAGGCCAAGACATAGGCAGAGCAAGATGGAGAAGCAGGATCCCTGCAGGGACCCTGATGTGGGACTTAATCCCAGTATTCCAGGATCATGCCCTGAGCCAAAGGCAGATGTTCACCCACTGAGCCACCGAGGTGCCCCATCCTTGCCCAGTACTTTTGACTTTTTTGTGTTTTGTGGTTTTGTTTGTTTGTTGGTTTTATGGCTTTCTGTAACAATTAACTGATGATAAATCAGTTAAATAGATTGGAATTACTGTATTTGTTTAAAGATAACCTTCAGAAATTAATATCTTCATAGTTAAGATCACTGGCAGTAGCAAATAGAAAAAGTCAGTCTGGATTGTAAACCACTTCTAATTACTAGTGACCGGAAATTCCAAACAATTCCACAGTTTAGAAAATTACTATGGAGAGTTTGCCTTGGTCCTGTATGTTTTTCACAGTGGACTAGAGTAGAGATAATCCTAGGAAATTCTAGAATAACGCTTCAGGTCAATACAATGGGCTTCAAAATTTTAAAGTTATTATTAAGTAGCCATGGTTTAGTGTGTATAATACTTTGGATTAAATTGAAAATCCAGGCTTAAACATTCATTTGAACTTTCCAGGTGTTTTGGGAATGCTGAAACATTTTATTACCTATAATCCTTTTCTAGAGTTCAGACATACTTTAACATTCATGGATCTTTTCCTGAAAAAACATTATCATGTTTTCATTCTTTAAGTAGGTTCACAAAATGGGCAAATACAAAGCCAGTGGTTATTTCATTTTTGAATGAATTAAAAGATAAAATTTTCCTGACACTGAAATATAGGCCATGGAGAACATGGAAACTCAATGAGACCCTTTGTCCTATAATCATATTTAAGCCCATCCAAGCTCTAACTCAAAATCAAGAAATTAGCCTGAATTATGTATAAGGGCTACTCTGGGCCCTGCAAGGTAGAGTATGGGTTAAGAGAGGAAAGAATCCCAACCTATGATTGGATTGGGTGGTTGCAACCATAATCAATATCTTTAAGTCATAAAATAAATAAAATCCATCTATCATCAAGCTCCTTATTAATAGGTATTTATAAATGTACGCATCTGTTTACAACGTGATTTAGTAGAAATAAGTACACATGTTTTATAAGGCATATTCTTTAAAAGTTGACTTAAAAATGGATCCAGATGAGTATTCCGCAATGGCCTAGTGAGAGTCATCTCATTATAAGTAAAAGAGAATTTTAAAGTAAGATCTTTTAAAAGAATGCTATTTTGGAAATGGTTTATAATCTTAAATATTCCTATTATTGTGTACTTGATAAAAACGTAATACAATTAATCCTGCAGATGACATAGAATATGTGTAGTTATTGGCAATATTATGCCACTTTACATATAATCAAAGTGAATAGCTGACATCATGATAAACTGTTCCAAATATCATGAAATGTAGAAAGTACCATCTTTGCAACTTAGTTACTTCCGTTTCAGGAGTCAAAAACAACTATGCTATCAAGCATTTAAAGGAAAAAATGGTACAGTGTGATTTGCTTTCAAGAGAATTAGAAGTTAGTGACAGATTAAAATAGATTAGTGGTAACACTGAGGATCAAGAGAGATGTCCTCAAAGTGACATTTGAACAAGTCCTTATGAATGTATAATAATTTGACAATGAAACGTATTTCTGGTTGAGGGAAAAGACAATGGCACCATTGTAGGGCATCAAAAAATATGATTAGAAATCAGGAAGCAAAAATGTTTTCAATTCTAATTCCAGCAATGGCAACCACCCAAAGAATAATTTTAAAATTGGACAAAATGTAATTTTAAAAATATTACTGAATAAGGCAGTGAGAAATTGTAAGACCAATGTCCTAGAAGGAAAAAAAATAGAATAATAATAATAATAATAAAGCCCAGGGAATTGTTTCTAAATGTTTGGCTAAGATGCTGGGAGGCTGAACAAATCTGTTGCCAACTTTACAGAACTGGCAAGACAAAAGTTGACATTCATATTCTGCCAAAGAGGAGAGATTCTGGCAAACTTTATAGGTTTCAGGGGTAGAACACAAAAGACTAAACCAAAAGGGTAAGTTTAAACCTGAAATAAATCAGAATCCAATGAACTGAAGCCAGCTTTAAATTACCCCAGTCACCATTTGAAATAAGAGAATTTGGATTTGCTTGTGTCTTTATCAGAGCAACCCTTAGAAATAAACTAAAATCCTCTCTAGAGGAAGATAATATCCAGTGAGTAATACTCATGTTTGAGCAATGAGCAAAATACTCTTTCCTTTCACATTTGCTGCACACTCTATATCTCATAGAAAGATAGATAGATGGGTGGAGAGATAAATGGACATCTGGATGAACATGATGGACAGACAGAAAAATAAAGGTAAAAGCTGGATAACTCTTTAAATTATTGTAAATAATAGTGTGGAGGACAAAAGATCCTTAGAGATTTTACTCATGTAATTTGTATATGTATGGTGTGAGTGCACAGTAAATGTGAAAGGAAAGAGTATTTCTCTTTGCAGCTCTGTTCATTTGTTTTCTGAGCTGCCATACTCTACTCAGAAGGTATCAAGTGAAGATAAGCAAACGTGGACTATAGGCTTCATGGCAGCAGTTGCTCATTGCTCAAACGTGTAGAATTGTGAAAGGTGGAGAGAATGGATCATTCTGACAAGTGTGCTCTAAACATGATTCCCTGATTCTCTGGTTCCCAGAGATTTTAAAATGTGTAGTCATTCCTTACTTTATCTCCATACCATAAAATGCTTCCTTCTTCATTGTAATTGTTATAATTAACCAAAAATTACTATTTCAAAAGCATAAAAAATTCACTATTATTAGAAACAGAAATTGGGACCATAAAATTTGGAATTTAATCAACTTACATGTTCCATTTTACATCCTATAT
Source organism: Canis lupus baileyi (assembly GCF_048164855.1). Taxonomy (NCBI): domain Eukaryota; kingdom Metazoa; phylum Chordata; class Mammalia; order Carnivora; family Canidae; genus Canis; species Canis lupus. The sequence goes on along the minus strand of NC_132861.1, from coordinate 23,866,035 downwards.
TCACTTATAGCGCATAAATTTAGGCATTATTCAGTTTATTTACAGTGTTGGCTCATATATCTTATTTTAAACTTAAAATTTCTTTCCTAAGGACCATATCTTGGGATTTTTTTCATCCTGCCTATGCCATCTTCCATCATACACAGACTTCATGTTACCTTTTCACATTACCTTTTCAGCAACTTGATCTTTTATGGATATGACGAACTTAACCACATTAGTAAACCATGATAAAAAGCAATAAACAATGTCAGGCAATAAAGCAAAAATATATTAGCATAAATAACAGTACTCTATATTAAGTAAGCTAGTATAGTTAGGATGACCATATAATTTCCTTTAAAATTTTTATTTATTTTTTTGACAAAGAGAGAGAGAGAGCACACAAACAGGGGAAGTGGCAGGCAGAGGGAGAGAGAGAAGCAGACTCCCCACTGAGCAGAGAGCCTGAAGTTGGGCTTGACCCCAGGACCCTGAGATCATACCTGAGCTGAAGGCAGACACTTAACCGACTGAGTCACCCAAGTTCCCCATGGATAGCCATATAATTTTAAATTAGAATAATTTTAAAAGTGAAAGGGACTTTTAAAAATTCTTAAAAACTATGTAATTAACAAATGCTTGTTATTGATTGAAATAACAGTTTTATTATATTGTTGGACTTATAAAATAGCTTGAACTAATGACTATTTAAAAAGAAAAATTAGGGATGCCTGAGTGGCTCAGTGTTTGAGCATCTGCTTTCGGCTCAGGTTGTGATCATGAGGTCCTGGGATCAAGTCCCACATCGGGATCCCTGCAGGGAATCTGCTTCTCCCTCTGCCTATGTCTGCCTCTCTCTCTGTGTCTCTCATGAATAAATAAATAAAATCTTTTTAAAAATAAAAATTATTTCTGAAATACAAAAATTAAAAAATATAAATATCAAAACTGTATATCTAGATATATTACAACAGAATTCTAAAAATGAAACTTATTTTAAAATGGATTATAGACCTAAATGTAAAATGCAAAATTATAAAACTCCTAAAAGATAACATAGCCATCTCTGTACCCAAGGTCATGTAGGTTTTCCTTTAAGTTTTGTAATAAGCTAGACTTAAAATTGAAAATGTCTGCTTTGCAGAATACAAATATTAATGCCAAGAGAATGAGAAGACAAGCCATGGACTAAGAGAAAATATTCGCAAAGCTATATCTGATAAAAGACTGTTGTCCAGAATATTCAAAGAACTCTCAAAACTTAAGAGTAAGAAAACAAACAAACCAGGTAAAAAATAAGCCAAAGACTTTAACTTGTATCTCACTAAAGAAATAAACAGATGGAAAATAAGCATATAAAATGATACTACACATTCTATGTCATTAGGGAAATGAATATTAACAACAATGAACTATCATTACACACTCATTAGACTGGCTAAATCTGAAACACTGGCAACATCAAATGTTGGTAACAGCATGGATCAACATGAACTCTTGTTCATTGCTGGTGGGAATGCAAAATGGTACAACCCCTTTGGAAGAAATTTTGTAGTACCTTAATAAAACACTCTTTGGTATTTACCCACAGACATGGAAAATATGCCTATACAAAAACCTGTACACAGTTGTTTATAGCAGTATTATCCATAATTACCAAAAACATATAAGTGACCAATATGTCCTTTAATAGGTGAATGGATGAACACTGGTGCACCACACAATGTAATATTATTCAACATTAAAAAGAAATGAGCTATCTCAAGCCCTGAAAAGACATGGGAAACCTTAAAGCCATATTACATAAGTGAAACCAATCAATCTGAAAATGCTACATACTGTATGATTTCTACTGTTGTGGGGAACCAGCTGTAGAGCTTATCTGAGAACTGCATCTCATAGTTCTGGGTACAGTGGGGACACATGAGGTCCTGAGTCTGCACACTAACTCTTGACCACACTGTTCTCCAGATACAGCTCCTCCGCTCCCCGCCTCCTTGAGTCAATAGCCTATTCTTTTACCCTTTGAGGTAAACATGTTTTCCTCTGCTTCCCAAAGTTAATCATTCCAATAGCCAATCTGCTAGCTCTCAGTACAAACTGAAGGAGACAAAGCCTCAGGGTCCGAGTCAGAGTCTTGGCTCCCCTGTCCCCCAGATCAAAATTCAATAAGAAAAAAAAAATGAAATAAAATAAAATTCAGTAAGACTTCGAATCTTTCTTCATATCCTCACCTCTGACTATCCTGGCTCCGTGGCAAAGTGTATGATATGACATTCCATAAAAGGCAAAACTATTGTGATAGAAGAACACTATTTCCAGGGGTTCGGCATAGGGAGAGACGAACAGCACAACACAGAGGATTTTTAGGGCAGTGAAAATACTGTGTAGGATACTATAATGGGGGATACATGCCATTATAACATGCTAAACCTGTAGAATGTACAAACAAGAATGAACTGTCATGTAATCTATTGATTTTGAATGATTACGATGTATCAATGTAGGTTCATCAACTGTAACAAATGCACCACACTGTTAAGGAAATTGATAATGGGAGAGGCTAGGGAGGTGATATATGGGAAATCTCTGTCCCTTTTTCTCAGTTTTCTACCAACCTTAAATTGCTCTTCAAAAATAAAGTCTTAAAAGCAAAGAAACAAAAACCAGATTTTTTTATAATGGACATAGAGCATTTAATAATAGAAGCAAAATTATTATTTTTGATTCAGATATCCACATGCGTCTTCTGATTTTCATCCTATCAGGAATACCACTAAAGCCCTCAGGATTGATAATAAATGTCAAGGTTTAGGCTGGTTCCACATTTATTATTAACTTTCTTTGGGAACTGAAATCCAGCACATACTTTTTATCTTTTGTTGTTATTTTTGAAATATAAAATAATTTTAAAACAATAATCAGTGAGCTGTAAATTTATTTTACAGGATAAAACTTAAAATCCCTGTAGCAAAAATAGTCAAATTATTCTCTATATGCTCTATAGAAGGACTGCTTAGTGTCCATTTAATACATGTTTAATTATCTGCAGGTTGGTCACTTTCACTTTCTGTACATTTGATATTATGTAGTATCAATATAGAAGGTGAAATAAATGGGAAAGTATTGATACTATCCCTAGAAATATATTTACTCTGTCATCAGATATATTTCTCTCAATGATCTGCTAAAGTGAATCTAAAAATTCATAACTATGTCTCCATAGATGCTTCCATTTTTAGGATTGTTAATCTAAAATAAGTGGTGCCAGTGGATATAGATTCCCCATAGTATACAAATCATTCTCAACTATCAAATTTCTATAAGCTGAGAGGACACTTTAAATTTCTGTTTTCTAATCAGAATATTTTTGTTTGGGGAAGAAAACTGACTATACTATTAATCATTCAGTGTTTTTTCCTCTTTTTTCTTGACAGTAGTACTTCATGGAAACATGATATAGTTGGCAACACCAATGAAATTATCCGAGAAAACTTCTTATCCCTCATCATTTGAAAGGTTTACAAGAATGCCTTTTTAAATAAATAATTCTTGTTTAGGCTTTGTCATTTTTAATATATCATTTCTAATCAGCATTTTATTACTTTTCATATGGCAAAATTGTCAGTTTGATATTTAAAAGCAGGTTTATTTTTTAGCTGAAATGTATTCATACTTAAAATTTACAAAATAGAGTCTTCAAACTACGCCTAAATATTTTGTGTTTTATGTTATTTTAAATAGATTATAAGTTAATATTTAGTGCATAAATAATAAATGAGAACTAAAATATATTTGTATTGTACATCATATAAAAACATACTTTTTCTCTTATAGGAGCTTATCATTAATTTTATATATGAAAAATGTTTAATATCAAAGCACAACTTTGAATATACCTATGACATAAGGTAATTTTAATATACACTAATGTTGTGTATATACCAACCATCACATACATATTTGATACATACCTAAGTAACATAGCTTAAAAACTACTTCTCAGGATCCCTGGGTGGCGAAGCGATTTGGCGCCTGCCTTTGGCCCAGGGCACGATCCTGGAGACGCGGGATCGAATCCCGCATCAGGTCCCGGTGCATGGAGCCTGCTTCTCCCTCTACCTGTGTCTCTGCCTCTCTCTCTCTCTCTGTGACTATCATAAATAATAAATAAAAATTTAAAAAAACCTACTTCTAAATATGGTTTATAAATTAAATCAATTAAGTTGAATGGGCATTATATGGTTCTCATTATGAATGACAAACTATACTAAAACTACAAGGTGAGAAGTGTGAGATTCTGGGCTTCAATGGGGCTTAAAATTTAGTGAATGAAGCATTAATATATTTGTATACTAATTAATGCATAAGAAAACTCTTTGTGGTTCTATCAAAAAAGAGAAAACTACTTTTTATGCTTTTTATGATCCAAGAAGTCTTCATCTAATACAAACATCTGAACTAGTGGAAAGGTAAGAAGAAGAGTATTTCAAGTCATAAGCTAATGAATCAAAGGATTCTGGAAATTCAAAACAAGGAAACTCTAGATCTTTTAAAAGAATATTCATTATTTTTGTGTTTACTTACTTAGAAACACATAGGAGCAAAGGAGAGAATGTGCTTACAGATGGGTGAAAAGATACTAAAGTTTATTTAGCATGCATGTTTTGGATAGTACTTGCCACCACCTCCTCCCTCCTCCCTTCCTTTTTTTTTTTTTTTTTTTGAGCATGTGAGGGGCATGATCATAGCTATGTTTTTAAAGATAGTTTCAGTGTAAAAATTTCTTAGAAGCAGAGCTTGCAGATAACAATCAGGTAAAATAATAATCTGTAAGTAAAACCATAAAAGCCCATGAAAAATAATATAGAATTTGCATTTTAGCAAACCCATTACATAGAAGTGAAGAAGATCAAGCAAAAGTGCAAAAATACTTTTATACTGCTAAAGGCACAAAAATGCTGAGAACAGCACAGTGAAGTTCTTATTGATTTTGCATGTAATGAACCTTATAAATTGTGTACACAGATTGTAAGCAAAAGCAGGAAAGGAACCAATGGTTTTATCATGGCAATGTACAATGTGGTTACCAACAATGAGAGAAGAATTACAGAAAATCTATAAGCAAATTATATTTTTAAAAAGACTTAAGAACAGGTCTAATGGAAGTATGAAAATAAACTGTCAAATGAGGGACTGAGATAATCTATGAGGAATTAAAATCTTATGCCAAGTTTTTCCTGCTTTTAATCTGCCTAAAAAGATTGCCCTTGAATTCTTTTCAACATATTTATTTTATTTTTAATTTTACGCTCGCACTTGTCTCCATATAATTAGACATTTATTGTTATTTTATTTGGAAAGTAAAACTGAGTGCATGCCTAAAAAGTAACTACCTCTAAAAACTGACAGGCTAAGATCTCCTTAATCACGAAAAGGTTTACAGCCAGTGATTTCCTTTATATTCTTAGGTAAAACAGGAGTTTTACCCTTTTAAACTCGAAGGTAGTTAGCAGTAAAGCCTTTGAAAGCTTGTAAAAGTGTTAATTAAACTAATTATAATTTGATTCACTTGTCTTGGTACACAAGTACTTCAAAGAATTGATTATGTGACTATCTGAATCTCCATACAATCACTGATATATTTTGTCAGTCTATTTCATAAGCCACTGCCACCTAGATGACTTGTGAAGTGAAGCATGGTTTCCAATGCCATACTGATTCATATTATAATAAACCAGGGGGGGCCTTAAAAATACAAATATCAGACCTTTCCTAAATTAATTAATTCAGAGATCACGGAGTGATGGGGCAACTGGGTGGTGCAACAGGCTAAGTGTCTGACTCTTGGTTTTGGCTCAGGTCATGATTTTAGGGTTGTATGATCAAGCCTTGTGTGTCAGGCTTTGTTCTCAGCATAGTCTGCCAGAAATTCTCTATTCCTCTCTCTCTGCCCCTCCCACTCATGCACTCTCTCTCTCAAATAAATAAATCTTAACAAGAGAGAGAGAGAGAGAAAAGAAATCAAGGGGATGAGATCTGAGAACTGATATGTTTTAAAAGTTTCCCCAGATAGTAATATTGTATTGTTAAGGTTCAAAACAGCTGAGATAGCGGCAGTATACAGAGCATTTAAGAGCATGGGCAGGCTGTGGAATTAGACTATATGAATTCAAATCCAAATATTGGCATCTATAACTCTATAATCTTGAGCACGTCAAACTTTCTATGCTTCAGGTTTATTCACTTGTTTTGTCTTTAAGTAGGATAAAGATAGTTATGAAGACTAGACAAAATAATACATAAAAGATATTGGAGTGTGTAGGTGGCTCCATCAGTTAAGCATCTACCTTTGGCTCAGGTTGTGATTCAGGGGTCCTGGCATCAAGTCCTGTGTTAGTAGGGTGTCTGCTCTTCCCTCTCCTTTTGCCCCTTCCCCTGCTCATACTTTCGCTCTCTCTCTCTCAAATAAAATCTTTAAAAAATACATATAAAACATTTTAAAATGTTTTCAGTATGTGGTAAGTTCTTAGTAAACTGAGCAGCTATGGTCACCTATGAACAGCTGACGTGACAAAAAGATACTGCAGAAATAAAATTGAGAAGCATTTCTTCCCATAACCACTATTGCTCTAAAACCAAAATTATTTTGTAGGGAAAAAGGCTCTAATTCAATTGCAACAAAAGGAATAGATTGGTAAAATGATAGGCTACCAGCCAATTTTTAGTTTCTGTATTTTTATATACTTTACACAGAGGGAAGAGGGAGAGTGAGGGAGAGAGAGTGATCAAAAATGTTAAACAGGAATCTAAAGTTTTCAAGTAGAAGAAAAGGTACTGAATTTACCATCGTACTTGAAATAACTAAAAAATTAGATAAAATATGTATAACAACAACCCTGAAGACATTGGACATGAGGTAATAAAAACCAGTAATCACTGAGAGATAGGAAACAAATGAAGTGAATCCCATTATTGCTTCAGTTTACTACCCAGACAACTTTTCAGAATACAGTACAGGGAGACAGTACCTAGTTATAAACTGGTATGATCATATATTTATAGAATATTCAGGGAGAATATAGTTGGCTAGAATTTACAGGGAAGAGTACCAAAGAGGATAACTGTACATAGAAACCCAAGGATATTCAGAAGGTACACTTCAAATATAGAAGCAAGTACTCAAAAAATGTATAAAGAAATTTCCCTATGATGAAAAAAAAAAAAAGATTGAAAAGAATGACTGCCTTCCAATCAAAAATTACCAAGCTTGGGTACCTGGATGGCTCAGTGGTTGAGCATCTGCCTTTGGCTCAGGTCATGATCCCAAGGTCCTGGGATGGAGTCCCCCATCAGCCTACCCACAGGGAGCCTGCTTCTCCCTCTGCCTATGTCTGCCTCTCTCTCTGACTCTCAGGAATAAATAAATAATTTTTTTTTTAATTATCAGGCTTAAAACTCAGAATAATTAAATAAGAACAAAAAACAGAAATTATAACTAAATTCCATATGAAGAAGTTAGAAGAAAATTTTATGATGCGAAGTAGAGGTATGAAAAATTTATTATAAAAGGTACAATTTAAAATATTGCAGGAAGGTATTTATCTATGATACAAACATACAGGCAATATTAATAACAATACATTGAAGAAAAAATGTTTAGTGAACTTGAAGACATAGAAACTCTACAAAATGTAACATACATTTTGAAAAAAATGAGCTGTAGAGTAGTGGAACAATTGTGATAGAATTTGAACCAGCCTAATAAAAATATGATTACAGTCCTTGAAGAAGAGAGCTAGGAAGGAACAGAGAAAATATCATAAGAACAGTTTACAAATCTGATGAAACTTATAAATTTGCAAGTTTATGAATGTGAATAATCCTAAATAGAATAAACATAAAGCTAAATCACTGTCCATCACAAATATTGCTGAAACTAGAGACAAAAAATAATCTTAAAAATACCAGAGTTAAAAAAAATGAAAAAGTACCAGAGCTTAAAATAAAATTACTAGAGAAGGAAAAAAGGTAAGGATTGTAACAGATTATTCTTAAAAGTAATGCAAAATAAAAAAGTAATCTTCTTAAATCCTAGGGAAAATCAAGAGAAAATAGTATATGGAATTAGAGGGCCCCTTTTTAATTTCCTTTTTCCATTACAACTTGTTTTTATATCAGACTAAAAATTTCCAATAGTTTTTCTCTTTCCCATCTTAACTACAATATTTTACCACCTCTTCAGTTTTAAGTTTTTTTCCTTTTTGACTTTCAGATTTCTACAATTACACATCTAGGATATATTTTCACTGCTAGATCCCCTTCAAAATACTCAATTTATTTTTGGTAGATATATGAGATATGGGTTTCTGTTTTGTGTTTTTTTGTTTTTTCTGTCTTATTATGTTTTACAAAGGGGGAAGTTAATACCTTCTAAAACATGACCAACATACATCCAGAACCAAGTGGAATACCATGTTGATTCATTCTATGAGATTATATTTTCTCTTCCTTCCCATTCTGCTCCCCCCCTTTTATGTTGTTTATGTTTTGGTGGTTAATGTTGGGGCTTTATATAAGTATTCCTGGGTTATATAAATTTGGGATTGAGCATCTTCTAACATATAGAGCAAAATATGCTCAGAACCAAGAGGATCACCCTTGAGGATCTCTCAGGTGTATTTTACCAAGGTCATGGTTGAAAATGTGGCCCAGCCTGCTCATACAGCCACTTTGAACTGGAAAAAAAATGACTAAAAGGAAGAATTCACCACAAAAGAAAGAACCCGAAACAGTACTATCTGCCACAGAGTTACAGAATTTGGATTTCAATACGATGTCAGAAAGTCAATTCTGAAGCACAATTATAAAGCTATGGTGGCTCTGAAAAAAAATAAAATAAAAGACTCTAGAGACATCAATACTGCAGAATTGAGATCTAATCAGGCCAAAATTAAAAATAGGTTAAGTGAAATGCAATTGAAACTGGATGTCTTAACTGCTAGGGTTAATGAGGTGGAAGAGAGAGTGAGTGACATAGAAGACAAGTTGACAGTAAGTAAGGCAGCTGAGGAAAAAAGAGAAAAAACAATTAAGAGACCATGGGGAAAAGCACATGGAAATAAATGATAGCCTCAGAAGAAAGAATTTATGTATAACTGGATTTCCAGAAGAGGGTAGGAGAGAGGACCACAGAGTATATTTGAACAAACTATAGCTGAGAACTTCCCTAATCTGAGGAAGGAAAGAGGCATTCAGATCCAGGAGATAGAGAGGACACTCCAAAAATCATTAAAACCTTTCAGCACCTTGACAGTTAATAGTGAAACTTGCAAATTCCAAAGATAAAGAGAAAATTCTTAAAGGAGCACAAGACAAGAGATTCTTAATTTATATAGAGAGAAATATTGGATTAACAGCAGACCTCTCCACAGAGACCTGGCATGCCAGAAAGGGTTGGCATGATATATACAAGGTACTAAATGAGAAAAAAGTGCAGCCAATAATACTTTATCCAGCAAGACTGTCATTCAGAATAGAAGGAGAAATAAAGAACTTCCAGGATAGGCAGAAACTGAAAGAATATGTGACCACCAAACTGGCTCTGCAAGAAATATTAAGGGGGACCCTGTAAAAGAAAGAGGGTGCCCAAAGAAACAATCCACAAACACAGGGACTGAATAGGTAATACCATGACACTAAATTCATACCTTTCAATAGTTACTCTGAATGTGAATGGACTAAATGATCCCATTAAAAGGCGTAGGGTATCGGACTGGATAAAAAAGCAAGACCCATCTATATGCTGTCTGCAAGGAACTCATTTTAGACCTAAGGACACCTCCAGCATGAAAATGAAGGGGTAAAGAACCATTTACCATGCAAATGGTCCTCAAAAGAAGCTGGAATAACAATCCTCATATCAAATAAATTAGAGTTTATCACAAAGACTGTAGTAATAGATGAAGAGGGACACTATCATACTTAAAGGGTCTATACCACAAGAATACCTATCATGAATATTTATACCCCTAATATGGGAGCTCCCAAGTATATCAATCAATTAATAACCAAAGTAAAGAGATACTTAGATCATAATACACTAATAGTAGGAGACTTCAACACGGCACTTTCTGCAAATGACAGATTTTCTAAGCACCACAGCACCAAAGAAACAAGGGCCTTAAATGATACGCTGGACCAAATTCATTTCACAGATATATACAGAACTTTCCATCCTAATGCAATTGAATACACATTCTTCTTAGGTGCACATGGAACTTTCCCCAGAATAATCACATACTGGGTCAGAAATCAGGTCTCAACTAATACCAAAGATTGAGATTGACCCCTTCATATTTTCACAATGCTTTGAAACTAGAACTCAATCACAAAAAGAAATTTGGAAGAAACAAACACCTGGAGGTAAAAGGGCATCTTACTAAAAGATGAATTGATCAACCAGGAAATTTGAGAACAATGAAAAAAATTCATGGAAACTAATGAAAATGAACATACAACCATTCAAAATCTTTGGGATACAGTAAAAAAAAAAAAAAAAGTGATCCTAAATGGGAAATACATCATAATATGAGCCTCCTTCAAAAAAATGGAGAAAACTTGGGGTGCCTGGGTGGCTCAGTGTTTGAGCCTCTGCCTCCAGCTCAGAGTGTGATCCCAGAGTCCCTGTATTGAGACCCGCATTGGGTTCCTGCATGGAGCCTGCTTCTCCCTCTACCTGTGTCTCTGCCTCTCTCCCTCTGTGTCTCTCATGAATAAATAAATAAAATCTTTAAAAAAATTGGAAAAAACTCAAATATACCAGCTAACCTTGAACCTAAAGAATTGGAGAAAGAACAGCAAGTAAAACCTACACCAAGGAGAAGAAGAGAGATAATAAAGATCCAAGCAGAAATCAATGCAATAGAGACCAGAAGAACTGTAGAACAGATCAACAAAACCAGGAGTTGGTTCTTTGACAGAATTATTAATGTAGATAACCCTCTAGCCACCCTTATTAAAAAGATAAAAAATCAATTGAATAAAACTATAAATGAAAGAGGAGACATCACAATCAATACAAAGGAAATACAAAAGATTTTAAAAATGTATTATGAACAACTATATGCCAACAAATTGGGCAATCTAGAAGAAATAGACACATTTATGGAAAACCACAAATTACCAAAACTAAAACAGGAAGAAATAGAGAACCTGAACAGGCCAAAACCAGGGAGGAAATTGAAGCAGTCATCAAAATCCTCCCAAGACACAAAAGTCCAGGGCCAGATGGCTTCCCAGGGGAATTTTATCAAACATTTAAAGAAGAAATAATACCTATTCTACTAAAGCTGTTCTGAAAGATAGAAAGGGATGGAATACTTCCAAACTCGTTCTATGAGGCCACATTGCCTTGATTCCAAAACCAGACAAAGACCCATCAAAAAGAATTATTGACCAATATCCCTGATGAACATGGATGCAAAATTTTCAACAAGATACTAGCCAATAGGATCCAAAAGTACAATAAGAAGATTATTCACCATGACCAAGGGGGATTTATCCCCAGGATGCAAGAGTGGTTCAACACTCCTAAAACAATCAACGTGATAGATCACATCAACAAAAGGAAAAACAGGAATCATATGATCCTCTCAATAGATGCAGAGAAAGCATTTGACAAAATACAGCATCCATTCCTGATCAAAACTCTTCAGAGTGCAGGGATAGAGGGAACTTTCCTCAGTATCATAAAAACCATCTACGAAAAGCCCACAGCAAATATCATTCTCAATGGGGAAATACAGGGAGCCTTTACCTCAAGATCAGGAACAAGACAAGGATGTCCACTCTCACCACTGCTATTCAACATAGTACCAGAAGTCCTAGCATCAGCAATCAGATGACAAAAAGAAATAAGAGACATTCAAATTGGCAAAGAAGAAGTCAAACTCTCCCTCTTTGCAGATATCATGATATTGTACATACAAACCAAAAGACTCTACTTCAACATTGCTAAAACTCATACAACGATTCAGCAATGTGGCAGGATATAAAAATCAATGCACAGAAATCAGTGGCATTTCTATATACGAACAATGAGATTGAAGAAAGAGAAATTACAATCCCATTTATAATTGCACCCAGAAGCATAATAAACCTAGGGATAAACCTAACCAAAGAGGTAAAGGATCTATACCCTAAAAACTACAGAACACTTCTGAAAGAAATTGAGGAAGACACAAAAAGATGGAAAAACATTCCATGCCTATGAATTGGAAGAATAAATATTGTGAAAATGTCTATGCTACCCAGGGCAATTTACTCATTCAATGCAATCCCTATCAAAATACCAATGACTTTCTTCACAGAGTTAGAACAAATAATCTTAAGATTTGTATGGAATCAGAAAAGACCTTGAATATTGAGGGGGAATACTGAAAAAGAAAACCATTGCCCAGGGCATCACAATGCTGGATTTCAAGCTGTATTACAAAACTGTGATCATTAAGACAGTGTGATACTGGCACAAAAACAGACACATAGATCAATTGAACAGAGTAGAGAACCCAGAAATGGAGCCCCGACTCTATGGTCACCTAACCTTCTACAAAGCAGGAGAGAATATCCACTGGAAAAAGGACAGTCTATCCAATAAGTGGTGCTGGGAAAATTGGACAGCCACATGCAGAAGAATGAAACTGGACAATTCTCCTACAGCATGCACAAAGATAAACTCAAAATGGTTGAAAGATCTAAATGTGAGACAAGATTCCATCAAAATCCTAGAGAACACAGGCAACAACCTTTTTGAGCTTGGCCAAAGTAACTTCTTGCAATATACATCTATGAAGGCAAGGGAAACAAAAGCAAAAATGAACTATTGGTACTTCATCAAGATAAAAAGCTTCTCCCCAGCAAATGAAACAGTCAACAAAACTAAAAGACAACCTACAGAATGGGAAAAGATATTTGCAAATGACATATCAGATAAAAGGCTAGTTTCCAAGATCTATAAAGAACTTATTAAACTCAACACTCAAGAAATAAAAAATCCAATCACTAATGGGCAGTTAACATGAACAGAAATTTCACCAAAGAAGACATACTCATGGTCAACAAGCACATGAGAAAATGCTCTGCATTACTTGCCATCAGGGAAATACAAATCAAAACCACAATGAGATACCACTTCACACCAGTGTGAATGGTGAAAATTAACAGAAACAACAAGAAAGTTAACAGGAAACATCAAATGTTGGAGAGGATGTGGAGAAGGGGGACTCTTCTTGCACTGTTGGTGGGAATGCAAATTGGTCCAGCTACTCTGGAAAACAGAAAGGAGGTTTCTCAAAAAGTTAAAAATAGAGCTACCCAATGACCCAGCAATTGCACTACTGGGTAGTTACCCCAAAGATACAGATGTAGTGAATTGCCAGGACACCTGCACCCCAATGTTTATAGCAGCAATGTCCACTGCAATGTTCAGCAATAGCCGAACTGTGGAAGGAGCCACAATGTCCTTCAAGAGATGAATGGATAAAGAAGATGTGGTCTATATATACAATGGAATATTACTCAGCCATCAGAAAGGATGAATACCCACCATTTGCTTCAATGTGGGTGGAACTGGAGGGCATTATGCTGAGTGAAGTAAGTCAATCAGAGAAGGACAATCATTATATCATTTCACACATACAGGGAATACAAGAAATAGTGAAAGGGATTATAATATAAGGGAAAGGAGGGGGAACTGAGTGGGAAAAATTAGAGAGGGAGACAAACCATGAGAGACTCCTAACTCTGGGAAATGAATAAAGGGTTGTGGAAGGGGAGGTGGGCGAGGTGTTGGGGTAACTGGGTGATGGGCACTTGATGGGATCAGCACTGGGTGTTATATGTCGGCAAATTGAACTTCAATAAAACCAAAACAAAAAAGAGAAATATATTTCTATATACTAGCAACCATTTTTCAGAATAACTTGACAATTCCTTATAAAGATGAATATACCACGAGATATGACTAAGCCATTCTAACATCTATTTACCTATGAACCATAAGAGCAAATTTCCACACAAAATGGTATATATAAATATTAAAGATTTTATTCATTTATTTACTTGAAAGAGAAAGTGCACATGAGCTAGGGGAGGAACAGAGATAGAACAAGCAGATTCTGTGCTGAGTGAAGAGCCCATCTGGGGCTGACTCTGCACATATGGAGATCATGAACTGAGCAGAAATCAAGAGTTGGACGCTTAACAGACTGACCCACCCAGGCACCCTTAAGTATAAATTTTAATATCACTTTACATGTAATAACTCCAAACATCTAAGTTAATTACAATCATCATGCAAATAGTTATGAAGTGAGTTAACATGTATAGTTTCCCTAAAATCTACATTTATTTTGTCCAGAATCCCAAGAGATCTTCTAAAACAAAACAAGAACTAAAAAGCAGACATACATAGAACCACAGAGACACACATAACTTACAAAAATAAATTTGAAATGCAACAGGGCTCATGTTCAATAATCATACACTAATCTAAACAAAAATATGATTTACTCCTAAAAATCTGTTAGACTAGATATCCAGATGCTAATTATGACTAAAATTATTTCTAATTCACAAATTTAATACAGCATTTCACAAAACCAAAGATTCTTGATTTTGCAACATGTTTTAAATTTAATTTCTTTGTGAATATGAGCCTTTCTTTCTAGATCTTTTAATTAAATTTGATTTTTATTGTATTTATATTTTTTTAGAGAGCAGGAGGGGGTGGGAGGAGGGCAGAGGGAGAGAAAGAATCTCAAGCAGACCCAGAACTTTCCTGTATGTTACACTTCATAAATAAATCAATGTATTATATCTAATATACAAATTTAACTGCTTTACATTTCCCAATTATCTTAGTAAACAGGTATCTTTCTAAAATTCTAAGTGTTAGAGACATTTTAAAATTTACTTATCATTACTGTTTACCTAATATTTATACTGTATATAGTTATAGTTCAATAATACAACTATACTGTTAAAATATGACATGATTACATAGAATCCTAACCTATATACCTCCTTAGTATTTTCTCATTTTTCCAGACAGATTTTCTAGTTTTCTCAAAAAACTTTGTTTATATTGTGCATATTAAATTTTATATCATTTAATTGTTTTTTTTAACAAGAGTAAAATAAGTCTGTTGCTGCCAAAAGGAAGTTAGAGCTTATTTTCATAAGTAAGATGTAGAGGCAAAGGAATATAAGTGTCAATTGTTAGATTCATTTTTCTATCTAAAAGGATCGATGAGCTTAAAAAAATATGTTTTGTTTGTGTAGTTTTTGTTATTTTTTACTTAGCAGCTTTCTTTTTGAATTCTTCCTAAGCCTGATAGAACATTTTAACTTAAGAAACTCAAGAAGAAACTAATGCTTTGTGGAACCACATATAAATTTTTGGTGTGAATCTATCCATAATTATCCAATAAAAGAATGATTCTTCTTCTCAGAAATAACATTTGCCTTACCTGTTACCTAGGAAAGGGGTTTCACTTTTGGAAATATATCATCTGCTTAAAATATTTTGTCCTTTCTGAAGATTATTCTTTTCTAATCTCCATGTTTATTCAAGGTATTTCTTAAACATTTATATTATGATAAAAAAAAGAAAGTTATGCTATTTTAAGTTTGGGTTTAAATTTTGGGATCATAAAATAATCCAAAATTTTGATCAATGAAATGGGCATATATCTACACTTATTGCCCATTTGGTTTGAAGGCCCCAACAAAATATAAAAGGAACTGCAAATGTTAGTTGACTGGCAGTTCATAGTCCCATGTTTATTTAGGTATTTAACTCATACTCATAAGCATTAATATTTTTAGTTCAAGTTAGTTGGATTTAGAATCATAGTAAAAAACTTACATTTAGGTTTATAATCCATTTTGAATTAATTTTTGTGTATTGTTTAAGAAAGTCCAGTTTCTTCCTTTCACATGTGGTTATCCAGTGTTCCCAACACCATTTGTTTAGACTTTTTCCCATTGGATATTTTTTCCTGCTTTATCAAAGATCAATTGACTATCATTATGGGTTTATTTCTGGATTTTCTATTCTGTTCTGTTGATCTATACGTCAATATTTATACTATTACTATACTGTTTTAATTACTACAACTTTGTGATATTACTTTACCTGGTTTTTAATTTATATTTTATATAGGTTTTAGCTTCTACCAAAAGTTTCTCCTGGGGCACCTGGGTGGTTTCTTTGGTTAAGCATCTGTCTTCACCTTTAGATCATGATCCCAGAGTCCTGAGATGGAGCCCCACATCGGGCCCCCTCCTCAACAGGGACTCTGCTTCTCTCTCTGCCTATCATGCCACTTGTGCACTCACTCTGTCCCTCAAATAAAGAAATAAAATCTTTTTAAAAAAGTTTCTACTAATTATTATGTGTATATATGAAGGCTAGTGAATTTTTTAATAAAATTCTACTTTATTGGATTCACTGTTTACAGAACTTTTTGTTTTTGTTTTTTGGGAGGGGTATTTTTCAGGCATACCACCATATCATCTTATATACAGAGAATTTTAAATGTTCTTTCTCTTCTATAGCTATTTTGGAAAATTCTCCCCAAACAATAGTGTGTTTACATTTTTGTCTTTTCCTTTCCTTAGAGAGAATGTCCCATTTTCCCCAATAAGATGTTGCTCTTTAGAACCGGCATATGTAATACACAAACACTCTCATAATATTTAGAAAGTATCTATTTAATCTTATTGAGTGTTTTTAGCATGGATATATATTATTCGAAATATTTTTAGTCTTAATGGGAATTTGCATTTTAGTGTACTAAGAGATTTTTAAATGTATTTTTATATATCAAATAAATAGAGTGGAGTTATCTGAATTTTTGTGTAATTTCCCTTGAAACTGTGTAGTACTAATCCTGTTTAAGGAGATTTTCTTGTGAAAACTTTATTTTTGGAAGTACTCAAGGATATAATATTTTCTTCATTCTTATATGGTTAATTTTTTAGTAGTCTTAGTATAGTGAACCCTGGGTAACAAGATATTCAATCCTTGGCACATATTTCCTTTCCTTGAGCAATTTTGAGGTATAGTTCCTCTGTTTTATTTTACTGAACTTTTTTAAAATGTGTATCAATGTGACTGTATTTTTGTGCTGGCTCTTTTAAAGTCTCTTTTTGTTTAGTTGTTTGCCTGGAGGCTCAGAGGATTTTGTTTTATCATTAAAGTGTTAAAGTGTAATAATTTTTCAGATTAAATTTTGGGTCTCATTCTATTGAGCGAATTTTTCCACTACAGGTTGTGTTCTTACAGGACTTATTTTATTTCAAAAAGATTTGTGTACTCTGAGGGTTGCTATCTCCTCAGCTTTACACTCCAAAAAGAAGTGTTGATAGGACGTTTGCTTATTCAGCAAGCAATGTCCCAGTGAAGTGTGCTACCTGGCTGTCTATTTTATTTCGAGACAAGTGGACTTTGGGGATATCTAATTTTGCAATGCTCCATGGCACAATAGCATCATAAATTCTAATCAGATCAAAGGAAGGAGTGTACTGCAAAAGGCAGTGGTCCTGAGTAGAGCAGACTGTGTGATGGGCCCTGATTCTAGAGACACCTGAAAAGATCCATCTGAAAGAGGACAGCCTTAAGAATAAATAGCAACTGAAATACTAAAAAACAATCCCATGTTACCTAATATACTGGAATCCACCATGACGTGGACCTGTAGACAAATTCTGGCCTGCTACAGTTCTACAGGCAGCTTAAATGTCCCTGCATATGAAGGCAATGGGAAGCTGCTTGAACAAGACAATCCTTCAATAGGAACAAGACACTTACTGGAATAAATACATGCCACTAATTGAATATTCATGGATCAACCACATATAAAAATAAAACAGAAATATTAATGACATCAGGAGAAAATAGTAACAATTGACACTTTGTTTGAATAAAAGAATCCAGAATCAGTGATGTTTCAATTAAAACAAAGGGTCAGTTTTTGTGATACACAGAATTATGGCTCCCAACTTAATTCTTGGAATCTGTGTATGTGCTATCTTATTGGCAAAGGGGAATTAAGATAGAAAATAGAAATAAACTTACTTATCAACTGGCCTTAAAATAGAGATATTATTGGATCCCTGGGTGGCTCAGCAGTTTGGCATCTGCCTTGGGCCCAGGGCGTGGTCTTGGAGTCCAAGGATCGAGTCCCACCTCCAGCTCCCTGCATGGAGCCTGCTTCTCTCTCTGCCTGTGTCTCTGTCTCTCTCTCTCTTTCGCTCTCTCTCTCTGTCTCTCATGAATAAATAAATAAAATATTTTTTAAAATAGAGAGATTATCCTGTACTATCTAGGTAAGCACAGTGTAATAACAAGTGTCCCTTAGTAGAAGAATGGGGCAGTAGGGGAATCAGGGTCAGAGAGAGTTGTGGCTATGAAAATAAAGTAGAGAAAATGCAACATTGCTAGTTTTGAAGACAGAAGAAGGGGCCATGTGCCAAGGAATATGAGCCGCCTCTATGAGCTGGAAAAAGAAAGGAAACAAATTTGCTCCAAGAGCCTGCAAAAAGAAACAAACTTTGCTAATGCCTTGATTTAGCTCCATAATATCAGTGTTAGACTTCTAACCTACAGAGTTGTAAAATAATAAATTTTTGTTCATTTAAGTACTCAATATGTGGCAATTTGTTGCAACAGCGATAAAGAATTAATGCAGTTATAAATATGGAATTAATATTAAATAAAACCGCGGGATTTGGTAAATATTATCTTCTAGATTTAAAATATTTTAATTTTACCCAGAGATGTTTCTTTATGAAAAGCCATGTTTAAAATTTTATTCTTAGATATCTTTAATCGCAACTACAATTATTTGAAGGTAAAGCCAATAAAACCACAAGTTTCTCTTTATTGTTTTGCTTATTCAAGTTAAAAAGGCTATTTTAAGTAAATTAAATTTTTACCTTCAATTTAAATTATGTAAAAACCAACCTTTATTTTCTCAACATACTTGCAAAACAGATAAAAATATAACTCCAGTTACACATGTGAGAAAAACGTAGAACATTTTAAAACCCAAAGTTGAAATTTCATTTAAGTTGGTCACTAACAAATAACAGAACTTATATAAGGAATTTAAATTATAGCACTTATATTCCATTTTCACTAGAATGCTAAAAGCGCGGAGGTGAAAATGACTTGCAAGTATAACTGTTTTTTCTCACTTACTAGAAAAAGATCAAAGGGAGAAAAGGTCTATTTTTCACTACCCAATCCCCTTACTAAGATCTTTAATTACTGCTAGGATAATGCTGAATGCAATAAATATTTCATTAATATTAGATGGAATTTAGTAAATTGGACATTTTACTTTTCATAAAGCTCTACTTTAAAAATACATACCTAAAGAATAAAGAATAACTAGAGTACAGTGACTATTTGCAATTACATGTTTTTTTTTTTTTAAACTTCCGTTAATTTAAAATTTGATCTCAACAGTGGAGAATTAAGACATATTAATTGCATGTTTTGAGGTCACAGAGCACAGTGATTAGGATTACAAGTTCTGGAGTCATTTGGCCTTGTTTTAAAGCCTGTCCTTGGGCAGCCCTGGGGGCTCAGCGGTTTAGTGCTGCCTTCAGCCCAGGGTGTGATCCTGGAGACCCAGGATCGAGTCCCACATCAGGCTCCCTGCATGGAGCCTGCGTCTCCCTCTGCCTGTGTCTCTGCTTCTCTCTCCTCTCTGTGTATTCTCATGAATAAGTAAATAAAATTAAAAAAAAAAATAAAGCCTGTCCTCTCCACTTTATGAGTGACTGTTTTCACGAAATATGCCCAATCCTTAACTTTTTTATGTGAATACTTCAGAATATTGAGGATCATGTGAGTTGTCACTTGCTAAACACTTAGAAAGGTACCAGACACAGAATAAGCCCACATGAACGAACAATTGCTACATTCTTATATTTTAACAACACCATTTCTTTGTGCTGGCATGTAAGTATATATCCATGCACATCTAGAAAATCACAAAGGTGTACCATTAATTACACAGATGGGAAATGATAAATCTGCTTGTAATAATTTATGTGAGGGTGCCTTGAAGATATCTCTGAATTGAAGCTGTAAAAAGTTTTCAGTATTTTGTAAGTATACAGTACTCTTTCACTCTGATTTTCTACTACCTGGAACTTCTGGAAGAACCAAAGTAGTATATTAACACAATACAGGTTTTTTCCCCAGTTCTTTTTGGTCTTGTCAGTTTCTTGCACTCATAATTCACTTCAGTTTCGTGTGCTATCTATATGTGTCCTCTACTTTAACTTATCCCATCTCACAGTTTATCTATTTCATCAGTCCAAATTCTTCAGGTATAAACCATATTCTTTTTTATTTTCAGTGTTAGTCAATCTCTCTTCACAGATGGCTGTTAGTATACATATAGTGTTAGTTCATATCATTCTTGCTTTTTAGTTCAAGTATTTTATTTTGATCCCATTTAAGTACTCATTCTCCACTGTAATTTCCCTCTGTGGAAACCAGGAGGTCACCTTATTTACTCCAAATGTCAATGACTGTAATTCCCTAATAACTAAATGGGAATAATAAGAATTTAACACAGAGGATCTATCATCCTTTAAAAGGATACTACCTAAGATTGCTGACACGTAAAAACTTTGGAAATTACTAAAAATCTTGTCAAAATAAATTGTATTCAGACACTTGTTATTTACCCAAGAAAAATAGTTCTCACAATTATTCTTTTATCCATCCAATGAAGAGTGAGCTGCTGTTGTCATTTCCTTCCTTGATCTCTACACCCAACAAGTAATTCCTTGCTCCAAGTTCAAGCACTTTGAAAATCCTCAATTTCATCACTCAATTGGATTCCATAGTACACTATGAAAACTTACATGCCAAAAAATTCGACAACCTGGAAGGCTAGAACCACATAGTCTTCTAATACTGAATCAGAAAGAAATAGAATATTTGAATACACTGATAACCAGCAATGAAATTGAATCAATAATAAAACAAAACAAAACAACAACAACAAAAAAACACCCAACAAAGAAAAGTCCAGGACCAGAGAACTTCAAAGGTAAATTCTACTGAACATTTAAAGAAGAGTTAATCCCTGATCTTATCAAACTAATCAAAAAAAAAAAAAAAAAAAAAAAGAAGAGGAAGAGGAAGAGAAATTCCAAATTCATTCTAGAAGACCAGCTTTACCTGAACACCAAAACCAAATTAAGACACTATACAAAAAGAAAACTACAGCCCAATATCTCTGATAAACATAAACAATGTTCAACAAAATATTAGTCAACCAAATTCAATGAAACATTGGTGGGGGAAAACAACATTTACCACAATCAGGTGGGATTTATTCCAGGGATGCAAAGATGGTTCAGAATTCACAATTCAGTCAACATAACATATCACATTAGCAAGATGAGGATAAAATCCACACAATCATTTCATTAGATGCAGAAAAAGCATTTGACAAATGACCATGTCCATTCATGATAAAAACTCTCAACAATATAGGGTTACAGCAAACATACCTCAACATAATAAAGTCCATATATAGAAAATCCAGAGCTAATAACATACTAAATGGCAAAAAACCTGAGAGCTTTTCCTCTAAGATCAGGAATGGGTATCCATTCTCACCACTTTTATTTGGCATTGTATTGGGATTTCTAGCCACAGTAATCAGACAAGAAAAAGTAATAAAAGGCATCCAAATTGGTAAGGAATAAGTAAAACTTTCACTATTTGCAGATGCCTTGATACTATATATAGAAAACACTAAAGCCGTCACCAAAAAAAAAAAAGAAAAACTAGAAATGATAAGTAAATTCAGTAAAGCTGCAGGATACAAAATTAGTATACAGAAATCTGTTGCATTTCTTACAGTAATAATTTCTTACACTAATAATAACAGAAAGAAAAATTAGGAAAACTATCCCATTTACAATTACCAAAAAGAATAAAATATCTAGGAATAAACTCAACCAAGGAGTTGAAATACATACATTATAAAAAAGTACAAAAACACTGAAAACTATTAAGCATTGATGAAAGAAATTGAAGATGACACAAATACATGAAAGTTTATTCCATACTCATGTTATTACTCAGCCATAAAAAGGAATGAAATCTTGCCATTTGCAGCGACATGAATGGAGTTAAGGTATTATGCTAAGTGAAATAAGTCAGTCACAGAAAGACAAATACTGTATGATCTCACTCACAGGTGTAATTTAAAAAACAAAACAAATGAGCAAATAGAAATAAAAGAGAGAGAGAGGCAAACCAAGAAACAGGCTCTTAACTTTAGAGAACAGGGTGATGGGCACCAGGGGGGAGGTGAGTGGGGAGGACAGAGGATATAGATGATAGGGATTAAGGAGTGCACTTGTTGTGATTAGCACCAGGTGTTGTATGGAAGTGTTGAATCACAATATTGTACACCTGAAACTAATATTACACTATATGTTAACTAACTGGAATTTAAATAAAAATTTAAATAAAACAAAAAGTTTATTCTAAAACAAGAAAAAAAAATGAAAATTTATTCCATGCTAATGGATTGGAAAAATCAATATTGTTAAAATCTCCATACTACCCAAAGCAATCTACAGATTTAATGTAATTCCTATCAAATTGTCAACAACATTTTTCACAGAACTAGAATTATCTTAAAATTTGTATGGAACCACAAAAGATCTTGAATAACCAAAGAAATCTTGAAAAAGAACAAAGCTGAAGGTATCACAATTCCACATTTCAAAATACACTACAATGCTGCAGTAATCAGAAAAGTATGGTATTGGCACAAAAAATATGTACATGGATCAACAGATCAAAATAGCACAGAAATCAACCCATGGCTTTATGGTCAATTAATCAAAGGAGGCAAGAACACACAATAGGAAAAACACAGTCTTGTCAACAAATGAGGAAAGCGATATGCAAAAGAATAAAACTGGATCACTTTCTTATGCCATACATACACAAAAAAACTTCAAAATGGATTAAAGATTGAAATGTGAGACCTAAAACCATAAAATTACTGGAAGAAAATGCAAATAGTGACTTCTTTGACATCAGCCATAGAAGTATTTTTCTATGTATGTCTCCTCCACTAAGGGAAACAAAAGCAATATTAAACTATTGGGAATACACACACACAAAAAAGCTTTTACACAGTGAAGGACATAAGCAGCAAAACAAAAAGGCAACCTGCTGAATTAGAGAACATATCTGCAAAGGATAGATCCAATAAGAAGCTAATATTCAATATATGTAATGAACTCCTACAAGTCAACACATACACACACACACACACACACACACACATGCATAACCCAAATAATCTAAAAAATGGGCACAGGACATAGACATTATTCCAAAAAGTACATACAGCTGACCAACAGATACATGATAAGATGCTCAATATCACTAACAATCAGAGAAATGAAAATCAAAAATACATTGAAATATCCCCCTCACATCTGTCAGAATGGCTAAAATCAAAAACATAAGAAATAGCTGTTGGCAAGAATGTGGAGTAAAAGGAACTTACACACTGTTGGTGGGAATGCAAATTGTTGCAGCCACAGTGAAAAGGAGTATGGAGGTTCATGAACAAATTAAAAATAGAATCATCATATGATCTAGTAATTCCACTACTATTTGCCAAAAGAAAATGAAAATGCTAATTCAAAAAGATATATGCACCCTATGTTTAATTCAGCATTATTTATAATAGCAAAGATACAGAAGCAACCCAAGTGTCCATCCTTAGATGAATGAATAAAGAAGGTACATTTTATATATACAATGGAATATTATTTAGCGATAAAATGAACAAAATCTTGCCATTTGTAATACCATGGATGGACCTCCAGATCCTCCTCTAAGGTATAATGCTAAATGAAATAAGTCAGTTAGAAAAAGACAAATACCATATGATTTCATTCACATGTGGAATTTAACAAACAAAACAAATGAGCAAACAAAGGGAAAAAAAAGAGACAAAAACATACTGTTAAATACAGAGAAGAAATTTGTGGATGCTGGGGTTGGAGGAATGGGTAAAACAGGTGAAGTGTTAAGATTACACTTATGATGAGTGCTGAGAAATGTATAGATTTATTGAATTACTATATTGTACACCTGAAACATATGATACTGTATGTTAATTATACTTGAATTTTAAAAAAAGGAAGTTTTGTTGAGCCTTTGGAGACAGAAAAATAGCAAACTATCATGAACTGCATCGGCTTTGGGTACAGCATACTTAAATCCTTTTAATAATGCCCTTAGCCCTTATCTCCGATCACTGGAAGCTTTTAAAAGGTAATGACTGGGGCACCTGGATGGCTCAGTGGTTGGGTGTCTGCTTTGGCTCAGGTCATAATCCTGGGGTTCTGGGATTGAGTCCCACATTGCGCTCCCTGTGGGAAGCCTGGTTCTCTCTCTGTCTATGCCTATGTCTCTGCCTTTCTCTCTGTGTTTCTCATGAATAAATATATAAAATCTTACAAAAAAAAAAAAACCTTAAAAAAATTTTTAAAAGGGTAATGATTATTGGGGACTATCCCAATAATAAGTTTTATCTTTGGTGCACAAGGGAAAAAACATCTTTTCAAGTATTCTAATGTGTAGCCAGGGTTTAGAGACACTGTTCTGGAATTTTCGTTCTCCAAATATCAGTTTCATAGATATTCAGAATTTCAGACCCTTCCTCAGACTGAGTCAATCTCAAGCTGCATCTTAAGAGAGTCTCAAATAATTTATAAGCCAAATAACATTGAAAAGCCTATATCCACAGCAAATGTTTGCCAATTCTTTATTTAAAGGGACAGAGAATGAATATTTTAGGCTTTATGGGTTATGCAATCTCTGTGGGAACCTCTCAACTCTGTCTTTACAGAAAAAGCTGCCACAGAAAACAGTAAATGACCAAGGGGTGCTGTGTTCCCACAAAAATTTATTCATGGAAACTTACATTTAAATTTCATACAAATTACATGTATCTGGAACTATTATTCTTTTATTTACTTTTTTTCAATCTTAAAAATGTAAAACCATTCTTACTTAGGCTGTATATGAGTAAGCAACAGGCCAGATTTGCCTGTAGGCCCCTGCCACAACCTACTCTAGAAGCTATATTAGGCTTGTATTAGTATTTATCGTCTTGAAGATTGCCAAACTGAATCTAAATCCCCTTATTTTTCTTCTTAAAGGAGTCTTTCAGTGAAATTGATTCCCCATCAATCTGCCCATTGAAGATGAACATGTTGAGTAGCCAAAACAAATTGGATTGGTTATGGTAGTTTCTTGGAAGGAAACTATCGTTCTGAATATTATATCATATTTGTGGGATTTTGGCAATTGTGAGTCAGTGGATAAGGGCCGAATCACCCTGGGGAGACTGACAAATCAAATATCCAGGTCCACAAACATGATGACTTAATTCTGTAATGTTAGATCTACCCTAGTATACTGGCCCCCTATAAGACCTCATGTCAGACAGTGGACATCCATGCATGTACTATTTTCTAAACATAATATATATGTGCCAAATGACTAGAGTCAGCCAAGAACTGTAACTGCTATTGCTAAAAAGGTATTCTTGTCTGTGACAACAGTAATACTATTTGAAATGTGCCACATTTTTAATGTACTTGTATTCACACAAAGTATCGATACGTATGAATTACTATTCCTTCTTTTTGATAGTCAGTATAGAAAATAACAATTGATTTTTCAAAATTTAACCTCACATGTAAGTGAAAAATGGTTTTGCATTACTTTTATAAAAAATATAGTAACCGAAGAGTTTGTCTATTCCAAACAACAGAATCAAAAATATTAATTAAGGCATTAAGCAGACAAGATTTAAAATTTCTAATAAATAGATAAATGAAATTCTGGAAAGAAAAACAGAAAAAAATACATTTAACTTGAAATAATATCCTGATTGAAAGGAATTAACTATATTTATATTGTATGAATTAAGTATCCATGAAAAGCCAAGTATCCTAAAAAGATAAAGATAACTTGCTTAAACAGAGTATACTTTTACAAGAAATTAGAAAAATAGCTATATAGTAAATTTATTCCTTTACTCTAGAAGTAGTTATTTAATTCTTAGTAAGTGCTAAGGATTATGCCAAATTTAGAGCATACAATTCCCCTCTTGCTTTCAAATTTGTAATTAATAAGAAATATAGATTAGAAAAACAGTGAGGAGGAGACATTGTAATTCACATTATGATGGATGTTCTATAAATGGAAGGACACATAGGAATGATAAATAGCACACACAAGGTAATTTAATATTTTTACTGAATATATCCTATGTTATTAGTTGTTCCTTCTTAATATTAGAGATTTACTAATCAAAGTAATTATCCTGAAATATATAAATTTTATTTTTAAAGAACCAAAAAATATCAGAAACTAGTATGATGTCACAACTTCTTCCTCTCTCCCCTATAACCTAAATGGTTAAATGCTTTAACATTTCCATACACTAGATGCTCTCTGTGTAAAAATTCGAGTTGGTTAAATTCAAAGATAATTTTGTGCAGAACACTTGTTAATAAAATAGACGTGGTTTATTTTTTTAAAGGTTGTATTTATTTATATTAGAGATAGAGAGTTGAGGGAGGACAGAGGGTTAAGTGTCCAACTCATGATTTTGGCTCAGGTCATGATCTCAGGGTCGAGATCGAGCCCCTCAGTGAGCCAGCCCCACATGGGGCTACACACTCTGTGGGGATTCTGCTTGAGATTCTCTCTCTACCTGTTCCTTTGTCCCTCCTCCACCTCTCAAAATAAATAAATAAAATATTTTTTAAAAAATTATAGAGGCATTAAAAATATAAGTAGCTTAAGATGTAATATGTTGGGAAACTTACCTACTCTGTTGTAAAGTATTCATCAAATATTTAATAAAAATGCTAAAATTTACCACCTTCTAGCATAAAATGAATCCCATTAAAGTATAATTTTATTCATGTGCTTATTATTTTGATATGTATTAGATTCCTTAGTTACCTTAAACTGATTTCTCATGGAGTGCCTAGTTTCAAACTATTCTTTTCACTGAGAACATCACAAATAACACCTCCTAGGGAAACTTATGGATTCCATTTACTCGATAACAAGGTAAAGGATCCTTTGATTTTGTCTTCTTGCCCGCAACTACAACTCCAGCACGGTAACTTTCCTGAACTTTGTGATGAGATTTTGGTTATTTGTTTAGATTTGTAAAGGGAAATCCAGATTGAATACTAATGGTAATTGGTGTCTCTGTGTGTGTGTGTGTGTGTGTGTGTGTGTGTGTGTGTGTATGTTTTCTCAATACAAATTGGGATTCCTGTTCACTTAACAGTGAATATAAATTTTGACTATAAGAGCCTAAAGGTTGTATGGTTAGTATGAAGAAGACAATATGGGGATTAGGCAACCTATTGGGTTTTCCTCAGAATGTAGTTTATCTGTCCTGCCTGAGGTCCACTGGTAATTGTTGTACTATCCTGTTTCTCATAGTCCAGCTCCAACTGAGAATATCTGCTATGACATAACGTCCATGTCTGAGAACTGCATGCCTAGCTTTCACCTTAAAGAAAAATTCTGGTGGCGCCCATGTGATGGAAGACGTATGGTCTATAGATGGGTGATGTTGGAACAGCAACAGCAGGTGGAGGAAATATGGAGACAAGTGGACTACAGTGCATGACTTCTGCTGCCTCAAAGAGGAGTTTAGGGTGTTTGCTCAGAGAGTCTTGAGCTGCAAGCAGGTTAGTTTAATTTTTAAAATGACAGAAGACATTAAATCTTTAGAACCACCAAAAAAAAAAAAAAAAAAAAAGATAGGAAAATAATGCTCCTTTGGTAATTTACTAAATACATTCTAATGAATTCAACTTGTGTTCTAATACCTCTTAAAGAGAGACTTTTGATTTGTTATTAAACAAGCACACATTTTTACAGAAATACAACATTAGGATTAACAACAATCAAATGTCAAAAGGATGAAAAATAAACCATGTAATTTCCATATGAATCCACTGGTCTAGCGATGGATTATTTACAGACCAGTATGAGCATTGCAAATTAAGAAGAAAGGTTAAAACTCTCACTTTTTTGTAACTATAAATATTTTAATAACAAAATATGGGATATTACAATTCTCATTCAAAAACAGTTTTACATTTGTCTTATTTTAAGCTATTCTGTGGAAATGGCAGGGAGGATGCAGCCAACCCAATTTAAATATTGCTTAATTTGGTCCAATATTGCAATTTAAAATGATTACAGGTTTGAAGTACAGTAGAAACATGGATTAATTCTCTCTGCTTTACTATTGGCCAAATTATATTAAAATATTACTTGGTTAAATTATATTACACCATTATTTCCAATATTTCCTATGTGTTCAATCTTTGTGTACTCTTTTGAAATTGAATGGGGAGTAACTCAGCTAATTATACATTTTTATAAAAACAGGGAAGTGTATTTTATATACAAATAGTCAAAGTTTCTATTAAAGAGACATATATCCTGTAGCCAAGGAATTTATATCAATAACCAAGGGAGTAAAAGCCATTACTGTCTTCTTACTAGAACAATTTGACTAAAACTTAACCTAGACCTTAGATTTCCATAGCAAATTGTTCCCTGATGCAGTCTGCTTAGGAGTGCAGTAAAGTAAAAATTCTCTTACAGATCCCAGTTAGATTGGAACTATTAAAGCCTCATAAAACTGCAAATTTTTTCGAAAGTTAGGGAAGTGAAGCCCAAAACAGCACCCATTTCTAGATGACACATGGATTTTATTTAACCAACCTGTGCAGGGTTCAAATGGTTAGTAAGAGACATGGCTGGCTGTAAGGTGACAATGGGAATAGTGCAAACTTTGCAAACTAGAAACTAAGTCCTCATAGCACCCATTCCATATGGTCACAAATGAGAATGGGAAAGAATGTAATATTACCTTGAAATTATAGTACTTTATATTTTCAGAGTGCAACCTTACTGAAATCATACAACACCCCTGTGAGATGGGGAAGTGGTATTGTCTCTTTGTAAAGAAAAAAAGATGCTTCACAGATGTTAAGTGACTTGCTAGAAGCCATAGTGCATTAGAGCTTCCAAGATGGGATTAGCCCATGGAAGTTTTGATTTGCAGAAAGTGCTCAGAATCTACTGGCAGCAGAATCAAGACAGCAGTTGTGCGACTATAACATTCTACTTTTTTTGTGTTTACATTTAAAGACAGTTTTTTAGGTGATTTCTATTAGGCAATAATACTAAGAAATAAAGAAATGTAGAGTTGGAGATTTCTCAAAGAATAAAAATCCTTGCAACATACATAGAAAGTATCTAAGGCACACTTGGAGAGCACAGCTTGGTACTAAACATTACACAATGATTCTTTGCTAGTCATCTAATGCTGCATAACAGAGCATAACAGAGCCAAAATTTACTGGCTTAAAACAACTGTTTTGTTATTTTACAGTTTCTGTGTGTTAGCAATTGAGGATGGACTGGGCTGAAGAGTGTTGGTTCAGGATCTCACACGCAGCTTCTTTCTCACTGTCATTAGAGCTAGAGTAGTTAAGAACTGGCCATGCATTTATATCCTTTCATGTGGTCACAGGGTTTCTCCATGGAGAAATCCACATGAATTCTTTGGCATGGTGGCCTCAGAGAAGTCAGCATCCTTACATGGTGGCCCCAGGCTGCAAAGAGTGCTTCAGCAAGCAAGGCATAAAATGCATTATTTTTTTCTAACCTATCCTTAGAAGTCACATAGTGTTCCTTCTGCTGCTTTATGGTAGTTACAAGTGAGTCACAATTCATGTCCTAGCCCTTACTCCCATTCAAGTGGAGGCACAAATATAAGGGTTGATGGGAACAGTGCCAAAGTCATACTATAAAGAGCCTATAGGATGAATTAGATATGTTGCAACCATATGCAACCATAAAATACAATTCACCACATTTTACAGAAAAGCAAGGGTCTTTTGTAAATGACAGAAAAGACTGAGGAAGAAGTTTTATAGGTACATTATATTCATTTCCACTGATAAGGCTGATATAAGGATCTCACTCTTAAGAAACTCTATGAGGATTCCTATTTCTAAACTATTCCTATTCCTAAACTTCCTAGTTTATATCACTATACCAAGATGAATGGGATGCTATGTTCCTCTGTGAAGATGATGGTTCAGAGGGGATTGTAGTGTGGGTAGGGGGCAAGAATTAAAAGCTGTAGGCAATGGTGTATCAGCTTAGGTTTGACATTGATGATATTTACTTCACAGTAAAGGGTACATTTAAAACGCAGAGAGGAAAAAGATAAACCAAAATAAGCCTCCTCTCCTCTGCCAATGCAAAGTGTTCCTATATGTATTATAGGGTATTCCATTAGGTGTGAATTTCAGATTATAATCTGCTATACACCAAATTTTCCTTGGTCTCTATAACTTTGTCATATATGGGAAAATTCAATTGACTGATCTTCCTATTCCTTAAAGTTACCAGTTATTTAAAAGGCATGTAAAATTTTAAAATAATACCTATGAATGAGTAAACACAAAGAAAGTGTTAATTTCTATTTTTATACCATCATGACCATCACCCTCACTTCTTGGAAACTTCATCAATCCCTCAGTGCAATACAGGTGTTCCCATTGTATGCAACAGTTATCCTTCACGTATTGCCACTTATTAAAATTGCTTGCTTTTTTCTTCTGCTACACTATAACCGTTGTTATAATAAGGCCAGTATCTGCCTTATCTTCATTTTATTCCCAATGAATATATGGTACTTTTCAAACAGTTTAGGACAAATATGCATCTTTTTCTATTCCTCAAAGTATTAATAATTATGCTTTAAAATAATATTAAGAATCACAGTTTACTAATGTAGTCCTCCTTATTAATAAGACAAAAAGCATTATGTATATATGTTTAAGTTGTGCATAAATGGCAAAGGCTGACTCTGGAGAAATGATCTATATTAAATATGATTTATGAAGCATCTCATCTGAGGTTGGGAAAATAGGAATGTCCAGTGTTTTAGTTACCTGTGTTCTCTCTGTAGAGGACTTTATGGCTACTAAAATGGCTTAAATAACCTTTTAGTTTCTCAAGTCATAAAAAAACATTCTGTCCCTGAAAATATAAATTATACAAATTTACTGTGATTCTGTGGGACAACAATCTTTTCAGGTCACTCCACTCATAATTACAACTAATTAAAATGTGCCAAAGAAAGGATAGAAATTTATCACTGCTCATTAAACCTGTAAAGACTGTGTTAATTAGATGTCAGGCTCAGTAACTCACATAAATGTTTGCTGCCAATCTAATTTTAGAGAAAAAGGAAAGTGCAGAATATTCTAGATGGGAGTCTGAAGTTTTTAAAAATCAGTAGCTTTAGAGAGACAAGTTTATAGCTTTTATATGGATATTATCATCATCAGTCATTAGCCTAAACAAATGGAATAAGTTAGAATGATATTTGTGGACTTTAAGCTGACTTAAGTTTGCAGTAACCCATAGGCAGGACAATGAACAACCATGGCTCATTTGCAAGAATTTTAAGACTTTATGTATATCAAACGTATTATCCTTCTTTAAATGAAACTAAATAGTTTTAGGGTGACTGTATTTAGAAAAACAGATGTTTTAATCTAAAAATGTTTTTATGTAACATACAGTTTCCATTTTATACAGGATTCAATGCCAAATTTTTTATAAAGAGTATGCTTTGGGGATCCCTGGGTGGCTCAGCAGTTTAGTGCCTGCCTTCAGCTCAGGGCATGATCCTGAAGTCCTGGGATCGAGTCCCACATCGGGCTCCGTGCATGGAGCCTGCTTCTCCCTCTGCCTGTGTTTTGCCTCTCTCTCTCTCTCTCTCTCTTTATCTCTCATGAATAAATAAATAAAATCTTAAAAAAAAGAGTATGCTTTGTATGAATATGAAAACGTTACATGAGAAAAGTAGAGCAAACTTGCTGGAGAACCAGGACTTGGTTGTAGACAATGAGGCTGTAATATGATAATGTATAAAGTATAAAAGTATCCTTCCTGTTACCTAAAAGAGCAGGTATGAGGAGTATACTATTATTATGCGTACGTCATGGAAGAACTCTAGAACTGTAGATGTTTCAGAATTAAGACAGAAAAAATAGTCAATTTTTAGAATGCTAGTTAGGCACAGCAATGTCTCTGACTTCTTAGACCCAAATACCTCACATACTCTATCAGAATTCCCGGGCCTTCTGTCTTTTGTCTTATCATATTATTTCTTAAACAATTTAAAGACTCTTGTACAGCTACTTCAATAGAAACCTTAATGACAAGTTGTTTATATAATCATTTAATTGACTTTACATTTTTTTTTAAGTAGGCTCCACACCCACCATGGAGCCCAATGCAGGGCCTGAACTCACAACCCTGAGATCAAGACTTGAGCTGAGATCAAGAGTCAGTTGCCTAACCAACTGAGCCACTCAGGGAATCCCTGACTTGATGTTTTAAAAGAGACTTTTGCTGCTGCTGGCAGGAGAAGCAATGGCATCACACCACATCAACAAAAAATTAGTCTACATTCCCTTTGAAAATATTTTGTCATCAGGAAGCCTGGTTTCAGAAATTCCAGGATTTTCATACCCTTGAACTTGGTAGAACTTAATGAACATTAGACTTTTCATATTCTACTTTTTATTTTTTAGAGAGAGAATGAGTGTGTGCATATGCAGGTGTATGCGTGCGTGTGCAAGCAAGGAGGGAGAGGCAAAGGGAAAGGGAGAAGGAGAGAGAGAATCCTAAACAGGCTCCACACTCAGCAGAGAGCACTACACCAGGCTGGATCTCACAACCCCCAGATCATGACCTGAGCTGAAATCAAGAGTCGGACGCTTAACAAACTGAGCACCCGGGTGTTCCAGACTTTTCACATTTTAAACAAGTATAAGACCTGTGGATTCAGTTTTGTGCTGAAAAGTAGCAGTATATGCCACCCTTTAAGTATGTTGGCTTGGGATATTAACAGGAATATAGTTTGCAGGATACTTATTTCGGTATGGATCTTATAGCTGAATTTCATAACCTATATTTAGCATATTTTTCATCAATTTGGGTGATACAAATATAGATAAATAGATAAAGATTTTTATCTTGATTTTTATGTTTTCGTTTAATTTAAATATGCCTAAGTTTCAAAATGATCACTTTAGTTCACTTGATTTTCTCACATAATAATTACCTTTTAACGTCTCAAGTATACATATGATCTAAGAACCAATTAGTTCTCCATTGTTTTAAAACCTATTATCCTTTGAAATGATAGTTTCTTAAAGACAAACACAATACAGAAGAAGTATTAAACTGACAACCATGGGACTCTTTTTTTTTAATTTAATAACTTCCAGCAGCAGTAAAAATTCATCTAAAGTTTCCTTTATTCCAGAAGCATAGCCATGTTTGATCTGACAATGTCCTTGTAGACATTCCTGATGATATATATATTCAATGGACCCTTGAATACTCACAACCTTTATGTCACTTTACCTGTCAGCATTATTTAATGCTGGCAAGAGTAATTTCTTCATAAAATACTCTTAGCTAAATGACATTATCCTCTCTGAATGCTCTTCCATGACCATCTATCCAAGTCTCAATCACAGATTTCACATATTCCCCTCAATGTTTGGATGTCTCAAGACAGTATGGGGTATTTCTCCTAATGGTATCCACCCAGATAGTCCCATT
Source organism: Canis lupus baileyi (assembly GCF_048164855.1). Taxonomy (NCBI): domain Eukaryota; kingdom Metazoa; phylum Chordata; class Mammalia; order Carnivora; family Canidae; genus Canis; species Canis lupus. The sequence continues at coordinate 23,832,203 of NC_132861.1, read as the reverse complement.
ATTCCCCATGGTTTTAATGGTATATTTTCCCAGTGAATTCCAAATGTAGATCTCATTATCAACCCAGATTAACTTGAATATCTCAAAACAACATACTGCAAGGGAAACCCATGTTCTTATCCTTCCCTGCCTTTCCCTAAGTTTGTAGGTGGTAAAATTCACCCAGTTGCCTAAGCCCAAAACTTAAGTAATACCTTAGATTATTACTTCCCTTGTGATCTGTATAAGAACCTTACCCTCAGAATACATACTAAATATTCCATACACTCTTCTCCATATGGAATTCTACCTTTCTAACCTGAAACATCATTATTTCCCTAGATTACTTGAATACTTACTACTTCAATTATTTCTGCACATAGTAAAAAAATAATACAGAATATTCCAAAAACATAAGTATTCTGGAAACCTCAAAACTAAGGAGGCAGTAAAATGATTAGGGGTTTGCCAGGAGTCAGTAAGGCAGGAGAGATGAATAAGCAAAGCATAGAGGAAATGCAGGGCAATAAAACTCCATTATGATGCAAAAATTATGCATATATGTAATTTTGTTCTATTTGTCCAAACCTATAGAACATATACCAAAAATGAGCCTTAATTTAAACTATGGACTTCGGGTATATCGATGTAGGTTCATCAATTGAAACAGTATAGAACTTTAGCAGGGATGTTTATGGCTGAGGAGACTACCTGTGTGGGGACAGAGCATATATGAAAACTTCTCACTTTCTGCTCACTTTCCTGTGATTCTGAAACTGTTCTAAAAAATAAAATCAATTAAAAAATCAAAGTAAAATTCTTATTATGGTCTTAAAATGGTGAAAGTTTTTTTTTTTTTTAAGATTTTATTTATTTATTCATGAGAGACAGAGAGAGAGAGAGGCAGAGATATAAGCAGTGGGAGATCAGGCTCCATGTGGGGAGCCTGACATGGGACTCGATTCTGGGACTCCAGGATCACTTGCTGAGCCAAAGGTAGATGCTTAACCACTAAGCCACCCAAGCTCCCAGAAGATGGTGAAATGTTATGAGGATTTAAATTATATACTTAATTTCTTGCCACATTGCCTGTAGAGCAAAATAACATGTAAGTTATTTACTCAGTCCATATGTACTATCTACGAGAGCCAGTTAACTGTTAACAGGATACATGGGTCATATAAAATTAGGTGGCAAATTGAGAGAAATAAAAAATTAACCAAAAGAAAGAGAGATAATCAGGACAATGATATCATAAGTTGATATACTAATAAGAAAAAGAGAGTGAAATAGATACTTCCAGACCAAGTCTATCTTTTGCCAAATGAATCTTATAATTCTCTTGGACATGCATACCTACTCTGCAGTACATGTGTGTTACGTGATTTGGTGCTTGTGTGATAGGATGCACTTCTTAATAAGTACTAATAAACCACTCCAAAACTTGGTGTCTTGGAACATCTACAGATTATTATTCATCACAGTATTATTAGTTCTTCAGCCATTACTATGCTGATTTCACCAGGTTCACTTTTGTGGGTACAATTAACTAGATTCAGGTAGACTGGAAGTCCAAGATGCCTTAATTTGCATGTCTGGCTCCAGATGTTGGCTGTGGGCTAGAATGATTCATTTGTTCTCCACATGGCTTCTCATTCTCAAGTAGGATTGCCTGCTTCTCTAAATAGTTGTGTCAGGGCAGCAAAAATGAATGATGCAAGGGCCTTTAAGCTTAGAAACTAGAAGTTGTAAATGTCATGTCTGCCACATATCGTCAGTCCAATAAGTTAAAAGACAACCTAGAATGAAACAGGAGGTAGAGTTAAAGATAGGAGTCGCTGAAAATAAAATAATTTATGGCTTCCACCACAAGCCTTCCTTTATCCATAACTGCATCCAATGCTCCCAATGGAAAATATACCCACTCTACCAAACCCTACTCGATCTCTTTTGACATTAAGACCAAATTACAGTATCTTATTATCTGCATATGTACCAAATATAGAAGAGGCTCTTGGGTACGGGTACACAGATCCAGAGAGCTTTGAACATAAAAGAACACCCCACTCCAAACATAGAGACAGATGGCATATAATTGTGAGGCTGGAGCAGGATAACAGCAAAAAACAATCCCATTTAAAAAGGAGAAGAAGGAAAAGTATAAAGCAGTCATTAGTTTATAATAGCTCATGTTCTTGAAGTGTATTCAAGAATATGTTGGCATTTCCTCTTCCAGGGGCAGGAAATGTTTCTTGAGGATGGCTCATTTATGTTCCTAGGTATGGTTTCTTAGTGAATACTTAATTTATCCTCAGCTCTGGCCTCCATGTTCGGAGCTTTTGACTCTGCCCTCTGAAGTCATGTTTCCTTTGCAAGAAGTATAACAGACCCAGTGTAAATGGCCAAGGTTTAGAGATGTATAGAATTTTCATCTTGCTTTCTGCTTTTAAAAAGCTGAGAGCCCCTTTAATTTTCAGCTTTTAATCCAATTTGCTGGTGTTGTGTACAAATTTGTAAAAATATATATTTTTTTTCTCTGACCACAGTCATGGTCTCTCACCAAAAAGCAAGATCTCTAATGTTTTTGAGATAATAATAAAGGTTTTGGAATATATGTGAGCCCCCAGGCATTAATTTCCTAAATCTTTCAGAGATTTTAACAAAGAATATTAAAGTCATATTTTTGATCTAATCTTTAGTCTCAGGTCTGATTTCACACTGAGAATTTTCTTTTTTCCCAATCAGAGACTAATAATGAGTAATATTTTTATTTTTGATCCTTCAAATTCTCTCAATTTTTCTCTGAATTTTACTTTCAACTGAACAGATCCTGTGGTTCATTTCTCTTTTGTTGTAACATATGTTGCTATAAAAATGTGATGTGACATTTTTATTAATCTGGATGAAAATCTCCTATGCTAGATCTACAAGGGCATTAACTGCACTGTCTTCCTAGTTACTTATAATAAAGGTTTTATTAATTGTTCTTCAATTTTATAACATAAGTCACCCCTTTTCCAACTTCTAAAAGCAGTTACCACTCTGTTCTTTGAGATTTTGTTTATAGACTCCTCATCACCCTTCCAGCTCTGCTTGTCACAGTACTTAACAGCCAAGGAGGTATGTTTAGGTTTTTGTTTTGAAATACTGTACTTCAAGATGCCAATTCTTTTATTAGTTATTTATTGCTAAACTACTTCAAAACTCAGGCTTTAAAGTAATGGAAAATTATTATTTCCCATAATTCTCAGGATTAGTTAGATAGTTCCTATGCTGGTTTCATCTGGGCATACTCATAAAGCTGCATATAATCAGCTGAACTGGATTCCCCTAGATGGCCAGGAGCCAGCCCAGATTTCAGTATTTTAGAATTTCATATCTACTAAAAACTCAGAAGCAGAGGGCACCAGGGTGGCTCAGTGATTGAGTGTCTTCCTTTGGCTCAGGTCGTGATCCCTGGGTCCTAGGATCCAGTTCCATATTGGGCTCCCTGTGGGGAGCCTGCTTCTCCCTCTGCCTATGTCTCTGCCTCTCTCTCTGTATCTCTCATGAATAAATAAATAAAATTAAAAAAAAAACCTCAGAAGCAAAATCACAAACATAAAATGTTATGGACAAAAGGAACCATAAATTTAACATTTAAATATTTATCCTGCAAATGAGGAAAAAGAGGTATAGAGGGCAAGTTTTCCATATATTTTATTAAATGAGATCTTAAAAGCATAAAGTCTCTGAAGTGAGAAAAACTGACTGAGGAAAAAAGAACTATAGCGTGAAGTTGTGTGCATTAAAAACAAAAAGCAAAGAATAATAAAGTTTATAGAAGTATACATTAGGAAAGTATCCAGAAATAATTTATTGGTAACCTAATATATACTAAAATTTATAACAACTGGAAAGAAGAAAGTTTCAGAGAATAAATGTATGAAGAGAAATTCTAATAGTAGTCATTTATATTTCAAGTCAAGTCTAATAAAAATGCCAAATTGAGAGGTTGCTAATGTGTGATTCCTGAGATACAAGTGATATTATTTCATTGAAACCTAACATTTGGCTTCATAGCTTTCAGCTACAGAAAGAACTAATTATTGATGACCTATATATAATAGTTTTTGTAGGAACATAGACCTGATAGTTTCTTTACCCAAAATGGTGATATGGGTTGAGTGATATTTTCCTATATAACACATTACTGCCAAAGAATTAGAGTTTATGTTTTCAGCCACTTAATGAAGTATTTTAAACATATTTTCTCATTTCTGTTTACTTTTAGCATTCTCTGAGAAAGCAAATGGCCAAGTAAAGATTTCCTTGCAAATATGCTCAGACAGCTTTGCAAGGATATGCTTCTTGCTCTTTTCTCATCCTGCAAATCCATCAAATAGAAAGAAAAAAACAAAACATAGCATAATGAACTTTTCTTGAGTGATTATATCAGTCCCCGCATGGGACTCAGGAAGTGATGATGTTCCTCTCTTTCAAAAACAGTAAATTATTTGTTTTGTTTTCCTTTAAAGGACAATTTCCAAAGGGAAGAAGCCTGATGCAGACTTAAAGACTGACCAATGGCCATGTTCTCCAGGCATATATTATGGAGTGTTTCTATTAGGAGATAAAATTACAAAAGGCTGGCAATGACAAAGGCATTTCAGGGTCTGATTTCTTACCCCTTCAGTTAATTTAGCAGTTTTTTTCTCATTAGCTGTGTAAATTTAGGCAGTTTCTGAGACTATGACTTTTTTCAGGACTATGTAACAGAGGTCAAGATTATTGTAATAGAAGAGATAAATTTTACTAAGAACTGAAACAAAAGGCAAGAGTTTTTAATCACGGAGATAGTGAAAGAGAGCTAGAAAACACTGGGGGAAGGGGAGTCGGGGCGGTGCAGGAGGGAAGGCACTCGTCAACATCATCCGACTATCTGCTGATTGGCTCCTGCTGTCCCACAGAGACTGGGAGATGGGGCCTCTATCTTTCTTAATTATAGTTCAAAGGGATGGCTCCCAGGTTCTTGAAAAAGGCATTTTGGGTTATAAAACTGGCAAGAAGCTGGGAGAAGATTTACATCTCAAAGGGACAGATCTGAAAGAATTTACAATTTCAAGTTTTTTTTTTTTTTTTTTTTTTTTTTTAATAAATGCTCTCAGAAAATAGTAAGCCAGGGACTTACAGTAGGAAAGAAACCTACCTAAAGTTTAGTCAACGTGAGAGAAATGGTAAGACCATCTTGGTCAATAATTATATTAGACATAGTCTTTATACCTGCTTTTCTGAAAAGAAAGTATGTTTAGACATTTCATTAGATTACTGAGAGTTTCAAATGATGCACACATCTTGATCTTTAACCTAAATACCTTTTCACTACAAAAAGCCTCCTTAAAGGAGCACCTCAGTGGCTCCGTTGGTTAAGTGCCTGCCTTCAGCTCCGGTCATGATCCCAGGGTCCTGGGATCGAGACCCTGCATAAGGTTCCTCACTCAGTGGGGTGTCTGCATCTCCCTCTGCCCTTGCCCCCTACTTGTGATATCTCTCTCTCTCAAATAAATAAAATATTTTTAAAGCCCCCTTATGAATATTTACCAATATTACAAATTAATGATAAGAACTTAACTTTTTACCTCACCTCTAATGTCTTCTTCAGATTTCTTTAGGTAAATGTCAATAGTATTTCCTTAATTTTTTTGAGGCAAAAGCCCAAACTCAGTTTTGACTTCTTTTCTCAAACCTATCTCAATTTCAACTTTTTTCCTTTTAGTTATTTTCCAATTTCTATAATTGTAAAGATCAGACTACCTCACACATAAATCTCCTTTTTTTTATCCATGTTTATGTCATTAAGTTAATTCAGATTCTATTCTCCCCTAAGGGCTCTAGAAAACAAGCTTCCTTCATTCTTGATGTCACAATCTATTTTACCAACATTATATGTTAAACTTGTTAAAGGTTATATCTGATATTATCACTTCCTTATTCAAAGTAAGTGATACAAAGTAAGTAACGGATAGATAGATAGATAGATAGATAGATAGATAGATAGATAGATATATCCTGTTTCTTTCCAAGGAGGAGAGTCTTCAGAATTTTTATTTTCTATTCTTTTGTCATTCTGTCCTCCCTCCCTCACTCCCTTCATTACTGCCTTTTGTACCTGTCTCACATAGTGTATTCTGGGAAATAAATCTGATAAAAGGAGACAAGGTCTGGTCCTGTCACCTTATGATTTAGCAGAGAAGGCAATTAAACTGAAGCTTAAAACAATGTGTAAGTGCTGAGATAGTGAAAGCACAGGTGTCAAAGTAGTATTTTGCCTAATTAAATATGGAGTTTAAGGCAGACCTCCCTGAGAAACTGATTCAGAAATAGAGCTGAAGGATGATTAATGTTTAGTACCATAATGAGGAAAAGGAATGGGGAAGAGGATTCTAGTGGAAAAGTCCATGGATCATAAGTGACAGGTTATAGGGAAAAGAAAGAATAAAATATTAACCCAGAAATATTTGTGTAACTATGTATCACCAGATAGGAGAGAATATAGAGAGATGAGGCTTAACTGGTATGCAGGGACCAGATAACAGATGACTTATTAAGCCATATCTAGCTTTTTGGGATTTACTTTTAAGTGAAATGAGGAATAAATAAAGTATTTTAAATAAATGAGTCACATGATCACATCTGTATTTTGGAAAGAATGCAATGATGAATGGAATTTGTAGCAATCATACAAAAAGGTAGAAAATTCAGCTTAGCAGTCAGTCCATCACTTCCCCATAAAAGATGCTGGTGACCTAGATTTGGGTGGAAGCATTAAGGATCCAGTGAAGCTGACATATGTGGAAAATATATTAAAGGTTGAATGGGTAGAACTTGTTAATACTTTGATTGCCTGGAAAGAGGTGAAAGAGAGTATTAGCGTTGCTCTGTGGAATCATTTACTTAGAAGGCAATAATCAGAGAAGAACTAGGCAATGACAATGATGACAATTCATTTTTAGGCATGTGGATTTTGAGCTACTTATTAGACATTCTAATATTTGCTTACAAATGTGTTTCAGGAGAAAATTCTTGACTAAAAATAGGGGGAAATGTACAGAAATAATCATTTTGGAATATATAAAGAGGGAATTAGTGGGCCCATTATAGACTCCAAAGCATATCAGTATTTAAAAATTAAAGAAACTAACCTTACAGAGAAATATGCAGAATGACCAGATACGTATATAGAAAAATAAGAAAGATGTGTCCACAAAGGCAAAGAAAGAGGTGATCGATGATATCAAAGTTGATATCAGAGTTGATGAAGGAACACTGAGAGCAAGTTATAGCAAGGGCCAACTGAATATAGGAGGCACAAAAGAACTTACTGTTGCAATAGAAATGTCTTATATCTTACTTGCAGTGATGGTACATAAAGTTATAAATTTATCAAACTTCATCAGCTTTTATACTTAACATCTATACATTTTATATAAATATTATCTCATTTAAAAAAATTCATGAATGAGGGGTGCATGGGTGGCTTAGTTGGTTAACTGTCTGCCTTTGGCTCAGTTCATGATCCCAGGGTCCTGGGATCAAGTTCTGCTTCAGACTCCCTGCTCAGCAGGGAGCCTGCTTCTCGCTCTACTCTTCCCCCTGCACGTGCTTTCTCTCTCTCTCAAATAAAATCTTTTTAAAGTAAGTAAATAAATAAAATTTCATGAAAGAATTTTCTTATCAATTTTCTATAACTTGCAGTTCTGTTATGTTTAAGGAATAACATTTTTTAATAACTTTTTTTAAATTTGCAGTTACACTATGCAGCCTTCTTTCTTGCTTTTCCCTGGTGCTTTCATGTTTCTTAACCTCTTTATTTTTGCAAAGTCAATCTAGGGAGAGATCTTTGTATTAGTCAATTAGAAAACAAACAAACAAGCAAACAAACAAACAAAAAAACTGGGCCTTCATGCCAAATAACTGGAAAAAAATTCTTAAAAGAAAGAAAAAAAAATCCCAATCTAAGAATTTTCCTGATTTCTTTACTTTGAGTGTTTCCTAAACATATCAGAAGAATATACACTTCAAAGTATCCTATTAGTTTTCACTTTTAATTGTCTAAATCCCAGCTGGTGTAGTTAGAGCATAGTTGAACAAATATTCAAACAATTGCTCTTGTTAAAAACTTAGTTGATTTTAATTTATCAATTTTAACAAAGGAAAACTTAAATGGAATCTGTTTTCTGAAATCATTGCTTTTTCATCATTGGTTGCTTTATCTTTACTTATATATATCACTGTGATTCCTTTAACAATAGACATTATCTAATTACCCAGAATGATCAAGACCTGCAACCTTCTGGGACGCCTGGGTGGCTCAGCCATTGAGCGCCTGCCTTTGGCCCAGGGTGTCATCCTGGAGTCCTAGGATCAAGTCCCACAGCAGGCTCCCTGCATGGAGCTTACTTCTCTCTCTGCCTATGTCTCTGCCTCTCTCTGTGTCTTTCATGAATAAATAATTAAAATCTTTTTTAAAAAAGTGTATCCTTTCAAAAAAGTGAATATAACAATTATTTCTGTATGATTTTCTGTTCACTTTAGAATGCATATGCCCTATTTTGCATAATGATAAGTATTCTTTTCTTAAGAATAATTTCAATATCTGCATGTTTTTGTAACTGTTTCTTCTCCAAGTATGCATTTTCCATTAAACATATCTACCTAAAATTAGTCAAGTTCTATATGAAAAAAAGGTAGGTAAATTTGTGGAATAATGTCAAGTAGTTTAAATTATTCTGTCCTCATAGTCTGTCTATAAGCACGGAGTTGCATTAACAGAGATCTATAAATACTAGGAAATCCTATTGAACAGCTAGGACTTTACAAGTTGGTGTCTTTTTCATAGGGATGAAAATGCTTCTCTAAATCATTAAATTGGCTTTAATTGTGGTTTTTATTCTTAACTCTTTTTAAAAAAGATTTTATTTATTTATTCATGAGAGACACATAGAGAGAGAAGCAGAGACATAGGCAGAGGGAGAAGCAGGCTCCATGCAGGGAACCCAATGTGGGACTCGATCCCAGGACTCTGGGATCACACCCGGAGCCAAAGGCGTCCCTATTCTAAACTCTGCAAAAATGAATCCCTCCTAACCAACTCAATTCAACACCTTCTTGGACTCATACTAAGTTAAGTTTGTATGATCAAAGAAATAGCATAAAGGAATTTTCCAGTGTGAGGAGAATATGGCAGACATGAGAGATGTGAGAAATGAGTATTTCAAAGACTACCTTTTAAAAGTGTGTCACAGAAGATGCCGAAAAATAGTAGATACAAATTTAAATCCATACAGACTAAGCCCACAAATTTAAGTCCACACTTTCAAAGTATATTTACATCAACTAAATTTTAGTTCTGATAACTGTTCATATTAAACTCAGTTATTCCTGAGATTTCCAAGTCTCTAATGGTTGTGCCGATTGTCCTGGGTCTCACTTAGCAGCAAACTGATGATTAAGTCACTTTTACTTCATTTATCTATTGTTTAACATAACTGTACAGGTACCTTTAGATGCAGGAGAATTTCTGAAATCCCTGGTTTACTCAAGCTAAAGATTCCAATTCCTTAGATCTGGCCTCTCTCTCTGCTTCTTCCCCTTTGAAGTCTTGCCATTTCCAGGATTTTCTCTGGATACTAGAACTTGGGTCCTTTAGGTAGCATAATTTGAAGATCTTATCTTTTATCATATCTCTGCTCTCATCCTTCTCCTCTTTCTTCAGATAATTATGAAAAACACACCAATGGGCCCATGTTTTAAAAACATGAAGTAAAAGATATCACTCATAATTTAATGGGACATAATGCCTAAGTCACCTAAAACTGCAGTAGTAAATACTATCACAAAGTGTATACTATTAAAAATTATACTCTCTGAAATGAGAATTTTTAATTTTCTCTTTGCATTTTGTGAGTTGAAATCATAGCTCATATTCCTTATTTCTTTCAAAGGTAAAATAATGACTTTATGGAATGATATTCTATGAGCTGATAACAACCCCTAGACTAATGCCAGCAAGAAAATGGTGCACAGTACTGTGTTTGCAAGGATTCAAATTCTGATCTTGTCAGGTTAGACAACCACCCCAACTAATACATGAATTTCAACATGGAGGATCCTGACCAGAGGATCTAGTTAACACTTGCCTGGGATCTTGACTCTTAAAAACTCTGAGACAACAAATTTTTGTTGTGTTAAGATCCTAAATTGGGGGTAATTTGTCACAATGCAACAGAAAAGTAACACAGATACTAAGAAAAAGTTGTTCCCACTTAAGTAATAGTGATTGGTAAATGTCAAAGTTTAGTGTTCTGTGTAATTTCTTTGGAGAATTTGAATGGATTAATTAAAAAAAAGATGATAGCATTGTCAAATAAATGAACACATCAGCACCAATTAAGCTTAACTTTGTTTAAAAATCTTTTTTTTCCTGGAACAAATCCTGCTGACTGGCATCCTTGTATGATGGTTAGTAGTCAGCATGGCCCACCCTATGGAGAGATAGCTAACTATAATGAAATTGCAGCATCAGGGCTTTCTGATAGGTGCATGCTCATGGCACAGGTGGGCAAGCTCTCCATTCTAAATGTATTTTGTGCCCTCTATAAAAAAAAAATGGAGATTTTTTTTCAACACTTTTAACATTATTCTAAGGATTCAGGGCTCATCATACCAAGCAGATGACTAAGCAGCGCCATTTATCTTAATTAAAGCTCATCTTAATCAAGATACTGTCAGAGAGAATATTTCTTGAAAGACAGTTCTCAGTCTCTTCATCATAACAGTAGTCACAAGGGAAGCACCATCCAGGCTACATATTTGATTATACAGCTTAAAACTCCAAAAAGAATAGTCAGTTCTAAAATCTTAAATAATGAACCCTCACTTCCTGAACAAAACATGATAGGCACTTAATTAAAATATTTGTAGCAGGATGTCTTAGCTCTTTTTTTCCTTTCAGAATCTGCACAACTGACTATATTTGAAAAGATCATATTGACTTAACATGTCGGGAAACCTTAGTTATAGTTAGGACAGTATTCTCCCACTTATTAAAATAAAACATGGTTGTGCAAAACAGCATATAAGTAATGTGTTTGTGACTACATAAACTAGTAATAAATGCCAATTTACATCTGGAGCTGTAAATTGCATCATTATCCAACTCTTTTTTTTTTTTTTTAAGATTTACTTATTTATTCGAGAGAGAGAGAGAGAGGCAGAGACATAGGCAGAGAAGCAGGCTCCCTGAAGGGAGCCCGATGCAGGACTTGATCCTGAATCCTAGGATCACGACCTGAGTGGAAGGCAGCCGCCCAACCGCTGAGCCACCAAGGTGTCCCATTATCCAATTCTTCACTCATTCCCTAATATTAGGAGTACACATCAAATTCTTTGCCATGTAACTTTTTTCAGTATTCTCCCACTTGGATTTCTATCTTTGAAAAATGGAATATCCACATTAGTGATATAAGTAGAGGCTTGGAAAAGTCTTTTACATTTGGGCTTGTTCTTCTATGTCTCTGCAGTGATGATGAAATATACATGCTCAGCAAATCCACTGGTCTTGAGAGGAGAATGAGAGACAAACAGAATAGAGCTCAGCCTTGATTATTAATCCCCAGTTTACTCAGAGTTATGATCACCAGAAACATTCATATAAACTCAGACTAAATTAGCAATCTGCAAGCCAACTTGCAGATCTGTGAGCCATTAAGTGCTTAGTTTTATATACCACTGAGGTTTTATGGCAGTTTATTATATAGAAATTTTAGCATAGTAGCTAATGGATATGTCTCCCAAATTCCATCAAATATATAAAACAAGAGAAGAAGAAAAGATTAAGAACCATTACTGAGTGTAAGTAACTGAAATTTCTAAATTTCAGTGTTTAAGGATTTCCAATATATTAATAATAATGAATATAGTAGGATTTTAGGGTCAACAATCCTGGTCAACGCCCAGTTTTCTGGGCATATATATAATGTGATTCAAAATAACATAAATTCAATTGCACCTGCCTTTAAACAAATAGAAATGTATGTTGGTATAATGTAAATTGCCATGTTGACCTTTGAAAATTATTATTATTTACTTATTGAGTATATGCATATTATAGGTCTCATTGAATCCTTTTATTAGTATATATCCAAAGAAATATGTACATATTTGAACAAAATGCATATTAAATTATGTTCAGGGGATCCCTGGGTGGCGCAGCGGTTTGGCCCTGCCTTTGGCCCAGGGCGCGATCCTGGAGACCCGGGATCGAATCCCACGTCGGGCTCCCGGTGCATGGAGCCTGCTTCTCCCTCTGCCTATGTCTCTGCCTCTCTCTGCCTCTGTGTGTGTGTGTGTGACTGTCATAAATAAATAAAAATTTAAAAAAAAATAAAAAATAAATTATGTTCATAACACATTAATTGTAAAAATAACTCACTGTACTTCAATAAGAGCATAAAAATATCAGTCGACATTACAAAGATAAAACTATAGCTAATAAAACAGGTATATCTCACAGGCACAGGGTTGAGGAAAAAAATGAAGACAAAAGAATATGATTCCATTTATATTAAGTTCATAATAGGGCTTGAAGTCAGAAAAATACTTATATTTAGGGGTAATACGACAGGCCTTAAAGGCTGAGTTGCTGGTTTTTGTGCCAGTACCTTACTGTTTTGATTACTACAGTTTTGAAATATAAATTGAAGTCTTATATTTTTCTTTGGGTGGTGGTTACATATTTAAATTTATTTCATAAAAAATAACAAATGGCACACTCATGATTGAGTTTGTAAAACAAACAAAAAATATGCAAAATAAACAATTTTAAAAAGGTCAATGTAAAAGTAAAAGTGGAGTTGTGGAAAATACCTTAATGTTGAGATATAGAAAAAAAATTTACAAATACCAAAGAAATTACTATAATCTGGGCTCTTCTTTTTTTTTAATTTTTTTATTTTATTTTATTTATGATAGTCATACAGAGAGAGAGAGAGAGAGAGAGCGAGAGAGAGAGGCAGAGACACAGGCAGAGGGAGAAGCAGGCTCCATGCACCGGGAGAATCTGGGCTCTTCTACTAGCTGTTTCTGCCTTTCACAGATACCTACTCGGACGAGTATCAAAAACTGTTTTCCTTCAAATGCCAATCTGTCCCAACTTTAACTATCCCTAAAAGAGTATTACAAGACTTATTCCTTTTTGTGGATGGAATTCAAATTTAAACTTAGGGTTGTAACTCACGCACTGCTTTCTTCTGGAATTCCCACCCATCCCAGGCAATGTTATGTTGTTCTCAGTGAAAGAACAAAGTGTGGATATGTTGCAGCCAGGTGGAAGTTGGAGTTCAACATTAGAGTTGTAATTTGGGGATCATCATTCTACATAAGTAATTAAAGATATATACCTAGATGAGATTACCTAAAAGAGTAATATAAATAGAGAAGAAAGCCCATTACCATGGTTGTCTGTCTAATGTTCCCGCACTATACTGCTTCTTTATTCAGAACAAGATATTCTGACATGTTTTTATACAACATTAGCCTTCAGAAATTATATTTGGTTTTCAGATCATTAACAATTATTTTTTATTTTCTCTAAGAATGTGTTGTGACCTTGGCTTCAGATTCCAATTTAAATTTTTATTACATGTATTTTCTATTCAAATTCAAAAAACAAAGTCTAAGCTTAATGTATAAATATTCTTATGCTACTATATGTCTCATTCAAATTCTGTTCAGAAGAGAAATGCAAAACTAAAATAGTTGAGTTTTTAGATACCACAATAAAAGCATAACAAGTTGTAACTTGTTAGAATTAAAAATTTCTAAAATAAATTAAAAATTTCTGCCTTGAGAAAGACACTGTGAAGACAGAAACAAAACAAATCATGAACTAGAAGAAAGTATTTGCAAAAATATATATCTAATAAAGGACTTGAATCTAAAATATAAAAGACTTAAAATTTAACAATAAAACAAACAATTCAATTAATAGAAGGGCAAACATCTGAATAGACAGTTCACCAAAGAAGATATAGAAGTCTCAAATAAGCATAGGAAAAGATATTCAACATCATTTATCATTGGGAAATTGTATTTTGTTTTTTGTTTTGTTTTAATTTTTATTTATTTATGATAGTCACACAGAAAGAGAGAGAGAGGCAGAGACACAGGCAGAGGGAGAAGCAGGCTCCATGCACCGGGAGCCCGACGTGGGATTCGATCTCAGGTCTCCAGGATCGCACCCTAGGCCAAAGGCAGGCGACAAACCGCTGCGCCACCCAGGGATCCCTATCATTGGGAAATTGTAAGCAAAAACAGTGAGATCCACTGCACATCTATTAGATGAATAAAATTTTATAAATAAAATTAAAAAATTAATAAAAAATAATAAAAATTTTATTTTTTTAAATTGACAATACCAAATATTGGAGAGGACATGGAGCAACAAAGTTTGCATTCCTGCTGGTGGGAAAGAAATACTATAGCCACTCTGGAAGACAGTTAAGCAACTTTTTTCAAAGCTAAAGATAGCCTTACCATAGGATGCAGCAGTCATCTATATATTTACCTAACCGATTTAAAAACTTATATCCATACAAAATCCTGCATGAGAATATTTCTGGAATTTTATTCATTACTAAAACCGGAACAACCAAGATGACCTTCAATACATGAATGGATAAATAAACTGGTATATCCATACAATGAGACACAACTTGGCAATAAAAAGAAATGAGCTCTTGAGCCACAGAAAGAGATGCAAGTGAATCTTAAATGCATATTGCCTAAAGAAAGTAGTCAGAAAAAGCAGCATACAGGACAATTCTATGACATTCTAGAAAAGTTAAAGCTATAGACATAGTGAAAATATCAGTGGTTGCCAAGGGTTCCAGGGAAAGGGTGGTAGGATTGGAAAGGTGAAGCATAAGAGATATTTAGGCAATAAAACTATTCTATGCAATGCTGTTAACAGTGGATATATGACATTATGTATGTGTGAAAACTAACTGAACTTTGCAGCACAAAGAATGAACCTGAATGTACGTAACTTTTAAACACCTATTTGTGAGGTTGAAGTATTTCAAAAAGGAATGGAAACTAGTAAAAGAATCTAAATATATCGCAGATCTAGGCACATGTGGTGCTCAGGTTTTGGTTTCCAATTCCATTCTTTAATAAAATTAACCAGGGCTCCTTGAAGAAATGCCTGATTCCAGGACTATGTCAGGAAATATACAAGATGAATTTGGAACATACCCTAGTTCCAGGAAATAAGAAGTGCTGGGGAAAAAAAAAAAAGTCAATGAGGATATGTCAAAGGAATGCAAGAACTAACTGAAATGCCAAATTTGGAAAAATGTGACCAAAAAATATAATGATACTAGATTATAAATCAAGTATAAAATAAGTATTCATGTAACCTTACTGATGTAATAATTGAATAAATAAATGGTGAGAAGCAACAAATCTCTCATGAAGAAGAATTTAAAGTAATATATGTATATACTGCACTCTCAAGGGTGGGCCATAAATCCCACCCCCTAAACATAGGCTGCACATTGTAATAATCTCCCAAAGAGTGCTTTGAAAGTGGGGAGGGGTGATTTTATAGAGTGGAATGCTGACAAACTCTCCCTCAGCTAGGTGGTGGAGATCAACAACAGCAGTCATAAACTATGTTAACAATACATACTCTTGATATGATAGAATGGAAATGACATTTTACTTGTGTTATCTTCCTGCTAAAAACTCATAGCAGCAGCATAATCATGTGAAGAATATCAAACAAATTCCACTAGAGGAGCATGCTATGAAATATCAGACCAGTACTTCCTAAAATTGTCAGTATCATCAAAACAAGCAGTGAAAGAAACTGTCACTAATACTAATGTATTAGTTCATTAATTACAACGAACATAATACTACAATATTAATTTAAGATGTTAATGATAGTGGAAATCAGGTATGGAGTATTTAGGAGCTGTAATATCTTCTCATTTTTTTCTGTAAATACCAAACTTTTCTAAAAATAAATTTAATTAAAAAAACCTTCCTCTGAAGTAAAGGATAGGAATTTGCAGGGATAATATATTAAGAACAGCAGGACATAGAAAATCCTCTTGAAATGAGTTAACTTCATAAAACAAACTTATGTAAACCAAACTGTTTTCCTCTGTGTACTGTATATTCTAGTATATTGCAAGGCTATAATATATCAGGATAAATCCTTAGGAATGTAAATATATATCAATTACCATAGCAACAACTTTAGCTCTCTTCTGCTACCATAAACAAAGCTCTACTAAGTACCAAAGCACACTGCGACTCCACATAAATTCCAACATTTATTATCCATTCTGCTCCCTATTTGTAAAATGGTTGGTGTTATTTATAATTGATATATCCAATACAAAATATTTGATCTACTTATTTTGAATAAAAACTCTAAGTGATCCACAGTGTTCAATGATCAAAATACATTGCTGAATAAAACTGATAGCATGTCTCTTTTCATGGACCTACACAGTTTTGGTTCTGATAGTGTAAATTATCTTTTCAGGTTATATTTTTTAAAATAATAAAATAATTATTTTTAATATTTATAATTATAGATTCATGTATTACACAATATTTTGGAAGCATAATAGTAGTTTAATTTTTTTCTTTAAAATATATGTTTCAGAGGGGCACCTGGGTGACTCAGTAGGTTAAGTGGTTGCCTTTGGCTCAGGTCATGATCCTGGGGTCCTGGGATTGAGACCTATATTGAGATTCCTACTCAGTGGAGAGTCTTTTCTCCCTCTCCCTCTGCCCTTCCCCCTGCTCATGTAAATGCACATACTCTAACTAAACAAACAAACAAATAAACAAATAAATAAATATGCGTTTGTGTGTTTGTTGTGTGTTTCAGAGTCAAAAATAAAGTATTATAGCAGAACCATGAAAATATTTCTTCAGAGAAATTCATTCAGATCCCTCAGCATAGCAACCAGATTTAATTAGTTCATAAAAATCAGCTTAAACTTTCTAACTCATTTAAATATTATTTCTAAAATGTCCTGCTAAGTTATAAACCAGTCATTCAGTTGGTATTTCATTCATGTATTAATTCATTAAACAACAGTGTTTGCCAAAAGCCTAGAATTCAAAGACTTGTAAGCAGGGAAAAGGACATGACAATGAAAGAACTTTGGACTTTTCCAAAGCTTTCTGGGTTAGGGTGTGGATATTAAAAGGAGTCACTTGAGCAAAGCAGGTGTCAAGGTAGTCAATTAGACCATGAGTCTAAATGAAACTAATAATCAAGTCTTTATTACATACTGCAGGAGTACAAGCAAGACAGACACCTGGGTGGCCCAGCTGGTTAAGCCTCTGACTCTTGATTTAGGCTCAGGTCATGATCTCAGGGTCCTGGGATCAAGCTCCACATCTGGCTCCCAGCTCAGCAGGGAGTCTGCTTGAGATTCTCTCTCTCCCTCTCCCTCTGCAACTCCTACTAACCATTTGCTCAGGCATGCTCATGCATGCTCTCTCTCTTAAAAAAAAAAAAAAAAAGAATGCAAGCAAGAGGTAAAAAGGCGTACTAGCTCCCCAGGGTTCCATTTTTCCCCACAGAATGGCACCAGGCAAAGATTAGATGGCTATTGCACTGAGAGGAAAATGATTGTTAAAGAATCCCTGCCCCCGCCAAAGTTCCTATCTCTTTATGGACCTGCAAAGAACGAAGGAAGAAGGGAATGATAGAAGAGCTAGGAGTGGAAAAATCTGCATCAAAGCAGAGGAAAAAGCTGCAGCTCAAGCCCCTGATAAGGAGATCTCAGGAAGAAGTGTCTAGAAATAACATGTTATTAGTAGAACCCTGGCTAATAATCCAAATAAGAAATAATTGGTGCACTCACAATTTGAACAGGTAACTCTGACCTACAAACATAATATCAGTTCTCCTCTGTCAAATCCACTTTGATTTTCTTATTTGTTGAAACTCCTGGCTGAAAATGAAGAGCTAAAAATAAGGATTCACCAGCACCAACAAAGTAAAAAAGTATGGGCTTAGCCAGTTATACACATCAGAATCTCAGGAAAAAATACTAGAATCAACCCTACAGTCTGTTTTTTGTTTTTTGTTTTTTGTTTTTTGTTTTTCACTGACCCTCAATCAGAAGATATGCAATTATTTGAATGATCTACAAAAAAACCCTGAAGGTCAGGGTTAAGAAAATCCTACAAACTGCCAAAGAGCAACAATATCCCTTTAAGAATTTAATGATCAGCAAGTTATAGTGAGAACCTAATTACAGGTCTAGAAAGTCTCAAAATTTAATCTCATGTAAAAGGCCAGCCACATAGATCATCTAATAGAATATGTCTTAGACAGGAGTATACCCATAGCTGATGACACACTTGAACAAATCAAGATACTAAATTACATCACTCTTACTTTTTATTGAGGCCTTCTATCCACGTATTTAGCATCAATGACCCCTTCCCCTGTGTCAATTAACAGGAAATAGCTGAAACCAGTTATAGAGGAATTTGTACTTTTTCATTAATCCACAGCCTTTCAATGCTTCTCATTTTCAAAGGGCTACCATACACACAGTTACACCTTAGTCTCCAAAATACAACAATATTGACTGTTTAGCAATAATGCCCTTTCTTCTGTAGGTTCCTGGACCCAAATCTCCCTTTTTAAGCCCAAAATTTCAGAAACTGTGTGCCACTGTTACATGTCCTAAAGGTTTCCAAGCTGGTCACACAATGTTCCCCAAACAGCCTTACGTGCATTAACACAAAATCCTTTGCTTGAGCAAAAAGGAAAACAAAAAATAAAAAAGATATCATTTCAGAATCTCCCTTTCCACAAAGTCGCATTCTATCAAAGACCTTGTTCTTTCCTTCCACTGAATCCTCTTTTGACCAGCCCTCTGGTCCACTATGACCAATCTTCCTCACTTTAAGTCTTAAGGACTCATCTTCACTCTTCATAGGTCAGATAGTTTTGTTTCCTTATGTAAACTGGCCTCTTTTGCCCTCAGCATATAGCTTTACCAATCAGGCATCTCATCGAATGCTAACTTAATAAGATGTTTCAAGTTGAATTTTAACAAGACTGTAATTAGAATCAAAAGTAAACTCATCTTACACATGTGCATGTACATACACACTATCTTCTTTAGTAGTCATCATACTCAGAACTGAGTCCATTAATTTATGTTTTTTATGCCTGTTTTTGCACTGTGAGGGCAGAGTTGAATAAGTTACTACAGTGACCACGTAGCTCACAAAACCTAAATGGCTCTTCATTGAAAAAAAAATTGCTGGCCACTGTTCTCATTTTTTACTCATTTTCTGTCTATTCATTCAAAGAAGTTGGCCATTATTTACTTATTTTTTTTCCATCCCCTTCATTGCCTCTCCTCCCTGGACCTACAAACAAACATACTTAGCTGCTTGCTAAGACTTTAAGTTCTGTTCTTTTTTCCTCCATTCTTCCTTTTTTTTTTTCCTTCTGTTTTCCTTCTTTCCTTCTGGTTTTACCTTGGTCTACTGATTCTATTAATTATCTGTGTCATTTCTGGCACTTTACCTATTAATGGGGTTTTTCCCATCAAGGATCCAGAGTAAATCTGAAACTAGAGCAGCATTCAGTCTGTGATTATTATGACCCATTACCAAAGTATATCCTTCAAAGTTCTCTACTTCATATCTGATATATGACATAATTTGGGTTTTTCATTTTTTTGTTCTGTTTTGTTTCCCATTTTGGCTGGTGGGAAACTAATTATTCCCATTCTCATATAGGATCCAGAGGTTGTTCTTCTTTTTCCTTTATAGTGGTTCTTTGCCTCCGATACATATACTGATTACTGTTCAGCTTTAAAATATTGGGGAAAGCTCTTATACTTTCTCTCTGTTCATCTCTTTTCTGCTCATTTTGTTCTTTTCTTCTCTTCAGTTCTATGGCTTGTATATTCCAGCTGCTTTGTCCACCCTGAATTCTCAACTTTGCTTCCTCAACTAAAGAGCCTTCAGGGTTCTGTTTGGGTTCATTCTTTCAATGCTGTGTCCTATAAATTCCCTTTTGACAGTAAAATGGATAATTGTTATACTTTATTTCTCTTGTTTAAGGAATCACTACTGTGTTGTGCTGTTTATTGCTCAATGTCCAAAAATATGTGTTTCATATATTTTATTCCATGTTTCAATTGTTTAAAGCAGAAAGATACAGCAGGATACAACACTTCATCATGGCAATAAGAAATCTCTCTCCAACCCAGTAAGGTTGTTTTTTTTTTTTTAATGTGTTATTTTTATTACACAATTATTTCTGATCTGACTTAGAACAACAGCACATTTCATTTAATCTAAAATGCCACTGACTTTAAATGCACTATTGTTTTATGTACTGGTAAGAATGAATAACACTTCAAATTTTATTTTCACATGCCATCACTATATCCAGATTTTAGAGATACTAAATGCAAAAAACTGAGCTCCATGAGGTTAATGAAATGTGATCGTATTGACATTATATAGTATATAGTAAATAAACATATTGCAGTAAGATTGAAATTCATAGGTAATCATTTCTAACTAGCTTCACCTTTTCTAGCTCCTGTAAATATGACATAAATCGGCATTTAATCTCTGTTTATAATTATTCTAGTAATCACATTCTTTTCCATAGGTGGGATATGGCCTTGAAGAAACAGGACCTTTCAAAAGTTTCTGCCATTCACTGGTCTCTTAAACGCTTTAAATATATCTTTCTGCAACTATGATAAATTGACTAAGAAGCTCTATAAACTTCTTATACAATTAGAGTCTTCAAATAGCACTATGGAGTTTCTTTAATCAAATTTTATTGAAAGAAAATATGAAGGGGAATAAAGATTATAGTGAGACATCATTTTTAAAATCTTTAAAGTAAACACTTATCACATCACTACTCTGGAACTGAATGTTCACATTATTATATTTCCATCTCAGCAATCCCTTAGGTAAGCAACACCATTCCAAACTGCTATTCAAATTTGGAATATAGGGGCAATCCACAGAATTTTTAATAGATTAAAGCAACTCTCAGAATTCTTTGAAGCCTAGCTGACTAAGAACTTGTAGCAATCCTGGAACAAACAATTATCTAGTACTATATAAACATAACAACAACAACAAAAAAATGGATGTCAAAAGCCAGATATAGACTTTTCTAAAGTTGACAAGACATCATAAAATGTCATCTGCCTAGCCCATGACCATTATTAATAATAACTCCTTAAGTACTAATGAAAGATTTGAGTAACCACCTCACATTTCCACTATGTACAAATTCATAAAGGGCAGGGAATATATTCTTCTTCTTGTGGTTTTAACTTATAGTATGGTATTTAGAACATTAGGTACTCAAATATTTGTAGAACTGAATTTTAAATGTGTTATGGGTAAGAAACCCTTCTGGTTAGTTCATAACGACAGTCATTCAATGTTCGCTAATAAGTGGAGATGAAAGGATCTTGACTCAAATTATTCAGGATCCTAGACCCTGATAAATGTTGAAGTGAACAAATGGATCATCATTATAGAGATAATTTTTAAAACGATTTATATAATTTTGAGACTTCATTACTAAGCATTCTTGTTAATGAGGTAGCTTAGGCAGTTTTAACTATAGAGAAAGGTCACCATGCACACATTTGTATGTATCATAAAATAAGGATTACAAAGTAATTAATTTTATGGCCCATAACTATATAATTAAAGATGTGAAGTCATCAAATTATTTGAAACTTCAAAGCATGCAACCCTGGTGACCATTTAAATTAGCTACAGTAATGTACATATCTTCAGTAAGGCTGGGTGACAGTTTGCAATTGTATTTTATATACATTGCCAAGTCTATATAGTTTTATTTATTTTTTTAAGTCTATATAGTTTTAGGTCTTGACTCTATACATCAAAGTCTCCTTTTTATGAAGGGCAGAAACCTAATAGGTTCAGAAAGCAGATTATCCAATATCAGTATTAGGTTTCTGAGAGGTAGAAATAGAGAATCCATTCATTTATTTCACGTGGGCCAAATTATTTGATCCATGACACATGGTTAAGAGGCAAATAAATATTCTTACTACTTCTGTAATTAGCCAAAATATTTGAAAAACTATCACCCATTCATATAACAACTCTGAACAAGTATCTACTAAGAACCCACCATTGTTTTTGTCATTAGTTGTACAAAAAGTTATAAAATATAGTCCTTTGAGAAAGAGGAAGGGAGTACAGGTTTGGGAAAAAATAGGTGAAAGTGAGAAGAAGACACAGACTCCAGTTATGGAAGAGTAAATAAAGGGAATAAAGCATAGTACAAGGAACACAGTCTGTGATACTATAATAGTGATATGATGGGACAGACGGTAGCTATACTTGCAGTGAACACCGCATAATGTATAAACTTGCCAAATCACAATTGTACACCTGAAACTAATGTAACATTATGTGTCAACTATATTCAAATTTTTTTAAAAAAAGAAACAATATATGGTCCTTTGCTTTCAGATTTTACCATAACTGTGACAATGACTATAGCCTACACCATTACTTTCATCTATTACTATAGGAAATAAAATTCTATTTGATACTCTAGTAGGTTTCAATGACAGTGAAGCAAATATCTGAAGTAAACAACCAACCATCATAATATACATTTATTGAGAGAAGTTATACCAGAAGAACAAAATCAATGAGGATTCTCTAGCAAAATGGCCCCAATGTTAACAAAAAGTGATCAAGTATGGACAGAAATGGTCCTTTGAAAGTTGAGGATAATGGCCAAAGTATATGACTCACTTCAGAAAAGTGAAATTGATTTTAATTCACTAATAGTTATTTTATTCTAGGTATCTCTACATTTAGTAATAGCTACTGAATTCTCAGTACTATCAAGTATTGTATTATTCTTAAACTTTTTGAGAAAGTAAGGTATATAAATGTCTATTGAATAACTTACCTTTGGATTTGTAAAAATAATTACAGATACTCTGACTTTTACAAATTAATTAATGTGTTTGAAGATTAATAATGACACATTGAAATTTAATAAGCCAACTTTGAAGTATGTTTGTCAATAAGTATTTTCAATTTTCTTTCAGTCCAAATTCATGGAAAATATTAAATATAATTTAAAAAGTAAGCTGTTACATGGGATCAAAGGCAATTGTAGAAAACTAGATTGTAAAATAAGACAAATCTGGAAATTGAAAAATTAGCAAGTACCTCATGTAAGAAATAGAAAATGCTTTTAGTTCAGCTGAATTTTCTTTATTTTGAGGGGAAAGCTTTATTAAAGGCACAATGATTATAGAGGGGAAAATGAAAACATTCTAATCAGTGGAGCACTACAAATAAACTCTCTTTTTACTCATCTGAACAATAAAAATATTTCTGAAACTTAAAGCTTTTTTTATTCATTAAATATAGCATTGCCACTATATATATATATGTATATATGTATATATATATATATATATATATACACACACACACATACATAAAATCAGTGTTTAATGACAAAAACAGCAGCTTCCCTAAATGTTTTGAAGAGGGAGCAGCTAAAAATAGGAAAGTTGAGGCTTAAACAACTGCGATAAGATGCAGGAATACAGGTCATAGAAACACAAAGGATGGTCTCAGTGGCCTCTAGCACCCAAATGAGTATTTCCTAGAATAGTGTTCAGAAGTCACCATGGATGACATGAGCTATCAATATTACCTATGTGAATAATTCTCAGAAGACAATCTAAAAACTGCAGTAAATCACAAAATCTTCTGTCTGATGATTTCCACATGATTTACCAAAGCTGCCGCAGAAGAATAATGAGTTCTCTTTCTTTTCCATCTTCCCAGAGGCATCTGCCCATTCACTGGTAGAATGTGACAGAGTCTTCTGAGGGGAGTTGGGGAAATGGTTCAGGCCTTACATATCCACAGGGGTAAGTTTGAAAACAGAGATGGTACTGAGTATGAAAACACAGCTGGCCTATTCTTTCACCTTGCTTTTACATGTGCTTTAGTTAAAGGGAATTTTATATTTTTGAACTAATAAATGTTTATTATAAACCAAGTAATTATATATTGGTTTGGTTCCTTATACCATTTTAAACATTTATGGAGTATACATATTTGGGAAAATAGTTGTTTAGGCTTAATCTATTTACTATTCACCCATTCAAACAGTTCAATACAACCATTCACTGAAATTCTTCCAATTAATGTCAGCAAAGACTAGCTGCCAATGCCAACAGTCCTTTTAAAATTCTTGTAACATTTTACTTCTCTTTATATCACCAGTAGGACTTCGTATTCTTGAAGTCTTTGCTCATCTGACCTTTCTTATATACCTGTTCTTATTCAGCATCTATTTCTTTTATAATTGCATTTTGTTTTTTTCTCTTCCTTCTTTCTTTATTAACATTATTTTTTCCCCAAGTCTTCTGTTTTTCTCTCACCTCCATAAATTCTGTGTTTGTATTAATAATCTATCCATGACTTCAGCTATAGGCCAGTAATTCGTAAAGGTTTACATATAATTCTCTGGCCTGAATTCCAGACTCATAAACACTAAATAACTCTATTTAAATATCTCACAAAAATTATAACTTCTCCTTATACAACAATAAGAAACATAGAATAACATCAAATTAAAAAAAAACTGAAGATCTTATACCCTCACAAACATGAATCATAGAACTAATTGTAAATTTTTTAAAAACTATAAAACTTCTAGAAAATAACAAAGAAAAAAAATCTAGCTGAACTTGGGTTTGGCTATGATTTTTTAGATATAACACCAAAAGCACAATCCATGAGAGAAAGAACTGATAAACTGAACTTATCAGTTTCATTAAAATAAAAATTTCTGCTCTAAGAAAGACTAGCTACAGACTGGGAGAAAATATTTGCAAAAGATATATCCAATACAGAACAGTAATCAGAAATGTACAAAGAACTTCTTAAAATTCAACAAAAGAAAAGAAACAACTCATTTAAAAATGGGCAGAAGTCCTGAACTAATACCTCACCAGTAAGATACACAGATGACAAATAAACATATGAAAAGATGCTCCAATCATGTCATTAGGGAAATTAAAATTAAAACAACAAGAATACACTACACACCTATTAGAATGGCCTAAATTCATAAAAGTAAGACCACCAAAAGCCGATGAAACTGTGGAACAACAGGAATTCTCATTCACTGCTGGTGGGAATACAAAATGGTACAGCCACTTTGGAAGATAGTTTGACAGTTTCTTACAAAATTAAACATATTTGTGTATGATTCTTGATTTTGGCTCAAGTCATGATCTTAGGGTCATGAAATTGACCCTTGTGTCTGTCTAGGATTCTCTCTCTCCTTCTGCCCCTTCTCCCTACTCTCTCTCTCTAAAATAAAATAAATTACTTAAAAAACCCCAAAATAAACATACTCTATCATAATTATATTCCTTAGTATTTAACCATAGTAGAAAATTTATGTTCATACAAAAATCTACACACACGTATCTATAGCAGCTTTATTCCTAACTGGTAAAATTTGGAAGTAACCAAGATATCCTTCAGTAGGTAAATGGATAAACAATGATACATGTAGACACTAGAACACTAGAACATTATTTAGTGCTAAAAGAAGTGAGCTGTCAGGGATCCCTGGGTGGCTCGGCAGTTTTGCACCTCCTTTGGCCCAGGGCGTGATCCTGGAGTCCTGGGATTGAGTCCCGCGTCGGGCTCCCGGCATGGAGCCTGCTTCTCCCTCTGCCTGTCTCTCTCTGTCTCTCTGTCTCTCTCTCTGTCTGTCATAAATAAATACAAATAAATCTTAAAAAAAAAAGGAATGAATTGTCAAGCCATGAAAAGACATGAAAGAAACTTAAAAGTGTACTATTACTAAGGGAAAGAAGCCAATCCAAGAAGGCTATATACTGTATGATTCCAAATATATGATATCCTGGAAACAGCAAAACCCATAGAGGAGACAACACCAAATGTGAACCCCTATATAAACTATGGACTTTGTGTGATAAAGATGTGTCAATGTACGTTAATGAATTGTTAACCTGGTCTGGTGGGGAGGTTGATAATTGGGGAGACTATTCATATGTAGGGATAGGCGGTAATGGGAGATCCTTGTAATTTTGCCTCAGTTTTGCTATGAACCTAAAACTGCTCTGAAAAATAAACTATACTTCTTTTAAAATAAAAAACTTGGCTTACTATACCCACTGTTTTGGTTAGCATCATTATTTAGTGAACTAAATTAACAAACTCAATAACCTGCAGTCAAAAGTCCCATCCCCCAAACTCTCAAATTACAAAACCCACAAATTTTGGGACTATTTCACCTCTTCCTTTCTTAATAATTCACTTCTAAATTTTCATTCGTATGGACTGAATTGAGGCACAAAGTTAAGCTATTGGAAAATAATATTGTTTACCTTTCAATCATAAGTGCTTCTTTATTGAATCCATTAACTACATTAATGCTAGAAACATGTTTTAAAATGTAGTTTATGCTTTTCTTATATTTAAAATTGGGCATTATATCTGTAAGATGAAAGATAAAGACTAACTTCCTTAAAATGGAATAAAGATCTGTCATATTTTGATATATAGCCTCCCTACCATTCTCATTCCCTGCCACCTTCTGGAATGCAATATAAGTGCCCCTTTCACTGTCTCCTGAATGTATAGTTTCCTCCTTCTCTCTCTTTCTTTCTTTCTTTCTTTCTTTCTTTCTTTCTTTCTTTCTTTCTTTCTTTCTTTCTTTCTTCTCTCTCTCTCTCCTCTCTCTCTCTCTCTCTCTCTCTTCTCTCACACTTTTCTACAGCTTCTGTCTAGAATTCAGGCCTTCCTTTGTTCAATTTAAATCATCTATAAACTTTTTAATGTATGAGTCTAAGTAATTTTCTTTGGTGTCCTTCAAGTCCTTAGAGTTGGACTCTAAGTGTGTGTGTACCACTCCAATCTGTGCACACATAGCAAAATGTTCAAAATATCATTGGACAGCACTAATTTTCCAAACCAAATAACTCAATTTGATAGAACTATATGACATGATGAGAAATCTCTAGGTGATCAATACAGAAATAAAGAGCTCAAATAAACGAATACAAATTTTTGTATATTGATGAGCAACATGTATTATTGAAGGAGATGTATTAGACTCTAGAGTGTTTTAATTAATGAAAGATATTGACAGGTTATCAAAAGCTAACAGCAATGACATAGAAAAGACAAATGACATAGTTCACAAAGCATCTGTCCAAGGAACAGTCTCCTCTCCAGATTAGGAAGCAAACAAGCAACTTGTCTTTTCAGTTTGCAGGAGCCACACAGAAGTATAGTCAGTTTAGACACAGGGATTACATACAGTGATACATCTATTCTTGACCTGAAGCGCATCTTCTTTATGATACAGTTCAGGGCTCACCTTTGTTGACATAGCAAAAGAAGACTGAATGCCTCATCCCACCTTTTTTTCTTAGATCCCTGCAGGATCTTTTCATATCTTTTACAGCAATGGTATCACTGTGTACTGCAATTACCTGGTTACCTGGAGTCCTTTATCTGAGTGCCCAATTTGGGGGGAATGACTATTTGTTTCTTGTCTTTACCTCACAACACATGGCTATTTATAGTTGTTCAATACTTGCTGAATATTGATGAAAGCATTATGTATGAGAATTCACTGATAATGACTCCAATAAACTCAAGTCACCCTCTGTAATAGCGCAGACTATATTGCTTGAAAAATGCCATTCAATAAATCAACTTGATGAAGGAGATATAGAACTCTGGAAACAGTGAAGGAAGTAAAATTCAGATTTGGGATGGTGATGGGGATATGCTGAGCAACTTATCAGTATAATTTATATAGAGCAAGAGTCACTTTTTTAATGTTTAGTTCTATGCATACAGACATATGCAGCCAGTGGTGTAATCACTACCATAATAAAAATATACTTTCTAACAGCCCTCAGAAATTCCACATGCTCTAGTGTAGACACCTCCTCCCATTACTGGAGGCTTTAAAGTCTCGACCATGGCTTTAAAAGAAATGACAAAATTCTTTAAGAATTATATCCTGATTTACAGCAGTAAATCAATTTTTAATTCAAATTTTCATTTATAAACTTGAATTTTATAACTGCCACCAAATATTGCCAGTTGTTTTTCTTGAAGTAACTGGCTTTCTTCACTGACTTCTGAGAAAACATCTGACCAAGTACCAAAATATGGATGACCAAATTTTGTTAATTTGTTAAATAAGTAATAATGTTTCACAAAATAAGTGACTAATTTAGCTCATAACACAAAAAAAAAATTCTTGGAGACAATACTTCCATTCTTTCATAGAGAATGTTAAACTCAATGTGCACTCAATGGCTAAGATTTAATAAAATGAATAACTTTCACTGCTTCATCAATGTGTTGGTTACATCATCAGAGAAGTAGACATTAAGATAAAATTGTATTTGAAAGAAATTTACTGGGAAAATAGCTGTGGAAAAAAATATAGTGATCCACATGGGTCAGACCACAGTGCAGGTCTGACCCCAAGTCATGGAGAAATGAAAGAGGATTTAGCAGGAAACACATGAGACTGAAATTCAGTTGGGGAACCTGGGTGGCTCAATTAAGTGGCTGACTTCAGCTCAGGTCATGATCTTGGGGTCCTGGGATTAAGCCCCACACTGAGCTCTGCACTCAGCCAGGAGTCCACTGGAGATTCTCCCTCTCCCTCTGCCTCCCCGCCCCCCCACTTTCTGTCAAGTAAATAAATAAAATCTTTAAAAACAAACAAACAAACAAACAAACTGCAGTTCAGTTGTATAGAATGTTTGGCAAGGGCACTGGTGAGTCTTCCAGCCATAGTTTCCCACTAGAGGGGACACAATCCCCAGGAACAAGCTTGCTTTAGTGTCCCTGCTACCTTCAGCCATTACGGCTAGAAGCAACCAAAGGATTTCTGAGTTCAGCCACTGGGGCATTGTAGTTAGAGATCTGAGAGGCACCTTCTTACAGCTGCTACAATCAGGGACATTTATAAGGAAAACCAGAGTGTTTTTTTTTCTTTTTAATATAATGCGTAGTGGTCACGAATATAATATCTGTCAAGTACAGACCGTTACTAACACCTTGATTTGTGCCAACACATCATTGTTTTTGCAACATCCAGGAAAATGTCAACAGAGTGAAAATAGCAAATAAAGTCTTGACAGTATTTATAAAAAGATTTTGATTCCTGGAAAATGTCTTGAAGTCTTCCAGAGACATGTTAGAAACCGCTATGCTAGATCAAATTAGGAAATACTGATTTTAAACATTCCTTTTCTTTTTAAAATCATGATTTTAAACATTCCTTTTCATTTCTGAGTTGTATTCCATTCTATGGATATACCAGTTTGTTTCTCATCTCTTCTGTTGAATAATTCACATTCATGTTTTGTTTTGTTTTTCCAGTTTGGGGCAATTATTTATACTGTTGCTATAATCATTCTGTGGGAATATGAGTTTCTGTTTCTCTGGAGTAAATACCTAGGAGTCAGATTGTTGGAGATCTCAAACGCATGCTCCTCATTATAAAGAACTACCAAACTGTTTTACATGTTGAATTTCCAGGAGCAAGGACTGAAAACTATGGTGAGAGAGAAGAAATTAGCTGTTGTTGGAGGTTGGAGTAGTAAATACAAAAGAGTAGCAGGTGAGAGGTTTTTGGATGATGAACTGATCTATATTCTATCAGGGAGGGTGGTACACAAATCTATAAATGTCTTAAAATTCATCAATAAAGGAGTCAATTTTACTGTATATTGATTTATACAATAAAACTAAAGCAAAAATAAATGAATATGGTTTAGAAAAAAATTATAAATCAAAACTGAATCTCTTGGGATCCCTGGGTGGCACAGCGGTTTAGCGCCTGCCTTTGGCCCAGGGCGCGATCCTGGAGACCCGGGATCGAATCCCACGTCGGGCTCCCAGTGCATGGAGCCTGCTTCTCCCTCTGCCTGTGTCTCTGCCTCTCTCTCTCTCTCTCTCTGTGTGACTATCATAAATAAATTTAAAAAAAAATTAAAAACTGAATCTCTCTTTGACACCTTTTAGTATCTATTGCCTTGTTATTTCATTGTGTAGAAGCCTTACAAAAATGAAAATATCACTAATTTCATGGTTTATCTATAGCCAATGCCAAAGTTTCAAAACAGTACCTCAAATGGGAATGTGAAGGAAATCAATGAAAATATCACACTTGTCTTATATGTTTCTTTGAACTTAAACACCAACAACTGGAAATAGGCACAATGCCATCCAAACAGATAGGCTTGAACCTCTACCAGGCAGTTAGATATGTATGTATGTATATCAAACAGACAACGTCCCTGCTCATGAAATCAGAATTTATGTCACTCAAAACTTGTCCACATATTTTCAGTGCAAGGTTGTTGATGTAGTCAAGGAAAGTAAAGAAAATAATACTGTGAACGTAGCTGATGGCTAGCATCTCTGACAAAAAAAAAGAAAAAAAAATCACAATCTCTTCTTTTTCTGCTTTCCTGATTTTAGTCTTTGTTTGCATCAACACTTTCTGTCTTAAAGCAATCTACAGCAGTACTGCATTTCATGTTTTGTGACATAAGAATCATTTATTCATAATACATGAAAATATTTTTTAAAGATTTTTATTTATTTATTTATTCATAGAGAGAGAATGAGAGGCAGAGACACGGGCAGAGGTAGAAGCAGGCTCCATGCAGAGAGCCGGACGTGGGACTCGATCCAGGGGCCTGACGTGGGACTCGATCCAGGGTCTCCAGGATCACGCCCTGGGCTGCAGGCGGCACTAAACCGCTGCACCACTGGGGCTGCCCTACATGAAAATATTTTATATAATAAAGTGAAATGAAATAGGAGCAACAGAATGATACCTTTAGTAAAGTATGATACCTTTACTGATTGCATAAAGCTTCTCCAAAATTATCACATTTGAGCCTAATGACAAACCATGGAAATAAGTATGGAAGGTGTTCTTTTCCCATTACAGAAGATGATGTAGTAGACAGAAAAATACCCCTTCCCCAACAAAGATAGCCAAGTCCTAATTCGTAGAATTTGTGACTGTCATCTTGTATTATGAATAGGACTTTTCAGATGTCTCTAAGTTACAGATACTGATTGGGTTCAATATAATCACAATGACATTATGAGAGGGTGGCAGGAGGATCAGAATCCTAGAAGGAGATGTGATGATGCAAGCATGAGTTGGAGTGAGACAAAAGAGACACAAGCCAGGGAATGTAGGGCAGGCTTCAAAAGCCAAAAAAAAAAAAAAAAAAAAGAGCAAAGAAATGGATTCTCCCCTGGAACTTCTAGAAGGAATGTAATCTTGTTGACACTTCGATTTTAAAACTTAACTCCAGAACTAGTAAGTGTAACTTTAAGCCACTTGTTCATCATTAATTTGTTAAAGTAGAAATAGAAAGCTAACACAGATGAGACTAAGATTCAGAAATTATAAATAATTTTACTCAAAACCTCAAAGCAAATACATTTTTGTGCCTAGTTCTAACCAAGAATAATTGACTTGTTTTTAGGGGTAATCCCATCATCCACACATAACTGTTAAAATACAATCTAATGTAAAGAAAGCCTCAAGAGACATAAAAAGATCTATATTAAAAACCTGGGTTGGGAGCACCTGGGTGGCTTAGTGGTTGAGCATCTGCCTTTGGCTCAGGTATGTTCCCGGGGTCCAGAGATCAAGTCCCACATCAGGTTTTCCACAGGGAGGCTGCTTTTCCCTTTGCCTATGTCTCTGCCTCTCTCTGTGTGTCTCTCATGAATAAATAAATAAAAATCTTAAAAAAAAACAAAAAACTTGGGTTAGGAAAAATCAAAAGCAAAACAAGACATTAGAAGAGCCCCCCACCCCCCCGAATCAGTCAGGATATAATGATTCACATGAACATTGATAAGAGTTAAAGGCATTTTAGGAAACTGATAAAAGTCAAAATTACTCTTGGTTTCCTTAAATCACCAATAAGATGAACCTAAAGTAAATATGCAAACTGTTTCTGATTTTTTTTATGCAATGACCAGTCAGGTGACATCACAAGAGGAGACAGAGGAGAGGCTCAGGAAAACACAGTTTGATATGCTCACAGGTCCTAGAGACAGGAGACATGCCATGCCATGGAGGGCCACATTAGAAAGTCACTAAGGGGATCAGGAGGCAGGAGATAGAAGGGAGGAGAAAAACCAGAGCCTTTACTGGAGTTTCTTCAGGAATGGAAAAGCAGGACAGGGTGAATTGTTTAGGACTGGTTACTTTGGATAATTTCAATTTGGTTGTCCCTACTTAACCTGGCACTACACCCAGGGATGTCTGAGGCAAATGAAAATTGCTTCCTTGGGTATAAGGGCCAGAGAGAGGAAGTATGGCTCTGGATTACTTAGTTCACATGTCAGAGGCATATTACCAGCTGGGCCCTTTATTAGCCCTAAGAATTAGCTAGTCCAAAAGGAATAGTCTCCCTTCTGTCAGAAAGGTTTTTCAGGATGCCAAAATATCATAATAGAAAAGTATAGAAAAGTAAAAATATATAAAATACACATACATTTAATTTTAAAGTTTTTGTTTTGTTTTGCAATTAGAAACTAATCTTTATATTATACAAGAGATTTGAGAATTGGGAATTGATTAACATCTTCTAACTCACACTCAATCCAGAACAAACGCTGGAGGAGTTACCTGGAAGGGAGATTGACCTGCAAATTTAAAATCAATCTCTTGTTCTCATTCTCTGCATATAAAAGTGGATTAAGATAGGGTGGCTCTATCCTTGATGGACTCCTCTCTACCGCTAAATGGAACTGAATAGGAAATTCAGGAAGATGTCTTTCCAGGCTTTGTTGAATGAAGGACATCTTAATCGATGCCTTAAGGCTTTATGTAGAACTGAAAATATAAATATAATAGATTCTGTATATACAATCTTAAAAAAAACTCACTTATGCTCATAAGTTTTCACTAAAAGATATATAACATATATACACATTTAACATATATACACACTTTTTAAAAGATTTTATTTATTTATTCATGAGAGACACAGAAAGAGAGAGAGAGACAGAGACAGAGACACAGGCAGAGGGAGAAGCAGGCTCCATGCAGGGACCCTGATGTGGGACTCAATCCCAGGTCTCCAGGATCAGGCCCTTGGGCCAAAGGCAGGTGCTACACTGCTGAGCCACCCAGGGATCCCCATATATACACATTTTTTAAACTTGAGTGTCCAAAGAAGTCATTCTGATTAGCCATGCTTTATTTTATCTCATAAAATGTTGAATTTCTAGATTGTTTTTAAAGCCAACATTAGAATTCTCTGAGGTGGTTCAATCTTGACCAACATAATCTACACTTGATTTTAGCCCAAAGGCCAAAAAGCAACTAACTAATCTAATGTTCACTGTTCATAACCAGTTATATCTCACTGAGAGAAATATTCTTCCTGTTTCTTTCCCTCTCCACCTCCACTCTGCTACCATCCATGCCCAATCTGCCTCCCCGAAGGACAATTTAAATAGTAAGATTTCTTACACTGTTCATAAAACCTCTAAATGTTTACCTAACGTAACCAAACTGCACCCCAGCATGCTGTCTTAAAAAACTCTATTCCTTCCTCCTTCATATAATATTCACTTGCACAGTTTGTACTGGGGACATTAGACTATGTTTTAAAACTAGTACATGACCTTCTCTCACATCTGATTGGTGAACCACCATTCATCCTTTAAACCTAAACTCGAGATTTTTTTAACCACCTTTGTCTGAACTCCCAAAGTCAATGTTAGAGTTTCTTGCTTTGTGTCACCCAATGTGGTTTATAAATGTTCCTATTATACTAATAATCACAATTAACTTTCCCCCTATGACATTATGAGTTATTTAAGTGCAGAGATCAATTATTGATCAAATTTCAATCCCCTATGCCTAGTATAGCCTAGAGATTGACTGTCACATAACACGGATTAGTTAATTTTTTGTATTTTTCAATAAACTGAACAACTTTTACCTTATACTTAGAGAAGTATTATCAAATATACATTGGCTGGAGTAATCTCATCCTGTTAATTTATTTAAAAATTTCAAAGTTCAAATGTTCAAATAGTCTAATTTCAGTATTATCCTACATCCTTTATAATGTACACATATTTTAGAAGCAAATCACCTTGCTCATTAACTCATGTATTTTCCTGGAAGAAATTGGTTTGTTTGCCCAGCAACATCTACTTTCACTTTAGTTGAAATTGGTAAAACTGCCACAGGGAAGAATTGACATTTTCCATCAATTTCTAGAAAGTGCAGTAGTACCAAATGTCATCAGACTTGAGTTATATTGGGAATTATTTTGAATTGCTCATGTACATGCTTGCAAAGTTTAATGTCAATCTTAGTGGCATAACAAGTAGTGCAATCTAGTGTCTAGAGCAGCAGACTGGCTCTAAGGTTAGTGAGTATTGCCTTCGGTTCAATCAATCAAATACTTTTGGACACTTTTTATGATATTAATGTTAGGCTAAAACTGTGTGGCTCAAAAAGATGCGGAAGATAGTCTACTCAAAATAATCATTCAATCTAGATGAAGGAGAAAAATAAACATATAAAAATACTGAATAAGAAGTCAGATGGGTAATTGTATTGTACAGCTTAAGGAAATATGTTTTTTAGTTCAAAGCCATATATCCTGAATAGTAAAATCATAAAGTGAGTGACAAATTTTTAAGGATAGATGGATTTTACAAATTGTTAGCTGAGAAGAGAAGTTCAGATAATAAGAGCAAAGGATCTGGGCAGGTTTGAGATCCAAGTCGTTTGGAATGATCTGAGAGGTTTTTTTCTCAGTAAGATGCTTTAGAACAGATGAAGGATGCACATTGCCTGAAAAGGCTGAAATGGGGAATGAGAAAGGGCTATAACATAAACAAAGGGACAAAATCAGAATTCAATACGGAGTATAAACAGCATACATTTAGACAAGAGGATACTCAGATGGCCTTTTCCCATTAATTATCATCAGGTTGAAGGTAAATAGAAAATGTCCATGTACCAGCATTTCTTCAGGTGTTATGAAGGGAGAGATTACCAGCAAATAGACGGCTAAAGTCATGGACTTGCTTCTACCAGTTACTTAATCTTTCTATTCCCATTGTTTTAATCTGTAAAATGGAAATAATATGTGCTAGGAACTAATAGTGTTCCAGGAATTTACTGGATTATCTGGAGAATAAAATAAAATAATACATGTAAAAAGTCCTCAGCACAGTTCCTGACACATATTATATAACCATTAGCTCCTCTCCTGTCTTGCAAGGAAAAACAAACAAAACAAAACAAACATCTAAAAAGAGAATGCCACCAATGAACTGATTGGTAATTTCTACAAAAAGAGAAACATATTTCCTAAAGTTTTTCATAAGTACATTAAACAAAATAAGAGTATCTGGACAAAAAGGATGGCAAATAAATAAATAAATAAATAAATAAATACCCACATGTAAAGCATAGGCTTCAACTAAATTACAAATGTCTTGCACAGAACTGGTATTTCAATTTCTTATATGCAATGACACTTGGAAAAATTGGGTACTCACAGAAAATTGTTTTTTCAGTTTTGAAAAGATATCAAATATATGTAATCAGTCATAAGTGTCTTTCATAGGAACAACTATTTTCCAGTTGAAATCTACAACTCCTGCATCTCAGGGCAAGTACTACATGTTAAGTGCCCTCCTTACCTGTAATTGGGGCACTACACAGGAATCACAGCACCTAATTTGCTTTGGCAGCACCATGACAGCAGGTTAGCACTTAGTATTCTCTGGACAAAAGAAAGAATGATGAAGCACAGCTGTTTTTAAAAGCAGCTCAAACTGGAAGCTGAATAGGATGAAGCTACAACATGTCAAAGCACAATTTAGCAAATACATTGTGAAACTGTGTCAAGCATAAAGGGTTAGCAGAAACTCACAAAAAAGCAAAAGGAAGTCACAGAAAATCTTTTGAAAATTTTGATTTAAGAGGTTATGTGAGAAAGGCTTTAGGTTGCCTAGAACCCGCTTCTCATTTAGGAACACATTTGGTTTGCTTTTACAAAGGAACCACAGGGCACGTGTTTTTGTAAAGCTCCCTAATACACTGGCAGAGTAAAACTTTGCTTTAAGCTATGCAAATGCATTAAATAAAGTTTTCGATTTTTAAAAAATACTGCATACTCATTAGATCATATCAGCTCTACTAATAATCACAAATGATTTTTATTTTAATTTATAATAATGATTAATTGGCACCAACTGGCTAGAATACTGTGTTGAAGATTATTTTTTAAAGATTCTATTTATTTATTCATGAGAGACACAGAGAGAGAGGCAGAGACATAGACAGAGGGAGAGGCAGGCTCTCTGCAGAGAGCCCCATGTGGGATGAGCCAAAGGCAGTCGCTCAACCACTGAGTCACCCAGGCTTCCCAAGTGCTGAAGATTTTAAACGTACACCAAGTTCAGTGAGAGAGGTATGATTTACTATGTTTGATGTGACAATAGAGAGGTTTCACACATACTGTACACTTGACAGGTATCAATTTAACTTGAATATATG
This sequence comes from Canis lupus baileyi, assembly GCF_048164855.1. Taxonomy (NCBI): domain Eukaryota; kingdom Metazoa; phylum Chordata; class Mammalia; order Carnivora; family Canidae; genus Canis; species Canis lupus. The sequence continues at coordinate 23,795,476 of NC_132861.1, read as the reverse complement.
ATAATCACCTCATTTCAATAATTAAAAAAGCAAAGTAGATTTCATTTATTTAATACAGTTTTAATGCTATAAACAAGTAGCAGGAATAACCAAGCAATGTATGTATCATTATATATTAGAACAAAACAATCACGGCAATAAATGATTCATCAAAAATGTATTATGTCTCAGAAGACCCACAATATTTGTTTATGTCTTTGTATTAGAATTTATCATACTATGTTTTCTCCTCACACAGACTGAATTTTTTGAGGATCATATTAATTTTATACCTAAGCTAACACACTGTGTATAATATAATAGGTCCTAACTGAACTTTGTTGAATGAACCAGCAAAGGCAGGAAGGATGAAAAATTTAGTGGAAAAGAAAATAAAGAGGTTTCAGAGAATGAACAAAGTACTGAAGGTTTTTGAAATTAGAGTCAATATTTATTGAAAAGCAGAAAAACATTTAAGGTAGGTGAAGGGACAACTAAATTATTTTGATTGTATGCCTATTTTTCTACTATCCTTATTGTTGGAAAGTACAAGCTATCAACTTCTCTAATATCTATGATCCTATTCTGACAGAAGTTGGAAATCAGTGTAGATCTTGGAAGAACAATTAAAGTCCAGAATACCACTACAATACATCCATTATATGGCCTTTGCTGTGATTTGCATTAACATACTTCAGAATAAACCATAATGTGTGTGTGTGTGTGTGTGTGTGTGTGTATCATGAGGCAAACATATATTTGTAGATGGCTGCTGTAATCTAGAACCTAAGGATAGTTAGCATGTGAGGTAACAAAATCAAGAACCAAAGCTCCTTAGTGGCTCAGTTGATTAGGCATCTGACTCTTGTTTTCAGCTCAGGTCTTGATCTCAGGGTTTTGAGTTCAAGCTCTCACCAGCACCAAGCTGGGCATGGTGCCTACTTAGGAAAAAAAAAGAATCAAAGCTCTTGATAATGTCATATGTACTTCAATCAAGAATCAATACACTGAGAGGTAATCATATATGGTTTCAACTCTGTTAATAGCATTAGTATCAAAGTTTGTTCATAGTAGAAATATCATATAGGTATCTCAAACTATGCATTAAAAAGATACAGAATACGGGGCCCTTGGGTAGCTGAGTCAGTTAAGCATCCAACTCTTGGTTTCAGCTCAAGTCATGATCTCAGGGTCATAATACTGCATCCCCAGTGGGGTTGATATGGAGTCTGCTTCTTTCCCTCTCCTTCTGCCCCTCCCCTGGTTTGTGCATTCATGTGCATACTCATACCTTCTCTCTCTCAAATAAATAAATAAATAAATCCTTTTTAAAAAAGATATAATCTAGCCAGACAAATGTTACCATAATACTTCTCAATCATGAGTTCTGTTGGCCTTTCATTGCTCTTTTCACAATGGATCTATGCCACTTCACTCATTTACAAGGCCTGCTGGTCCTTCAGCCTACATACCCTTTCAATTATGTCCAAGTCAAGCCTTATGCAAAGTGCTGATGATAAGTGCCTTTGTTAGCAAATGTAAATTCCCAGAGGTGTAGAACAGGTGTATGACTGTTTTTCTTGAATCCTAATAATATCTGTATGCATGGGGATTTGTGGCCTAAGACTTACTTTAACTATGATATTTCCACCTAATTATTTGGCCTCTAAAATTATCTACCCAGTATCAGCTAACAATATTTACCACAGGCCACAAAATTGCCTTGATACTTTCTGAGCCACCAAATTGGCCTTGGCCAATTTGCAATAGTAATGCTTCCATTGCCAATATGCTACCATTGTGGCTATTAATGTTATCCAAACAGTGAGTAGTCCCATTTTGATAATTATATATTTCAGGCAATGGCCTTTTCTAGTTTATGCGCCTATATCAGACTCCTTTCTTATACTGTAAGCATATTAGAGGTTAAGGGAGAAGTCTGGGCTTCCTTCTCATCTTTAATATTAGCAATATAAAGGGAGATGATACAGTTATCTATGATTCCCCTCTAATCATAAAGAATAGGTTAGTAAGGGAATTATATGAGAATTAGACCAGGCCCATTATATAGAAAAAAAATGTAACTTCAAAGCGTCTGCCAAGTGTTTGTGATTTTTTAACATCTGCTGTATTCTAATCAGGAGTATACACTCCAAGGGTGATTATCTGAGATATTAAAGAACAAAAAAAAAAAAAAGAGAGAGAGAGAGAGAGAGAGAGAAATTGATAGAAATACAATACTAGGAGACTTCAATAGCCCACATTAAATAATAATAGAATATCCAGAAAGAAAATCAATAAAGAAACAGTTGATGTGACCAACACTGTAGACCAAATACATAGACATTGACAGAATTTTCCACTTACCAGCAGAAAACCAAAAATTTTTAAGTACACACAGAACATTCTCCAGTATAGATCACATGTTAGTCACAAAATAAATTTTCATAAACTTAAGAAGAAAATCATTCTAAGTATCTTTTCTGACTATAATGGAATGAAACTAGAAATTGCTAAAAGTAAATAAACCAAGAAATTAAAAAACATGTAGAAACTTAACAACACACACTTCAATAACTATTAGGACAAAGAGGAAATCAAAATGGAACTTTAAAATGTTCTTGAGATAAACAAAAATAAAAACACAAAATGCCAACATTTGTGGAATGCAGCAAAGGCAGTACATAGTGATAAATGCCTACATTTAAAAAGAAGAGAAACTGCTTAGCAATATATAGTCATGAAATCCTTAAGTTGTATGCCTAAAACTAATTAAAAAATTGTATGTCTTTTATATCTCTTTTAAAAAAGATTTAGGGGATCCTGGATTACTCAGTCTGTCAAGCGGCTAACTCCTGATTTTAGTTCATCACAATCTTAGGGCTCAATAGCCCTAAATCAGGCTCCACATTAGCATGCAGCCTGTTTGGGATTCTCTCTCCCTCTCCCTCTACTCCTCCCCCTGCTCGTGTTTTCTCTCTCTCTCTCTCTCCAATAAATAAATAAATATTTTTTAAAAAGATCTCAAATTAAGCCTAACATCTAAAGTGAAGAAACTAGAAAAAAATCTAAACTCAAATTAGCAGAAGAAGTAAATAATAAAGATTAAAAAAGAAAAAATAGAAAAACAACAGAGAAAATTGACAAAACTAAGAGTTGGTATTTTAAAAAGATAATCAGCAAACTCTTAGCCAGACTAACTAGCAAAAAGGGAGAGAAGATTCAAATAAATAAAATAAAAAATGGATTACAGACATAAAATGAAGACTCAGGAATAAAAAGGATCATAAAGAATTAATATGAAAAATTATTCACAAAAATTAACTCAAAATCTATTAAAGACTTAAACATTAAATCTGAACCCATACAATTCCTAGAATTCCTAGAAGAAAACATAGAATAAAAGCTCTATAACATCGATCTGAGCAATATTTTTTTTTGAAATGACACCAGAAGTATAGGCAACAAAAGCAAAAGTAGAAAAGTGAGATCACATCAGTTGAAAAAGTTTCTGCAAGATAAAGGAAAGAGAGTGAAAATGTAACCAATGGAAAAGGCAAAAATATTTGCAAACTATGTATTTATGTGGGGTTACTATTGAAATTATATAAGAAATTCATACAACTCAATAGCAAGAAAAAAGTCAATCAATTAAAAAATGGGTGAAGAATCTGAATAGACGTTTCTTATAAGTAGACATACAAATAGCCAACAGATATATGAAACAATGCTCAGTGTTACTAATCATCAGTGCAATGTAAATCGAAACCGCAAGAGATGTCACCTCATACCAGTTAGAATGAAAGACAAATGATAAATGCTGATAAGGATGTGGAGAAAAATGGTACAGTTGTGTACTGTTGGGCATGCAAACTACTACAGTCACTTTGGCAAACTGTATGGAGATTCCTCAGAAATATTTTAAAAAGAACTCCTTATGATCCAGCAATCCCTCTTCTGCATATATATCCAAAATAAATGAAGTCAGTAAGTGTAAGAAATATCTGCACTCCTAAGTTCACTGTAGTATTATTAACATTAGCTAGGAAAGATAGGAAAATAATCTAATATCCATTGATAGGTGAATGAATAAAGGAAGGAGACATGGTATACACTCACAATGGAATAGTCAGCCTTTTAAAGAAGGAAATCCTGCCATGTGTGATAACATGGATATGTCTAGAAGGCATTATGCTGAGTGAAATAAACCAGGCCCAGAAAGACAAATATTATATGACCTCATTTATATGTGGAATCTAAAGAGGTGAACTATAGAAGCTGAGAGTAGAATGATAGGCGCACAATGAATACATCCTAGAGATCTAATGGACAGCATGTTTACTATAGTTAATAATACTGTTTTAGATAGTTGAAATCCTCCCACCACACACACACAAAATAATTATGTGAATTGATGACTATATTAATTAGCTTCACTGTGGTAATAAATTTGCAATGTATACATATACCAAACAATATTTTGTGCATCTTAAATATATACAATTTTTATTTGGCAAAAAAAATTAAAACCAGAAGACCCCAAAAAGCATTTTCATTCAAAGGAAACTACTTAAAGCTACATTACCTCCATATGTACAAAGTGGTATTAATTAGCAAAATATGTCAGAAATTATCTTTGGTTGTGGAAATGTTCACTGGCATATCAAATGCTTAAAAATATACCCAGTTATTGTGACATAGAATAATATATGTGAGACAGAAGACACTTTAGAAATCATGTGGTCCCAATATCTATATTATAGAAGAGAATTCTGAAGCAGAGAAAGTGTAGATCGCTATTATGACAATTAGAAGTAGAAACAAGACTATCATGGAGTACTTAGCTGAGAATATGTGTTGTGGATATAGACTTGTGTTTACATCATATTTTGGCTGCTTAAGACTTGTGATGCTGGGCCAAGTTACTTAATTTACTGTTCTTCAGATTATTCTCATGTAAAAGGAAAATAATATTACTTACTGGCTTATTTGGGATGTTGTAAGGAGGTAATATAATGTAAAAGCATTTAATGGTATGCTATTATTTTTTAAATTTTCTGACAAGCAAAGAGATTAAATTAATTAAATAAAAATTTAATATTTTATTTTAACCAAACATCAAATAAAATAAATAAATCTAGGTTCAGCAAATTTTGATTGAGAGATGTCTGAAATAAATAGAGCTTTAAAATATGTGTCTAAGGGCACCTAGGTGGCTCAGTGGGTTAAGCCTTTGCCTTCAGCACAGGTCATGATCTTAGGGTCCTGGTATTGAGCCCCAGGTCTGGCTCCCTGCTCAGAGGAGAGTCTGCTTCTCCTTCTCCCTCCACCCCACACTTGTCCCCACTCATGTTCTCTCTTTCAAATAAATAAAATCTTTTTAAAAATGAAATAAAATATGTATCTACTTTCTATATTTTTTATTTTACATTTCTATTTTAATAAAATAACTCAGGTAAATTTATTATGAAGAAACAGAATTTTATAGTTAATAAATTATTTCTCCCAGTCTTACAGCTAATACTTGGAAAAATAGGTTATGATCCTGTCTTACCAGACTCTCAAGTGTGACATAATATATTACATAGCCACTGTATTGAAATGAAGACAGGCAAAAGGTATCATGGTGACTATAGATACCTAGCTATAATTTAAGCAAAGAGAAGGCCACCAAAAGCCATGATGTTTAGATCTAACACATTTCACCTGCTGCTTTGGATGGACTATAGACATCTATACTGTGCTACCCAAAATAACAGTGACCAAAGATGAAAAGAAAATTCAATTCTTCTTTACTACATAATTCTTATTATGCCGTGCCTAAGGAGATTTTTTCTATATAAATAATAAAACTGTCACAGAATTTAAAAAATCATAAAGGCCACTGATTTTGAAGTATAAGTACTGGCTTTTATACTGAACATAAAAGCAAATACCATTGAATCATTAATCTGAAATGTATTTCAAAGGAACATTTAATCTATCTCTTGCCTCAAAAAAGATCTTCGCCAAAATACTATGAGATACTACATGCCTCCAGATAAATATTTAATAAACTTTCCAAATATTTCAAAATTGTATTCAACCTGAGAGAAGGCTACATAACATATTGTGTATAGATCCTGGTCCACCCACTAAGTGTACAAGTATGATGTTGTTGTTGTTGGTTTTTTTTTTTTCTATAACTTAATTTTTATGTCCAGCCCAAACCTACTACTATCAGTATGTTTTCCAGGAGTTGTGAACTTATTAGTGCAAAGGCATTTAGGGTTTGGGTTGGAATCTGATCCTGGTCTACCAGTCTGAACAGGAATTTTGTGACATGCTTTTTACTGATTAGCATGACATTTGGTTCCATGGATTGCTGTTCTTTCACTTAGCTACTTCACTTTCTGACCCTGTCAGAATACAGACGGCACAGTTGTCTTCTGTCTAGGTCCTGCCTCTTCTCTGATGCCTTTAGAAAGTGAATATCTCTTTCATGGGCATGAATGAATCAGACAATATTAACAGGATTGAACTCTTTCCTTTGACATCTCAAATCTGTTTTTCTCTAATTTGCATTCATCCACAGGCAAATTCTTTCCTTATCATCTTCCCTGAAATTACTGTGATAAGAGAAATCCTCTTTCACAACTGTTTTTTTTTTTCTTCCAGCTTTACTGAGGTATAATTGACAAACAAAAATTATAGGTATACATCCTAAAGTCATTACCACTATCAGGCTAATTAACATATCCATCAGTTCACATGGAGGTTTTTTTGTTTCATTTTGTTTTGGTGACAGCATTTAAGATCTACTCTTTTAGTAAATTTCAAGAAAATATTATTAACTATAGTAAACATTCTATAAGTTAGATCTCCAGAACTGAAAACTTGTACCCTTGCCCAACATCTCTTCATTTTCCTCACTCCTCATCCCATGGCAACCATCATTCTGTTCTTTGTGTCTATAAATTAAACTCTCTCAGATTCCACTTAAAAGTGAAGTTATGCAGTATCTGCCTTTATGCATCTGGCTGATTTCACTTAGCATATGTCCTCCAGCTTCATCCATGTTATTACAAATGGTGTAATTTAATTCTTTTTAGGGCTGAATAATATCCCATTGTGTGTGTGTGTGTGTGTTCCCTCTGTGTATGTATTCAAAAAGAAAAGAGTAAAACTACCATATGATTTAGTAATCCAATTTCTGGTTATATATCCAAAGAAAATGTAAGCAGGATCTCAAGAAATATCTGTGCTCCCACATTCTTTGCAAAATTATTCACAATAGCCAAGATATGGAATCAGCCTAAGTTTCCATCAATGGATGGATAAAGGAAACTTGAAATGGATAAAACATGTAAAGAAAATGAATAAAGAATATAGAGACATGGGGGCACTTTGGTAGCTCAGTCGATTAAGTGTCTGACTCTTGATTTCAGCTCAGGTCATGATCTCAGCATCATGAGATCCAGCCTCATGTGTAGCTCTGTGCTAAGCAAGGAGCCTGATTAATATACTCTTTCTCCCTCTCCCTCTGCCCCTCTCCTTATACTCACGTTCTCTCTCTCCCTCTCTAAAAAAAAAAAAAAAAAAAAAAAAAAGAAAAGAAAAGAATACCAATATATGTTGATGTGAATATGAATATTATTCAGCCATAAAAAGAAGGAAATTTTGCCATATGCAGCAACAATCAAATAAAAACAAAACTCACCACATCAATTGAGATGTGTGCACTGCTTGTCTCTGGCTTTTAACTTCTAAAAGCCATTTGTCTGTTGGAATATTACTAATGATTATTTAAATAAAATCTAATCCAATGTTATTTATTAAATATATAAGCCATTTTTAGTTAAATTTGTTGGAGACACTTCCTCCAAGCTTATCATTTTTCCTTGATATTTTATTTATTTTAGCATCAAATATATGTGCTTTCATTTTATTGTTTTAAGATTGGATATTATAAATGTAACTATAATAAATATATAAAAATATTTTTAAACTTTATATCTGAACTGGGTAATTTAAACATGTATAGGAATGCCTGGATGGTTCAGTGGGTTAAGCGTCTGCCTTAGGCTCAGATCATGATCCCAGAACCCATGGATCAAACCCCGCATCAGGCTGGCTGTTCAGTGGGGAGTCTGCTACTCCCTTTGCCCCTTCCTACGCTTGTGTACACTCTCTCTCTCTCAAATAAATAAATGGTATTTTACAAAATAAGTAGATAAACATTTATAAGGGGAAAGAAAACCTGAAAGTGACAAGTAAAGTTAGTATCTACCTTCTGAGTTCAAATTTTTGACTCTGAGGAATTTTTTCCCATGGTTCCAAGGAAAATTGAAATTAACACAATTATTCAAATACCAGTAATTTCAATGAATCTTAGGGAATAAGAGATAAATCGGGATACTAAATGTAGAAAACTAAATGAGAAAATCTGGTAAAAGAGCTGTATTCTATAGCAAGAAGAATAAAGAACATTAAATCTGCCTTAGGCCACAGAACATTTCTATGTGAAGATGCTAGCACAAAAGAGTTGCTAAGTTAACCAAAGTGTTATTTTATTGCTAAGTGTCGGTTTTGCTTGATTCCTCATTGCAGAAAACTCTCGTACACTGGGTTGGGACAAGAAGGGCACCATTTGCCATATTTACTTAAGCTTCTCACAATATAGTAAGCACAGAACCTTCTCTTTTTCCTCATCCCTCTTTCCCTATACTGAAATCTGAGGCCAGAATTATTTTGTGATTAAGCTTCTTAAATGAGATACAACAGGTAAGACCAAGACAACAGACAAGCAAAATGGAAGGTAGTAGCCCAGCTGAGAAGACATTCTATCACTTCCTGTCATAGAAGAAGGGAATAGAGAGAAAAAATAGTTGTGTTTGTACCCTGTAGGGAGGATTTAAAGAATCTCTGGGGGAAAACATAGCAGTAGTGGTGATTTGTATATGTACTGTAGCTTAGATTTATGAAAACATTATAATATTTCAAGAAAAAGAGAAATAAAAAGAAATTGCATTGTGTAAGACTACAAGAGTTTGAATCTTGATAAAATTTTTTTTAATCTAAAAATATTGAGAACTTACTCTGTATAGGGCTTGTCCTAATTTAGCACTTTATAGGTTGTATCTCATTTAATCCTCAAAGCAACCTGAGGGCGCTGATACTTATTATATGTTTTTAAGATTTTATTTATTTATTCATGAGAGACACACAGAGAGAGGCAGAGACAAAGACAGAGGGAGAAGCAGGCTCCTCTGCAATTGCAGGGAGCCCGATGTGGGACTCGATCCTGGAATTGGTATCACACCCTGAGCCAAAGGCAGATGCTCAGCCACTGAGCCACCCAGGCATCCCTTATTATATGCTTTTATAGTTGGAAAACCTGAGATAACAGAGTAATTGTAACTAGTAATAGTTACCAAATTAAAGATCAGAGAACTCAATTCAATAAATCTGACTCCTTCTGGTAACTACTAAATTATATTGACTCCAGATTAAAATAATTTCCTGATGTAAATAAAAGAACCATGGCTCATAATAAAGTAGAGGATGTTCAAGACGGTCACATTTTGTTTAGCACTGTGGTCTCAGGGATAAAGGGATCAAAAGAGGCAGAAATTAATACATATAAAGAAGAGGAAAAGGCAGTGTTGGTGGATTAAACAATCCTCTTAGTTCCACAAGTGGACTGAATAAATCCATCCAGAATGTATCTATCCATTGTTAGTCTAGCATCTAAATTAGATCTGGACTTTGTGGTATGATCTGGACTAGCTCGCCTTCTGTGTATCTTGTCTTCTTATACCATTTCAGTCTTAACCTACACATTCCTCATTCCCTGAGCATCTTCTTTTCTTCATGGGACATGCCTTTCCTCTTTTCCTCCGTATGATCTCTCTATTGTATGCAGATCTCCTAAGCTTCACTTTCAGATCTGCCTTTCTGCTGCCTTCTTGCTTAGTTTCACTTATTTTTTACTTTCTCAGGAGTTGCTTACCAAGTCACTTTGTCAAGAGTAAAATTTACCCATTTCATAAACATAAACTCTCTTCTGGAGATTATTTACAATCTGAATTTGGGTGAAGATAATATCTTACTATGAAATTTAAAAATATTCAAATCTTTTTACTGAGCTGTTATATTAAAACTTTGGGACCATTGTTTATTCTCCTTAACACAACATGTGAAATTTTCCTCACTAAATCCTTACCTTGGGTTTGGCCTGGAAGATTTTGATATTTTTCCTGTGGTAGAAACTTTAACTAGATTCCTTAATTTCTATAATTTTTAGAGGTACATTCAACTCTAGGAGAATAGCTCCATGTTCATTGCACATATCCTATGGTGCGAAGTCCTCCTACTACTCAGTGCCAATATCTTTCTCAAAACTAAGACACTCCAGGCACAGAATCCTGATAGTGATTTGCACTTTGGGATATTTTAGTTTATGTTTGCCTACATATTCATCTCAGAAGAATCTACAGTTTCTATGCAATAAACGTGCCACTCACGTTTGTTCAATGAATATACACTCTAAAATATAAATGATTCGTTCCTGGTTATGTTGACTTTTGGGTGTTTTTTGCTTTGTTTTCCTCAGCATTACTACAGTTTCTTTGGGGAACATTCCTTAAATTTCACTTCAGAGAAATGTATCTTCTCCCACAGTCAGCCCAAAACTACTGGTCTAACATGGGAATTAGACCAAGGTGGTAGGTACCTTAGGGTTTGCTGGTTTATACTTATTGATGCTGGAATGGAAGAATGATTCATCTTTGCTCTTCCCATCATTTTGGGAATTTGTATAATTTATTAAGGAATTATCCAAATTTTCTTCTGGAATGAGAGATGAGAGTTGAGTGTCAATGTAATCCTAAGTGATTTCATGATGGAGATGGAGAATGCAGACATAATTTAAGCCATAAATAGATGCACCTGGAATCTGACTTAACCTTGGACTACAGAGATATTTGAGTCTAAAAATTCATTTTATTTACTTTCTTTTTATTAGGAAATTGAATTTTCATTAGCTTCTCTATTACTGTCCTAATAGTTACACTTACTAGCCTAAAAACAATCTTTGTAACTTTTGCTTTTCATTTTCTCCTAAATTTCTATTCCTCTAAATACTATATGTGTATATATGTATCCATCTTTTGAAAAATAAATTTACAGGTTATTTCTTTTTTTTTTTCTAGTCATATTTTTGGTAAGGAAGACCCCTGTTTTCCTATCTTAAAATAAACTATTTCTTTTACCACAAGACACAATCCAACACCTTTTAAAATTTTTTAAATAGAAATGCTTTCACTTCATAAATGGTGTTACAATGTTTTTTCTATGTCTATATTTGCTTTTTTTTCTCATTTAATTAATCAATCTTTCTCTCTCTCTCTCACTCCAGCACATTCACATACACATTCACAATCAAAGAGAAATGCTCAATTATTTAAAATGAAATAACTGCCTTCTAATTATGAATTATTTTTTAGTCTAAATAATGTGTTTGTTCAAAGCTGTTCAACCTGTATGTTAGTTTAGATGAGCAAAAATACTGGGGAATTAAAATTAAAACTCCTTCTTGCACATTTGAATGCAGGGAAATGCTATGTTTTAGAAATAACTACTTTGTAATTGATGTGCAATATAAGAATGGATCCTCAAAAGGCAAATAAAATAAAATCAAGCAATTCTTTTCAATGTGCTTTATTCTTGTTCCTGTTGCTGAAAGAAAGGAGAGCACGTGCTATGTAACCAATAGGTCAGTAAGTATAGTGGAATGTATTTCTAATAAGTACATCTCACTCATGGCTAGGACCTAGAAAAATAGGTCAAATGTTAAATCTTTTATTAAAATTCATTGATTGCTTTGTTAACCTTATTTCTAAAGCAACCATATGCTAAATGGCCAAAACTTAAAGATGAAAATGAATCATTCCTTTGAAAAATTCACTTAATAATAATGTGCAATTATCTTCAAATAGTCTCAAAAACTTGTCTACAAAGAGATTTAAGTATTTATTTGCAATTGTATTTCTAACTTTTGGATTTTTTTCTAAAAGATATATCTGAAAATAGTAGACCAAAAATATGCTGTAAAGATATTCTTAGAAGCACTGTATAAAATAACAATCTTCCAATCAAATAATATATTCAGTTCTAGGAGCTATGTCATAAAGTAAATGAAGGCTCATCCAAATAATAAAATATACAAATTCAATGAAAAATATGGCCTACAAATATTTATTGGCCTACAAGATGTCTATATTATCTCTTTAAATGTACAATGTTTAAATGTACTAGTGACAAACTTAAAGCCAATTTTGCCTCACTTATTACAATACAATTATTTATTACAATAAGTAATGTGTGTCTGAATGTGTGTTTCCATGTGTAGGTAAAAATGCTTACACACCAAATTATCAACAACAATTTTCCCTAGATGAAAGTTCTAAAGATTATTTTTATTTTCTTTATTTTGTTGACAGGTATTCTTTATTTCTTTCCTCAGTCCACTTGTTTGAAGGTAATAAAGGTCACAGACTAGGTTTGGCCTTACAATTGAACACCATAAGCAGGACCTCACAATCTTATTTTGAAGATACAAGAACCCTACTCAAAAGTAAAATGTCTTTTACCTAGATTGATTGTTGGTGCTTAAAATTATATCATTGATTTTTCATTCTTTTGAGCATGTGAAATCCCACATTAAATCTCAAAAGAGCAATGCTATTAATGAAGTAGAATATAGCATGGGGATATAGGAATTAGGGTCTCAGGAAATAGGCATGAAGTATGGAAATGAGATAGAAGAATAAAAAGATAAACTTCATTTTCTTCCAATTTCACTTAGGCCTTGCAATGACAAAATCACGGCTAAAATTTACCTAGGGTCTATTTGTCAGAAAGCTTCGTAAAAGAGTCATGATATCCATACAGATAACTTTTCAACTCAATTTAAGAATGAATAATTTATATTTCTAAGCAAAGTTTAGAAGTATTTTTCAATAGGAAGCTTCAATTTAAAGTTATGATTCTCAAAGATTTAAAAAGTGAATAAGACACTTCACTGGGCAAATATCAAAACAATCAACTTTTCTTCTTCTTTGCTGAAGACACAATGAGATTAAAAGAGAAGACATTTTCTTTGTAAGGTAAGTGCATATCCCCATCAAGAAAAGACTGTAAGACAAATTGATTTTCAAAACATCAATCCTCATAACTATCAAATACTTGTGTGTATACATACAATTATAAATTCCATTAACGTGAGCTTATATTATCTAGAAGCACATTCACTATTATAGACATTGTGAAGTATTTCTTATGCTGAGATACCACATTCATATATTGCATTCAAGCATTTTAAATAAAGTGAACTGTTTACTTTTATTTATGTTTCCCAACCATTCAGTTAACTAGGTTTTACCACTCAGTTCCAAAAGTTTATTCAAAATGATTGCTTCTACACTATCTATATTTGCTATATCTGTATGCCATATCTAGATATGGGCAGAGATGAGGAGTTTTTGTCAGGAAACTGCATATTAATTGAATTCAAGTCTGAAATAGAAGAAAGCAATGGGGTACTTAAGTTTCCCAGAGTGTCTCATTCACAGGGAGAAATATAATTAGTAGACAGGAATGCCTGAGCTAAAGTGATATATAAGACTATATATTTGATAACTTATGCTATAATAGAGTCAACAACAAAATAAATTCTCCATTTATATGGCAATAACTGTATGTCCAAAATAAATGTAGCATATTAAATAACTAAATGTTCGGGGATCCTGGGTGGCTCAGCAGTTTAGCGCCTGCCTTTGGCCCAGGGTGGATCCTGGAGTCCTGGGATCAAGTCCTGCATCGGGCTCCCGGCATGGAGCCTGCTTCTCCCTCCTCCTGTGTCTCTACCTCCCTCTCTCTCTCTCTCTGTCTATCATAAATGAATAAATAAATTGAAATAAATAAATAAATAAATAAATAAATAAATAAATAAATATTCATATGAGCTCTATTTTTTTTTAAGAAAGTAATTCCTTTTGGAATAGAATTTCACATTTTCCAGCATTGTATGCCAATGGGCATACAATGAATAAATTAATAAATGTACTATTAGAGTTGCTTGTTTACTATTCTAAGTAGCTCAGGGAGGAAGGAAGGAAGGAAGGAAGGAAGGAAGGAAGGAAGGAAGGAAGGAAGGAAAAAAAAGAAAAGAGGAAAAAATGGAAGGAACGGAGTAAAGGAGGGAGGGCCCCCAAAATCACACTATTTGAGGAAATGCTTAATTTAAATGATTGAAATGTCCTTATGGATAAAGACATAGACTTAAAATGGGAAAAATGAAGACTACATCAAAATTAAAAGCTTTTTGCATAGCAAAGGAAACCATCAACAAAACAAAAAGGCAATCTTCTGAATGAGAAAACATATTTGCAAATGATAACTCCAATAAAGGGTTAATATCCAAAATACATAAAGAACCTATACAACTTAACACCAAAAATCCCCCCAAATGATCCAATTAAAAATAGGCAAAAGACTTGAATAAACATTTTTTCCAAAGAAGACATGCAATGCAGATGGCAAATCAACACATGAAAAGATGCTCAACATCACTAATCATCAGGGAAATGCAAATTAAAACCACAATGAGATATCACCTGACACATGGCAGAAGCACTAGAATCAAAAGGACAAGAAATAACAAGTGTTGGTGAGGATGTAGAGATAAAGGAACACTTGTGCAGTACTGGAGGGAATGCAAACTACTAGTGCAGCCACTGTGGAAACTCGTATGGAGATTCCCAAAACATTAAAAATGGAATTACCATATGATCCAGTAATTCCACTACTGGGGATTTATCCAATATGAAAACACTAATTCAAAAAGATATAGGCACTCCTGTATGTACTATAGTGCTATTTACAATAGCCAAGATATGGAAGCAATTCAAGCGTCCATCATCAATACATGAATGGATAAAGAACATGTATGTGTACACACATACACACACGCACACGCACACGCACAATGGGATATCTATCACTCAGCTATAAGAAACAATGAGATCTTGCCATTTGTGACAATATGGAAGGCCTAGAGGGTATTATGCTAAGTGAAGTGAGACAGAGAAAGACAAACACCGCATGATTTCACATAAACGGGGAATCTAAAAAACAAAGTAAGTGAATAAATAAACCAAAGAGCAGTAACATACCCATAAATACAGAGAATAAACTGAGGGTTGCCAGAGGGAAAGGGTGGAGCATGAGCAAAATGGATGAAGGAGAGAGGGAGATATAGGCTTTTAGTTATGGAATGAATAAGTCAAGGGATAAACGGTACAAAAATGAGAATATAGTCAATGGTATATAATCAATGGTAACAGACAGTAGCTATACTTGTGGTGAGCATAGCATAACTAATAGACTTGTCAAATCATTATCTTGTACACGTTGAAACTAAAGTAACATTTGTAGGGGGTATGCCTGGGTGGCTCAGTCAGTTAAGTTTCTGCCTTTGGCTCAGGTCATGATCCCATGGTCCTGGGATAGAGCCCCACATCAGGCTCTCTCTGCCCTCTGCCTTCTGCCACCAACTCATGCTTGCTCTGTGTCTCTAGTTTTCTCTCTCAAATAAATAAATAAAATCTTTAAAAAATAATAAAATAACATTGTCAACTATATTTCCACCAAAAAATCAGGAAACATGAATAAGGATCCTAAGGTTTTAAAAAACTTTACTCATTGGTTTCATTTAATTTAATTGTAAATAAACTAAATCCATTTAAGTATGTTTTCAAAAATTAAATATAAAATGTAAATATATTCATGCTACTTATTAGTTAAAAAAATTCTCTCCTTGACCAAACTTTAGTTACATTTTCCTGACCTCCTTTTCAACTAGAGCTTAACTTTGGGCTTCTGTGTTTGTGTCTTCACTGTCTAATTTTTTAAAGAATCCTGCTAAGCTGTTATGGCCGAATCCCTCATCCTTGATATTTGATCAGGTTTCTTAGCCTCCAGCATCCCCTGGGTGCTGATTACCTTGGCCTGACTATAGCAGAATCCTGTTAGGCATGTTTAGCTAGAGTTCTCACTTACTCCTGATGTTTCTTCTTAGAAATTTTCCATCCACCGACTCCCACTCTGTTCATTGGCTATAAATTCCTACTTGTCCTGGTTGTATTTGGAGTTAAGCTCTATCTTTGTATCCCACTACAAAACTCCACTGTAGTAGTCCCTACATCTATTGCAATGGTCCTGAATAGGGTCTGCTTTAACCACTCTTCAACAAGTATCAGAATGAATATTTCCTTCTTTAACAGTTAAGATGCCACCGTTCAAACAGAATCATATTCATCATTGAACCTCTAGACCTCTTATCCAAGATCCTCAGTGCCTGCCTTTGAAGCCTTTGTCTTCATTCCTAACTCCTTGATCAGTAATCCATTAGCGAATCTGACTCCAGAGCCATTGTTATGTACAAACATCTGTTGAAGCTGGTAAGGATGAATTTTAATTTTTAAGATCTAAGTATACTCTCGAAGCCGAGTTAGAGTTCCAGACAAAAAGAAGCTGGTTAGAATCCTAGGTTTTTCTGTTTGTAAGAATCTTGGTTAAAGTCCCTAACCTCAGAGCTGAGGTAGAGGCCCAGGCCTCTCTTTTTGAAAGGCACCCGCTGGACTAGAAGTTCCATCTGGCTCTTTGCTTCCAGTGGGGATTATTACCTGACTCTTGGACTAGAAGTTCTTCTCCTTGACTCCCTGTTCCGAATGGAGATCCACTCCTAGACTCCTGGGCTGGAAAATGTTTCCTGTTTATAAGGCCTCTTTATTCTGCATTTGATCCTATTCCTTTCATGAGAACTTGTCAATCACTGACACCCCCTTCCTAAAACCCTGCTGACTATATGTTCCAACAACTTTGTCCTCCTCTTTCTTGTTGACATGATTTACTAAGGATAATTTGATCTTCAGTAGCCTCTCTGGGAAACTTAAAATCTCTCCAAACAAGTTCCTCTATGACCTCTCCCTTCCCTTCACCTTCACTCTTCCTTCCTCTTTTTACCACCTTCAGTTTTTCTTTTAGTTCACTTAAATCCTTTAATTATGTCCCCTTCTGAACTCTACCTCTTCTACCAACTCTCTTCACCCCCACCAGGCCTTTTCTTTCCCACTCCAGCAACCCAACTCCCTAATGTTACTGGAACTTTAGACCTCCTGCTGCCATCAGGGCTCTCAAAGGACTCTCTTAGGGCTCTCAAAGGACTCTCAAAGGGTTCTTTTAAAGCAACTACTTGAGGCTGAAAAGGAAAAAAAGGGTAATTAGAAATAGAATGAGTATTTCACTGGGTCAGATGGCTTTGGAGACATTCAGATCGTCACTTCATGTTTTGTCATGCATTTAAAATGTAGTCAACAGCCTCCATGATAATTCATACCAGGACAAAAGAAAATTTGTTAAAAGTCTTCACAAATACTAGTTAAAACTAATAATATTTTAAAAACCCCACAAAGCTTAGTACATATTAACTAGGTAATTTCAATTTGTTCTGCTTTTGTCAGAGACAAAACAGATAAAAAGGTAAAGATAAGCTTGAGTTTTGTATTCTTGTATTGACTAATTCATGACTGAAATTTTAGAATGGAAAGCTAGAAGATGTATGTTTGCATCTATATGTATATTTATGCATGTATATGTATGTCATATATATATATATACATATATATATATATGATGTTTTTCTATCTTTGGATGGTATTATCAATTTAATTTATATAATCCCTTAAAAGAGTTCCATTCAAATTGGCTTAGAGATAAGTGAGTGAATATATAAATGAAATATTCCTAAAACTCTCAGAAAAATAGGAACCAATTCAAATGTTTCTCAAATTCAGAGGTTTGGATAAATCTTTGAAAAATATACTTATTTAAAGATTTCTAGTTTGCTAAAAACAGCTGTGTCTTCTACATACCAGCATTAAGTATGATAAGAACATACATTATTATTTTACTGGGGTTTACTAATCAACTAGGGTTAAAAATAATGTCACTAATCAAATAATGTTAAAAATAAGGTTAATGGGGAAATGACCTGAGATAATGGCTAGCTTGGTTTGGTGTTTTAGTAGGTCTACTTAAAAGATATTTCCAAAATCTTTTTGGTATCTTGCAACCTAAGTTAAGCAACCTAAGTAATAAACATTCATTACACATCTAAATAATTTCTAATTAGAGAAAATGTACTAGAATAAGAGATGAGGGATGCCTGGGTGGCTCACAGGTTAAGCGTCTACCTTTGGCTCAGGATGTGATCCTGGAGCCCCAAGATCGAGTCCCACATTGGGCTCCTTGCATGGAGCCTGCTACTCCCTCTGCCTGTGTCTCTGCTCTCACTCTGTGTCTCTCATGAATAAATAAATAAAATATTTAAAAAACAAAGAGATGAAATACTGAAACATTCATTTATGGGTATAAATTTAAGTTTATATATTTATGCATCTCGTTTCCAAATGGCACAGAGGAGCTAAATATATGTGGGTCTGTTAATAAATATTAGAAATTGTACTATGAAGAATCCATACTATGAACATATATACCTGTAAGGGTGAGATGATATATTCATAAAATTTGCTACTCTGCTCATATAGAATCCTGGTATATGACAAAGAAGTCATCATCGTCTACTTTTAGTTTTCTTTGTAAAAGAAAGTTTACTAATGGTTAAAAATGATAACATATGTAAATGAAACTACTGGAAATCATAAAAGTGAAGAGAACATGGCATGAAAAGTATATGTGTAGGATGAGGTTTTGATAGCAAAAAAAGAAATTAATTTTATTCTAAAGCAGAATGGCTGGTTGTTACTGAATTAGAAAGGAGAAAATGTAGGAAAAAGCCTGAATGTATGTAAAAAACTTAGAAAAGCTTTGCAAAAAAAGAAATCTCTCGTGTAGTTAAGCTGCTTAAGATTCAAATGATTTATTTTATTAAAAATGCACCTTCATATAAAAAAATGTACTGCTACAAAACTATAACAAAGTTTTGTTGGATTATTGATCTGGTCTTAGTTCATCAAAGGTTTTTACAAGGTAGATTATGGAGGTAACCAAGATTCTGTGTCTTATCAGAATAGTTTCCTGAGCTTTATGTTTTATCATATTCTTAATTATTTAAGAGAACCTAAGTATTGTTTCATAATAATTGGTTAGCCTATTTAATCAAATGCTAAAATCTTCTTATATTTTTGACAATTTTACTTCCCAAAATCTATTCCTAAATATCTTCTTATTCTCACACTGACTTTGAAATTTCCCAGAGGGATCCTGGAAAATCTTACAGGATTTATTCTTTTGCTTTGTAAAAAGGTATATGGGTCATGAAATTGAGCCCCATGTTAGGCACCCTGCTCAATGTGGAGTCTGCTTGAGATTCTCTCCTTCTGCCCCTCTCCCTGCTCGCTCACTCTCTCAAATAAATAAAAAAAATCTTTTAAAAATAAGTAGTAGTGAATTTAAGCTTAAAGAAAGATATAAGGTAAGAGTTATACAAAAGAATAACCCCTACTTGATAAAACAGTTGGAATTTTTTACTTTGTAATTACTTAGACATAGGCAAAATTCTCTGTAATACTCTAGCCATCTCTAATGTAAGAGAGAGACAGGTGGACAGCAAATTAGCTGTTCTACAGCAATATGGTCTGAGCAACCATGTAAACAAAGAAACCTGCTAATCAAAAGCAATTTCTCATGAAACAAAGACAGCAGCTAATTGAGAGCATCTGAGGCTAAAATAAGATTAACTTAAAAATGAAAACCCTTGCAGCTTCTTGTAGTAAAGCTATTGGGATAACATGAAAGCTTTTGGCAGTTTCCAAGTGGAAATGTTAGTAGAAATGTCATTTCTCACTTTGGCAAAATATTTTTACTAAACCTATAATTAACTTTCTCTCTAGTAAAAGTGCTTAATGTTTGATAACACATAATAAGATTATAAAAACGGATCCCTCATAGTCCATAATAGAAAAGTAGTTTATAGACCAATGAACCATAAAGTGAGGCTACGATGGTCTGCTTAGTGTGCCTTGCTCAGCTATTTGTGCCTCCAGAGCAGAGGTGGAGCATGTTTAAGCCATCTAAACCTCTTTTCCTTTAGTTTAGGGTAGAAATAGTACCAGCAGCAGATTGTCAGATGAGAAAATATACGGGACAGAAGACAGGCCTGGGTGTGAAAGACTGTTAATGAGAATGGCTAAAGAAGGGGTGAGTGGCAGAAAACCATGGGCATAAATTGTGCTGAGTAAAGATTACATGTTATGGTGTTTCTCAGAGACGCATTTCACTAGGTAAAAGTAGTAAAAATGGTTCCAGATGTAGTTTCATTAAAAAGAAGCATATAAGTCAGTGCTACTTTCACCATGTAACACAGAGAGTAGAAAAAGGATTCTAATGTGATAGAAATAGACACCTACTGAAATAGGACAAAGTACAATCACACAAATAGTCTCAGAGCATTTTGATTATTTGGTGTAAAAAAATGATACATTGCATCAACTGTTTTTAAAGGTATTTGTGTGTGTGTCTGTATGTGTATATATAAAGCATATAGGAGCATTTATAATAAAATATTTAGGAATGTTTATTAATGAATATGTAATATATATATATACACATATAATAAAATGCATAAGGACATATGATATATAATGTATATATATCCCTATTAGATAGTGACTATTTATTATTTATTAATGACAAAATCAAATATTATATCCATAAATCATGCACACAATTATATGTAGAAGACAATAATGAGCTAAATTATATACATATATATGTATACATATATATGAATGTATGCAGTAAATACAAAGTGAAAGGTAAAAAAAGAGAGGAAGAAAGCAAGCAAGAAAGCAAGCAAGCAAGCAAGCCAGCCAGCCACCCAGCCATTTTTCATATCAGGGAAATTTTTAATATATAGAACAAAAGATGAATAAAGATGAAAGTTACTTTATTTTTCCATTTCTAGAAATGACAACCCAAAATACATTCTTACTATTCAAAGCACTTTAGTTTTCAACTCATTCTCTTTTGTTTAACCCCTAATTAAATACCCTTTCACCTCCACAAAACATTCCAGTGCCTACCATTCCTTTCTTTGATTATCAGAGATGATATTCTTGAAAGACCTCATATATCATTCTAGTATTATGGGAGAGGTATCAGTTCTAAACCTCCCTCCCAACCCCCCCAGCTCTTGGTTGGTGGTGGTGTTTTTATCATCTGTTCCCTTAGTACAAACAATGCAGAGTTGGTGCTTCAGGGGAGGCTGGTGGTCTCCTCTTGCTGACTCAGCCCTGCCAAAGATTTCTTTGTACCATTGATCTTCAAATACTTCCTCCAACTTTCCCTAACCTGGTGTGTCCATAATCTCAGCCTCTGGCTGAGATTTCTTGCTTGTACCATAGTAACCATGGAAGAGACACACAGGTTCTTAATTCTTGACTATCTTTGGAATCTATAGAAAATGTCTATTGGTGAATCTTCTCTTTTCCTCATTTATTTGTCTGAGGACAATCATGATGAAGACCAATAAACTTTCTATCTAGGTAGACCTGCTATGTAATTACTCCTATTCTAATGCAGATATCTATCCCATGTCGGAGAAGAGCACTTATCTAGGTTGCCTGTTCCATTAGTTTCCAATAAGTAGGGCAAAAATCTCCTCTTTATTGAGATTCCCAATCTTAACTAGCTAGAGTTTTAATCACCTCCAATACACATTTCATCCCTAAAAGCAGCCATCAGACCCCTCACTTCTGCCACAATTCTCAATTCTTTTTTTACAAATATCCCAGTTCATTGCCCCTGCCCAATAAAGGTCATTAGCTTTTCTTTTTTTTTCTATGTTAGGAACACTACTGTGTTATCACTAAGCTGTTTTTCCTGTTACTATGATAAACTGCATGCCCAAAGACCAATGAGAAGTAATTCTTGATTTGCAAAGCTT
This sequence comes from Canis lupus baileyi, assembly GCF_048164855.1. Classification (NCBI taxonomy): domain Eukaryota; kingdom Metazoa; phylum Chordata; class Mammalia; order Carnivora; family Canidae; genus Canis; species Canis lupus. The sequence continues at coordinate 23,773,488 of NC_132861.1, read as the reverse complement.
TTTTTTTTTTTTTTTTTTTTTTTTTCAGAACAAAAATGAACTAAAACAAAAACAAGTAAGCTTGGAGAAAACATTTTAGGAAGATGGTGGTAGGGAAAATACTAGGGATCTGTCTCCCCACTAGGCAACAGCTGACTAGCAAAATCTCTGATTTAATTATTTTGGAACTCTTGTGTCTACTGAGGGTTTGCAACTTCCAAAAGAAAGCTTGGATGATAAAGGCAATTAATTTTGGTTAATTTCAGGTTCTGGCTCAGCAGAGGCTACCCAGCTCCCAACACCCAGCCCCATAGCAGGAAGACTGCAAGTATTCATGAAACAACTTTTATGCAATTTGTGGGATGGAGTGGACAATAAGGACATTGCTCTCCAAATCTGGAGGATCTGTGTTCTGATCACTGACTGCTGATATTGATGGAGATACAGAGTAGTGAGCAACCACAGTTGCACCCATTCATTGTAGCAGGACTCTCTGGCAACATCTATGGGATTTAAAATGCTGGTATTCCTCCTAATCTTCATTTTCATTTTCCTCCTTCCAGGAGTCAGATACTAAATTTGTGTATACTCAAAAGCATCTGCAGATACAGTAGAAGCTTCGTATGCTCAGAGAAAGGGACAGGCCTGCAAAAATATGAGAAGTTTAGGTTTACATCTTATGCAGATCTTTATCAAGTAGACAGCCTAAAACAATCACAAGGAAAAAAAAATGATTTCTAGTTACCATAATATTAGATTCAAATATCCAGTTTTTAATTAAAAGTCATAAGGCAGGGCAGCCCAGGTGGCTCAGCGGTTTAGCACTGCCTTCAGCCCAGGGTGTGATCCTGGAGACCCAGGATCGAGTCCCATGTCAGGCTCCCTGCATGGAGCCTGCTTCTCCCTCTGCCTGTGTCTCTGCCTCTCTCTCTCTCTCTGTCTCTCATAAATAAATAAACTCTTAAAAAAAGTCATAAGGCATACAAAGACACAACAGACTATGGTTCATTCAAAGGAAAAAAATAAAAACAAAACAGAAACAAGAACTTTCCCTGAAAAGACAACAGACCTACTAGACATGAACTGTAAAACAATTATCTTGAAGATACTCAAAGAAACTAAAGAAAGATGCAGAGAAAGTCAAGATAGCTATGTATGAACAAAATAAAAATACCAATAAAGAGATAGATAATCCGAAAAAGAAATATAAAAGAAATGCTAGAGTTGAAAATTACAATAACTGAAATGAAAAATTTACTAGAAAGACTCAAAGGCAGACTTGAGCAGGTAGAAGAAAGAATCTGTGAACTTAAAGACAGGACAAGTGATTTTGAGGAACAGAAAAAAAGAAATTAAAGAAAAATGAACAGAATGACCTGTTAGATATCATCAGGCAGATGAACATACACATTTTAAAAATCCCCAAAATAGAAGAGAATAACAGGTGCAGTACTTTTTGAAAAAAAAAAAAAAAATGAAAATGGTGCCATTCTGATGAAAGATATGAATATAAACATCAAAATGCTCAACAAACTCCAAGCACGATGAATCAGAGACCCATACAGCCACAGTATAATTAAATCAAAAAAGCCAAAGATAAAGAGGCTTTTGAAAGCAACAAGAGAGAAGTAACTTGTCACATACGATGATACAATAAGATTAACAGCAGATTTCTCATCAGTCACTTTGAAGGCCAGACAGCAGTGGACTGATACAGTCCACATGATTAAAAAAAAAAAAAAAACAAAAAAAACACACATGCACAAGCTGCCAACCAACAATTAGAAGCTATATGAAGAAATAAAAGATCTCAAAAAAATAAAAAATAAAAAATAAAATAAAAAAAAATAAAAAAATTAAAAAAAAAAAAGAAATAAAAGATCTCAGTAAAGATATATACAGGGGCAATTATAAAAGCCAGGATTATTGTAACTTTGGCTTACAACTCTACGTTTTGGTTTCTACATATTTTAAGATACAAATATATTAAAAACAATTATTAATTTAACTTTTTGGACATGTATTGCACAGTGATGTAATTTTATGACATCAATAACTGAAAAGGATGAAGATAGAATTGTAAATGAGTGGATGTTTTACATATTATCAAAGTTAAGCTGATGTAAAGTAAAATTGGAGTGATATAATTTTAGGATGGAAAAATATAATCTCCATGATAACCACAAAGAAAATAGTTTTTTTCACAAAACAAAATTAGAAGGTAACTAAATAGTTTTTTTCACAAAAACAAATTAGAAGGTAACTAAAATATTTCATTACAAAAAAAAAATCAGTTATAAATACAAAAGAGACAATAATGCAGGAAATGAGTGACAGAAAAGCTAAAAGGCATTATCTTAGTTGGCCTGCTAAACCAAAGTACTATAGACTGGGTGGTTTAAAAACTGAAATTTCTTTTTCATAGTTCTAGAGAATGGAAGTTTGAGGTCAGGGTGTCATCATGGTCAGATTTTCTGGAGAGCCTTCTCTTAAGTGTCAGACTGCCAATTCCGTCTTGCACCCTCACATACCAGAGAGAGGGAGAGGAGGCAAGCTCTCCTATGACATAAAAGAGCATGAATCCCATTCATGAGGGTTCACTCTCTGACCTCACCTAATCCTAAATACTTTCCAAAGACTCCACCTCTAAATACTATGACACTGGAGAAAAGGATTCCAATGTATAATTTTGTAAGTACACATTCATATCACAAGAGGCATACAGAAAAAAATAGCCAAATGAAAGAGATCAGTCCCTCCTTATCAGTAATTTACTTTAAATGTAATAGATTAAATTCTCCATCCAAAAGGCAAAGATTGGCAGAATATATTTAAATACATGGTCCAACTGTATGTTGTCCACAAGAGACTTACTTTAGATACAAAGACACAAAGAGTTTGAAAGTGAAAGGATGGAAAAAAAGTAGCAACAAAAAGAGAGTAGGTGTGGCTTTACATTACTAACCATTAAGGAAATACAAATCAAAACCACAATAAGATACTGCCTCACATCCATTAGAATTTCTACCGTCAGAAAAGGAAGGAAGGAAGGAAGGAAGGAAGGAAGGAAGGAAGGAAGGAAGGAAGGAAGGAAGGAAGGAAGGAAAAAAAGAAAGGAATGGAAAAGAAAAGAATGGAAAAGAAAAGAAAAAAACAGAAAAGAAAAGACACACACACACACACACAAACTAAACAGACAATAAGTGTTGGTGAGGATGTGGAGAAACTGGAATCCCTATACATGGTTGATGAGAATGCAAAATACTATACCCAAAACAGTGGAAAAGAGTATGGCAGCTTCCAAAAAATAAAAATAGAATTACCATATATTCCAGCAATTCTACATCTAGGTATGTACATAAAAGGATTCAAAGCAGGTTCTCAACAAGATATCCATGTTCACAGCACCATTCTTCACAACAGCGAAATGTGGAAGTGATTCAACCACCCATTGAAGGATGAATAGATAATTTAAATATAGTATATATATATATATAATATATATATTCCATGGGAGATATATATATATATATATCCCATGGAATATTATTCAGCCTTAAAAGGGAAGGAAATTCTGACATATGCTACAACATATGAGGATATGTTGCTAAGTGAAATGAACCAATCACCAAAAGGCAACTACTATATTCCACTTATAAAAAGTATCTTGAGTAGCCAAAACCATAGAGACTGAAACTAGAATGGTAGTTTCCAGGAGCAAAACAAACAGGAGAGGTACTTGGGTATTACCTTTTAATAAGTATAAAGATTCAATTTTGCACGATTAAAAGAGTTCAGAGATGGATGGTGGTGATGGTTGTACAACAATATGAATGTAGTTAATATCACCAAAAGTTGAGATGGTATATTTTTGTTCTGTTTATTTTACCATAATTAAAAAAATAAAAAAAAATGAAAATCGGTACACTTTCTTCTATTTCAACTCTCGACTCTATTCATGTAACAGAATTTTACACTCATACTTTTTAACATGTGAGAGTGCAGTGTCCTTCTACTTTGATTCTGAGCTCAGCATCATGACTGTCTCTATCCATTGGGACACTCACAAATATAATGCAAGCAAAGTTTCAAAAAGTGCTTGGGCAATTGAGCTTGCTACTATGATACTGTCATCACCATAAGAACATGGATGAATAAGCCTGGTGGTCCTAGGGGATGGATATAAGAGAGAAACATGGACCAAAGGTTCACCACCTAAGTTCCCCCAACTATGTCCAGCCAGGTCTGTTAGCCCCCATTTAACAATGAGAGTACTTAGAAGCATGAACTAAATAAATGCTTTTTGTTACATATCACTGAAATTGTGTGTGTGTGTGCGTGCTTACTGTGGACAGTTTAGAACAGTTGATCCTCATCTAATTTGAAGATGCATGGAGGAGTTTAGCTGAGTGGGCAGCTAAACTGGGCAGCTGGTTCTGGGCAGCAGAGCCACCAAGCGCAAAACAATTTTCAGTTTGCCAATTTCCAGCAAATCTGTTGATGTCTGAGCAAACTTATGCTTATTGTTTTATGTCACTGATTAGTAGCCATTAATAGCATAGGGAAGTATTGTGGCCAAAGAGATTCACAAATATAAAAGAAAAATAAATATCTTCTCTCTTTAAAGTGTCCAGCTCTTAAAAATAAAAGTAATGTGAACTTTAGATTACATTCTCATTAATATAGTTTAAAATATTAATTAAAAACAACTTTATTGTGAAACCTAAAGTACGCCATGTCTTCTCTCCTCTTGGTCACACATGCTTTCTCTCAATGGACACCACAGTTGAATGGTGGAATGCAACAGGGCACAGAGAAAAAAATGTAAGGCCTAACAGTCCTGCTTTAATTAAGCTATTTTCAATTTACTTCTAAACATAATGACAGATTGGTATAATAATTTCAGAAGACTCACATTAAACAAATGTGAGAAGAAAATAAGAGAGCACATAGAATAAATGAAAGAATGAATGAATGAAGATAGACTTAAGAATTCTTTTAAGAGTTACACAGACCATCAAGAAGCCTTAAGAACCAATGCAATTTGGTGGTCTGCAAGGTTACATTTCCTTCTTTCTGCAAACTGCTTCAGGCCACGGGCAGTAAAGCCTATATGTGTGCTTTATGCTTCAGCTGCCTTTACGTAGGAAAATCCTACTTCATCTTCAGTACAGATATAACCTAAAGAATCCTTTTTAGGTAATACTGATAAATACTATTATTATAGCACTATGTATTTTACCTTTACAGTATTACTCTCAAATACATTAATTCTATGGTCTTTGCTTAATGGCTACTCTCTTGTTAGAAAATAAGCTTTATGAATGTAGGAACGTTTCTTTGGGTACCAAAATCAGTGCCTTGCGGAGTAATCTTTTGCTGTTGTTGTTGTTCTTATTTATATGAATGTATGAATGAATTAATGTTTAAATATGTCAAGACTCAAGAAAAGTTATGGCACTCTGTTATGCCCAAATGGTCACTGATTTCTATCTTTCAATTATTCTCAGAGACATATACTAACCGCAGAAGATGACCTGACTCTCCATTTTTACTAATAGTATTCTATGAAAAGAGGCTGCTAGACTATTAAACTGACAATATTACTCTGTACCAGATTTTATTCAAACTTGAAAAAAAACCCTTATAAGTCAGAAAAATAAATAAAAGCCATGCACAGTACCAAGTGCCCATATCTTCCCTTAATTGAAAGTCCTAGTTTTAGGGATTTCATTTATGTCATGTTTTGCTATTTTTGGTATAAATAACAGCTCAACTGCTCACTAGAACTTAGAATAACTTGTTGACAGTAATCTTTGATCTCTATGTGATGTTAGTTAAAATATAAATATTCTTCAATTGTAGATACTTAATTTTTTAATTTAAATTCAATAATTTAGCATATGGTGCATTATTAGTGTATTCTTAGTTAAAGAGGCAGAGTTCAGTGATTGATATTTTAAATTACTACTTGTCTCATTTATACCGAATCTGTTACTTAGCTTAATCCATTATTCATGAAGAAAAACTGGAAGAAAAGTGTTACTTATTTCATATGTCAATGTTATCATGAGCTGATGGATACTGCCAACTGCTGTTTGAATTTTGAATAGTTCCCTAAGAACACATTTTCAAATGGAGGTGAAGAGAGATATCATGAGTGCACAAGCAACGAGGATGAAGGGAATTCCTCCAAGGTGGGAGGGGAGTAAGTATGCAGAAAGGAAAGAGCTGAAATCACGAAACTCTTGTTGTAATTTTATACTACAGATCTACTCATAAGTATCCCCTCAATTCCCAGTCAGAAAGCACGTAGAATTAGAAGGGTTCATGTGCTCAATCCAAGGGTTCTATTCAAACATAACACCACATATAGCGGTAATATGAGATGTGAGATCAAGAGAGGCCCAGTTTCCCGTGGAAAGAATAATAGTGGGAATTCTTTGGCAAGGAATTGCCTACAAAACCCACAGATATGCTCTGTGACCCAGAAGAGCAAACCAATACACTCAGATGACTTTTTAAAGTAGAAAAAATGAATTCTAAGTGCTTAAAACCATCTAGAAACAAGTGAGGAAAAAAATGGGAACAACTAATATTAATCCATCCTCTTACCAGAAATGGATTAACAACCATATTACTGGAAAAGAGAATCTTTCAGTATCTTACATAATTTTAATAACATATCCTTATTTTTTACAGTGAGAAATTGTTTCCTTAAATGACTATTTCTTAGTACTATACTTCATTATATGTTGAAGCTTCTTAGGTACAAAGAAAATGCCCTCACCTCAATCCATTATTATAATCAATAAGAAACTTATCACTTTTAAAATAACTGTAATTATTTTAATACTTCATAATGCTGGTATTTCTGTGGTTTCTGCAAACCACGAAAGTAATATTTTTCAACTTCAGTAGGTATGAAATAAGTTACCTTTGTTCTGAATACAATTTCATAAATTCTCCATATAGGTAAGATAAACTATTCAAATAAAACATAAGAATTTTGAAAAATCATAATGAATTTTCTTTCAGCTTCCCAGTGGCTAAAAGACATATAGAGGGGACAATCTAGGGGACAATCTAAGAGGAGTGGCAGGACAATAATGAGAACTTTAAGAAGATTACAACTTAAATCAAACAAAGATGCTTATTTGAACTATATAAGGCTGAAATAAAAGAATAACTTTTATCATTAATTCCACTGGCTAACATATAAGCAGGATATACAACTTTTCCATAAGAATTAATATGCCAAAGACATATTTATATAGTAAAGCTTTACCTGAACAATAAGAATATAGTTGTTTCACTGAATCCAAGAGTATATTAAAAGAATTATGGGCACCTGGGTGGCTCAGTGGTTGAACATCTGCTTTCAGCTCAGATCATGATCCTGGGGTTCACGATAGAGTCCTGCATTGGGCTCCCTACAGGGAGTCTGCTTCTCCCTCTGCCTATGTCTCTGCCTCTCTCTGTCTCTCATGAATAAATAAATAAAATCTTAAAAAAAATGATTCACCATGGCCAAGTGGGATTTATTCCTGAGCTGGTTCAATATTCACAAATCAATCAATATGATACACTACATTAATAAAGAAAGGATAAGAACCATATGATACTCTAAACAGATATAGAAAAAATTTGACAAAAAAGAGCATCCATTCTTGATAAAAACCCTCAACAAAGGAGGGATAAAAGGAACATATTCGATGCTATAAAGGCCATATTTGAAAGGTCCACTGCTAATATCATCAGTGGGGGGGAAAAACAGAGCTTTTCCTCTAAGGTCAGGAACAAGACGGGGATGTCCATTCTCACCAATACTATTTAACATGATAGTTTAAGTATTAGTTTCAGCAATCAGACAACAAAGAGAAATAAAAGCCTTCTAAATCAGCAAGGAAGAAGTCAAACTTTCACTATTTGCAAATGATGTGATACTCTACGTAGAAAGCCTGAATAATTCCACCAAAAATTTGCTAGAATTGATACACAAATTTAGTAAAATCCCAGGATACAAAATCAATATACAGAAACTTGTTGCATTTCTTCACACAAATAATGAAGCAGCAGGAAAAGAAATCAAGGAATCAATCCCATTTACAATTGCACCAAAAACATTATGATACCTAGGAATAAACTTAACCAAAGAGAAAAAAGATCTGTACTCTGAAAACTATAAAACACCAATGAAAAAAAGTGAAGTTGACATAAAGAAATAGAAAAGCATGGAATGTTTTTGAATAGAAAAGTATGGATTGGAAAAACAAATATTGTTAAAAATTTTATATTACTCAAAGCAATCTACAAATTTAATGCAATCACAATCAAAATACTACCAACTCAAAGCAATCTACAAATTTAATGCAATCACAATCAAAATACTACCAACATTTTTCATAGAGCTAGAACAAAAAATCCTAAAATTTGTATGGAACCACAAAAGACCCCAAATAGCCAAAGCAATCTTGAAAAACAAAAGCAAAGCTGGAGGCATCACAATTCTGGACTTCAAGCTGTATTACAAAGCTGTGATCATCAAGACAGTATGCTACTGGCACAAAAACTGACATATAGATCAATGGAACAGAATAGAGAACCCAGAAAGGGATCCACAGCTGTATGGGCAATTAATCTATGACAAAGCAGGAAAGAATATCTAATGGAAAAAGTCTCTTCAATAAATGATGTTGGGAAAACTGGACAGTGACATGCAAAAGAATGAGATTTGTCCACTTATACCATGCACAAAAATAAATTTAAAATGGATGAAAAACCTAAATGTGAGACCAGAAACCAGAAACCATCAAAATCCTAGAGGAGAACACAGGCAGTTACCTCTCTGACCTCAGCCATAACACCTTCTTATAAGTCATGTCTCCTGAGACAAGGGAAACAAAAGCAAAAATGAACTACTGGTACTTCATCAAGATAAAAGGCTTCTGCACAACAAAGAAAACAACAAAACTAAAAGGCACCCTACAGAGTGGGATAAGATATTTGCAAATGACATATCTGACAAAGGGTTAGTATCCAAAATCTATAAAGAACTTAATCAAATGTAACACCTGAAAAAATAAAGTTAAAAAATGGGGAGAAGATACAAACAGACATTTTTCCAAAAAAAGACATCCAAATGGCTAATAGACAGATGAAAAGATGTTCAACATCATTCATCATCAGGGAGATGCAAATCAAAACTACATTGAGATACCACCTCACATCCTCAAAATAGATGAAATTAACAACACAGGAAGCATGTTGGCAACTATGTGGAGAAAGGGGAACCCTCTTAAACTGTTGGTGGGAAGGCAAATGGTGCAGTCACTCTGGAAAACAGTATGGAGGTTAAAAATAGAACTATCCTAAGACCCAGCAATTATACTACTAGATATTTACTAAAGGATACAAAATTAGTGATTCGAGGGAACACATGCACCCTGATTTTTATAGCAGCCATATCAACAATGGCCAAATATAAAAAGATCAGAAATGTCCATTGACTGATAAATGAATAAAGAAGACATTATATATATATATATATATATATATATATATATATATATATAATCATTTCATTGATTTCATTCATATGTGGAATTTAGGAACTAAAATAGATGAACAAAGGGGAAAGGGAAAAGAGAAAACAAATCGTAAGAGACTTTCGACTATAGAGAACAAACTGGAGGTTGATGGAGAGAAGTGGGCAGGGGATGGGCTAAATGGGTGATGAGTACTAAGGAAGGCTCATGACAAGCAAAGGGTTTTGTATGTAAGTGAGGAATCACTAAATCCTACTCTTGACACTAATAATACACTGTACATTAACTAGCTAGAAATTAAACAAAAACTTAAACATCAAAAAAATTGAAGTAACTGCTCAGGGGCAGTATACATGAAGGCTTGATTGGCCTATTCAATCTTCAACTAAATTGAGAACTTTCAAAATTTATAAGTTCCGGCACACTCCTGCCTTGTGTCTGTCATAGTGTCCTGCTCATGGTGAGACAATGATTATTTCATTTATAGTCAGCTTTCATACCCACAGAAATACAATATTGACAATCAGATTTGCCCAACTCTCATTTAATCTCACTTCAGTAGACAGAAGAAAAAGTTCAATTTAGAGATTAAAAATAAAAGAATAATTAGAAGAGAAATCAATACGTCAGGGAAGCCATTACAAAAATATGTATATTAAAATTTCTGGTTCAATCTAGTGATTATCTTTCTCTTTCTTTTAATTCTTCCTTAGCCTACCACAAAAATTTAACAGATGTTATATGTAATTAAGCATGTGCAAGGATTCTGAAACGTCATTGGCCTTTCATGATTGCAGTTGGAATAGAAATCAAAAACTCTGAAGCTCATGCTCTAAAAAATGTCTTTGAGAATTCTTCTTCCTGGGAAGCACTCACAGGCAGCCATCCTCTTTTCAACACCCTTATTCTCTTGTTCTCTTGCCAATAATGTTTCCTTTCCTCCTCTAAAAGCCTCAAGGAAGCCAAATTTACAAATTATCTCTTTTTTGCATACTATTCTTGGCTCTCTAAAACTATAGTTTCCTAAATTTAGACTTTACTGTGCATGCCTTTTTATACTGTTTAAATCCTACACTCTCTCTCTCTCTCCACTCACACACATGCACACACCATATTCTTGGCTTTGACCAAAGAATCATCTGTCCTTGAATTTGCTCATTTATCACTGACCCAAAGCATCCCCTATTGTCATTGTTTTCTTTTGTTTCTTCTGGTGCTATTATTAGATGGCTTTTACTTGAAATTACAGCTATTTCCCTAGTATGGCATACATTATGGCACACAATATTCAAATGATCCTTATTGTTTTGGGAAGTAGAATGGGTTTTGGGGGTTGGATTTTTTTTTTTTTTTTGCTTTTTTTTTTTTTTTTTGAGGGGGGGAGAAAGGAAGCTTAATAATCAGGTTGTATTCTATTCTGTTCAAGTTAATTGCCTCCTCTGACCTAAGGGATGGGGATGGGGTAGTGCAGAGACAGCTAACCATATGACTATGAAATTGATAGTCATTATTGCCTAAACATAATATTGTAAGGCTTTGCCATCTTGCTGAAAACTGAAGCAGCTTCTTTAGTGTGAGCTGAAGTGGGTCAACCAGGAGTAGTATGCCTGAGAAAAAAAGGAACACCCCAAAGCACAGCTTCCAATAATGTATCCCTGCTGGGAAATCAGAACATTAACTATAGAGCCCTGGCTATTACAATCAGAGATAAAATGGGTATTTTTGATCTATAGCTATAGGCTGATTGTGAGGGAAAAAAGCAGGATTTCAAAGACTCAGGTTCTACCAACACTGGCTGCAATTTCAAATCTAAGAAAAATCTTTAGAGCTAATACTATAATTGTGTTAGAAATTTCTGTACACAAAGGCCACTATAATATTCCAAGTGGAATCTTAAAAAGAATAATATATGTTCCTCAGTTATATTCACTTTTTGATTATTCAAATTAAAGAAAATAAATCTATTTCTGCTACAATTTCTGCTACAATAAGTTATAATTCTATTAATATGGCTGTATATCATAGGCACAGATTTGTATATATACAAAGCAGGATGAAATTTTTAAAAGTTTAATAGGAATTTTAAAAACTCTTTTGGTACTTAATATTTGATGTATCTGGTAATGATTGACAGATGAAGAGTTTAAAATGACCTGTATCTCTTCATTGTTTTAATTTTATCTAGTTTTATTGATTTGTCCATTAAAGTTTTCTTCTTCAATGCAACCATTTCTGAAAAATAAATCCATAATATGCCATAAAACCACAGGTTCAAAGCATGAAGTATAATATAGAGGGCTTAAATACGAAAATTCTCATCTATAAAAAACCTTGTTGAAATTCTCTCCCATTTAAGATTTTCCCAAATGACACACCAATTTCCAAAGAGACACAAAGATCAGAACCCCATCTCAAGTCCCACCACAAGATGTCTTTAGGACCATTAAGCACAACTGCTTTGCCTGGATGGACTAGAATGCTATTTTGTTTCCTCCGAATTTTGAGCATTACCGGTTGCTTGAATCTCACATAACTAAGGATATGTATATTATAAAGGAAAAGGAATCAAATATAAAATTCCTATTCCTTTTACTGATTCTCAGATATGTTAACATGCCAATGTGACAAGTAGTTAATATACTTCTCTTTCAAAGTTAATTACAAATAACCAGCCCAGTTAATTACAAATAACCAGCCCAGCCCATATTTTAGTGGAAGATACAGATAATGTAACCTGAATCAGGCTCTCACTAATTAGATTTTCTACTGAGAGATAGAAAATAAAAAAAAAATCATTGATATCAGAGTTTGGGACCTCATAACTGACATTATCCAAAGAAAATTTTAAGGCACCTAGATTCCAATAAATGACATAAAAACATCAGCATCAACTAAATCTTTGGTAAAAACTTTTTTAAATGAAATATAACATATCTACATAAAAATGCTCAATGAATTATCATGAAGTAAGGGTATTCATATAATCAGAAACTACATCAAGAAAAATTATATTTACATATTTATAGCCAGAGACCTCTTCCAGTAATCATCAACTCTTTTTTTCCAAGATAATTAACTACTCTCCAGACTTATAACCCATTTATTAGTAGGACCTAATTTTTCAATTTATGTATGTGGAATTATATGGTCAGAATTTGCTGCATAATTTGAGATACTCAGTCCAAAATGAAAAGCTGGGGTGCTTGCTCAAAATACATTAAGAACTTCAAGATGGTGATAGTAAAACATTAAGCCAAGTGGCGGCCCTGTGCAACTACAGTAGTTGCATACTCACAAAGCCAACTCTGTATACATCACATATTTTTATATTTGTGTAGTTTTTCCCTCTCATTTAATTGTGAAATTCATCAACACTGTTCTAAATTGTGTGCTTTTATTTCTTCATTGGTATTATAGCATAGTTTGCCATTATGTGAAAATAATTTATCTATCATCTCTATGAAAATTTGTGTTGTTTCCAATTATGAGCACACTGATATTGTCAATAATTAAAATTTTAGAGTTCCCTGGGTGGTGCAGTCGATTAAGCACCCAACTCTTGGTTTAAGTTCAGGTCATGATCTCAGGGCCATGAGGTCACGACCCACATTGTGTTCCAAGTTCAGCAAGGAGGCTGCTATAATTTCTCTTTCCCTCTTCCTCCACCCCTCCCTGAGCTTGCTCTGTGTCAAATAAATAAATCCTTAAAAATAAATAAATTAACATTTCCTTTAAAAAATAATTAAACATTTAAACAATTTAAAAACTGTTAAGATAATTAAACAAAGAAGCCATTAGATTAAGGTCCCTCTAATTTCCTAGCAACCTAAGTAAGGAAACCCAAATCTAAGCATGTAAATATGTCAAAGTTAAGAAATCAAACTTAAGGACAACCAATCACAAACAGCCCCACTAGGTTTTCCCAAAAAAGGAAACTCCTTAAGCTATAGTCAATGAAATACATCCCTTGCTTTGCTTCCACATCTTGTCTGTAAACATTATTCCCCTATTGCCTAAGGGTGGAGTGCTCCTAACCACTTCCAGTTTGGTGCTTCCCAATTCAAATCTATGTTTGGCCAAGTAAACTAAAAAAATTCTAATATTCCTCAAATTATCTTTATCAATAGTCTTGTGCATATATTTTGGTGGATATTTGCACCTATTTCCACTGGGCTTTTACTGAAGAGTAGAATTTCTGTATATAGTGAATCTGTAAATCACATCTACTAAAATTGTATTTAGTAGATATTGCCAAACAAATTTCCATGGTTTTGGAATGAGTTCAAACTCTCATTATTCCTAACTTGGCGGTTGATTTGATAATGAATTACTTAACTTCATCTTGCCTTCCCTGCAAATGTTAAATTAATCATATGATTTTTTAAATTTATTTTATTAATGTTAAAATATCATCCTATATATAAATCTTACACGAAACTTGCACTCCTGCAATTAACCCTGATTGGTTATGATGTATTACCCTTTTTACATAGCACTGTACTTATTTAGCTAAAATATTGCCTAGGATTTTTGAATCTATGTTTATGGATAAAACTGACGAATAAGCCAACTTTCTTGTAACTTCCTTTCCAGGTTTTATAGTAATGTTATTATGTACTCATAAAAAACATTGTATGATTCTCTTCAAGAGTATCAAGTAAAATGTCAAGTAAAGAATATTGTAATGCTTGGTATTTATTTTGCGTTGTTAAATTAACAATTGAAACCTTCTGGATCTAGATTTTTATTTTTGAGAAAACTTTTGATACAAATTCAATTTCTCTACCAGATATTAGATTACATGTATTTTTTAAAAATATTTTATTTATTCATGAGAGACACACAGAGAGAGAGAGAGAGAGAGAGGTGAGATACAGGCAGAGAGAGAAGGAGGCTCCATGCAGGGAGCCGACATGGGACTCGATCCTGGGTCTCTAGGATCACACCCTAGGCTGATCACATGCTGGCTGATCACACCCTGCAGGCACTAAACCATTGAGCCATGCAGGCTGCCCAATTGCATGGATTTTTAATTTCTCTTTTAGTTAGTCACAATAGATGTGTTTTTCTAAATTTGACACATATGCTCCAAATTTTGGTCTTTCTTTTCCAGACACTTTCCAGGAGTTTATCACTTTTTTAAGCTATTTCAAATAACTATGTTTCTGCTTTGTTGAGCCCATCTCAAGTAAATTTAATTTCAGTTTTATTAATTGATGCTCTTATTGCTACTATGTTTTCCCTTTTACTTTATGAAATTAATTAGTTCTATTTTCTCATTATGTTTTCCAGATATAGGATGAGGTCATTAAATGTTATGTATTTTCAACATATGCATATAAAACACAGCTCTACTTATAGCCCACAAGATTTGATTACCACTTATAATCATTCAATTACAAATATTTTGTAATTTCTATGAGTGTTCTTTGATCTATGAATTTCTAAACAACTGAGGATTTCAAGTTGACTTTATTCCCATTTAAGAAATACTCTGCTATTCCTTGAAATTGTCGAGTCTTTATTTATGGTGCAGTGTTTAGTCAATTTTGATTAATTATTCACACACATTTGAACACCTTGTGTACTCCTTTTTTTTTTTGTTGTTTTTTTTTTCCTTGTGTACTCTTTAAATGTTGGTTGAATGCTATTTCTCTGTCAGTCTTGCTAATTTCGTCCTTCATATTTTCTATATTCTTATTGATTTTCTATATTTATTTGCTCCATGAACTTTGAAGAAAGCTATGTTAAAAAAAAAAAAAAGAGGATGATCCAGTTCTAGTTATCTCCTAAAGGATATAACATTTAATTATTAATTATAGGTTAAAATATGTTAAGAGAAATATTTAAAACAATTGGGAGAGACCTAAAAATAAGGGAAAAACTAGGGAGGATTTAATTTTTGAGTGATGGTAATTCACTGATTAATCCAGCTTTTTATCACCTTTTCCCTTGTAGTCTATAAAGTACACGGCACCTCAAAATACAGAAGATTAGCTTATTGATATGATATATCAAATAACAAAATTCAGAGGTCCCAAAGCAGATATAAACTAAGAAAGTCCTGGAATACAAAGAGCTACAGAGGATTGTGCCTTACATCTGGATATAAACACCCCTCAAAACTATGAATGCCCCATGAATAGTGCTTGGTTTGGAAAGATTCACAGTATTCCAAAGGAAAGCAAGCGGTAGAAGGTTTAAAAAGCTGATATTTCTGCTGGCCACCAGGGCAGAAGAGAAAGAGTTTGGAGTTTGAATAGCACAAGTTAGGGAAGCAAAGTGCACACTCTGAGGTTTCATTTAAAAGCATTCCAAAAGGTCCATGCTTAGAAGAGACTGTGTCCCAGAATTAAGGGACTCATTGAGAACAAAGAGCAAAACTGAAACAGACTTATCTGATGTATCTCCAGACAAAAAGGATCAGTTTTTAATTTATCTGACTTCTGGAACAAAACTCAACACTGTTAAAAGACAGATAACAAAATTCAGAGTCTTTATAATGTATATTCACTGATAAGCAAAATAAATATAAAGTTTTTTAACACATAAAGACACAGGAAAATGACAGCCATTGTTCAAGATTAAAAAAAAAAAAAAAAAAAAAAAAAAAAAAAACCTAACCACACAAAACAAACAAAAAAACAAGCCCAGAGATGACTCAGATGTTTCCAATATTGAAATTAACAGATAAAAATTTTATATTCCCTGTTGTAAATACAATCAATAACATAAGTGAAACCAAGATTAAAATAATTGAATAGATTTAGAATCCTAGCATTGATATGGTTAATGTAAAAATAATTATGTTGAAATTCTAGAAGGGACTATTACAATGCTTGAAATGAAAAATTCATTAAATAGGCTTAATAGAAGATGAGAGAGGATGACAAAATGATCAGTGAAACTGTAGACAGATTAATATCCAATTTGAATAATAGGGGAAATATTTTTTTTTAAGTAGTTTTGTTTTTGTGCTTACTTCAGCAACACATATACTAAAACTAAAACAATGCAGAGATTAGCATGGCCCCTGCACAGGATGACACATAAATTTGTTCAGTGTTCTATATTTTGAAAGAAACAAAAAAACAAAGTTAGTTCTGTTTTGACATGTGAGGTAACATTAAGTGGTCCAATATGCATGTAATAGAAACCAAGAAGTAACTCTTTGTAAACAGACTGACGATTTTTACTACAGAAATATAATGGACATTCTTTGCTTTAAAATTGCTTTTTAGGAAAACAAATCTGGTCTGTCTTCATTTCTTTTTTTTTTTTTGTCTTCATTTCTTATTGAAAAAAATAAAAGCCAAAATAGTAAAATAAGAACAACAAAAACAAAAACACTTGGCTTATGGAGTAAGTGAATTTGGAAGAAGGGGAAGTAGTCATATAGATCTCTTTTTCGTGGGTTGCTTTTAACAAAGTATTGAACTGAAGAGAATCAAAATGTAAATGCCTTCCTTTGAGAATAGTATTTCTCTATACATCATGGTAATGATGTATATATACATATATGTGTATGTATGTATGTTTATACATATATTTCTCCTTCGTAATCTCCATAGTAATACTCCTTGGGATTTTTAAAAGACCATTTTACTTCCAGTCATATAATATTACATGTAAATTGAAAGACTGGGCACAGTAAATATGAGTAGGAAATTTAATGTTTACATTTGGAGAGTTGTTAAAGTTTTGCTGGTATTTTTTTTCTTATTTGATTTAAGTTATGAAGGTTGGCATTTCCCATTTTATAAGCTAACATGGAGATTAAGAAATGTAATAACTAAGGTAAGCACATACTTTAGTATCTAAGCCAAGATAGTTTTTAGAGTAAAAGTAGGTGCTATTAACATATTCCTCAGAGTAACATACAAAAACTAAGACTATCCAAGAAAATTGGGATATATGGTCATCGTATTATAGTATTCATTCTATAACTAACATATTTTTGTCATCAATATGAAGTTCCTAAGTATGTTACACATCTATTACCATAATTCTAAAGATTTTAAACATTAAAATTTTCTTCATTAGATTCATAATGAGTCTTTATATTCAGCTAGTATTTGCTTATAAATTTTCCGTTGGGGGCACCTGGGTGGCTCAGTGGTTGAGCGTCTGCCTTTGGCTGAAGTCGTGATCCCGGGGTCCTGAGATCGAGTCCTACATCGGGCTCCCTGCATGGAGCCTGCTTCTCCCTCTGCTTATGTGTCTGCCTCTTTCTCTGTGTCTCTCATGAATAAATGAATAAAATCTTAAAAAAATAAAAGAAAGTTCTCTTCTTTAAAAAAATAATAAAATAAAATAAAATAAATTTTCCTTTGTTAGCCAATTAGATGTGTTATATCATATACACTGCCAATTAATATATACAGGTAGCACTGACTCTATACCAAGTGCTGTTTTAAGTGCTTTAGTTATATTAGTTAATTTAACCTTGTCAGCAATCCAATGCTTAGTTATTATTACTAAGTCATTCTCCTGATGAGAAAACTAAGGTATTGGCTAACTGTTGCTCATGGTTCCACTGGACTATTCCATAACCTGAACCCAGGCTTTCCATTTGCCTAAAGATTGTGCCTCTTCTCTACCAGAACAATACCATCTATCTATCCATCAATGATACAGCAAGATCTCTGACATTTTATTCCTGAGAGTCAATTTCATTTTTATTTGTTTTTAAATATTTTATTTATTTATTTGAGAGAGCAAGAGTGCACACCAACAAGGGGAAGGGCAGAGGGAGAGGGAGAAGCAGACTCTGGTGAGCAGGGAGTGCAACATAGGGCTCCATTCCAGGACCCTGGGATCATGACCTGAAGGTAGATGCTTAACTGAGTCACCCAGGAGCCCCTTTATTTATTTTCGAATATTTTATTTTTAAGAAATCTCTACTCCCAACTGGGGGCTCAAATCCACAACCCTGATATCAAGAGTCTCATGTTCCACCAACTGAGTCAGCCAGGCACCTTTCAATTTTGTTTTTAGAAATAATAGACTAGGAGTTGGAGCCGCTGCTGCCACTCACCACCCAACGTGCACTCCCGATTCCTTTTGGTTCTAAGTCCAAAATGGCAACGATCAAGGATCAGCTGATTCAGAATCTTCTTAAGGAAGATCATATCCCCCAGAATAAGATTACAGTTGTTGGGGTTCGTGCTGTCAGCATGGCTTGTGCCACCAGTATTAATGAAGGACTTGGCAGGTGAACTCACTCTTGTTGAAGTCATGAAAGACAAATTGAAGGGAGAGATGATGGATCTCCAGCACAGCAGCCTTTTCCTTAGAACACCAAAAATTGTCCCTGGCAAAGATAATAATGTGACTGCAAACTCCAAACTGGTTATTATCATGGCTGGGGCATGTCAGCAAGAAGGAGAAAGTTGTCTTAGTTTGGTCCAGCTTAAGGTGAACATCTTTACATTCATCATTCCTAATATTGTCAAATACAGCCCAAACTGCAAGTTGCTTATTGTTTCCAATCCAGTGGATAACTTGACCTATGTGGCTTGGAAGATAAATGGCTGTTCCAAAAACCACGTTATTGGAAGTAGTTGCAATCCGGATTCAGCCCGGTTCCATTACCTAATGTGGGAAAGGCTGGGAGTTCACCCATTAAGCTGTCATGGGTGGGTCCTTGGAGAGCATGGAGACTCCAGTATGCCTGTATGGAGTGGAGTAAATGTTGCTGGTGTCTCTCCGAAGAATGCACCCTTAGGCACTGATGCAGATGAGGAACAGTGGAAAGAGTTTCACAAACAGGTGGTTGACAGTGCCTATGAGGTGATCAAACTGAAAGGCTACACTTCCTGGGCCATTGGACAGATGTGGCAGATTTGGCAGAAAGTAGAAAGTATAATGAAGAATCTTGGCGGGTGCATCCAATTTCTACCATGATTAAGGGTCTCTACAGAATAAAAGATGTCCTCCTTAGTGTTCCTTGCATCTTGAGACAGAATGGAATCTTCGATGCTGTGAAGGTGACTCTAACTCCTGAGGAAGAGGTCCGTTTGAATGAGAGTGCAGATACACTGTGGGGAATCCAAAAGGAGCTGCAGTTTTAAAATTTTCTAATGTTCCATGTCACTGTCTAGACTACAAGATTTTAGTTGGAGGTTGTGTATATTGTCCTTATTATCTGACCTGTCACTCAAGTAGTAATATTAAAATGGCCTAAGAAAAACATCAGTTTCCTAAAGTTACAAATGGGAATGGTTCACAAAACCCTGCAGTTATATCCTGATGCTGGATGATACCTGTCTTGTGTAGTCCTAAATTGGTTAATGTAATATAGTTTTACTATCTCAGAGGCACCACTGCCAATGTCACATATGCTGCAGTTACTCCTCAAACCAGTGTATTTACTGTGTTTTGTAACTTCTGATTCCTTCACCTCAATACCCAACGTGCCTAGTCCATTTTTTTTTCTTCAGTCACATCCTGGAATCCAATGTATAAATTCAATATTGCATGTATTGTGCATAATTCTTCTAAAGGATCTTATTTTGTGTACTATATATGTCAGAATATAGTGTACATTGCCATATAATGTAAAGAGACAATGCAACCAACTATCTGTCATACCAACTAAAATACCAAATAAATTTTGAACAGTGAAAAAAAAAAGAAATAACAGACCATAATACAAGTTTGCAATGCATGATCTAAGCAGAAACTTAGTATTTCATTAGTCAAGAGGTATGTAATATATTTTAGTATACTGAAAGGCAATTTAAGAAATGTATCAAAAGTATGCTTGCTTTGATTCTTGCCTTTGCCACTTATCAACTGTGTATTTTGAAAAAAAAAATTTCTATGTATTGATTTGTTTTTCTGTAAAATAGGAATATTCTATGTACATATTTCATTGTGTTGTCACATGGCTTTAATTACATAGTAAATGAGAATAATGCTTGATAAACACCATTATCAAATAATGGTTTATAAATCTTCAATAAATGTTCACTATTAATACAGAGAATATTTTTAAAGTTTGATTAAACTTTACAAATATTTGATTTTACAAACATTCAAACTGTGGTTATTAGATGTTAGATATTATGCTAGACCCCAGCTATTGACAGTGATTTATAAGATGTCATCCTTGTTTTAAAGGAAGTCATAGATTTAAATAATCTTAAGATGACACCAGGAATATACTGCCAAACCAGCTTTTCCATATTGTCATTCCAATTTGTGTTTCTTTTCCTTAAGTGAACAAGATTTTTTCGAATTTGAGACACTTAAAATTTTGGCACATACTATCTATCCATAAATGATATAGAGAAATTATAAGGCAAATGTGACAAAAAGTATTGGAACTGAGAAAGTTTTAATAGACTTTTTCATACATTCCTTGCAACTTTACTGATAAAAGTCAACAAATGTACAAGAAAAACAATAGCATAAATATATATGTTGGGGTTAAAAAGATATGTATAAATAATATATATGACAAAAATAGCACAAAGTATGAAAGACACAAAAAGAATTTAATGCTTCAATCTCTTCAGCAACCATTAAAAATAATATAAAGATACATAGCAAAAAAGCCAATAAAGAATTGATTGATTTTAAGACAGTACACAATAATAATACTAAATTAGGCAAAATACGCATTTGTAAAGAAATAAAAAGTGGAATAGGTTAACAGAAATAGAGAATAAAGTGCAAGAGCTAAACCCAACTGTTTAAAAAAATAGATTAACTGTAAATGGACCTAAAACTTCCGATTTAAGGCAAGACTGGGAGACTGGATACAAATACAGATGTAGGAACCAATGGTATGCTTTTATTATTTATTTATTTATTTGTTTATTTATTTTTTAACAATGGTATGCTTTTTAAAACAAATGCACATTAAATATTAAGGGAAAAAAAAGAGGAGAGGATGAAAGAATTTTACAGTGCAAAACATAATCATGTGAAAGCCGGTGTGGCTGTTACCATTAAGGAAATTTAATAAGATATATTTCATTATCTTGAAAGGTTTAATTCATCATGAAAATTGCGTGTGTGTGTATGTGTGTGTGTATGGATGACTTTCAAATATATGAAACAAAAACTAAGCAGAAAATTAAGATAAATCTGCAGTCACAGAGGGTAAATTCACCAACTCTCTCAGTAACTGATAGGACAACTAAAAAGTTATTATTATATTTCTATTCTATTTCTATTCTATTTCTATTATATATTTATGTATATATTTATATCTATTCTCTTATTTTGACATACAGAAGACTTAAACAACACTATGAACAAAACTCACTTAAAGATCTCAACATCTAACAGCCCTAGAATACATATTTAAAAAAATTATACACTGACTACTCATCAAGACAGAGCATATGGTGGGAAATGAAAACATATTACACTGCAAAAGATCAAACTTTAAGTCTACGATCAAAGAATTAAATTAGAAATCAATAAATACAATGAGGGAAAGCCTCAATATTTGCAATCTCAATAAAATATTTCTTCCTAATCATTCATAAAACATATATCAAATAACACTAGAAAAATTGCCAACTAAAGGAATATGAAAATACTGTATGAACATATGTGCAATTTAGCAAAAGCAATGTTTAGAAAGAAAAGCTTTAACATCTTGAAAGAAGAAGAAGGTTTAAATATTGATGGTCTGGAGGACTTATTGTTTCAGTCCCAATATGTGAAGAGCTTGAAAGTTGTCATTTCCAATGTATCAACAAGAAAAAAGCCATCTAAACATAGCTTACTTTATTTTTCGAGCCATGAGAACTAAAGTTGCAGAACAAACCACAACTTTAAAATCTGAAGACACAAGTAGGCACATTAAGAGAGTCACAGACAAGATCTGTTTACTTTGAGTAGAAGTTGCTTAAGTCATAAACTAGTAGATAAATTTAAATGGTAATCCCAACAAACTGCTGGAGATTGAATGTGTATTAGTTTAAAAGTGAGAGCTTCCTGGGAGCAGAGGTGTCAGTGGTGTCCCCTACACTTTCACAGACTTTACCTCCAGAAATTCCATCAGGTATGATGGTAGAAGTCTGAGAAAGATACCCACCAGACACCAACAGGGGAAGAAGAAAAAGTGATTATTGTGGATTTCTTCTAAACTTCTCCATAAAAAGGCATAACCTTCAGGTTCTATTTTATTAGAGTCTGCCAATCTATCAATCTATTTCCTAGCATTTCTGTCCCATCAAAGGGCTGGGTGGATGGAAAGGAATCTATATCAGTGGAAAAATAGTTTGAATGTCATAGTCTCGATGCACAGGACAACTAAAAGAATGAGTTTAATCATAAAACAATAGAAAACTTTTCCTCACCCACACCTGACCACCACATAAAAAAAGACCTTTGTATAAAAACAATGGTACATAGCTAAAAGAGCTGTAACATGTAGTCTCTCTTTGAAGGAGTACCTACAAAAGCTCAAAATCAAAGGAGAAGATGAAAACAAGGACAATACAGCAGGACTCAATTTCTATCTAGGTTAACATAAATCGTCACACTAAAGGTCTCATACCTCAGTTTCTGTTACCTGATACATCATATTCAGATTTCACTGAAATAACAAGATATTTCAAACAAGTAAGAAAAATACACTCTGAAGAGACAAAGCAAGAATCAGTTTCAGAAATGACAGAATTTTGAAATAGTTAGACATGGAATTTTAAAGACCTATGATCAGTATGTTTATTTGTTTTATCATTTCATTGATTCTATTATTCTAATGATTTTCCTGAACTGCTAATATTTTAATTTTATGTTATGTATATTGATTTATTCTTCTTAATGCTTCTATTAACTAAAGATATATTTAAACTCTCAGCCAATTAGAAGTGACAAGCAAAAGATATTCTCCTGTAAAACAAATTTACTTTTCCCATTCCTCCCCAAAATTATTCTATAAGGGCTTGCTTCCTTTAAACAAAAGGAAAAAGAAGAAAAATGAATCCCCAAACTCTACTGAGCACTAAATATCACTGCTCTGGTAGCATCTTTACTGTATGACAGACTCTTATTATCCTGTCATTTTACCACTCTGATTAATTTTAGATTCACAGGATTTCCTTTGTAGATATTCCAAATATGAACAGATTTTCTTGTTTATCAAATTTTATTCTTTAAATAATCCTTTTATAATTTTAATTCAGAATGTTCATCTTTCTCTGAGAACTTTTTTGCATTCTAAAAAGGAACTTATCAGTGGGAAATAATAAAAGATAATTCTGAAAATATAAGATGTACTTCGTAAATATGGGACTACTGATTAAGCTACCTTTCATATTATGCAAATACAGAAAAAAGATGCTTTCTGAAATGAAATTTAAGAAAATAAAGACATGACTAGAGATGTTTGTTTACTGGATGGCACAACTAAAAATCATTAATAATGTGTAAATATACTACTCATGTTACCATAATATCATCTGTAAAACATTCAAGATCTCCAAAGTTTAAAGAAGAAACTGATGCTTGTTCTCAGAAGAACCGGTTTTGAATATGACTTTTTAAAAATTTGTTTTAAGATTTTTTATTTATTTGAGAGGGAGAGAGAGAGTGTGTGCTCAGGTGCACAGGAACAGGGGGAGGAGCAAAGGGAGAGGGAGTAGCAGACTCCCCACTGAGCCAGGAGCCTGATGTGGGGCTCCATCCCAGGACCCTGAGCCTGAGGCAGGTGTTTAACCAACAGAGCCACCCGGCTGCCCC
Organism: Canis lupus baileyi; assembly: GCF_048164855.1. Classification (NCBI taxonomy): domain Eukaryota; kingdom Metazoa; phylum Chordata; class Mammalia; order Carnivora; family Canidae; genus Canis; species Canis lupus. The sequence continues at coordinate 23,749,252 of NC_132861.1, read as the reverse complement.
TGAATACAACTATTAAAACAAATCTGCATTCTCTTCAGATGCATTGCATTATGACTGTAGCTGTATGAAGAATCCATGTAGCTTCAGAAAGGCAGGGATGCTGGCAGAACTTAGAGGTAGAATAAATTGTAATTTTTTTTCACTTTATAGCATTCCTTAAGCAAAAATAAAACATTTGATTCCCCCAAAACAACATTTTTTTTTTTCTTTCAGTCAAACCAGGTAAATAAACATCTCAATTTAAATAGCTCTTGGGCAGCCCGGGTGGCTTAGCGGTTTAGCGCTGCCTTCAGCCCAGGGCCTGATCCTGGGGACCAGGGATCAAATCTCACGTCGGGCTCACTGCATGGAGCTTGCTTCTCCCTCTGCCTGTGTCTCTGCCTCTCTTTCTATCTTTCTTTGGTCTTAAATAAATAAATAAATAAATAAATAAATAAATAAATAAATAAATAAATAAATGCAAGGTCTTGATATATTAACATTTTCCCCTTGCACCACATCTACAAATGTTACATTTCAAATGAGTTGGGACCTTGAGAACAAACTATAACTAAATTCAAAACAATAACTGGCAGTGGTGGCTAAAATTAAGGCTAAAATTGAGTATTAATAAAATTATCTTAGTCTTTACCACAGTACTAAATGGCAGTCTTTTTTTTTTTTTAAGATTTTTTAATTATTTTTTAATTTATTCACGAGACACACTGAGAGAGAGAGGCAGAGACACAGGCAGAAGGAGAAGCAGGGAGTCCGATGTGGGACTTGATCCAGGGTCTCCAGGATCACGCCCCGGGGCCAAAGGCAGGCGCCAAACCGCTGAGCCACCCACAGATCTCGCAGTCTTTTTTTTTTTTTTTTTTAATTTTCCACATCAAGAAATTATATAACAGCGATTTTATATAACCTGTCTTCCCAAGATTATAAGGAATTAATAAGGCTTTGAATCCAGTTTTATCTTACTCTAAAACATGCACTCTTTACCACTAAATTCATTTTGCTTCTCTACTTCTATATGAAGTCTATGTCTTCTTCTCTTTCATATATGTGGAATCCTTTATTTTTTTTTTAAGATTTTTAAAGTAGGTGCACTGTATGGTAAAATGACAGTCAATAAAGATTAGGTTGAACCACTATAGATTTCTAGAACTGCATAAATAAAAACAACAGCAATAGCAAGTAGACAATAGATTCACAGTATGAAATGTCCTAAGATGACTTCAAGTTTTCCTCATCACTCAGAATGGAGTTGAACTTTGATTCTTAGTAACAGAAAAGGAGGTTTCCTATCCTCAACAGGAGGTTAGTATTTATTGAGGTATTTATTGTGGTCAGAGTACTGGTAGCTGGAAAAAAAGAACTCATGATTCTATCTACAGAGATTACTAAAATTAACCACACAATTAGCAAGTACTTCAATTATTTAAGTGATAAAACGAAATGAAATATTTTATTTGTTCCTTCTGTCCCTTCAAAAGAATTCCCCTCTCTCCTTTCCTTGTGGCAAATTCCTTCATTCACTGATAAGCTTATCTCTTCTTTTTGGATGGTGTGGAGAAAAAGAAGACCAAGTGAAAGTCAAACAGAAGTTGAATGCCATATTTATATAACGAAAATTACCATAATAGACTCTGCATTGTACATTTTCCTAAACTCCATGTGCTTTACCGCTTTCCACTCTATTTCCACTCTATTGCCCTATGACTTTCCAAGACATGAGCTTCCTCTCCCTTTCCTTAAACCTTGATCTCCAAAAATGAGATATTAGAAGAAGAGACTGCAACTAACTACAGACCTTAGTTATTTCTACACAGAATATCAATTCTGATAATAGAAGGAAATAGAATTGATTTGGAAAATATACACTTGCTATTTCATTTAACGTGTCTGAATTATTAAAAAACTGTCTATAAATGATCTAAATACTCCAGAAAATCCCCAAATGATTATTATCAGCACAACTTTAATTTGAAAATGTATGGAAATAATACATAGGAAATATTAGGACTAAATTCTGATATCTGCCCCTGAACAAAGTCTGTTTATTGCACTCACCTGGTTAACAGACAATAGCAATAAAAATAAATTAAAAAAAAAAAAACAGAGAAAAAGAGAGAAGGCAGATTGGCTTCAAGAAAGGTGCAGGCTATTGAATCAGATGGATGTTAATAAGAGACTCAGGGAGCAGTTAACCTACAGATAATGAAAATGAAATCTGCACTTAGTAAAGTTGGCAGCCATCCCCTCACTTTGAGCTTTAACAGTTGGCTGATATACATGTGACCCACACTATGAAGATAGAGTCTGACTTCACTGAGAGATAGCCTGTCTAGGAAACTGCTAGAGAACAGACAGCAGTCAAGCAGCCAACATACTTCACTATTTAAAGGGAATTTAGACAAAGTCTACTGAAGCCATGAACGTGTATTACAGCAGCTCATTATTCACATTCAAATTATCTATGAGGGAGTGTCATCACCACTCCAATGAAACTTTCAGCTAGTTTTTATTTCTGACTTAAATTAAGGGTGAAGTAGGAACTACTTTTAAAAGGAAAAAAAATGGGATCCCTGGGTGGCTCAGTGGTTTAGCACCTACCTTCATGCCCAGGGTGTGATCCTGGAGTCCTAGGATCGAGTCCCACATCAGGCTCCCTTCATAGAGCCTGCTTCTCCTCCCTCTGCCTGTGTCTCTGCCTCTCTCTCTGTGTCTCTCATAAATAAATAAATAAATCTTGAATATATATGGAAAACAATTAAAAGCCTGGGTACAAGGGAAATAATTCATATGAAACCACTTCTAAATGACTACATTTTTATAAGGTATTTCTGGAACAATTAAGAAAGGATTACAGGCTTGAATATGAACTCAATCTGATCCCAGCACAGAAAAATTGCTTCCTTCATTTCTTTTCTAACCTGAAATATCCTTGGTTCCAAAGGAAATCAGAATATGCCAGATTTTCTTTTTTTATAGTTCTTTACTATCACCTTAGTTATCATGAAAAATGCTTCTACAGCAATGTTTTTGAAATAATCTAAAGGTAGTTTTAAACAAAATGCCATAATAAGTCGTTCTGAAGCAAAGAAACTTAAAACACATACACACACACACACAGTTTATTGTTAAATCTTTCTTAAGTTGTGAAATAAACAGAAAGTTTTGCAGCTCAGTTCCTTGGACCAAAGCCACACTACCACAGACTTTAAGTCCCAGAATGTAACAACAACAACAAAATCAGTTTCTGAAAATATGTCCTCTTTAATTTTTTTAATATAGGATATAGACGTAATTTAGATTTTCCTTAATTGAATAAATTAAGATCTTTTTAAAAGTTTTGTGTAACAACTTTACCAAAATTTAACTGACAAGCACACTGATATTTTTCAATACTATACTTTGGTAAGTTTTGACATATATGGAACTTTCACCACAACTATGATAATTAATCACCACCGAGTTTCTTTGCACCCTTTATAATCTCTTACTCTGTTCTTCTCTACTCATTTCAATTAAAAGCACCTTCCACACTTACACATCCAAACCTCAGGTGATCATGATCTGCCTTTAATTTAGTTTGTATTTTCTAGAACTTTATTTAAATAGAATCATACAGCGTGCATTATTTTCTGAGGGGGATAGAGCATGGCTTCTTTCATTCAATATAAGTATCCTGGCATAGATCCATATTGCATGAATTAATAGCGCAGTATTTTTTTAACTCTGAGTCATACTCAATTGTACAGCTAACCATAGTCTGTATACCCATTCACCTGGTAAGGGATATTTGGGGTGTTTCCTATTTTTGACTCTTAAAAATAAGTCTACATTAATGTACAAGTCTTTGTATACTTGTATATGCTTTTGATTCTTTGGGATAAACACCTAGGAGTTAAATGGCTGAGTGAAACAGAAGGTATGTGTTTAACTATTTAAGAAATTGATAAACTGTTTTCCAAAGTATTTGTACTCTTTTGCGTTCTCATCAGCAGTGTATGATCCAATTGCTCAGCACCTTTACTTAACTCAGTAGGGTTAATCATTTTTCATTTTAGCTATTCTTATAGGTGAAGTGGTATCTCATTATGGTTTTATTTGCATTCCCTATTGTCTAATCATGTTAAGCATATTTTCATGGGCTTATATGACATTCATATATCTTATCTGACATTCATATAAACAGTGCCTGTTTATATTTTTTGCCTATTTTCAATTTTTAGTTTTTTTTCCCGATTTATTGAAATATAATCAGCATAGTATTGTGTAAGTTTGTATTCAATGTGATGATTCGATACACAGATACATTGCAGAATGTTTACCATATAATGTTAGTTAACCTAGTCTTCACCTTACATAATTGCAATTTTGTTTTTGTTTTTCTGGTGAGAGCATTTAAAAAGCTCTACTCTTATAGCAACTTTAAAGTGTACAATACAATATTATCTATAGCTACCATGTGCACCTTAGTCCATGGAGCTTACTCATTATATAATTTTGGATAATGATATATATACAAACTTTGTAAGTTTGTATCCTTTGACCAACATCTCCCCATTTCTCCCAACCCTCCCCTCTTGGCAACTACTCTAAAAGTTCTATATTTTTTGCTTCCACATATTAGTGAGATCATACAGGTTTTGTCTTTCTCTGACTTATTTCACTAGCATATAATGCCCTCTGGGTCCATTTATGTTGTTGCAAATAGCAGGATTTCCTTTTTATGGCAGAATAATATCCACTGTGTATGTGTCTGTGTATCACATTTTATTTATCCATTCATCTGTCCATGCATATCTAGGATATTTCCCTATCTTGTTTGCCCACTTTTTAAAATTGCATAGTTTACAAATTACTGAGTTTTGAGAGTACTTTAGATATAACTCCTAAATAGAAGTCTTTTATCAGGTATGTGACTTGTCATTATTTTCATCCAGTCAGTGGCTATTTATTCTTTTAAGATGTCTTTCAAAGAGTAGCATTTTCTTGATTTTGATAAAGCCTAATTTATGGTTTATTTTAATGGATTGTGCTATTGGTATTATACGCAAAGAAACATCACTTAGCCCAAGGTCACAAAGATTGTCCCTTAGGTTTTCTTCTGAAGTTTTATAGTTTTTACAGGTTTTATAGGTTTTACATTTGGATCTATGATCCATTTTTTTAGTTGAATAGTGTAAGGTATGAAACAGTTTATTTTTTGCATGCAGGTATCTAACTTTTCTAAAGCCATTGACTATAGTCTATCCTTTGTCGACTGATTTACTTTTGCAGTTTGGCTGAAAATCAATTGACCACATAAAAAAGGGTCTATTTCTGGACTCTGTATTTTGTTTACTCTTTGTATATTATTTGTCTTGATTTCTGTGGTCTTATAACTTTGAAATTAGATACTTTAAATCCTCCAAAATAGTTATTTTTCAAAATTGTTTTGGCTATTCTGGTTTATTTGCATTTCTATGTGAATTGTAAAATCAGTTTGTCAATTATATAAAAAGAGGCTGCTAGAATTCAACTAGAATTGCACTGAATCTATAAATACATTTGGGGAGCAATATCATTATAATATCAACTTCTCCAACCCTCCATTTATTTAGGTCTTATTTAATTTCTCTTGGCAATATTTGTAGTGTGCAGTGTACAGAAGTTGCACATTTTTTGTTAGACTTATCTCTATTTCACATTTTTAAAGTTGTAAATATTATTTTTAACTTTTAATTATTTGTTGCTAGCATATAAAGCTATAATTTATTTTTATACTGATCTTGTATCCTGTTATTTCTAATAGCTTTTTTGTAGATTACATAAGATTCTCTGTGCAAAGAACCATGTCGGTTGTAACTTGTAATAAAGACAGGTTTACTTCTTCCTTTTCACTGTTCTTAAACTTAAAAAAAAAGGAAAGCTGAAAAGATACATTCTCCCCTCCATCCAGTGAAGGAACTACCTAAAAAACATGATTATGTATGTTCATACTCACACATGTAAATACCCATGTATATTACTATAGACTAAAATATGTCCCCCTAAAATTTGTATGTTGAAGCCTAAAAACCCAGGGTGATGTTTTCGGAGATGAAGCTTTTGGGAAATAATTATGTTTAGATGAAGTCCTAAGAGGTAGAGCTTTAATGATGGGATTAGTATACCTGAGCAGACCAGAGAGCTTGTTTTCTCTGCTATATGAAAACACAGTGAGTAAGCAGTTGTCTACAATCCAGAAGGACAGCTCTTACCAGAACTAACTATTATGGCATCCTGATCTTGGACTTCCCAACCTCCAGAACTGAGAGAAATTAATTTCTGTGGTTTATGCAATTGAGTCAACAGCATTTGGTTATGCCAGCCTGAGTAGATTAATACACATACATGTAGGTGTGTGTGTGTGTAAAACTATCCCTTTTGTAATGGACTAAATGTTTATGTTTCGAAAATTCCTATGTTGAAATTTCTTTTGGCATTCTTTCACTAACTCCAACAATGTGTGTGTGTGTGTATGCGTGTGTGTGTGTGTGTGTGTGTGATAGGGGGGTGTTCCCCATACACAACACAATGCAATTCTCAGGCACGAACAGGATGTCTGGGAATTTAACTCAATTTTGACATTATGTATCTGGAGATAGCATCAAATTCCACATAAGAGCTCAGTCCTACAAAACTATCCACCAACCCCCATTTCAGATGCCAGTCTCAAGCCTCAGGCTGTTATCTGTGCTTTGACCAATCTGCTACAGACAGAGGTTCTAATGGCCTCCGCTTTAGGGTCTTTTAATTTGCTAGAGAGGCTCATAGAATGCAGGGCAACATGTTTATCAGTTTATTACAGGATATCATGAAGGATATGAATCAACAACCAGATGAAGAAATACATAATTTGAAGCCCTAACTGTGAATGAAGAACAGATATATCTGAGGAATATATATTTGAATGATCAAATTATAATTTATATAAATATAATAATCCGAACAACCAAATATATATTTCTTATAAATCATTATGTCATAGAATATAATCTCCAATGTGATGGTCTTGGGAGGTGGAGCCTTTGGGAGATGATTAAGTCACGAAGAGAAAGCCCTCTTGAACTAGATTAGTGCCCTTATAAAAAGGCCCAGAGTGCTCCCTTGTGCTTCTGAGACATGAGAACACTGGGAAGACGCGGATTGGTTCAAGAAGCAGGAAATAGGCTCTCATCAGACACTGCATTTACTGGGGCTAAGATCTTGGACTTCCCACCCTCCAGAACTCTGTAGAATGAATTTCTGTTGTGTATAAGCCACCCAGTCTATGGTGCTTTGTTATGGCAACCTAACTGGATTAAGACACATGTCTACTTATATCTCAAAATAGCATGCTGAAATTTGAGACGTTAAGATCTAGTGTAATAAATGAAGAACATTTCCAGACTAAATAGAGCTGTTTCAGAATACTAAGAAGGCTAATATGATAGTTAACAACTGGAGCTTTACAAAATCACCAGCTTTTGTTTGGTGACTGTCACAATCAAGTACACAATCCTTAGTGCATAATTTCCAAAATCTTGGTAATTTCAACCTTATAAGTTACCTTTTGGCAAAGGAATTCTGACAGGGTCCTATAACTGATCTCTAAAAACACTTTCATGTTCTATTCAAAGTATAAAAATCTAAACATATCCACAGAATTATTAGTTCTAAACTTCAAATATATCATCAAATACAGCTTTAAAAATCCTAAATAAAAAGTATTCGGAGTTTATAGTATACATTTGTCATTTGAAAACTGTATTTCGAAACTCACTAGACTCAGAAAACAGAACTATTCAGTAATACAATTCCCTCTTGCGTTTTTGATAAATTATGTCCATAACAGATATGATGGGACAAAGAATATGTTTTGTAAGTAAGCCTCAGCTATATTGTAAAAGGAGATTGAAGCCAGAAAATATTTCTTCTCTCAGAACTTCCATTTTATTTCCATATTTATTTAGCTAAAGAAACACATACCAACACACACACAAAGTGGAAATGGTGATTTTAAGTATTTAAGTATTAAATCTTATTGATAACTATAGGAAATAAATATCGTGATTTATCATATTAACAATCAACTATGTTTCTTGTGACTTAAAATTTTACTTTCAATTTAATTATTACCACCATTTCAAATTCTCAGTTCTTTAATAAATATGTTTTTATTAAAGCATTGTTCTAACTTTAAAGTTTATCAATTTATGGTTTGAAATATTAATATAAATTTCTAAACTGAATTAACCAGGAAATGGAAAAGCAAGAGAATATATTTTAAGCACTTTGTTTATCAATACCAATACCTTTAGACTTCTAAGAAAGGCAGATTCCTAACTGAGGAACTCAAAGATACTGTCCTAAGAGAATTCTACTTTAAATACCAAAAAAATACACAATTATGAAATTATCATTCATTTAAATAGTCTCTAAACAAAAATCCTTTATTCTATAGAATAAAAATGGATTAAATGGAGTTTTAAAATGTATTAATTAAATTACAATAGTTAATCCTCTAAGATTAATTGTAATGAATAATTTAAAAATAACAATCACTTTTTGTGAAATTAATTTTCCAGATCATACTTTGACTTATATAGGCTTTACTCTGCCTATAGGGGACATGTCATGACTAGTAGTATAAAGTGTTAAGATTTCAAATTTTGCTCAAAATTTAATTGAATTCTTTTATACAAATGTGTAGTAAAATGAGATGTACTTTTTTTTTTTTTAAACTCATTCTAACTATAGAATAGAAAATCCCAGATTGGCATGGGAAATAAATACAGAGACCGGAGTTAAGAGGCTGATAGAGTAAACTCAGTAATGAGATTTAAGACACAGGAAGTAGATTCCTAACAATGACAGTTGGAGGAAACCAACTGGATTTGAAAGATTAATTTAAAGGATAAAAATAAAAGCATGTTCCGTTAAAAAAAAGAGAGAAAGGACGAGAAAAAGAATAAGCCTATATAAAAGGAAAAACATATGACTTTTAGTTATCTGTAAGTAGCTCTATATGACTGGTGATTTATTTACTTTGGTTAAAACATAATAGCATCAGGTATGTGACTGACTTTCTGACCTGAGCAATGCTTAAGAACGTAGTGATAATGATGGATTGTGAAACCAGACTGTCTGGGTGTGTGAGTCAAGGCCTCGCTACTTATCAGATATGTGACTTGGATCAAGTGTTGCCTGTACATCAATTATATTACCCAACAAAGGAGGATAATAACTGAGCCTCTCTCAAAAATTAAATGATTAAATATGCTAACGTGTTTAAAGCACTTTATAGTACTTAACGCAGTGCCTGGTAGGTGATGTTCACTTAATGGCTATTGTGGTATACTCTTCATGGTGATAGAAAGAGCAGATTTGAATAGCACTTGTCTATGATTTTGCTTTTAAATATGCATTGGGGATGCCTCTAGGATCTAGTGGATATGTTCTAAAGGCAGTCACATATGCTACTTTATTTCTCTGAAGTGGAATCTTAATTAGAGATTGAGGTAGGAAATCAATGGTGAGGAGATAGCAACTACAGTCATAGAAGTTTAAGAACATCTTTATAATTATGTGAACAGTAAGCGGGGAAAGTGAGATGCCTGAGTCAGAACATCAAGAGAAACAAAAATATAAGTGAAAAAAATGAGGACAGTAGTCATTTAGCTAGAATGTAGCAAACCAAAGAGTGGGTACCAAAGGATGAGAAACTTCTGAAACATGGTAAAATCATAAATTAAAATGTTGGAAAAAGTCAATAAAAGGTGAGGAGTGAGAAATAGGTATCAAACGTATCTGAAAATTAAATAAAAATAAATCTTGGTGACTTTGGAAAGAGCAGTTTCCAACAGGTTTGGGTGAGAGATAGAAGGCAGACAGACATAGGTTGAGAAATGTATGGAAAATACAGAAATCAAACCTCTAATTCTAGGTAATTCCTTTTGATAAATTTTGTTAAGCAAAATTAGTGTAGTACCAGGAGTGGGAGGAAATAATTTTTCTATTTTTAATATATTTTACAGATTTAAGAGGTTTGTATACCTTTTTTTTTTTTAAAATTGGGGCTATAAATGGCCTATAAAGAGGTGGATGATGAATACATGGGGGAAAAAAGGAAAGGTGGAGAACAATCTTTAAGGATAGAAGAGTATTCTGCACAAAGCACAAATAAAAAGATCAGTCTTAGAAAACAGACTCTATATCCATTGAAACTGAAGAAGAGAAAAGGATCACTGCATAAGTGTCAAATGAGTGCAAATCTGGTGTCTTCTGTCTAAGAAGTAGAAACGAAGGTTTGAGGTTTCAGGTCAATGTAACATGAGAAAGACGTGACATGTATACACCAAGAAAAACAATAATCTGTTCCAGTAATGAAAAGCAACATGCCTGTGTTGCTTATAAATGATCTGGGACACTTGGTCACAAATATGAAAATCTTCTAAGCAAACCAATTAATAATGGCCATATCTCTGAATAAAAAGGTCACTAAGGAACCCTTCTAAATATTTTTTAAATTTTTTTATTTATTTATGATAGTCACAGAGAGAGAGAGAGAGAGGCAGAGACACAGGCAGAGGAAGAAGCAGGCTCCATGCACCGGGAGCCCGACGTGGGATTTGATCCCGGGTCTCCAGGATCGCGCCCTGGGCCAAAGGCAGGCGCTAAACTGCTGTGTCACCCAGGGATCCCTAAGGAACCTTTCTGAACAAACATGATACCAGAAGCATCTACTCTCTCTACTGACAGATGGATGAACCCAGGTGTCTGGACTGGTTCTTTGTGCCTAGGATGAGTATCAAGGATTTCAGCACTTCAGACTCCTTCCTATCCCTCTAGCAGGCTGTATTTGTGTGCTGATCAAACTGTACAATGAAAATCCTCATACTCCACTTCCTTTCCTGGCTAAATATTTTCAGTTACTACAACCAGGCTTCAACCTAGGTGAAAATTCACCTGCTTGTTTGACTCATTTTTTATCCAGGTGGTTTTCTGTCAAAATCAATCTATTTTACTGGTCATCTGGTCACCAACTTCAATCTATTTTATGTGATAAATAATTCTTGGAATGGAGAGGTAGATTTCATGTTAAAATAAGATTTTTCACTACTGACAGGAAACCAGTGTTAAAGATTTTCAATATGTCATCTCCCTTGTAATATAGCTAATAAAACAGTGCTTGACCTAATATATTTAATCATAGTTTAGTGGCTGACAGTTTTTGGTATCAACTTTAGATTCTTATTTCTCAAGGATACTCTCTCAATATTTCTTAATATTAGCCTTCATTTTTTTTAAAGGAATGATGAAAGGTTGGGTCCTACAGCATAATGCGGATAAACTGTCATCTTACAACTTTACTTTCACATACTCCTCAATAAATATCCCATAATGTATAGAAAATAATGAATTTGTATTCCAATTTCCTTTGCTTGTCTTCACTAAATGTGAATGTATTCTTTTCTGATTTTCTTCCTTTAGTAATTTTTATATTTAAGTGATCTGATTTTGATTTTGGCAGTAAGGTGTGAAGGTAGGAGAAGAAAACAAATTGTCTTTAAATATAATACATCTACTAAAAATACTGAAAAGGAATTTCAAATCATGTACTTGTAGATGTTAGAGGAATTTTTTTGGCCAATACTGGAAAATTCCATAAAGGAGAACATTAAATAAATAAGTAAACTTTTTTTTTTAAATAAGTAAACTTATAAGTAAATACAAAATCAAGGGTTTTCAGAGTACACTGAGGTGCTGATGGATTTTGGGGATCCTTTTAAGATATTCAAGGTGAGAGATACTAGAAGCTGGGGGAAACAGAAGATTCAGAGCTATTTGAGATTTTGAGAAAGATGGAATGTTTGGCTAATGATAGGATAATCAAGGAATTCACTGGGATACTGAACAATGCAGAGCAAAGTGGGCCATGAGAGGCTAGGATAATGCATTTTCCTGAATAGAATTCTCTTATAGCTTAAATGTGGCCTACTTGATTTTATAAAAGTCCAAGGGACATTTTTTACCTTACTAAAGAAGGAATGAAAATTGGCTTTAAGATTACTCCTAATGGGTTCTGTGTCCAGAATAGTCAAATTGAGTCCAAAGGTTCAGCAGATTTAGGAAGGCCTAAGTAAGTGGCAGAGATGTGAGCTAGCAAATTAAGAGAAAATAATCAAATTTCTAAGTACTGTTTTCTTTAATGGTTTTAATTTTTTTTTAATTTTTTTTAAATTTATCTACGATAGTCACACACACACACACACACACACACACACACACACACACAGAGGCAGAGGGAGGCAGAGGGAGAAGCAGGCTTCATGCACCAGGAGCTCGACGTGGGATTTGATCCCAGGTCTCCAGGATTAGCTCCCTGGGCCAAAGGCAGGCTCCAAACCGCTGCGCCACCCAGGGATCCCTCTTTAATGGTTTTATTTGGGATTTTCGTTCTTACAGTGGGGGAACATGAAATCTAAGGTTTTAATGCGGCTGAATACTTTAGCACAGTATTCTGTTATTAGCCAAGATGAGGCAGGGCTAAATGGTTAGTTTTTTTCAAAGACTGAAGACATAGACAACTAAAGACATTTTGGGAGTTTTCATTACAAATAAATCCAGTCCAGCTTGCCCAACTATGTAGGCAATCTATGTCATTAACCTCAATTGATAGATTTTTAAGTGATGTGTTTTCTATAGCACTTTATGTAGTATATTCAATCAAATATGCTATTTTGAATGTTTTACCATTATTGATTTTCAAGACTTTATTGATCTGTAAATTTATTTGAGAGAGAGAGAGAGAGAGCGAGCACATGTGCATGCTTGAATGCTAGTGGGTGGGGAAGAGCAGAGGGAGAAGAGAATTTCCAGAAGGCCACAAACAGCGCTTGATCTTAGGACCCTGAGATCATGACCTGAAGTGAAACCAAGAGTGGGATGATGTTTAACTGACTGAGCCACCCCAGTTCTCCATCATTACTTATTTTCTACAATAAAGTGTTGAACTGTGTGCCTAGAAATAAACCTATACATTTTTGGTCAACTGATTTTTGACAGGGGTGTCAGGAAAATTTAATGAGAAAGGATAGTCTTTTCAAGAAATGTTGCTGGGACAACTGTATGCCAAAATGTCAAATAAAGGAGTCCCCCTTCCTTACACCCATACACAAAAACTTATTCAAAATAGTATAGACTATATGTAAGAAACAGAAAACTTTTAGAAGAAAATATAGGAACAAATCTTTGTGATCTTGTATTAGGCAAAGCCTTTTTTAAATACAATGAGGAAAGCAGAAATGACACATATATAGATAAAATGGACTACATCAAAATTTTTTAAATTTTGTGCTGTAAACAATACTGTCAAGAAAGTCAAAATACAAGTCATAGAACAGAAGAAAATATTTGTAAACTATGTGACTTTTACCTATAATATAAAAAACAATACTCCTACAACTTAAAAATAAAAAGACAACCTAATTTAAAATAGACAAAAAATTTGAATAGACACCTCTCCAAAGATGATATACGAAGAGATAATAACATATTTCATAATGTGAAATATGCTCAACATCTGTCATCAGGGAAATCCAAGTAAAAACAAGAAGAATAGGCCACTTCCCACCTAGTAGGATGACAATAATCAAAATACAATAACAAGTGTTGATGATGATGTGTGGAAATTGAGACCCTCATACAATGTTGATGGGATATATAATTGTGCAGCTACTTTAAAAATAATCTGACAATTTCTCAAGATGTTAAACAGAATTACCATGTTAGCCTACAAACTCACTCCTTGAAACAAGTTAAAACATAGAACCACATAAAAATCGGTACAAAAATGTTTTCTGCAGTGCTGTTCACAATAGCTAAAAGATGGAAACAACCCAAATGCTCATCAACTGATAAATGAATAAATAAAATGTGGTAGATCTTCATTACATGTAGAAGTTGCAATCACATAAACTACTGATATTGATATTCCCATACAATGGTTTCCTATGTAACCAACTGAATAATATTTCAGGATAAAAAATGTCCCAAGAAGCTAAGTTACTCTGCTACCTTGTTTGGACATTTCTAATGTTTCAAATTATATAAATCGATGAGATCAAACTTTGTGGCTTCTAGCTTTTCTGCTCACATACACATATGTGTTCCATAAATTACTGCTAAATTGCCTCCCTTATATTTAGACATTTTAAAGTGCAGCTGAACAAGGTAAAGATTTAAAACCATCTTCAGTGAAGATGAAATTGCTTTGAGTAGCATGACACTTTAGTGCAAGAGGACATAAAATACTTGAGCTAATGGAAATGATAAAACAGTGTTCTTTGATAAAAATTTAGTTAAAAATAAAAAATTACTTAATATATCTGTGTCTTCCTCTATGCCTGTTAAATATTGAGGTAAGATGAAAATCAATATGATGGCTGAATTTAACTAATTTATTTAGAAATAAATTCTATCCTTTAAAATGCTTTGCTCATTTGACAAGCAATTATTCTATATTTTGCAAAAATGAAGTATTTGCATGTTCCTCTCTCAAACAGCAAACACTAAGCCAACATGACATTAAGATTTTGTTAACTCATACAACCAAAAGAAAGAAAGCATAAATGTCTTTAATAGTCTATAAATTAAATAAGATTGATGCCATTTTGATATTTAAATAAAAAATATAAACCTGACTCTCTCATCTCATCTACTTTAATTATAAAATATGTAAATAATAATGTTATATGACAAGTGATATGTCTGTTGCTTACCTTTATCATACTAATTAAAATCAGAATGATAGTTGTTTAGAAAACAGTTGTAAGGGACACCTGGGTGGCTCAGCAGTTGAGCATCTGCCTTTGGCTGAGAGCGTGATTCCAGGATCTCAGATCAAGTCCTGCATTGGGCTCCCTGCAGGGAGGCTGCTTCTCCCTTTGCCTACGTTTTGGCCTCTCTCTCTCTCTGTCTCTCATGAATAAATAAATAAAATCTTTAATGAAAAAAAAGGAAACAGTTGTAATTATGATAAATTTTTCTTTTCTGGTATTCATCAGTATTAAGGCAAGTTAAATACTGAAAATATTAATATATTTATATTGTTTAAAACTCTTAGAGTTTAAATATTATTTAACCAATATGATTGAACAAATATATTTACTGAGCAATTGTGAAACATAAGATATAGGGATCCCTGGATGGCTCAGCGGTTTAGCTACTGCCTTTGGCCCAGGGCGTGGTCCTGGAGTCCCAGGATCGAGTCCCATGTCAGGCTCCCTGCCTGGAGTCTGCTTCTCCCTCTGCCTATTGCTCTGCCTCTCTCTCTCTCTCTGTGTGTCTCTCATGAATAAATAAATAAAATCTTAAAAAAAAAATAAACCTAGGATATAAAAGGAAGGGAGACTTAAAACTAAGTCTTAAAACTAAGACCTTAAGGAACTTGTTTTCTAATTGTGAAATGAGAGAATTACATAAATAAATAAATGCAAAAGAAAGATATTTGCCAAAGAAGTAGACTAAGTACTAACCTGGTACAAAGATGGAAAATCTACTTTAGGAGTGATAAAATAATTAATAAATAATACATACAAGATAGTATTTGAAGGGACTCTATCCATTTATTTCCTTATTTAAAATTTAGAGGCAGAAAATTAAAGAGAGCATACTTTTATGGATTATGGCATATTCTTTGTCATTTGCTTCATAATGCTAAGTAATGCTCTATCTGAAGTCAAAGAGTGCCATAGTATGTGTTTCTCTAATGTCATAAGATTGAAAGGCTTCCACCAGAAGTTGAGAGATCCTGGGTTTAGAGGTAAGAAAACATGCTAAGTGAGAAAAGACATTAACAGTTCCCATTTCACAGTCTTCTTATGTTTGGCTGTTACTCATTTCCTCAAAGAGTTTGATCCCTGAATGAGGTTTTATGCCTTGATTGCTTTGTCCTCTTTTGACCTCTCTTCATATCCAAATTTCAAACTGTCTCTCTCTTTTTGGTGTTTTAAGCATCTTACTTCAAAAGCACTCATTACTGTGCAAGTAATGAATGGCATATGACTTGTTAATAACAAATAATTGATTTGGAGATTAAATAGCTTTAACATTTTGTAGAATTCCAACTTCATACAAACTATTTTGCTTATAAAACCATCCCTACAGAAATCTGATTTTAACAACTACATTAAAATGTAAGGGATTCTGCTTCTTTCCTATTACAGTCTTTAATTCTTCATTTTTTACCTTGTTTTTTCTTCATATTGGAAAGATTTCCAGTCATGGTAGGATTTATGTTGAATCAACAACATTCCATCCCTATGCAATGAAGTTATACATTTGGGGGCAGGACGCTATGGTTAACATGGCAATCTTGGGATCCCTGGGTGGCGCAGCGGTTTGGCGCCTGCCTTTGGCCCAGGGCGCGATCCTGGAGACCCGGGATCGAATCCCACGTCGGGCTCCCGGTGCATGGAGCCTGCTTCTCCCTCTGCTTGTGTCTCTGCCTCTCTCTCTCTCTCACTGTGTGCCTATCATAAATAAAAAAAAAAAAAAAAAAAAAAGTTTAACATGGCAATCTTTGCTAAGAAACGGAACACAAAAGTCTTAATATGGTTGATGATATGTAAAAGACATATACCAATACCTTATCAAAGTATCTTATATATATGTGTGTTTATATAGGTAACCATATATATCTTATATAAACTCTAAAACAAATATTAATTTAGCTTTATCTTCAAGCTATTCTTCCCAAAAATTAATTCATATTATGAATTTTTAGATAATGTCATGTATAACCTAATCTATGTCAAACTCTGCAACATGGACAAAAAATATTTACCATCTCTAACGAAAGCAGGGGCTGGGCAAGTGTTATCTCTGTTACTACTGAGACAAAATTCAGTTTCCCACTGTCTATGGTCATATCTAATATTGGAGACAGAATTTTGTCTGAATTAGAAAAAAACATCTAGTAAATATTATAACTATATCAATTTATGAATTTTAATTAAAATTTAACTTTCATATATGAATTATGAATTGGAATTATATGGATATAGATCTGTATTTGAATTTTATGTCAGCTTAATTAACTCATGAATCTTGTAAGACAATTGTACCTTTTGTATCTCAAAAAAATAGTTTCATTTCTCAGGGGTGTAAACAAATGAAAGCAATGATACACTAGCGATATTTTGATCATCTTTATTAAACTAGAATAACAGGTTTTAAATTAATTAATTTAAAAAATTTATTTTGTCCTTCAATGTACTATCATTTTGAGTACTAGGAATACAAAGAAATTTAGAATTTCTTAATGAATAGTTTTCCAGATGAGGAGACATAATAGAAGTGTTTTATTTTGTCTGAAAAAAATACTTTAATGATGACAAGAGCTATATGAAAATGTATTCATAAATTCCATCTACAAATGTTTGTACATACCTATTATGTACTAGGGATACAGTGGTATGTAATACACATAAGTTTCCTTTCTCAAGGTGCTTCCTTAATTAATAGATAAAATAGGTCATATTAGGCTGTAAAAATTGGGATGCGGCAACTTAATAAAGACTAATATATCATAAAGTATTTTTCCTAGCTTTATTGAGATATAATTGAAATATAACATTCTGTTAGCCTAAGATGTATATGTTGATTAGATACTCTTACAGATTGCAAATGACCATAACATTAGCTAACACCTCCATCATGTCATAATATCATTTTTTTTATGGTGAGATAATTTAAAATCCACTCTCTTTAACAACTTTCAAGTATAGAATACAGTATTATTAGATATACTCACCCTATTGTACATAAGATCCCAGAACTAATTCATCTTAAACTGGAAGTTTGTGCTCTTTGGCCAACATTGCCCCATGTCCCCCATTCCCCAACCCCTGGTAACTACCATTCTAGTCTCTGTTTCTATGAGTTCAGCGTTTTTAGATTCCACTTATAAGTGATATCGTACAGTATTTGTTTTTCTATGTTTTACATATTTTTCTTAGCATAATACCCTCAAAGTTCATCCATGTCACAAATGACTGGATTTCCTTCGTTCTCATGGCAGATTAATATTTCATTATGAATATATATACATATATATATTTGTATATGTATTCCATGTCTTCTTTCTACATTCCATTTCCATCCACTGATGGAAACTTAGGTTGTTTCTGTATTTTGGTATTGTGAACAATGCTGGAATGAACATGGGAGTTCAAATATCTCTCTGAGATCCTGTTTCCATTTCCTCTGGATTGCTACCCAGAAATGGCAGTGCTAGATTATATGGTAATTTTACTTTGTTTTTTGAGGATTCTCTGTACTGTCTCATAGTAACTGCCCCAATTTACATTCCAATCAACAGCTCATAAGGCTGCCCTTTTTTTCAACATCCTCACCCACACTTGCTATCTCTTGCCTTTTTTGATAGCCATTCCAGCAGAAGTGAGATATTTTACTCTGGTTCTGGCTTGCATTTACCTGATGATTGCTGGTATTGAGAACCTTTCCATGTACCTGGTGACCATTTGTAAATCTTTTTAAAAAAGAGTTAATTCCTCCTCTACATTTTTTCAATCACATTGATTTTTTTGCTATTGAGTTGTATGAGTTCTTTATGTATTTTGGATATTGACCCCTTATCAGGCATATGGTTTGCAAGTATTTTCTCTCATTTTGTAGATTGCTTTTTCATTTTGTTGATAGCTTTCTTTGCTGTGCAGAAACTTTTCAGTTTGATAGAGCCGTTCTTATTGCTTTTGTTGCCTTTGCTTTTGGTGTCAAATCCAAAAAATCATTTTCAAGACTGATGTCAAATAGTTTACCCATGTTTTCTTCTACAAGTTTTATGATTTCATGTCTTATGTTCAGGTCTTTAGTCCACTTTTGATTTATTTTTGTCTGTGGTATATGATGGGGTCCAATTTCATTCTTTTTAATGTGGCTGTCCAGTTTTCTCAACACCATTTATTGAAGAAAATGTCCATTCTCCATTGTATATTCTTGGCTCTTTTGTCATAAATTAAATAACCATATCTGTGGGTTTATTTCTGGGTTCTTTATTCTGTTCCATTGATCTCTGTGTCTGGTTTTTTTTTGTTTGTTTGTTTGTTTTTTACATTTTTTTAAATTTATTTATTCATGATCGTCACACAGAGAGAGACAGAGAGGCAGAGACACAGGCAGAGGGAGAAGCAGGCTCCATGCACCGGGAGCCCGACGTGGGATTCGATCCCGGGTCTCCAGGATCACGCCCTGGGCCAAAGGCAGGCGCCAAACCGCTGCGCCACCCAGAGATCCCCTCTGTGTCTGTTTTTATACCAATACCAGACTGTTTTGATTACTACACCTTTGCAATACACTTGGGTATAAGGGAGTGTGATGCTCCCAGCTTAGTTCTTTATCAGGACTGCTTTAGCTATTGCATACGTTTAAGGTCCCATTCAAATTTTAAGATTGTCTGCTCTATTTCTGAGAAAAATGCTATTTGGAATTTTGGCAGGGATTTCACTGGTCTGTAGATTGCTTTGAATAGTATGGACATTTTAAAAATATTAATTCTTTTATCCATGAGCATGAAATATCTTTCCATTTATTTTTGTCTTCTTCAATATCTTCCATTAACGTCATCGTATTCAGTGTACAGGACTTTCACCTCAGTTAAATTTTAGATTATTGGTTATTTAAATTTTTGATGCTATCATAAATGAGATTGCCTACTTAATTTCTCTTTCTGATAGATCATTGTTATTATATAGAAAAACAACAGATTTTTTTATATTGGTTTTGTATCCTGCAACTTTACTGAATTTATTAGTTCCAACAGTGTTTTCGGTGGACACTTTAGGGTTTTCTATATAGAATACCATGTCAGCTGTAAACAGAGACAATTGTATTTCTTCCTTTCTGATTTGGATGCCTGTATTTCTTTTCCTTGTCTAATTGCTCGGGCTAGCACTTCCAGTACTATGTTGGAATGAAAGCAGTAAGAATGAATGTCCTTGTCTTACTCTTGGTCTTAGAGGAAAAAGTGAAAGCTTTTCCCCATGGAGTATGATATCAGTTATGGACATATCATATATGGACTTTATTATGTTGAGATACCTTCCTCCCATACCCATTTGTTAAGAGTTTTTATCATGAAGGTTTGAAAATGGAATGAATATAAGCTAATAAAATAATTTAATCAAAGATAACCCATCTGTTTTTGATTTAGGAGACTGGCCAGTGGCACTATTTACTAACATGTGGTGACTGTGGGACTGGTAGATTACGGAATAATAAAGTTCTGTATTGGCCAGGTTAATTTCAATATGTCTATAAAATAACAATAGAAATGGCAAATATACAGATAGATAAATTCATCAGAGTTCTTAATAAGAATGAGGATAGCATTTTGTAAATAATCTCTTCTCTAATGTTGGTATGAAATTCCCCACGGTGGTATTTGTTTTGAATATATTTCAATATAAATATCAGACTAACTGTATTTTTGAACAGCTTAGCTGGAAAACCATTTTTTTTTTATTTTAAACCATACTTTTGCCATTTTAGTGGCATTCAGTATGACACAAGTCAACATAGAAAAACATACTCAATTCACCCCCCAAATATACTTGATGACACAACAGCTAGGCAAACATTAATATTTTCATATCAATCAAATCCGTATAGATTTTAGTGCTTTTATAGATTTTGCATCTATTAGAATTGATAGAATTTTGACTCTACAATTGGCACAGATTTTATTACCATAAATTCTACTGGAAGTAGTAATTCTTGTTATAAAATATAGTCATGTTCCCTTAAATAGGACCAGAAATCTAATGACTAAAATGTATAAAGGTCTTTTACTGCTTCCAAATATTATATCTCATTTCTGCTCTGCATTTTAAATGTAGCTTCCAAAGCATGATGGAATATGCACAGTATGAAAATAAGTGGATGTGATGATTGCCTTGCCTGCTAAATATGGTCCATTTATAGTCTCACAATTCAATGCATTTTCCATGGAATTTACTGTGTTATAACTCAGCATTAAGCCCTCAAATCTTATCAAGTATCACCATAAAAATCATCCATATGAAAATCATTTTCATGGTCTATAATACCATTATTTTCTTCAATAACAGAAAATGTGTGAAAATATCAATTTTCCTTTCTTCTTCTAATCTCTGAAATTCTCAGAGATAAAAGGCAAATACAACCAAATGATTTAAAATTTGCTGAGTAGCTTTACTATTTGCACTCTCAATTTCACCATACTATGTTTTATTTGTTTACTTTTAATGTTATAGGCTTATTAAGGAGGCTAAATATGTAGGGATATATATCTCAATACTTTTTTGATACTCATATTTCTGACAAAGTTCCAAAGGAATTTCCATATCTGGGAAATTCTCTATAAAGTTGTTGTCATGTAATTCAGGGTGGGAAAAGACCTACTGTTAATGTCACCTTTTTGACAACAAAACTGCTTTTCCCAGTTCAACCAGTCTGATAAAAATCTTGACATTTATGTGATCCAAAGTCATAAGAAGATGATTTGCAAATGGAAGTCAATTAAATAGTTGTGTAAAATCTTTCTTTTTAGCAAGGATAACTTTTGATGATATTTAATTAGGAATAGAATTAAACTGGAAGTATAAACATTCTAAATTGGAATGTGTCTAGATATAATTTCATCTGAATAATCTGCTCTGGGTTGCAAAACACTCACTGTTAGCTCACATTGTTCATAAAATTCCCTCTTTTCAACATTGTCTATAGCCTTTGTAGGATTTTAGAGTTCAATATAAATATGGCTTTTTATATTTGAGTTTTTTAGGGACTCATATGAAACCAGAGCCTGAGAACAAATGAAGGAAAAAAAAGATAAATAATGAAAAGCAACTATACGAGTGATAACTGAAGTCAACACTGAAGACAACTGTTGCTTAATTCCTCTTTGAGAGCTTCAGAAAGTAAGATGCATCTCTCTCAGAATTATCAACCTAAAGATTGACCTTGACAAATATTTATCCACCAGAGCTTCTTCCCTCTAGTTGAGATTTTCCTCCAGAGGTGTTAACTCAAACACACATGTACAGAACAAAAGTACAGGAGAGATATGAGATTCTTTAAAAGATTTAGTAATGAAAAGTTTATGAAATAATCTGGCTGTAACTGGTCCTAAGGCTTTGATATTCATCATTTCTATCTTCTACCACTTATTCTGGATTTTCCTCACCTTTGGTCATGCATGTCTGATGAGAGAACTCCTTCAGGTTTCTGTACCATACCATATGAGAAATCTCAGGAGAAAGGTGAAGTCACAAGTAACATATGCTTGAAGCGAGATGCTTAAAAACTATCCCCTGGAGCCAGATCTGAAATTAGAGGTTAAGGTCAAATGGTGTATGTGTGAGAGAGCACCAGAGGCATTCAATTAATTAGGAATGGACTTTTATGGTTGCATTTATAATTTATCAAGACTTTCTAGGTTGCTTGGTTAATAGAGTAGTACAGTTTCTTATTCAGCATTTTATCCTTAGTGTCTTCTAGTTTTTGGGACTTGGAAGACAATTAAATCTTGAAAGAACACACAAGTGAAGCCACTGATCTTCATCCTAGATATCTAAAATATTCCTCTCTTATATTCTTCAGTTTCTAGTCATTATGCTTAAGAAATACCTGCCCAGTCAATCCTCTTCCTTTTATCACCTTGAAGTACACTCCCTCCCATGCTGTTTGGGTTTGAGAACAAATCTAAATATTAGGTTCACAAACAAAAACAAAAGCAAAACAAAAAAGGGAAAAAATCATATACACAGAATTGGATCGTGTCACACTTCTGTAAAACAGTCTGTATGGTCCTTCCTATTTATAGTACTTGGTATGATAAATGAGCCCATTCACAACCTGGAGATAACCTATCACATCCTCTAAATCATATTGAAACACCCTATGTTCTAACACCACAAAATGAGTAAATCCTTTTTGAAAACATCATACAGTTCTAAAATTCTCTTCCTTGTCATTCACTGCCCAGGATGTTTTTCTCTCTCTTTGGAGGGTGAAAAGCACAGCTAAAGAATTCAGGTTAAAAGTTACTTTGTGAAGTATTTTCTTATTTCTTTAGGAACCATCATAGGAATAGACTTATGCCACTGGTAGATCTCACATTATGTAAGTCTCTTCTGTGGGGCTCACATGCCATTTTGCCGCAAGTCTGAGAACTTCCTGAGGCCATAACACATTTATCCTTATATCATCAATATTATGCTAACTTATAGGAAAAATGCATTTCTTGATAAAAAAGAAGGAATGGAGGAAGGAAGTGAGCTAAGAAGGCAGGAAGGCAGAAAGGAAGGAGAGAAAGTAAAAAACTAAACTCTATAATCTTCCCGATAAATGCTCCATGGTCACTGATATAATCTCTATGTGTGGCTACCTCATTCACACACATTTTTAAATCTTTTGATATTTTCATGGAATAAGGTCACATAAAACATTCTTCTGCCCTCAAAGGTAAAGAAAGTCACCCTCTGCATTTTTCAAATTCTCCTCACAATCGAAACACAAACAGATGGCTAGCACCAGAAATTCTAGCCTCCATCCCACAACAGGCATTAATGGAACAGCTGACAGCTGAGAGCTAAGGCTCACTGTGCACACTGAAGGAATGCCCTGGCCAGAATTTTTTCTTTTAATCTTCTGAGCATTACTTTGAGCACTGCACCACTGTGGACATCTGGCACAAGAATGACAAGAACACTTTAGATGGTTTAGCATTTTGTCTGTGCTGTAATCATCACACACACACACACACACACACACACGCACGCATGCACACACACACAAACATGCTAAACCCCTAGACATGTCAGCTCCCATCCAGTTAAGAAAGGATGCTTAAAGAGAAAGCTAGGTAGGTTCTAGCATGTGGTGGTCCTGTAGCACCGGAATTCTAACATGCTCTTGCCTAACTTCCTCTCTGCTCTGATCTCTAAATGGCCCCTTATCCTAGACACAGTGTTGAAGTACTTCTTTTATCAGATAGCAGGACTTCAGTTCTATTTATTATACTCAGCTCACTCAGGCTCTATTAGGGCTGATCTCAGACTGAAAACTTGTACCATATGTTATTCTGATTGCATTTCCTAGTTGTATTCTTCACCTCTCTATCTTGGCTTGCCTACTCAGACTGTACCAGTTTCCTCTTTCTCTCAATTAACTTAAGATTTCAGGTGACAACTTCTAGATCTCACCATGACCACTATCAGCATCCTAACTGGCCAGCCTCAGACCTCTGAAAATTTGATCTTCCTTCTACAAAAATGATGACAGAGTCTTATTAATTCGACCTTCTAAATATTCAGCAACTCTGTGATCTACAGTAACTGCCTTTATTAAAGTCTTTTGTAAAAAGAAATTCAGCTTACCCGGTGCCTGGCACAATGTAAGCAATCAATAACTATTTGACAAAAGAAATGATTGATAACACTAAAGCAGAGCAGTTTATCTTCATGACTCTAGTCTTAACACCTTCAGATCCATACGCCACTTTTTTGCCAGTGTTAGTTGTAAAAGGAAAAAGAACATAGTGATTTCTTCCCTGATCCTATTTTCAATAAATTCAAGTTTAGATTCCTTTATGGCATCTAGGGTTGTCAGCTGAACACTGCTTATATTTCTTGCTTTGCCTTTTGATACCCCTATATAGTTTTAAGTGCTCTTTCTTCAACTTCCAGCAATTCTTGTTACCCAGTGAAATATTATTTCTTTAAGACTTGTGATTTCCTCAAATGGAACTTTTTAAAAACAGATTTCTCTATAGAAGTATTCATTGTAATGCATTGTCTCCTAATTAAATGTAAGCTTACTGAATCAAGGATTGCCCTTTTGTCTAATAATCAGCATAGCACCTGGCACATTGCCAAGTATTCAAGGTGCTTAAAATAAATTACATCAATATTCCTCATCCTTATGTTATGCTTTTCATTTGCCCTCTCAGACAACCTTATCCTAACCTTACAAATATGCCATATTCTCCCCATGTCTCTTGGCCTTTGGTTGCTTCTAGTTTAGCACATCAGACATAAATATCACAACAATCCAGCTTTCAAAGGCTAAGATTTGAGATTTCTCAAGTTTGTACAAACTTTCTCCTTCATTCTTACTGTCTAGTTCTTCAGCATTAGCTTGAGTTTGGACACCAGAAGGGAGATTGGTTTCCTTTCACAGAGCTTCAAAAGCATGACTTTGAATCTCCTTTCAGTGTAATATTGTCTTACATATATATAATCTAAAAAGTCAAAGGAAAAGAATGTATCTCTGGTTATTTATTCATAATTGAGACAGTCTCCAGTTTACAAACAGAATTGCATGTGTTTTAAACAATAAATGAAAATCCTTATTTTTACTCCTTTGTATAAAGAATATAATCTCAAAAGTTTGTCAGGCTAGGCCACAAAGGGATAACAGAGTTTTTCAAAGGAGTAAAACAGAGTAAATTAGCCATTAGTCTTTTTATAGATAATTCTAGAAGGAAAAGAAAACATAGTTCTCATGGAACCTCCAACTTGTGCTAGATACCAGCTTCATGTATTACAGTCATGATCATTCAGTTAGGGGGAAAAGCCATTTGTTGAGTTACCTAGTAGTTGTGAGGTCTCATGTTAGGTGTAGAAACAAAAATAATAAAAATAAAAATAAAAGAGGCTTGTACCAGCCCTCAAGAAGAACACAGTCTTCACAATACTCCTTTGAGACAAGTAATATTATGTCTTCACAGAAAATAAGTGACATTCCTGTGGCCACATTTAATAAATGGGAGGGCCATATTGGGAACCCACATCTATTGGTGTTAGCAAACCTGCGTCTTGCAAGTTATCTTCCTGCACCCTAGAGAAACATGCGAACAGATGAATCTGCTCTGGTTTATCTTCTGAGAGAAAAGAGGACAACTTCTAACTTAATACTTAGGTAACAGGAAGTAATGAAAGTTTTGTTCTAATATGCAGTGTGGGCTTGTGAAAAATAGATAAGATTAATTAGCAGTGGAGATTCTGAAGAAAACATGTGAGATTTGTTTTGACTTAAAAGTATATACAGTTTGTTTTGAGGATGATGTTGGAACAATTTTACTTTGAAAGAAGGAAATCACAAGACATGCCAAACTATAGACTCTTTCAGTATTTCTGGAGAAAAACAGAGGGTAAAAGATGGTTTCCTCAAGGGAAGTGATAAAAGAAAGGATATGCAAAACCTCCGATCTTACTGAGTATCACAAAATGAAGAGCTTCTGAAAGAAAACTGAAAAGCTGAATCTCAAGAGAACCCCCTTTCTTGTAACTGAAATGTGAAGCCTTTACATGGACACTAAAATTCCTGGGAAAAAATACAGCATAAACTTCCTTTGGAAAAGTAACCTCTTCTTCTACAATCTATTACATTTGTCCTTTAATATGCAGGCAGTATCTGTCCTCCTTAGTTTCTCCCAAGTCTTTCCTCAATGATTTTAGTGGGGGGGGGGCTTCTCTCCAGGAGTCAGAAACATCCTTTTGAACTACTTTCTCTTTCATATTCACCCTACACACTGCCTTTAGATTTGTCTTTTAAATCTTTTACACACATCAAATGATACTTGGGGGTCTTATAATTATTCTCACTTTAACCAGTAACTTTTCTTTTGCTAGATATAGACCATTTATGAAGTAAGTCAGTCGGAGAAGGACAAACATTATATGTTCTCATTCATTTGGGGAATATAAATAATAGTGAAAGGGAAAATAAGGGAAGGGAGAAGAAATGTGTGGGAAATATCAGAAAGGGAGACAGAACGTAAAGACTGCTAACTCTGGGAAACGAACTAGGGGTGGTAGAAGGGGAGGAGGGCGGGGGGTGGGAGTGAATGGGTGACGGGCACTGGGTGTTATTCTGTATGTTAGTAAATTGAACACCAATAAAATATAAAAAAAAAAAAATAAACCCAATGGCATGTTTAAGCTTATTATTTACAAACAAAGTGAAATGGAAAAATAAAGAGGAGGGTGGCAGATTTTTCCTTATTGCTATTAAACAATAGTAGAAGCAAACAAAGAGAACTAATTAAGAGGATGTGTATGCATATTATAGTCTTAAATGCTTTCCAGGGGATGTGGTTCAATTAGCGGGATCTCTTTTCTGTCTTAATATTTCCAACACCATTGTTTCCTTTCCCTCTGCCTCTCCACATATGCTCAGATATTCAAATCCTGAAAAAATTTTAAAATAACTTGTAATCATTTCAAGCTATTTTTTTCCATTTCTGATCCTTTACTGCTTTCAAAATGATAGATCCTTTACTGTCTTTCAAAATGATAGTTATCAAGTAAGCCTGTAAGTCCTTTATTTTTTCTTTAGAAGTCCTTTGTCTTTTAAAATCTGTTTATTTTTCATTTTAGCTTTGAAATACATGGTTCAAAAAGTCGAATAGTTCCACACATCTAAAATTTAATAATTATCAATACCTTACCCCAACCCCCAATTTCAACATGCAAATTGACTATCCATAGTCAACCGCTCTGCATTCTCTGGTGTTTATCCTGTTATTTACTTCTTGATGCTAAGTAGTAAATGGTATTTGATATTCTAATATTATATACTATCTAATATCTTCAAAATATAAAGGACGCAAATTGTATTCTTTCATATCATTGTCCCCTTTTCTCCAAAACACATCACCCTTCTGTTCCTCTACTCATGTTAGTTTAAAATTTATGGTTATATCAAATTTCAATATTTGCATTATTTTACTAGTAAATTTTATTCAATGACAACTTATTTTTTACAATATGATTACATTTTACTTCTTGTCCATCATTTTTTTTTCCGTGAAGTTAGTAACTACTTCAACTTTTAATTTAGTTTTTTGTTTGTTTTGTTTTGTTTTACATAAGTATCAATCAATAATTACAGGACTCACCTAACATGGTCAGCACAAAAGGTAATTGATCCATTGCTTTCTTTTTCTCAGAACAATCTTGAGGAGCCCTTTACCTTCTTACCCTAGTTATGAGTTGTATGAGTTGTCCTCCTCTCATCTTGGACATTCTCTTCATTGTTAACAGTAGAAATTTCTTTATTTCTCTCTTTATAATATCTCCTTTTCCTAGATCCTCTGCTTATCTTATTTCTTCCTTCTTCCACTCTTCTCTCATCCCCCTCCCTCTCTTCCTTCCTCATCTTCCATTTTTGGATCACATTCTATGATAGCTTTCCCATATATGAAAGGTAATTTTTGAGGTATTCCACTTTTGAAAAACCATGTTCCTATCCAAAACCTAATTGCAATTTTAGCTTGGTATATAATAGTGGGTTAACAATAATTTTCCTAGAAATTTAACAGATTTCCCCTCTTTTCTTCTATATGTTAGTATTTTTGTTGTGGACCTAATTCCATTTTGGATTTCTGTATACTTTCTTCATGAACCTAAATTATCAAAACATACTTTACCTTTCTCTCACTTATTTTGAGTTCTTCAATCAGTGATCCTGCTGAACTACAAATTTAACCATGTCATC
This sequence comes from Canis lupus baileyi, assembly GCF_048164855.1. Taxonomy (NCBI): domain Eukaryota; kingdom Metazoa; phylum Chordata; class Mammalia; order Carnivora; family Canidae; genus Canis; species Canis lupus. The sequence continues at coordinate 23,720,695 of NC_132861.1, read as the reverse complement.
CTTCAGTTGTCAGAGTCACCCGTTCTTAGAAGAAAGTGTAGCCTCACTGGCATTTTTGACACCATTATTTTATTTTGCCTCACTGGCCTTATCTTCTCCCACTCAAATCTTAATACTTCATGCACTGAAATAATATGTATCTCATTTCACCTAGGTGCATATATGTTTTCTTTCACATTTTGTCTTTTGCAAATGTAATCCCTCATTCTGGTATATTCTCTGACCCATTCTTACCTTTAATTCCCATTTATCCTTCAGGTTCTAATCAACGCCTGGTACCTCAACCTTGTGAGAGCTTACCACATACATCTCTAAACTAGAAACTAACACAAGGCACTGCATTTTTCTGTTTATGTCTGTATGTCTGTTTCTTCCCAATAGTTGACAGTTTCTTTAGGTAAAGACTGTGACTCATTTAGCATTTTGTTCCAAGTTCCAAGAAATGCCTGGATGTGGACAGTATTTTCTTTTCTTCCCTTTTTTTGGAAAATATTTTTCTTTTAATTAAATGGATTGGTACAAATCACACTTTTTTCCCAAGTCCCATCTGGCATGCTATCACTTCCTTAATTTTTACCAATTTCTTATTAAACATACATTCACAACTTATAATGCTAAATACACATTATGAATCACAGTTTGCCTTGTACTAAACTTATTTTTGAGTGCATAATTAACTAATTATCAAACATGAATTTTTTTGTTGTTGTTGTTTAGCATAAAATCTTGCACCTACTGGTCACACAATGATTTGACCTTTAAGAAGTAATGGGAAGGGCAGCCGGGGTGGCTCAGCAGTTTAGTGCATACTTCAGTTCAGGGTGTGATCCTGGAGACACCGGATCAAGTCCCATGTCCGGTTGCCTGCATGGAGCCTGCTTCTCCCTCTGCCTCTGTCTCTGCCTCTCTCTCTCTCTCTGTGTCTCTCATGAATAAATAAATAATTTTTTTTTTAAAGAAGCAATGGGAAGTGATAAATAAGATACTTCCCCTTTTTTGGCCACCAAATGTCACCATTCATTTGGGGAATTTGGTGGAGATCAATGACAAAAGCTTTAGAGTAATGAGCACACTGTGCAGTTGTCTACACATATACAGGACATTAATAAGTTAGATGTGTGAAACTCAAAGAAAGCCAGTATTACCAAATATGTCTGTCAAATATATTTCACTTAAAATTTTATTTTTCCAAATAATTTCTTATCAAACTATAAAGGCTATCAAACAAGCTTATTATCCATCTTGGAAAAACAGATGCCATACAAAGCAAGAACAGAGAAATAGAATATTTTTGTTAAATAAGACATCTAGCAAAGAACATTCCATCTGTGATCTAATTGTCAGAAGATTATAAGACTTATAGAGCATTCTGCCAAAGAATTTCTTAATCACTGAGAACAACAAAAAAAGAACAAATTCTCCCAGTTTTAAAAAGTATTAGTTATTTCTTAACAATTAATTAAGGAAAGAAAGAAAAGTAGATTAAAATTTGATTCGGATTTTACATATTAAGACTGAAATTCTCTAGTTGAAAAAAATGTTAGGATTCTCTTTAAAATTTAGAATATTTACAAAAAACAAAACAAAACAAAATGCTCTTTCTCAACATGCAGATAATATATCTCTGTGAATTATCTAAGGCACGTCATACCTAAAACAATCAGTGGAAACTTCTAAAACTTGAATATAAGTTAAGTATCCTTGAAAATAGAATGTGAGCTGAAAATAATAAACTTCTTGTAAAAATATTTGCTTTTACTGATAAAGGGTTGAAAACATAAGAAGACCCTTGCTTGATCTACACCAAATAGAAAAGTAACAGCCATTTCTCTTTAAGGATGATGCCACTATTTAAGGTTAACTGATAGATGCACTGTTGCTTCAACCCTCGTTTTCATTGTGATAACACACCACGTTACATGTTATAAAGGCATATTCTTTCTTTTTCATTTTTTAAATTTAAATTCAATTAGCCAACATACAGTAAGTACATAATTAGTTTCAGAAGATGTCTAATAGACACCACTCTTTTTGGCAGAAACAAGAAATCTGTTGGCAAACATGCCAAGAGTTTTAATTTTGAAGACACTCCCTTAGTTAAAAGTGATGGAGAACCAAGCAGTGGGGAAAGAAGCCTTATTCCTTCTTCTCCTAAAATAAAGGCAACATTGTTACGCATAAGACAAAAGCCTCCTGGACTTTGGAGTTCATGCAGTATTTTAGTCACTATTCTAGCTATAAGTTTAAGAAAAAGATCCAATTGTCATTCAAATGTCATTCAAAAAAGCTACTAGAACTAATATGTAATCATACTATGGAATCATACCATGGGTAATGAAATTAAGACCAATACATTAATCAACTTGATTCTTATATACTAGCAGCAAATAATCTTAAATTTAAAAATGCAATTTATAACAACCTCAAAACCATAATAAGCTTTGTGATAAATTAACACAATACTTTCAAGTCCTGCACAATGAAAACAGCAAATCATTGTGAAGAATTAAAAACCTAAAAAAAGAGAAAAATGAGAGCTATCTTTCATGTATTAAAAGATGGTAATTTAAATATTTTTACTCTCTAAATTGTTCTTATAGATTCAGTGCAATCCCAATTATTTCTATCTGAATATTCTGTGGAGACTGACAAGCTGATTCTACAATTTACATGGAATTCCAAAGGACTGGGACTGGCTAATAAAATCTTCAAAATAAAGAGCAGATATGAAGTACTTAAATTGACTGATTTTAAGACTTACTTTAAAAAGTCATGATAATTAAGTGATGTCTAGGTGATTCAGCGGGTTGAGCGTCTGCCTTTGGCTCAGGGCATGATCCCAGAGTTCGGGGATTGAGTCCCAGGATCGAATCCCGCATCGGGTTCTCTGCATGGAGCCTGCTTCTCCTTCTTCCTATGTCTCTGCCTCTCTCTGTGTCTCTCATGAATAAATAAACAAATTATTTTTTTAAAAAGTCATGATAATTAAAACCATGTGGTATGGAAATGGATAGACATTTAACATCAAAGGAATAGAAGAGGGTCCAGATATACATCCACACACATACATGATCAACTGATTTTCAAATTGAGGTAATTTAATACAGAAAAAATATTCCTTTCAATAAATAATTGTGGAATATCTGGATGTTTGGTTTAAGATGGTCAACGGCTTTTCTCACAGTTCAAATGGGGTTATGCATTTTGGCAATAATGTCACAGAAGTGGGGTTGTGCCCTTCTCAGGCCATTCTATTGGGGAGCATATCATGTCCATACATCTTACCACCTTAATCAGTTGATGTAAGCAGTGTCTGCCTGAGTTTCTTCACTGGAAGGTTGTATATGTTTGCCTTTAATAAGTAACTTTTGGGGAAATACTTTAAGGCTATGAAAATATTCCATTTCTCATAGCACTTCTCCCAATTAATTTTAACATCCATCAGTCAAGCTTGCCTACAGCATATATTACTGAAGTGTTCTCCTTAGTGATTTTCTTATTAACCTCATTACTTCTACATTTAATAGTTAGAATTTTCCTTTAGGGAAGAGAGAGTCTTTCTTCCTCATTTTTAAAATTTATATCAGCATAACTAAATGATATTTATATTATTTTATGTGATAATCTAATATTATAATTGTTAATTTTTTGCTCACATTATTCCAGCTTTGGCAATTGGAAACCCTATCAGGTTGGTTCCTGTGTCCTTTTAACATGTACCCGTCATTTCTGAGCACTTTCTTACTTGCTGACTCCGTAAGATGTTCCAGGTTCATCTGGGACTTTCTCTTGCCCCAGAATTGAAATGAAGCATATCTTCAAAGAATCATGGCACTTAACTGGATAAAAATATTTACAGATCCAACCTGGGCCCTAGATTTATTTATTGCTTCCGAGATGTCACTGTTAGTCTCAACAAGTCAAGCTGGGAAATATATCTATGTATGCTAACACACATTTATACATCTATTTTATCTTTGTAACTATCTAGTATTTATATATTGAAAAACAAACAGACTTGCATTCATACTAGTACTTCCAATACCAATCTAACTCCACAGGGTTTATTCTAATCTTCCATCCTCCCACTTATTTCCTGGCAGTGAGAAAACTGGCTCTCATTATCCACAATACATTTTCTTAATAATTTAATCCTACTGTACACATAAATTGGTTTCAGATATGTTCACATCTCTGTAAGAATCAATTTACTAACTACAGTACATACTTTTTTGGGCTCATTTCTCTTTAAGTTTACAATACACAGTAAAAATATTTTCCAATATCACTTAAGTTAGTTCCTTCCTGCCCCAACCCCATGAGTATAATTTAGAAGACAGATTTATGTGTTAATCTTCATTATTTATACTGGGATATATGACACAATGCCATGGTTGTAACAACCAGAGGTCTAAAAAAGAAAGTCCAAGAAGTGTTTCCCCCGTCTCATGCCTGTTATCTCATTCTTATTTCTCCTCTATTTCCATCCCATTCCCACCATCTCTCTTTAGGTAATGAATTTTTAAATTTCTGGTCCTTTTTTTTCTTATATTCTTCTGTACAATATAACTCAATATTGACTTGTAGTTTTTAGTATGCAGATCCTGTGTTTCTTGTGTCAAATTTTTATTTCTAAATATCTTATGCTATTGTAAATAGAACATTTAAAAACATATCCTTGGGGTTTTTTTTGTTTGTTTGTTTATAATAGAGAAATACAATTGATATTCCATATATCAACCTGTATCTTTTTTTTTTTTTTAATTTTTATTTATTTATGATAGTCACAGAGAGAGAGAGAGAGAGAGAGGCAGAGACACAGGCAGAGGGAGAAGCAGGCTTCATGCACCGGGAGCCCGACGTGGGATTCGATCCCGGGTCTCCAGGATCGCGCCCTGGGCCAAAGGCAGGCGCTAAACCACTGCGCCACCCAGGGATCCCTCAACCTGTATCTTTTATAAATATATATGACCTTGCTAAAATCACCCAAAATTCTAGTAACTGTTTTATAAATGCCTTAGGATTGTTTACTTTAACAATTATATCATCTGCAAATAAAGTTTTATTTCTCCTTTCCAATCTGTCTTTTCCTTTTTTGCCTTACTGCACTACCTAATATTTCCAGTAAATCATTACATAGAATTGGTCCAGATGTACACCCATGTTTTATAAAATCTCTGGGTTATGTTTTGTTCTTTTAAATATTATTGGTTTTAAGAAACAATTATCTTGCCTAGATTTCAAATGTGAGATTTTATTCCCCATAATGCACAACTACATATCTCTACTTTGTTTTTTGCTTATTTGTTTAAGCCTGGCACTCCTAGGTATTTCCCCTTTGTCTGTTTAGCAGCCAGTGATTTGGGCAGTGTTTATACCAAAACATTTATGCCAACAAGGTTTCCACCATCTGCCCTCTGAGTTGATTGTGAGTTGAGGGTCATATTCAATGGTTCAACAAGTTTGCAAATTTCCTGAGGCTTCCAATTTTCTTTATGTTATCTGGTATCTCCACTATATATCCAGTTTTTAGTCAGCCAGAGATGTACAGAGAATATTAACTCATTTTCTATGGCCCTCTCACTTCCAAAGTAATGTTTGAGCTGCTTTATCAGACACAGTGAAGTTAGTCTACCCTCTCTAGCCAGAAAGAGGGCAGGTTTCTGTAACCTGAGCTGGGAATAAAGGTGAGGTAGCAAGATAGGAAAGCATCAAGATAAGAAAGCCACAAGCTTCCCACTAGCAGTTTTCAGGTGTAAGTGCTTCTCAGCTTCTTGACACTTTTGGTTGATTTCTAGTGCACTAATTTTATTAAATAATTTTGTCCAGTTTTATACTTGTTTTGAGGGATTTGCTCCACTTTACCCACATTTCAACTATTTTAAATAAAATATTTTTGTTCATTAATAGATACCATTAAGAGAATAAAGAGAAGATATGTACAACATATCCAACCAAGGATTCACTCAAATGTAGTGCTGCCTAATATGCTGAGATTACAAAAATGAGAACCATTGTAACTTTACAGCCCCACCCAGGGTGTCCCTGGGGATAATGGAGAAGAGAAATCCTTTCTTTGTGCAGAAATTTGACAAATAAATTTGCTGTTAAAGCTTGCATTTATGATAAAGTGACTAGAAGTACAGATTTATACTGATTCACTTTCTAGTAATTCACTAATATAGTTGGTAACTATATTAGTCAGGTTCTTTAGAAAAACAGAACCAATAGGATGGATCTCTCTGTGTGTGTGTACACACATATATGAAGAGAGAGAAAGATTTATTTTAGGGAGTTGGCTCACTTATGTGGGTTGAGAAGTCAAACATATGCAGGGAGAGTAGACAGGCTGGAGACCCAAGAAGAGTCGATTTTGCAGGATTCCTTCTCTCTTGGGAGAAGGTCAGTCTTCATATTATTAAGACCTTCAACTCATTGGATGAAGCCCACCCACATTATAAAGGGTAATCTACTTTCCTCAGAATCCTATTGAACCTATTTAAAAGTTAATCTTATTGAAAAAAAAAAAAAAGAAAAGAAAAACCTTATAGAAACATCCAAAATAATGTTTTTCCAATTATCTGGGCACTAGGGCCTAGTCAAACTGACAGGCAAAAGTAACCATCACAGTAAGAGACATGTAAGTGACTTAATTGAAAATTTTGTAACAAGCAGGTCTGAGGAAGAGATATTTTGATAGATTTTTTAAAATAAATATCAAGGTATTTACATCTATATGAAGAATATCAAACTGGCAACCTTGAAGAGGTAGCTCTTGATAATCTTGTAGACAACATGAACCCTTAAGATGGCAGGATAGGCAGACAGCAGTCAACAGTGGCAGGTTTATTAAATTGAAGCTCTTAACAACAGAAGAAACAAAAATTTATCCTCAGTGGAATAAACATTTTCTGTAGTTTTAGGGGGTTTCCAGATTGCTGTTGAGAACAACCTGCTTAATGCTCCTGGGTGATACCACTAGTGGCTGATTCATCAGCATTGGCAAAGTTTGTGTAAACCTCTCCTTCCCTATATTAAAGTTCTTATACCTATAATAAATAGCTCTACCTTTTATTTTTTTCTTTTATGTGTCTTTTTCCTGTACTTTTCTTAAACTTATTGCATTAGAGGCACCTTTGCCAAATAAGAAGAATGTGAAAGGTGGGTGACATATCTGGTCCTCTCTGTAAGCCCATCAGTACTTACAGTCCTCTAAAGACATCTGGTAAAGGTCTTGAATGCTTTCTAAATAGTACTGTCTAATAATTTGCTTGAAAATTTTAGGCTTTTCTCTTGGTTATAGAGGATTTAGAAAAAAATAACTTAATTTTTTTAAAAGCTTCAGTAGAACTATCTTTAACTATTTGTCTTCTTTTGCAATTTTTGTCTTTTTCAGCAGACACAAATATTTGTTTCTGCCATACAGTGTTTTGCAACTTGGGATAATTTTGCCTTCTATAGAAACATTTAGCCATGTCTGGAGATAGTTCTGATTGTCAAATTAAGGGTAAGAGGTTTATGCTACTGGAATATAGTCAGTGGAAGATAGAGATGCTACTAAGCAGCATATTGTACAAAGGACAGCCCCCACAACAAAGAATTATCCTTCCAAACTGTCAATAGTACTCAGGTTGAGAAGTCATAACCTACATTCTTACAAGGGTGATATAATTTTTCTAATTTAGGGATAAACTAAGCCTCTGTGAAGTTAATGATCTACAATTATACAACTACTAAGTAAAATTATCAGATTTTTGTTCTTTTCACTACATGGATTACTTCTAAACTTACAATTAAGGAAGGTTGTTTTTACCAGATGCTAAGTGAGAAAATTTTAGAAATGCCAGACTTCACACTGTATTTAAAGTGCAAAGGATAAGAGACAACTTGTGTGGCAACCTTTGAAAAGTACTTGTAGTCTTACCCATAGAAAATGCTTTCTTGTCAGTGATACAGACTAATTTTTGTTTTCAGACCTATTTTTCTGAACAAGATTATCTGGTATTCAGTGCATAAATGTTCTGCATAAATAAATAAATGTGTTTTACAACACAACTTTATCTTTGGAAACTATATGTTTATTTTACCTATTGTCCTACAAATTAATGATAGTCACTTTGTGATAATCAGTCTAAAATAGTAACAGATCAATACATGTTTACTAGCTACTCCATATATCTTCTTTTAATGGATGGAATTGTATCTCCCCAAATTTCGTATGTTGAAGTCCTTAACCCTTAGTACCCAGATTGTCAATGTATTTGAAGGCCATTAAAGAGATAATTAAATTATAATGAGTTCATGAGGGTGGGCCCTAAAATCCAATATACCTGGTGTCATCTTAAGAGATTAGGACACAGAGACACAGAGGAAAGACCCTGTAAGGACACAGAAAGAAGATGGCCATCTATAAGAGGAGAGAGGAAGAAGAAATCAACCCTGCTGTTGCCTTGATGTAGGACTTCTAGCCTCAAGAACTGAAAGAAATAAATTTCTTTGCTTAAATCATGTATTCTGCAATGTTTATTATGGCAAACCTAATCCACTCCCCAACAGCATATTACAGATCCATGTATACAATCCAGATGCAATACATAAACATTGGCATATTCTTATGTATTCATATGTACTTTCTTCACTGTCATAATCATTGCCAACTAACATCTGTAAGAAGTGTGTGGAAAATGACAGTCAGTAACCATCACTTACTTGGCTTGATACAGCAGATTTTTCAGACATGTTTTTGCACTGGTTGATCCACAGGTTGAAGACAAACAGATGTTTAAATGAAGGTGGAGAGCATAATCTTTCCTAATGACGAACAATAATCCATATAAAATCTCAAAGAAAAATGACTCTGTGGCTCAAGATAGGCTCTGGAATTAATACTCCACCACTAAGTGGCAAATGATTGCTAATACTTTTTCTACCAAAATTATCTTTTCTTCAGCAGTATCTTTGTCTTTTAAGACTTATTAAAAGAATGAAATGGACTTCTGACCTATTACAAAGGTTATCTTCTGGGACTCCTGGGGGCTCAGCGGTTGAGCGTCTGACTTCTGCTCAGGGTGTGATCCCGGGATCTGGGATCAAGTCCCACATCCAGTTCCTTGCAGGGAGCCTGGTTCTCCCTCTGCCTGTGTCTTTGCCTCTCTCTCTCTCTCTCTCTCTCTCTGTCACTCATGAATAAATGAATAAAATCTTAAAAAAAATACAACAACAACAAAGGTTACCTTCTGAGCTGTTAGAAAGAGTATCTTCTTGGTATACAAAAGTGTTGTTTTGAAAATATTCATTCCAATATGATTTTCTTTTTTTTTCCTAAAATTGAATGTGTAAGATAGCATTTTATGCCTAATGTATTTACTGTATCTACCATTTTTCTAAAACAAATTAAAAAGTTCAGACAAAGTAACTTCTAGTCACATGGGTATTTATTGTTTTTTGTTTCGTTTTGTTTTGCTTTTTTTTTTTTTTTTTGAGAGGGAGAGAGAGAGAGAGAGAGAAAACACCCAAGCCAGGGAAGGGGCTTGGGAGAGGAAGAGGGAGAATCTTAAGCAGGTTCCATGCTCAGTGTGAAGACCAACATAGGGTTCAATCTCATGACCCTGAGATCGTGTCCTGAGCCAAAATCAAGAGGGGCCTGGGTGGCTCAGTCAGTAAAGTGTCAACTTCAGTTCAGGTCATGACGAGGTCCTCAGACTGAGCCCCAGAATGGGATCCTTGCTCAGCAGGGAGACCGTTTCTCGCTCTTCCTTTGCCCCTCCCTCTACTCAAGTACCCTCTCTATCTCTCCTCAAAGAAATAAGTAAAATCTTAGGGGAAAAAAAGTAGCACTTAACTGTTAACTCCAACTGCATCACCCAGGCATCCCTAATATGTTATTTTAACTCAGAATATATCCATTGATAAATTAGGATGACTATTAAATATTAGTCATATGAATTTTCTTGATATATTTTAGGTTACAGTATATACTTTCTATACAAATTAAATAACTTCCTGAGTTTGAGTAATACACCAGTAAAATGAGGCAAACTGTTACTAAACCAAAATTAGAAAGCTGTTAAAATGTACTTTAGAATAATATGACAAACTATTACTTAATCTGGGATGCACTAAAACCTGGGATAAGAAAAAAAATTAATAGCAGACAAAATTTACAGTATATCTAAAAACTGTTTAATTTTATTCAGAGGCTTATTTATGTCCAAAAGTCTTTGTGCAATCCCCCAAAACTAAGTTTTCCACAAACTGTTCTTACTTTAACAAGTGTATTTTAAATTCTTATCCAATATATATTCAGCATCTGCCAACAATTTCTCCTTCCTGTAAAAAGGTAATTCCATGGGATTTAGATGATATTAACATTCAACACTCCTGCATTCTTTTCAGTTATTTCCTTCTCTTAAGATACAATATTCAGGCCTCTCTAGTGCAAACACTTGACCCCATCCAAGTTAGATTTAAAACGCATCCCTTCCATATAACAATCATACCCACCTCAATTTTCACAATTTCAGTCACCATTTTCCTGTTATATTTTCTAGTTCTGTAACTTCTCTATCATCTCTTAAATTTCTTCTCATTTTTCAACTGATGCCACAAGATATGTAAAGCCAAGTTTTCTCTCATAGGTCAAAACAATCTAACACTAAATTTGGTACATTCATAATATCAGATATAATTTTGAACTCAAATAATTCATGGCATTAAGAGAATAAAAATGGCATCAATCCTCTATTACAATATTAACTGAAAACTATAAAAATATGACCAGGCCAACTGCCATAATTGTAACATCTATAGTATAAATATTTCAGAATTTCACTAAGAATCTGATTGCATGATACTTGGTACCTAAAAATCATTTAAGCCTTATTAAAAATAAAAAAATAAGGCTAACTGTTTCAGCTTAGAGTACTAAGCAAAAATGAATACTGTTTCCACCTTGACAAGAAGGAAAAAGCTAGAGATACACAAATTAATAATTTTTATTTGACCAATCAGGGAACTGAGGTCACAGGGAAAATAATAAGGAATCCCAATATACAGCCATGGCTAGTGGTCTCCAAGTATTAAGTCTATTTGCTTAAGTAATCAACCTGAGAGTGAGTCCTTCTTTGAAGCCACTCTAGAGAAGACACCTAACCTCACCCAAAACTCCATGACTGGCAAGTACAATAATGTGGCCTCCTGTGAGTATATCAACAGCCACATAAACCCTCCACCAGGGGCCACAAGCCAACCTTCCACTCCTACCTGCCTCACTCCCTGCCATCTATCACCAAGACAGTCACCAAGACTGTCACCAAGCACATCTGCAAGACCTACATGATCCAGAAAACCTGCAACTGCCTTGGCATGAAGCTAGCCCTTCCCAAGGGACCAGACAGCTATCCAAACAGACCTCTTTCCTATTTTAGGAGGAACAGATCTCTCACTTCAACCCCTACATGGGCAAAGAGATGGTCCATAAGCTCATGGTACTGACGTTTGCCATCAGGACCTTTGGCCCCATTTAGAACCAGGATACTGTCACTCTTTCCAGCCTAGAACAGGGTGATGGAAGCCACAGGGAGGGAGTAGGTGACCTCAGGGGGGCAGTGGCCAGTTCACATGTTTGTCATCTGCAAGTTCCCCAGAAGTTATAGGGAGAAGTGGGAGCATCCAAATACAGGTGCTAATCAAATGCCCGAAAGGGCGCCCACAGCCATGCAGCTGCTGTGACATTCCACACTCCCGGTCAGTTGCTGGAAGCAATCTTTGTGCTGCCCAGCAGTCCCCGTGTCTTGGGCCACCTGGAGATCTTTCTGTACCACTAGCTACCTCTCACCACTCTAGCTCTTCACTCTGTGGTCACCCCCCTACCCCATATACAGGTGGTCCCCTTGCCAGTGGAAAAGCAGAGCAGTAGCTGGGATGCCCCACCTCAATCCACTGCCATTAAATCTACAAACGAGAGGGGGAACATTTTTTTTTTTTCTTAAAAGAAACATACTTTCAAACAAGACTTATTGTGATGGTAATACATAACTTTCAGATAGGAATCTGTGTAGGTTTGCAAACAGAGCTTCCCAAGTGTAATCTGAAATGGGCCTTTGTACTCATGGGGCAGGAAGAGATCTAAGAAACAGGCAGGCCATTACTGGTTGGTAGATGGCAGTTTTAATAAGCAAAGTGAAGTTGCATAAGACACTTGCCTTGGGTGAAGCAAGTGGATCTGTGCACCCATCACCCAAATCTTTAGTTTATATGGAAGCCTTAACGATTCAGTCATGTATATCATGCAGGTGCTCTCCACACTACATCACTGTCTCAAGGCTATGTCCTTGGAGCAGCCTAATGGAGTGGGAAAAGCAAGCAGAACTCACGTTCCAAGGACAGGGGAAGAAGTGGCTTGGAGTGACTGAATCTAGCTCATGGGTCCACTGGAGATCAGTTCTTTTCAATCACCTCTCCAAACAATCTGCAGGGGAAAAAAAAAGGACCTGAGCATTTGTTTACCGGGGGTATATGATATAGATATCACATTCAACCATAAGAAGTTTTGGATAGAAAATGTCTAACAAATTGCTAACGATGAATGTGGAGTAGCATACGGGTGTAAAATCCCTAAAGGCATGTAGATACAGGGGAGTAAGCACCTTCTTGCTTCTTCTCCAGGACCCCACTGCTCATTCATGGGGAAGATGGGAAGAACTCAGAAAACTCTCTGTGGTGCTGGTTAGGAGTGTAGACAGAAGGACCCTTTATAGAACACAAACTAATCCGCAGGGAGTAAGACAAACTACATAAAAACTGTAGACACACAGGACTCAGGGAAAACCCACTGCAGCTGGGAGGGGAGACAAAGGGGGAAAAAAAAAATCTGTTCCTGGGGAAGAGCAGGAATATTAAGCCCAGCCTTGTGTTATTTTGGAGCAGGGGCAAGGATACCTTTGGGGGAGGAGGGCTTCTAGACTTTTACCCATTTTCATGGTACCTACACATGACTGAGGTTTTGCATGTGAGAGGGTTTTAGAAAACAACACACTTACATGTCCTCACTAATGCCACACTAATAAAAATCAAGTGAAAATAATAGTGAAAACAGCTGAAATTGCTGCAAAAGATAATTCCTTTTGCAGAGAAATACAAGGGGAGACCTAAAGTCTAGGGGAGAGACCCAAAGTGATGCAGAGAGCACTTACTGAGATGAATCCTCTGATATATTATTCCACATTATGAACACAGCTTATCACTAGAGAAATGCAAGGTATCACTATAGGGCATTGAGGATGACCACAGGAACAAATATTTAAAACCCAGTCAATTCCTAACTATATTAACACAAATCCCCACATTAAAGAGATAACTGGAAAAAAAAAAGGATGAGCTCATCTCTAAGTAGAAAAATGCTTATCTCAGTATTTACTACTTTACAAAACATTCAATTTTAACAAGAACAACATTACCAGGCATACAAAAGGCAAAAACAAAATGTAAACAGCAATCAATTATGACACAGATGTTTAAACACTTAGGGAATTTAAAATAACTATGATTAATGTGTTAAAGGCTCCAATTTCAAAGGTAAGCACATGCATGAGGGGATAGTTAATTTCATCAGATGGAAGGAAACTATATGAAAGAAGCATATGAAAATGCTAGACATAAAAAAACAGTGATGCAGAGATAAATAATATTATTGATGTGTGCATCAGAAGACTTAACATGGGTGAGAAAACAAACAGTACAACTAAAGATATACCATTGGACATTATCCAAAATGAAATGCGAAGAAAAATAAGTCAATAAAACAGAAAAATTATCTAGAGTTCCAGGACAGTTATCAAACTGATATGAGTGTAATCCGAAATTCAGAAAGAGAAGTGAGAAAAGATGGGAAAGAAGACATTTTGAGGAAATAATGGTCAAATTTTTCCAAAATTAAGACCACAAACTACTGATTTAAGAAGACTGAAGACACAGAAATTGTGGGGTGGGGGGAAGGGGAAGCACCACTGAGGCATAACATATTCACCCCAGGATTCTGTACCCAGCAAAATCTCCTTCAAAATGAAGGGGGAGAAAATAATAGGCATTCGCTATCAGCAGACTAGCTCTAAAATAAAAGCTTTTATAAAAAAGACTCTTCAGTCAGAGTAAAATATGATAAAGATATGTATTCAAAACATTTAAAGAACTCTTAAAATCTTAAAAAGAAAACAATCCCCAAAATTAGTGGTCAAAGATCAGAACATAATCTTTAATAAATAAAATATAAATGACAAGCATATGAAAAGATGTCCAACATCAATCATTAAGGAAATGGGAGTTAATAGCTCAAAATACTACTACACATCTATTAGAATCTATTAGAATAGCTAAAATGAAAACAATGCAAACAGAAAAAAAAAAAAAAAAAAAAAAAAAAAAAAAAAAACCTGAGATTACCAAATATCAAGGGGCATGCAGGGCAACTGGGACTCTCGATCACTGTTGCTTAGAATGCAAAATATTATGATCACTTTGAAGAACATTTGAGCAGTTTTTTAAAAAAGTTGAAAAGTCATTTACCATTTGAACCAATTATATCACTTCTATATATTTACCCAAGAAAATTGAATACTTATGTTCAAACCAAAGCCTGTATATTGAAGTTTATAGAAGATTTATTCAAAATTGCCAGAAACTGGAAACAATTCATCTGCCCTTCAGCAGAGGAATGGTCTTTGTCTATTCATACAGTATAATACTGCACAGGAATAGAAAGAACTGTTGTTTCATGCATCAACATGGATGAACTTTAAAAGCATTTTCAAAAATCCAAAAGCCTGAATATTGTATGATTCCATCTACAAATGATTATGGAAAACAAAATACTTAACATGAGTTAGGCAAGGAGAAATATATGACAAAAAGGAGTTGCCCATTGGAATATTTAGGACAATGGAACTGTGCAGTGGTACAAATACAATATGTATTTGCTAAAAGCCATAGAATTGTACACCTCGAAGAATGAACTTTAAAAATAAGCACATAGCAATAATAAAAGTAAAGACATCAACTAAGATCAAGATATTAGGAAAACCCAGGATAAAATGCAGTCCCCTGGGATGCCCAGGTGGCTTAGCAGTTGAGCGACTGCCTTTGGCTGGGGGCATGATCCTGGAGTCCCAGCATGGAGCCAGCTTCTCCCTCTGCCTATGTGTCTTCTCTCTCTCTGTGACTCTCATGAATAAATAAATAAAATCTTAAAAAAAAAAAAAAGAAATGCACACCCCTACAAACTAATTTAATGATATTATAATTAATTGTTATATACCTCACTTAAATACATGAAGAAAAAAGCATGACTAGGTAAATTGGAAAACAGTTTTGGATTATTATATAATACTATAATGATACATGTTGTTATGTATTTGTCTAGATCCATAGAATTTACAACAACAAGAGTGAACCCTAAGGCAAAGTATAGACTTTGTATGGTTATGATGTGTCAATGTAAGTTCACCAATTGTGATAAATGTATCACTCTGGTGGGGAATGATAATGAGGAAAATTAATGCATGTGTGGGGCAGGGGTTATATGAAAAATCTCTATATCTTCTCAATTTTGCTAAAATTGCTCTAAAAACACAAAGTCTTTAAAAACAAAAAAGATAAATGTAAAAGTTTAGTGAATACTTTAAACATTTCTAAGTAATATACAGATTATCCTTAAAAACCTTAAGTGACTATTTTACAAGCTTTTCTTATAAACAAGGGGTTATATTTGTATTTCCTGAGAAAAATTACAAGAGATTCAATTAGTAACAGGATCATTCTTATATGTGATCTTTCCATTTTTAGTACTATGAGGTCCTCAATTTTTTATAACCAATCACTGATATTCTCTCCCCAGTTACTTTTAGACTCCTTGGGATGAGAAACATATGTGCTCCATGCTCCCCTAACGTGACTCCATGCTATCACTGACATTTATCTTTTATCTTCCTAGGAGATACTCCTCATGCCTATGTGACCCAGAGCACACAAAATGCTCAGCAATTAGAGCCATATTAAGATTTATGCTTAAATATATAGCATTGAAGGTTTATATCTTAATATTTATTTAGATATTAAAATATTCATCTACATTTTACTCATTTAATCATTAGATGAGATTAGATAGATTGATTTTTGCTGCTGTTTCTCAAACTTTAACATTAAACAAAATAACACAGAACGTTTACTAAAACAATTTTCTAGGCACTGTTCCCAGAGATTCTAATTCAGTCTTTTGGGATGTGGCCCATGAATTTGCATTTCTAATAAGCTCATGGGTTATGCCAATACTGCAGGTCCAAATACTAAAGTTTGAGAAATACTAATCCAAAACATCTCATATACTGTCCTTCAGTTAAACTCTTTTATATAATCTGGCATAAGAAATTTCTTTAAATCTTATTTCATAATCTTAGAAGTGATCTGTATACAGGAATAGGCTATATAGGTCTGTTTGTATGCCAGTTGTGGCTAAAACTTGTTTATGTTAGAAGTAAAAAGATGATCATCATAATCCTAAAATTAATGTCAAACATTTAAAAATGTGTCTATGTAAGCAGTGTAAGTAAGATACCTACATGGTGTGTAATTATACATACAGAGTCTCATTTTCACTAATATGTCATTGCCATTTTGAAGCAAAGCTTCCATGAACAGTATTTACTACTTCAGAAGGAAAAAGGTAAATTCAAAAACAATATAGTTGAGAAGCAGAAGTAAAGGTGGGTGTTCAAATTGAAAATCCAGTGACATACAAAAGTGAAATGCCAAACATTTATGTCAACTTCCATTTATGGATAGCCAATGCATGTAAAATACAAATTACTGTATATTACTACCAATAATATTATTATGTTTTCTGCACATACTTGAAAAATTGCGTGGAAACAGATATACTGCTGTTACCTACAGTGCTGATTAGAACAATTTATAATCTAGGTTTTGGAAAAAAAACTTTGAGATATATGTAAACAAATGAGGATTTTCCTTCTTGATCATGAAGACTCTAGAGTCATTTGAGAAAATATTTGAAGCAGTCTGGCTATCCATATGGACCATTAGTGTAGTCCATTGTTATTTTGAAATATATTTTTAAAGATTTTATTTATTTATTTATTTGAGAGAGAAATAGCAAGAAAGAGGATGAAGGGTGAGGGGAGAGGGAGAAGCAAGCTCACTGCTGATCAGGGACCTCAAAGTGGGGCTGATCACAGGACCCTGGGTTCATGACCTGAGCTGAAGGCAGTTGTTTAATCAACTGAGCCCCTTAGGTATCTCTGTTTTGGAATATTTTTTACTATCTGCAAGCCGATACTCTCTTCCTGAATCTGACAAACAAAGGGCAAGTTAATGTTCTGGAGTGTGTTCATAAGCAAAGGGCAAGTTAATTGTTCTGGAGTGAACACAGATTTAATGCATCAAGATGTCATTTTTGTGTGCATTAATCGCTCAACTTCACATGAGAATTTATCACACACCATAGACTATTTTATATTCAACAGTGCACAAAAACTAATTCGCCATGGGCTTGATTTCTCTCTTTAAAGTAGTAGTCCAAGAAGAGGAACTATGGACCTCAGATACAGAATATGTGTGTCAAAATGCTAAAAAGAAAATTAGCAGGACATTCATGCTTTGTAGCTAACCATAATCTAAACTATATCAGTAATATTTAGTTTGAAGCAAACATGTTTTTCTGCTAATATGAATTCTTACAGAATAACCATTTTGTTTGCACAACAAAGTTTAAAGACTGTGTCCTTCCAGAAATTAAACCCATTCATTTTTCTTTTTTTTACTCTACTATACAATAAATAACCATCTGCTCTTTCTAAAACACTGTCATTGGCATAGCCTAGACAAGGTTAAGTTGAACTGGAAATTACCTCGAAAATGATAAGGATCATATCGTAGATATGCAAAAGATAAAAAAGATAATTTATAAAAACTCAATAATAAATATATTAAAAGATTCAACTTTATTTGAGTATTTTATACTTGAATATACAGAAAGTACAACTTACCAGTCTAGAAGTAGGTAAGTGGTCAACACTCATTTTCAAAATGAAGTGGTGATTCCTGTCCAGGTCTTCAAGAACAAGAATGAATTGACAGAAATTACGGAGGTAGGGGTACACAGTGTGAAGGTTCTAAACAGTGGGAACAGCTATTTATAAAAGAAATTATATAATGTATGCCATTTGCTATGTTTTAGGTATGTAATAAAATGATGGAATAGAATTTCTGATGAAAATTGGATTGGGTTTCAGAACATGAAAAACAAAGGTTAGGAATATCAAATAAGTATAACAGCTCGGGTTTAATTCCATGTCCCATCACAAGATCAGTGAGCTTAGAAAAAAATCACTTAACCTCAACACTTCAGATTTCCCATATGTTAGATGTAGTGATAAAAATACCTACTTAATAAGGTTAGTGTGAAAGTTCTGTTACCATTGCTGGCATACAGTGCTATAGGCATATATCATTACTATAATGATACTGAAAGTAAATTTTAAACTAAAAGAAAAAGTGATTTAAAGAAGGGATATGTAGGAAATCATATTATTTCAAATGGCTTCTAGCTCATAAGAGTTTCCAAATTACTAACAACCAATTTTCTAAAATATGTACATATAACAGAAGGAATTACAATGGATGGATGTTAATTTAATAATATTCATTAGTTATCAATGGAATAGTACATCTTAATCTCAGTATATTATCTACTGAATTTTTCAGTTTGGCATGAGAGTCTAAATATTTAGAGAGAGTCTACATTTAAAGACTAATATAAAATGCTGTGCAAATGATAATGGCTGAGTATGTGTTTATTGAACAGATAAATGGACTCCTGGGAAAATGGAAGACAATACCAACTTTTTTAGAAATAGTAGTACAAAGAATGATGAGTTGAAGATTCAAAACAAATCTTCCTCTTCACCTTTCTCTTATTTGCTTTCTTACCTTCCTTTTCCAAGAAATTCAGGCATAAAACTATTTGGTGCAGCAAAGCAAGAAAGGTAGCCACTGTGGGGTGCAGTTTGGAAAGTGAGGTGGACAGGAGCTCAAAGTGCAATGTGAGAGCCTAGATAAGCCAAGGCAAGTTTCCAAGAGAGCTGCAGAGGCCAAGCTTAGGAAGTTAACAGCAAAAACAAGGGAGATACAGCAAAAACAAGGGAGATACAGGAGTAGGCTGTCATGGAATGTCAGAATCTGATCAATGGAGGTTATGACATTTACAGTCAGAGCCAAAAAAGGGTAAGCAGGACAACCATGAATCAGGTCAGTCAGGGATACTCAATAAGAGAGTGAGTGAGGAGGGTATTCATGTAGGAGGCAAACAGAGCCAATTGCAGTGAGGAAAGTAACTGAACGTGAGCTACCAGGGCATAACCATGGTGAGAGGGTCATGCATGCATCTTTGTATGGGGTCAGAGACCAAGCAAATCTCAGAGGGAGGCACCCTGTGGTGGGATGACAGAGCTCAAGTGAGGTGAGAAGGACATCCGGACATGGAGAGCTGAAACCCCACATGCAATGAGGAAGACTGCATTTGGGAGAAGAAGCTCAGAAAGAGGAAAGACTAGAATGAACCTTGTAGTTTGAATCTAACTGGAGTATTTCAGTATAAAGTCATGGCTTTTAATATATAAAGATAGATGTAGAAATAAACATGGATGTTAACATGGATGTGCATATGTGTGCATGAATGCATATATGTACAGCCTAATTATGTCCCCTGAGATGGCTTGGGGTATGCAATAAAAGTGAGCACATCTCATACCAGTACCTTGGTTTCTTTTTTTTTTTTTTTCTTTTTTTTTCTTTTTTAGTACCTTGGTTTCTACTTAACATTTTTCTTCAAAACAAAAAACAGAGCTACCTGGAGAAACTGCTGATTTGTGGACTCAGCCAAAGAAAATATAAAAGGACATAGAATATCTTCTTCCAGGAAGAACTGTAATTATTTTTAAAGATTTTATTTATTTATTTATGAGAGACACACAGAGAGAGGCAGAGACACAGGCAGAGGGAGAAGCAGCTCCATGCAGGAAGCCCAACATGGGACTTGATCTCGGGACTCCAGGATCATGCCCTGGGTAGAAGGCAGGCACTAAACCGCTGAGCCACCAGGGATCCCCAAGAATTGTAATCTTAATTAAAAAAGGAGAATATTCCAAAAGGACACAAAATAATAGAATTTCCTCACCCAAATCTAAAACAGTTTGAGCACCAAGATAAATTTAGTAATAAAAAATAATGCATTAAAAATAATGCATTAAATAAATTAAGAAATCATAACCACATATGGATATAAATAAATTAAAATTTTAATGAAGTGTGGAGAATCACATAATTACAATGCATCTCCCAAAAGAAAATGCTTATTATTTGTGATTGGGAGGCATACTGTATAGTGGAGAAGTCTGGCAAACAGTAAGTACCTTCATAATATTAGCAACATGAAGTTCATCAGTAATAAGGCAAATTGACATACTGTGCCAATCCACAGGTTGCAATGAGGATACAGCAACAGCAATACTGTTCCTCTGATATTCCTGTATAAAATACATAACTTGAATCTAGTCCTGATGAAACATTAGTCAAGTGTGATTTGAGGGACGTTTTACAAAATAGCCTATAATATTCAAAATATCAGTCATAAAAATCAAGAAAATCCTGAGGAACTCACCCACACTGAATCAAACTAAAGACACAGGCCAACAATATGCACTATAATCCTCAGCTGGAACCTTTTGCTCTAAAAGGCATTACTGAAACATGAGTTCATTCTAGGGTCAGATAGTATTTATGTTAATTAGCTGATTTTGACACTATATTTTAGTTATATAGGAAAATGTCCCTGGATGTAAGAAATACAAACTGAAGTAAGGAGAAAGATGAGACATCAGATCAGCAAATACTTTCAAGTGGTTCAAAAGCTCATTTTTACTATAGTTTCAATGGTTCTGTAAGTTTGAGATCATTTAAAAGAAGATGAACGGCAAAGAAGTTTACTTCTTAAGTAAAACTATTATTTTTACAACTGAGTTTGTGGAACTTCAAATGGGAACATAAATACAAAAGTACAAGTTCATTTATACGTATTTTTTCAATCTCTTTCCATCTTGATAAGGTTCAGACCAACGAATGTGAAATAATTGAGTAGTTAATAAATTGACGTTGCCTTTTCTTTGCTCTGATTTTCCTAAATGGACTCCATATTCAAGTCTACTTTTTAAAATTTAAAGTATTTCATTATAACTGGAAATTTTTTTTTTGGAAAAATAACTTACAAACATATTTTCTCATTCAATTTCCCAGAGGCAACAGCTTTCTAAGGAACACCTATGTAAATAATAAACACACACACACACAAATATATGTGTGCATGTATAGGCATGTGTATCTCAAAAATACATCCAAACACCTAAATATATGTAAAATATGTAAGAAGAATAAATATATACATATATGTCTGTGTGAATGATTTTTTAATTTATGCACACACATATTTTCCCAATAAGAGTTATATAACATATATTTTTCTGAAACTTGCTATTTTTACTTGTCAGGTAACCACACATGTATCTCCCACACTATCTTCTCCCAGGTGTTTAATACTTTGTTATACATATGTAAGCAGTACAGATGAAATTATTATTGGATTTGTTATAAATTTTAATGTAACAGATATGCGGCAATCAGTATCTAAGTATATGTACATGTGTGTGTATATAAATATATATGTTATTGTAAAACTGATATTGAAGAAATTTATACTCATAAAACTCATCCTAACAATCTAAGAGAAAACCAGTTTTCTCACATCCTCACTCTTACTGGCTATGATTCATATTTTAAGTATTTGCCCAACTAATATTTAAGAAATATTATCCATCATAGTAGTTTTTATTTCTTATGATAACTGTGGACCTCAGAAGCTTTCATTTTTTGATAGTTTTGGCATTATTTTAACTATTTTAGGGATCATTTTAACTATTAATTCTGAGAGATTGAAAAAATGCTTATTTAGCTATTTAGCATAAGCCTGGCATATTTTTTAACGGCACATTCCTATGTCCCCTTTCTCAGATGTCAAGGCCATCAAGAAATGTTACTCTCAACCAAGCTGAAATATTAATGAAAGCACATCAGTGTATCATCTCCTTGTAAAAAAAAATCAACCACCCCTGACATGACCATGGAACTCTTTCTTTTAGTTAGTCAACACCTATCCACTGAGAGCATATGGAGGTCAGACCCTAGTCTGGACACCATGGATTTGGCAGTTAACAAAACAGACAAAAATCTTGCTCTTACAGAGATTATATTCAACTGAAGAGACTGTAAATCGGTTGTCTCAGAATTTAGTAACAACACGTTATAAAGCTTATAATTTTCATAAAAGGGAAGTATGTGTCCAAAATTTTGAATCTGTAAGTCCATAAGCATGGAAATTCCCTCTGTTGGAGAGTGCTTAGGTGAACATTACTCAATGAAGACACTGTTGATTTGATTCTGGTATTTTCATGGACACATAGTTTCTTAAAACTTAATACCATCATTGAATTTACAGCCTAGTATTGCCTAGGTGGATGCCACTGCTTCATTCTTTGTCATTTTATAAACTTCTAACCAGATCTATTATGTACTGACTCTAATTTTGCAATTTCCAGACAGAAAGCCAAAAAGAAAGTTCACTTCCAGGTGTTAGGAAGATGTCCCTGTTTCCTCCATGTATCAGGTTTGGAAATGCATTAATTAATATAGTATATTAAATAGTAATATGTATTAATTTAATACCAAATGTAATTTTTCAGAATTTTTGGAATATTTTTTCTGATGCTGATTATGCAATTTTTCTGAAATATTTCCATTTTAGTATATTTTCATTTTACAATGTATAATCTTTCTCTACAAATTGATTTGTAAGGTGGCATGAAGTCAATAAATAAGATGCCACTGAGATTAATCATTTTCCATTTCTTGCTAGCTAGAAAAATTTTCAGTTAAACAATATGTTTCCACAATTATAGCTGTGTATAACTATAGTTTATTGTCCAACTGTAATTGTTTCGTAAATTCCACTTAATAGCATTTGAGCACACCAATATTTTTCCATCCAACAATAGACTACAAAGGATTAAATATTTTTTACTTAGAAAAATTAAAGTTTAGAGATATTTTCATACTTTTAGAACAAAGAAATTTAAATATTTTTTGAGAAGTATAATAATCACAATAAATCACATTTGGCGATTTGAAGTTAGATTACTTAATTACACAGTGAAGTTTACTCATATATAAAATTAATAGGATACATAAAATCAAATAATTTTGATATTACATATTTTTAAATCCATGGTTAATTTTATGATTTCCAAAAATGTGCACTGAAATTATTTATTTATTTATTTATTTATTTATTTATTTATTTATTTATTTATAAATCATTTTTTCTTAAGATTTTATTTATTTATTCATGAGAGACACACACAGAAAGAGGCAGAGACATAGGCAGAGAGAGAAGCAGACTCCCTCAGGGAGCCTGACTCAATCCCAGGACCCCAGGATCACGACCTGAGCCAAAAGCAGAAGCTCAACCACTGAACAACCAAGGCCTCCCAAATGGACTGAAATTAAATGCATTAAACTCTAAGGAAAAAATATCAAAGGATAACAGGGATGCAGATAATTTTAACATTCCTCTAAAGATGTTTTTGTACTTTACAAATTCTTTTGTGTCACTAAAATGAACAATAACTATTTCTTGAATATTTATCCTGGGCCAGACCCTTTTCATGAATTTTAGAGATATTGTATAATTTAAATTTAATTACATAACTACTTAAAATGTTAAATTACATAACATCTTATGAATAATCTATTGCTTAAAAATAATGCTATGAAATATCATTTTTTCTATAAATAGGAAATTGTAGAGTGAGGATTTTTACTCATAAAATCTTTCTCCTAAGTCCATCCTAATATTTAATGTGTACTGACCCTGTTGCCTATTAGTTTTACAAATGGAAAAATTTCATATTAAAATGATGTTTAGGGCTCCTGGGTGGCCCAGTTTGTTAAGCGGCTGCCATTGGTTCAGATCATGATCCTAGTGCCCTGGGATCAAGTCCCGCATTGGGCTTCCTGATCAGTGGGGAGTCTGCTTCTCCCTTTGTCCTTCCCCACTGCTCATGATCTCTCACTTTCTCAAATAAATAAATAAAATCTTTTAAAAATAAAATTATGCTTATAGTGATAAAACAGAAGTAACACATTTTAGCTTGAATAACTGACACAGTTATGCAGCAAAAAACATGGAGTCAATTCATGACATTATATCAATAGAAAGAATAGAATATTTGGACAAGTTTTAGTCAAAAGTTAATTCAGTAAGAAAAAAGCAAATAGTCAATGGTGCCTGATAAACTGAACATTTCTAAGAATTCAGTTACTCAATAAATGTTAAATAATTTTTTAAATAGTTTTTTTTTATAAAATAGGTTTTATTCAGTTTCTAATATGTGATCTATACACATGCACTCGTGGATAAAACAACTCATTGCAAAAAGATCTCCAAATAATTATAAGTAAGGTACTGAATGTTACCATCATAAAAGAGTTATAGGTAGAAATCCGCAATGAATTAAAGATTATTGAATCTGAGCAAAGATGAATGAAGGGTGCTTAGAGATTGATAAAGTCAGTCATTGATGTTTGGATACCTCTGAAGAGACAGAATAGCACTTAATGAGTACTGAGGTAACAGGGCACATTTAGAGGAAACATACAAATATATACATGTGTACATATATGCAAAAAACTTACGCGTGTATACATATATACAAAAAATCAAACCAGTATAATCTCAAAAGAGAGTACTGAAAGTTTGAAATATAGATATAGACCATATTGGTCGATATAGACCATAGATAGACCACCACAGACTAAGCATTTATATTTACTTATTGGACAATATGCAGCTTATGAAGGTACCTGAGAACTATAGTACTATTAGGATTGGATTCAGTTGTGAGTAGCAGACAGTTCTAAAATAAGAGTTTTGATAGCAAATTCTCTCTCAGTAAAGAATTCTTGAGGTGGTCAATTCAGGGAAGTTTGGTATTATACGACATAAAGGACCCAGATCTTTTCTAACTTCTTGCACTGTCATTCTTGGATTTTATTCCCAAGGTGACCTTATGATCTTGTAAGTCTTCTGCTAGTCTGTAGTTCAGTCAGAAGGCGAGTAGGAAGCAGGTTATGTCATGTCACTAGATTTATACATACCATTTCCACTTCCATTCCATTTGCCAGAATGTAGGTAGTGAGACACATGTGCATGCAAAGGAGGCTTAGAAATGTATTAATTTTTCTAGGTGACCATGTGCCAAGCTAAATATCAAGCAACGGTTTTATTACTAAGTAGAAAAGGAAGAACACATATTGAGAGCAATTAATGTACTTTCCAACAGTAGATCTATGATCTGAATTTAAAATTAGTGGGATTATATTTTTTGCTGTATAGGAAACAACCACATTTGGGAGAATTGTTTGAGAGACATCACATATTCAAAATGAGAGAAAATATAAAGCTGGACTGTAAACGTGATAACATAGAATATTTTAAAAGAGTTAAGGAGGGGGGAAAATATGTAACACAGTCAACATAGCAGAAATCAGCCTTTAAAAAAGAAGTTGAAAGGGAATCAGGATATTGATGTGCTTCAAAAGCCAAGAAAGAATTTTATAAAAAGAATGGTCAATTCTATCCAGTAAGGCTGGAATTTCCAAATGTATATTTTTAAAATTAATTTAGTTATTTTAAAGAGAGAAAGCACAAGCAGGAGGGACAGGGAGAGGGAGAGAGAATCTGAAGCAGACTGTGCTGAGCCCAGAGCCCAGTGTGGGGCTTAGTCTCATGACCCTGAGATCGCAACCTGAGCAGAAACCAAGAGTCAGACGCTTCATCTATGGAGCTACCCCGGTGCCCCCAAATGCATGTGGTTTTAGACAAAAAATACTGAAATGGACAGTTAACAATACTGGTAACATTCAACAGTCATTGTAGCAAATGGCAAGGACATATTTCATTAATTGTATACTTTAAATATTTTAGAAAAAAAGGTAGAATAATTTTTTTCATTATTCTTATAAAGGGAAGAAATACAATAGGGCTTTAGCCTCTGAGAATAACATTATCATGATCCTTCTCTTTTTTTTAAGATTTTATTTATTTATTCATGAGAGACACAGAGAGAGAGGCAGAGACATAGGCAGAGGGAGAAGCAGGCTCCCTGAAGAGAGCCTGATGGGAGACTTGATCCCAGGACCCCAGGATCACAACCTGAGCCAACAGCACATGCTCAACCACTGAGCCCCACCCAGGTGCCCCCAGCCTTTTCTAGATAGATTTGTCTCATGGCAACGTTTGCAGTTCATTCATTTGTGAATAAACTACATTAATTTTTATTGTTCAGTAGTATTCCATTTTATAAAATTTTTCACACATTCACTTGACATTTGGTTTGTTTTCATTCTGGGGCTATTTTAATAAAGCTGATACAAACTCTAACTTTCAAATGCTTTTCTGGATATATCCTTTCAATTCTTTTTGATAAATATCCAAGAGAGAAATGTGTGAGAGTCCTTATCCCCATCAGGAATTGATAGTCTTATTTTTAGCCATTATATTGGGTGTATAATGTTGTTTTATTATAGTATTAATATGCATTTATCTAATATGTAAAGATATTTTGCATCTTTTCTGAGGTTTTTTTTTTTTTTTTTTTTGGTATTGGGATATCTTCCTTGATAAAATTCATGTATTTTTAGCATTTTTAATAGAGTGGCTTGTTTGCAATTGAATTGTAATCGTTCAATATATTTTTGGATACAAACTCAGATATATTTTTCACAAATATTTAATTCAGAATGTGTCTTGATCTTCAATGTTTTTAATTTTCATAACAATATCTTTTAAAGAACTGAAGTTGTGACTTTAATAAACTCACTTATTAGTTCTAGTAGAGTCTTTTATGATTTAATACATAGAAGATTGTCATCTCCAAAAAAACAAAAATCTTCAGTTTATATGCTTTATCTTAATTGCCTTAAAAACTCAAGTATTTTTTTATTCTGATTTGGGACTTAACAGAGGAAAACTTATTCTTTCACCATGAAGTATAGTGTAAGCTATTAGTTTATCATGGTTATCATTTTTCAAGTAGATTTCTTGGCCACCTGGTTCATTGAGAAGTTTTACTGTAATTGAATATTAAATTTTGTAAAATTTATTTGTGCCTTTTTATAAAATCAAGATTCTTGTACTTTAATCTACTAACATAATAGATTACATTGATTTTCAGATATTAAACCAATCTTGTATTCATGTAATAAATCTCACTAAGTTTTGATGCATTTTTCTTTTTATATGTAGCTGGATTTTGTTTGTCAACATTTTATTAAGGTCTGTGTTTCCATGTTCATAGGAGTTCTTGAGAAGTATTTTTATTTTCATGTAAGTTTTTGTCAGGTTTGGTATCTAAGTAATGAGTTTGATCAGTTGGAATCTATTTTTTTCACCTTTAATTTGTTGAATAACTGTATTTGTCAGTTATATTTTTTCTTCTATAAATATTTGGTGGAATTCATCAGTAAAATAACTAATCATGAAGTTTTCTTTGTGAGAAAGTTTTAATTAAAATTGTGTGTGTCAATCAATCAATCAATCAATTTATTTGTCAGTACATATTGGCCTCTTCAAGTCATCTCTTTCTTCTTGAATGAGCTGTGGTAATTTGTGTAGTTCAAGAAATTTGACCACTTCATCTAAGTCATTCATAATAATGCTTTTGAATAGAATTGCTCATAATAATTCCTTATTTGGGGGGCTCAGTCAGTTTAGCATCTGCCTTCAGCTCAGATCATTATCCCAGGTCCTGAAATTGAGGACTGGGTCAGGCTCCCTGCTCAGTGGGGAATCTGCTTCTCCCTTTCACTCCCTCCACTCATGCTATCTCTTTCTCTTTCTCTCTCTCTCTCTCTCGCTCACTATCTCTCTCAAATAAATAAATAAAATTTTAAAAAATAATAATTCCTTATCTTTCTAATGCATATAGTATCTGCCATGATGTTGTCTCTTTTATTCTTGATATCAATAATTTCTGTTTTCTCATTTTATCCTGATAACTATGGCTAGTGATTTTTTAAATTTATTTTTATTTTTTTAATTTTTTAAAAGATTTTATTTATTTATTCATGAGAGACAGAGAGAGAGAGAGAGAGACAGGGACATGGAGGGAGAAGCAGGCTCACCTCGAGAAGCCAAATGTGGGACCCAATCCGCAGACTTCAGGATCACACCCTGGGCTGAAGGCAGGTGCTAAAGCGCTGAGCCACCCAGGCATCCCAAGAGATTTTTAAAATTTAATCATCTTTTCAGAAAAACAGCTTTAATCTTCATTGAAAGATTTTAAAAATAGAACATTGGAACATTTAAAAAATATTTTTAAAATATTTTTAAATTTTTTTTTAAATGTTTTGTTTCATTATTTTTCTGCCTTCATCATTTTCTGTTTTAAAACAGAAAAGTTTTTAAACATTTTTAAAAATGTTTAAAAATGTTTCTTAAAATGTTTTCTGTTTCATTATTTTTCTGCCTTCATTATTTTCTTTCTTTGTTTTTTATGTTTTCTTTCCTCTTTTATTAGTTTTTTTTTTTCAGATAAAAGTAAGTATCATTCATTTTAGATGTTTTTCCCTTTTAATATGAGTGTTCGTTTCACTATTGTTTCCAAGCGCTGTCTTAGCTGTAAGCCACAAATTTGTATGTTTGGTGTTTTCATTTTTCTTCAGTTTAAAATATTTTTCAATTTTCCCTTTTGATGGGTGTTTCACATTATGGATTTTACATTGCTGAATGCTGCATTTTGTTTTGTTTTGTTTTGTTTTGTTTTAAAGATATTTCTTTATTTGAGAGAGAGGGAGAGAGAGGCAGAGGAGAGAGAGATAGCAAGAGCAGGAGGAGAGGAAGAGGGAGAAGCAGACTCCCTGCTAGGTAGGGAGTCTGACCTCCAATCCCAAGACCCTGGAATCATGACCTGAGCCAAAGGCAGAAGTTAATGGACTGAGACACCCAGGTGCCCCTGCATTTTGCTGCATTGTATAAAATACTTTCGAATTTTGATTGGCATACTCTTATGCAGTTTGAGGATCATTTTATCCCCTTAGAGGCTTTTGAAAGACTTTTTCTATGACTGATCCAGAATAGTGTTTAGTCTAGGGCCACTTTGGTCTCACTGCAAAGGTCTGACCTTTATGAGGACTCTACTCAATCCCTGTGTGACACAGGTCTCCAATTATAGGAAACTAACTACCAGCCTCATTTGGCCTACAACTTTTCAGTAATTCTATCCTGTCATTTCACATATGCACCTATCAGCATCCAAAGAGTCAGGCAAGGCCTTCACAAATCTCTAGTACTCTCTGTCTCTCTCTCTCTCTATTTAACAGCTCCCTTCTCTCCATTCCTCATGTTGGGAATTCTAATAGGTCCAGCCTCTCCACACTGACTTCCATCTGTTTAATTCAGTAAGCCCCCCAGGGTATTGTAATTTCCTACCCCTGAGTTCTAACTTGGAGACTGATACTGAAGAAATAATAGGGCTCACTTCATTGTTTCCTCTTTATCAGGGATGACAACACTTCACTGTCAGTTGTCCAATGTCTGATAACCCTTGCTTATGTTTTTTGGTTTTGTTTTGTTTTCTCAGTTTCCTTGTGGCCAATGGCAGGCTTTAAAGCAGTTAATCCTAAAAAAAAAATAAATAAAAAAATAAAATAAATAAATAAAGCAGTTAATCCTTAGTGGACAAAAGTAACAATTATTCTTTCCCCCTCTCTCTGTCATTCTGCCTCTTTTCCTCTCTTGCTTTCTTCACATTGTCATTCAAGAAGTAAATGGTCGTTTATGGGGAGAAGAAAAGGAAATAGTCGATCATAGCACTAAGATGAAAATGATAATGTCATTGGTATAGAGACACCATAGGAGAATTGGGACAAGATGAGAGAGTAACCATAATTTTTGCAATTGTAATTTCTTTAGGACTCAATATGTGAGAAGTCTGCTAATATAATACACATCAACTAGTTTTCAAACAAGCATCAAGGGAAACAGACTTATATACAAATCACTAGAAAATTCTTAGGTATATAACAACATAATTTTAACTATGCTGTAAATATATATGGATTTGAATTATGGAAAAAAAGACAGTCTGGCTAAAGCAAGGGTATCAGCAAGTGATTATGATGAATCTTTTCCATTTCCTTCCAGTAATTAGTGTTTAATCCTTCTAATTTCAGTGAGTTCCTCAAGCCAATTCCACTGGCATCAGCAGTCTCTGTCTCAATCTAAAATGCGAAAGGCTATGTTGCAATAAATAGATTTGTGCATTACCACATAATGCCAACTTTATTAGCAGTTTGGCTTTCATGGAGTGTGCTATATTAATCACATTCCACAAGTGTACAAGCCTGTCAGTTGTTTCCCTGTGCTGATTGGTAAGCCTTTAGTGCCAAAGTCAAGGCTGAGTAGGCTGAAGGATAAATCCATGAGGGGTTTATTATTATTAAAGGCTCAAAGCAGAGGAGCAACATAAAGACTGTCAGTATCAGAGACTGGTAGATATTCACAAATGTACATACAAGATAATGTTATATAAAACATTGAAATTTCATTTGTTAAATGTTATATATTATTGTTGACTCGTATAAAGAATGGATTTTCTTTGGAAATAGTTTTATAATTCAAAACAGTTTTAAATGTGTGTTGGGGCAGTTAAAGCAAATTCATGATTAAAAATCACTTAAGATGTGAAATCAAACAAGGGTAAGTCAGAGTGAGTCTGACAACTAGAGAATCGACTAGATTAGCTCACTGAATCTTTTAAAAATGTGACAAGCAGACTTAGCATAGAAGATGAAATCTTAAAATCTTTTAATTCACACATTTAACTGAACCTCTGAAAGATCTGGAGCTGTATATTGGTAACTATTTTGCACTAATAAAAAGATAAAAATGTAGAGGCTGCTTTTAGACAACAAGCTTGAGCAATGTAAACTTGATCAAGACAAAAAGGCAGCCCAGGTGGCTCAGCGGTTTAGCGCCTGCTTTCGGCCCAGGGCGTAATCCTGGAGTCCCGGTATCGAGTCCCCTGTCGGGCTCCCTGCTTGGAGCCTGCTTCTCCCTCTGCCTGTGTCTCTGCCTCTCTCTCTCTCTCTCTTTCTCTCTCTCTCTCTCTCTCTCTGTCTCATGAATAAATAAATAAAATCTTAAAAAAAAAAAAAAAAGACAAAGGGCCCTTAGGAACCACCTGGCTGACTACAGACAGGCCTATCAGATAACTTACCTCAAAATATCTAAAAGCCCTAACTGACCAATGCACAACCAGGCACAGTTACCTGGGGGTAAATTCCATACATAGCCATTTAAAACAGCCCCTACCAACTGCCCCTCCCCCTTTAAAACAGCCCCTACCTCCCACCTCCTTGCAGACAGTCTCTCCTTTGCTGTCTGGCCTTCTACTCCAATGCTTTTTCAATAACCACTGCCTATGGCAGATGATCTGTCCTCTGCTGTCCTTTCAGATGTGTTCAATAAACTTCTGTCTCCTCTGTTCTGCCTTGGGTAAATCCTTTCATCACCTATACCACCAGATTCTACCAATCATTGCCCCACATTTGGGGGTCCCATTTGCAAAGGGAAGGGATACCACAAAACAGTGAGGTAAGGGGACTGTGGTAAGCAGAAATGATCCATCAAATATGTCTACATTCTAATCACTGGAACCCGTGATTATGTTACCTTACATGCAAAAGGGAATTTGTGGGTATTATTAAGTTAATGACATTTAGAGAGAGAGATTGTCCTGAGTTAACCTTAGAAGGTATAATTTAATCACAATAGCCCTTAAAAGTAAAAGAGAGAGGTAGAAAATCAGAAAAATGGCAGCATGAGAAGTATTCAACTTAATATTGCTGACTTTGAATATGAGGAAATGAAACCATGAGCCAAGGAAAATAGGCAGCCTATAGAAGTTGGAAAATGCAAGGAAATCAATTTTTTCCTCAAATTTCCAGGAAGGGATACAATCTACTAATATCTGGATCTTAGCCCAGGGAAATCTCTTTTGAACTTTTGATGTACAGAATTGTAAGATAATAAATATGTGCTTTTTAAAGTCACCAAGTTTATGGTTATGTGTCATAGCAGCAAAAGAAAATTTAGCATCACCATAACCAAGGAAAGTAAAACAAATGGTCTATCAATGTCTTTGATACATTAGTATAATTCAAGAAGACTTTTGGTTCCCAGGAAATTTAAGCTTTTGTTATTTATATCCTTTGAAATTTTCTTAGAAATGGTATGTTAGTCAGTACTACTATAGTAACAAATTGTCCCAATATCTCAATAGTTTTCAACAAGAAGTTGAATGTGTTGTTCACTTTAAATGTAGGCTATAGGTAAGCTATGGATCCACAACCAATGGCATCTCTGGGTCTTCTTATCTATGGAGGCAGGGAAAGTGCAGCTTTATATATGGGAATGCCCACCTCCATGGCAGATTGAAGAGCAAGAGGGATGGCAGAAAATTAAGATACCACTTTTAGCACTTCTGCTCATATGTGGTATTCATAGAATCAACTCAGATTCAATTTACCAATGCATATCATGTGTTCTTGCCCCAAATCAGTATGACAAGGACTTATTTTCTTCCCATTGGAAATGGCAAAGACATGACCATAGGCAGGAAAATGTAATCATAATAGAGGAAGAGTATGTGAAGTTGCTAACATAAATAATAAAATCTATCTTGCACTGTTTTATTGTAGCTTTGTATATTCTTCTTATAATAAAGATGCCAAATGGAGGCTAAAGAATTTGATTTTTCAATTAAAAGAAAATGGTTAGGAGGCAGCTCAGGTGGCGCAGCGGTTTAGCGCCGCCTTCAGTCCAGGACATGATCCTGGGAACCCGGGATGGAGTCCCACGTCAGGCTCCCTGCATGGAGCCTGCTTCTCGTTCTGCCTGTGTCTCTGCCTCCCTCTCTCTCTCTGTGTCTCTCATGAATAAATAAATAAAATCTTAAAAAAGAATGGTTAGGGATGTCTGAGTGGCTCCACGGTTGAGCATCTGCCTTTGCCTTAGGACTTGATGCCAGGGTCTCGGGAGTCCTGTATCAGGCTCCCCACGGGGAGTCTGCTTCTCCCTATGTCTCTGCCTCTCCCTGTGTGTCTATAAGGAATAAATAAATAAAATCTTTAAAAAAATTGGTTATATCCCATGACTATATACATATACTGAAGCGTGCACATAAGCACACATAAATATTTATGCATATACATATTTGTGTATGTATATATGCATATGTTTCTAAATTCATATTTTCTTGTCAAATGCTGGGTTGAATCTACTCTTTTGTACCCTTTATTTTTTGTATTTTCTGATTTTTAGATCTAGACAGTTAATCTGGCATTGGATCAATCATCGGTCAAGAATATTTATAGAGGGTTCTGTGTGTGCTCAGGGGGTGCATTACATCTTGTAATATCAATAACTGTTAAAATTATTACTTATATTTATTATTTCATTAGGAGTTTGCACAGTCCAATTACTACTTTATAGATATTTAGTAGATAATATAATTTCATAAGGAGAAAATTCTTCTCCTCAACTAGTTCACTCTGAAATAACAAGAATAGGTTAAATGCTTTATTTTTTTCTCTGTTTACAAGATTTCAGAGTAATGAATGTGTTTCCCTAACATCTTCAAAAAGTGATTACTTAATCATATCTTTCTGATCTCATGGCTTTTAATCTGTTTCATACGTTTTAACCTTTGAAAATTGGTTATCTGTGCCAAAATTGTGACCTTCAAATTCAATGAGAGCCTTTTCTAATGGACTTCTGAATCTGTTTAATATAACTTTAATAGATTTGATAGCGTATATGCATAAAATATATGCATATTTTCAAAATAACAATAGCAGTAATATTGGGAAAAATGGTAACTTATAGTTTTTTTCAGATTTTTTAGGTCTTTACAAGAGCATTTCCATTTATTAAACCTAAATTATTGTGTACTGATTTACATAGTACTCTATGTATGAGCAATTACTGTTTTGACGTCACTTGAAATAGTTTCTCTTAGTGTAGTGATGTTCACCCATTATATCAATTCATTTGTTTCCTTTGCTGTATAGATTGTTTTTATTCTTATTTTTTAAAATTATGTTAAGCATTTACACATTTTCAAAATAAAATCTATGAAATAAATTACTATAGGAATATAGTATCACTTCAACGATTTTAGATAATTTCAACGTGTGTAGTTTTTTTTTTTTTTTTTAAGATTTTACTTTATTTGAGGAGAAAGAATGCAAGCAGGGAAAGGGGCAGAGGGAGAGAATCTCAGTCAGGCTCCATGCTGAGTGCAGAGCTCATCTCAGGACTCAATCCCATGACCCTGAGATTATGACCTGAGCCAAAATCAACAGGCAGAAGCTTAACCGACTGAGCCACTCAGATGCCCCATCAATGTGTTTTAGTATAAAATTTTAATTCATCTATTCATTTTTAATTTACCATTCTGTAATTATCTTATAAATCTGAAATAATGTCATGTCATTGAAATATACTTGTATATTAATCTCTTTGATGTCCACAGATATATCTTTCTTCACTTATAGTACTTTTTAAAAAGATTTTTAAATTTATTTATTCATGAGAGACACACAGAGAGAGACAGAGACATAAGCAGAGGAAGAAGCAGGCTCCCTACAGGGAGCTTGATGTAGGACTCGATTCCAGGACCCCGGGATCACAGCCTGAGATGAAGGCAGATGCTCAACCACTACCCAGGTGCACCCACTTATAATACTTTTAAATGCATTCTTCCCATTTTACTTCCATCTTCAAAAATTTAATAAACTTTCTTTACCCATTCTATCATCCTTTGAACTATTGTCATCATATCTTTTACTGACACATACTTTATAAAAGTTGCATTAGAATAGCATTATTTTTGCTTTAGTCAGTTACCTTCTAAGAAAGTATGGTAAAACAGCCTATGTATGGTTTATATTTCCTGATCATTCCTCATTATCTTCACTCCTTTTGTAAAAGCTAATTTCCATTTTGTATCTTTCCACTTTATTCTACACAACCTTTAGCATTTGCTCTTATAGGCATGCCAGCAACAAATTCTCTCTTTTTACTTGTCTTAGAATATCTTTATATCAGCCTAATATTTAAGGATATTCTTAGTAGATAATCTGGATTGTTTTGTTTCTGGTTTTGTTTTGCATTTTTGAGATGTCATTTAGTAATGTTTTAGTCTCCAAGGTCTCTAATGAGGCATCAACTGTCATTTATATCATTACTTCTATGTAGGTAATGTGTTTTCTCCCCTTTGGCACATTTCAAGGTTTCTTCCCTGTCCTTGATTTTCAGAAGTATGATTAGAATGTGCTTAAATGTATTTAATTTTTAGTGTGCTTTGACGTTGTTGATCTTCTTGAATTGTACTTTATCTCTTCCTATTTTGTTTCTTATATCCTCTTCTGGTATGTCAGTCATATGCTGCTTGGTCACAGCAGTTATTTATTATTGCTAGAATGTAATTTTCTGATAATTTTAGCCAAAATACAGACATGTTAATACGCCCTAAGAAAAACATATATAGACTTGATGATTCCAAATAACTGTAAATCTGTCTCAAGAAAGGACTCATTTCAAGATTTTCTTTGCATGATTGTGTACTTAACATCCAGTATATCTGTGTAACAAATACATGCCCATAAACACTTCATTCCACGGGAGGCCATAAATTCAGAAATCTCCCGTACTCGCTCCCAAAGTTCTTTGAGGAATTAAACTATTACTTTATATTAAGCATCTCTCCATTCAAATTTAAGGTACTTTCAGTAAGCCAATATTTACTTATCATAATTAGCAAAGTTTAACTTTGTTAGTTTCATTTTGGGGATCCTCAACAGTATAAGAAACTGTCTTCCTGTTAAACATTTTAATGAATCAAAATATAGGAGATTATTTATCATAATTTCTTAAAGGCTATAATTTCCTTGAATATACATTTGTTTTGAAATTCTATGTCAAGCATTTTACATAAGTTAAATGAATGAGCTTTATGTTATTATTGTTCATTGTTCATGTTTTATATATCAGAAACTGAATCCAAAAAATAAATAATTTCCAAAGTTATATAGCTAATAAATAAAGGAACTGGGATATGATTTCAAATCTTACTGTAGGGTTTCTACAGTGCACTTGCAGAGCCAGGAATTAAAGCAGCTGGCCTAGAATCCATTTCTTCCAAATTATGGGAGGGACAGTGCTTCTGGAGAAACAAAGAAGGGTTCCAGTCTAATAACCTTGTAAACATTCTAATAAGTCACCTCCTGCTAGATCAATGGTGTTTGTTAGAAGGAGAATTCTTATCTTTTGAAATTACTTAACAGAATATTCCTGGCTTATAATTGCTTATGATAAATAATCCTGGAATTTATGGATTTATGAGTTATGATTCTCCAGAAAATTTTAAGGCAGATATATAAAAACCTGGGTGTAAAAATGAGGTATTTCATTACTTAAGTGCTCGTATATGGTGTGCTAGAGATCTTGTCTACTACTCGGCTGCAGAGCAAGTCTGACAGAGGAAGAAAACATAAAGTCATGTTGCACAACTTATACCTCTCTTTACTTTTCTACTTCCTCTTGGTTCTTTATGTCATTGAAATTGTTAGGGAAGATATGTATACCAAATAAGAGTTTCTGATTCATATGTGTCTTACTTGGCAGTTTAATTAATATCTCACCTTATATGGCAAAAGGGACTTTGCAGATGCAGTTAAGGATGTTAGGATGGGGAGATTATTTTGCATTGTCAGGGGTAGTGGTGAGATAGGGAAACCAAAGGGACTCATGAGAAAAAAAAAAAAAACAACTGTTTTTGCTTCTTTTCCACCTTCTATTATTGGTTAGGACCTGCATCCCCACTCCATTCTACAAATGCCTTGTAATGCAAATAGCATATGTCTTCCTTGTAAGAGACAAGAGATACTGATATATTTGAAGTCTTCCAACACAATGGATGGTATCTAAGGAAAGACTGAGCAGAGCCATTATATGCCTATTCTAGAATACTGTGGCTAGATATCTCCATGCCAGACCCCCGGCTTCATGGAATGAGTGGCTTACGAAGGATATTGGAATCCTGTCCTTCTTCTGACCAGTTTCTGGATTCCTGAAATGACACATGCACCAGACCACAATCACCAATAAAAACGCCAGACCCCAAGCAAAGACTAGACTCATGCTCTTTTCCTTCTAAGTCTCTGGGATGCTCAGTCTGTATCCCTATCTCTCTCTTTATATATATCTATATATCTATATCTATATATCTATCTTCAGTAAACTCTGCTGGTGTATGTTTGATTTCCATCCTCTATGAAGCCAAGGACCATCTTGACTCATCCTGCGGGACCCCCCCCCCCCACCGTGGGTCCTCAGACTGGCCCTCTCTCAAGAGCAGTAGGGATGAGGGGGGCAACATAATCACAACGGTCTTTAAAAGAGGGAGGCAGGCATATTACAAAGAAGGAGGTATCACAAGGGAAGCAGAGTCTTTGTGATGCAATGACAAGCTGAGAAGATGGAAAGTGCCAGAAGCCAAGGAATGAGGCTGATTCTAGAAGCTGAAAAGTAAAAAACACAAAATTTTCCCTAGAGCCTCAGAAAGAACAGAGCCTTGACAAGGCTTTCGACCTCCAGAACTGTAAGCTAAGAAATTTGTGCTGTTTTGAGCCATTATATATATTTTTTTTTTTTTTTATTTATGATAGTCACAGAGAGAGAGAGGCAGAGGCACAGGCAGAGGGAGAAGCAGGCTCCATGCACCGGGAGCCCGATGTGGGATTCGATCCCGGGTCTCCAGGATCGCGCCCTGGGCCAA
Source organism: Canis lupus baileyi (assembly GCF_048164855.1). Classification (NCBI taxonomy): domain Eukaryota; kingdom Metazoa; phylum Chordata; class Mammalia; order Carnivora; family Canidae; genus Canis; species Canis lupus. The sequence continues at coordinate 23,682,617 of NC_132861.1, read as the reverse complement.
AGACAGGCGCCAAACCGCTGCGCCACCCAGGGATCCTATTGAGCCATTATATTTGTGATCATTTTTTAATATCAGCAATAGGAAACTAATGCAGGTACTAATGCAGATACATGTTGCCTTTGATAATTACATAAATATTAACTAATTCCATTTTTCTTCCAGTTTTCATTGGCCATGCTAAGTGAAAATTTGGAATTCCTGAGCCCTCCTCAGTAGTAAACATTAGGCACTACAGAGTTTGAGGAGGATAAAAAGAGAAGGCTGAGCTAGTAGGAGTTTGATTTTCACTAAGTCCTTTTCTAACTTTCTTTCCTGTAAATACATAAAGGAGATGATCTGGTGGTGGTGGGGATTAATAGTACACTATCAAAGATTAAACAATATATAGGAAGAACACTAGGTCAAGGAGAAGTGATATGCCATCAAGTACCCTCTTTTTCATTCTAATTTAGGGATATAGCCAAGTACAATTTGCATTTTCATGTGATGGAAATCAGTTGATGATGTGGCATTCTCAGCTCAAAAAGAGTTCAAAACCTTAATTGCTCATATGTCAAAGGTAAGCTGGTTGATGAATCCAGCTAAAATCAAATGCCCAACCCAATCTGTGAACTATTCAGGAATTTTATAGACTAGATCAACTGGACATATTTTCAAATTCTAAGAAATATATTGTTCTCTTTCATAGATCCTGCAAAAACCCAGGAAGCTCAGATACTACTCAGGTTATTCAGGTTCTGGAGATATCATATTCTTCAAAAAAGAATCCTCTTCAACTTCTGTTCACAAAGTCAAAAGAAAAAAAAAGCTGACAAAAAAATTTTAAAGATAAAAGCCTTTTCAGGGGTCCTAAAGAGAAATAGCATTAAAAGATTTATGGAGAGTAGGCCCAGAAAGTCTAAGTAAGCTTTTATAATTTATCTGGTTATTTAATATAGAACTATCTTCAACTGCAACACTGCAGGGCAGAGTCTTTGGCAAAAATCGAAATAGGGTACTTAATGAATGCCTCTTGGTAGTTTTCAAGGTTGCCTGAAAAAGCTGTTGTTAATAGCCCAAATGAAAGACAATTGTTAGATTTTTATTAAGTGTCAGTCAAAACAGAATTTATTAGTGGGTTACAGAAGACTTTTACCAGTAGACCCAGAGAATGTTAACTGGAACCAGAACCTGTTCTCCTCTTGAGTTCACTAATCTTGTCTAGAGCAACTCCATGAGTACAAGTAAAGATTCAGAATACAAATTATCTGTCAATTCAACAATCTACTTGGAATTTCTCTCCTGATCAAGGTATATATTTCACTGCTAAGAAAATAGAGACATGAACAGGAAAATAAACCTACCATATGCCTTATCAACTTCAGAGCAGTGAAACTACAATGGATGTTTGAAACACTTATTGTCCAATGGAAAAGGTTCTAGGATTAGGAGGTAGCAAGTGGAGGTGGCCAAAAATTATATAATTCCACAGCCATACATCTTTCCAACCTAGTAAAATGTTTATTTTGTCTGGACTGATCCAGTGGCTCCAGGATCAAGTTTGAACTTACAAATACAAATTTATAAATCAAGAAAGCTGAAATCAATGCTCAGTGCACAATATTGATTACATTGAACTCACCAGTTTAAATTCCTAAAGATACTTTGGGGTGAGTGATACTGTCACTTCCTGAAGCCCCATGAAAGCAGGTCCATTACCGAATGTCTGTTTGTTGTTGTTCTATCTATCTACCTATTGATCTACCAACTATTTTCATCAGATCTGTGGATAAATAGTACATGTGCTGAAACAGAAACACCAGTTGTGGAATAAATTGCCTCAACTTGGGGCACCTGGGTGGCTCAGCGGTTGAGCGTCTGCCTTTGGCTCAGGTCATGATCCTGGGGTCCTGGAATCAAGTCCCACATCAGGCTCCCTGGATGGAGCCTGCTTCTCCTTCTGCCTATGTCTCTGCCTCTCTCTCTCTGTGTCTCTCACAAATAAATAAAATCTTAAATAAATAAATAAGTTGCCTCAGCTAAAATAGGTAATAAATGTGACAATAGTAATAGAACAGATAAATAGGAAAGATTGTCACAAGTGGATTTAAATCCAAAAAAGAATGCAGTCACACTATTTCCAAGTTAGCCTTCTAGGGTGAGAGAGTAAACCCATTTCTTTCTCTTAGATAAAGTGTTGATAACCAATGTTGGGAGAAACCCTGGATGCATTTATCTGGTAGAAGACTGGATTTTCACTGATATTCAAGTACTCACCTGATGAATCTGAGGAAAGATTTGACATAGCACACCTGCTAGTCAAGTTAATGGGATAAGTGGAGGATGCTAGAGAGTAGAGCCTCTTCATCGTTAAGGCCAGAAACAAAGAAAAGATGCTGCTAAACAGTTGTGTGGGTGTGATAGAAGGCATATTTAAACTGCCTGCCCATTATGTCACAGTTTACTATGATCCTTTGATTAAGCCAAATATGAATTTGCATAGAATTTATTTAAAGAAAATGGAAATGGAACTTGGACATCCTCAAAGACGTTACATGTGGATGTGATTATAGAGTCTGACAGTATAGCTCTCTCCTCTTCGAAATACACAAAAGAGTTTTATGGGAAAACTATTTTTAAATATTTTACTTTTTTCTAAGTAACCTCTATACCCAACATGGAGCTGGAACTTATAATAAGATCGAGTCACATGTTCTCCTGACTGAGTCAGCCAGGCACCTCAGGAAGACTTTAGTGTACCCAGATGAACCTGTATTCATAGGTACAATATGCCAAATAGACAGTTTTGGGGGTACACAATATTGGTTGTTCAGATGATTTTCCCAAATTTTACAAATTAATAAATGTACAATGGAACAAAATATGTGATAGCTTGATCACCATTTGCTTTAAATGGGACCAAATGTTTAGTAGAGATATCAGGAGCTTGTCATAGTATATTAAATGAGGCTGAGAAAATATTACTAGAGGCTTTTTATCACAAAGATTTTTTAATACAAACACGGTTGTTAGAAGGAATTCTCTTTCAGAATGGAGAGACAGCACAGTTCTAATTGAATGGAATGATCAATAAAGACTGTATTCATATTTGTCAAGAATTCTGGGAGTAGCTCCTAACCCCTCAGGAAAAACTATTAGATACTGGGGTTACAATGAAATCTGATGTTTGCAAAGTTATGTGGTCAGGATTTTAGAGAGCCAAGTCAAAGGCATTTAGTTAGCTATGGGATAACTTTGGTAAGATTAAATTTGATAGGTCATCATTGGATAGTGTGGCTTTCATTGTTTTCTAATGACCCAAGTGCCACAAATAAGAATGATTTCCATTTTCCCTTTCTTGTTCATTTGAGCCTGCCCATTACGTATATCCTAGACCCCGTGCTACAACAGGTTAGGAATGAAACGAAACAGAACAACACAGTGTTATCCTTATGAGGGATAGATGGGCAACACTATATAGTAACACATAGGATCTGGTATCTGTTAAAGCCCATACAATATTATTTGCAAGATAGTTATGTCCATATAAAATACAGAATTGACTAAAAAAAAAATGCCTCTAGCTACCATCTCTGTCATTTTTAATATGGAAAAAGTTACTTTGGTTGGGAAATGATGGAATATGTTATTATAATCTTAGTTTGCACACCAAATGAAATACATGATTTTAATTTCTTTGCCATAGCAACCTAATAACATAAAAGTTCTTTACTTAACAACGTGATTTATGCATACCATGATTCCAGAATGAGAAAATAATTTGGATAGCTGAGATGAAGCCTTGAATTGATATAATATTTTTGGAAACTAATTGAAGTTACTTTGGCTAAATTTAGGAAGTTTTACATGATCAGATGCCTCCAGTATATATAAATGTTCAATAATTAGTATAAAAAAGAATAAACAGTAAGTCAGCTGATTAAAGAATATCAGTGCACCTATGAAGAGATATAAGTAACAATTCACATATTTTATACAGGAAATTCCTATACTCCATTGGAAACATACTGGTGATCACCCACAGGGTGTTAATGGGCTTATGCTATTATTTACTGCCATTATAAGAAGGTACTCCCAGAGGAGCAAAAGAAGAAAAATGATCCAGTCTAATCTTACTGACATCATAAATGAACCTAAAGGATTTTATGATACCTTTATTTATGGAAAGCTCTTAGCAGAGTATTTCTGATAAAATATTGTGGAAAGTAAATAAACTCAGAATCTATAGTATTATTAATCTTAACTTGAAAAGTGTCACATACACAGCTGTTAAAAGGGAGATATCTATAAGATGATCATTCTCCACTAGGTGAAGTGAAGTATATGCCATGTATCATATTAGAAACATTGGATTTTTGGGGTAAGAAAGACCTTTCTGCTGTGGGAATGAAGAATCTGAAACTTATGTGTAATGCCTCAGATCACTTTCTGCTTTATGTGAGCTGTTCTATTGCCTGTATCATGGAAACGAGATGTAAAATTTGAATACTGGTGAAGATCTCAGGTCATGTGAATCTAACTTGACAATCATATTGCTGTGGATTAAATTCTATCTCTCCTTCAAATTCATATATTGAAGCCCTAACCCCCCTATGTAGTAGTATTTGGAGATGGAGCTTTTGGGAAGTAATAAGGGTTAGATGAAGTCATGAGGGTGGTGTAGCCTTGATGAGATTAGTGCTTTTATATGAAGATATACCAGAGAGTTTGCCTCTTTTCTTGTCATTTGAAGATGTAGCATCAGGAAAGTGGCTTTTTACAAGCCAGGAAGAGAGCTCTCAAAAGCAACCAAATCTGCTGGCACCTTGATATTGGACTTCATGTTCTCCAGGACTGTGAGAAAATAAATGTCTGTGTTTAATCCACTCTAGCCATAGAATTTTGTTATGGCAGCTGGAGCCAACTAAGATACATGTCTTTTGTTAGCTCAGTAGCATCAAATCTGTGCACCCCTTATGTATTCTTAACTTTTATGTATCTTTTACACTCTTTTCAGTTTTTCTTTTTGTTTGTTTGCATAATTTTAATCTCTCCATACTACAGTATGGAGACAGTATCAGACCTATCTTTAGGTTCACTCTTAATTTTTTTTTCAGCTATGTCTAATCTGCTGTTAACTGCATTGACTCATTACTAACTTTAGTTATTTCAGTTGTCACTTCAGAATTTGTATTTGTTCTTTTTTTATTGTATCTAGTTTTCTATTAGAATTTTGAATCTTGTTACTTAATTCTTTCAACATACTAATATTATATAAAATTTCATGTGTGATAAAATCAATATCCACATATTCTGTATTTATTTTAATTTTTCTATTTTTCTGTTGGTTTTCACTAAGTTATTATCTTCTTATGTGTGTGGTTACATTTAACTGAGTGCTGACATTACATTTAAAGAAATGAGCATTATTTGAGGTCCTGGATGTGGTTTTCTTTTTGCATATAGCAGGAACAAATCTGGGAAGATCAATTTAATTGATCAGGAAATGAAATTATTGAATTTGTATTATTTGAGGTCCTATTACTCCTAGAAAGACTTATCCTGCATAGGCTGCTATACCAAAGTACCATAGACTGGGTGGTTTAAACAACCAGCTTTATTATTTATTTATTTATTCAGTTTTATTTTTATTTCTCACAGTTCTGGAGGCTGAGAAGTCCATGATAAAGTTCCAGCAAATTTGGTTCCTGGTAAGGCCATCTTCCTGGCTTGAGGATGGCGGCCATTTCACTGTGTACTCACATGACTCCTTCTTCATGCACATGCAAACAGAGAGCTCTCATGTCTCTTTTTTAAAAATTATTATAATGCGCTAATAACATCATGTGAGCCCTATCCTCATTACTTCATTTAAACAAAATTTGTTCCCAAAAGGCCCATTTCCAAATACCATCACATTTGGGTTGAGAGTTTTAACATGAATTTTTGGGACTACAATTCACTCTGTGGTATAGGGTGTTGCTCCTTAGTGTTCCATTCAAAATCCTGGGTTGTTTACAAAGCTTTCTAACTTTTTACAGTTCTCATAGTTAATTTTTGTCCCTTATCTTACTCTCTCATTCTCCCAATTGTGTCTTTTGCTTTAAATAATATTGACTCAGGGCACCTGGGTGGCTCATTCAGTTGAGAGTTAAGTACCAGACTCCTGATTCGGCTCAGTTCATAATTTCAGGATTGTGAAATCAAGCCCTGTGTGGGGCTCCACACTGGACATGGAGCCTGCTTAAGATTCTATCTCTCCCTCTGCCTCTCCCCTCACCACTTACTCTCTCTTATGTTCCTTAAAATAATAATAAAAAAAATATTGACACAAGAGAAAATTTTAACACATGTCAGGTTCATATATTTTAGCTTCTTTTATCTTCATCTCTTTCCTAAAAACCTCTAAGCATTGGATTCCTTTTCAGTTAGAAGTGTGGTAAGGAGCATAGTGGGAGTGAGATGCAGTTTTATACAGAGTAAACAGGTTAGACCACCACACAACACAACATCTTCCAGGTACTACTTTGTTTTGTTTTGCTTCCAATGTATTATGTCATTATTTCACTTTTAATAATATTTACTACAACTCTATTTGGAGGGATAATTATTATTTCCAAATTGCAGTTGAAGAGATTGTGACTAAGAAATTTTATTATTTTTTAAAGATTTTATTTATTTATTTGAGAGAGAGCAAGATAGCATGAAAGAGAACATGGGGGGAGGAGCTGAGGGAGAGGGGCTGAGGTTCCATCCCAGGACCTGAGATCATGACCTGAACTGAAGGCAGACTGAGCCAACTGAGCCACCCAGGAACCCCTAGTGACTAAGAAGTTTTAAATAATTTTCCCAAAGTTGAATGCCATTAAACAAAAAAATTTAGCACAGACATTCCTACTACAAAAATTCAGTCTAGTAGGGACTAAACTAAACTGACGAGACTGAACTAAAACTTAAAGATCCAATGAATTATGGCATAAAATCAGTATAGTATGCTGAGCATTAACTTAATATATTTTACAGAGATTTTTTCCTATTTTCAATGATAGCTTTGAAAGCCCAGAAATAAGAAAAAAGTATTCAAATGCACCTTATAAATACGCCTTTCCAATTACAAGCTTAAAATTTTTTCTTTATCTTAGCAAGAAAATTACCTTCTAATTTTTAATCATATACTGCTTTCAGTATCAATGATGAAAAATAAAGAATTTAACTCAGAAAAAAGTAAAAACTACTGAAATATTAGCCTTATTAATGCCTAATTCTGTTTTATCTCATCTCCCTTTCTTTTAAGTTTTTTTTTGAAATTAAAAAAAAAATTCTTGTTCCCACTTTCCTTCTTTTTAACTTAAGCTTCAAAAAATTCTCCAGTAATCAGCTAAAATCCTCTTTAATCTCATACTGACTGTGACAGGACAGAAAAGTGTTTTATAAACTAATTAAATGATTAATAAGTCATGTCTGAAAAAAAGTTTGTTGCTCAAAAGCATAATATAGCTAGAAGCAAACCTTAGAGGTGAATTAACAATGATATATATGATTAGGATAAATAGCTATTTATTTTCTTTGAAAAAAATTTTTACTCCACTTAGAATGTCTAAAATGGTATATTTCACTCTGAAAATTCTCCATTTGTTATCAATGTACTAAAACATTAAAACTTCTAGTGTTGGTAAATAGAATTTTGTAAATTCAAATAGAAACAGAAACTTTGGGCTGTAGTTTTCAGTTCTCATAGAAGTTAACTTTTCCCTAAGAAAATACAAATCTACTTATTACCCAACTGAAAGAAATAATTCATTTCATAGTAGGTGTAGAGTGCATTAATTATATATCCATTTGGCCCAGGTGGAAGCGATTTTTCTCCTTTGACACAAGAAACTTACTGTTCATTATATCTATTCTTAAGTGCCAAAGACCCTGAATTGACAGTTTGTATGTACCATGCAGAGCACAGGCAAAAAGTATTTCAGGAGTGACAGATGATGACAATATGATGATAGCATGATGGGGAATTTACCGAAAGAGAAAATTTTATGGCCCCCTGGGTGTCTCAGTTGTTTAAGTGTCTGCCTTCAGTTCAGGTCATGATCTCCGGATGCTGGGGATTGAATCCCCTACCCCGCCCCGTGTAGGGCTCCCTGCTTGGTGGGGTGCCTATTTCTCCTTCTTCCTCTGGTCCTCCCCTCTTCTCTCTCTCTCTCTCTCAAATAAATGAATAAAATCTTTAAAAAGAAAGAGAAAAAATTTAAATGTAAACAGATAAATTTTAGTCCCTAGGAATGATGAAATCATGTCTAATTGCTATTGTTCTAATGTAGGTGTCCAGCCCTTGATACCATCATTTTCAGTGTCTTTCTATGACAAAGATCCCCTCTTCTCCCAAAAGTCATTTATTTTCATAATCCTGCACTTTACAGACATAATGAAACATATTTTTTATATTTCCTCTAGTAAAAGTATATATTATTTGAGTGTACCACAATGGTTTGTTTTTATTTTTAATAAACAAATTCTTCATATTCTGATGCTATAATTGCTGTTACATGTCTAATCTTGTTGAGGAAACAAAGACTGCTGCTTGCTTCTTCTAATGAACATATTTTTTATGACTGAACACAGAAACAAATTTCTGAACTATTGATTTTCTAAGCATGATTAAAATGAAAACTATATTATATGATAAAATTAAAATTTTATTATATGACAGGGGTGGCTGGATGGCTCTGTCAGCTATGTGTCCCGCTTTTAATTTGGGCTTAGGTCATGATCTCAGAATCCTGAGATCAAGCCCCACATCCAGCTCCACACTCAGCCGAGAGTCTGGTTTTCCCTCTCCTCTGTCCCTCCCTCTACTCCCTCCCTCTTTCTCTCCCAAATAAATAGAACTTTAAAAAAAAAAAACTATTATATGATAGATATTAAGTAAAATAAATACATTCCATCAATAATTAAGCTCCCACTTATCATTAATCAATTAATGCTCTTGAATATAGCTGATTTTGACTATATTTTTGATATTTTATTAATATATTGATGTTATATGAGGTAGGAAAGGAAAGTAGAAGTATTTATCTCATTTCCAGTTTTAGTGATTATTAATAATTCCATACCTTGATTCATGTTTATCATGAATCAAAATACAGATTTTAAAACTAAAGATTTTCAAACTTACAATTATAACTTATTTTTCTTCATTCAAATTCAAGATAAAAATGGAAATAGCCTCAGGAGCAACTAATTAAGATATAAGCACTTTGGGAAAATGAGGCTAACTACAACTTTTTTCAAACATTCATAATAATTTAGTTTGGGGATCTTAGATAAATACAAAAAAATTAAGAGTGATATTAATGAAAAATGAAGTTCTCTAACTGCATGATAAACATATGATTTTATAGTAATAGCATGAATTTTGTTTCTTTTTGGTATTGTATCCCAGCATGAGCTGGAAGATCACTTAAAGAATAACGAGTCAGGTATATCACTGAAAGAATTTCACTTGCAATAAGTTCTTGTAACTCATGGATTCAATGGAATCTAATATGAATCATGAAAGTAATATTTTGTACATTTATATAATCTGTGAGGTACATAATAATGTTTTAATGATTTTTTATAAATATGAACCATTAGTATATACAAGCCAGGGAATTTCAAAGAACAACCTAAGGTGATATTAAATTTATAGGCAATATATAGAGAGATATTAGAGATAATGTGCAATATAGCTATTTCTTAAAATACGAGAGACAGTTTGTGAATGTAGGTTAATATACCCTCTGTTTAAATTTTAGAAAGTAAAAATAAATTACATGTGAAAAGTGGTGGAATGAAATGTAATGGCCTCTGGCCTGGGTTGAATAGTTTCCCTCAAAAATTCATGTCTACCAGGAACCTATAAATATGAACTTATTTGGAAATAGACTTTACAGATGTCATTAGTTAAAATGAGATTATACTGGATTAAAATGGGCCCTAATTTCAATATGACTGATGTTTTTATAAGAGAAAGACACAGAGACACACACAGGGAAAATGCCATGGACAGATGGAAGCATAGATTGATGTGATGTTGTGTAAGACAAAGAATGCCAAGGATTGCCAGCCATACAGAAGCTAGGAGAGAGGTCTGGAATAAATTCTCCCTTAAAGAACCTGGATGGAACCAACCCTTCTGACACATTGATTTCAGACTTCTAGCCTCCATACTGTGAAACAATAAATATCTCTTTTAAGCCACCCAGTTTATGCCAATTTGTTATGGCAGCACTAAGAAACTAATACAGCCCATATACAAAGAGAACCAGATTTTTGATGAATCAGACTCCAGGGGAACCAGCAGCATAGAAGTAGTTTTTTTTTTTTATTATTCTTATTGGTGTTCAATTTACCAACATACAGAATAACCCCCACCCGTCACCCATTCACTCCCACCCCCCGCCCTCCTCCCCTTCTACCACCCCTAGTTCATTTCCCAGAGTTAGCAGTCTTTACGTTCTGTCTCCCTTTCTGATATTTCCCACACATTTCTTCTCCCTTCCCTTATATTCCCTTTCACTACTATTTATATTCCCCAAATGAATGAGAACATATAATGTTTGTCCTTCTCCGACTGACTTACTTCACTCAGCATAATACCCTCCAGTTCCATCCACGTTGAAGCAAATGGTGGGTATTTGTCATTTCTAATAGCTGAGTAATATTCCATTGTATACATAAACCACATCTTCTTTATCCATTCATCTTTCGTTGGACACCGAGGCTCCTTCCACAGTTTGGCTATCATGGCCATTGCTGCTATAAACATCGGGGTGCAGGTGTCCCGGCGTTTCATTGCATTTGTATCTTTGGGTAAATCCCCAACAGTGCAATTGCTGGGTCGAAGGGCAGGTATATTTTTAACTGTTTGAGGAACCTCCACACAGTTTTCCAGAGTGGCTGCACCAGTTCACATTCCCACCAACAGTGTAAGAGAGTTCCCTTTTCTCCGCATCTTCTCCAACATTTGTGGATCCCTGCCTTGTTAATTTTCCCCATTCTCACTGGTGGGAGGTGGTATCTCATTGTGGTTTTGATTTGTATTTCCCTGATGGCAAGTGATGCAGAGCATTTTCTCATATGCATGCTGGCCATGTCTATGTCTTCCTCTGTGAGATTTCTGTTCATGTCTTTTGCCCATTTCATGATTGGATTGTTTGTTTCTTTGGTGTTGAGTTTAATAAGTTCTCTATAGAACTTGGAAACTAGCCCTTTATCTGATAGGTCATTTGCAAATATCTTCTCCCATTCTGTAGGTTGTCTTTTAGTTCTGTTGACTGTATCCTTTGCTGTGCAAAAGCTTCTTATCTTGATGAAGTCCCAATAGTTCATTTTTGCTTTTGTTTCTTTTGCCTTCGTGGATGTATCTTGCAAGAAGTTACTATGGCCGAGTTCAAAAAGGGTTGCCTGTGTTCTTCTCTAGGATTTTGATGGAATCTTGTCTCACATTTAGATCTTTCATCCATTTTGAGTTTATCTTTGTGTGGGTGAAAGAGAGTGGTCTAGTTTCATTCTTCTGCATGTGGATGTCCAATTTTCCCAGCACCATTTATTGAAGAGACTGTCTTCCAATGGATAGTCTTTCCTCCTTTATCGAATATTAGTTGACCATAAAGTTGAGGGTCCACTTCTGGATTCTCTATTCTGTTCCACTGATCTATGTGTCTGTTTTTGTGCCAGTACCACACTGTCTTGATGACCACAGCTTTGTAGTACAACCTGAAATCTGGCATTGTGATGCCCCCAGATATGCTTTTCTTTTTTAAAATTCCCCTGGCTATTCGGGGTCTTTTCTGATTCCACACAAATCTTAAAATAATTTGTTCTAACTCTCTGAAGAAAGTCCATGGTATTTTGATAGGGATTGCATTAAACGTGTATATTGCCCTGGGTAACATTGACATTTTCACAATATTAATTCTGCCAATCCATGAGCATGGAATATTTTTCCATCTCTTTGTGTATTCCTCAATTTCTTTCAGAAGTGTTCTATAGTTTTGAGGGTATAGATCCTTTACATCTTTCGTTAGGTTTATTCCTAGGTATCTTATGCCTTTGGGTGCAATTGTAAAAGGGATTGACTCCTTAATTTCTCTTTCTTCAGTCTCATTGTTAGTGTATAGAAATGCCACTGACTTCTGGGCATTGATTTTGTATCCTGCCATGCTACCAAATTGCTGTATGAGTTCTAGCAATCTTGGGCTGTAAGCTTTTGGGTTTTCTATGTAGAGTATCATGTCATCGGCGAAGAGGGAGAGTTTGACTTCTTCTTTGCCGAATTGAATGCCTTTTATTTCTTTTTGTTGTCTGATTGCTGAGGCTAGGACTTCCAGTACTATGTTGAACAGCAGTGGTGAGAGTGGACATCCCTTTCTTGTTCCTGATCTTAGGGGAAAGGCTCCCAGTGCTTCCCCATTGAGAATGATATTTGCTGTGGGCTTTTCATAGATGGCTTTTAAGATGTCGAGGAAAGTTCCCTCTATCCCTACACTCTGAAGAGTTTTGATCAGGAATGGGTGCTGTATTTTGTCAAATGCTTTCTCTGCATCTAATGAGAGGATCATATGGTTCTTGGTTTTTCTCTTGCTGATATGATGAATCACATTGATTGTTTTACGGGTGTTGAACCAGCCTTGTGTCCCAGGGATAAATCCTACTTGGTCATGGTGAATAATTTTCTTAATGTACTGTTGGATCCTATTGGCCAGTATCTTGTTGAGAATTTTTGCATCCATGTTCATCAGGGATATTGGTCTGTAATTCTCCTTTTTGGTGGGGTCTTTGTCTGGTTTTGGAATTAAGGTGATGCTGGCCTCATAGAACGAATTTGGAAGTACTCCATCTCTTTCTATCTTTCCAAACAGCTTTAGGAGAATAGGTATGGTTTCTTCTTTAAACGTTTGATAAAATTCCCCTGGGAAGCCATCTGGCCCTGGACTCTTGTGTCTTGGGAGGTTTTTGATGACTGCTTCAATTTCCTCCCTGGTTATTGGCCTGTTAAGGTTTTCTATTTCTTCCTGTTCCAGTTTTGGTAGTTTGTGGCTTTCCAGGAATGCGTCCATTTCTCCTAGATTGCCTAATTTATTGGCGTATAGCTGTTCATAATATGTTTTTAAAATCGTTTGTGTTTCCTTGGTGTTGGTAGTGATCTCCCCTTTCTCACTCATGATTTTATTAATTTGAGTCTTCCTTCTCTTCTTTTTAATAAGGCTGGCTAATGGTTTATCTATCTTATTAATTCTTTCAAAGAACCAACTCCTGGTTCTGTTGATCTGTTCCACTGTTCTTCTGGTCTCGATTTCGTTGAGTTCTGCTCGAATCTTTATTAACTCCCTTCTTCTCTTGGGTGTAGGATCTATTTGCTGGTTTTTCTCTAGCTCCTTTATGTGTAAGGTTAGCTTTTGTATTTGAGTTCTTTCCAGTTTTTGAATGGATGCTTGTATTGCGATGTAGTTCCCCCTCAGGACTGCTTTTGCTGTATCCCAAAGATTTTGGATAGTTGTATCTTCATTCTCATTAGTTTCCATGAATCTTTTTAATTCTTCCTTAATTTCCTGGTTGACCCTTTCATCTTTTAGCAGGATGGTCCTTAACCTCCACGTGTTTGAGGTCCTTCCAAACTTCTTGTTGTGATTTAGTTCTAATTTCAAGGCATTATGGTCTGAGAATATGCACGGGACGATCCCAATCTTTTGGTATCGGTTCAGACCCAATTTGTGACCCAATATGTGATCTATTCTGGAGATAGTTCCATGTGCACTTGAGAAGAATGTGTATTCAGTTGAGTTTGGATGTAAAGTTCTGTAGATATCTGTGAAATCCATCTGGTCCAGTGCATCATTTAAAGCTCTCGTTTCTTTGGAGATGTTGTGCTTAGAAGACCTATCGAGGGTAGAAAGAGCTAGATTGAAGTCACCAAGTATAAGTGTATTATCATCTAAGTATTTCTTCACTTTGGTTATTAATTGATTTATATATTTGGCAGCTCCCACATTCGGGGCATATATATTGAGGATTGTTAAGTCCTCTTGTTGGATAGATCCTTTAAGTATGATATAGTGTCCCTCTTCATCTCTCACTATGGTCTTCGGGGTAAATTTTAGTTTATCTGATTAAGGATGGCTACCCCTGCTTTCTTTTGAGGACCATTTGAATGGTACATGGTTCTCCAACCTTTTATTTTCAGGCTGTAGGTGTCCTTCTGTCTAAAATGAGTCTCTTGTAGACAGCAAATAGATGGGTCCTGCTTTTTTATCCAGTCTGAAACCCTGTGCCTTTTGATGGGGTCATTAAGCCCGTTCATGTTCAGAGTTACTATTGAGAGATATGAGTTTAGTGTCACCATGATATCTATTCAGTCCTTGTTTTTGTGGATTGTTCCACTGAACTTCTTCTTAAAGGGGAATTTTAAGAGTCCCCCTTAAAATTTCTTGCAGAGCTGGTTTGGAGGTCACATATTCTTTCAGTTCCTGCCTGTCTTGGAAGCTCTTTATCTCTCCTTCCATTTTGAATGAGAGCCTTGCTGGGTAAAGTATTCTTGGTTGCATGTTCTTCTCATTTAGGACCCTGAATATATCCTGCCAGCCCTTTCTGGCCTGCCAGGTCTCTGTGGAGAGGTCTGCTGTTACCCTAATACTCCTCCCCATAAAAGTCAGGGATTTCTTGTCTTTTGCTGCTTTAAGGATATTCTCTTTGTCTTTGGAATTTGCAGGCTTCACTATTAAATGTCGAGTTGTTGAACGGTTTTATTGATTTTAGGGGGGGAACTCTCTACTTCCTGGATCTGAATGCCTGTTTCCCTTCCCAGATTAGGAAACTTTTCAGCCTTGATTTGTTCAAATACATATTCTGGCCCTCTGTCCCTTTCGGCGCCTTCGGGAATCCCAGTAAACGTAGGTTTTTCTTCCTCAGGCTGTCGTTTATCTCCCTTAATCTAACCTCATGGTCTTTTAATTGTCTGTCTCTTTTTTCCTCAGTTTCCCTCTTTGCCATCAACTTGTCTTCTATGTCACTCACTCGTTCTTCCATCTTGTTAACCCTCGTCATTAGGACTTCTAGTTTGCATAGCATCTCATTCAATTGATTTTTAATTTCTGCCTGATTAGCTCTAAATTCTGCAGTCATGTAGTCTCTTGAGTCCTTTATGCTTTTTTCTAGAGCCACCAGTAGCTGTATAATAGTGCTTCTGAATTGGCTTCCTGACATTGAATTGTAATCCAGATTTTGTAACTCTGTGGGAGAGAGGACTGTTTCTGATTCTTTTTTTTGAGGTGAGGTTTTTCTTCTAGTCATTTTGCTCAGTGCAGAGTGGCCAAAAGCAAGTTGTATTGGGAAAAGGAAAAAAAGAGAGGAGAGAAAGAAGGAAAGAAAAGAGAAAAAGAAAAAAGGAAGGAAAAAAGAAAAAAAAGAGAAGAAAAAGAGAAAGAAAAAGAAAGAAAGGGGGGATCCCTGGGTGGTGCAGTGGTTTAGCGCCTGCCTTTGGCCCAGGGCGCGATCCTGGAGACCTGGGATCAAGTCCCACATCGGGCTCCCGGTGCATGGAGCCTGCTTCTCCCTCTGCCTGTGTCTCTGCCTCTCTCTCTCTCTCTCTCTCTGTGTGTGTGCCTATCATAAATAAAAAAAATAAAAATAAAAATAAAAAAAAGAAAAAGAAAGAAAGGAAAAAAAAAGGGTGGGGGAAGGAAACAGAAATCAAAAAGAAAAAAAAAAAAAAAACCACGGGGGAGTATCTTCTGATTCTGTGTACTTTAAGTCCCTTGACTTCCCCTGGCACTCGTCCGTCTAGCTGGTCTTCTGGGGGAGGGGCCTGTTGTGCTGATTTTCAGGTGTTAGCAGTTGGGGGAGCTGCTGTGCCCCTGCCTGGTGCAGGGCTCAGTGGGGGTTGTTTACCCCGTGAGGCCGCAGGAGGAACAACCCCAATGGTGGGGCCAGCTCTGGAGCCCTGGATTCAGCTCCGGCAGGAACTCCCGAGCTCTCCGTCTGCAGGGCCTGGAGGCTCCGGGGCGGGGCCGCTGATCTGCTCAGCTGGGGCAGGAGCGTCCTTGCTGTCCTGGGCCCTCCCGGCCTCTGCCTGTCCCAGGGGAGGCCGGATCCTGGGCTGTGTCCCCGGTGCCCTGTGCTCCAGAACCTGTGCTGTTGGATTCGCGCTTTGGGGGCTGCCTAGCCCCCTCCGCGGAGCCGCCCCCGAGCCCCTCCGAGCTGCTCCCGCCCCGCAGCCCCCTCCGCGGAGCCGCCCCCGAGCCCCTCCGAGCTGCTCCCGCCCCGCAGCCCCCTCCGTGGAGCCGCCCCCGAGCCCCCCGAGCTGCTCCGGGTCCCGCCGTGCGCGCTGCAG
The DNA here is from genome assembly GCF_048164855.1 of Canis lupus baileyi. Taxonomy (NCBI): domain Eukaryota; kingdom Metazoa; phylum Chordata; class Mammalia; order Carnivora; family Canidae; genus Canis; species Canis lupus. Next base: position 23,666,266 of record NC_132861.1, on the reverse strand, counting down.
CCCTTAGGGAGCTCGGCGCACACTCCCGGGGCGCAGGTGTCTGTTAGTGTCCCCGGGAGCCCGAGGGCATCCCCGCCCTCCTGGGTCCTGCTCCACCTCCCTGGAGCCCCTTTCCGCCCGGGAAGGTTGGTGCAGCTCCTGCTCCTCCGGGACGGGGCTCTCCTGTCCTGGGGACACTCGCCCCGGCCTCAGCCCGGCTCCTCGCGGGGCCACTCCCCCTTGGAGGCCTTTGTTCCTTTATTTCTTTTTCCCCGTCTTCCTACCTTGATAGAAGCGCGAACTCTTCTCACTGTAGCATTCCAGGTGTTCTCTCTTTAAATCTCAGGCCGAATTCATAGATTTTCGGGATAATTTGAAGGTTTTCTAGGTAATTTGGTGGGGACAGGTGATTTGGAGGCCCTACTCTTCCACATCTTGCCCCTCCTCCGAAGTAGGTTTTTATTTTCAAGAAAATGGTAACCAGAATCTCTCAGCTAGTATCATCATTATAGCTAACAATCTAACAAAAGAGCGAAAGCACCACTCCTGGCACCACTAGATAAAAAGGATTAGGATAAAGAACATTTGCCTAACTCAGTTCAGATGCACTTAAAATGGTCAATATGGTCAAAAGATTAAGAATTTTAATTGGAAAAGCCTGAGGCATATATTAAATTCTACAGATTGAGGCCACATTAGAGGAAAAGAGGTTATTCCCCTTAACGAAGTTATGCATAATAAAATCCCCTTCTAAAAAATTAGCAGGTATTCTCACTCTAAAACTACTAGACATTCTGATATTGTATTGGAAATTTTATAATGAAAGAGAATTACTGAACTACAAATTATTTATACTCACTTGAACGGTTGAATATAGCTGTGGAAATTATTAATTTCCTATTAAGTAAACTCAAACATGCCCTCATAATAAGAGAATTAATTTCAGTTCCTGTAGAAAACTAGGGAAACTTATAGGTAAAATAAATCATGGGAAGAGTGCTGAAAATCCATTCACTTTTTCTTATCTGATATTTATGTATTGAGACATCTTCAATATATTCTATAGAATACTTTTCCTAACAAATCTATGCAGAAACATTTCCACTATTGTTTAAATCAAGGCTGACAAACTTAAATGATCTCCGAAAAATGTAACTGAAATGAATGTAATATATTTAAAATATCCTTTGAATATTAGAGACAAAACCACATATATACACATACATACATAAAAACATGATCAGCACTTTTGAATTTAAAGGAAACAGATACACAAAAATTTTACTGGAAATTTCCCACTTGTAAATATTTAGAAGTAATTCTAATAGATAGTCCTTACAGATATTTCAGTTTTCCCTTTCTCCACCATCTTAAAAGTTCTGCTCTATGTTTATAAGTTGTTCGTATTTATATAACTTATACCTCTTTATACATTTAAAGTACAATTTAGTGAAGCATAAATAAATTTTATCTGTATATACAAGTAAGTTACAAGCATATATTAATTTAGTGAAAGATTAATTTTGTATAGATTTATATGATTATTAGGATAAATGAGTAATCAATAGCCTCATTTATTTTTTCACCAAATAAAGTACCGTATCACCTTTGCTTAGTGGAAGAAAAATTTTGGGGCTTAACTCAAAAGGTAGATCAGTAATAAGTGTAACATGACATTAATAAGAACACCTCAGAGCCTAAGGTGGGAGTAGGGACAGAATAAGGATGTAAGGAATAAATTTACCTGAGAAAAATGGGACTAGTGGGCTTGAAAACACAAAATAAAATAAAACTGAGAATACATAGCCAGGTGTGGGGTCTTAGAAGAGGGGTATCGATTTGGTTCTGTCCCAAAGAACATTTGGAACTCAGCTATGTGCATTAAGAGAAGAGTGTGAATGTTATGCTAAAATTATGTATGAAGACTAGAACATAAGGAAGCAGTGCAATTTCTAGAAACAGAACTGTTTCAAAATGATAGAGAATCTTTTCTATGATCAACATTCCTCAGTCCTACAGATGGGAGTGCTCAGAGTGGCTGCTGTTTACACTGCACTGAAACCTTTTTATATGCATCAGTTTCATATCTTGGACTTATAATTTCCTTGATAAGGACAATTTAATTTATGTTAAATGAACTCAAATCACTTCAGTCACAGTGGTATGTTAATACCACTTTAAGCCTTGCCGGGTTTTTAAACAGAACCAATTTGTCAAAAGCATAAAATCTTTGCAACTGACCATGAAGTTTACTTAATAAAAAGAAACTTTGGAAATAACTATTGAAATTATCAGTATCAGTATCACTGTAACAATTCTACAATTCTCTTATAACCTTTTATTAAAAATTATTTTGATATAATATTTAAAACTCATTCTTGAAAGACCGTTAAACTTAAAATGGGAAATAAATCCAACTGTTCCCTATCTCATTTTGCTTCCCTAAGATACTTATCCTTTTGCTTACTATCTCTTCCAAATTTTTCCATTAAAACACAACAAATTTATCCACTGTATAAACTTTTCCTCACTAGGTAGGATACTCCATTAAAATGGAAAAGCACATTCATATACATTAATAACTAAATCAAGTGTGTTTCTGTATGAAAGGAGAAAAACTATGCCTATGATCATACCTGAGCAATTTCTCATGTAGCAAAACAGAGAAAAGACTTAGAGTTCTATTATATGCCAAACAATAGGATTCTGGGGTGTAAAATGATTTAGGGCCCAGCACTCCATAAGCTACTGTAAAGAATAGCTTAAAGTTACTACATATAACACTTCTCCTACACATTTCAAAATAGAAAAATTATTAGCAAAGTATCTGTTTTCTTCCACATTTACCACAGTACTGCTATGGGGAGATTTGAAAAACACGATAGGTATTACTATTTTTCTAAGACTCTAAGGCCTACTGGGGAGGACCTCTTCACCTAAAAAAAAGAAAATCAAATGAATATATTTGCTTTTTAGGAGTCTTTTTCAAAAAAATTTTCCTTTTCCAGAACTATAGCTGTTTATAATTTTAAAATTGCTCATTTCTTGAACTAAATAAAGCCTGAATTAGCCATGTTCTTCATAGCTAAAAAGAATGGTATTGGCATTAAATAGGATAACAATGAATTAAATACTGTAATAAATAATGTTAAGAGGGTGTAATAACTATAGAAAACGATCAAGATTTGAAGGGAACACCTAAAATTTCAGCCAAACAGCACTATCACAATTCTTATATTACCTATTTCATTCTTTGACAATTGTTTGATATTTACAATAATAGCAGATAGCATAACAAGCTACTAGTTATACCCAGAAAACAGGACATCCTGTTTATTTACATTTTGAGAATTTTTTGGAACAAAAAAATATAACTTTTTAGACTTAGTTGTATTTCAAATCTACAATTACATGCTTAGTGAATTCTGAACTAGAATTGTCTATATAGTTGAAATAGTCTCTTGATAATGTAAATAGATTAGATTAAGTATATTTTACATGTATTCAAATATTTTTCAAGATTTTAAATGAATCATAGGACAAAGAAAAATTGTAAGTGATACTATAGCAGTATTAATGACATTTAAACATTAACAATATGCAAGATTAGGATGTGTCTTCTGAGGATCCCAGAGATCAAAGATATGTTCCTTTATTTTAATATAGTTCCTTCTCTTTTTAAAAAGTAAAATTTTATGACAAGTTGAAGTCTGCCTTGCTTAACTTGAAGTGTTCACAACTCAGCATGAAATCAATAGCCTAAAAATATTACTTTTGTTGATTTGGATGCTTGAGGATTTATCTGAAATAATCAGAATAAGCAATATTCTTCTTATTATTAATTATTAATATTAATCATTATTAATTATTAATTATTCTGAAATAGTCAGAATAAGTAACTGTACTCCCATTAATTCCTTAACACATATAAGTAAGTACATATTTAAACAAGTATTTAAGTTCTAGTAATAAATTAAGAATCCTAATATAACAGTTATAATGCCATAATTATGTGTCCTTGAGCTGAAATAAGAACAGAGTTGTCTAAATTGAAGAATCTATTTTATTAAGGGAAATTAATTTGATTTAATATTGTAAATACATGAAATTACTTCCCAGTCTTTATGGAGAAATGTTGTTAGTACGATTTAACATAAGCCAGTAATGTTGGCTTATTTCTTGGTATTCAACTTGAAATTGTTAGGATAAAAATATACTGAATTAGTCACTTTGATGTGAGCTCAGTTAACTATAGCAAAATATTTTTACTGATGTCAATAAATGCTCTACAATGCTTAATAAATAAGTCCTTAAAATACTAATGGTTTATATTTTATTTTTTGTCATTCTGCTCATCCCACAGATGTACAGTTTATATGTTGAAGGCAGTAATTGTCAACCTGGGAGAATAAATTGTCCTTAGAGTCTTCTCTGAAGACTTCAAAATTTGTACTATTTTTAAAAACCAAAGATGCTTTGGAGGAATATTTAAAAATCAAATAAAGCAACATAGGAACAATTTTATGAAATGGCAATTATGTCAAAGATTCAATTATTGGTTCTCAAAGATTTGAAATTGAATGACTAAACATTTATTGAGTAGTACTGTGTATCAGAGACTATTCTTACTCCTAGAGATATAGATTAAAACTGCCATGCAAAGTCTTAATATTTATTATTTTTTTACCTACAATAGCAGAATAGTCCACAGTAAACAATTAGATAAATAATTAAAAACATGTAAAATAGAGTGAAGTGCTATTGTTAAAGGAAAAATTATATTGATGCAGTTAGTAATGTAAAATAGGCAGTGATTAAAGAATAGCTTTATTTTGGTGGTTAATAAAGACCTTTTACTAAATTTAACCAAAGACTAGGAGTCAGCCTCAAAAATAGACAAACAAAAACAAAAAACAGAGAACAGTCTGTGGAGAAAATAAAGAGATATTTAATAGTCTCTAACCTGGATATGCCTTGGTAATTTCAAGAAACACAGAGACATGTGTAGCTGGATCAACAGGAACAAGTAAATACATAAGGTAGAGCCCTGGGTGTTCCCCAGATCATAGGTGGTGTGAAACCTGGCTACTGAATTTGGATTTTTTTTTGCAATTTTTGGATGGGAGCAAAGGGAGGATTTTAAACAAGAGAGCATTATGCTTCCACTAATATATTTCATGAATCATTCTCGCAGATATTTGGAAAATGGATGAATGAGACACAAATAGAAATAAGGAGATAAGTTTTATTATTTTTTCTATCCAGGTGAAAGTGATAGTGAAAACAGAAATGAATTGCAATTTGGCTCAAGTTGATATGTACAAGATACTCTGATGGATGAAATAAGAATGATATAATGGTAAGAGTTAGGGATGAATCCTGTAGCTTTTACTTTTATGGCTAGATAGAAAGTGGTACTATTTACTGATGTAAAAGAATTTGAGGAAATAGCAGGTTAAGGAGCTATTTAAGTAAAATAAAATCTACTTTTGATTTGATAATATTGAGGTCTCTCTGATTAAGTGGGGGTTCTGAATAAGCAATTAGATATTTAAGGCTTGAGTACACAAGCAAAGCCAGGTCTAGAGATGAGAATTCGGAAATCATAACCATATAGATGAGATTAAAAGTCCCATGACTGTATAAGATTACCCAACCAGATAATGCAGAAGTAGCTTCCAAACATGACTGAGAAGGAGAAAATAGCAAATTCCTCATATGCATTGCTCTAGATTCAACTCGTCTAAGACTTAAAGTTTGGTTATGATAAACATGATGCAAAAGACTTTCACTCTCATATTCTCAACAGAATAAAACCTGACAAAATAAGTTTAAGTTTTCTAGGGTGTTATCAAGGAGCTATGGATAAAGGAAGCTTTAATGTACAAAATTCTGAGGAAGGCTAGCGTGATCAGGGTATTAGAATGTTTAAAAGGACAAATGGAGGAAGGGCCAGTGGTAGAGGATAAAACTTTGTAGACACAAATCCCCCCAATTAACATGTTCACATCTTTCATCAGATTCTTTTATATATTATGTATAATTATTTCAGTAATTTGGTTTGTTAATTTCAACAACCAGACCATGTTTGTATCTACTTCTATTGACTTCTTCATCCTTTATTTTTTTTTATTTTTATTTTTTTAAAGATTTTATTTATTTATTCATGATAGTCACAGAGAGAGAGAGAGAGAGAGATTGAGGCAGAGCGAGAAGCAGGCTCCATGCACCGGGAGCCCGACGTGGGATTCGATCCCGGGTCTCCAGGATCGCGCCCTGGGCCAAAGGCAGGCGCCAAACCGCTGCGCCACCCAGGGATCCCATGCGCCACCCAGGGATCCCATGACTTCTTCATCCTTTAACAATGAACTTTTTCCCCCCTTGCTTTTTATGTGTCTTATAGTTATTGTTTGAATTCTGGAGGTTGTATGTAAAAAAAAATGCTATTGAGGCAAATCTTTTTTCTTCTTCTTCTTTTTTTTTCTTTTTTCTTCTTTTTCTTTTTTTTCTTTTCTTTTTTTTTTTTTTAACTGGATGCAGGTATGCTTCTTTTTCTGTCAGAATCTCAGTATTGAAAAATAAAAAAAAAAAAGAATCTCAGTATTGGGGAATTATGTTGAGCTGGATTTGGGTATTTGTTGTCATGGTTTCCTTCAGTATTAAAATATTCAAATCACTCCAGGTTAGAGATGTCACCAACATGGTGGGAGAGGAGACCCCAGCTTTTGTCCTGCAATAAAAACAAAAACAAAAACAAAAACAAAAACAAAAACAACAACAACAACACTTAGCCATCCATAAACAAAATTAGCTCCAGGAGAGCTCAGGATTCTATTTAAGAAGCTTCAGCAACTCAGTAGAATAAAAATAACTGAGGATAACCTCGTAAAAAAAAAAAAAAAAAAGGGATCCCTGGGTGGCGCAGCGGTTTAGCACCTGCCTTTGGCCCAGGGCGCGATCCTGGAGACCCGGGATCGAATCCCACGTCGGGCTCCCGGTGCATGGAGCCTGCTTCTCCCTCTGCCTGTGTCTCTGCCTCTCTCTCTCTCTGTGACTATTATAAATAAATAAAAAAATTAAAAAAAAAAAAAAAGAAAGGAAAGCAGTTTTATTTAGCCTGAATCATCCTGTCCCCAGGCCAGCACTGCCAAAAAGCAAATCCCAGCTTGACAGAATTCCTTTTCTCAGGAAAGGGAGAATGGGGTTAATGACCAGCTTCCCCAGCCTTTTGGGGCACTGAATAAAGGACCCACTTTGGCTTCACTGCACTCAAAGAGGCCAAACTGAGATGTCTAGAGAAGACTAGGAACCAGAAAAATGGGACAGAAGACATCAATATTAATTAATATCAATATTAAGGAGTGACTGTCGGTTCCACTTACAGTGGAACCCACAGAGGACCCCAACAGCTTCTACCACTGGAAGTCCAGCACAGTTGTCATGGACCCCATTCACATTTCATCAGTGAAATTTTTGGCCCACAGAGTTTTGTTTTTGCAGACATCAGCTGCCTGAGTTACATCCTGCTCTGTTCCCCTCTCTAGTCTAGGATCCATCCTGGCAGGCAGCCCCTGTCTCTGCAACTATATATGTGCAAGATGTTAGCCTAGACCCCAGTGGCTGACTCCCACCACTGTGCTAGCTTTCAGGATTAGCCCCTCCAGCTGTGTACCTTTGTCTCAATGGCCTGACTCCCATGCGCACCTGTGATGAGACACTGCAGTCACAGAAATGCACACTGACAGTCAAGATCCCTACAGCTGCTTGTGAACCTGGGTCTGGCCCTCTCTCCTGTCATCAGGCTCCACTGCTGTATGTATAACCATGGCAAGACCCTGAGGGCAGAAGAATGAATCCCTACAGCCAAGGCCCTCTCAACTGCTGAAGTTGACCTTGGTCTTTGCTGCTGGACATGACCCTTGCCACTATGTGTGTATACAACCAGTCTCTGCCAGTACAGAGGCACATGCAGATGGCTCCAGCAGTTGTGTGACTCTGGCCACCAACACTGCCTGCCTTGATCCCTAGCTGCTGGACTTGGAATCACCACTTAGAATTCCAAAAGGACATGCAGCCACTGTGCACTCATGAGGAATCACTCAGTTGTAGATGTTGTGGACTCCAGTGGCCTGATCCAATGAGACATAATGCCTACCTGGATCAGCTACACACCTCCACACTTGTCACCCAGCATCAATCACTACACCTGGGGGGACAACACTCTCCAGTGTACCTCCACCTATAAATGAAGGACTTCACCTACCAAAGTCAGTCTATAAACTCTGGAAAAGGTGGCTGCTTCTTCAAATGTGAAGACACTTTCAAAATACTATAGGGATCATGGAGAATCAAGGAAGCATGACATCACCAAAGGAACACAGTAAATTTCCAGTAACTGACCTCAAGAAATAGAGATACATGAATTACCTGACAAAGAAAAATATAAAGAGAAACCAAACAAATCTTGTAGCTGAAAAATACAATGACTGAACTGAAGAATTCAATAGAGAACTTCAACAGAAGATTGAACCAAGCAAAAGAAACCATCAATGACTCAAAGACATATTATTTGAAATTATCTAGTCAGAGAAGCAAAAATAATTAAAAGGAATGAAGAAAATCAATGGGGCTTATGGGCATCATGAAGAAAAATAATTAATGCATTAGTAAGAAGAGAAGGAGAAAGGACTATACAGTTTATTTAGTGAAGTAAGGGCTGAGAATTTGCTAAAACTGGGTAGAGATTTGGACATCTAAGTTTGTGAATCTCATAGGTTCCCAAAGTCAACTCAAGGATTCAAAAGCTGTCAAATATCAAAGACAAAGAGGAAATCGTGGTCAGAAAGAGAAAAGAAGCTTTTCATTTATAAGGGGATTCCCACAAGGCTATTAACAGATTTTTCAGCATAAATTTATAGGCTAATATAAAGGAGGAAGTATATTCAAAGTTTTGAAAGAGGAAAAAAATATGCCAACCAAGAATACTTTACCCAGCAAAGCTGTCCTTCAGAAATGAAGGAGAAATACATACTTTCTCTGACAAACAAAGACTGAGAGAGTTCATCACCTGCTATATAAGAAATGATGAAAGGAGTTCTTCAAGCTAAAATGAATAGTATTTAGCCACCATTTAGTGACATGAAAACATGTGAAAATATACAACACACTGGTAAAGGCAAGTGTATATAGAAAATCCAGAAGTGTATCCAGAATACTCTGATACTACAATATGGTGATCATAATTATTAACTAATATAAAGGCTAAGGGACTGAAGCATAAAAATAGCAATAGCTACAGTAATTTGTAAGAAATACACAATATAAGATGATGTTAACTGTGACATCAAAAACGAAAGGTAGTGGGAGTAAAATAATAGAATATATGTATGCAAGCAAATTAAGTTGTTATCAGTTTAAAATAGACTGTTAAAAAAATAAAATACAATAGACTGTTATGCCTATAATATTTTATGTAAGCCTCATGGTAACCGCAAAGCAAAAACCTATAGTAGACACACACAAGGAAAGAGGGAATCAAAGTAACCACTACAAAAAAATAATTAATTCACAAGCAAAGACAGCAAGAGGAAGAAAGTAGGAAAGGAATTACAAACTTCCAGAAAACAATTAACAGGATGACATTAGTCAGTCCTTGCCTATCAGGAATCACTTTAAATTTAAATGGATTAAGTGTCCAATTAAAAGACATAGAATGGGAAATGGATAAGAAAAAAAGCTCAACTATATAGATCCCATAGACTCACTCTAGGTTTAAGGACACACATAAGTTCACAGTGAGGGAATGGAAAAAGACATTCCATTCAACTGAAAACCAAAAGAGAGCAGGGGTAACTATACTTATATCACACAAAATACTTACAGTGAAAAAATGTAATGAGACAAAGAAGAGAACTATGTAGTGATAAATGTATTGATTCATCAAGATTATATAAGAATCGTAAATGTATATTCACCTAAATCAGAGAACCTAAATATATTAAGCCAATTCTAACAGATCTTAAGAGAGAACTATACAATAGTGCAATAATAGAAAGGACTTCAGTACTCCACTTACAACAGTGAATAGATCATTCAGACAGAAAATCAGTAGAGAAACATTGAACGTGATCTATACCTTAGACCAAATGTATCAAACAGACATATGCAGAACATTCCATTCAACAACAGCAGAATACACATTTCTAAAGCACATAACATTCTCCAGACTGAGATCATATGTTACGTCACAAAACAAGTTTTAGCAAATGTAAAGTGTTAAAATCATGCCAAATATCTATCCTGACCACTATGATAAAAACTAGAAACCAGTAACATTCCTAGAAACTGTAAAATTCATAAATGTGTGAAAATTAAACAACATACTAGATAAGTATTAAACAGCATACTACATAAGATATAAATATCTCACAAATAAAAATAAAAGCACAACAAACAAAAACATACAATATGCATACAATATGCAGCAAAAGCAGTTCTAAGAGGGAGATTTGTGTGATAAATTTCTACATTAAAAAAAAAAAGATCTCAAATAAGCAGTCTAAATTTAAACCCCAAGAAACTAGAAGAAGAATATAAAATTTAACCCAAAATTAACAGAAGGAAGGGAATAAAAAAGATCAGAGCTGAAATAAACAAAATAGTGACTAGAAAAACAAGAGAAAAGATCAATGAAACTAAGAGTTGGTCTTTTAGAGAGCTAAAATTGATAAACCTTCAAGTAGAGTTTTCAAGAGAGAAGACTCAAAATTAAAAATGGAAGAGGAGACATTACAATAATTGCCACAGAAATATATAATAATAGATCATTAAAAACCACTATGAGCTATAATACTCCAAAAATTGGGCAATCAGGAAGGAATGGATAAATTCCTAGAAACATACAACCTACCAGGACTAAATTATGAAGAAACAGAAAATATAAACAAACTAACAATAAATACTAAGACTGAACTAGTAATCAAAAACTTTCCAGTGGAAAAAAAATTCAGGGCCAGAAGGTTTCACTGTTGAATTTTAACAAATCTTGGAAAAAAAAAAAATTAATGCTAATCTTTCTCAAACTCTGTAAAAAAAATTGAAAAGAGAAAATTCTCTCAAACTCATATTATGAAGCTATCATTCCTTTTGTACCACAGCTAGACAAGGATACTATAAAAAAAAAAAGTAAAGCATACTCAACATATTTTACAACCTGATTGTATCATTTCTAATGTTCCCTCTATTAGGTGCTGATTTATGTCCTACCAATATTCGTATGTTGAATTCCTAATCCCTGGTACCTCAGAATGTAACTGTATTTGAAGATAAGGCCTTTAGAAAGGTAATTTAAATAAAATGATGTCAAATGTGTGGGCTCTAGAGAGCCTGAGTAGCTCAGTTGGTTCAGCTCAGATTGAGATCTCAGGGTCCTGAGATCAAGCCCCATGTCTGCTTCTGCACTCAGTAGAGAGTCAGTTTGAGATTCCTGCCCTGCCCCCTTCTCTCTCTCTCAAAAAAAAAAAAAAAAATAAATCTTAAAAAAAAAAGTGTAGACCCTAATTCAATTCTAGAACCCTTATAAGGGGAGATCAGGACACAGACACAAACAGATCAAGGGATAATCATGTGAGGAAATACTGAGAAGGCAGTTATCTACATGCCATGGAGAGAATACCTCAGAAGACACCAAACCTTCTAACGCCTTGATCTTGGACTCCCAGGTTCTAGAACTGTGAGAAAATTAATTTTTATAGTTTAAAGTAAAAAAAACAAAAAAACAAAAAAAAAACAAACAAAAAAAAAAAAAAGAAAGAAAAAATATACCTCTGGTTGTTGGCTGTTGCTGTCTTGTTTTCAATGTTCTTGAAATGTTGGTGACTTTTTTATTGAATTTTCCTGCTCCACCCTTAGCTTTCAACAAACCCTGTATTCCTGTGACATATAGTTTCTCCATATTCTTGTGTCTCTCTCAACATAAGTCAGCTGGTGTTTTTCCACTCACAGCTCATGGGAAAGGAGGGTTCTTATTATTATCCTCCTTAGCCGGTTCCAGACTTGATTTTAAGCAGTCCCTGAATGGCTGATGCCTGGATGGGAGAATTTCTGTTTTTCTGCCCCCTTTCCTAAGCAGAAAACCTCTCATTCCTACTCAATACAGAGTCTAGAGCACAGGCAGTTCTCCTGTCTCTCTCACCATGGTAGCATATCTCTCCTCTGTATTAGTGAAAGATCCTAATCATGAGGAGGTTTCCTGCCCATCTTCCAATGACATACTTTTTTAAAAATAAATTTTGCCCATGCCAGTGTAACTAGCAGTCAAATCTAAAACCAGAAAAGGGAAAATTTCCTACACTTTTTCTTGGGGGTAGAGAGCCTGCCTATCAAAGCAGGTTCATTTCTCAGAAGTAAGCAACTTTCCTTTCCCTTCCTGCAGTGACAGATGCTTTCTTCTATATATCAGACAAAGTCTGAGGCAGAAGTAGGTTTCAAGTCTGCCTTCTGGTAGCTATCAGTTGATGTCTTTTATTCATCCAGAGCTCAGAATACAAATAAAATTCTGTACCCTTAAATCTTGCCAAGCCCTATGTGCCTCCATTACTAGGGTAGACTAATAAATTAAGGACACATATTTAAATCCCTAGATCAACTACTACTAGGAGAAAACAAATAATAGTGATAAGTAGAAATCCAATACATTACAGTAGAACAGTAAAAAATATATCTGTTTTTTCATCCATATTGCCTTGGCCTATCTCCTTGGCCTTGGCTTCTCACCATATTCCTGGTGCTAAGAATCTAAACCTTATCTACTGCCACTATAACATTAACTCATAGTCCTCCATCCTTTCTTAGAAACAAATGCTGGCTTCAGCATGACTTCCATTGTATTTGATAAGTTTGGGAACTCAGCAACTGCAGAGTCCATGTAAGGCTTGACTATACCCACAGAACCTCTGTCTTTTCCTAGAATTTCCCAGAGAATAAAACATACCATAAGAGCCAGGGGGCGGTGATTTCCCTTAGGACAAACTTCAAACAATCAAAGACAGGATAAATTTATCAATTTAAATTGCTCATTTTCCTTGGTGGTACACTGAACTCCAGATAAAATTCTACTATAATGTTCTTGACGAACTGTGTTCAGCTTAGTAATTCATCTTGTATTTGCTTTTTTCTTTTTCTTTGTCTCATTTTCAATTTTCTTTATTCTTGCTTTCTTGGAATGCATCCTCTAATAAAACATTAGTCCAGAATCTTTGCTTCAGATTCTGTTTTCTAGGAAACTTGGGCCAAGACATAGAATCTAATGAAGTAATATGGAAAGGATAAGAGTGTGAGGTCAAAAAGTCCAAGGAAAGGAAAGTGATTTTAGGAAGAAATGTTCAAATAAATCAAATTTGCCTATTAATAATTTGGATGAGGGATGCCTGGGTGGTTCAGTGGTTGAGTGCCTGCCTTCGACCCAGGGTGTGATCCTGGAGTTCTGGGATCAAGTCCCACATTAGGCTCCCTGAATGGAGCCTGCTTCTCTCTTTCTGCCTATGTCTCTCCATCTCTCTCTCTCTCTCTCTCTCTCTCTCTGTCTCTCATGAATAAATAAATAAAAATCTTTTTTAAAAAGTCTTTAAAAAATAATTTGGATGATAAGATATAACATTAGGTTTGTCAATGTGAAAGTCATTTATGATCCTTAATCAATTCAATTCAGGAAGATTAAAATTATTTGTGGCTGTAAAATAAAAGCAACCATTCCTATAGCCTTCTATGCATAGTACATTGGTTTTCACTTAGCTCCATTCATATACACAAGATTAAACTGCCAGCATGCCTTCTTATTAAATGGTCACTTTAGGGCAGCCCACATGGCTCAGCGGTTTAGTGCTGCCTTCAGCCCAGGGTATGTTCCTGGAAACCAGGGATCCAGTCCCACATCAGGTTCCCTACATGGAACCTGCTTCTCCCTCTGCTTGTGTCTCTGCCTCCCTCTATGTGTGTCTCTCATGAATAAATAAATAAAATCTTTTAAAAAAATTAAATGAAAAAAATTAAATGATCACTTTAGTTTAAGTGTCTTTACCTTTTAAGTGAATAACAATGCTTCATTGAATTTTATTGTTTTGACAAAAGCCAAGTAGTGGTATTAAGTATACCTAATTCAGGTATACCTAAGAAATGTTTCCTTAAATTGCTTTAAAGTTACTTCTATAACAGGACTTTGCATGACATAGTCCATATCTTTTTAGTTTAAATAGAAATAATCCCCTCAAAAAAAAAAATCAGCAGTTGACTATATCAATTACTAACCCAAATTAAAAATTTAGCATATTGCATTCTCAAATTAGTATGGAGAAACCAATTATTGCTTAGATTTTTAAAAATAAGAGCTTTTTAATTGGCTACCAAAAATTTTCACATTCCAGCCAACAGAAACTTTTGGTTAGCTATCTCTGTGTAATCAGAAAGACAGAAAGCAGTAGTGGCTTTATTCCACAGAGCAAACAATTCAGCTCTGCACTGGAATTGAGAAAAAAAATTAAAATGTAAGTACGGTTACAGTATGAGAGTTATTCAAAAGCTGTATATTTATCTATAGGCCCCTCAAATATCAAAGCTCTGTTTAATGGAGTGAAGTAATTACCAGATTAGAGTCCCAGTCAAGTACTTGTGAGGAGGACTTTATTTTTCAAACCACTATTGCTTCTTAAAGTCTACACCCTCTCTTTCTGTTTTGGAGGTTAGGAAGATTTTGAATTCCTAAGCCAGTGAAAGATGGAATCTAGGCTACTTATGATAGGAATCAGAAAATTTGAAAGCACAAGTAACAATTAATTCTTTTGAATGACTGAGGATCATATGCTATGTAGAGGCTACTAAAACCATCTTCTTTCACCAGAGACAAGAAATATAAATCTCATGTGCAGTTTAGGTGATACCTAAAATTCACTAGACTGACAAAAACTATAGACAGTCTATATACATTGGTTTGTATTTTGTACCTATCGTTTGCCCTTCACCCTTTTTTTCCCATTGGTCCACCTCATATTTAGTCACCTTTAATAGAAGAATATCCCATAGAGCTCACTTCTCTTTTTCAGACCAGTGACACTCATTTGTTGTCCCCAGAAATGGACTAGATAGAGAGTTCCTCTATCCTCTTTCTAATTTTATTATTATGGCAGGAACTAAATGGCCTACTTCTTTTTCTCTCAATAGAGCTCCTTCTGTAAATAAAATATGTAAATTGATGAGGAGTTCATGAAACTTCTTTTAAAAATAAAGGGGGAGTTTCTTACAAAGTTAAAATACATCTATACTATGATCTAGCAATACCTTTCCTAAGTATTTTTTGCATAAATGAAATCCACAAAACATCTTGTATAAGAACTGTCATTTCAGCTAATTTATGATATTCCCAAATCAGAAACAGCCCAAATGTTCAATATGGGAAAATGAATAAACGATTTGTGGTATAATGCTAACAATATATTATTACTAAGTAGTAAAACACTAAATTAATAATACACTGAGTAACATGAATAAATGTCATTGACTAAAGAAACCAAACACAAATAATATATATTAGATAGATAGATAAAGATAAAGATACATAGACATATAAATGGTACCAGGAACATATAAAACTAACCACTGGTAATAAGAATCAGTAAGTTGTTCCTTTGGATTGGAAGGGGAGTGTTTACTGGAAAGATCTGTGAGGGAACCCTTTTGGAGTGATGGAAATATTCTACATCTTACTTTGGATAATGGTTTATAAGGGCATATACAATCCTTAAAACTCACTGAACTCATCACTGGAGAGCTGTACTTTCTTTGTATGTTAACTGGATTGCAGTTAAAGGGAACTTTTTTTTTTGTCTTTGAATTTCTGACATATCATTATTTCTTTTTTTGGAAGATATGAAATACTCTTACTGTCTCTGTCTCTTCTTTCAACAATATTTGTGATCTTTTTTGTTATGTACTACTTCATTAACTCTTAAAGCATTATTATTCTCACTAAACTTTCTACTATACTTCCTGTTTCCTCCCCACCATGCTGAAGATAAAGGGGCTCTTACCTAGACACTTTTTTTCTTTTTGGAGCAATAACTTCCACATACTATGCAGCATGTGACTGTGTCAATAACATACAAGCTCCTCAAATGTAGCAGAAGTGAACCTACACAATGTTTATTTTTTGACTCCTCCCCTGATTTCTAAGATCTTAATTCTTCTGGAACCTATAAGAAGAATTGAGTGTGTATCTTGCCTCAAAGACCGCTGGCTTATCATTGGGTGTGTATCTTGCCTCAAAATATTGATCTAGAGTGCTGGAGATCTCACACTGAGCCTGAAATGAGCTTTCTCTCCAATTTAGCAAAACATCACCTCCATTTTTTACCAGAGTAACACATTATTCAATCCTTCCCTCATTCCTGATGCATTAGGAGATAAAATATATACTCTCTCTTGGAGGAACTCTTCTCCTAGATACATCGTCTCTGCACAGGATGAAATAAAGGAGTATGGAGAGAGCATTACCCTTTGAATATACCTGTGAGAAATAGATTTTTCTGTAGATAACAGAAAACAAAATAGCTTGTCTCAGTATCTATCATTTTGTTTACAAGTAATATGATAAAAAGAGTAAATTTTCAGATTTTTTCTTTCTTTTATCTGAAAGTCTATAGTATTGCAATCCAAAGTACTTCCTTTCTATGGTAGTCATAAGGGGTGTTTAAAATATTCCACTCTTCTTCCAGTGCACTTACATGATGTGTTGAAGTCACAGGTGTGTGACTTTCTCTGGCCAATGGAATGTGAGCTGAAGTGATATGAAGTGCTTCTAGCTATGGTGTTCTTTTCCATTCCTTCATAGTAATGGGCAGTATTCCCCATAGTATCCCCCATTTCATCAGTCTGTGTAACAGGAGGAGAATGAAGAAAAGTGAACAGATGGCACAATATGCATGTAGAGTCAGAAGTAAAATATTATTGCTTTAAGTTGTTAAGGTTTTGAATTTATTGTTTACCACAAAATAATTTAGAAACCATTATAACCAAAGTTCTTTCAGTGCTTTTTATATCAGTCTGACATCATTCCATTGTTCTTTTTTTTTTTTTTTCATTCAAATTGCTCTGGATAATGTCAGTAGTTGACGAGATTTATTCATGCAACTTTCCCCTCTGATTTGCTACATACTGAGTAGAGTTTCTCAGTGCCTTCTCTCAATCAGCTCAAAGCAATGATCAATATATGGCTTAGTTTCCTGCCTAAACATTAAGAAGCAAGAAGAAAAAATCAATAACTTCATTCATGTCACTACAGGTATGCAGTAGGAATTCTGCATGTTGATTCCATTGTCCCTCCTCATCTGGTAAAACATTTCTCTAACATATTAAGCAGTATTCACTTAAATTCCCATGTCCTTTTGAATGTCTCCTTTGGAGGTGGGCAATATATTATTGAATTTTCTTACTGAAACTCATACTTCAGAATTCACTGAAGTCCAGATATAGTAAAATGATCACTTCCAAAATATCTGAGAAATGCTTTGTGATCCCATATCATCTAAACCTGGTCTTTGCCAGTGAAGTTATTAGACATGACTAATATTTTTTCTAGATTTGGCCATCAATTTATTAGAGCAGGAAGCTAACACACAATATTCCATAAAGCTTATGGCTCTGAATAATCTTGCAGGAATCTGCCATATTATGGTCAATGCAGGGGGCACAGGTTTTACTTTGGGTCATCTTTAGGATCATCGTTTTTAAGTTATTTCACTTCTGCTATGACTAAAAGTCATATTTCTCTCTTAAAACTGCTCTTCAATGGAAGCAGTGGAATGATCAGCCCACAGTGTTTAATGAGTCCTAGTGAGTTTCTTAGAGAAGAACTGGCCCCTGGATATTTATTACCTCTCTTTATCAGCTTCCCATAGCCTGTCATAGATGGTTATTTGCTTAATGTAGGACACATAACGAGTACTAGAAGTGATGCTTTGCAGTCAGCTCAAAACTCAATTAAAATATCCTCTTACAAGTTTTTACCTACATTTGGAGTCCCAAATTCCCTTGATTGCTCCCATCAGAGTTGTATTTTCCTGTATGCGGGAAGGGTGAGAAAAGTCATTTTCATCTTTGTTCTTGATCTATAATTAACTCTCTATATTATATATATAATGGATAGTACTCTGTTGATACATAGTATCTAGAGACTATTGAACTGGATTATTGTAATTATCAATTTTAAAATGTAGTTAGTATATTTTTTCCTTTGTCAAAAAGGCTGATTTTGGATCCACAAATTATTTCTCTTTATAGTGAAATGAATTCCTTTTATATTATAATTTTATAAGTAATACCTATTTTTATAGATTATTTTTATATTTTATTTATATTTAGACAAATATAATGAAAAAGATGAAATTCTACCACTTAGAAATAAAATCCATTAGCATTTTTTTAAAGATTTTATTTATTGATTCATGAGACACACAGAGAGAGAGAGAGAGAGAGAGAGAGAGGCAGAGACACAGGCAGAGAGAGAAGCAGGCTCCATACAGGGAGCCTGACGTGGGTTCAATCCTGGCTCTCCAGGATCAGGAGCTGGGCTGAAGGCAGCGCTAAACCGCTCAGCCACTCAGGCTGTCTGAGCCACCCAGGCTGCCCCCATTAGCATTTTGATACATCTTCTATTGCATATTTGTTTTCAAATACATACAGTCTTCTACACATATGTATGCATACATAAATACAATTAGAGGGAGAGACAGAAACAAGTATTTTTGCTTATCTGTTTTATGAGAAGATAAGTCTTTTTGGTAATGACTGTGAGGTAGTCTATGGTCATGGTTTTGAATGCTTCTGCCAAGGATTGACAACATGTGCCAAGAACGGCATCCTCAGCAAATTCTTTTTACCATTTGGCTTTGATTGTCCATTGGCAAGCTTCTCTTGGTTCTGGCCTTTTCTCAGACACTAATTTTTTAAGCTCCCAAGGGATTCTATGAGCCTTAAATCTCTTTCCAATACAATAATGATGCATTTTTCTTCTTAAATTAATCAGATTGACTTTTTCTTGTTACCAATAAACTTATTTATAATTATTTACTTTATTCTGCTTGTACTTTTTAAATTGGCTTCTGTTCTATTCTGGCTTCTCAGTTTGGAGAACTTCCATCCCTCTAGAATGTAAATACATAAAATTTCTTTTTTCTCATACACACTTCATTTCTCTCTAATTACTATTATTTGCTATCACTAACAGAGCACATAGGTAGCAGCATCCCAAAAATCTATTTCATGTTCAACCCCTCATAAAGAAGTCATGTAGTTTTTATTACCCAAAACAGCCAAACCACAAAATATTTTCTATTATAAAAAAGCCCCAAAAATGAGATATGAAAAGTTATATAGCTACTACATAAGACTCACCATTCAAGATACTTTATATAAATGCCTCCTAATAAGTTTATGTGATAGAAATTATGTTATCTACTTTACAAATAGAACAGGAATGATTTGCTGAGATTCACAGATATATAACAATGCCAGAATATAAACTAGATTTTTTTTACCCTAATTCAATGAAATTTAAATTATATAACATTTTCCCTTAATTTTTTCAATCATATTTAAGTTTGTTTCATCTTACAAGGCACAAGTCAAAATTAAAATAGTATTTGTATAAAGATATAACAAATGGAAATCCTATAGCTCCCTTTCCAATTCACTATTATTATTAGCAGTAAAATCATCAGTGTATATATTACAGGACTAAATATTACATTGGGACCACTTTATTGGCCAAGAAATTTCAGTTCAGAGTTAATGGGGATCAAGACTGGCTGGAGAACTAGTTCTTTGCAACTGTTATGAATTTTAAGACAGTGATATCAAAGCATCAAATCAAGCATGGATCCCTTCAGAGCATAAGAACTTGTATGACTGCACAGGCTGCATATCCATGAAGCCAGCCCTGATTGATAAATTTGTTTCCAGATAAATGTAATTTGGGTTAGTAATTGTACAGATGGAAAATATAGGTCACGAGTTGATAATCAATAAATTTCAATAATAGAATAGGAATCATTATACAGTCCTTTCTACTTTGTATATGGTTGGAATTTTCCATAGAAAAAGAAAGGTTTTGAAAATATTGAACCAAAGGACATTCAGATATATGGAAGATTAACAATGTAGGCATGGATTAAACAGAAAATTTTAAAAACAGTAATTAGAATATGATAAATATGAAAGATAGATGAAAAAGACCTGACATAAAATGTTCACAGGAATAGAACAAAACAAAATATATTTAACAATACAAGAATTATTATTCTTCCATAGGAATATAAAAGAAAGCTTGCCTCAATTATCCTGAAACAGAAATATTTGAAAATGTGGATCAAAAGAATATGTCCTCTGTATGAGGACAGAAAAATTTGCATTTAGGTACATACAGGTGAATCTGCTGAAATATACTAATGAAGAAACCCTAAAGAAATCCACATAGAAAAATTATCAAAGTAATCTAAATAAGAAAAACTGAGGCTGGTCTCACATTTCTTAATAAGGTTTTATGAAGGAAGATTAAATAGACACATCTTCAGCATTCTGGATCAAAGAGAATATTATCCAAGAATTTCTTTCAAGTAAAAGATGACAAGCAGCATTTAGACTTTAAAAATCAAAGGAATACAATACATTTTAGCCCTGCTTGAAAACAAACCTATCTTGATAATAAAAATCTAGCCAATCAAGAAATAAAGTAAAAAAAAAAAAAAACTAGGGAATAGAAGAACTATGGTAAAAAAAAAAAAAAAGATTATGAGCATTGAATTTTTTTAAAGATTTTATTTATTTATTCATGACAGACACAGGGAATGAGAGAGGCAGAGACACAGGCAGAGGGAGAACCAGGCTCTATGCAGGGAGCCTGACATAGGTCTTGATCCTGGGACTCCAGGATCATACCTCATGCTGAAGGTGGCGCCAAACCGCTGGGCCATTGGGGCTGCCCATGAGCAGTGAATTTTAAAATATAGAATAAAGGTTTTAAAAAACCTATACATTATACTTACAAATATAGTCAAAATCTTGGTAACACTGAAAATATTTTTATTTTTTTAATGTTCTTTATTGGAGTATAATTTGCCAACATATGGCATCACACCCAGTGCTCATCCCATCAAATGCCCCCTTCAGTGCCTGTTACCCAGTCACCCCCACCACCCGCCCACCTCCCTTTCCACCACCCCTTGTTCTTTCCCAGAGATAGGAGTCTCTCATGTTCTGTCTCCCTCTCTGATATTCCCCACTCATTTTCTCTCCTTTTCCCTTTATCCCCTTTCACTATTTTTTATATTCCCCAAATGAATGAGACCATATAATGTTTGCCCTTCTTCGATTGACTTATCTCCCTCAGCATAATACCCTCTGGTTCCATCCACATCGCAGCAAATGGTGGGTATTTGTCGTTTCTAATGGCTGAGTAATATTCCATTGTATACATAGACCACAGCTTCTTTATCCCTTCATCTTTCAACGGACACCGAGGCTCCTTCCACAGTTTGGCTATTGTGGACATTGCTGCTATAAACATCGGGGTGCAGGTGTCCCGGCGTTTCATTGCATCTGTATCTTTGGGGTAAATCCTCAACAGTGCAATTGCTGGGTTATAGGGCAGTTCTATTTTTAACTCTTTGAAGAACCTCCACACAGTTTTCCAGAGTGTCTGCACCCGTTCACATTCCAACCAATAGTACAAGAAGGTTCCCCTTTCTCCACATCCTCTCCAACATTTGTTGTTTCCTGTCTTGTTAATTTTCCCCATTTTCACTGGTGTAAGGTAGTATCTCGCTGGGGTTTGGATTTGTATTTGCCTGACGGCAAGTGATGCAGAGCATTTTCTCATGTGCTTGTTGGCCATGTCTATGTCTTCCTCTGTGAGATTTCTATTCATGTCTTCTGCCCATTTCATGATTAGATTGTTTGTTTCTTTGCTGTTGAGTGTAATAAGTTCTTTATAGATCTTGGATACTAGCCCTTTATCTGATAGGTCATTTGCAAATATCTTCTCCCATTCTGTAGGTTGTCCTTTAGTTTTGTTGACTGTTTCTTTTGCTGTGCAAAGCTTCTTATCTTGATGATGTCCCAATTATTCATTTTTGCTTTTTTTTCTCTTGCCTTCATGGATGTATCTTGCAAGACGTTGCTGTGGCCAAGTTCAAAAAGGGTGTTGACTGAGTTCTCTTCTAGGATTTTGATGGAATATTGTCTCACATTAGGTCTTTCATCCATTTTGAGTTTATCTTTGTGTAAGGTGTAAGAAAATGATTGTTTCATTCTTCTGCATGTGGATGTTCAATTTTCCCAGCACCATTTATTGAAGAGACTGTCTTTTTTCCAGTGGATAGTCTTTCCTCCTTTGTTAAATATTAGTTGGCCATAAAGTTGAGGGTCCACTTCTGGATTCTCTATTCTGTTCCATTGATCTATGTGTCTGCTTTTGTGCCAGTACCACACTGTCTTGATGACCACAGCTTTGTAGTACAACATGAAATCCGGCATTGTGATGCCCCCAGCTATGGTTTTCATTTTAATATTCCCCTGGCTATTCGGGTTCTTTTCTCTTTCCACACAAATCTTAAGATGATTTGTTCCAACTCTCTGAAGAAAGTCCATGGTATTTTGATAGGGATTGCATTAAATGTATAAATTGCCCTGGGTAGCATTGACATTTTCACGATATTAATTCTTCCAATCCATGAGCATTGAATGTTTTTCCATATCTTTGTGTCTTCTTCAATTTCTTTCAGAAGTGTTCTGTATTTTTTAGGGTATAGATCCTTTACCTCTTTGGTTAGGTTTATTCCTAGGTATCTTATGCTTTTGGGTGCAATTGTCAATGGGATTGACTCCTTAATTTCTCTTTCTTCAGTCTCATTGTTAGTGTATACAAATGCCACTGACTTCTGGGCATTGATTTTGTATCCTGCCACACTGCCACATGGCTGTATGAGTTCTAGCAATCTTGGGGTGGAGTCTTTTGGGTTTTCTATGTACAGTATCATGTCATAGGCGAAGAGGGAGAGTTTGACTTCTTCTTTGGCAATTTGAATGCCTTTTATTTCTTTTTGTTGCCTGATTGCTGAGGCTAGGACTTCTGGTACTATGTTGAATAGCAGAGGTGAGAGTGGACATCCTTGTCTTGTTCCTTATCTTAAGGGAAAGCCTCCCAGTATTTCCCCATTGAGAATGATATTTTCTGTGGGCTTTTCATAGATGGCTTTTCAGATGTTGAGGAATGTTCCCTCTATACCTACACTCTAAAGAGTTTTGATCAGGAATGGATGCTGTATTTTGTAAAATGCTTTCTCTGCATTATTGAGAGGATCATATGGTGCTTGTTTTTTATCTTGCTGATATGATCAATCACACTGATTGCTTTACGAGTATTGAACCAGCCTTGCATCCCAGGGATAAATCCCACTTGGTCATGGTGAATAATCTTCCTAATGTATTATTGTATCCTATTGGCTAGCATCTTGTTGAGAATTTTTGCATCCATGTTCATCAGGGGTATTGGTCTATAATTCTCCTTTTTGGTGGGGTCTTTGTCTGGTTTTGGAATTAAGGTGATGCTGGCCTCATAGAACGAGTTTGGAAGTATTCCATCTCTCTCTATCTTTCCAAACAGCTTTAGTAGAATAGGTATGGTTTCTTCTTTAAACGTTTGATAGAGTTCCCCAGGGAAGCCATCTGGTCCTGGACTCTTGTGTTTTGGGAGATTTTTGATGACTGCTTCAATTTCCTCCCTGGTTATTGGCCTGTTCAGGTTTTCTATTTCTTCCTGTTCCAGTTTTGGTAGTTTGTGTCTTTCCAGAAATGTGTCCATTTCTTCTAGACTGCCTAATTTGTTGGCATATAGCTGCTCATAATAAGTTTTTAAGATTATTTTTATTTCCTTGGTATTGGTGGTGATCTCTCCTTTCTCATTTATGATTTTATTAATTTGAGTCTTCTCTCTCTTCTTTTTAATAAGGCTGGCTAATGGCTTATCTATCTTATTAATTCTTTCAAAGAACCAGCTCCGGGTTTTGTCAATCTGTTCCACAGTTTTTCTGGTCTGTATTTCATTGAGTTCTTCTCGAATCTTTATGAAGCCTCTTTTTCTGCTGGGTGTAGGATCTATTTGCTGTTTTTTTTCCAGCTCCTTTAGGTGCAAAGTTAGCTTTTGCATTTGAGTTCTTTACAAGTTTTGGATGGCTGCTTGTTTTGTGATGTATTTCCCCCTCAGGACTCCTTTTGCTGCATCCCAAATATTTTGAATGGTTGTATCTTCATTCTCATTAGTTTCCATGAATTTTTTTAATCTTCCCTAATTTCCTGGTTGACCCTTTAATCTTTTAGCAGGATGGTCGTTAACCTCCACGTGTTTGAAATCCTTCCAAACTACTTCTTGTGACTTAGTTCTTATTTCAAAGCATTATGGTCTGAAAATATGCAGGGTACGATCCCAATCTTTTGGTATCAGTTAAGACCTGATTTGTGACCCAGTATGTGGTCTATTCTGAAGAAAGTTCCATGAGCACTTGAGAAGAATGTGTATTCATTTGCATTCGGATGTAAAGTTCTGTAGATATCTGTGAAATCCATCTGGTTCAGTGTATCATTTAAAGCTCTTGTTTCTTTGGAGATGTTGTGCTTAGAATATCTGTCGATTATAGAAAGCGCTACATTCAAGTCACCTAGTATGAGTGTATTATTATCTAAGTATGTCTTAACTTTGGTTATTAATTGATTGATATACTTGTCGGCTCCCACATTCGGGGCATAAATATTGATGATTGTTTTTTTCTGTCTTCCTACCTTGATAGAAGCGTGAACTCTTCTTCTCAACAGCATTACAGCTGTTGTCTCTTTAAATCTCAGATGAATTCGTAGGTTTTTTCAGGATGATTTGAAAGTTATCTAGGTAATTTGGTGGGGACAGGTGACTTGGGGACCCTACTTTTCCACCATCTTGCCCCCTCCTCCTGAAAATATTTTTAAATAAACAATCAGTACTTATAGTTTATGTGAGTTGGGCAAAATGCATATAAGACCATATTTCATTGCAGGAAGTGAATACCCTAAATGTATAAAACTAAAATTTGTCACAGAAAAAAACTCATATGATAACACATTTTTTTCATGATTTCATGTTAAAGATATCTTTTTTAAGGTAATATATTTGTTTTTGAAGGAACATTTATCTAAAACTCAGTAATTCCTCCAGATTTACTTTTATTTCTGCTGTTTCTGAGAAATTCAAATAGAAATGTATTTCATAGTTTAGTTGCAATAGGCATATTGAGAAATATTCCATTTGAGAACAACGATTCCTGCCAAACTTACTCTCTCTCCACTTTTCTATCAGTCTAACAACCATCTCTGCATACCTATAAAGAGTTGATTGGGATGATATTCACTAAATATTGTCAAAGGTTAGTTCTAGAAGGTGGAATATTCAATGTCAATGCTAGTTCATTTTCTGTATCTTTGGCTCTTTTAAAAGATTTATCTATCATTTACATTTTTTCTTAAAATTAAGATCCAGACATTTAAAATACTGTTACTGAAAATATATGTTTTGATTTGGCTGTTATTAATTTCAGATGCTGTTTTTATATATAAAAATTAGTATTATAATATTTAATATGTTTGATGTGTTGACTGAGCTGTTTTTCTTTCTTTTGTCTTTTTAATTTCACCTGTCTTTTAATGGTATATATCTGACATTCTTCATTGGTGCTTGTTACAAAGACATTTTATCATTTCTACCTTCTTCTTTCTAAACCTGGCCTTCTCATTCCTCATAGCCACTCACTGCTATTAATCAGTTGCATTTTATTATAAAGTTTGGAGTTTTCTGATTTCCATATTTTTAGTTTTTATTTAAATTGCCATCACCTATTTAACCCATTCCCCCAGCCCACCTCCTCTCAGGAAGTCATCAGTTTGTTCTCTACAGTTAAGAGTATGTTTCTTGGTTTGCCTCTTTCTTTTGTTTTCCCCTCAATGATCATTTGCTTTGTCACCTAAGTTCCACATATGAGTGAAATCATTGGTATTTTTTTTCTGACTTATTTTTCTTAGTATAATGCTCTCTAGAAAAAATAAATTCAAAATGTATTAAAGACCTACATGTTAGACAGATTACCATTAAAATCATAGAGGAGAACACAGGTAATAATCTCTTTAACATTGGCCATAGAAACTTTTTACTAGTTATGTCTCCTGAAGCAAGGAAGAAAAGTAAAACTGAACTATTTGGACTTCATCAAACTAAAAAGCTTCTGCCTAGCAAAGGAAGCAATCAACAAAACTTCAGGGAAGCTTTTGGAATGGGAGAAAATATTTGCAAATGATATATTTGATAAAGGGTTAGTATCCAAAATATATAAAGAAGTTAGTACCCAAAAAACTAATAATCCAGTTTTTAAAAATGGGTGAAAGACACAAATAAACATTTTTTTGTTTAAGAAGACATCCAGATGGCTAATAGTCACATGAAAAGATGCTCAACATTATTCATCATCAGGAAAAAAAAATCAAAACCAGGATGAGGTAGGTAGCACCTCACACTTATCAGAATGACTAAAATTAACAACACAGGAAACAACAGATTTTGGTGAGGATGTGGAGAAGGGGGATATCTCTTGCCCTGTTGGTGGGAAATGGTATGGAGGCTTTTCAGAAAGTAAAAAATAGAACCTCCCTATGATCCACCAATTGCACTACTAGATGTTTACCCAAAGGATTAAAAATACAGATTCAAAGAGGTACAGGCACCCCAATGTTCATAGCATCATTATCAACAATAGCCAAATTATGGGTAGAACCCAAAGGTCCATTGACTGTTGAGTGGATAAAGAAGGTGTGATACATATGTACAATGGAATATTACTCAGCTATAAAAAAATAAAATCTTTTGCCATTTGATTTATCTGAGCGTTGGTTTTCTCTCCTTTGTTGATAGATGTAGGTTGTCAGTCATGACTTGAATTCTGCCCCCTCTTCTAACTCTGGCATACATCTTTAACTCTAAAAGGAATGGAACAAACAATCCCTCAATTGCAATAAAAATTTAAATTTAAATTTAAATTGTGGATTTGTAGTGATACTATATATCACTACATATGATCATCACATATGATTCTGTTTTTAGAGACAGACAATAATATCAAATTTTCACAATCATTTTTATTCTTATAGATATATTCTCAGGACACATTATCATTAGATATGTTATAAAAAGACTGTAAAAATCTGCCATTATTTCCCATCCCAAACTCACATTTTATCACTTATCTTGTATTTGCAAGACCTACTAAATACGTGCTCTCTGGTAAGTCTCCATCCCAGGAACAAAATATATTTAAAAATATTATCAGAGTGTGACAAGTGTAGCACAGCAAAAACATCAAAACTAAAAACTGAGAGAGGAGACATTAAGTGCAGACTTTACTATTTCTAGTTTTGTGGAATTATCCAGTTATTTACCTGGCATTTATATTAATCCTAACTAAATTCTGTTAATGGTAAGACAATCTGTTGGGGAAAGAGGGGTTGGTGTATTTAAATTAGCCTTAAAGCCCATCTCCTGCTTCTGGTCTCCTGTTCTTCTGGTCTTCTTCTCATCATGTATGTGGCAATTGATACTCAGGTCCCTGAACATATTCTTTAGCTGTGCTATTCTGGATACATCATTCCCATATGCTCTTTGTTCTTTTTTCTATTCTAATTTAAAATACTTGAATGTGACTTTAATCCTATTCTTAATTCATAGGCACTTGTTCCTGATTCACGTGCTGAATTTAGTGTAATCCTTGGTCACTTCCTAATTCTACTTTTGGCCATGATTTATGTTCTTAGTTTCACAATTATCTGTATCAATTATGGTCAATTGAAAGTTTGTCAGGAGAAAACTGACTTGCAAATTTCAATTATTATATTCTTGTATTGAAAAAAATTTTTCTCCCCTGTATATCCTGTTAGACCTCTTGATTGATGTTGATATTTAATATGAATTTGATATATTTGACATATTAAAAATGAATTAAACATACAGTTAATCAAAAGAGGCCAATAGACCAAAGGCAGGGAGAACTGCAAATACTTCTGTGTCCATTAATATTCAGGAAAGTGAAATGAGAACAGAGTCAACTTGAGGCCATATGCTGCTGCTGAGACACCACTTTGAATCCCTTGCAGAGACAAAACTGTATTGATGTCAGGCAAAATCTCTTTGCATTTATTTTCTCAGAGCACCGAGCCAAGAGAAATGAAAGTATTCTAATCCAAGGGCTCTATCAGGAATGAATTATTCATTGTACATACTGATTAATTTATGGTTATTATAAATCATAGGTACATGTTCTCATAGTAACATTTGATTGGTGTGATGATCTGCAAGATGGAGCTCCTCTAATTCATGTGTTTAATAACTGTCCTTGATTAAATGAAGATTAATTTTTATGAGGTAAAGGAAGTAAATATGATCAGAAGCAAACTCCCAAAACACTAAGGAAGCTTTATTTTTAAAAAGAAACATGAAGGTATTTGGAGAACTGAGACTCAACCCTATAAATTCATTCAGACATTATTACTGAATATATATGAGATTGTCTGAAGTCACAATAGCATATAGCACAAATTTTACAGGTAATTGTAATGTGCAGTTTGTTTTAGAAACCATAATATATTTGTTCAATCATTCTAATTAAAATTAATGAATTGATATGTTTCCACGCAATATTGGGTGGGATAATTCATGTGCAAAATCTATATGGTATAGATGGCTAAAGCAAAACTGATAAAAGGAAGTACATACCTTTAAGGTTACAGATAATTTTCCACTGCAAAATATTGACAAAATGAACAAAATCCATCATTTGGTCAGTGACCTATGGTAGTACTTTCATGCCTTAGCTTACTAGGCCTGTCTTAACAAAGTACCACACACTTAAAAACAGAAATTTATTTGTGTACAATTCTGGAGGCTCAAAATTTGAAATCAAGTTAGCAGTAGAATCTGAAGACTTTCTCCTTGTTTGTCAGTGAATATCTATTCCCCAAGTCTTCACATGGTCTTTCCTCAGTATGTGTATCTAAATGTTCTCTTCTTTTAAGGACAGAAGTCATATTAGATTGGGATCCACTCCAAGACCTCATTTTAACTTAATTACCTTTAAAAAAATTACGTTTTTAAAGACCCTATATTTATGTACAGTCCCATTCTGAGGTACTGGGGTTTAGAACTTCAACATATGAATTTTGAAGGAACACAATTCAGTCCCTCACACTCTTTTTACCAAAAGCCTTTATTTTCTTTTAATAATATCTTATTTATTTAGAAAGGACCTGGGTTTGCTTATATGAAAATAACTAAACTCTAGTTTGGAAAAAATGAAAAATCAATTGGATTCTGACTTTTTTTAAATAGTAGGATTACTTTGGAGTAAGAAAAATAGATGCGTGAATTACTAAGTCACGCTAATTTTAAAATATAAGATCATAAGAGGTAGAGACATTTTGCTAAGATTTTATTATTTTAAGAATAGACTTTTATAGGAGTGCATCATGTGTAAGTGATATTTACCAGATTTCTAAGAATTTTAGTATTTTTCTGGGTAGCTAAAGAAGAAGAACTTTGAAGACCAGGTAAACAAGCTGTGCAAATGAAGAAATAGTAGAGAAAGAGTTTTGACAAATTGCAATATACATTATGCAATTGGAGAAGTATCAACAAATGAGGCCAAGATAGCTTTACATGTAAAACATTTCAAAATAATTATGCTGAGTAAAAAATAAAAGCCAAACAACAAGAAAAATATCTATTCTATTATTTGATTTTATAAAATTCTAGAAAATGCAAACTTATTTATAAGTAATGAGGAAATTGGTGGAGGTTCACACACATAGTTTCTTGGTTATGATGAGGTTTCACAAATATTTACATATGTTAAAACTCATTAAACTGTTCACTTTAAGTAAGGGCAGTTTTGCACATGTTCAATATATACCAACAAAGCTGTTAAAAAATAATTATAATGACACGCAAATTCGTGAAGCGTTCCATATTTTTGAAAAAAAAATAATAATAATTATAGAGGGAAGGTGGTTAGGGAGCTACCATTAAAAATGATATCATATGTATGATATTTACAGATGTGCCATTAAGTTGGGAAAGTTCTCTACTATTTTAGTTTGCTGAACTTTTTGCAAGAATTGATGTTAGATTTTGTTAAATTATTTTTCTGCACAAATTGAATGTTTTTATTAATTAGTATATTAATATGGGAATACACATTGATTAATCATTTACCTTTAGAGCAGTTTTAGCTTCATAGTAAAATTAAGGGGGAAGGTATTGCCAAATAACCTCTACCTCCACACAGACATAGCCTCCCTCATGCTCAATATCTTCATCAGAGTGCAACTGCTGAGTGTACATTGACATCATAATCGCCCAAAGTCCATAGCTTACATTATGGTTCACTCTTGGCATTTTATATTATATGGGTTTGGACAAATGCATGATAAAATGCACTTATCACTATACTATTATACAGAGTATTTTCACTTTCCTAAAATTTTTCTATGCTCCACCTACTAATTTCTCTATCCCAATTCCCAGTGCTGACAACCACTGGCCCTTTTTATTATCTCCATAGTTTGGCCTTTTCTAGAATGTCATATAGTTGGAATAATACAGTGTGTAGCCTTTTCAGAATGGCTTCTTTCAGTTAGTAATATATATTTAAGATTTTTCCATCTCTTTTCATAATTTGATAACTCACTTCTTTTTAGTGCTGAATAATATTCCATTGTCTAAATATACTACATTTATATAGCCATTCGCCTACTGAAGGACATTTTGGTTGCTACCAAGTTTGGCAATTATGAAGAAGGCTGCTATGAATATCTATGTAAAAGTTTTCTCTAAGCATCAATTCCTTTGGGTAAATTCCAAAAAGTGTGATTGCCAAAACATATGGTAGAAGTATGTTTAGTTTTGTAAGAAACTACAAAACTGCCTTTCAAACTTGGTTTCCCACTTTGGATTCCTGTCATAAATAACTGAGTGTTCCTGTTGCACATCCTTGCCAGCATTTGGTGTTGTCAGTGTTTCATATTTTGGCTACTCTAATAGGTGTGTAGATGTATCTTTGTTTTAATTTACATTTCCTGATCTGATGTATATGAATCATGCTCTTGATATTTTATCTGAAAAGTCATTACCATACCCATGATCATCTGAGTTTTTTTTTTTCTTATGTTATTTTCTAGAATTTTTATGTTTTTACATTTTTATTTAAATCTAGGATGAGGACAGCCCCAGTGGCACAGCGGTTTGGTGCTTCCTGTAGCCTGGGGTGTGATCCTGGAGACCTGGGATCCAGTCCCACATTGGGCTCCCTGCATGGAGCCTGCTTCTCCCTCTGTGTCTCTGCTTCTCTCTCTCTGTGTGTCTATGAATAAATAAATAAAATCTTAAAAGAATAAATCTAGGACGATTAGAAGTTACTTTTGGGGGGTATCTGGATGGTTCAGTGGTTGAGCATCTGCCTTTGGCTCAAGTGATGAACCCAGGGTCCTGGGATCGAGTCTTGCATTGAGCTCCCCAAGGGGAGCCTGCATCTCTCTCTGCCTCTCTCTCTGTGTCTCTAATGAAAAAATAAATAAAATCTTAAAAAAGAAATAAAGTTAAATTTTGAGGGTGCCTGGATGGCTCAGTTGGTTAAGGGTCTGACACTTGGTTTGGGTTCAGGTTATGATCTCAGGGTTGTGAAATCAAGCCCCACATTGGGATCCACACTTAAAGCAGAGTCTGGTTGAGATTATTCCTCCCTCTTGGCTCCTCCCCCTCACTCATGTGCACTCTCTCGAAAAAAAAATAAAATCTTTTAAAATAAATAAATAGTGTTAATTTTTTAAAAGTTATAAGCTTTATATCTGGATTATTATTATTTTTTTTACATGTGGACATCCAGTTGTTCCAGCACCATTTGTTGAAAAGACTATCAACATTGGGGAATCTTCTTTAAATATAGTAATTTTAGTATTTTAATTAATCATTTGTTATCTTTGTCAGGTTTTTAGTTTGTAGGTCATTGAAAGATTGCATATTACAAATAAGTTGCATTTGTATATATAAACCAAACCCTTGATAAAATGATATAATTGTTCAACTATAAATGAAAGTAACCTAAAGAATCATTTAAAAAAATGTAGAGGATGATGATTACAAATGATCACTAAACAGAGGGTGGTCTATGTGACAGTGAGGGGGTGGTGATCAAAGGGAGCTTAATATTAATATTATATTCACTTTCCAAGGCAATTGAAAGGTAACTGGAGGTAATCTAGAGAGTTTAATTTGCAGAAATTGGTACATACTGAGAAATTCAGAAATTGTTTATCATGACATTTCTGTATATTCATCCCACTAATTATTTCTTCATTCAAAAGTGTCTCTCTATCCAAATACTCTTGAGTTTCACTCCATGTTCTGCTTTATCTAAATAAAGCATTAATCTAAAAGAGTTGGAAAGTAATCTTTTACCCTTTTACTAGAATTATTTATTATGAAAACACACAACTATTAGAACAATTTTTTGTCAAATAAATGAAAAAGTTGAAATTTCAGAACTATTGAATGTGTGAGAAGAGAGACTTAGAGAACAGAAAAATGACAAGACAGAAGGCAAGACGCATGAATTAATAATAAAGATCTAGTCAATGCCTGGGCAAAAACAATAAAGCCACATCCTAAAAAGTCAATGATTTTTACCACTTATGTTTGGTCATACATATGAAACTGGGTAAGATAGCTTTAATTATAGACAATAGAATTTTGGGCATCATAATTCCTTTATAATTTTATTATATGTGTCTTTTCTTCCTTTTGCCTTTCTAAGCCATTATCTATGTTACATAATTCATATGAAGCATTCTGTAATTCCTTCAAAGAATTTCTAGGATAATGGCTTTGTTTTCAGAATGAGATTAATAAATTATTCATATTAGGTAATGCCTTTAAAATTAGAATTCAAGTTTTGTGGCTATTTTTAAAATAATATATTTACAAATTTTATTACATTTGTATAAAAATAAATAATAATAAATTATGGGTAATAAGTAATTAATAAGAATGAGTAAGAAAACTCATAATGAATGAAAATCTCATAGGAATGAAACCTTATTAGATATGTTTTAGAATTCAGAAACATGGTGCATATACAGTATACTTCTAAGTATACTGACCAAGAAGGTTAGAGACAATAGCCCATAAGCCAATATCTTTATATTTCCATACGAAAATATGTGAATATTCTTTTTGTAAAATTTAATTAATTTATTTATTTGAGAGAGAGAAAGAGAGAGCTTGAGCCAGGGGAAGGGGCAAAGGGAGAGGGAGAAGCAGAATCCCAGGACCCTGGGATCATCACCTAAGCCAAAGGCACATGCTTAACCAACTAAGGCACCCAGGTACCAAAATATGAGAATATTCTAACCAACTAGCATAGATACAAACTATAAATAATTTCATATATCTTCTGGTCAGGATTTGTAACTAAATGAGACCAGACCAGGTCACATTTTGCTGTCAAATGTTACCAAAGAATTATATTTAAGGCAGTTTGGACTCCATAAATTAAATGTTTTGTGCCAAAACTAAACTAAACCTTGTTATTTTCATGTAAATCTGAGTCCAATTATTTTTATTTATTTCTGAATATGAATTTTTCCACTTACTATGTTCACTCAACTTCTTTGCACTTGTTTCCTTGTCTATTTTAGTTAAATAGTTTAATCCTCATCCCACCAATACTATTCATGCAATAAAATCAATCTAGAAAATAACAATATATGCACCATACTATCCTGACATTTTTATTAATAAGAACAATGGGCTTAAATTTCATTAATAAGATATTATTCAATGATATTCAAGTGCTTTTGAGTCAGGGCTTATTGGATTCTCTAGAGGAAAAGAATCTGTAAACAAAAATTTTCTGTTTGTTTCATGACAATTCAGCATAGTAAATTTGAAGTATGTTGTGTGTGCATGCACATGCATACATGTGTATTCATATGTGTGCTTGGGATTGTGTGGAAAATCTTTGATCATTTGAAACATGGCTTATGTAAAATGCATGTCGTTGAGTTAGAAAATTTTACCTTGCCCATTGTTACAGTTTGGGTTCCCCAAGAAGCAGCTCTGATAAGTTTGCACACAGGATTATGACTGAGAAGCACACAGATTAAATGAGGAAGCTATTTTGGGCCAAAGGTAAGTATTGGGAGGGTAACTCATGTAAGAGCTTTTGGAATAAATGCTTTAATTCTGAAGGTCTGGAATATATGTAGCTTCCAGTCAATGTTAACCCCACTTCTTCAAGGATTAAAGGAGTGTAAAATAGTTTTCTACCAAGTAGTTGGTGGGTCTTTGAACTGGACCTTTTATTAGAGGATTAACATTGGTCTCTGTTCTGGCAGATTCGGCTCTCAGCAATGGCAATAACAAAGGTCAGCCTTAGTGAATGGGAGCCTAGGGCATTAAACCCCTGCTTAGCTTCAATTTCTCTCATCATGGCTGAATCATTCTATCTATTTAGGTATTTAGTGTCTTTTCTGTAGTAAGTGCTTTCTGGGGAGCTTTGGTCTGATACACAAAAATTATCACATTTCAAATCCATTCCTATAGATCCATCCACATGCCATTTTCCCTAATCTCCTTGCTCCAGGATTCCAATCTTTCCCTTTCCAAGATACTAGAAGATTACTAGTCAGCCAATCAAGTTACTTGCTACTCCCCCTTTATATTCTAGACTATGACTAAGTTTTTCTATTTTAAATTTCTTTTTTTATTTTTTAGATTTTTTTCCAGACTCAGGGGTACCCCTGAGTGCCCATTGGGAGAATTTCCCCCTGAACTACTTTTCAGGGCCACTTCTGGGTGGAGCTAATATCTGCAGCCATATACAGAGCTTAGTTGTGTGAGAATGCCAGTAGAACAGTGGTTGATAACATAGGACTCTGGACCACCTGCTTATGTAGTTTCTATGCTTTGGCTTTGTTCACATCTGATGCAAAATATAGGAATTCCATCTTATAATGGATTGCTATTGGTCCAATCTGACCTTATGATTTGGTTGATATGATAGAACTTAGTTTATGAAGGATAATTCTTACCACAATTCCATTTAAAGGTTCCTGAGCCCAGCAACATAACAGAATCTGTTTCTCAAAAACTATGTAAATATTAGTGCATATAACAAGATCCTGACCCATCATCTTAGAGGCCTATCTTGTTATTCTTCTATTTGGGCTTGCCATAAACTCCATGGCATCTTTTCACTTCACAGATATCTATAATACCATTTAATCTACTAGGTCATATGGTCCATGCGACAGAGCCACTTTTACCTTAGCTTGGACCTTCTCTAGAGACCTTTCATACTCTATGTTCCACGTAAAGCTAGTAGTATTTTGTGTCATTTGTCATATGGGTCAAAATAGTACTCTTAAGTGTGGAGTATGTAGTTTCCAAAATCTGGAGAGGCCTACTGGATATTGTTCTTCCTTTTTAATGTTGAGAAGTAAGAGACCCAATAATATGCTTCTTATTTTTAGATAATGTTCTGGATGCCTCAGACCTTGGAAACTGAAATCTTCACTAATGTGGCAGTATCCTGATCTTGATCTATCTTGCACTCTCTGGAGTATATGCATCTTACCAAGGACTCCAGTAGATTTGTCACTCTTGCTTATCAATCCTCTTAACTTGATATTATTTTTAGAGTATACCACTATGTTCTTGCATATGTCCAACTGTTCCAGGTCCCTTTGGATTGCATTATGACAAAGGACAGAAGATATAATACAACCTTGGGGCAAGAGCATGAAACCGTATATGAACAGATTGTTGTGTGTCTCAAAAAAATGCAAATTATTCATGATCCTCCTTTCAAGTAGGAATGAAAATAAACACATCAGTGGCCACATATCATGTGCTAATGTGTTAATCTGTTCAAACAAAGATATACCTTTGGCATACCACCTGTGATAGGGACCACTGATGTTTTGTATTTGTATTTATATTTGTATTCTGCAGTAATCAATTCCTTCTGAATTTGTCTGTCTTTTGATGGCCCACACTGGTGGATTTAATGCTATTTATAGGTATTTAAAGCTGACACAAATCTCTGTTATTGCTTCAGAATATGGTATGGTTTGGATTTATTTTCTTTGTGCCTGAGAGGGAGGTAGCTTCACAGAGCTATGATAGCTCCTACCCCAGAGACCAAAAAAGCAGTTTAAGATTTTGTCCTTTAATTATATATATATATCCATTTCAATTATACATTTGGCAATCAGAAAATATCATCGGGGACTTTCTAGAATTATTGAATATACTGTGATCACAGATTTGATCACAGATTCAATTTATTACCTAGTCCCCATGTACACCCACTCAACAGAAATTCATAAAATGCTATGGATCCTTTAGCATCAATGTTAATGTGGTTTCTGTTTGGGTGTTCCTCTTTCCTAGGATATGAATACTAAATTAAAAGGCAATATATCTCTTTGAAAAGGATTCATCAAATATTCTTTCTATGGTATTACATGAGCATACCATTACCTGGTATTACATGCATCTTGGGACCAGGATTTTCCTATGCTCAATAGGTTACAGCTCTGAAAACTGGCTCAGATCCACAAATTGGCAAGAAATATGTTTTTGTTTATGATGGCTGTCCATGGTATCCCGATTATAGACTTTCACTATTTCTTTTGAACTATATTCTAGCCAGCTATTCCTCTATTTTGCTGTTAGGATTGCTGTTCTTTTAACTATATCTTTTGCTCTTTACAGGTAAAGATACTGTGATTCAAACTAAACCCTCCTTGCTCATTATAAAACCCTGTCCATCTTTTATTTCTGATGCTGAAGCACTTCCACTTTATTTTTCAAGATTCTGTCAATCCGGTTGTTACCAGAGAGCTCTGTTCTATGATAACATATTGTGCTGTCAGCTGTGGTCTATGGATAGCACCCACTTCTGATATTTTCAGTGTTCATATCACTGTACACATCCAGTACATTCTTTGCTTCCATAAAGAGAGATGTCTTCTGGGACCACTCATCATCATATTCATCTGGTGGATTTTCTGACCTACTTCATCATTCTTATTTCTTTGAATCTTTCTATTCCTTTTCTTCAACATCTCACCTAGTAGATTAGGCATTACTACTTGATACTATGGGCTGCAGCTTTCTCCAAGCTGCTAAGAACCATCCTAACAGTTTGTTATTACAGTTTTCTTGAGTTTCTTACAGGACGTTACTTTCTGTGTCAAGGGAGATGGTTTTCATATTGATAAAATTCCCTTGGTCAGTCTTTATGTTACACTTCTCCAGTCCCATATGTTTTCCCTTGGTTCCTACTGGGACATTTTGACAAGATCCCACAAATCTGTCATAGTATAGCCCTTTTTTTCTTAGCAAACCCAGAGTTTATCTGGCTATTTTATGTTGTGAATTAGTCCTTGTCATTGGTCTGAAAAACAAGAGGAAGGCTATAAGAATATTGGAGGGAAACATTTTTGCCTGGAGTGGCAGAGGCATCTGTAGCATCTTCTTGGAAGCTGGAACCATGTCTTTAACAAGGAGGAAACCTTAATTTTTTTTAATGCAATGACACAGATTTCCTGATCCCATGCCTAATAATTTCCACACCCTTTCCCATTTACAAAAATGGGAAATCCTGAGTTTTATATCACATAATCTTCAGTATGGAGAGTTCAACTTTCTCTGGAGCAACACAATCCTTAGAATCAAGTGCTGGCCCTGATCTGAAGCTTTTTTCCGACCTCTGATAGCAGGAGATGTGATTCTCTTCTTTATACCAAGGAGACCTTCTGTTTTTATTATTTCTCTTCCTTTCATAGTATTTTTTCCCTTCTAATTCATCATTAATACCCAGTGAGGTTCACTGGGCTCTATAGTCTTTATAATGATTGTTTCTTTAGTATTTCTCAAATGCCTGTATCAGGGGCATTCTCTTCTACTAATGGTTCATTTCCAGAAAAATTTTAAGATTGCACCTAGTGCACATGGTAAAGATTGTGTGTTCTCTAACAACCAAGATTAGGGTTTTTGTTACCAGGTAGCTGGTGGATAATCCAATTCCAAAATCCTATTCTTTGGTCTGCTTTCTTGAAACACTTCTGGTACCAAATATTGCAGTTTAGATCTCCTTTTCAGGAGAAGCACTGTGAGAGGTAGATACATATATAACATTTATTGGAGAATGATCTCAGGTTCAATACCAGTGGGGGAAGAAATGGGTAGGATTCTGCAGAGGGAAAAATTGATCTATGATCTTGAATTGAGGTGACTCTACACTTGTCTGTACTTGGGGCTAGTCTCATATTCAACAGTCATGGGAATGGGAGATATCCTTG
Source organism: Canis lupus baileyi (assembly GCF_048164855.1). Lineage (NCBI taxonomy): Eukaryota > Metazoa > Chordata > Mammalia > Carnivora > Canidae > Canis > Canis lupus. Next base: position 23,627,755 of record NC_132861.1, on the reverse strand, counting down.
GATGAGAAAACTTTCTTCACCATATGGGAAGTCTCAGAGAGGAATTTTGGGTGAGAATAGTTAACCACCAGCACTCCTGGAGATCAGGAAATGAGTACCTAAATCCTGAGTAAAGGAAAACTTGGTGAAGTGTTGTAAATTTAAAATCTAGAAACAACATGAATGCACATCAGTCAAGGAATATATAGATAATATAGAGCAATAGACAATAATAGACAACAGTTAAAATCAACTAAGTCTTCAGATAGTAATGTGGGTGTTTCTCAAAAAAGTTAAAATTGGATACCAAAAATCACATACAGAATGACACATACATGTATTATTTACCTAAATAAAAAAATCTAGGCTTTTCATATATATAACCAAGTGTTATGAAAATTTAAAATCCACTAAAATGATCAAAATAAAATTTTTGACAGCCTTAACATTGGGAGGCAAAGAGGGACATTAAACTGGAGAGGAACTCACAGACAGCAGCAAGTTTCTCTGAACATTTTCATTCCATTTGTATGAAAATATGAAGCTAGATATTGATAGTACAAACATGTGAACTCTGGTCTCTCTAATTGCAAGGTGAATGTCCTTACTACAACAGGTTTTTTTTTTTTTTAAGATTTATTTATTTATTCATGAGAAACATGGAGAGACAGACAGAGACATATGCAGAGGGAGAAGCAGGCTCCCTGCAGGGAGCCCAATGCAGGACTCCATCCCGGACCCAGGATCATGCCCTGAGATGAAGGCAGATGCTCAACCGCTGAGCCACCAGGTGTCCCTACAACGGTGTGTAGTAGCCTTTTTTCTAAGCATTATCTACTTATCCCAAAAGATTCCTATCCTAATTTTCTCTTCATCCCCATGACTACCAGCTGAATTCACATCTTACGATGTTTGCCAAAATGATAGAATGGTATCCATGTCTACTGGCTACCTCCTTCAATCTATCTTACACCATTAATATGAAAGTAATAATATTCCCTAAATACACCCAGTAATAATATCACTACCCTGTTAAAACTTACTGATTGCTCCTGTTGCCTAATAAATTGTGTACAAAAACCCAGAGAAATAGAAAATATAAGAAAATAGATGGTAAGAAAGGATCTGGGATATCAAGCACCCCACAAAAGGACCCCAGAAGTGGAAAAGAGAGGATTTTTTTCCACATAAATAGCATCTTTAATTGTGTTATGCCTATTTATTTCTAAGAGAGATAGAAATCAGCTGTCACCTAGAAGACAGAACTGGAGAGCAAGCTTCACATTTTGAAACATAGGAGACAAAACTTTGAAGACTTTGAGGTTACATAGAAGATTCAGTAGAATAAATAGTAAGATTGATGGTATACAAACCATAGGATTATGTTTTATCTTAGTCAATAAGAGATGGCATAGAAGCAGAAACTTATATTGATATATGTAGTTTTATTTTTTATTTTTTATTTTTTTTAAATTTATTTTTTATTGGTGTTCAATTTACCAACATACAGAATAACCCCCAGTGCCCGTCACCCATTCACTCCCACCCCCCGCCCTCCTCCCCTTCTACCACCCCTAGGTTGTTTCCCAGAGTTAGGAGTCTTTATGTTCTGTCTCCCTTTCTGATATTTCCCACACATTTCTTCTCCCTTCCCTTATATTCCCTTTCACTATTATTTATATTCTCCAAATGAATGAGAACATATGTTTGTCCTTCTCCGACTGACTTACTTCACTCAGCATAATACCCTCCAGTTCCATCCACGTTGAAGCAAATGGTGGGTATTTGTCATTTCTAATAGCTGAGTAATATTCCATTGTATACAGAAACCACATCTTCTTTATCCATTCATCTTTCGATGGACACCGAGGCTCCTTCCACAGTTTGGCTATTGTGGACATTGCTGCTAGAAACATCAGGGTGCAGGTGTCCCGGCGTTTCATTACATCTGTATCTTTGGGGTAAATCCCCAACAGTGCAATTGCTGGGTCGTAGGGCAGGTCTATTTTTCACTCTTTGAGGAACCTCCACACAGTTTTCCAGAGTGGCTACACCCGTTCACATTCCCACCAACAGTGTAAGAGGGTTCCCTTTTCTCCGCATCCTCTCCAACATTTGTGGATCCCTGCCTTGTTAATTTTCCCCATTCTCACTGGTGTGAGGTAGTATCTCATCGTGGTTTTGATTTGTATTTCCCTGATGGCAAGTGATGCAGAGCATTTTCTCATGTGCATGTTGGCTATGTCTATGTCTTCCTCTGTGAGATTTCTGTTCATGTCTTTTGCCCATTTCATGATTGGATTGTTTGTTTCTTTGGTGTTGAGTTTAATAAGTTCTTTATAGATCTTGGAAAGTAACCCTTTATGTGATAGGTCATTTGCAAATCTCTTCTCCCATTCTGTAGGTTGTCTTTTAGTTTTGTTGACTGTATCCTTTGCTGTGCAAAAGCTTCTTATCTTGATGAAGTCCCAATAGTTCATTTTTGCTTTTGTTTCTTTTGCCTTCGTGGATGTATCTTGCAAGAAGTTACTGTGGCCGAGTTCAAAAAGGGTGTTGCCTGTGTTCTCCTCTAGGATTTTGATGGAATCTTGTCTCACATTTAGATCTTTCATCCATTTTGAGTTTATCTTTGTGTATGGTGCAAGAGAGTGGTCTAGTTTCATTCTTCTGTATGTGGATGTCCAATTTTCCCAGCACCATTTATTGAAGAGAGTGTCTTTCTTCCAATGGATAGTCTTTCCTCCTTTATCAAATATTAGTTGACCATAAAGTTGAGGGTCCACTTCTGGGTTCTCTATTCTGTTCCATTGATCTATGTGTCTGTTTTTGTGCCAGTACCACACTGTCTTGATGACCACAGCTTTGTAGTACAACCTGAAATCTGGCATTGTGATGCCCCCAGATATGGTTTTCTTTTTTAAAATTCCCCTGGCTATTCGGGGTCTTTTCTGATTCCACACATATCTTAAAATAGTTTGTTCTAACTCTCTGAAGAAAGTCCATGGTATTTTGATAGGGATTGCATTAAACGTGTAAATTGCCCTGGGTAACTTTGACGTTTTCACTATATTAATTCTGCCAATCCATGAACATGGAATGTTTTTCCATCTCTTTGTGTCTTCCTCAATTTCTTTCAGAAGTGTTCTATAGTTTTTAGGGTATAGATCCCTTACCTCTTTGGTTAGGTTTATTCCTAGGTATCTTACTTTTGGGTGCAATTTAAATGGGATTGACTCCTTAATTTCTCTTTCTTCAGTCTCATTGTTAGTGTATAGAAATGCCACTGATTTCTGGGCATTGATTTTGTATCCTGCCATGCTACCAAATTGCTGTATGAGTTCTAGCAATCTTGGGGTGTAGGCTTTTGGGTTTTCTATGTAGAGTATCGTGTCATCGGCGAAGAGGGAGAGTTTGACTTCTTCTTTGTCAATTTTAATGCCTTTAATGTCTTTTTGCTGTCTGATTGCTGAGGCTAGGACTTCCAGTACTATGTTGAAAAGCAGTGGTGAGAGTGGACATCCCTGTCTTGTTCCTGATCTTAGGGGAAAGGCTCCCACTGCTTCCCCATTGAGAATGACATTTGCTGTGGGCTTTCCGTAGATGGCTTTTCAGATGTTGAGGAATGTTCCCTCTATCCCTACACTCTGAAGAGTTTTGATCAGAAATGGATGCTGTATTTTGCCAAATGCTTTCTCTGCATCTAATGAGAGATCATATGGTTCTTGGTTTTTCTCTTGCTGATATATATGTAGTTATAAATATGTATATTTATATATGTAGTTTGAAATTTAAGTGGTGGCCAATGAAAAAGCTGAGAATAGTATAACTATTTTGGGAAAAAGGAGGAGGAGAGACACAGAGTTAAATCTCACCTATGATAGACTAGATCAAAAGTATAAAAATCAGCATATAGAAGTACAAGTATATTATTCACAGGTATAGGAATAAAAATTAGAATAATTAAGCCAAGTAAATGATCATGTATTTGGCCTAGAAAAGGACATTTAGCAGTGGAAAGATTTGGGGAAAGAAATGTTTCTCAATCTAGAATTTTCTAAATTATGTATATACATTTCCTTGATAATGAAAATACCTGTCACCCAGTTACCAGTTTCCCCTCCTTTTTTTACAGCCCCTTTCAATGTCTCTTATATTCCACACATGAGTGAAACCACATATGGTAACTGTCTTTCTCCAATTGACTTACTTAACTCAGCGTAATACCCTACATTTCCTTCCACATTGATATAAATGATGGGTATTCATCCTTTCTGATGGCTGAGTAATATTCCATTGTGTATATACACCACACCTGCTTTATTCATTCATCTGTTGAAGGACATCTCAGCTCCTTCCACAGTTTGAGTATTGTGGACGTTGTTGTTATGAACATTGCAGTGCAGGTGTTCTGTCATTTCACTACATCAGTAATTTTGGGGTAAATATCTAATAGTGAAATTGTGGGGTTGTAGAGTAGCTCTATTTTTAACTTTACGAGGACTCTCCACACTGTATTCCGGAGTGGCTGCACCAGCTTGCATTCCCACCAAGAGTGCAGGAGGGTTTCCTTTTCTTTGCATCCTCACCAACATTTGTTATATCCTGTCTTATGGATTTTACCCATTCTCACTGGTATAAAGTGACATCTTATTGTGGTCTTGATTTGTATTTCCCTGATGGCAAGTGATTTGCTTGTTGGCCATGTGCTTTTCATATGCTTCTTGGCCATATAATAGGTCTTCTTTGGAGAAATGTTTGTTTGTGTCTTTTGTCTGTTTCTTGACTGGATTTTTTTTTGGGGGGGGGGGCAGGAGGGCAGGAGTGTTGAGCTTGATAAGTTTTATATAGATCTTGGAAACTAGCCCTTTACCTGATATGTCATTTGCAAACATCTTCTCCCATTCTGTAGGTTGCCTTTTAGTTTCATTAACAGTTTGCTGTGCATAAATGTTATATCTAGAAGAAGTCCCAATAGTTCATTTTTGCTTTTGTTTCCCTTTCCTTTACAGACATGTCTTCTAAGAAGCTACTGCAGCTGCAGCTGAGTTCAAAAAAGTTGCTGCCTGTGCTCTCCTCTAGGATTTTGATGGATTCTTATCTCACATTTAGACCCATTTGGAGTTTATCTTTCTGCATGGTGTAAGAGAATGGTCTTGTTTCATTCTTCTGCATGTGGCTGTCCAATTTTCCCAACACTGTTATTGAAGAGACTTTTTTTTCCATTGGGTATTTTTTCCTGCTTTGTTGATGATTACTATATGTTGGCAAATTGAATTTAAATTAAAATAAATATTTATTTATTTTAGTGAGAGAGAGAGAGAGTGGGGAAGAGGCAGAGTGAGAAAGAGAGAGAGACTCTCTCAAAGATTGCCCACTGAGCACAGAGCCCCACACACAGGGCTCAGTCTCATGATTCTGAGACCATGACCTGAGCCACACAAAGAGTTGGACTCTTAATTGACTGAACCATGTGTCATTAGAATTAAAAAATTAGATATTAATTTCCCTGAATATGCTATAATAATGATAACCCACCATACAGATGTACACATACATTTTACTCTATTAAATCCAAGTCAGTAAGTAAAGCCAATTTTTTTCCCTCTTATTGTAAGATAAACAAGTATACTGTTTAATCCACTTAAAATGCAGATTATGGACTGTCTAAATATTCAGAAACAAAAATTGATTGAATATATTTTGGTTTTATAACATGATATTTTAAAGAAAAGTTATTTACACTAGAAAGAAATTGAAGAAATCAAATTTATTTAAAGAGTCATTGGTAGCAGAGGAAAAAAAAGGTATGCATAGTAAAAGTACAGAATGAATTTGAATCAGAAAATAACAGAACCCTTGAGACGGAATGTAAAAGCAAAACAAAATTGCTGCAGTTTGGTGACAAAGGAATTATTCAGTTGCTGGACCTATACTGGCTATTAATTGATATTCTAGATCGAGTATGCAGTGCTGTTTGTATGTTCATTCATGTATGTATACAAAGAGGTCTGGAAAGAAGAGGGAGTCAGCTAGTCATGGGGTAAAAATCATCAGAGACGGGCATTGGCAGTGAAAGAAGTTTCTGCAAGAACAATAGGTAAAATGGCTTGAGAGTTGGTAGGAGACGGTAAAATATAAATGGAATTGTTAGAGACTTTGGCAATCCAAATTTGAGTAACATCCAGTGATAGCTCCTCTCTTGTTAAGAGAATAAACAAAATTACTAACCATGGAAGTTAAAAGCACAGAAATATTTAAGAATTATATTGAAGGACAAAAGAACAAGTCTGGTGACTGAGTAAAGCTGACTGTGGATGAAAGAAGCTGGGGGAATTAGGGTGATTTAGTTTTCCATCTGGGTGGCATTACAATGATGTTACCTCCAACAGCAGTAGGGAGGAAAGACAGAAACTTAGTTAAAAACATTGATTGTTGGGGCAGCCCGGGTGGCTCAGCCGTTTAGCGACACATTCAGCCCAGGGCCTGATCCTGGGACACAGGATCGAGTCCCACATTGGGCTTCCTGCATGGAGCCTGCTTCTCCCTCTGCCTGTGTCTCTGCCATTCTCTCTCTCTCTCTCTCTCTCTCTCTCTCGTGAATAAATAAATAAAATCTTAAAAAAAAAAAAAGCACTGAGTGTTATACACAACTAATAAATTACTGAACCCTGCATCTGAATCTAGGTATGTACTATATGTTGCCTAAATGAATTTAAGTAAATAATAATAATTAAAAAAAGAACATTATGGAGGGGTGTCTCAATCAGTTAAAGGCTCAGGTCATGATCTCAGGGTCCTTGGATTAAGCCACCTGTCAGGCTCCCTGCTCAGCAGGAAGTCTGCTTTTTTTCTCTCCCTCTGCACTCCCTCTCTCAACTTGTGCTCTCTCTTTTTCTCAAATAAATAAATAAAATCTTTTTAAAAAATGGAAGCAAACAAAGGAAAAATAGAAAGAAGGAAATTGAAAACAAACCAACACATCATTATTAAATTACTTTAAGCTAAGAAATTTATCAATTAATAGAAGTGCTCCAAATATAAGAAAACTTTATCAGAACTGGATTGACTTTATTTTTTCTTAAAGACAGAATTGAGTTTTAAGGATTCTATAAACATTAGACATTATATAAGAATATATTCATATATGATAATATATGTTGTAATTTTCTGCTATCAGTCCTAACATTTTTACAAGATTAATTTTAAGTACTTTCTTAATAAAATTTTGGTACTTTTTCTGTACTATTACATTTTCAACTGCTGAAACTTGCTTTACATTGATGTTTTTCCAGGAAAAGTTTTCCTTTTTCTCTGGTGGCATCTGAATTATTGAAAGATTGCATCTTAACTATAAAATTAACAGAATGTTGAAATGTATCTAAATCTTTTTGATTTAGCTCAAAATGTGATTTTCAAAATTAATTAATGAAAATGTTCCATAAATATTTATTGAACATTAAGGGCCTATTGCTAGGCTTCCATTTGTGTCCAAAAAAAATAAAATCAAAACAAAATAATTTTTAATTTCCTGGAATTTTGCTGTGTTAAGGTAATGAGGAAAATCTATTAAATATTATGTAAAATGGAAAGATATATTTTATAACATGTAGAGGCAACTAATTTGCTGAATGTAATAACATTTTTGAGGGAAGAGATATCATCATCGGCTGGAAATAACTTTTCCCAAAGTAGGTGGTAGCTTCATTGGCTTTGATGGCAAAAACTTTCACAGACTAATAATGGAGGTAAGTAAACTTAAGATCTGTTTAGGGAAGAATAAAAGAACAAAGCTAATAAAAATGAAGCATTTATATGAAGGAGTAATTTAAAATGAGAAAATGGTACATTTGTATTATAAAACTTCTTTAATTAAAATATCTCAATTATGTTATAATGCTGGGAACAATCCACTCTAGGTATTTTAAGCAGAAAAAGATTTGATGTGAGGCATTGATAATTATGAAATGTTTAGAACTGGAGAAGAATGATAGAGCATCCGCTAGCATTACTGAGCTAAAGAGCAAAATCTTTAGCTAGGATGCCAAACCAGAAAAATGAGAGTAACTCTACCAAGAATAAATGTTTGCTTTAGTATTTAAAAGAATTCATTTAGTCAACATGCCAACTAGATATGCCAGGTTGGTACATTCCAGAGCATGGTGCCATACCAGGGATTTCAGCATTTGTCTCCTCTGTTGGAAAATCAAGCAGAAAGCAACAGTAGGTTTGGTAAAGAGGAATCCATGATGCTGAGTTCATATGTAACCTGTGTTACTGCCACCATGGCCCATTCTATTCATATGCTCTTTGAGCTGACACTGATATGCTTTCAAAAATTGGCTAATGTAAATCCATGGCATAAGTTGCCCAATCTATTTTATTTTGGGGAGTTTTCTTTAAAAGGGGAGAGCTTTTGAGGACCCACATAGCTTAGAAATATTGTCAAAGTCTGGGTGCGTTCTGAGAGGACTTTTTTCTGAATTCCATGTAAGGGCTTCTGTGACCAACCTTCCGATCTCCTTTCTTTTAAGCTCCTCACCATCTTGCAACCAGACTTGTAACTGATCATGAAAAGTCTATAAATATACCTCTGTCTGTACACATTTCCAGGCAAAGTAAATAACTTGGTGGGTTATTTGAAATTCTACCTGCCAGGATGATTTTCCTTCCCTACTGGTCTTCAGAGCTTCTCTTAGATGGAAATGTTATGTTACAATACTTCACTTTTGACAAATAGCAAGATATATTGTATAACTACCTATAAACCAGATGTGAATACTTTCCTTTTGGACAACAATCCTATGAAACACCGTTTGATACTATAAGCAGAAATAGATATATTGTCAATATGAGCAGCTAATGCATCTTTCTTGTATTACTACACTGCTGTCAGGACATGCTGTGTAGCCTGCATTTAAATATACCATTTTCACTTAATGATATAATTCTGCTCCATGCACACAGCTGTATGACTTGAAAGATGAGATAATATTCACATGATTTTGGGATGGTCAGCTCAGTCATTACCTGGTGTCCCATCATCAGGTCTTGCTTGCTTGCTTATGGGATTCAAGAAGCTGCTGTTTCTCAAGGCTTGAATAATTATTTGCCAAAGGGAACATTGCTTTTCAACAAAACACTGCATGATGTTTCTTCCACAGGGACATATCACAGGCACTATTATATTTACAAACGTTCCACTGATAGTCTGAACTCCATTGTATCTGCTGAGACACGAAACTGAAGTTCAAGCGGTAGTTCAGCTTCCCTGGCTGTATGAGAAAGCCAGAATTCTTTTGTTCTGAGAAGCACTCGAAGCAGTCAGCCTGATATGTTCTTCAGTAGATAAAGGGAGCAACACAACCAAAATGGTAAATGTGGTATGAAAATCTAAAAAGCCCAGCAAGGGCAACTCGGGTGACTCGGGTGGCTCAGCGGTTTAGCGCCGCCTTCAGCCCAGGGTGTGATCCTGGAGACACAGGATGGAGTCCCACATCGGGATCCCTGCATGGAGCCTGCTTCTCCCTCTGCCTGTGTCTCTGCCTCTCTCTTTCTCTCTGTGTCTCTCATGAATAAATAAACACAATCTTTAAAATAAATAAAAATAAAAAGCCCAGCAATTTATGTGATGATTTCTTAGTGGTAGTTGGCGCAAAAAAAAGAACCTCACCTTTCATTTCTCGTAATAGCCTGACACTGGGTCTCCAGAAAATTTACTAAGATGGCAAACTCCTCAGTATTTCTGACCTTAATTTCCCACTTTTTGGTATTCATATTTCTTACTAGGTATGTAGGATACCTGCTATTTCCTGGATTGCTAAAGCTTCTGAGCAAACTGAATTCTCATGATGATTGTGGGATGGCCAAAGTTCTTCAGAACTAAGTTCTCAAAGAATTGTGAATTTTGACTTACCCTGAGAAACCACAGTGAAAGTTTTTTATATCTATAGATTTTTAAAGTAATCATAATGGTCTTGCCTCTTTTAGTGCTTGCCACTGGCCTCTGCTATGTTTGAATTCTCTTTGTGGTGCATTATTATGGTAATAGCTACCAGTAAATAACAGCTCCTGTATCCAAACCCTTGTGTTATTCCTTTCCATATTGACTTTGGATTTGATCATTTGTGGCCATTGGGTTATTAATCTATATGACAAGCAGATACCTGAAAATCCTTTGTTTGTTAGATCTTGCTCTCTTATTTCTGGAAGCTTTTCTGACTTGTGAGAAAAAAGTGAGGTTAGACTCTGGGTAATGAAAACATATGGAAAAAGTACTAGTACTTCCAGCCAAATTGCCATGCCAGTGGAAGCCCAAATGCATGAAGAGCCCAGCTAACACCATGTGGAAGAGAGGAAGCATCTCAGTCGAACATGGTCCAAAGTGTAAACCCTCAGAATTATAAAGTAAAAGATTGTTTAAAGTCCTTGAGCTTAAGGATAGTTTATTAAAGATAAAAGGTAATTAATAAAAAATTGGTGGTTGGAATAGGGAATGGAATAAACATCTAAAACATATAGCAAAGTCTATGAACTGGGTGGAAGGTAGAAGCTGAAGAGGTACAAGGGAGTAGTTGACAAAGGCAGGAAAATGGCAAATAAATAGTCTATGTTGAAAAATACAGGAAGGGAACAATTATCGCAGGCTGGAAAATGATGACTTTTAGTTTGAAAACAATTGTCAATCCACATAAATACAGTCAACTGATCTTTGACAGAGATGGAAAGGCAACACGATGGAACCAATAAAGACAATTTTTTTCAGTAAATATGCCAAATAGCTAGACATTCATGCACAAATATAACTGTAGATCCAATTTTATACTCTTTGTGAAAGTTAACAAAAACTAGATCATAAACCTAAATAAAAATGCAAAACTATAAAACTCCTAGAAAAGAACCATAGGGGAATACATTGATGATGTTATATATAACAATGATCTTTCAGTTACAACACCAAACAAAATATATTAAAGAATTAATGGATAAACTAGACTTCATTAAAATTAAAAATTTCTGCTCTGCAAATGATAATATGAAGAGAACTTTAAGACAAGTCTTAGACTGGGGAAAATACTTGCAAAAGACACATTAAAGACCCTTCATGAAAATATATAAAGAACTCTTAAAACTCAACAGTAGGAAAAACAACCCAATTAAAATATGGTCTAGAGACCTTAACAGATACGACATCAAAAAGATGCAAAACACGAGTGAGCATATGAAAAAATTCACATCATATGTCCTAAAGGTCAGGGAAATGTAAAATAAAACAATAATGGCATACCAGTACATATTTATTAGAATGACCAAAATCTGAACACTGATAACATCCAATGTTGGCAAGGATGTTGAAAAACAGGAACTCTCATACATGAAGGTGGGTAAGCAAATGGTATAGTCAGTTTCATGGTTTCTTAAAAAACTTAACATACGGGGCACCTGGGTAGCTCAGCGGTTGAGTGCCTTCGGTTCAGGTTGTGATCCCAGGATCCTAGGATCAAGTCCCACATCAGGTTTCCCGCAGGGAGTCTACTTCTCCCTCTTCCTATGTCTCTGCCTCTCTCTCCGTATCTCTTATGAATGAATAGATAAAATCCTAAAACAAAACACACACCTAAACATACTTTTATCATACAATCCAGCAAGTGATATTTAGGGTATTTATCCAAAGGACTTCAAAATTTATGTCCACACAAAAATCTACACATAGATGTTTATAGCAACTTTATCCACAGTTGCCAAAACTTGGAACTAATCAAGATGTCCTTGAGTAGGTGAATGGATACAAGAACTATGGTATACCTCAACAATGGAATATTATTCAGCACTAAAAAAAAATTGAGCTATCAAGTCATGAAAAGACATGGAGGGATTTTAAATACATATTGACAAGTGAAAGAAATATGATAAGGCTACATATTATGTGATTACAACTGTATAATATTCTGGAAAAGGCAAAACTATGGAGACAAAGAAAAGATTAGTGATTGCCAAGGGTTGAGAGGAGAGGGAAGATGAAGAGGCAGAGCACAGAGGATTTTTAGGGTAGTGAAAATATACTGTATGATACTATAATGGTAGACACATGTCATTATGTATTTGTTCAAATCCTTAGAATGTATGATACCAAGAATGAACTCTAAGGTAAACTATGGACTCTGGATGATGATGATTTGTCAATGCAGGTCATTCAGTCATTAACTAGTGTGCCACTCTGATAGGGAATGTTGACAATGGGAGGGTTTATGAATGGGGAGAAGCAGGGAGTTTATGGGAAATCTCTTTTTCTTCTCCTCAGTTTTGCTGCAAACCTAAAACTGCCCCAAAATTAAAGTCTTAAAGAGTATTCTTACAAGTTGCCTGCAATAACTGGGATAGTATAGAACATACCTAATGAACACACAGACCTTGGTTTCCAGGGAGAAATTCTCCAAATTGCTTCGAGCCATACAATAATGTTCAGGGAATCCATTTCTTTAACCCCCTCCTAAGACACATATTGCCATTAGTTACTAATTCTGGCAAAGTTGAACTATTCTGAGTTATATTTCTGAGGTTCAGGAATGATTCTTCCATTATATGGAGAAATTCTCTCAAGGAGTTATTTTGCAAGTTGAAAAATATTTTTGTTTTTTTATTTGTGCAGCTCATGGGTTTCAGTGGTTTTTCTCATTACTGCTGCTATTTTGGTAATCTGGTCAATACGTGCATGTACTTCATTCAACTTCCCCAACTGCCTCTTTTTCAGGTCATGTGGAGCTATTTATTTATTTATTTATTTTTTTTTTTTTTTTCATGTGGAGCTATTTAAATAACTTCAGATATGCAGAAAATCTATCAGATTTTTTTCCTGATAAAATTTCAACCTTGGAATACTGCTTCTTAACCTCCATTATTAGTCTTAGTGTTTTGCTAAGCAGTAACAATCTAAAATTCAATCTCCTTGTTTGCCCATTTTAAGTTTTAAAGAATATATGTGTGTGCATTGTCAAAGCTCAGCAAATAAACAATATTTTTCATTTAATTGTATGTAAATTTTAGATAAAAACTATAAACAGGGATCCCTGGGTGGCGCAGCAGTTTGGCGCCTGCCTTTGGCCCAGGGCGCGATCCTGGAGACCCAGGATCGAGTCCCACATCAGGCTCCCGGTGCATGGAGCCTGCTTCTCCCTCTGCCTGTGTCTCTCTCTGCCATTCTCTCTCTCTCCGTGTGACTATCATGAATAAATAAATTTTAAAAAAAAGAAAAAAAATTAAAAAAAAAACTATAAACAAATATTAAACTATGTAATGACATGCATGCCAAAACATTCAGGGGAAATATACTGATATCTGAGATTTGAAATGCAACAGAAAATAAGATGGAATAATGCATAGATAGAGAGATGGGTAGTAAGTAGGTATGTATCCGATAAGCAGGCATAGTAAAACATGGTAGAACCTGGTTGGTGGATACAAAAAGTCTTCACTGCAAAAATTTTCCAAATTTTTCTCTATGTTTGAAAGTTTTCAGAGTAAAATTTTGAGGGAGAAGTTCCAGGGCATATTTTTTTAACCCTTTGAATGTATGGAAATTATTATTCTCTTACAGAAATTCTCTGACATGTCTCTTTTCTTGTTTAAACCTGTTACTAGGGTACCTGGGTAGCTCAGTGATTGAGAGTCTGCCTTTGGCTCAGGTCGTGATCCCGGGGTCCTGGAATCAAGTCCCACATTGGGCTTCCCACAGGGAGCCTGCTTCTCCCTCTGCCTGTGTCTCTGCCTCTCTTTCTCTGTCTCTCATGAATAAACAAATAAAATCTTTTAAAAAAATAAAGCTGTTACTAATGCAAACATTGACTAGTGTTTTGAGACTTATAAATTACTTTAAATTACTTCCTAAAAATACTTCCTTGTTTTCAATGTTTGTTTTATTTGGGTTGATGTCTGAACTCTGATTTGCTCAATAAAAGATTCTGATTCATTTTCATGTTCTCTAAATAATCAATTAGAACTTTATCATCAAAAAAAAGTTTTTTTAAAAAAAGAACTTTATCATCAGCAGTAGGATTACAAATATGAGTCATTTTTGTTCTTCTGTAGTAATTGGGAATTAGTGATCTTTATTTATTTTGAGGGATTGGCAGATTCAGTAAATAGGAAGCAATGTGACAAGTCATCTAGTTCAGACTGTCAGGTAACTAGATCGAGACAGATGGTTGCTATGCCAAACCCCAGAACCTACTGTCTTCAGATGGAACAGCCTTAACAATCTTCCTTCCTGAGCAAACAAACCTTTATTTTGGCCAATGAGAATACTGAGACTTTATTATGAGGCTCAGAGTTCATACGGTTAATTATAACAAAACAGAACTAGAATACAATTCTCCAGCTTTCTTTACAATGTAAATTACACTGAACACATGGAATATTTAAGGTCTAAATTCATTTGGCCAGTACCCCCATTCATTTGCTTACCTTTAAAGTCATTAAAATTAATTTCAATAAAGTGGGAAAATATAAATGTATTTTGTTATAAAAATTAAAAGTATAATTAAAAATACATAAAGGAAAAACTAACAAATGAGGTCATCCAACAAAGAAAATAGGAAATGTACTTCTAACGACATCTATTTTTATAACTATAAGACAAACATATTTAAGACAAAGCAGATTTTTTGGCAACTTGTATCAAAATGCAATGGACATTTTACATTTTTAAATTGATATCAATGAATTCATTCACAAAATTTGTAACAATATCTACAATTAGTGCTACTGGATTCTGATTAATCTCTGTTAATCATATTTTGGTATCAATCTTGGTACAGAGATTGTTTTAAAAGCATAGTTCAATAGTTTATGATTAAGTAAGGGACCTGGGATTATCTGAACCTGAACTACAGAGGCTATTAGCAGTATTCTATTCTACATTAAAGTTAAAAGTCAGCTGATGCTCTCTCCATATCGCTTTTTTATAAATTCTGTGAGCTTTCAGTATTCCCTCAGATACCGACTCTAAGAATGGAAATTGTGGCATATAATTTTCTTTTTTTTTTTAATAAAATAACTTTTATTGGTGTTCAATTTATCAACATACAGAATAACACCCAGTGCTCATCCCGTCAAGTGTCCCCGTCAGTGCCCGTCACCCACTCACCCCCACCCTCTGCCGACCTCCCCTTCCACCACCCCTAGTTCGTTTCCCAGAGTTAGGAGTCTTTATGTTCTGTCTCCCTTTCTGATATTTCCTACCCATTTCTTCTCCCTTCCCTTCTATTCCCTTTCACTATTATTTATATTCCCCAAATGAATGAGAACATATAATGTTTGTCCTTCTCTGATTGACTTACTTCACTCAGCATAATACCCTCCAGTTCCATCCACGTTGAAGCAAATGGTGGGTATTTGTCGTTTCTAATGGCTGAGTAATATTCCATTGTATACATAAACCACATCTTCTTTATCCATTCATCTTTCGATGGACACCGAGGCTCCTTCCACAGTTTGGCTATTCTGGACATTGCTGCTAGAAACATCGGGCTGCAGGTGTCCTGGCGTTTCATTGCATCTGAATCATTGGGGTAAATCCCCAGTAGTGCAATTGCTGGGTCGTAGGGCAGGTCTATTTTTCACTCTTTGAGGAACCTCCACACAGTTTTCCAGAGTGGCTGCACCAGTTCACATTCCCACCAACAGTGTAAGAGGGTTCCCTTTTCTCCGCATCCTCTCCAACATTTGTGGTTTCCTGCCTTGTTAATTTTCCCCATTCTCACTGGTGTGAGGTAGTATCTCATCGTGGTTTTGATTTGTATTTCCCTGATGGCAAGTGATGCAGAGCATTTTCTCATGTGCATGTTGGCCATGTCTATGTCTTCCTCTGTGAGATTTCTCTGCATGTCGTTTGCCCATTTCATGATTGGATTGTTTGTTTCTTTGGTGTTGAGTTTAATAAGTTCTCTATAGATCTTGGAAACTAGCCCTTTATCTGATAGGTCATTTGCAAATCTCTTCTCCCATTCTGTAGGTTGTCTTTTAGTTTTGTTGACTGTATCCTTTGCTGTGCAAAAGCTTCTTATCTTGATGAAGTCCCAATAGTTCATTTTTGCTTTTGTTTCTTTTGTCTTCGTGGATGTATCTTGCAAGAAGTTACTGTGGCCGAGTTCAAAAAGGGTGTTGCCTGTGTTCTCCTCTAGGATTTTGATGGAATCTTGTCTCACATTTAGATCTTTCATCCATTTTGAGTTTATCTTTGTGTATGGTGCAAGAGAGTGGTCTAGTTTCATTCTTCTGCATGTGGATGTCCAATTTTCCCAGCACCATTTATTGAAGAGACTGTCTTTCTTCCAATGGATAGTCTTTCCTCCTTTATCGAATATTAGTTGGCCGTAAAGTTCAGGGTCCACTTCTGGATTCTCTATTCTGTTCCATTCTCTATGTGTCTGTTTTTGTGCCAGTACCACACTGTCTTGATGGCCACAGCTTTGTAGTACAACCTGAAATCTGGCATTGTGATGCCCCCAGATATGGTTTTCTTTTTTAAAATTCCCCTGGCTATTCGGGGTCTTTTCTGATTCCACACAAATCTTAAAATAATTTGTTCTAACTCTCTGAAAAAAGTCCATGGTATTTTGATAGGGATTGCATTAAACGTGTAAATTGCCCTGGGTAACATTGACATTTTCACAATATTAATTCTGCCAATCCATGAGCATGGAATGTTTTTCCATCTCTTTGTATCTTCCTCAATTTCTCTCAGAAGTGTTCTATAGTTTTTAGGGTATAGATCCCTTACCTCTTTGGTGAGGTTTATTCCTAGGTATCTTATGCTTTTGGGTGCAATTGTCAATGGGATTGACTCCTTAATTTCTCTTTCTTCAGTCTCATTGTTAGTGTATAGAAATGCCACTGACTTCTGGGCATTGATTTTGTATCCTGCCACGCTACCAAATTGCTGTATGAGTTCTAAATCTTGGAGTGGAGGCTTTTGGGTTTTCTATGTACAGTATCATGTCATCAGCGAAGAGGGAGAGTTTGACTTCTTCTTTGCCAATTTAAATGCTTTTAATGTCTTTTTTTGTCTGATTGCTGAGGCTAGGACTTCTAGTACTATGTTGAATAGCAGTGGTGAGAGTGGACATCCCTGTCTTGTTCCTGATCTTAGGGGAAAGGCTCCTAGTGCTTCCCCATTGAGAATGATATTTGCTGTGGGCTTTTCATAGATGGCTTTTAAGATGTCGAGGAAGGTTCCCTCTATCCCTACACTCTGAAGAGTTTTGATCAGGAATGGGTGCTGTATTTTGTCAAATGCTTTCTCTGCATCTAATGAGAGGATGATATGGTTCTTGGTTTTTCTCTTGCTGATATGATCAATCACATTGATTGTTTTACGAGTGTTGAACCAGCCTTGTGTCCCGGGGATAAATCCTACTTGGTCGTGGTGAATAATATTTTTAATGTGCTGTTGTATCCTATTGGCTAGTATCTTGTTGAGAATTTTTGCATCCATGTTCATCAGGGATATTGGTCTGTAATTCTCCTTTTTGGTGGGGTCTTTGTCTGGTTTTGGAATTAAGGTGATGCTGGCCTCATAGAACGAATTTGGAAGTACTCCATCTCTTTCTATCTTTCCAAACAGCTTTAGTAGAATAGGTATGATTTCTTCTTTAAACGTTTGATAGGATTCCCCTGGGAAGCCATCTGGCCCTGGACTCTTGTGTCTTGGGAGGTTTTTGATGACTGCTTCAATTTCCTCCCTGGTTATTGGCCTGTTCAGGTTTTCTATTTCTTCCTGTTCCAGTTTTGGTAGTTTGTGGCTTTCCAGGAATGCGTCCATTTCTTCTAGATTGCCTAATTTATTGGTGTATAGCTGTTCATAATATGTTTTTAAAATCGTTTGTATTTCCTTGGTGTTGGTAGTTGATCTCTCCTTTCTCATTCATGATTTTATTAATTTGAGTCTTTTCTCTCTTCTTTTTAATAAGGTTGGCTAATGGTTTATCTATCTTATTAATTCTTTCAAAGAACCAACTCCTGGTTCTGTTGATCTGTTCCACAGTTCTTCTGGTCTCGATTTCGTTGAGTTCTGCTCGAATCTTTATTAGCTCCCTTCTTCTCTTGGGTGTAGGATCTATTTGCTGTTTTTTCTCTAGCTCCTTTATGTGTAAGGTTAGCTTTTGTATTTGAGTTCTTTCCAGTTTTTGAATGGATGCTTGTATTGCGATGTATTTCCCCCTTAGGACTGCTTTTGCTGCATCCCAAAGATTTTGAACGGTTGTATCTTCATTCTCATTAGTTTCCATGAATCTTTTTAATTCTTCCTTAATTTCCTGGTTGACCCTTTCATCTTTTAGCAGGATGGTCCTTAACCTCCACGTGTTTGAGGTCCTTCCAAGCTTCTTGTTGTGATTTAGTTATAATTTCAAGGCATTATGGTCTGAGAATATGCAGGGGATGATCCCAATCTTTTGGTATCTGTTCAGACCCGATTTGTGACCCAGTATGTGGTCTATTCTGGAGAAAGTTCCATGTGCACTTGAGAAGAATGTGTATTCAGTTGAGTTTGGATGTAAAGTTCTGTAGATATCTGTGAAATCCATCTGGTCCAGTGTATCTTTTAAAGCTCTCGTTTCTTTGGAGATGTTGTGCTTAGAAGACCTATCGAGGGTAGAAAGAGGTAGATTGAAGTCACCAAGTATAAGTGTATTATCATCTAAGTATTTCTTCACTTTGGTTAATAATTGATTTATATATTTGGCAGCTCCCACATTCGGGGCATATATATTGAGGATTGTTAAGTCCTCTTGTTGGATAGATCCTTTAAGTATGATATAGTGTCCCTCTTCATCTCTCACTATGGTCTTCGGGGTAAATTTTAGTTTATCTGATTAAGGATGGCTACCCCTGCTTTCTTTTGAGGACCATTCAAATGGTACATGGTTCTCCAACCTTTTATTTTCAGGCTGTAGGTGTCCTTCTGTCTAAAATGAGTCTCTTGTAGACAGCAAATAGATGGGTCCTGCTTTTTTATCCAGTCTGAAACCCTGCACCTTTTGATGGGGTCATTAAGCCCGTTCATGTTCAGAGTTACTATTGAGAGATATGAGTTTAGTGTCACCATGATATCTATTCAGTCCTTGTTTTTGTGGATTGTTCCACTGAACTTCTTCTTAAAGGGGAATTTTAAGAGTCCCCCTTAAAATTTCTTGCAGAGCTGGTTTGGAGGTCACATATTCTTTCAGTTCCTGCCTGTCTTGGAAGCTCTTTATCTCTCCTTCCATTTTGAATGAGAGCCTTGCTGGATAAAGTATTCTTGGTTGCATGTTCTTCTCATTTAGGACCCTGAATATATCCTGCCAGCCCTTTCTGGCCTGCCAGGTCTCTGTGGAGAGGTCTGCTGTTACCCTAATACTCCTCCCCATAAAAGTCAGGGATTTCTTGTCTCTTGCTGCTTTAAGGATCTTCTCTTTATCTTTGGAATTTGCAAGCTTCACTATTAAATGTTGAGGTGTTGAACGGTTTTTACTGATTTTGGGGGGGGATCTCTCTATTTCCTGGATCTGAATGCCTGTTTCCCTTCCCAGATTAGGAAAGTTTTCAGCTTTGATTTGTTCAAATACATATTCTGGCCCTCTGGCCCTTTCGGTGCCCTCGGGAACCCCAATTAAATGTAGGTTTTTCTTCCTCAGGCTGTCGTTTATTTCCCTTAATCTAAACTCATGGTCTTTTAATTGTTTGTCTCTTTTTTCCTCAGTTTCCCTCTTTGCCATCAACTTGTCTTCTATGTCACTCACTCGTTCTTCCACCTCGTTAATCCTCGTCGTTAGGACTTCTAGTTTGGATTGCATCTCATTCAATTGATTTTTAATTTCTGCCTGATTAGATCTAAATTTTGCAGTCATGAAGTCTCTTGAGTCCTTTATGTTTTTTTCTAGAGCCATCAGTAGCTGTATAATAGTGCTTCTGAATTGACTTTCTGACATTGAATTGTAATCAGATTTTGTAACTGTATGGGAGAGAGGACTGTTTCTGATTCTTTCTTTTGAGGTGAGGTTTTCCTTCTAGTCATTTTGCTCAGTGCAGAGTAGCCAAAAACAAGTTGTATTGGGAAAAGGAGAAAAAGAGAAAGAAGGAAAGAAAAGAGAAAAAGAAAAAAGGAAGAAAAAAGAAAAAAAGAAGAGAAAGAGAAAGAAAAAGAATGAAAGGGAAAAAAAGGGTGGGGGAAGGAAACAGAAATCAAAAAAAAAAAAAAAAAAAAACACGGGGGAGTATCTTCTGATTCTGTGTACCTAAAGTCCCTTGACTTCCCCTGGAACTTGTCCGTCTAGCTGTTCTTCTGGGGGAGGGGCCTGTTGTGCTGATTTTCAGGTGTTAGCACTTGGGGGAGCTGCTCTGCCTCCGGCCTGGTGCAGGGCTCAGTGGGTGTTGTTTACCCCGTGAGGCCCCAGGAGGAACAACCACGGTGGCGGTGGCGGCGGTGGTTCTCTCTTTAAATCTCAGGCCGAATTCGTAGATTTTCAGGATGATTTGAAGGTTATCTAGGTAATTTGGTGGGGACCCTACTCTTCAGCCATCTTGCCCCTCCTCCCTCGGCATATAATTTTCAAAGGTGATGATTCACTGTCAGTACTAGAGATAATCACAAACATTTGTTTAGCACTAAGTGCAAGGAACTATGTAAATGCTTTGTATACCTTAAGTGAACTATTATCATTTTCATTTTGCAGATAAGAAATATGAGGCTCATAACATTAAAAATTGTCAAACGCTTTTTCCGCATCAATTGAAATGATGATGAAATTTTTATACTTTGTTTTGTTGATAGCCTATGATATTGATTGATTTATAATTATTGAAGCAACCTTGCATCCCAGGGATAAATTCCACCTGATTGTGGTGAAGGATCTTTTTAATGTATTGCTGTATGCTGTATGTTAATATTTTGTTGAGGATTTTTGCATCTATGTTCATTAGGGATATTGGTCTGTAGTTTTCCTTTTTTGTGGAATCTTTGTCTGGTTTTGCTATCAGGTTAATGCTGGCCTGGTAGATTATATTTGGGATGTTTCTTTCATTTTCTGTTTTTGAGAACAGTTTGAGGAAAATAAGTATTAACTCTTCTTTGAATTCACAAGTGAATTCATCTGGTATTTTTGGTAGTTTTTAAAAATTATTATTACCAATCCAATTTTGTTACTTGGAGTCAGTTTATTCAGATTAATTCTTCCTTGTTCAGTTTTGGGAGATTAATCTTTCTAGGAATTCCTCCATTTCTTCTAGGTTGTCCAGTTTGTTGGCATATAATTTCAATAATATTTTCTTAAAATCTTTTGTGTTTCTTTCATATCAGTTGTTGCTTCTCTTCCTTCTTTTCTCCTTTTACTTATTTAGATACTTTCTCCTTTTTTCTTTATGAGTGTGGCTAAGGGTTTGTCAATATTTTTTTTATATTTTCAAAGAATCATCTCTTGGTTTCATTAACTTTTTTATATTGTTATTTTAGTATCAATGTCATTTATTTCTGCTCTGATCTAAGTACTTCCTTTCTTCTACTTACCTTGGGCTTTTTTCTTTTTCTAGTTGCTTTAGGCATGAGCTTAGATTGTTTGAGTTTTTTCTTGTTTCCTGAGGTAGGCCTGTTTTGCCATATACTTCTGTGTTAGAGCTGCTTTTGCTATGTTCCCAAGATTTTGGACTATTGTATTTTCATTTTCTTCTGTCTCCATGTATTATTTTTTAAATTTTTTTCTTTGATTGCTTCATTCTTGGTTGTTTAGTATCATGTTGTTTAGTCTCCACAAGTTTGAGTTTTTTCCAGTTTCTTTTTTCTTGTGATTTGTTTCTACTTTCATACCATTGTGGTCAGAAAAGATGCATGGTGTGAGTTCAATCTTCTTAAATTTACTGAGGCTTGTTTAATGGCCTACTATGTGACTTATTCTGGAGAATGTTCCATGTCCGCTAAAAAGAATATGCATTCTGTTGTTTTTGGATGGAATGTTCTGTATGTATCTGTTATGTCCATCTGGTCCAATGTGTCCCTCTGGTGCAATTCAAAGACATTATTTCCTTATTGATTTTCTGTCTGGATGATCTATCCATTGATGTAAGTGGAGTATTAAAGTCCCCTACTCTTATTGTATTGCCATCAATCTTTCTCTTTATGTCTGTTAATATTTGCTTTATGTATTTAGATGCTTCAGTGTTGAATGCATAGATATTTACTATTATTGTATCCTCTTGTTTTATGATCCTTTTATCCTTTTGTCTCTTGTTACAGTCTTTGTTTTAAAGTCTATTTTTTCTGAAATAAGTATTACTAGCTTGGCGTTTTTTTCACTCCCATATGCATGGTGAATATTTTTGCATCACTTCAATTTCAGTCCGTATGCATCTTTAGGTGTGAAGTCCTTTGTAAGTAGCATATATTTGGGTCTTTTTTTAAAAATCCATTCTACTTAACACTTTGTCTTTTGATTGGAGAACTTAAGCCACTTATATTTAAATTAATTATTTATAGGTATGTACTTACTGTCATTATAAAAATTTGTTTTCTGGTTATTTTTTTACTTCTTTGTTCTCTTCTTTTGCTCTCTTCCTTTGTGATTGATGAGTATAATATTTTGTTTGATTTTTGTTCTCCTTATTTTTTGTGTATTTGTCATAAATTTTGAGTTTGATGTTACATATGTAACATATGTATTCTATGGTCATTGGTATTCAAATACATTCTTAAAGAAAAAAAAATCTTTTGTCTTTTTCTCATTTCCCCTTCACCTCCTTTTTTATTCCCTTCACCACATTTTATGTAAATGGGTCTAATTTTTTTATCTTTTTAATTCCTATTTTTCTTATGTCTAATTTTGATTGTTTCTTTTCCACTTAAAGAAATCCCTTTAATATTTCTCTTAAGGCTGGTTTAGTGGTGATAACTTCTTCTTTTTTTTTTTTTTTTTTTTTCTGGGAAATTCCTATCTCTCATTCAAATTTGAATGATAACCTTGACAGTAGATTATTCTTGGTTGTAGGTATTTTCTTTTCAGCACTTTGAATATATCATGACACACCTTCCTGGCTTGTAAAGTTTCTGCTGACAAATCAGCTGCTGGCCTTATAGGTTTTCCCATGGAGATAACTTTTGTTTCTCCCCTGTTGCTTTTAGGATTCTCTATCTTTAACTTTTGACATTTTAATTATTATATACCATGGTGTGGATCTCTTTGGGTTCATCTTGTTTGGAACTCTGTGTTTCTTGAACTTAAATGTCTATTTCCTTCCTTAGGTTAGAGAAGTCTTTAGTTATTATTTCTTCAAATAAGTTTTCTACACTTTCTTCTCTCTCTTCTTCTGGGACCTCTATAATGCAAATGTTTCTTCACTAGATGTTGTCCAAGAGATCTATTAATCTATCTTCATTTTTTTAAATTATTTTCTCTTTTTGCTATTCAGTTTGTGTGCTTTCCATTACCCTGTCTTCCAGATTGCTGATTCATTTTTCTGCATCCTCAATCTGTTGATCCCCTCTAGTGTGTCTTTTTTATTTCAGTTATTGTATTCTTCAGCTTTAATTGGTTCTCTTTAATAGCTTCTTTCTCTCTATTGAAGGTCTCCCTAAATTCTTTCATTATCTCTCCAACTGAGTATGTTTACAATCATTACTTTAAATCATTAGGTATTTAGCTTATCTCTGTTTCATTTAATTCTTTTGCTGAGGGCCTTTTGTTGTTGTTCTTTCTTTTGGACCATATTCCTCTATCTCCCCATTTTGCTTGAATTTTTGTGTTTGTTTCTAGGAATTAGGTGAAACAGCTACTTCTAAAGTTGAAGGGGTAGTCTTGTGTATAGTGACTCCTATCAGACTATGTGTGCTTGGTGACTTTCACATTTTGTTGCTTCCTTGTGTTATCTGCTTGAAACTGAATTATGTAGATTGACTTGTGTTGTCTGCTTATTCTCTAAATCTCAGGTGACTCTCTTCTGAATCATTATAGTCCTAGGGATTATTCTTTTGCACATTGTGTTAACAAAATAGAAAATAGGGGTTTGTTTTTTCAAATAAAGAGATTTGATATACACGTCAAGATATGAAAAGCAATAGAAGCATGAATCAGGTTTCTTGGTTTCTCAACTTTATTTTCCACTCACATAATAATATTTTCACCAAGTCTTAATTTTGAAGAGGTAATAAACAACAACAAAAAAACCTTTCCTCTAAACTCATTTTTAATAACTGGGACCTGCAAATCAAATTGGTCAAAACTGATTAATGAAAGAAAATTTTATTTTACATGCATACAAGGAACCTCACAGAAAACAAGTGAAAAAACCTCCAAAAATGGCTAAACCTGGGGCTTATATATCATTTTAACAAAAGGTAATAAATTGTGGAGAAGTTAGTAGATAAAGGAAATTAGGGTGTTCTAGGAGCAGTAAATTGGGAAAAGTAAATATACGAAGGGAAACTAAAGATAAGGGTTATTTAGGAAAGTTTGTTATGCAGACTCAACTTGATGTCTTCCCCATTGGTGAGCATTGTCTGTAGTGTTTTAAGGTTCATTCTCCTCTTTCTGATAGTAGAGAAGGAGACAACTTTAAAAATTGAATTTTATGTTACATTTACAAGGGAAATTTATGCTCTGTTTTTAGAAGGAAAGGGGGAAGGCAGAGAGCTAATTACTTTCAGTTCAAAACAATCCTTATGCCAAAATGAGATACTTTGGGGTGGCATATTTTGATCCCCTTTAACATTTAATAAGTATTATGAAGTTTTTTAGATGTGGCTATCCAAATTTAAGGCAGATGAAATTAATATGCTAATGTAACTATTTGAATTGCTAAGACAAAGTTTAAAAACATCTAATACTAACATATATTTATTTCTTTATTATAATCTCATGGTAATCCATTCAGAGAATTACCAGAAAAGGACAAGATGTACTTTGAAGAAAATGACATTATATGATTTATATAATTATATTGTCACTTAAAAGTAATTCAAATATTTTAAAGATTTTTAATTTAAATTAATTTCCAATATAAATGTTAAAACCATGCATTTGAGAGACTGTAGTACACAGTCTTGGTGACATTCTTAGAGTGTGTTTTCTAATTACAGATGACATTCTTAGAGTGTATTTTCTTTTTATAAATGGTACTATCCATATTTAATATATTATGTAGTAACATATTTGAAAACTCATTAATAAATCACAGATAAAAGTAATATATTATTATGTAGTTAAAATCCCAAGCCTAGTTATACATCCATTGGGTAAAGAAAATTATTAAATTTTAAAAGAAACATTATTTAGCATATTATATTATAAAAAGTAGTTTCTAACAGATTTTCTTTATAATATTACAAAACAATAATATTATATATCTTTAATAAAGGATTGTAAACTTTTAAATTTAAAACTAAAGACAGATTTTGACTACTTTTTGTCCTAGAACTTCTCTTTTACAGTCTTATCATGCTTGTTAAAGTGAAATTTCTCAACAACCATCTGCTGTAAAGATGTTCTCTTGGGTTATAGTTCTTTTCTTATTGTATTATAACTAGGGACTTTCAAGCATTAAGAAAAATGCTTGCAATAAATACAAAATAAAATAAAACTTTCCAGTGCTCTTGGGAATTCCCATAACATCTGTTCTATAATAGTTATTCCACTCCTTTGATGCTTCACACTTCCTCCAAAAAGTATGCTGAGATATCAACATTCATAGCCATTATTTATAATAATCTTATCCAAGAAAATTCTAAATACTTTCTCAGATTCATATGTTTTCTTTACATTCTAAGCACATTTTAATTCTCAATCAAAATTATAAAATTCTTATCTTTTAATTTAGATTTTTCTTTTATATTTATTATATATTTCATGTAAGATATATGCATAAGATATAAAATATATATGCATGTAAGATATATATAGTATATCTACCCATTAAAAGTTTGAATTGCCAGTTAGGCAACTTTGTATTTATTCTCTTTTCACACCATTTTAGATACAACATACTTCTTTTCACCCAAAACTTTCAATTATAGATGGCACCTATAAAGAGCCTATTTTATTATTTTTGCCTAAAGCATCAACATGAAGTAATAAGAGTTATCAGGCATACGTGTTTCTATATCAACTACTCATTCTTTTTTAATTCTAGAGTGACTATCAGTTGCCCCTGAAAAATCTTAATCCATAACTTCATTTCTTCTTAGCTTGCTTTTTTTTAAAACCTATGTTGTCCTACCACTCCAACAGACATTGAATTTTAAGCAGAGAAAATTCTCTTTGTCCCTTACTATGATCTAAATATGATCATTATTATTTTTCCCAAGTGGACAATTTTGTCTCAAATAATTTCCCTGCTCTTTTTGAAATGTTTCCATGTTGCCATGTAACCATTCAGATAAGTTCCAGCAGAAAATAGTTTCTTTGACTGATATAGAAATATTCCTACCCAATTATTCTTTTTGTTTTCTAAATTGTATTACATATATTATTTACTTATTTATTTTTAAAGATTTTATTTATTTGAGAGAGTGCAAGTGAGCACAAGGGGGGAATGGGCAGAAGGAGAGGGAGACACAGACTTCCCACTGAGCAAGGAACTCAACACAGGGCTCAATCCCAGGACCCTGGGATCTTGACCTGAGCTGAAAGCACTTAACCCACCGAACCCAGGCACCCCTAAATTGCATCACATTTAAATCTATATGCTAATTTGTTTGCTTTCATCTGTTTGTATTTTGGGTTCATATATAGGCTTTTTTCTACGTCCCAAGGTTCTCAAGTAGAGAGATATGTCATCTCATTCTATAGAAATTCCTATAAGAATGAACCCTGAAAGAAATAATTTTTTATCAAATACTACTTACATTACTGAGAATGGTGTTAACAACTTAAATAATTTATTCATTAAATGCTTGGAATCATACTAGATCATGTTTTGAATAGCTAATAAATAATCTAATCCATTAGAGAGTGATCACCTCTTTTTATTTATATTTTTGCCTTCTCACATCAAATAATTTTTGTTTTCCTTAGGACACTTCTGTCTATCTAGTTAAATTTACATCTCTTCACAGTCCATGATAAATTGTGTTCTCATCTTGGAGTAAACTAAGGAACCCCTTGTGAGCACATGATAATATCCTTAGAGTTCCAGTTCCAGTAACTACTATACAGAATTTTCCAAAAATAAAATAAAGAGCTTTCATTTTGAGTTATTATTTTGTCTGATATGCTGGAGTTTATAAAGGCATCTTACTACAAACCCTGAATGTAAGAAACTTATGATTTGGTGGTAAATCCACAGTAACACATAAGACAACTCTTTTTACTAGACTAAATCCTATCTGCTCAAAGTGAAATATGTATTGGTAGAGTGGACTAAAGAAAAGAAAAAGGTGCTAGGTCATTTGTTAGATCTATTTAAATCCCTCTTCAAATATTGTCTAATAAAGAATGTAAATTAAAACATCTCTCTCAGGGAGATACAAACTAATAATATTCCTTTGAATTCCTTTTTCCCCAATAAAGTAAATATTTATGTCATTAAGATTGGCTTGACAGTGTTCAAGAAATAAAAATATCATGAACTATGTGACGGTCTTATAATATGCTAAATTAACCTCTTGACTTGTACTTAGAAAAGGATGAATCTGAGGATTTCAGAATTTTCTCAAGGATATAGTTAATTAGATTTTTTTAAAAAGCCTTGAATTAGGAATATGACAAAAGGCAGTTCAATGTAATGATAGAATTTAGTAATTCAGTGTTACCTTAATGCCTCAGTGACAATGGAAAATGCCTAACTGCTGTGAAATTATTACTGCTTTTGTACAATAAATTTTGATGTCTGAATCATAGCTAAGATTAATATGTAGTCTGGTCCAAAGCACACAGTTTTTTGTATTCCAACAACCTCAATATGCCTGGTATAAGAAAAAAAGATATAAAGGGATAGTCAAAGACATGTTGGCAATATAAAAACTAAGTTATATGAGAATTTTTGTTCCTTTTCCAAAGTAAATGTTTAAGTAATAAACTGTTAATGCCTTTCACTACAAACAAAACCTGCCTAGTGTTTGTATATTTAGAAATACTAAATTAATGAAAAATTGATTTGAAGTTACAATTTAATCCAACTTCAGTACAGAATAAATATCAGGGTCAGAAATTTAGGTATGAGAATGGTATGCACTTAGGCTTCCACACTTACCCTTTCTTTCCCTTCTTACTTCCCCACCCTCTGAGCTGAAAGATTCAGATATATTGAAAACCTGAGTTTCCCATTATTGAGCTAAAGTGCCTGGGTGAGTTTCGTTGTGCTCCCTTTCATTGTGAATGTCCTGTGGTTTTATTTGTGCATGGCAGGGACTGTTCCAGATTTTCCTACCTTTTTATTCTTATTTTTCAGCCATTTCTCATCCTTTTATTCAAGGTCAGTAAATGCCAGGTGGATCAACAGGAGAAAGAGGATAGTTTTTTTAATGTACTTTTTAATTCTTAACCTAAATGGTTGGTACTAGCTGGGATTGTTACAGAGCTGTACATTAAAGCTCTTCTCTTTCCATTGTTGTGTCTGTAATATTGTCCCATAACCTTGCTCAAAGTTGCCCTTCAGTAATTGCTGAAACTTTACCCCCCGTATTGGTGTCTGCAGGGACATTTTAACATTTTACATGCAGACCACCTCCAATATAGAACTCAATTTTCTTTTGTTAGAGACTCTCCTTGGGTGGTCTTAATCATGAAGCCCCGCTCCTTAGAGCTTTCTTGTTTTTTGAGGTTTTTTTTTTTTTTTTTCTGTGTAAGAACACTTTTACAAGGGTCATGATGGCAATGGTCTGTAAAATTTCTTTCAGATTTCCCTGCTCTGTAGTGCTAATTTGGCACTTTCTCCCCTTTCATAATAGACTACTGTGGTCCTGTTTTTCAATTAGAATTTTCTGATTAATTCTTCATGATTTAGAACATCTTTATCTCTTCAAGGAATCTGATTCAGTTAACCTAGAGTAACCTCAATTTTGTACACAACATAAGTAATGTTTTATTTACTTCTACCTTTTAATACAGTCATGCTTAGATGATCTTTTTCTAGTAACCTTAGGGGAACTTTAAAGGAAGATTTAGGTAAAACATTGTAAGAGCAGAAAGCTAATTGGAATCTCAATAAAAAAATTAATTGCCATATCCTACAACAATAAAGAGGTCAAACAAATCTCCAAAGTATTTTGCAAGCAATACATTTGCATTAGGATAGATCAATAGAAGGTAATATAACAAATTAATTTAGAAAGGTTAAATTGATTTGTTAACCCTTATATTACCATTAGGATGGATGCTGCTGGCAGAAATAAAATTAGTTTTACCAGAAAATTGGTCTTATTCCTGCTTTGTACTGAAGTTTTGCAGCCTTTATTATGTATTCTTTGTTTCGTTTTTTTGTTTACATTGGTTCAAAACCCCAGGAGTTTCCCAGGAGAAATCTGTAACTGGTTCCTGTATATAGAGGTCAGGGAGAGAAGAAAGAGGCCACTCCAGATTAGTGGGTGGCAGGTTTAATAAGCAAGGGAACTACATATAGGGCTTGTAACAGGTGCTACAAGATGAGTAGAGTTTAGCACCAGACTCTTTTTTAAGTTTTTATTTAAATTCCAACTAGTCAAACACACAGTGTAATATTATTAGTTTCAGGTGTATGAGATCATGGTTCAACATTTAACATACAACAGCCAGTACCCATCACAAATGTATTTCTTAATCCCAGTCACCTATTTCATCCATCCAATCCCCCACCTCC
This sequence comes from Canis lupus baileyi, assembly GCF_048164855.1. NCBI lineage: Eukaryota > Metazoa > Chordata > Mammalia > Carnivora > Canidae > Canis > Canis lupus. The sequence continues at coordinate 23,597,989 of NC_132861.1, read as the reverse complement.
CTTCTGGCAATCATCAGTTTGCTTTCTACGGTTGGCTTGCCTCCCTTTCTTTTCTCCCCCCCTTTGCTCTTTTGTTTCTTAAGTTCCACATATGAGTGAAATCATATGGTATTTGTCTTTCGCTGACTTATTTTGCTCAGCACCAGATTCTTAAAACTTTATATAGAGGCCTTAACTAGTTTCAGTCACATGTTCAATGTCGATAGTCTCAACTACACCTTACTCTCAAGGCTCTGTCCTTGAAACCACTCCTAGTGTGGGAATCATGAGTGGAATGTACATCCAAGGATAAGGAAGGGGTGAGGAGCTTATGATTGCTTGGGTCCAGTTCACAATTCAACCTGCAGTAATGTCCTCTGGATGGCCAACTCCAGCAGTTTAAAACCCTTTAAATATGTTAAAACAATATGTAGCTCATGGGTCCTAGAAAAATATTCCACATACCAAATATGGTCTAAAGACAGTAGGTTATTTGTTTCCAGTCTACAAAAATCTGATTTTTATTTAATTATTTTGATAAATATACAAATCTTTTGTTACACTACATAACTGAGATATTAAAATAACATTTGCCATGCCATACATCAGTATAATTAAAGTATCTTTTTTCCATTCCTTTCCAACAGAAGCAAACTTTCACACATACTGCATTTTCCCAGTGACTACAATGGTGACAAGAAGTTGTTATTTTGTCAATTTTATAGTTCATCTGGTTTGTGAGTATAACTATACCTTATAAAATAAGTTTTGACAATCAGGAACTTCCAGTTCTCATTAAGTAAAAACACCAACCATTTACCTCCTTTAATTAATATCTCTAAGGGATTTTTTTTCCTTTATTGAGTCACAACCAGTTGTGCTATATGTGTAAGGCAAATTTTATTTTCAATCAAAGGACAACAAAACTGCACTGTCCAGTGACAACTTGCCATAATGTGGGTTCACCACTGACTTCTCATGTTTGGTTGGTATTCCTTAGCTTGGCTTTTTATTTTTATTTTTTAAAGATTTTACTTATTTATTCATGAAGGACACAGAGAGAGAAAGAGAGGCAGAGACGAGGGAGAAGCAGTCTCCATGCAGGGAGCCTGATGCGGGACTGGATCCCAGGTCTCCAGGATCACACCCTGGGCTCAAGGCAGCACTAAACCGCTGAGCCACCAGGGCTGCCCGGCTTTTTAAAACTCCCAGTCACTTTAAATACATTCCACCCCATTGCGATTAGAATACCCAGTAGTGCTTCCCCAGGTGAGATTACAAACTTGCTTTCAGCTTTTTTGATAGATGTGATGATCCATTCATCCTTATCTTGTTTCTCCATTCAATTAGATCTTTGTCATTCCTCCAGATCAATTTCCAGCTGTGGTCTGTCTCCTAGAAGAAACCTCCTTCTTGTGTTGTTATGAGAATTTGCAAATCTTTTATGTCATGATGATAAACCTAAAATAATGGCTTAGTACTCTAAGACCAGCTCCTACCATACCTGTGTCACAGGGGGACCAGTAGTGATCAAGCCATCACCCATGCCATCACCACAGCACACTAATAGATTTCATACTGTTTGAAATAATGGTGTACACTGAAAAATATTGTATGTCCCATGTGACTGTCACTTGAGTGTATCTTAACCCCTGTAACAGCTCTAGTGGGGAGGAACATAAATCTTTCCATAATGTTCTTTGCATCCTTATGGAGTGGAGTTACCTGTAATTTTTGTCACCAAATCACACCCAAAGGAGTCCCCTTTGAAACTATCTTTAATGTTTCATTTCTACTGTCTTTACATAAATGTTGTTCACTTTTACAGAACAATGGTGACATACTGGTTGGGCAGCTTCATTCTACTTTTTAACCTATTGAGACTCCTGTCTCAGCAATGTTTCTTCTTTATTTGTGGCCACCCAGAGTGTAGAATCTTTGTTGTTCTGTCTCTTGTCTGTTCAATGTTCTTTCAGACCAGACTAATAAGTATGGCTTCCAAACTGTGAACAAGCTGATAGCTGTGTTTGAGTCTTGGAAGTTGTAGTTAATTAACCAGACTAATAAGTATGGCTTCTAAACTGTGAACCAGCTGATAGCTGTATTTGAGTCTTGCAAGTTGTAGCATCGGAGGGTGCTTTGTTATTCCTTTACTAAAAATTATTTGAATGAACTCTTTAGGCAGAACTTGAAATTCAGCAGTAGTCTATTTTCCCCTCTTGAGAGAGAATAGTTCCAGAAATTTTTCCCACCACTGGTCATTAGTCAGTACCAGATCTGAGACAGGTAGGAGTATTATTATAGTGTTTCATGCACTTGGTGGAAATGGAATGATTGCCTCCCTCTGTGATTGTAATAGACTTCTAAGAGCCTCTTTTCCCTATGCTATGACCTCCTACTTTTTCCATTTATTACCTCTTTTAGCCTTTACCCTTCTGATGGTTGGGCTTTCTGGCTCAGCAGAAATACTATTTACGTCCAAAAATTATAATAACGGTGGACTAGCTCATACTTTTTCCCAGCCCCACTTTAAGGCAGTATCATACATTTTGACATGAAAGGAATTAGGTTTTCCTTTGCACTGAGTAATGAAGCCACGTTCAGAGCTAACGAAATTTAGCTACAGAGGAAGAAGTTACTATTACCCCTGAAGAACTCTTACAAATAAACCATTTCAATTGTTTAAATGTCATTTATTGGGCATTTGTGTCACGTCTTTTGCATAAACATATATTAGAACCTTGGCCTTATGCAATGGACCAGGCAAAATCAAAGAAAAATTGTATGAGATAATGAAGGACAGCTGGACTGTGATCCATTCACTCAGCTTACTGGAGGATATGTCCCTGCCAAAAAACAAAAAAACAAAAACAAAACAAAACAAACAAACAAACAAAAAAACATTGCATGTGATCACTTTGTGACCTGGTCTTCCAGGTAAATAGACTAGTGGTATTTCTCAGGTGAAAGAGATCTTATCCATTAAATGTCTTTCTCAAGATGTCCTCTGTTAAAGATTATTTTTAGTAAAAAAGAAAAGAATTTATGAGGGATGTTTCTCTAGAAAATAACATGTGAGTAAGCAAATCTTGGGGATAAAAAATATTGAGATGTTTCCTAACTGGAATATTTCTGAAGAACTTCTAAAATCCTTGCATTCAGACCTCATGTATTGCTCTAATTCAGGTAGCATAGGTCTGATGTGACAAAGAAGAGAAATACAAGATGTCTCAGACCATTTTGCTTTGTCTCATTTGCTTGACTGCTTATGTTCTTGAAATTATTAGTAATGTTTGTAACATTTGATATTAGGTAAGATTGCTGATTTTTGTCAATCTATTTTTTTTTATTTTCCCATATTTAAAAAAATAAATGCACATATTTAAAGTATACAATATAATGTTTGATATACACATAGTATGTATGTGTATATCAAAACACATACTTAAACATAGTTAAGTTAGTTAACATTTCTATCGACTCTTGTTACCTTTTTGTGTGAGTGTGGTGGGAGCACTTGAAATCTACTCACTTAACTGTCACCTCTGTTGAGAAAAATATAAATTATAATTGTATCCTCTCTAGCCTCAAAGAGTGGTGTTCTGAGTTATCTATTTAATCTGAGGCCCATGTGCTTGACCACAATAGCAAAGTCATTGTCTCCATCTCCAGGAGCTTATGAATGTCTAAATGTTTTCCTGAGAGTTGAGAGTTGATACCTAATTCATCATTAACTTAAGCAATCCAGACTTTACCCACTCTTCAGATTTGCTCTTGTCTTCTAAGTCAAGTTTTTAACATTTGCTAAAATTTGCATGATCTATTGCTGATTTTTAAATGACAGGGACCTCAATCCATGAATTCTATCTGTGAATCAGGCAACTTACTTTGGCACACCTGGAAGAGACATATAGGGTTCTGATTGACTATTCAGCAAGACAAGTGGAAAAAGGTCCTCAGTGCTCTAGTGTTGGTCTAATGTGCAATGAAACAACCATCTCTATATAAGATGAAACTGTTTCCCACAACTTATGCCTTATGATGAGTTCTTGAACACACCACTTCCAGTTCACAATGAAACTGTCACATTGCTCCTTCCATATTGTAATGATTCATTGACATCATCTCAGACATGATGGAATCTTCTGATCTAGAATTATTTAACGCCCTTTCAGAATGAAAGGAATCTTGACTAATGTCAAGTAATATGCCAACAATTTCCTTTCAAATGAGGTATAATGAATAGCTTTCTAATATAGCTTAGAGTCCCAAATACAAAGAGTCTCTACCTGAATTGCTTGAGTTTTTCTCAATAATAAACATGGAGTCATAAAGAATTCTAGGGGGAGGGATGCCTGGGTGGCTTAGCGGTTTAGCGCCTGCCTTCGGCCCAGGGCGTGATCCTAGAGTCCCAGGATCGAGTCCTACATCGGGCTCCCTGCATGGAGCCTGCTTCTCCCTCTGCCTGTGTCTCTGCCTCTCTCTCTCTCTCTCATCGTCTGAGCATAAGAACCTACTTGTACTGCCTGTACCTTTTACCTCAGTTGAATATTAAGCTGTTTCTGCTTAGGACCAAATGTAAATTCAGATGTCCTTATGTTGATTTGGGGGGAGAAAAGACAGTAAGATTCCTAGGTGAGGGTGATAATTTTGCCAAAAGCAACTAGATTTGCCACTTTCTTAAATTCTTCATTAGCAGGGTCTTGAGAAATAATTATTAATTTCTCATAAGTTGATTGTTATATTTAGTTGACAGCCCTTTTAATTCTCTGGAAATTTACAGATTCACTTGGTCCTCTAATTTCCACAGTATTTATAACTAGACACCATTTTTTACAAGGATGACAATGGTTCTTGCCTCCTCCTAAAATTCCTCCTCTGAGAAGCACTTACCATGATATAATCTATGCTGTATACTGACTTGCTCTCAAGGACTTTCATTTCCAACTCAAGTCAAATCCTGCTCCACTAGATTGTGCTAACATACCATGGAATTTAGATATACCTTTGTCATTTATTAAATGTATACTGGGATTTCCATTTCATAAGAATACAAATTTAGCCTGACTGGCTTTCAAAATTATGATCACAAATAAGTAGTAGCTAAGTCTGTAATGTTATCCAAGCTCTCCTTCACCTAGCATACTTCCTATATGATCTTTATCAACCTATAGTTACAACTGAATATCTGGAGGAAACACTTTGGTTAATACTTTATAATTTATAGTTAACTTCTACAGAAACATCTTTGTACACTGGCTAAGTAAGAATATTAAAATGTGAGTATCAAAATTCTCACCCAATTATTTTACTAATCAGAGCAATGATCTTATGTTATCCCCCTAGAATTCTTTTTTTTTAAAGATTTATTTATTTATTTATTCATGAGAGACACAGAGAGAGAGAGAGAGAGAGAGAGAGAGGCAGAGACACAGGCAGAGGGAGAAGCAGGCTCCATGCAGGGAGCCCGATGTAGGACTCGATCCTGGGACTACAGGATCATGCCCTGGGCCGAAGGCAGGCGCTAAACCGCTAAGCCACCCAGGCATCCCTCCCCCTAGAATTCTTTATGACTCCATGTTTATTATTGAGAAAAACTCAAGCAATTCTGTAGACTTCCATTTAATAGGATCATTTGAAAATGAAGTGTGAAGGGGCACCTGAGTGGATCAGTCAGTTAAGCATACAACTCTTTTTTAAAAAAAGATTTATTCATGAGAGACAGAAAGAGAGAGAGAGAGAGAGAAGCAGAGACACAGGCAGAGAGAGAAGCAGGCTCCATGTAGGGAGCCCACTGTGGGATTTGATCCCAGGACTCCAAGATCATGCCCTGGGCCGAAGACAGATGCTCAACCCCTGAGCCACCCAGGTGTCCCAGCATCCAACTCTTGATTTCAACTCTGGTCATGATCCGAGGTTTTTGAGATCAAGCCCCATGTTGGCCTCAGCAATGGGCATTAAGCCTGCTTAAGATTCTCATTCTCCCTCTGCCCCTTCCCCTGTTCTCTCTTTCTCTCAAAAAACAAAACAAAAGAAAACAAAACAAAACATGAAAGAAAGTGTAAAGTGTGGTTTTTAGCAATATCACTTGTAAGACAGATAAAGACAGCACCCTATTCACATATCTAGACCATGTATGCATCATCATGCAGATTAAGGTGACTTAACCACCAAATGGTGTCTCCAGCTACATTTCATGAATAACTTCATCCCTATGTTAGTGCTTCCCACAGTAGCATATCTATATTCATTCCAGTTTCATCTCTTTAAAGTACATTCCCTATCTCTTATAAAGATTACTGTATTTTGAATTACCATATGTAAAAATGAAGGAGTTTTACATGCACTCATTAGGGTTGTTTCAACCAAATTTTTCACATAGCCTGAGTTAAGTGAGCAGTTAAGTGAGCAGATCTCAATATCAAACTCAATAGTTTGCAGAGTCTGTGATGTTAGTTGAGGGCCTAAATTCAGTCTCCTCTTCAAGAACTCTTAAATCAAATCCTAATTGTTGGATTTGAATTCTTCCACACTAGAATAGGTATAAAATATTTGACCTGCTGCTTTAAGAGCTTAGTATGGAGTTGGAACTGTTTCCTAATTTCCAAATATTGATAATATACTAGCAATTATTTAATTAATGCCCCACCAATTCTCCATTTTTTATCCCTTTCTTTAAAAGACACTTCTACGATTCAACATCTAAGGTCACTTGTACTTACAGTATTTCTTTTTTTTTTTTTTAACATTTTATTTATTTATGCATGAAAGACATACAGAGAGAGAGGCAGAGACCTAGACAGAGGAGAAGCAGGCTCCCTGCAGGAAGCCTATGTGGGATTCATTCCTTGAACTCGGGAATCATGCCCTGAGCCAAAGGCAGACACTCAACCTGCTGAGCCACCCAGGTGTCCCTACTTATAGTATTTTAACCATATTGAAGGAGTGCTCCTTTTTTGGTTAGAGTTAAGTTACCCTTCTCAGAATAAGGTTGCTAGCTATGGCTTCTCCATTGCACAATCCTGAAGCATTTGCTTGCAACAATGTGCAGGCCAGCTGAGGACCAATGAGCAACCCAAAGTTACCCATTTATTTAGTAAGATCTAAACTTTGTAATATAGCCCCAATCATTAACTCTAGGAATCTAAGTCAATAATGATTTATCAGGCTTCTGCTGGCATTTCTCAGTAAAATGTCCTAATTTTTCAACAGAATACATAGGAGATTCTAAGACACCCGGACTTGGTCTCAGTTTTTAGTTTATAGTTTTAGCCTATAATTTTACAGTCTAGTTTGGAATTTGTAGTTCATAGTTCCACTTTTAGTTAATAGTCTAGAGTTTCAATCTATAGGTCTTCAGATAATCTAATGCCTTAATGGAGTTACACTGCTAGAGAAGATGCTATCCCTTTGAGTGGTACCAGAGGAGTGAGAAGTTCTTCTAGTGTCCAGAAAAAAATAATAAGCTTATTGTTTTTTATTTTGCTAACCCTACAACTTTAGAATCCTGGCTTTTACCAGAGCTTCTAATAACAGCCAGAAAATATTACTATTTTAAAAAATTAATTTCCCTTTGGACTGACATTCTCACTCTACCCATTTAGACAGATCTAATGGGTCTAAGTCTGTCTTCAGACTTTATCAGTTGGCTACTTCCAAAATTTAGCCACTTCATACCACGGATGGATGAGCAGAAATCCTAGCATCTAGTTCTGATCCCATTTGTGAAGTTCCTTCCTTTTTTCTTATGGTAACAGGTCTTAGCTATTATGCTTTAAAAGTCTGAAAGACAATTTTTCATATAGTTTCAAACTGATATAACACAAAGGATCAAAATGTCAAATCAGATTCACACCAATTGTATGATCTTTTCTAATATCCAGCTCTGTTAAGAATTTCAAGGGTACTAGTAATCAAGATGTACATATGAAGCAGCTTACCTCATAAGCTTCTTTTCATATCATACATCTTCTAGGCAAGTACATGGAAGATGCTGTATCAGTTATAAAGCATCTCAATACTTCTAGATATAACAAAGGTCACAGAACATTTTCCAGTGAGAGATATAACTCATAGATTTCTATTATTAAAATTATATATGTGTGTATATATATATATATATACACACACACATACACACATATACATGTTTACCATAAGGAAGACACATTCTGCTATAAGCATTTAATAGAAACATATTCTCCTCTAACATTTAGTTTGTTTCCAAAGAAGCCTGCCATTAGCATGGTCATAGGAAGGGTAAACCAGGTCACCTGGCCTTTTTTTGCCCAGAGCATCTTCTTCCTTTTCCCTCAACCCCTAGCCTGGTAAAGTGAGAGCAGAACTTAACAATTGCTTCTTTTTCCTATGGTAGCAGCAATTTCTGTCTTTATAAGTGATTCTTGGAGCTAGAAAAATGAAAAAGCCTTTGATATCTTCCTAAAATAGTGATCAGTTTTTAATATAGTTTTTGCTTTTGTAGTTGATTATCACGTTAAGCAACAGCCAATTCCATCTATACTTTTAAAAATGGGTTTTAATTAATAATTAGGTATTTTAGGAGAATAGGATAAATTCAATATATTTCAAACTTTTAACCCACAGTGTTTGTGAAATCTTATTTTTAAAAAATATCAATGTTGGCAAACTTTTTACTTTGAGGTTTGACTACATTTTTCAAAACAAGCAAATATCTTAAAATTGTTTTATGATTTTGGTTAATCAAACTGATTTTTAGAATGTTGAGTCTTAATTAAGAGAGCAAGATGATGAAGACAATTTTTCTGCAGTCCTTGGAAATTTTCATTCAAGTTTAATTTATGAAATAGTTAAAAAAGATATGAGATACAAAAACCTGAAGTACAATATGTTTTTTTTAAAATAATTTTCTAACATATAACTATTATATCCTTGTGAAATCTATTGGAGAAATCACAGCTTAAGTAGATAAAGTGATTTATCAATCTCCCAATTAGAATAGAAGAGAATAGAATAGAGTAAAAGAGAATAAAATAGAATAGAATAGAAATGCATTATTGCCTAAGTAAGTTAAATTTATATTGTTAAATATATAGTTTTGAGTGGCATTTTTTTATTGTAAAAATTTGCCAAATATCTCAGAATAATGAAATATAATTTTATCTATTTAAGTTATAAATGAATAAAAATTATTCTATTCCTATGAGAAAGAAGGGCCAAAATCAATGTTAGGATAAATTCAGACAAGACAAGCTATAGGAATTTCTATATAATAATAACTATTACTTGATCGTTTGGCCTTTTAGAAAATACATACATAATACTGTCTCTTTTTTAAAAAAGCTTTATTTACTTATTTTAGAGAGTGAGAGATTGGGGAGGGAGCAGAGGGAGAAGGAGAGTCTCAAACAGACTCCACACTGAGTGTGGAGCCTCACACTGGACTAAGTCTCACAACTCTGAGATCAGAACCTGAGCCAAAACCAAGATTTGCACAATTAACCAACTACACCACTCCAGCAGCCCCATAATACTATCTTATGTATATTATGTTTTGTGTTCCATGTTTCTGCAATGAAAACCTAAAGATAACAATTACTAAAAAAAAAAAAAAAAAAAAAAAAAATCAGATTAATTTAAGAATACGGCTACATGTTTTATTTTTATTTATTTTTATTTTATTTATTTATTCATCAGGGACACAGACACACACAGAGGGGGAGAGAGAGAGAGAGAGGCACAGACACAGGCAGAAGGAGAAGCAGGCTCCATGCAGGGAGCCCGATGTGGGACTCGATCCTGGGTCTCCAGGATCATGCCCTGGGCTGAAGGTGGCGCTAAACCGCTGGAGCCACCCGGGCTGCCCTGTTACGTGTTTTAAAATATAACTGGGCATTTCAATTAAAAATATTTATAATAGGGATAAATAGTTCATGTGGAAAATATTCTATGTTATTTTCAAAATAAACTGCCTATACATCTTCCTTTGGGTAAATTTAGCAAGGATATTTAAGAAACCAATGAAGTGACAATGTATTTTAAATTGCCCTCAGTTCAAATTTTCACTCCCAGGTGGAAAGATATAAATGACAAGGAAGCAAATTTACCTTCCTTTATTTGCTCTCTAAAATGTCTGCGCTGCAGTCTGCACGTGTGCAGATGTTAGGTATAGAAATAAAGTTTTTCCCTGTAGTTTAGAAAGTACAAAGTCTGGATTTCATCCAGTGAAAGCAGGAGTTTTAGGAAGATCACTTTTTGGTTTAATTTAATGCAATTGTAATTTAGCAAACAGTATACTTATTGCTCAACAATCTTAATTTAGTTTTAAATAAAATAGTTCTAAACAATGAATAGCATTTCTAACAAAAATTCACTAAACAGCTGCCTTTGCATTCTTCAGACGAATGTCATTAAAAGCAATGTAAGCCTAGTACTTAAAAATATATTTTTTTTACATAGAAAAGTACTATTAAAAAAAACCCACGAGGCAGCCCGCAGGGCTTAGCGGTTTAGCAGCCGCCTTTGGCCCAGGGCCTGATCCTGGAGACCTGGGACCGAGTCCCACATCAGGGTCCCTGCATGGAGCCTGCTTCTCCCTCTGCCTGTGTTTCTGACTCTCTCTCTCTCTCTCTCTCTCTCTCTTGCTCTCGCTCTCGCTCTCTCTCATTAATTAATAAAATCTTAAAAAAAAAAAAAAAAAAACACCCACCACCAGGTACTTGGTTGGCTCAGTTGGTCAAGTGTGTGCCTTCACTCTGGTTGTGATCTCAGGATTGTGATTTCTGGGTCCTGGGATCAAGCCCCAAGGTAGGCCGCCCCAGAAGCAGGGAACCTGCTTCTCCCTCTCTCTCTGCCCCCCCATCTCATGTGCTATTTCTAAAATAAATGAGTAAATAAATAATCGTTTAAAAAAAACCCACCAAATTGAATCCTATCTAGAGTAATCTCTTAGAAATTTCAATTTTATATAAAAATATCAATGCTTTTATTAAGATTGTATTTTCTGAAGAAAAAAAATTTTGTCTTTTCCTTATGTGAAAAATGAGTAGAATCGAAGTAAATGATCTTTTGGCTCATTTCCAGTTTACCAAAAAAAAAAAAAAAAAAAAAATCTAAGAATAGAATGAATAAAATACTTAATGATAGATCTGTAATGTGCTATATATGTTTGACAATATATTTGTAGTTATAAAATGTTTTCCTCCACTCAGTTCTCCAGGGCTAAGCAGTAAGGAGATGCTAATCACTATACTATCATATGGCATTTGGGAATGTGATTTGAAAGTCAATTTAGGGGTGCCTGTGCAGCTCAGTCAGTTGAGTGTTCGACTCTTGATTTCAGCTCAGGTCTTGATCTCAGGAACATGAGTTCAAGCCCCACATTGCCCTCTATGAGGGTGTGGAGCCTACTTAAAGAAAAAGAGAAGAAAGTAGATTTAACACAAAAAAATTTTATATGCTAAATAATTATCAATCAGCAGGTAATCATTTTGTGCCTACTCAGCTCACTTAGTTCTTCACACATGCAAGTCAAAATCTAAGAGAATATAGAAATATTTTAGAAAACCAGGCAAGTTGAAGAACCATTTTGCTTTTGTTATGCTGATATCAAATTTCAAATCAGGAGAGTGAAATTCAAGAGGCAAGAAACTGAAAGATGTATTGTCACCCAAGCAAATTTTCATGAATAAAAGCAATATACTAGAATGCATGATTTCATTGATTTATTTGTTAAAGATATATTAATAATCTATTCTATGTCTAGCTCTGGGCATATTACTTGAAAACATGATTTCTTGTCCAAAGGATTTTGTGACATTTTTGAAAAGACAAAGAACAGATATAAAAATCCAGTTGTAGTTTGTAAAAAAAAGGCAAAGTAAATTGTAAAATTTATAACAATGTCATCTTCACACCTATATTTTGTTTGGCTTTGAGAAATACTCTTCTATTCTTTGAAAATGACTTATGGTAGCATTTATGGGTTTATTAATGCTATTATAAATAAATAAGGGGCTTTTCAGTGGCTTGGTCAGTTAAGTGTCTGCCTTTGGCTTAGGTCATGTGGCTCCATGCTCAGCAGGGAGTCTGCCTCTGCCTTTTTTTTTTTTTTTTTTTAATTTATTTATGATAGGCACACAGTGAGAGAGAGTGAGGCAGAGACACAGGCAGAGGGAGAAGCAGGCTCCATGCACCGGGACCCCGACGTGGGATTCGATCCCGGGTCTCCAGGATTGCGTCCTGGGCCAAAGGCAGGCGCTAAACTACTGCACCACCCAGGGATCCCCTGCCTCTGCCTTTGCCACTGCTCCTCCCCACCACTTGTGCATGCTCTCTCTCACCCACTCTCTGAAATAAATAAAATCTTTTTAAAAATAAATAAATGAATATTAAAATTATCATTTTTAATCACAAAAATGGTAAATATCTGTAGATATAACTCATATAAACAAATCTCCATGGGACACTCAATGAATATTAGGAATTTAAAGGATTCCTTGGGCCTAAAATTTTGAGAACCTCTGTTTTAGATCAATGGTTCCTTCTCAAGCAATGGGATTAGTAAACTATCTTGCCAAAGGATAATTTTTTCACCTGTTTGTATATATGCATTGTTTTCTCATTTGCTTTTCAGATCCTGTTTACACCTTTTTTTTTTTTTTTTTAGATTCACACAGTTTGTCTTCAACTGCTAATTTCATGGACTATTTATAGACATCAGTGAATAGTACTTATTTTTCCAATTTCTGAAAATACTATAAAGTAATGAATTTGTTATGCAAATTCAGTGGTGATTGAAACAAACATCATTCATCCTAAAAAGTAATCTAATTTTTTAAGAAATAAGTGCTCTCCTTTTGAGATATTCTTAAAGCACAAAAAAGGCTTTGAAATATGACAAGTACATAAAAGTGAGAGAAATAATCCTCAATCTCTCTTAACAGTAATATTTGCAAGGTGATTACATGCTCAAAAAAGGTTTTCAAACCTTCTAGGAAAAACCTCCTTTCAGCTGGAATTATAACTTACAGGTATATCAATCCACAGGTTTTTCACATTTCAAAATTTAGTAAATAGCCTTTGAGTCGAAATAAAAGTAGTATTATTTACCATTAGTGTGTTTTTTTTGCTCATGTGTATATACTAAAATTTATATCGAAACACTTTTATTTAAAAATGTGATGAGGCAGTAGAGTTTCAGCCATTTAGCACATTTATTACATCGTCTGACCAGTAAGCTTGCAGCCTCCTCCTTACGTAACTTTTGAACAGGAATGAGATAATGAAAAATACATGCATGACAACATCTAAGCATTTGCAACTAAGCAATATAATCTGTTTTTTTTGTGAATTTGAATTATTAAGGAAAATCAGGATATAGATTGTTATCCTAAAGCAACGGGGTACCTAGCTTGTTTATATTCTAAAAAATATTCGTTACTCAATTAAATAAGTGACTTGCACTAGAATATCAAATTACACACATTTTTCTATAGAAAGCAACAAACGCTTCTTTGAAAAATGTTAGAGTAATGAGGTGAGCTATGCTTCTTCAAGATCACTTGAGCTACATAGAAACTAGTGATAAAGAAAACAAAGATGAATATAGAGAATCAAGGGAAGACAAATTGTCAAATACTAGGTTAACAAACACACATCCTCCATTTCCTTCAATTTGTGAAGATTTTATCTTATGTCTCTACATAAATATACGATGACAGTATATTTCATATAGGAAAATATTCAGTCTCTGTTTTAGGTTCAATACACTAATATAAGTCCATAACAATAATAAAGCATGTTTAAATATCATTACCTTAGATAATAAGTTGACTTATTTCATACCAACTTCCAAAATATATCTGCTATTGGAAGAATTGCTATGTGATAATTCTTCCCTTTAGATATGATTTAAGGATAAAATATATCACCAGAATCCTCCTCCTGTCCCATTTTTATCTAATAGCCTCTAAATATGATTGTGCAATCCCATGCTAATTTTTGGACCATGTTGTGTATCCTGCCATAATACTCATATGTATTTTTCTCAATTTAGTGAATGTTAAGCTTGACAGCCAGAACTGTATACAAAGAAGTTGGTTCTTTGAATGAGCATTTTAATATTAGTTTTACTCTGTACACATCCATGAAGTTAATAAAGTACTCTACTTGCCATCAAGTCTGCTTTAAGAGACACTCAATGACAAAGATATTTCATTTTTGTAATTAACTAACAGCTCACTTCCCTGTGTCCCACAGATATATTTTAATTTTGTTATGTATCAATTATAGTATGTCAGAGATGAGAATAAAGTAAGCCAGTATCCCAATTAAGAATGTGATTTTGAAGATTTAAAAATCATGGCTTCATTTATGTTTAATTGACGGCAACTAAAATAATGCAATGCATCTCTCTTAATCAAGCAAGAAAAACTGTCCCTTTTCCCCTAAAACTGCAGTAGTAATTTAAAATTCTGAACACCTAACAGGATAAAACCCAGAAGATGCCATCATCAGTTGAGGTATAAATACTTAACAGCCACCTGCTCTGTAGCTCAGATTACAGAGCATTAATGAAGACAGTCCACCATAGTGCAGGTATGTTTAGATTTTCCACAGTGCTGTGCCCCGCCTGACTTAAATTGTTTATTCTGATGTTGTTTTTCTCCTATTTGCAATTGTTTAAGATTTTTATGAGTTAGGTATCAGAAAGTCTCAGCTTAACACTCCATCCTCTATCTTAATACCTATGTAACACTAGGTAATTTACAAAACCATTGAGGGACTCAGCTTCCTCACTTTCAAATGCAGTATAATAATAGTACCCACCTCATAAGTTTATTTGTGAATTAAATAAGATAATGAACATTAAACATTTTGTCTCGTATTTTCTAACTAGTCAATGCTCAGCAATATTGAGTTTCTTCCCCTTGTTCAATTTCCCTCATTTCACTGATTGGAGTGAGAACCACCATTCCACCATGACATCTCTTTTGCCATCTCTCTCTTTGGTTTTTGAAACAATGATAGTTTTAATACGTTTACTGAAAAGTACTTGCAACTCAAGTATTTGCAACTTTGTTTAGAGTTCTTTGGAGATAGAAATAATGTAATAATCTATCTTTCATCACATCCTACCTGCATTTGAGCCAGTCAGCCATCTTTGTATTCCATCAGGGGTGTCTTATGCAGCAGGCAGTGCGCTAAGTATAACATGGGTTTAATCTAATTATTTTAAAATGGCTTGGGAAAATGACATATTATATAAAAGACACTTTGGTGTCATTGCTGTTTCACTGTCTTAACCTTCCAATCTGTTATTAGGGTCTAATAGTCTTTAAATCTTTTGACACTAGTCACCTTCCTTGTCTTTTTCTCCACAATCTAAATCAAAGTGTGATTTACTTTACTAAAATAAAATCTCCTCCAGCATTTACAGCTACTGATTTTATTGAAAAAATTAAAACCATACGAAAAGGGGTGTTTGAGTGGCTCAGTCAGTTAAGCATCTGCCTTTGGTTCCCGTCATGATCTCTGGATCCTGGAATGGAGACCCACAGTTAGGCTTCCTGCTCATAAGGAGTCTGCTTCTCCCTTACTCTCTCCTCACTGCTTGTGCTCTGTCTCTCAAATAAATGAATAAAATCTTTAAAAAAAAAAACAAAACAAAACCCTAAGACAAAACTTAAAATTGTTTTTTTCTTCCTTTGCTCATCTACCATTGCTCCATTTTGCACCTACCAAATTCCCTTCTTCCCCTTCATATATATGCAAGATATTTGTGCCCTGTTCATATCCAGCTACTTTGGTAAGACTTTATATCAGTAGTCCTGAAAAGATTATTTTGTGTACCCAATTAAAAAAAAAAAACAATGCTCTTTTTAAAAACATTGCATTCTTTCACACATTTTTAAGTCTAATTCAAAATATTTTATGTGTTTAAATGATTGCAATAAACTAAATTTCCAATGTAGTGCAAATATTGATAGTTTAAAATATATATGGGGGCACCTGGATGGCTTTGTCAGTTAAGCCTGCCTTTGGGTCAGGTCAGCGTCTTGGGATCCTGGGATGGAGCCCCACAAGTGTGGGGATCCATGCTCAGCAGAGAGAAGTAGACTCCTCTCCCCTTCCTCTCCCCCTGCCTCTGGTCCTTTCTCCCTGCCAAACAAATAAATTAAATCTAAATCTAAATCTATCTATATCTATATCTATATCTATATCTATATCTATATCTATATCATCTATATCTATATCTATCTATATATCTATATCTATCATCACATTAATCTTTTAATCATATTTAACAAAATAAAAATGCATCCAATCAACATGCCAGTTGCTATAAAAGAAAGTTGATGATGTCTCTTCTATCATCATGAACTTGTACTTCCAATATATTGTGCTCAAAGAAGTTTACCTTAGGGTAATGTATTTTATTCTTAAAGTATTAATTGGCAATAAACACATACTCATATACAAAGACTTGTCACTCTTTTCTTAAAATTTTTCTATTGCATAATTGTATAGATATAAAATTCTTCTTCTGATTTGAATTATCATTGCTATTATAATCACAATTTTTAAAAAATATTTTATTCATTCATGAGAGACACAGAGGGGTGGAGACATAGGCAGAGGGAGAAGCAGGCCCCTGTGGGGAGCCTGATGTGGGACTCAATCCCAGGACCCTGGGATCACGCCCTGAGCCCAAGGAAGATGTTCAACCACTGAGCAAAACAGGCGTCCCTATCTTTTTTATAAATTTATTTTTTACTGGTGTTTAATTTGCCAACATATAGAATAACACCCAGTGCTCATCCCATCAAGTGCCCCCCTCAGTGCCCATCACCCAGTCACCCCCATCCCCCACCCACCTCCCCTTCCA
Source organism: Canis lupus baileyi (assembly GCF_048164855.1). Taxonomy (NCBI): domain Eukaryota; kingdom Metazoa; phylum Chordata; class Mammalia; order Carnivora; family Canidae; genus Canis; species Canis lupus. Next base: position 23,581,143 of record NC_132861.1, on the reverse strand, counting down.
CCACCCCTAGTTCGTTTCCCAGTGTTAGGAGTCTCTCATGTTCTGTCTCCCTCTTTGACATATCCCATTCATTTTTTCTCCTTTCCCCTTTATTCCCTTTCACTATTTTTTATATTGCCCAAATGAATGTGATCATATAATGTTTGTCCTTCTCTGATTGACTTATTTCACTCAGCATAATACCCTCCAGTTCCAACCATGTTGAAGCAAATGGTGAGTATTTGTCGTTTCTAATAGCTGAGTAATATTCCATTGTATACATAGCCCACATCTTCTTTATCCACTCATCTTTTGATGGACACCGAGACTCCTTCCACAGTTTGGCTATTGTGGACATTGCTGCTAGAAACATCGGGGTGCAGGTGTCCCGGCGTTTCATTGCATCTGTATCTTTGGGGTAAATCCCCAACAGTGCAATTGCTGGGTCGTAATGTAGGACAGATCTAATTTTAACTCTTTGAGGAACCGCCACACAGTTTTCCAGAGTGGCTGCACCAGTTCACATTCCCACCAACGGCCCAAGAGGGTTCCCCTTTCTCCACATCCTCTCCAACATTTGTGGTTTCCGGCCTTGTTAATTTTCCCCATTCTCACTGGTGTGAGGTGGTATCTCATTGTGGTTTTGATTTGTATTTCCCTGATGGCAAGTGATGCAGAGCATTTTCTCATGTGCCTGTTGGCCATGCCTGTGTCTTCCTCTGTGAGATTTCTCTTCATGTCTTTTGCCCATTTCATGATTGGATTGTTTGTTTCTTTGCTGTTGAGTGTAATAAGTTCTTTATAGATCTTGGGAACTAGCCCTTTATCTGATATGTCATTTGCAAATATCTTCTCCCATTCTGTAGGCTGTCTTTTAGTTTTGTTGAGTGTTTCTTTTGCTGTGCAGAAGCTTCTTATCTTGATGAAGTCCCAATAGTTCATTTTTGCTTTTGTTTCTTTTGCCTTTGTAGATATATCTTGCAAGAAGTTACCGTGGCAAAGTTCAAAAAGGGTGTTGCCTGTGTTCTCCTCTAGGAATTTGATGGAATCTTGTCTCACATTTAGATCTTTCATCCATTTTGAGTTTATCTGTGTGTATGGTGCAAGAGAATGGTCTAGTTTCATTCTTCTGCATGTGGATGTCCAATTTTCCCAGCACCATTTATTGAAGAGACTGTCTTTCTTCCAATGGATAGTCTTTCCTCCTTTGTTGAATATTAGATGACCATAAAGTTAAGGGTCCACTTCTGGATTTTCTATTCTGTTCCATTGATCTATGTGTCTGTTTTTGTGACAGTACTACCCTGTCTCGATGACCACAGCTTTGTAGTACAACCTGAAATCTGGCATTGTGATGCCCCCAGATATGGTTTTCTTTTTTAAAATTCCCCTGGCTATTCGGGGTCTTTTCTGATTCCACACAAATCTTAAAATAATTTGTTCTAACTCTCTGAAGAAAGTCCATGGTATTTTGATAGGGATTGCATTTAACGTGTAAATTGCCCTGGGTAACATTGACATTTTCACAATATTAATTCTTCCAATCCATGAACATGGAATGTTTTTCCATCTCTTTGTGTCTTCCCCAATTTTTTCAGAAGTGCTCTGTATTTCTTAGGGTATAGATCCTTTACCTCTTTGGTTAGGTTTATTCCTAGGTATCTTATGCTTTCAGGTACACTTGTAAATGGGATTGACTCTTTAATTTCTCTTTTTTTTCAGTCCCATTATTAGTGTATACAAATGCCACTGACTTCTGGGCATTGATTTTGTATCCCGCCACACTGCCAAATTGCTGTATGAGTTCTAGAAATCTTGGGGTGGAGTCTTTTGGGTTTTCTATGTAGAGTATCATGTCATCGGCAAAGAGGGAGAGTTTGACTTCTTCTTTGCCGAATTGAATGCCTTTTATTTCTTTTTGTTGCCTGATTGCTGAGGCTAGGACATCTAGTACTATGTTGAATAGCAGTGGTGAGAGTGGACATCCCTGTCGTGTTCCTGATCTTAGGGGAAAGGCTCCCAGTGCTTCCCCATTGAGAATTATAATTGCTGTGGACTTTTCGTAGATGGCATTTAAGATGTTGAGGAATGTTCCCTCTATCCCTACACTCTGAAGAGTTTTGATCAGGAATGGGTGCTGTATTTTGTCAAATGTTTTCTCTGCATCTATTGAGAGGATCATATGGTTCTTGTTTTTTTCTCTTGCTGATAAAATGAATCACATTGATTGTTTTACGAGTGTTGAACCAGCCTTGCATCCCAGGGAAAAATCCCACTTGGTCATGGTGAATAATCTTCCTAATGTATTGTTGTATCCTATTGGCTAGTATCTTGTTGAGAATTTTTGCGTCCATGTTCATCAAGGATATTGGTCTGTAATTCTCCTTTTTGGTGAGGTCTTTTCTGGTTTTGGAATTAAGGTGATGCCAGCCTCATAGAATGAGTTTGGAAGTATTCCATCACTTTCTATCTTTCTGAAGAGCTTTAGTAGAATAGGTATGGTTTCTTCTTTAAACGTGTCATAGAATTGCCCAGGGAAGCCACCTGGCCCTGGACTTTTGTGTCTTGGTAGGTTTTTGATGACTGCTTCAATTTCCTCCCTGGTTATTGGCCTGTTCAGGTTTTCTATTTCTTCCAGTTCCAGTTTTGTTAGTTTGTGGCTTTCCAGAAATGTGTCCATTTCTTCTAGATTGCCTAATTTATTGGCATACAGCTGCTCATAATATGTTTAAAATCGCTTGTATTTCCTTGGTATTGGTAGGGATCTCTCCTTTCTCATTCATGATGTTATTAATTTGAGTCTTCTCTCTCTTCTTTTTAATAAGGCTGGCTAATGGTTTATCTACTTGATGAATTCTTTCAAAGAACCAACTCCTGGTTTTGTTGATCTGGTCCAGTTATTCTGGTCTCTATTTCATTGAGTTCTGCTCAAATCTTTATTAACTCTCCTCTTCTGCTGGGTGTAGGATCTATTTGCTGGTTTTTCTCTAGCTCCTTTAGCTGTAAGGTTAGCTTTTGTATTTGAGTTCTTTCCAGTTTTTGGATGGATGCTTGTATTGTGATGTATTTCCCCCTCAGGACTCCTTTTGTTGTATCCCAAAGATTTTGAATGGTTGTATCTTCATTCTCATTAGTTTCCATGAATCTTTTTATTCTTCCCTAATTTCCTGGTTGACCCTTTCATCTTTTAGCAGGATGGTCCTTAACCTCCACGTGTTTGAAATCCTTCCAAACTTCTTCTTGTGATTTAGCTCTAATTTCAAGGCATTACGATCTGAGAATATGCAGGGGATGATCCCAATCTTTTGGTATTGATTAAGACCTGATTTGTGACCCAGTATGTGGTCTATTCTGAAGAAAGTTCCATGTGCACTTGAGAAGAATGTGTATTCAATTGCGTTTAGATGTAAAGTTCTGTCAATATCTGTGAAATCCATCTCGCCCAGTGTATCATTTAAAGCTCTTGTTTCTTTGGAGATGTGCTTAGAAGACCTATCAAGCGTAGAAAGCGCTAGATTGAAATCACCAAGTATAAGTGTATTATTATCTAAGTATGTCTTAACTCTGGTTATTAATTGATTTATATATTTGGCAGCTCCCACATTGGGGCATATATATTGATGATTGTTAAGTCCTCTTCTTGGATAGATCCTTTCAATATGATATATATAGTGTCCCTCTTCATCTCTCACTACCATCTTTGGGTTAAACTTTAGTTTATCTGATATAAGGATGGCTACCCCTGCTTTCTTTTGAGGACCATTTGAATGGTATATGGTTCTCCAACTTTTTATTTTCAGGCTGTAGGTGTCCTTCTGTCTAAAATGAGTCTCTTATAGATAGCAAATAGATGGGTCCTGTTTTTTTATCCAGTCTGAAACCCTGCGCCTTTGGTGGGGTCATTAAGCCCATTCATATTCAGAGTTACTATTGAAAGATATGAGTTTAGTGTCTTCATGATACCTATTCAGTCTCTGTTTTTGTGGATTGTTCCATTGGACTTCCTCTTAAAGAGGAATTTTAAGAGTCCCCCTTAAAATTTCTTGCAGAGCTGCTTTGGAGGTCACATATTCTTTCAGTTTCTGCCTATCTTGGAAGCTCTTTACCTCTCCTTCTATTCTGAATGAGAGCCTTGCTGGATAAAGTATTCTTGGTTGCATGTTTTTCTCATTTAGGACCCTGAATATATCCTGCCAACCCTTTCCGGCCTGCCAGGTCTCTCTGGAGAGGTCTGCTGTTAATCTGATATTTCTCCCCATATAAGTTAGGGATCTGTTGTCTCTTGCTGCTTTAAGGATCTTCTCTTTATCTTTAGAATTTGCAAGCTTCACTATTAAATGCCGAGGTGTTGAACGCTTTTACTTGATTTTAGGGGGGGATCTGTCTATTTCCTGGACCTGAATGCCTGTTTCCCTTCCCAGATTAGGAAAGTTTTCAGCTTTGATTTGTTCAAATACATATTCTGGACCTCTGTCCCTTTTGGTGCCCTTGGGAACCCCAATTAAACATAGATTTTTCTTCCTCAGGCTGTCACTTATTTCCCTTAATCTATCCTCATGATCTTTTAATTGTTTGTCTCTTTTTTCCTCAGGTTCCCTCTTTGCCATCAACTTGTCTTCTATGTCACTCACTCGTTCTTCCACCTCGTTAACCCTCATTGTTAGGACCTCGAGTTTGGATTGCATCTCATTCAATTGATTTTTAATTTCTGCCTGATTAGATCTAAATTCTGCAGTCATGAAGTCTCTTGAGTCCTTTATGCTTTTTTCTAGAGCCATCAGTAGCTTTATAATTGTGCTTCTGAATTGGCTTTCTGACATTGAATTGTAATCCAAATTTTGTAACTCTGTGGGCGAAAGGACTGTTTCTGATTCTTTCTTTTGAGGTGGGTTTTTTCTCTAGCCATTTTGCTCAGTGCAGAGTGGCCAAAAACAGGTTGTATTGGGAAAAGGAGAAAATGAGAGAAGAGAAAGAAGAAAAGAAAAAAAGAAAAAGAAAAAGAAGGAAAAAAGAAAAGAAAAAAAAAGTGGGGGAGGGAAGCAAACAAACAAAAAACAAGAGGGAGTATCCTCTGATTCTGTATACTATAAATCCCTAGACTTCCCCCTGGAACTTTCCAGTGCTGCTTGGTCAAGAATTTTTTTTTTCCCTCGTCGGTCTAGCTGGTCTTCTGGGGGAGGGGCCTGTTGTACTGATTTTCAGGTGTTAGCACTTGGGGGAGCTGCTCGGCCCCCTGCCTGGTGCAGGGCTCAGTGAGTGATGTTTAAGCTGTTTATCCGGTGAGGCCACTGTGAGGCTCAGAGGGGGTTGTTTATCTTGTGAGGCCCCAGGAGGAACAATCCCAGTGGCGGCGGCCAGCTCTGGAGCCCTGGAGTCAGCTGCCGCAGTAACTACAGAGCTCTGGGTCTGCAGGGGCCTGGATGCTCCGGGGGCGGGGCCGCTGATCTGCTCAGCTCAGGGCCCCCCGGAGGCTGGAGCGTCCTTGCTATCCTGGGCCCTCCAGGCCTCTGCCTGTCCCTGGGGGAGACCGGATCCTGGGCTGTGTCCCTGGCGCCCTATACTCCCCGGCCTGCGCTGTTGGATTCCTGCTCCCGGCCATGCAGGCCCCTCCCCATGAAGCCTCTGCCTGAGCTGCTCCCGGGGCCGCGCAGCCCCCTCTGCGTGGAGCCTCTGCTGGAGCTGCCTCCGAGCTGCTCCGGATCCAGCCATGGGCCTGCAGTGCTTTAGGGAGCTCGGCGCAGGGTGTGGTGTGCTCTCCCCATGGCTCAGGTGTCTGTTAGTGTCCCCGGGAGCCTGAGGGCATCCCCGCCCTCCTGGGGTCCTGCTCTAACTCTGTGCAAGCGCCTTTCCCACCGGGAAGATGGGTGAAGCTCCTGCTTCTCTGGGGTGGAGCTCTCCTGTCCTGGGGACACTCGCCCCGGCCTCAGCCCGGCTCCTCGCGGGCCCCTCCCCCTTGGAGGCCTTTTGTTTCTTTATTTCTTTTTCCCCGTCTTCCTACCTTGATAGAAGCGTGAACTCTTCTCACTGTAGCATTCCAGCTGTTCTCTCTTTAAATCTCAAGCTGAATTCGTAGGTTTTCAGGATGATTTAAAAGTTATCTAGGTAATTTGGTGGGGCCAGGTGACTTGGGGACCGTACTCTTCTGCCTTCTTGCCCCGCCTTCTCCCAGGCATCCCTATCATCACCACAAATTAATCAAACTGATAAATTTAAAATTTAATATAAATTATGTTGAAAATTTTATTTGGAAATTTACCATGTAATTGGAAAAATGGAGAATTATTTACTTATTTAAAGATTTAATTTTTTTTTAAGAGAGAGAGAGAGCTCATGAGTGAGAAAGAGAGCAGTGTCACATCCCCACTTTTGTACTTCACATTCCAACAAACAACCAGGTATGATGGGCCTCTGGCTCAGTAGCTCTGATTATCCTCACTCTAACTCCACGGTTTAGCGATGGTTTAGCAGATGCTTAACTGACTAATCCACCCAGGTGCCTCTCAGTTTTCATTTGAAATTGAATAGAATTGTTCTGACATTTTGAAACTTACTCTTTACTTCAAATTTCAATATATTTTAGGTTTTAAATACAGTAGTGAAGCACTTACTCAAAATGAATTTACCAACGTTATGCTCTTGCTTTAATTTCTCTTTCTACCTCTTCAATATACTTTGGAATACTTTTCCATAATCTTTTTTTTTCCTAATCTTACTTTCTGTATCTTGTTTTGAAATTATAATGGGACAAGAGTCAGAGAGTATCTACCTAGAAGTTGTACTGAAGCAGCTGGTAAGCAAGACAGTACATTGACCCACTGCCCATCTTTGTATAAGTGATGATTACTCCCTTGAAAAGTGAAATGCAATTGTGGAGGAGAGGAAGTTAAATAGAATGAGGCATTTCAAGCAGTGAAGCTGCTGATCACAGATGGGCCAAACCCTTTTAATATTTTATAAAAATCACTCTTATCTTTATCCTTCTATGTTGGCTCTTCTCAGAAGCTACTTATTATTTTAAACATAAATCTAGGGTTATTTGGCACTCTCTTTGATGTTCATCAGCTTATGAATACAAACATACATTCACACATCATTTCTTATTTGCCTATTTTGTTTTCATTTTTTTTTTCCTATTTTGTTTTCTAAGCTGAGTCTGATCTCTCTTATACTGACTCCCTCTATGTATTACCTTCTCTGTTTTATGCTAGGACAAATTCCAAATTTTACATAATACTGTTTCTGATTCATTTTCTTTTTTTTTTTAATTTATTTTTTATTGGTGTTCAATTTACTAACATACAGAATAACCCCCAGTGCCCGTCACCCATTCACTCCCACATCTGATTCATTTTCTTAAATATATGTATGCATGTGTGTGTATGTGTGTGTATATATATCCACTTTTAAAATATTACTACATGTTCACACTATTGGCTCTTACCAGGAAAGAAAACATTCCATGCATAATATGAGGAAATAAAACATAATAATAACAATATGACAAGATAGATGAATCTTCATATGGCAAAATTAAACTAAGTTGTGATTATTCCAAATGTTATAACAATGTCAGTTCACATCATATATCTTTTCCAACACATATATACACTTTAAATTCTTAACTCTGAAATTTACCCTTTTGGTTGGTTTGAATGTTCACTCTTCACAGCATGGTTTAATCATCCTTATGCAATCTTAATTTCTGGATATAAGAGTATTTCAATGAAAGATAGTTATTAAAAAACTGCTCTGAGCAGAAAATGAATTAATTAATACTCCCAGAAGTGGGTTGGAATGCTTAATTCACTCCTGAACATGAAAGAAAGCAGTCCTTGACATGGTATTTAGAACTATTACATATGTAAAGCTATATCGGCACGGATATTCTGAGAACAAAAATATAGCAGTTTGTCCACAACTAATAAGTAAAGGTAAAGGTATTTTTTGTGTTACTTATCATCTATAGTCACATCACTAATACATAACTAATATATCTTTTTATTCTGGAACAGATTTATTGCTTGATGATAGTTTACATGGCTAAAGATAATTCAATCTGACAACAATAAAGACCAAAGGAAGTAATTCGGAAATATTCACGAGAGAATTTAAATAAACATCAGAAGCTATCATAAAACTTTTTGATAAGCAGGAGTTTAGAAGTCCTAGAAAGGTGTTTGATTCAACTATAGATACATTTGATGTATAAAGGTGTTCTTGAAACTATTGGGAGCATGAAAGTGAGTTTAAAATAAGGGAAGGCTGGGGTTATTGAAGAAGGAGGCACTTCAGGCAATACTCAATCAACAAGTACACATGTAGCACTTACTATTCAATCAACAATTCTGTACAAATATTATGTGGCAATCAGTTATTTTAAGTACTGGTAATAAGATAGTGAACAAACAGATACCATTTTCTCTCAAGAAGCCCACTTTTTACTAGGGAGAAGTAAACAGTATATACACAGTCAAAAAATTTCATAGAACAGCAAGTGCTATTCATGTATTTAAAATAATGAGACTGTAAGCTACTTGAGACCCATTTTAGATATAGTTTAGAAATTGTGCTCACCAGATGCTGACAGGAAATAAACGGCCCATTTAAGGCAGTTGAGCGAAGTTTAAGAGAGGGAGCGTTTATAAAGGAAGATGTGGGCAAGGGTGAAAAAAAAACTAGCAGAATTGTTGATTTCCTTGGAGCTAAGATCAAGTCATTATAACCCCAAGTTTGAAGAGGCCTGTAGAAGGGACAGTCAGAGAACCCCAGATCAAGTAGTTGTGGGAGATAAGTGTCAGAGAGGAACAGAAGATCACTGGGAAAGAGAATGCCTGAGAATGGGCAAGGAGGGATATGGGAGATGAATAATCCAAGATCAGCCTTTTGTTATTCTCCCAAATCTCTCATTGACAAAAAAATTAAAAAGCAAGGAATCCAATTGAAGCAATCCACAAAAGTCAGTCTCTTAGGGATGTAGCAAGGTAAAGAATGGTATAGAGTGTCACATGGAATATATGAAGGAGAGAAGGCCTTTTAGAAGAGGTGACATTTGATCCAAAATTTAATGGTTAGCAGAAAATATGGTTGTAACATCTGGGATTTGGAAAGTAATGTGAATTGATAACCCCAAACCTATTTACAACACTTCTTGTGCCTGCTTCTACTGTTGCAAAAGCTAAAATGTCCAACCTTCTTTTCAGCTAGAGATGTCAATGTGACATATTTATGGCCAATGTGATGAAGTAGGAACATATAATAGGGGGGTTTTCCTACCAGAACATAGGGAGAATTGCTTATAATGAAAAGACTTTGGGCCTTTTCACTTATTCCCCCCTGTACATGGGTGTGATGCCTGAAGGTAAAGAAACTATATTTCTTTCATAAGGACAAAAGACAAAATATGGTTGGGCAGAAGTATAAGGATCTTGAATCTTTTAGGATATGATTGAGCTATGATCTTTCCTAGCCACCTACCCTTACATTTTTGCTGAATAAGACAAACTCCTCTTTCCTTGATACCATTATGATAGAAATTCTGGTTACACATTGCTGAACATAATTATAACACTTACAACAATTATAACAGATGGATGGAGAAAACTGCAATGAGAACCAACTAGTTTAGTATAAGGTGTAGAGAAGGCCAGTGTCATTGGAGCATAATGTATGGGGGTGTTGGTCAAGACTGATCTAGGGTCTTATAGTCTGTATGCCTTATCAATATTGTGCAACTATGGATCCTTATCCCCATGTGTCTTACTCTATGCTTATTCCTCCACTCTGGCTATCTGGGATGGTAATGACCAAGGGGTCCTTAGGATTTATAAACTGAGGTGCAGAGCCACCTTTGGCCTGGGTTAAATGAAGAATAGTAGTTAAACTAGGAATCAAGAAACAAACAAAAAAAAACCCACACTTCTATTTTTGCTGATCCCATTTTTGGTGCATTTGTTAAGCTGCTTTAATATACTATCAGCTAGGTACAATATTAGATATCATAGGGGAAGCTGGATAATGAAGGAAAATGTTTTACATTGATCAAGTAAACAACTTGATTAGCCTACTATAATGATTTGTCAAGTTCATATTTTTAGAGAAGTTCATTTCAATTGAATAAAGATTTGAAAGTACACATTAAAAGATGCAAATAGAGGATTGACTGGGGAAAAGTGTAAGAGAGGGTTGTTCTCAGGAGGTATTTTCTGATAATGAGGAATAGGGATTAAGAGTTAGTAAATACGTACAAGATGGTTATGTGAATTGCATTAAGTTGGCTGAGGAACATGCCAAGCTAACTATTTGTCAGTCCAACTGGGGTTTTGCTTCCTCCTATGGCTAATTAATTCTAATGTCAGCATATTATTTATCTGTCTTACTAGGACACTTTGAGAGTGAAAGGGGGTTAAAATTAACTAATTCATCATGAAAATACACATAATAGGAGACAAAATATTGGCCAAATGGAAATAAAAGATAAAAATGTCCACTGTAGTTAATGCAGAATTGATGCAAAGAGTCCTTCTCAGCAAATCTCCATTCTATTTTTTTTCAAATCTCCATTGTAGATGGCTAACTGCCTGAATCAGAGGCTGTTAATGCTAAAACTCTAGTAGAACATTGATGTTCTTATCCAATTTGTACGTTATCTTTTTGTTAAGGTATGATTTATATATATTATTATGTACTGGCCATAAATCTAATCAGTTTTGACAAATGCAAACACTCTTGTAACCTATACTTCTATCAAGATATAGAACATTTTGATCTCCCCAGAGAACTGCCTCATGCCTCTTCTCAGTGTTCCTCCCCAAGTAACCTCTGTTCTAATATCAATCACCTTAAATTAGTTTACTCATTGTTTGACTTCATATAAATTGTTTAATATAGTTTTACTTATTTTGTGTTTGATTTCCCTCATAAAGTACTATGTATGTAAAATCCAACCTTGTTGTTTTATGTGTCAATAGTATGTTCCTTTTAATTGCTGAATTGGGTCTACCCAATGTTGTTAATTTTCTCAAAACAAATTTTATTCTCACAAACTCATTTCTTATGCCCAAAAATAATATCTAAAACAATGAGAAACTTAAGAGATATGGAGAATATCAGACGCCAAACTCTTTTTAATCATTATATCTATATCTGATTACAAATCAGTCTATATGAGTAATTCCTATATTCTGTATCAAAAAGTGGAAGAGATTTATCAAGAATAAATTTAAGCAGGACTCAAGGGTTAATTATTGCTTTTATTTGGTGAGTTTTATGCCTTCTCCAGCCTATTTATAACCTATTCTTCAGGAAAAACTTTAGAGAGAAGTACCAGAGGTAGATACAATATATTTACATTCATTTGATGAGAGAAATAAGATCATCTTAAGCAGCCTATCTCAAAAAGGCCAAATATATGAATATCTGGTATCTATCATCTCATTATTGATTTAACTCTCATGCTTATGTATTTATTCTATTACAGTGGGCCTACCAGGAGAACATAGGTCAATGACAAGTGTATGATTATCTTTTAAATGTACAAGATGTGCTGAATTAACAAATGCTTATTGGACTTACTTTCAGATATATTTTATTTTTAGTAGTTCTATTTAATTAAACAATAAAGCTAGAAACTTAACTGAACATCAAGCTTACATGAATTTTGGTTTTTCCTCTACTCATTAAGCCCATATCCTATTATTTTTGAACTTGCAGTCACCCTTCTTGTAATTAAATAAATGAATTTTTCTGATGGTAAGCAATCATAGTGTGACATTAATTTTCTTTGGGAAGAATTGAAAAGAAACACAGTATTACTCTCCACTGAGATATATTTTCCAGTCTTCATTCTCTGTGGAGATAATTGTCGAGATGAGACTTAAAGAATTAGAAGTAGTTGGGCTTGCAATGAAGTAGGGAAGAGAAGTTCAGGCAGAAGAAGCATGGATGTGCATGTGCAAAATCTCTAATTTAGAAAAGAACTTGGCAAGTATAAAAATTGATCTTTAGTAACTAGGAAAAAAGTGGCATAAAACAAATTCAGAAATACAAGTAAAAATTATTATTGTATATAGTGATAGGGTCATTATAAAAGCATGTACATTAAGACTGCAGAAGGATACTTCCCAGCACTAAAGAAAGCTATACCTCTATACACAACTACACCCATTACATTATTAGGGTTGATCCAGGAAACTTTAAACAGCTTCCTTTAATCCTAAAGTACATCAGTAATGTTTACCTGAGATAGAAGGGTTAAATGACAATTATATGATAAATATATTAGTACCTTAGCCAGGAATTGCAATAAGCCAAAGAGGAGAGGTTTGTATAGATACAAAAAATGTCTCTAGTACTCTTTCAGACTATGATAATTAGATGAAGAGTTAAAGAACAGATGTACATAACTTTTGGGCAAAATATGTAACCTTCAGTCTCTCTTGGTTCTCATTTTTAAAACAGGTGAAAAATATACCTATGTTATGGGATTATTATGAGGATAAAAATCACTAATACCTGCAAAAAACTTAGGAAGATGCCCACTATATAGAAATTTGTTAATACATATTAGTTGGTGTTGTTCCTTTTGTTATAATCTGTGTAAAATGGTATGTTGGTTATTGTGAAAAGCACCATTACCAACAGACACCTTAACTCCAACTACTGAAGGATGAGAATCCTTGTTTCTTGTTTCACTCGAAGGAGGAAATGGATCTGGATAGATTAGCAGAGTGGCATGTGAAGAAGTTTTCTTTATCCTGTATTCCATGAAAATGAACATTTCTCAGAGTCAAGGGATAATTAAAGATTACTTAAGTTTCAGCTATAAAGTTTATATACTGACCTTAAATAATAGAAATTGCCTTTCATCTTTTTTTGAAAAGAAAGAGCTGTCTAGCAAAAATTACATTTTTAAAGTATAAAATCATCAGCAGAGATCATTCCAATAACATGAGTTTCTAGTATCCCTGAAATAATTCATTGTTGCCTCGTTCTAAAAAAAAAATTAAAAAAACTTCAGATGAAAAATATTCATGTAATAAAAAATGGACCTACGATTGAGTTACACTAAGAAACTAACTGTAATCACTACCACCCCTATACACACACACACACACACACACATACACACACCTGTACTTCCTAGCTCTTAAAATAAATTATTGTTGTTTGGAACTAGTGGTTCCTCCAATTCTTTGTTAAGTCCTATAGCATATTCCTTATTGCCACTAATCTTCCTATCTAGGAAAATGCTGTGTTGTTATACTCTCCCTTTTAAACAACAGGTGTTTTGGTAATTTTCTTTATTCAACTAAATGATTTTTGCAATTATGTTCTATGTATACATGTTACAGGCTAATGGGAGAAAAATAATTTAAAAGTTTCAACAAACACTGTTTAAATACTTATTATTTTTTTTGCAAATAAGACAGATTTGAGGTTAACTTTTCTATTGATCAATTTCAGTTATATCATTGCATGTTATGGACTACTTAAATCCCATTTCCTCTAAAGAGAGAGAAAGAGAGACTGAGAGAGAAAGGGAAAGTATCTTAGAGCTCTTTAAATAGATGAGTACTCCAAACACCATATGATAGACAACTGAAATAATGACCTTTAATTTGACCATGTTCTGCTTGTCTTCCCCTCTGACTCTTGGCTTGGCTATGTGACTTGCTTTGCCCAGTGGAATAACAAAGGTCATGCAAATAGACTCTTGAGAAGTATTTGGACATTGGTTCTTTTTTCATTTGTTGCACTCAAGACTATCTTCATCCTCTCATAGTCAATTAGACTATACAGGGATACCACAGACTGAATGGTTTAAAAAACAAACACTTATTTCTCACAGTTCTGGAAGTCGTGATGTCCAACATTAAAGTGCTGACAGATCTGGTGTCAGGTGAGGTCCTACCTCCTGGTTTGCAAATGTTTATCTTCTCATTATGTCCTTATATTCTGGGATGGAAGTAGGGAGGGAAAGAATTTAGTCTCTGGTCCTTTTATTTTATTATAAGGGCATCAATTTCTTTTTTAGGGATCTAATGACCTAATCTAACACTAATAACCTTGCGAAGGTCCTACCTTCTAATATCTTGTTGGAGGTTAGGGTTTCAACATATGAGTTTGGATGGTGGGGGACACAAAGATCCACTCCATAACATACCCCTTTCACATGAAGAAGCTTGAACTAGACTGCTACATAACGAAAAATGAGAGTTCACTTCCCTTCATTGTCCCATTTCATAGACAATTGCACTCCAGAAATACAGCCACATAGTGACCATTGGCATCCCGAACATGCATGTGTGAGCCCAGTCAAAACCAATGGAAGATATGCTTACCTGAACCAATCCCAAATTACCAATCCACAGAATTATGAGTTAAATAAATAGTGGTTTCTTTAAACCACTAAATTCTGGAGTGTTTTGTTTCAAAAATTATATGGTATACCCATAATCTCATTTTAAGCACATGCTTTTTGAGTTTTTAACTGATATAAATTATTGCAACTTGAATTTACCAGAAGATAAAATATGGGAAACTCAAATGGAGATCATTTAAGAAGGGTTTAATGGAAGACACATACCTAGTATAACATAAGAATAGATAAATGCAAAGAAAACACAAACAGTGTTTGTATAGTATCTATTTGCATAGTATCCAGGATTTGTAATAGAAGGGCCATTTTATCACCCAAAAGGCTGCAAGACTGATATTGGAAAGCTGTTTCTGAAAGTCAGTGATTGAAAGAGATGAGATCTTTTGTTCAAGAAATGCAACCAATTTACGGGAAATTTACTTAGTGTCCTAGTCTAACATCACTTTCCTCTATAATTCCAATTACATAATGCAATTGCTATTGGGTCACACAAGTGTATTTATTTAACAGAACTCATAACTTGAAAATGTTAGGAAAAAGTAATGGGATAGAGAAAAATAGACATATCTGTAGGAACCATGAAATAATTCTAATATCAGAGAAAGTAAATTTCTAATATCAGAGATATGCTAATATCAGAGAAAGTAAACTTTTAGAGCAAGAACAGTTGCAAGAAATAGAGACATTGTTTAACAATGATCTATTGACTAGGAAAATATTGCAGTTTTAATTTATATGTACATACTACTTTAGCTTCAGAGTATATAAAGCAAACTTTGCCACACCTAAATGGAAAGATAGTAACTCCCCAAGCAAAATTAAAGATTTTAATACATATATTTCAGTAAACACCAGAAAAAAGCAGACAAAAAAGTCACCAAGAGTACAGAAAACATCAACTGCAGCCTCAAACCTGACTTTGTTGAGATGCTCATACATGTGTATACAAACACAGCAGTATGGATAAAGTACCTTATAAAACAGAGACAAAATATACATGATTTAAGTGAATATAGACTATTTAAAATGTCTATATTCTGGGCCAATAATATAAGCTTTGACAAATTTTAAGTAATCAAATTCATTCAAATTATGTTCTTGAACAAAAGTGGGATTTAACTAGAAATTAATAAAAAGGTAATTTAAAAATCTCTAAATTGGGGTAAATCACAATTTAGAATTTTAATAAACATATTGGCCAAAAGAAATCACAATGTAAATTAAAAATAATTTGTTTTCAGCTTAATGATAACACAGTGATTTTATACTTGTGACATGCTAAACTATGTTTAAAGAAAAATAATATTAAATGCATACATTTGAATGAAGAAAATCTGGAAATCAGTGATCTAAATGACTAACTCAAAAAGGTTAAGAGAAGTACCTGGGTGGCTTAGTTGGTTACGTGACTGCCATTGGCTCTGTTCATGATCCCAGGGTCCTGAGATGGAGCTCAGTGTCAGGCTCCTCACTGAGCAGGGAGCCTGCTTATCACTCTCATTCTACTCCCAGCCCTACTCGTGCTCTCTCTCTTGCTATATCTCTTTCTTAAATAAATAAATTTTTAAAAATCTTCAAAAGAAAAGATAGACCAATGTAAACTGAAAAAAATAAAGTGAAAGAAATAATAACCTGCAGAAATTCGTGAAGTAGAAAGATACTTAAAATAGAAAACTATTAACAAAGCCAAACTGGATTTTTAATACAGTTGAATAGTGTTGATAGATCTATAACAAGACCAATTATGAATAAAAGAGAAAAGGCATAAATTATTAATATCTGATATTAAAGATGACATCACCACATTCTATAAAGATAATATTATAGATATTATAAGGATATTATTATCAGTAGTATAAAGATAATGAACAAATTTATGCCAATAATTTAAAATACCAAATAAGATAGACAATTTTCTTGAAATAAGCAATTTAACAAAATTGTCAAAAGAAAGAATAGATAATCTGAATATGTATTACAGAATTGTAAATAGTTCAGAGAAACAGAAAAGAGATGACATAAATAAACCCTTGCATAAACTGTGATTCATTTATAACAAAGTAGGCATTAATAGTGTACTAAAGATGGTGATTTTTAATAAATGATACTGGGTAATTTGGATATCCACATGGAAAAAATGAATCATTAATCATATATTGTACATAATTTTTTTTAGGATACATCCATGTTCATCCATTAATAAGAACTCACTATGGAATCTAATTTCCTCATATATTATTATCAACTATGAAAATGGATAAAGAATATGAAAAAAAAATGTTTTCAGACATTGGGCAAAATGCAGCAGAACTATGAGCTTGGAGAAAAGAGAGAGAAAGCCCTATGAGTTCTCTGGTTTTCTGTCTGAAGGTAATTTCTGAACCTCAGTAAAGCAAAAGGAAAACAAAGCAGACCCTGATGATTTCATTGAATTGAGGAAACAGGGATCAGTATTTGGGGAATGTACTAGAGAAAAAGGAATAACACAGGAAAAGAAATCCCAAAGTATGCATAAAAGCACTTGTAAGTCTCTCTGTAGGGAGAAACTGTATGAGACCTGGCAAAGAAGAACTGTGAGGGAATGAAAAATTCTCTAAAACAAACAATTTCTAGGAGCTCATAGAGGGTTGAAATAATTAACATGCCCAGGAGGTAGACTGGAGAATCTTAGAAAGTACATCAGATTGATTATATCCTAATAGTAAGCTTAAACTAGTTCAACAGTACAGCTTCCTTAGATTTGCCATAGAAATATTAAGGAAGATAGAAAGAGAAGAGAGAGAGAGAGGTGGAGGAGAACATGAGAGAGGGAAGGAAAGGAAGAAAGAAAGGAAAAAAGGAAAAAAGATGGAAAAAAGAATAAGGAAAAAAGAAAGAAAGAAAGAAAGAAAGAAAGAAAGAAAGAAAGAAAGAAAGAAAGAAAGAAAGAAAGAAAGGATCAAGCTAATCCACAAATCTCTTATTTTATTGAAGAACAAAATCCAACACTCTTTAGAGGAGTATACTACATTCTAGTTCTCATCAACATATATATATATATATATGTTGATATATATATGTATATATATATATATGTGTGTGTGAATATATATACATGTATATATATCATATTATTCCGTGACTAATAGTTTAAAAAGATAAATTAGACATTATAAAAAGCCAGAAAATATGACTAATAACTAGGAAAATAATGCTACTAAAATTATGTATGAAAATAAAATAAATGATAGAAGTAGAAGAGATAATCATTAAAATAACAATTTTTAACATATTTAAATATTTAAAGAAAAATTAGAATCTAATAAGAAGGGAAGTTGAAAATAGAAAAATGAACCAAATGGAGTGAAATGTATAATGAAAATGTATATGCATAATGAGTGAAATGAAACATCCAGTGGAGGTAATGGAGTAGATTAAACATGGAAGAAGAAAAGATCAATTAATTTGAAGACACAGAAATTTTTCAGAAACTATCCAAGTTGAAGTAGCTAAACAAAAAAAAAAAAAAAAAAAAAGTTTTTTTAAAAAAGGAAAAACAGAACAAAATTAAGACACTCAGTGATATATGGACCAGTGCTAAGTGGTCTACAATATGTATAATTGGAGTCTCAAAAGGAGAGAAGAACACAATTCTATTAAAAAAAAAATTACTGAAAATTCTCCAGAGTGTATGAAAACTCTAAGAATGCAAATCCAAAAAAATTAAGCAATTCCAAATAGGAAAAACACTAAGAAAACTACACCAAGATATAGTATAATTGAATTGATGAAAACTAATGTTAATGAAAAAAATCATATAAGCAACCAGAGACAAAATACACATAGGAAAATTTAGAGGAAAAACTACAAGAATGACAACAAATCTCATCGGAAACTAAAACTAGAAAACAACACAATATATCTTTAAGGTGCTGAGAAAAAGATTTAAAAAATTTATGACCAATACATTTATACACAGGAAAAACACTTTGCAAAAATGAAAGCAAAATAAAAACTTTTAAAAACAAAGTGAAGTTGAGAATTTCTCAGTGAAAGTTTTGAACTACAAATGGGAAGTTAGACTTATACAAATGGATTGTTTCTGTAATTGACTCTTTACTCACCACATAGAATCAGAATGTCAAATAAGACTCACACAAAATCAGAGATCTTACCCAGTATCAAATCACTAAATAATTTTAGACTTAAAAGCAATTTAAAGAAAACTCAGATGAAGAAGATAAATATGAGATTAGGGTGAGGTGTCCTTTCTTACCAGTTAGACATGCCTCTTTGGCGTTGAATATTGGAAGATGCTAAGTGAAGTTCATAGGCTTCCCCACAAAGTGGGGAGTACTTATGTTATGAAACAGCTCAGGGGATTTTATAACCTAAGTAACATCTTTGGGGACTATTTCTCATATAAACTAAGTTCTATTTACTATGGGATCCCCAACAATATTTCAAAATTAGGTCCCTTGTTTGTAATAATATCATTGATCTATTTGAGGTCCACTTAGCAAAGAGACTTTTCAGGCACTTGACAGTATTTTCTTCTCTGAGGGATTGCTCCCAGGTAAAAGGAATAAATAGATGACAGACAAGTTGTTTTAATTCCTTTCTTCCAACTTTTCAAAGCAAAAATTAATAACTATTTATTTTGAATTTAAAACATAAATAGCAGTGTAATGTGTAACAAATACAGCACAAAATTGAGTAATGGGGAAATGGTGTATACCATTATAAATTCTTATATTATACTTGAAGTAGTATACTCTAATTTGGAATTTGTCTATAACAATTTAAAGATAATGCATATTTCGAACTCAAGCAGGAATTCAAACAATAAAAAAGATACATATAGGAAACCAGTAGTAGAGATAAATGGAATCTAAAAGTACATGTGAATCCAAAATGAGTCAGAAAAAGAAAGGTGGAAAAATAATAAAGAAAATATGAGGAAATAGAAATAAATATCAAGATGATTGATACAAACTCAATCAAAGAAATAATTAGAGTAAATATAAATGATTAAATAACTCTTTTAAAAGGCAGAGGTTTTCACAGGGAATAGAAAACCAAGGCCCAATTGTATATGCCTCTGGAAAACACAAATACAAAGACACATGGGTTCAAAGTAAAGGTAACAATAAATACACATGTACATTTTAAGCATAAGAAACGTGAGTGATTATATTAAATCAGAAAAAGTGGACTTCAGAACAAGAAATATTGCCAGGGATATAAAAAGGCATTTCTCTGATAAAGGAAACAATTTACAGGACCTAAAAATCCTGTAAATGCACTTAATATCAGAACTTCAAAGTAAGAAGCAAAAGCTGAAAGAACTGAAAATTTGGAAAGGACAATCGGTTACTATTAGAAATTTGACACTCTTCTTAGATGATGGAATAATTAACTTCTAGATAACAATAATCAAAATGATGAAAGTGTGCTGCAAACTGTACTACTAAATGGAGTGTAATCTTATACAACCAAATTGGAACACTGGCACCATCTAGTAATAATCCAAATCTCATTCCTTGGAATATACTGAGTAAACATATGTGTGTAAATGTATGTATAACAAAAGGCAGAAAAACAATCTCAGAAGTAGTTTAACAATCAAACACTAGAATCAACTCAAATACCCATCACACATAGAGTGGATAAATAAATAGTGATATTTTCTTAAATAAAATAGTATATAGAATTTAAAATGAATTGTCTATAATTACACACTGTAATATGCTTGAAACTCACATGTAATGTTTAACAAATATAACACAAAATTGAGTTATGGGGAAATGGTATATACTATTATAAATTCTTACATTATACTTGAAGTAATATACTCTAATTTGAAATCTGTCTATAATAATTTAAAGATAATGTATATTTCAAACCCAAGCAAAAATTAAAACAATAAAAAAGATGTACATAAGAAACCAATAGTAAAGGTAAAATGGAACCTAAAAGCACACATGAATCCAAAATGAGGCAAGAAGAGGAAGGTAGAAAAAGAATAAAATATGTTGTGTTAAAGAAGACTGTTACAAAAGAGTATATACTAAATTATGCCATTTTCATGAAACTCAAAAACATAAAAAAATAATTTATGTTATTAGTCCTCAGGTCAGTGAATTACCATAGGGTTTTAATGACTAGGGGACAAAAACAAGGCTCTTCTTAATTATTAGTAATATTTAATTTTTTATTTATTTATTTATTTTTTTAATATTTTATTTATTTATTCATGAGAGACACAGAAAGAGAGAGAGAGAGAGAGAGAGAGAGAGGCAGAGACACAGGCAGAGGGAGAAACAGGCTCCATGCAGGGAGCCGGACATGGGACTTGATCCTGGGTCTCCAGGATCACACCCTTGGCTGAAGGTGGCGCTAAACCACTGAGCCACCCGGGCTGCCCTTAATATTTAATTTTTTAATGTGGTTGCTGTTTAACAGGTATATTTACTTCATGAAAATGTTTTGATATGTATACTTCTAATTTCTCTATGTACATTAAACTTCAATAATCTCTAGTACAGAAAAAAGAGAAAACTAGACTGCTGGAACATGTGAAAAAAGCTATTGAGAAAAGAGACATTGATGTGTACATACATATTTTTAAAAAAGTAATACTGTGATAGCAGAAAGAAACCTGGTGTGAGTTGCAGCTATACCTTTAATTGACTTTGAGACTTTAGGGCAATCACTTCCTTTCTCTTGGTTTAAACTTTCCTCTTATCAGAGTCTGGCTTGTTAACATGTAAACTATTATTCAATTTAATTGCTATGTATTATGATATAAGACACTGCCATGTCATAAATACAGTGGCAAACTGTTGACATGATGTGGAACTAGAAAGTGTATAGACAATTAGATTGGATACCTATTTAAGTAAAAGTTTGAAATAAAGGAGAAACAAAACGCCAGAAATGCTTTTTACTTTTCTGTATCCATTTATATGTAATTTAAAATCTTTAACACATTTCTTTTTCAGGATTAAAAATGTGTTTGCAGACAGATTGGCAATGTATCTGGCTTGAAGAATTAAAATCACATATGTTATACAATATGTATAAAATTATCCTTCTGTTTTTCAAACAGATATGCTACAAATGCCAGGAACAGAAGTTATATTTCCTCTATTATTTGAATTTGCATTATTTTCTTCACAGAAATAAAAGCATACTCTTTTAATCTATTTTTTAAATAGTCATCTATCAAAGTACTGAAAAATTAAATTGTTTGGTATATAAACAATAAAGAATGCATCTACTTTGAAAATATTGCAATCTCAATAATCTGGTATTTACTTTATGTTAATTCTCTACTACCCTCAGGATTTGATGCTGGAAAAATATAAAATTTCTCTGGCTTCTCAAACATGTAGTATATGTGTAATTAAGCTTTATCATTAACAAATTCAATGGATATTTTATAGGCTTACCCTAAATATGTATAACTTTTATTCCATGAGTGACGGAGAATTATCCAGTTTCTTTTCTATTTCACTGAATCTCAATATACCCAAAAAGAATGTCTTCTATCTTCCTCTCCTTTTTCATTTTTAAAAACATTTGTTAGTTTTCTCCTTTAACTCAGAAATGCAAAATCAGAAAATATTCCCCAAATGGACCACAAATATCTCAACCTCTTAACCCTTGAAAAATTTGTGTGTATACACATATATGCTCACATACACACATGCACTATATGTATATTTATGTATACACACTATGCACATACACAAAATGTATATGCATAAATATATATGTATAATATACAAATATGGTATGCACATATATACAAATATAGTAAAAAATCACATTACACAATTGAGCAAAACAATGCCATAATATCTCAAAACAACAGATTTGAAAAGTTTTTTATGATTATTGCAGAAAAAATTAAACACTTAAGTATGTATATATGAATGTATCATATATGTATCATATATTAAAAATAGTATATATAATATATCTATTAAACGAGAGAATAAAGAATCAGTAAGACTCCTAGGTACAATCATTAAGCCCCTTTATTTCTCTTCTTCCAATGTCCTTCTAAACACTATCTGTGAAACTAAACATTCTCTCTTCACTGGAACCTTATGCACACCCTAAGAATTTTCTAATCACACTCAAGTAAAGTCTGCCAGTAATTTCCAGTCTCAAAAGGTTCATTTCAGTAATATTTCATCCATCCATTGAAAACTTCTCTTTCCCCTGGTTTGGACTGGCTATAGATTGATTGCTAACAGTGGGAAAGGGGGTAGTCATCCTCTGTGTTTTCTATCTTTTACCTTGTCTCCTTTTTCTCCTTCTCTCCCAGCTTGTGAAGTGTGGTTTCTGAACCCCACATGGTCAGAATAGTATAGGATGTGGACGGCTTAAGGCTGGAAAGGTCTTACTTAAATGACACTTTCATAAATTAGCATCTGTGTACTGTAAACTTACAGTACTTAGCAGATTAACTCTGAAATTAACTCTGGTAAGAGAGTTTTTTTTCTACAAAGACCTCTACATGGCTAGATATTTCTTCCCTGCATTCCTCTTGAATTGCATGCATTTCTCTAGCTAGTTGCTATCCTCATGACCATCTGCCTATAAACAAACCTCCAGCCTTCTTCAGCTGAGGCCTCCTCTTTCCAGGTAAAACTCAAGACAGCAATCCCTTGCCAACACTCATGTGGCAGAAGTGATTTGTCTTTGATCCATGGACTTTCAGAGCCCTCTACTCTTCCACTCTTTGGAGCCTCAGGCCATTTCATGCAGGCTTTCCTCTGTTTAATGCAAGTCATCAGTTCATTCATTTCAATATCTGATAGCAGCTCATAAAATCATTTGTTATTCCCTATTTGTTACTACTGCCAACAATTAACTTTATTTCTCATAACATTTGCTATCTTTTCAGTTTTTAGAAATGGTAGTAAATCTTCTGAGATTTTATACTCCTGCTAACAAAGGATGAGAATGGTTATTTCTCTCCACCATACCTGACACTGTTGTGATAGATACTGTTGTTTGCCTTATTGTTCTAAAGGTGTTTCCTATTTTTTCCTTAGTTTATAGAGTCTCAATGTGCCCAGGTCAAGGCGATGAATCATGACTAGCCTACAGTGTTAATTGCAATTTTGTTCTCTTTTACCATTTACTGATTTTGTGACTTATTCAAAGGAGGTGTTTGTCTGCCACAAAGTCCCAGGGAAAGATTTTGCTCTCTTCATCAGGTATAAAAATGTGATCATTAGATCTGAAGCATTCATGTTACTACTGTATGTTGACAAGCTTAAGGATGAAAATCTCACAACTTAGAGATGGTAGAGCAAAGATTAGAAAGTCTGTGGATTCTGGAGGACTTTGCTGAACTGTCATATTAATCATAGATCTACCTAGATGGATTCTTATTATATAAGTTGATGAAAAACTTTACTGCTTAAGCCTCTTAGGACAGGTAATCTGTTCCTTGCAGTCAAAAGCATCTTAGTTGGGATCCCTGGGTGGTGCCGCGGTTTGGCGCCTGCCTTTGGCCCAGGGCGCGATCCTGGAGACCCCGGATCGAATCCCATGTCGGGCTCTCGGTGCATGGAGCCTGCTTCTCCCTCTGCCTGTGTCTCTGCCTCTCTCTCTCTCTCCCTCTGTTACTATCATAAATAAATAAAAATTTTTAAAAAAAAAGCATCTTAGTTGATTAAACTTGGAATCATCAAACTTTACTTTTTAGAAACTGATTGGACAAAATTACCTTTATTCCTTTCACAAGCCAGAAATGGAATATGAAAAACAAAGATTATTTCTTGATGTTTAAAAATTAATCTAAAAAATGAATCTGAATTAATACATTATTTTGATAATATGAAAATACAGCCACAAGATATCTAATTATCGTTGTAGAAAATTAAAGGTGTTTGTTTTTGAGCTGGCACTAGATTAAGTTTCATTGTGGGTAAACTCACTGATTTCAAATCCCCACACTTTGGAAACATAGAACCTCCCTGGATTTTTTAGTACTTCTTTGTCGTGGAAAATTATACCACGTATCAATAGGGAATTTTTGCTTTCACTCCCCCTGGAAATATTTCAGTATTCATGTATTGTGAAAGTTAATTCCTTATTCATTTGTCTAATAAACTACTATGACATGAAAGGATAATAAAGTTTATCTTAATTTCCAATAGGGCTAATGATTGCAGTCAGAGTAATTCCTAGGGGTAAAGACCCTCTTTAACCAGATTTTAGTCAGCTTCCTCTGAGCCCTCTTCTTGATGAACCTCCATCTTGACTCATGGCCCTGCACTTAGCTTGCCCAGTTTTAGCAAAGAATTCTGCTAAGCCAGATTAGCAAAAACATTCCTACCTTTGTTACCTGATCAAGTTCCTCATCCCCATCCTTGATATCTAAATTCTTGGACTGCTCTTATCAAGAATCCTGTTATTTTAGCAAGAATTTCCTTACCCTTGGTAGCTGATCAAGTTCCTGTTAGTTAACTTCACATCCAGTGACCGCCTCACTCTGCTTGTTGGCTTGCTGTCTTTGCTAAATTCAGAGTTAAGCTCAGTTATTTGCTGAAGTTTCTTTCCCCTAATGAAGTAGCTTTAAATAAGTCTGTTTTGCTATTTTTAATAAGCATTTGGTGCAAAAAAATTTTTACACTAGCTTATTCTACTGAGGCATTAGGAAGAATGGAGTGCTATCCTCCTTGAAATTTATATTTCAAAAGAGATAAAGCCCAGACTTGGATACATCTCCAGCTCAAAGAAGTGAAAGACACCTAGAGTTTATATAGGTCTTAAAAAGACACATTTGTAAAAAAAAAAAAAAAAAAAAGGCATATTTGCATCCCCAAAATTTAGGAGGAAACCCAGAATTTTTCCATCCCATGTTACAGAAGCAGTTTTTTCACCTTTCTCTCCAGAAGAAAAGGAGAGGCAGTGCTTCACTCCTGTATATAAATGGGAGTTTGGTATTCCTGAAAAGAAGAAAAACAAAAACAAAAAAAAAAACTAAGGAACCTTCTGCTGCCACTTTAGACCATATATTATTGAAATAGTTCAGGAGAAGGTCAACCAACCGATTGGCTATTCAGAACCTAATCAAGCCGAACAGATTTGTTCCTTAATAATTTGACCGGATATCCAGTGGTAAATTAGAGATAGGTCCTGTTCAAGAAAATAATTAAGAAATAATCAAGAGGGGAGGAAAGGGGGATCAAAAAGTGGAGGGGGTAGAAAATCGAAGAGATTCCAGAGGGCTCAGACATTAAACTCAATGCTTGCCTTTCCATTTGTAACCTCCTTTTGGTTTGACCCTCTTTTGTTTCTGTAACGGTCGTCTCATTTGTTTTTAAGAATCATCATTGCCAGGCAGCCCTGGTGGCCCAGTGGTTTAGCACCGCCTTTGGTCTAGGGTGTGATCCTGGAGTCCAGGGATTGAGTCCTGCATAGGGCTCCTTGCATGGAGCCTACTTCTCCCTCTGCCTCTCTCTCTCCTCTCTGTGTTTCTCATGAATAAATAAATAAAATCTTTAAAAAAAAGGAATCATCATTGCCTCCTACCCCATGTTCAACCTAGGTTACTTTGTGTATATTTTTGTTTCTTAGAACAAATGACTCTTGGGTAAAACATTTTGTTCACCTTAAACTAATATTTTAATGATATATACATTTTAAAATAATGTCAAATCAAGTGCTAGAACTTCTAAAACTATCAGTCTATATTTCCTTTTTTGTATATAATAAGTTGCTAGTATATATAACCAAAGATAATAAAGAATATCTTCAATAAATATATTTTTGAGGAAAAATTCTTAAAATCTTTCTGACTCAAATTGGTTTCTTCACTTACTTTTAACTTTAGAAAACTGATCTTTGAATTTATAAAATGGTAAGAAGAAATACCTTTGATAAAGTATGTGTTTCTTTTAGCAGAGTTTTCAGTCCCTATGCTATAAATTCTGTTTTTACCTTTTCAGGATGATGGATTCTGGGGATTTTATTGATAAAATTTAACACTGGATCTATTTTTATAGATTAGTGTTTCATAAATCTCCCTCAATAACAAAATTACTAAGGCAGCTTTTAAAATACATATTATTAAGTCTCATTCCAGTCCAACTAAATCAGTAACTCCAGGGATGGGTCTGGAAATTTTCTATTTTATTTTAAGTGACTCCAAAATATTCTAATGACAAGTCACATTTGTAGCCACTGTTATACTTTTCATAATTGGACACATGGTAGTATTACTTGAAAACATTAAAAGCGGCAAACTAAATCTGATGGCCAAATACCCCCTGGTATTTTGAATTAAATTGTCTGGAGTGGAGCCTGGGTACTGGTATTTTTTCAAGGCTCCCCAGGTGATTCTAATGTGCAGCCTGATTTAAAAATCTTTACTCAGGTATGCCGCAGGAGCTCTCATGCTTAGAATGAGCCTTTCTTTGAATTGTCCCTGGAGGATTTAGTTCCATTATTATCATCAGAGCTCTATCTATGTTGTGATCTTTGCACCATTCAGAAACTTCTGGCACAGGGAAATATCTCAATCAAAATCTCACAGCATCCAGTTACAGAGTCACACAACTTGGTCCCTGAAAAAAGGAAAAGACTTGGGTGGTGCAGGAATAAATGGACCTTTTTAACAACCATGAGGGTTCAGTATGTGTCTAGCAAATTTATTTGTTTATCAATTAATTCATCCCATAACTATTTGTTGAGCATCTATTATATAGCAGATACTGTAATAGATACTGAGTATATTTGAATCTGAGTGGAAAAAAATAGTCATCAAACAATTATAGTAAAAGCTACAAATGTTGAAGGGCAGATTGACATGAGAGTCTACATTGAGTATAAATAGCTAAAATTAAGGGATTGAGGAAGATTTCCTTGAGTGACATATAAGGATTTGAAGAATGAGTTTTCCAGATATAGATAGAAAGACCATTTCTGATGGCCCAGAGCCAAGGAAAAGAGAATTTATCCTTAGGATTGAATTAAATGCTATCTCATATATACTATTTGTCAACAAAATGAGTAAAGGAGAAAAATATATGATTAGGCAAGAGAGATGGACAGTGTCATATTGCAGACCTGGATAAGTCCTTTTAATTAATTATTTTTTTTTACTTTATTCTAAGTTTATTTTGAATCAATTGATTAGCATAAAAAAAGGAAGTGAGAACCTATGGTACTTAGAACCACCATGGTGGCTGTTGAAATGGAAACTGTTGATAATTTCAAGATATATTTGATAGAATTGGCAAAACCAGATGATGTGATGAGATATAGAGAATATAAGTGATAGAGGTGCCACCTGCAAAACCTCACTATTGTATGTGGCTAATGGGGCATCTCTGTTGACTTATGGAGGACTTTAACTTTGGGGAAGGATCATGAGTTCCATTCTGGTTAAGATTCTATATAAATGCATGTGAGAAATTCACATGGAGATGTTCAGTGGGTTATTTGATGTGCTACCCTAGATATCGGAAGAGTAATAGTAGTCTAGATACATATTAAGAAGAGAGACAATTGAATCCCTGGAAGTGGATGATGTATCAAAGGTAAAAGACATTATAATAAGAGATAAACCTCTGAGAAACTCCAACATTGAATGATCAAGAGAAAGAGAAACCCCTGGAGACATACAAAGAAAATGTCAAACTGCGGGCTTATGGCACTCAAGGGAAGAGTGTGTTCTAAGGAGGAAGGGGTAGGTAAAGGTAGAAAATTGTCATACATGGATTTTCCAAAAAAGCTGGGCATCTAGATATGATAGAAGCAATTGGGGAAATCATTTGACATTCTCATGTTCCTGTGTGAAAAGTGAGAAAAAAAATTTTTGTTGTTTTTAATATCTCGAACAAACTCTTCTTATAAGAAGGAAGGCAGTTTTGAAACAGTGGGTTGAACATAGTATCCAGTTTGTTACAGATTGGCATTTTTATACTCTCTCCCACTAGTATAACTTGAGAAATCACCAATCACTGACCTACTTTACATTGTGCCAGTAACTAACAATATTGTATCATACACTTAAAAATCTGTTAAGAGATAGATCTCATGTTGTATTCCTAACACAAGAAAATAAAAAGAAAATAAAACAAAATAAAAATATTCTTTGATCATTGCATATGTGTTCTATAAGCCTTATTTCATATATAAATGTGACCAAAATTAATTTTTAAAAGTGCTACAGAGTGGTTATTCCTTTGACCAACATGGTCAAATTTTTGTAAACGTTGCTAAGTAAAATGGAAAATGATTAATTTTTAAATGGATGAATTGGTTGGCAAGTGTACTAAGAAGAAGTAAAGTCTAAGTTGAATTTTAAAGAAAATGATGTTTTTAAAAATGTTTTTATGTTTAAATTTTTTTGTTTTAAAAAATATTTTGTCTTAAAAAGTATTTTGAGCTAAAAATCTAACTGCTATATATAAAGTATGTCCAAAAGATTAACTGTATAATTACTAATGAATTCACTGATCAGTGAATTAAGTCACTCGACATCCTAAAATAAAAATAAACTTCATGAGTCACAGTTTCAAGAAACTATGTGAGTTAAATTATAGGTATCCAAAATAATCTTGCTAATGTAAACAACCAAAAGCATACAGTCAAGTATTTGTTCATTTTTTCATAGTTTCCCATTTTTAAAAAGCAAAATAGATAATCTTAAAATGTTTAGTATTTTCATCCCTAACACCACCACCAAAACTCACTCAAATTAATGAAGCTTTATTTAAAGTATTATATTCTTTATTGATGATTGAAATAGTAGGTTGGGATTAAATTATTTTTTTTTCTGCAATAGAAACAAAGAATAACATAAATGTTATGGTATTTGCCATTGCTTTTTCTTGAATACATTTGGGATATTGTAACCTCTATTTTACTGTCTTCTATTCTAGCATGCTTTAGAGTTATGTGTTGGAACTGAACGTTTTTTACTACCACTGGTTCAACATTTTCTGGGGAAAAAAAAGATAATAAATCCGGAAACTACATTTGATCTCAGTGAAATATAAGTATTAACTAGGTTTTCTTTTTAATGGAGCTCTCTAAAAAATCCTGTTCCATTTTTAATACTCAGATAAACCCCTATTAGCTTCCCTGAGTAACTCCTTTGTTTTTGATAATTGAGTCCACTCTTTACATTTTATTTGACATTTACCGCTATTTGTTTGAATTTAATAGTAGTTGCCCTTTTTCTTTTCCTGATAACTGTGATGGTTTTCCCTGTGAAAGCCCTAATTTTGACTAAATTCCATTTCCTTTCTAATGAAGTCATCAAATGTGAGTTTTAATGCCATCTTGTGACTAAAACAGAGAAATGTTCATCATATTGTTGGAAGCCAAGAAAAGTCAGAGAAAGGAGAGTTTGAACAATGGAAAGAAATATTCACCTAAATGAAAAGCTCATGATTCTATCACCAACTTAATGTTATATTCCTATTTTTTTAATAAAATAGTATTATTATTGAAAAATGTCAATTCTTCATACAACATATTCTCTAAAATATGTTGTATCAGTTCTTAGAAATTTCGAATCACAACATTGCTCTAGCTTTGCTCAGAGTTAAAAGTTAATGAACTATAAAAATGCTGTCATATACCTTAAGATGGCCATGGAGAATTGTTTTATATTTAGACAATCTCTTTGTCCTATGATAAATTTAATCTTACAAAACTAATTACATGAAAACCTGGGTTGAATTTTAATTTTACTGAGCAAGATTTGTGGCAGAGATTGACTTCCTGGTGATCTATTTTCTTGGATAGCATTTCTTCCCTACCTTTTAGTTAAATTTGGCTCAACTAGCTGTTGAGCTTAGTATCTGTGGAACATAAATTCTAGACTCAGGTCTGACCACTAAAATTCACCCATGCACAAACCTTTCTGATGTTTCCTCCTCTGCATGGCAAACTTGAGAGCCACATCCTGGAAATGACAATTGTATAAGATAAAAAAAAGGAGTCTGGGTTCACTAAATCATTCCTAGAGAAGACTTGCTATTGTCAGAATATCTCATTCCAGTTTTTCTATTAAATTAAAATTTTATTTAATAATAATTTGACAATGATTTGATAATGATTAAAAATAATTAAATTTTCTGTTAAAAATTTTGACAAGCCATGAAATTTTCGTCTTTATTTGTAAGAGTAATCAGTACTATCTTTTAAAACATTATCTTATTTTATTACGGTAAGAAAATTCAGCATGAAATCTACTCTCTTAACAGATTTTTAAGTGTACAGTAGACACAATATTGTACAGGAGATCTTTATATCTTGTGTGTTTAATTTTATGTGTAAACTTGATGAGGCTAAGGGATGCACTGATAGCTGGTAAATGTTATTTTGGGGTGTGTCTGTGAAGGTGTCTCTGGGGAAGATTAGCATTTGAGTTAGTAGGCTGATGACCTTCAGCAATGCAGGTAGGCATCTCCAATCTACTGAAGGTCTGAACAGAACAAGAGTTGGAGGAAGGGAGAATTCACTCTGCTTGAACAGAGGCATCTAGCTTATGTCCTCAGATATCAATGTTCCTGATTCTTGGGCTTTTGGACTCAAACGAGAACTATATTGGCCCTCAGATTCTCAGGCCCTCAGACTCAGGCTGAATTTACTTCCAGCTTGTATAAGCTCTCCAGTTTGAAGATGGCAGACTGTGGGACTTCTCTGCCTCTATAAACATGTGAGCTAATTCTTATGATAAATCTATAACTACACATCTATATATCAATTGTGTATATATATGTTTTATAGATCTATATTTTTCTATCATCTATCTATCTATTTATCTATCTATCTATCATCTATCTATCTACCTATTTATCATCTATCTATCTACTATTGGTTCTAATTTCTCTGGCAAACCCTAATACATTTTGTATAACTAAAATTTTATGCCCATTGATTAGCAAATTTCCATTTCCTTTTCCTATCCTCCCCTTGTAACCACCTTTATATTCACTGAATCTATGAATTTGGCTACTTTAGGTACCTTAGATAATTAGAATCAGGCAGTATTTGTACTTCAGAACTGGTTTATTTTACTGAGCATAATATCCTCAGGTATATTCATGTTGTGGCATATTGCAGAATTCCATTCTTTTTTAAAGCTGAATAAAATTTCACAGTATGCTTATATCATGTTTTATTTACTCATTCATCTATTAAAGGATATTTGGGTATTTCCATGCCTTGGCTAGTGTGAATAGTGCTGTAATGAATATAGGCATGCTTTATTTCTTTGGGACTCTGATTTAAATTCTTCTGGATAAATGTCCACAAATGGGATTGCTGAATCATATGGTAGATGTATTTTTAATTAAAAAAACCCTCCATACTATTTTCTATAGTGTCTGTACCATTTTGCATTGCTACCAACAGTGTACAAGGGTCCCATTTTCTCCACATCCTTGACAACACTTTTTGTCTTTTGTTTTTTTAATGATAGTCTTTCTAGATTTTTAGAAACTTTCTCATAAGTCTTTGTCTTTTTAAAGAACATTGTGATTTTCTTGAATTGTAGAACATAATTTAATATGACCAAAAGTGAATAAATGTCCAAATAATGTAGAAAATACCAGATAAAATTCTGTATCATATTTCCTATGTAATTAATTTCAAGTCACATTTACTTCAAAATCTGAAAGTGTTCTCAAAAAAAGCAGACAGTTAATTTGTGCTTTTATTTATATATTTTATATATTTATTTTGTTGGTAAAGCCATTAACAACTCACCTCTGGTTACTGACCACTTCTCTGATTTGCTAAAATTTTAATGATGGTAAATTTGACTTCTTAGTTTCCAAGCTTATATTTCTTATATATTGGCATTAAAAGTAAATAATACTATTCATAAATACTTTTTAAGTGATATTTATATTGTTTTATAAATGCCGTCATTTTATTCATCATATTCTATTGCCTCCTTACTTAGCCTATAAACTCACTGAAAATAGTGAGGCTTAATCATCCTAATTACCAGCAGCTGGTATATTTAATGAATGAATGAATTTCACAACCTAATGATTTTTGGTGAAAAATGTGAAATAGGCTTTATATAAAAATTTCTAAAGAGGCAGTATTATGCTCTTTTAACCCTCATGTTTTATAGTGAATGTAGTAAGAACATTCTAAAACATTCATATGAAGCTTTAAAAACCTGATTTTCCTGATGTGGCAATATTTCTGGGTAGACTGTGTATCATCTACAGATTGCTACTTCATTATTTTGATGAGCCACTGCATTTTTTTCTCTCTATGGTCTCTATGGATTCTTTATTTTTTACTTTTACAAAAGCCTGTGCCCAGAAACAAGAGCATATACATGATAATAGAAACTCAGAAAGGACTTCGGAATAAAAAAACTAATGAATATCTATAACATATGGTAATTGTCAACAATTCCCACTTTGTTAGTCTGCAAACCTGTTTGATAGTGTACTCCATCAAGAAACAACATACACTACCATATGAGATGTTTTCTTTTTTTTTTTTTTTTTTTTTTTTTTTTGATGTTTTCATTTATAAACTATATACATATAGTAGTGTATTAATATAACATGTAATGATAAGTACCTCAAAATGTAAGTTCAAATGAAATAAGACATTTACTAATACTCTCTTTATGCATCCGTAAGAGAACTTTATGGTGCATTTTCCGGAGTATTCAAACCTCACTTTAAATCTCACCACAAAACTGATTTTATGTTAGTTTTACTTTTAGATGAATCTTAAATAGCTAGCAGAAAGGAGAGAGAGAGATTAGGAACTAGATTAAGAGACTGATTTTCAGTGTGGGATGATTCCTCTAAAGCATTAGATAACTTTTCTTTTGTTAGCCAAACTTTCAGCCCTATAATTCTGCAGAATAGACAATATAGTGCCTATCTCTTGATGAGTTATTATTAGTAAATAAAAAGAATGTATCAAATATATTATGATGTTTATATTATCCAAATTTGTTATGCTGGGCTTTGGACTTTTATGTACTGCTTATTCATTAATTCTATTATGTTTTAATGACATCAAATGCACTCAGTCAGGACCAGTTCCAGCTTCCTGCAATGGCAGCCATAAAAAATGCATTAAGAAATAAATTGGTATGTCTGCATGCACCATCTTAAGATTCATTACAATGTCTGATTGTTAAAATATAGAGAAACCATTTAATTATGTGATATGGTGGTAGCCTGGTGTTAGCCCACAGTAAGATAGCTCTATAAAGATTTACCAGTTCATCTAACTAAAGACAGGAGCCATCATCTAAAATCCCCAAAGGACTTAAGTATAGGAAGACCTCAATTATCTGGAGACTGACTTTCTGGCAATATGCTGCATTTAGAGTGCATAGGACTGACATTTAATAGTGATAAAAATATCAGGAAGAGAGATGAATGAGAAGAAAAGGCAAACAACAAAACATAGGAGCTCAAGAGGAACACAGTCCAGAAGGATAGAAAAACTGTTCAGGCCAGTTAGCAAGAAGGATCATCAGAGCAGAATATAGAAAGGGCGAAAGTGAGTGTAAAGAAGATAAATGTCTTCACAGTACTGTGATGCTAACAACTCTAACCATCTATCCATGATAAACAATCCCCAAAGTACATTAGTGGTAGAAGAGCGATGCGTTCTGTTTTCTGCTGGGGGATTTAAGAGAACAACCTAAGCTATTCAGCAATAATGAATACATATTTAATAATTTTAACACTTCCTATCTGCAACATATTATTCTAATGTATGAATGTGGAATACAATAATTCCTCTCAATAACTCTGTGAGATAGGAACTCATCACTTTAGTGATAAGGAAAGAGGTTAAATACCTGACTCATAGACATTCATGCTACAAAATAGCAGAGCAAAATTTTGAACCTAAAAGCTAAGCTCCAGAGGCATTGGCCCCCCAAAATACTTGAGCAACTTTAATCATGTGCTAGGCACTATGCTATTCATTTTAGATTCATAAATGAACAAAAGATCCTTGCCATCCAGGTCTCTTTCATGCCTCTAAGTCCATAGAAGTCATTACTATATTCTAGAATGACATGTGATAATCTCATCAATCATTAGTGCCTAGCAGAAATTAGCAATATTCAATTTTGTCTCTAACTCAATAGTTACATTCCTACAATAGTTTTCAGAGAGAAATATTATTACACCAATATGTAACAAGTAATTATTAGTAGTAATTTTTAACTAATTATAACATCAATGTAATGTATAATGAGCAGAGTCTTAATATCTCACAAATAATTTTTTTTTTTTTAATTTTTATTTATTTATGATAGTCACACACACAGAGAGAGAAAGAGAGAGAGAGAGGGTGGGGGGCAGAGGGAGAAGCAGGCTCCATGCACCGGGAGCCCGATGTGGGATTTGATCCTGGGTCTCCAGGATCGCGCCCTGGGCCAAAGGCAGGCGCTAAACCGCTGCGCCACCCAGGGATCCCTCACAAATAATTTTTAATCTCAAAGAAGTAACATTTCATATTATCTCCTCGAACTATAGGTAACTTTCACCTTTGTATCTTAGCATCAACATCTACTGACTTCTAGTAAGCAAAATACTGAACTGATTTTCAAATTTATGACCTTGAGGACTGACATTTTAGTAGATTTCAGTTATATTTTACTTTATTTTATTTTTTTCAGCTATATTTTATTAAGAAACTTCAAAATTCATTATATTTAATAACATCAAGATGCAGTAAAATGTTAGACTTCAGTTAACAGGAAAAACTAATTATCTGGGAAAGGTCATTCTCCAGTGATATTAAGAGAAATCAGAAATAAGGCCCATTTCCTGAGAGAGGTAAGCATTTTTCCTGACTTCACATATTCACATTGAAGGAAATAAGAAAATCAATCTTCGGAATTAAAATCTCGTCTGACACATAGGTCTTAAATAACTGGGCTTAATGGATCTATACGTTAGAACTGAACTTTGAATCTTCCCATTTGTTGCTTCTTCTTTAAGCTTACTACCTTAGTCATTATTCATTAAAGAGAAGTGTCTTAACATGTTCTTTCTTCAAATTCTTAAAATATTCAATTGGGGGAAGTGTTGGCAATATCTGCATTGAGGTTTTCTCTAAATGAGCTTCAATTCCTTGTGTTTTATGCCATTGTATTAAATGAAGTTGTAATTTTCCATGTGTAACCTAAGTAATTTATTAGTAAAATAATAAATAGGAAGCTGGAAAAGTAATCCTCAAGTAATGGGTATTTTGCTTTCATTCCTTCTTTGCAAAAAATATTTCACAAACATATCTTGTCAAAAACAGAGACATGCAGCAAATTTTGTGACATGAAAGTAATTTTAAAACAGTCAAGGAAAGCAAACAACAGATGAAGCAAGCTTTGGAATATTTATTCAGTTGACAGTAAGATTATCATTTTGCCAAAGAGCTTATAGTCAACTTCTCTATGAAGTAAAATATCTTGTTTTATTTCAAAGTATATTAAAGTATTAACACCAAAAAAAGCACTAACAATTTTATAATATATAGTAACAAAAGGCAGTTCATGTTGTTTTGAGAAGCACATTTTATTATAGCCAAGAAATACATAAATAGCTCCATCCCTATATTCCAGCTTTCAAGCTTAGATACAGATAAAACAGATATGATTTTTAAAAACTGCTGATAACTCAAAGCAATAAAGAAATAACAGTTATACAGAAAATCTTAATCTCTTTGTATCAAGCAGAAATATTTGTATGCCTTTGAACAGTTTCTAAGGAGTTACCAATTTCCAACACTTAAATAAATCAACTAAGTAATAAAAGTCTAGATACAATCCAGGTGTTCTAACTCCTGGTCCAGTATTCTTTACTTTCAGCCATGCATTGAATCTGATGAGAGATTTGTATAAGTGAGCTCTGTTGGAAGATTATGAATCTCAAATGGGGAGCCACTTTTGAGAACTGAGATGGCCTCTGTGAAGGTTTAATTAAAAATCAAGTTTCATGGCCAAACACAAAGACACACCCAACAACAGTATGATAATCTCAGCAAATGTGTATTTTCCTTTCAACTATTAATTGTTTCAATGAAGTCTAATTGTATTGTTGCATTTATCCTTTGTTCCAATCTCAGGAAGAATTTAGCACCTTTCCTTTTCCTAGAATAACTCAAGTTCTTCTGTTCCATTTACTCTGAAGTACTTACTGCTATATACTGACATTAATTATCCACCTGGTTTCTTTATTTTTAATGGCTCGTTTGTTCATAAGTAATTGTATTAGTTTGCTAGGACTACCGTAACAAAATATCTCAAAATGAGGTCATACTGGAGTACGATGGCCCTATTTATTTATTTACTTACTTATTTGAGAGAGAGTAAACAAGCATGACCGGGGTGGGGGGGGGGGAGGTGCAGAGGGAGAGGGAGAAGCGGATACCCTGTGAGCTGGGAGCCCAATATAGGGCTCCATCTCAGGACCATGACCTGAGCCAAAAGCATATGCTTAACTGACTGATCCACCCAGGTCCCCAGAATGGCCTCTATTCTAATATTAATTATATCCTTATAAAAAAAAAGAGGAAATTTAGACATAGATACACATATATCTGCAACTACCTTATCTGCAAATAAGATCACATTCTGAGGTACTGGGGGCTAGGAATTCAATATATGAATTTTGGAGGGACACGATCCAACCCATAATAGTAATATATACTTGAGAAAAAATTCAAACCATTAAAAATAGTATTCAGTATAAAGGAAATATTTCCTCCCCACCAATCTTACACCAGTTGTTCCTTCTCTAAAGACTACTAGTAACACTTTCTTTTCTTTCCAGAGATAGTCTACATAAATATAAGTATGATTATATAAATATTTATATTTTTTCACTTTTGTAGTTAGCGTGATGTAAAGTCACTGTTCTTTACTCTCCTCATTTTAAAGTAATTAAGATTTATTTTGAGAAGGAATAATATATGCAACTTTGTGGGAAGTGAAAACATTGAATCACCCACATTGTCACATCTAATGCTACCACCTCCTTCTTACATATACTGCCTTCTGCATTCTGCACACCATATTGGTCATGGAATAATAAACCATTGCACATGTAACTAAATGTTTTATTGTTGTTTTCTTAACCTACTTTAGCTATTGGCTACCTTGAACAAATCATTGCATGTGGAAGAGCTGAGTCATTTCAGGGCTTAGTATGTAATTCCGTGTGAGACACTACAATTTTTTCTTTCTGCAATAACTTCCAACAATGCCTGGGATTATGGCCACATTATCAGTCCTCATCTAATACACATGACATGTTAAGTTTGAACAAAAGTAAACCATATTATTTAAGCTGCTGAAATTTGGGTATTGTTTTGCACACAGCAAAGCACACAGTCTAGCCCATTTGGGCTAACATACATATTGTTATCTTTTTTTTTTTTTTTAATTTTAAAAAATCCAATTAGCTGGATGGCACTCTTTTCAAGTCTATTCTCTCCAACTTTCTTTTGATTCAAGTTAACATGATGTTTCTTTTCCCACTTTCTTACTTTTCACCTAATTTGTTTAGATTTATTTCTTTATTTTAGAGAGTGGGGTGCACGTGTACACATGTGAGTTGGGGGAGGGGCAGAGAAAGAGAATCTTCAAGCATACTCCCCACTGAGCACTGAGCCCAGTGGACCCAGTGGAGGGCTCCCACTCTTGACCCTTGAGATCTTGACCTAAGCCTAAACTGAGAGTCAGATGTTCAATGGGTAAGCCACCCAGGTGCCCCTTTGCCTATTTTTAAAAAATATTTTATGTGATTTTCTCACAGGGAGTACAGGCTGAGTTTTGATTTTTTTTTTTTATCTCCAAGCTAAAAATCCCAGTTTTTAATTTAGACAATTACATTTATATTTAGTTGGTTATTGATGTTTTCCAGTTTAAATCTATCGTTTTCCATTTGTTTTCTACCTACTACATATATTTTATCATTCCGGTATACTTCTTTTGGGAGCTTAGTAGTTTCAACTCTTTTATTTCTCTTGTTTTAGGATTTATAAGATCCCATAGTATAGCATAGTATCCTTTGATTTATTACATTCTACTTTCAGGTAATATTATGTTATCTCACATATAGTGTAAGAACCTTACAGTAGTATATTTCCGTTTCTTCCATTTCGACCCTTTTGTTATTATTGCCATGCTTTTGCATGTAATTACTTTTATATATGTTATATATCCCACATCACATTATTGCTTTTTTACAGGATCAATTATTTTTAAAATATTAATAACATTTTATTTTTACTATTTCTAGGTATCTTCATTCCATTGATCATATTTAGATTTCCTTTGGGTATAATTTCCTTTTCTCTGAAGAACTTATATTTTTTATATGGCAGGACTGGTTGTAATAAATTTCAAATTTTACATTGCTGGAAGAATTTTTATTTTGCTTTCATATTTGAAATATTTGCAACAGATATCGATTTTAGGGGATGTTTTTTCTTTCATTACTTTAGAAATGTTGCTCCACTGTCTTCTGACATGTGAGGTTTATAAGAGGTCAGCTATTAGCATTTTCTTTGCTCCTACTCAGTATGCATTTTTTTACCATGTTTGTGACTTATCACTGATTGTAAACAATTTGATTATAGCGTGAATTTTTATCGTTTTCTTCATGTTTCATACATTGGGTTTCACTGAACTTCTTGGATCTGTGAATTTATAGTTTTCATCAAATGTGATATGTTTGCCATTATTTTTCAAAAATTTTAAAATCTACCTACCTATTCTCTATTTTCCTTTGGGGACTCAAATGATCATATTTTAGGCCACCTGGAGCAGTTCCACAACTCATTTCTGCTTTATTTTTACTTTATTATTTTCTCATTGTGTTTTATTTTGTGTAGCATCTATTCCCAAGCCTTCAAATTTTTACATCTTTACTTCTGCTTATTATTAAACTGCCATTAATCTTATACATACCCCTGACAAGGATTCTGACTAAACTCTAGTTGCACTTCTCTCAACCCTCTTCTCAACTGGGCCTCCACCTTGACCTATAGAAACTGCAGACTCTCAGGACAAATGATTTTGTCCATCTTTCTCCCCACCCACACACGTGTGCACACATCTTAAAAGACTTGAATAAATTCTAACATAGTTTCTAACACACGAAGGCTGCATTCCTAGGATGATCCTTCCCCACCTTAAGGTGCCTGCTTGAGAAAACTCAAGACTGCCAAAGAAATTTACTGTTTGCTCCAGCCAAGACCTGAAGATAGGGCCCTGTCTTCCATTCTTTGTGGGAGAGGGGGGGCCTAACTTCAATAAGCACCAGTTAGCAAGCCCAAATGGATTTCACATGAACCAACACTCCCCTCCCCCCCATTTTTAGAAATTTCCTGACTCTGCTTAAGCCACCACAGGTACCATTTTCTCTTTAAAATGCCTAGTCACTTTGGTACAAATCCAAGCTTAGTTCAGTCCATGCTGAACCCTTTTATGTATTGGAATAGTAAATTGCTATATATTACTATACTACTAAAAATCTGTTTTAACTGCTTTAATTAGTGTCCAGCTTTATCGTTGACACCATGGTTCAGTATTTCCTCTAGTTTTGTAAACATATGGAATACAGTTAAAATAACTGTTTTGTTGTCCTCTTTACTAATTCTTGCTTTAGAATTTACTGTGTAGACTAGAACAGTCTCAAGATAGAGCTAGCTTTTGGACCACTACTTAGGCAATGACATTCTCTTTTCTCTGATATATGCCTTTTGATTTACGGGTGTTTCCACTCTATCTGAAACACAAACTATTCCCAGCTATGTTTTAGCTCAGAGGCTTTTTGCCTCCGCTTACTTTCCCAAGTGGTGCTCTCCCTAGCCTTGGGTGGTTTCCTCCCAGGGATCCACTGCTTCCTTATTCAACTGGAGTCTTGGGAAAGGACTTGTGCAAAACTACAGAGCTCTTCCCCTCTTCAGTTTTGTTCTACATGACACCCTGCCTAGTGAGTTCCTGCTGCCCTGGCATCTGTGGAATCCAATTTTATCTCTTCAACTTTGGGAGAACTTCAGGCTCCACCTGCAGACACCAGCTCGAGAAGGTAAGCTGGGAGCAATTATAAGCTTTCCTTCATTTATTTCCCCTATTTCATGGATCACTGTCCTTCACTGCAATTTTTCTAAGTCTGGTAAATTGTTAAATCATCTTTTCTAGTTATTTTTGTATATGCCAGAGAGTAAGTCTAGTACTAGTTTTTCTAACTTATCTCAAAGCAAAAGTACCCCCTCAATCCAATTTGAATTGAAATTGAGCTTGTTATCTGCCTTTGTAATATCCCCAGACTCCAAGATAATATTTGACATTTAATAGGCCCTCTAAAATACTTATTGAATCATTCAATAAATGAATCAGAGAATGAATGTCTCATATAGAGAAAGATGAGATCATATTTCCTTCAAGATTGAACAAATGTAAATGTGCTTCCCTGCTAGAATCTTCAGTCTCCAAAGATGCTCACATTGTCACACACACCCATATAATTTCTAATTTATACACATTGTTCTTTTTCTTTAGTGAGGAAGTTTTGCGATCATAAATTACATTCATGTCTCTCATAACTGACACATTCTATGGTAGACAGGATTCTGGTTGGTTTCTGTCCTGATCATTTGGCTGATTTTATTCCATTTTATATAAGACATGACTTCCTAATTGCTGAATCAAATGCCTGTTTTAACACTTATTCTTGTTGACACTTCTTGAGGATCTGACACTAAATTATCACTTTTTAAAAAGTTTTTATTTTAATCACCTGGTGCTCATCACAACTGTTTTTCTTAATCCCCATCACCCATTTCATCCATTCCCAGATCTGCTTTTTTTTAATTCCATATATGAGTGAAATCATGTGGTATTTGTCTTTCTCTGAATGATTTATTTCACTTAGCATTATACTTTCTAGATCCCTCCATGAATCATTACCTGCCTGATAAAAAATTGTTTCTCTTTCTCTTACTTTTTCACTGCTACCCTTTGTAAGATGCTGACACATTACTCATTGGAATTGACTTTGCATCCCAATATGCTAAAAAAGCGAAAACATGGGGGCACCTGGGTGATGCAGTCATATAAGTGTCTGACTCTTGGTTTTGGCTCAGGTTGTGATCTCAGGGTCCTGAGATCAAGCCCCGCAATGGGCTACACACTCACTATAGAGTCTACTTAAGACTCTCTCTGCCCCTCCCACTTGTGCTCTCTTTCTCTCAAATAAAATAAATAAATCTTAAAAAAAAAGCTAGAGCATTACCTTATTCTCAATTTTCTTTATTCTAGCCTCTATACCAATCTTTATGTTTTGTAGTGCTCTTAGATGTATTGCATAGCCCTTGCTTTCTCATATTTTTCTGTCTATAATTACTCTTTAGGTAATTCCATATAAATGTAATGACTTTTAAAAGTCTAAATAAAATGATGACTCTGAAATTTAGATCTATAGCTTAGACCTTGTCACTGAGTTCTAGACTTTATCTGATTGCCCACTTGACATTTCTAATTGGCCATCTAGTATACATTAAAAGATATAATGTTAAAAATAATTTTTTGTCCCATCCATCTGTAAATTCAAAAACTTTCCTAAACCAGTAACATTTTTCAACAAAATATAGCTCTTATCTTTTGAATCCTTACTTTATTTCACAGCCCATATTCTATTAATCAACAACCTTTAAAGATAAATTTCCAATTTGTCCTCTTCTCAAATTCTCAAGTCTACCAGTCTTCCAATTCATGATTTTCCACCTGGATTATCACAGTTCCTCTCTAATCATCCCCTTCCTTTGATTCCTGATTTCTGTTTTTGAAAAAAAATCCTCCATATAGCAAACAGAAATGACCTTTATATTTAACTTATAATTGGATTATATATAAAATTCTCCTTCTCAAAATTATCCAATAGCTTTTTGTTGCATATCTAATAAATAGAAGTTTTTACATAGTGTATTAGTTTCTAGGGCTGTGACAACAAAGTATCATAAGCTCCATACCTTAAACAACAGAAATGTATTGCCTCACAGTTCTGGAAGCTAGAAGTCTGAAAGTAAGGTGTTAGCAGGGTTGGTTCCATCTGAGAGCTATAAGAGAATATGTTCTGGGGACGTCTTTCCTTGGTTTATTGATGACTATCTTCTCCCTTTCCTTCATGTCATTTTCCCTTGATGTGTGTGTCTCTGTGTACAAATACTTTTTTTTTTTTTAATAAGGACATAAGTCATGTTGGATTAATTAGGGCCCTACTTACTGACCCAACTTCAGCTCGATTATCTTTGTAAAGACCCCATCTCCAAATAAGGTCACCTTCTGAAGTACTGGGGGCTAAGTCTCCAATATATCATTTTGGGGAAGATAAAATTCAACCCATAACATGTGGTATATAAGGATTTATAAATATGATCCTTACCAAATCTGTTTCCTTGCATTCTGTCCCCTTATCACTCTGAGACACAACAAGTTTTGTTGCTGTGGCCTCTATTTTTTCCTCCTACCAGGGAGTTCATTTCTATCTCATTATCTTACAGAGGATGCTTATTTTGCCAGGAATACTTGATTCTCATATTTTCACTTTGTTTGCTCCTTCATTGCATTTAGGTCCCTGACCAAATATCACTTCTTCAGATATACCTCCTGTGATCACTGTACTTACATGGTTCCCTAATCATTTTTTATCTCCCTCCACTACTTTATTCATTGATAGAGTTGTTATGTCTATCTGATGTGTGATGTGTTGTTTATGTTTCTTTTTTCCCACTAAAATATAACTGCATGATGAAAGGATTGGGTTTCTATTGTATATTTTATAACCCCGAAGATCAAGATAGTTTTTGTCACATGTATGTGGCATTCATTTCTTCATTCATTCATTCTCAAAAATTTTAAAACACAAAAAACTTTGTTCTTAATTTCAGTAATAAGCAGGCTTTCAAATTAGAAATTTTGATATATTTTTATTCTATTAAATTGGCAATATGATTGGTAATAGTGCTGGCAAAAGTTTTGTGAGATGGGAAATCTAATGGAGTTTAGGATGTGGCATACATTACTAAAGTGGACATTTTGTCAGTACAGTAGCCCCCCTTATTCATGGGGGATGTTCTGAGACCCGCAATGGATTCTGAAACTGCATATAATACCAAACCCTATTTATGCTGTGTTTTTTTCCCATACATACCTATGATAAAATTTAATTTATAAATTAGGTATACTAAGAGATGAACAATAGCTAATTATAAAATAGTACGATTATAACAATATTCTATAATAAAAGTTAAATAAATGTGATCTTTCTCTCAAATATATAAATAAATATAATCTTATTACACTTACCCTTCTTCCTGTGATGATGTGAAATGATAAAATACCTACCTGATGAGATGAAGTGACGTGAATGATATAGGCATTGTGATATAGCATTAGGCTATTATTGATCTTTTGACCATGCATCAGAGGAAGGAGGGTCACCTGCTTCCAGACTGCAGTTGACTGTGGGCAACTGAAACTGCAGAAAGCAAACCTGCAGATGAGGAGGACTACTGTACCTATCTAGAAACATTAAAATGTTTATATCTTTACACTTAGTCATTTTATACTTAACAGTGTATCTTCAGGAAGTAATGAAGTTTGAAGAAACAGGTCCATAATTAATTCAACACTTTTAATTCTGGTTATGAGAAAGCTTACATCAAATATCTAAAAAACTAAAGGATTTCAATTATAATTGGATACAGCTGTATGCAACAAATACCCCTCCTGCATTGCCTTAAGCAAATGGAAACATTTTTTCTAACTTAACTAGATGTCTAAAGGTAAGCATTTCAACAATCTTATAAGAGACCAAGCTATTTGTGTATTCCTGATTCCTACCCTTAGCATCTTGACTATCATTATGTTGTCACATGATTGCTAATGGCTCTCTCCTCCAGGGGTTTAATCACTGTTACAGGAAAGAAAGGAAAAACAAGAAAAATAAAGCTTTTTTTTTCTATCAGGAAAGTAAAAGTTTTCTCAGAAACTTTGTTTACTCAGGATTTCCACACCTATAATGTCTGGGAGACACTAGAGGCACTCAACTTTGAGAGATTCATAGGGTGCATGTATATATACTAGGTTGCCAGCTCTTAATGCCTACTCTATAGGTAAGGGTCATTTTCTTTGGTTGAGACTGAAAAACATTTTGAAAGGTGTAATTGTGTACAAGAAACTCATTGGATACTGCCTTCAGATTCAATATCTGCCATGTGGGTAGAGTGGTGAGGAAAGCATAATTTAGAGGTTTTTTTGAACTGCATTGGCAGTTCAAAACAGAGGTATATGCTTATTCACAACAGAGGTATAAGCTTATTCTACATTCAACTCTGGAGCTGGCATGATCCCTTTGAATTGTCCCAAATCAAGGGGCTGGTACTTTATACTCCATATTAAATAGTCATTAGATGAAGACTTACCCCACGGAAAGTTGAAATTTGATGAAG
This sequence comes from Canis lupus baileyi, assembly GCF_048164855.1. Classification (NCBI taxonomy): domain Eukaryota; kingdom Metazoa; phylum Chordata; class Mammalia; order Carnivora; family Canidae; genus Canis; species Canis lupus. The sequence continues at coordinate 23,536,298 of NC_132861.1, read as the reverse complement.
TAAGTCTCTTGGGTTGAAGGTACCATCCAGACAAGAACACAGCTGCCAGCCATCAGTCACACCACAGGATCCACTACTTTGCTAAATAAATTATGAATATTCAAGTAAGAAAATTCAGACTTTAATGCAATATTTTTGAAGATTTTTAAGTGGTATAGATAAATGCACATGAAAAGTAAGGAAATTTCTTATAAAACTATATGTGGTATGACTACAAATGTGCCTTGTGTGTGTCTGCGCTTGAGAATGAGAGATTGAACATTGCCAATATCCATGCTCTGGAATCTCTACCATTATGCACAGTTTGTCCACATTTAGAGCAGTGATTTGGAATTTACATATATAAATACTTTGGTTATCATAAAATGGAATTTCATTGGCTCCAGAAGAGACTTGTACATATTTGATATAATTTATAACTTCACTGATCTTTGGATTCAGTGTCTTTATAACTGCAATGATCTATGGTTCTTGGTTTAAAAAAATCATTATCTTTCACAGAGAAGAAAGAAACAAAGTAATTGTCTAATATTTTATTATTTAAAAATATATGACATTATGTAATATATTACTCAATTATTTTAGCCCATTCCTTTCTTATTCTATACTTCTAGTCGAGAATACCTAAAAATATTTCTGTGGTATAGTATTTTGTAAGCCTCAAATAAATATATACTTATTTCAGCAGCCTGGCCTTCTTCTTGTGTGTCTGTTCAATTCTTCATTGTTTGTTCATGGTGGTGAGATCCTTTTTAATCTCCTATAAACATTTAGCAAGCAAACAAAAAGCCCATCGCAGAACTTTCTGGAGTAGCCATATCGATTTATTCTTCTCATTGGGACCAATTATGACTGCATTACCAGAATAAATTTTGAGATCTTCCTAGCTCTACTAAACTGTTTTATATATTTATTTTTGTAATCTCTGATCATATAGATGTTCTAAATGTTAGTACATGCCCGTAACATTATCATTGCTGCATATTTTTCATTGTCTCTGGAGAAAAAGACCCATCTTCCTGGTTCTACTCTCAAAGACATGCATTTTGAATAATGGATAACAATGTTATTCTTCCTATCTTCCCTACTCTACTGATCAAAATGTATCCTTTCTTTAAGCTATGTATTTCTAAATGTCTTTTCAGCAAACATTGGAGAGAGATCTGTTGTATTGAATTGTGTCATTTATTGCTCAATAATTCATATTTGTGAATTACAGGAAGCTAGGAAGGCTTTAAAGAGGTCTTATACTCTTCCCACTTAAATTGTTTTTTAAACTACAAGAAACTTCAATTATTTAATTTTTGTCAAAGAAATTGAGTTAGTTGGAATTAGGCTTGCCTTTGGTGATTAGAAAACTGGAGTAACAGTGGCTCAAATAAGATATACGTTTAATTCTGTCTTAAAAGAATCATAAAGTAAGCAATAAGGAATGCAGTTATCTTGCCATTGTTCTAGCCTTGCTAACTATAGCAAGATTGTGGTCCTATATGATTGCTCAAGTAAGTCATCTCCACTTTCCAGATAGATGACCTGAAGGAGTAAGGATGAAGAAAATCTATCTTCTCTTTTAAATTATATTTTAAATTAATATGGTACAGACACAGAAAGCTACACCAATCAAATATACCATTAATGAACTTCCATAGAACATTGTAACTATTACCCAAATTAAGAGAAACAGTCTTGGGGATCCCTGGGTGGCGCAGCGGTTTGGAGCCTGCCTTTGGCCCAGGGCGGGATCCCGGAGACCCGGGATCGAATCCCACATCGGGCTCCCGGTGCATGGAGCCTGCTTCTCCCTCTGCCTGTGTCTCTGCCTCTCTCTCTCTCTCCCCGTGTGTGACTATCATAAATGAATTTAAAAAAAAAAAAAAAAGAGAGAGAAACAGTCTTGCCATACCCCACAGAAGACCTCCACTTGAAACCTCAAAGTCACAACCCTCTCTCTCTAAGAGTGATCACATCTGACTTTTACTATAAAACTTCCTTATTTTTCTATACAGATTTTTAAAAAGATTTTATTTATTTATTCATGAGAGACACAGAGAGAGAGGCAAAGACATAGGCAGAGGGAGAAGCAGGCTCCATGCAGGGAGCCCGATGTGGTACTCGATCCCAGTACTCCAGGATCATGCCCTGAGCCAAATGCAGACAGTCAACCACTCAGCAACCCAGGTATCTGTCTGTACAGATTTATTACTTAAGTGAATCCTGCTAAAGTCATCATAATTTACTTTTTCCTAATGTCATATTAGTTTTCTTTAGTCTATGTAATTCCCTCTGCTATTATTATTATTATTATTATTATTAATTTGCTAGCAATTTATTTGTTGAAGAACCATGATGATGTCGTGTAGACTTTCTCACAGTTATGGGGTTTTTCTATTGCATTTCCCTTGTATAGCTCAACATGTTCTTCTATCCTCTAAGTTACATACAAATTATTAGTTTAATCCAGAGGCTGAGTCTCATTCAGGAATGATGGTTTGTCACAATTGGCAAGGTAGTGATGTGTTCCTTAGGAACCACACAGTGGTCTTCGATGCTTGATGCATATGGTTAATTAAGTTTTTAGGAGTTGCATAATGTGATATTACAATTCTATTATTCTACCTTCACTTACTTTCTGGAGTATAAAGAGAAATTGTATCTCATCCAGTATTTGGTTATCCAGAGGTATATCTGAATAGATAAGGCAAGATAAATACTAAATAATTTTATTTTATTCACTAGTTTAAAAAATTGGTTTCATAGTATAATACAGAAGTGACAAATTTGGCATTATTTTGCAGGTTGAGTACCAATATTAACTAATGAATTAAAACATATTGACTTATTTTAATTTATTTTAGGTATTAAATTTTGGTACACACGTTTTCTACGCTTGGCCATGGGAACTCATAGTTGATTTCAAATTATTTGGGCCTTCATCAAATGTTACATGATGGTTTCCTTTCTATCTGGGGTCCCAAATGGCTCAGATTGTCTTGTATATTCCTTGCTTTATTCCTAAAATCAGCCATTTCCCCCAAGAATTCCTAATTTCCTTTATTGGGAAGTGGAATTTCAATATCAGTATCAGGCTTCTATGGATTGATGTCTGTTGGATTGTTTATAATTTCTAAGCCTTTATAGTGCAATATCATTAGAAAAAAATTTATGTCCATTTAAAGTTCATTACCACAGGGTATTTCTTTAATTTCTTTGGTCTTGAATCTGGGTTTTTTAAATTCCAGAGTATCTGTTTTTTTTTTTTAAAGAACATTATATAAAGAAAATTAGAACACTACATAATTACTTTTATGTTTTATATTATATCACAGGTAAATGATTTTCAGAGGGCAAAATTCTTTCATAAACCCCAATAATTTGATTACGGACATATGCTCTCATTCTCACTTCATTTTTTTAGTTCTACATTGTCAGAGGAGCTAGCTATTACAAACTATACACTCTTCTTCATTTAACTCATGTAATATTAATTCTTTGTACAAATGTATATATTGGATGTTTCCTACCAGTCTTTATGTTAATGTATTTTTAGTTATTTTGAATTTCTGTTGTCCCGTATGAAAACACTTATATTACAAAAACAAGTTCATGGACACAATACTTTCAGGGTTCTTACACAATGATGGAAATGTATCTTTAGCCTTTAGACTTCAAAGTTTTCAACTGTTTTAAATCCTTGATTTTTAAATTTTTCCATGATTATCTTAAATGTGTTGTCATAATCTTCTGACAAAAAATTTTGTTTACAAAAGGATTAATGGCAAACTGATTTTATGTCCCTTATAAGTGACTTGGTTTTCTATCTCTATGTTGAAATTATTTAGGACCTATTCTTATATTCTTCAATACTAAACAATTTTGTCAGAAAAATTTTAGTATTGATTATTGTAGGAAGATTTCCCCATTAGCATAGTATGCCCTTGCAAACTATCGTATATGTAATATGTAAGCTATGTATGTATGTATCTCTATATGTAAGCTATCCTTGAATTACTGTAGTCTGTATTGTTCCTTCTCTTCCTTTGCTTGAATTTAAAAAAATAAATCCAGTTGCATATCTATTGAAACTTTTTTATCATCTTCAGTTCTCTTGAAACTTCTATCTAAATTAACCTGCTTTTCATCTTCTGTTAATCCTGGATATTTTTCTATAGTAATTTTTTGGTTTTGCTTATCATGCCTTCAAGTTTAATTTTCAGTTCTGAAATGTTTTTTTTTTTTTTTGCATTTCTAATTGTTTCCTGAAATTTAATAACAATTTTGGTGTTTCTCTTTCTTTAATTTTTGGTAATATTTCCTTAATATTTTATATCTCATTTTGTAGTATTGAATTATTTTCATGTTTTTGTGGGCATATTTTTGGGGAATGATTTCATTATACATAGGAATGCTATATATGTTCTGTTCTTTCTAATAAGGGCTCTGTGTGGGAGTTGAATTTGATACTTTTGTTTCTTAATCGTTTTTGAATTCAGTTTTTTTCTGAATGGGGACTGTTTGAGGATAGCTTTTTTCCCCTTCTCTCTTTATCTCTCTTTCTGTCTCTCTTTCTGTGTGTCTCCAGAGTTCCTTCTTTGGTCTCTTTTGTAAAGTCCAAAAATATGGTGAACTTGTGATCTTGGCTTCAGCATATAAAGTATTTGGATGCCGTCACTCCTCACAGTCCCATTTTTGCTACAAGAAAAAGTGGACAAACCTAATTTTAATGATTTTTCTTGTATCTATCAAAGTCCTGAAGCCATAGGGCAAAATTTCACCATGAAATCTGGAGAGACAGGTGCATCCACAAATCTGTTAACCCAGACCAGGCGTCACATAAACATTTAAATACTCAAGTTGATGAATTGGTGAAGGCTGGGTGAACCGAGCATGAGAACCAGCATAACAATGATAAACTCCTGGGAGCTGCAAACTTAGAGGGACCCTACAGTTTTATGTATGGACTTTCCCGGTAGACATGCATCACATTTTCATGATGAAGACCTAGGAAAGATACCTTCCTGGTTGTGGCATAGGGGAAAAAAAGAGTAGCCATAATGAAATGCTCCTAGAGCAATCTCCATAAAAAGCCTTACTCTGGAGGATATGGATTTGGCAGTCTTATCTATTGATAAGTGAAGCCCTCCCTACTCTAGCCCTCAGCCTGTCTGACTCACCTAAAAGAAAAAATTAAAAACCAAAAGCATAGTCACCAGGGGTCAAAGATTCAAGGGAATAGACCTGAAATGCTACAGCCAGGTGAGGGATGGGGGAAGGAATTTAAAAATATTGCTTAGTTCAGATTTTCTGTTGCCTTTCTCCAGAAAATTTTCCTGCATCAGTCAGGCTTCCTCTACTGTGGGGTGACCAACTCTAGGCCATTACTGCTAAAGGATCAGAACTTTCTTCTCTTTTGAAAGTAGTTGGTCAGAAGAAAGCATGGAAACTCCATCGCTCTTCTCTAAGTAGTAAATTTTACACAACATGCTCTGGTCCTTAAAGTAAGGCAGGTGAGCTGCAATTTTTTGGCCCTAACATTAAAGTTCCCAGTATCTAATTATTTGGTCTTTAAGCTCTAAGAAGTAAATACAGAATAAAACTTGGAGAAGCAAATTAAAAGCAGGGCAAAAAAAGCTTCTTGCATGGTCAGGGTAAGAAATTTTAAATTTTTTTTGGCCCTTTGCCACATATATACTGTATATATTTGTATGTAGTATATATACAATGCATGCATGTATACCACCTGATTTTTAACTTTCAAAGTCTCACACCTCAGAAATACTGAGATCCTAAAGTCCACAATAAGAAGCCATAACAAAGACAAGATCAAATATGGGAAAAAGAAAGACTATATCAAAGAATTTTAGACATTATAGAGTTGAACACTGTTTGCTATACTATTAGTGAATTTCTCACTAGGCTTGCCAGAGGAGTATTTAAGTAGATAAATTATATATCCTACATTGTATACCTAAGTGCCATATGTGCTATAGAGCACAAGTATGTGTGAAGCAAGGTTCTAATTTGACATTTTTGGTCCCAATGTAGGGAAATACATGTATTATTATTAGAGTGCCTTAATCATGTTTTTTTTTTCTTTTTAAAATGTGATTTTGAGTAATCATCAGAGAACACTAGGGGAATATGAAGGGAATTACTTTGAATTCATGTGGTTTTTCCCACATGGCTTAAGAGTTATCACTGGCAAATTATCCCAACACACATGAGGTTTATATTGAGTGTTTATTTGTAAGGTAGAAACAGGAGACTTTATACTGAATTTAGTGCTCAGTGCAAGAAAAATGATTTTCAGGTGATATAGAGATTGAAAGGTTTGTATATACCAAGAAAAAATTTTTTCTAAGATTTTTTTACCTCTATTTTCTCATTTCCCTATTTTCTCCTACTTTTTCTTCTATTTATATTTACAGGTTGCAATGCTAGATAACCAACATTGAACGGCACCCTAGTGTATATAAACAAAATATTTTGCATCTACCTTTATTTATCTTTGAATGTTTTTCAACAATCTTTGGTGGTATTAACTATTAAGTTTATAAAAACATAACTTTACTGGATAAAAATCCTAAGAATTGGGGATTGCTTATTTTCTAAAGTTCATCATAGAGGGTTTCCAATATTGTCATATTGCCCCTAGTAATTACTTGGAATCTTAATAGTGGTGACCTATTTGAGACTTCACATTGAGTTAATGCAAAGTTAGCTATTAAAAAATAATAATAGGCAAATCCATGGTAGTCCTCACTGCAGCAATTCTAATTCTAACCAGGTACTCAGAATTTCTCCAGCTAAAGCTGAGCAAAATAAGGAGATGGGAGCAAAAGACACCACAATCTTTTTTTACTTGGAAAGTTTCAGTCTCAGAATATACTTTCTTTGGTATTGAGACTTTGACTTGCAAAGAATTTTGCTTCTTCGGTTTTAATTTTACTCTAGGATTTTGGACATCTTGTAGCTTCTGTTGTATTTCCACAGTGTCATTATGCATTTGTATTAGAGTGTCTTTATGATATCATTTGATATTATAAAACCTCTGAACATATTGTATCATGTAGTATAAGTTTAAAAATATGACAGGAAATGAAGCTACAGCTTTGGAAATGGCATAGTCTTCAGGTTAGTAGAATTAATATTTCGTTTAGATGCATTTCAGAGATTTTTTAAGGCAAAATCTAATCTAGTTGGTGGAATCTCAGTAACACATAAAAGTAAGTTGTTGGTTTTAGCAGTGTGGATTTTAAAAAGTAACAGTAGGATTAAAGACTATGCTTCCAGAGAGAGCCACAAACTTGGTTAATCATAGGCTTCATGTTTAATCTCAATAGGTCATTGAGAGAAACAAAAACTAGGGAATCTTGGAAAAATAATTTTTCTTCATTCTGAATGAGACTTTTTATGTTGAACAAGCTCAATAATGCACAACTCCTGGCCTCTCTTGACTCGTTTACTAATTCTACCTCAAATAAACTAGAGCAATTTATTTGATTGATAAATTTGGGAAGAATAACCAGAGCATAACTTGTATCTTTTCCAAGTGAACTGACCATGAGGTAATAGAGATCTTTGGTTTTCCAAGGACCTTTTTTGTAGGCATACCTACTCTAGTCCACAAAATATTTAAATGGATAGATAAGAAAACCATATTCTGACTTTAATGGAAAGAATCCCGTATCTCTGCAGATTCCAGATCTCATCCCAAGCTATGACTGCTGTGTCCAAGTTATGAGTTGTGTGTGTATGTATATTTCTCAAGAAACTTCTAAAAATCTCCAAGATCAGAAATTAGAAAATGGCAATTAAGGCAAGGAAAATCAGCAGGGTAATTATTATAAAAGTGACATTTGGAAAAGCAAGAGGAGTTGGGCCATTACCCTATTGCCTGTGTAAATAGAACTGTGGGCAACAGATTTTCTTCCCAGTTTGATTCCTAAGAATTATTATATAAATGAAGTAATTGAACTTAGAGCAGTAGGATGAAGCTATAGTAGTACTTACATGGAAAGTTATAGCACTTAAGGATTAGATGGAAAAAGAAGCCAATGACTTCAATTCCCACCTTAATGTCTTTAGAACAAATGGAATGCAAAGCATAAAGATATGAGAAAAAAATGAAATATAAAACATAATAGAAAATCAATTGTTGACTTGGCAGTTAAATTCTAACAGGATATCTGGAAGCCAGCAAAGAGGAAGTCATGGCCAATTATTGGGAGCGTCAGAGGCCTGTCCTTGGCAGCCCTCCATTAGAAGCCAGATCAAACAAGATAGGCCTAAGATGGCAGGTGTTATGACAGGAAACCCATGAGCAAATAAGAAAGAAAAGGTGGGAAACCCTGCTTCCAAGAAAACCCCCACCCTAAGTAATGAATATTCTACCCTCTTATTAACAACTGTCAGTAAAAGACAGAAACCCCAAAAATCCTAGGGTGAGCAGCTCTCTTTCTCTTGACCTGCCTGTTCTCACATCTTAAGACTGTACTTTCCTGCTTGTGTCACTCTTGTCCACTGGGTTGTGTCTATCCTTGAGTTCCTTCTTGTAATAAGACCAAGAACCTTTGGTGACACTTTGGGATAGGCCCAGGGTCTCCTCAGTTCACCTAAAAACACAGTGAAATCCAAAGCTGGCATTTAATGTAACCACATAACCAAATATCACTCAACAAATCATTTCTATCTCTAAAACTTCCCACAAAGAATCCTCTAGACCACAATGGCTTTACTGATGAATTATACTAAAAAAAGAAAAAAAATGGATGAAATAAAATATTATCAAACTCTTCAGAAAAACTTAAGCAGAATGAATGCTGCTCAACTCCTCTAAGAAGCCAGCATTACCTTAAGATCAAAAGCAGACAAAAATAATTCATGGGGGAATAAACCACTACTATAGACCAATATCCCTGATGAACATAAAAACATTCTCTATGACATGTTACAAAATTTAAAATACAGTATTTTTTCCACATATTTTTGGATATTCTATCATGACCAAATGGGGTTTACATTAGCAAATGCAAGAATGACTTATATTTTAAAAAAACACCAATATATTTCATCATATTAACAGACCGAAGAAGTAAAATTATATGATTATGTCAAACATGATGAAAACATAATTTCACAAATCCAACCACTATTCCTGATTAAAACTCTTTTCAAACTAGAAATAGAATGAATCTCTCTCAATCTGATAAAAGGCCCCACAAAAAATCTACAGCTGGTCCATTTAGGAGCAAAATGTGGTGTACTTTTTCCCTAAGATGAGGAACAATGCAAAAATGTTTGCTCTTCCTGCTTTGATTCAATATTATTTCATGATTTTCTAATCAGTGCGGTAGGCAAGAATAAGAAGGAATATCCAGATTATAGTTTTATTGTATCTGAACATATCTTTATTTTGTATTAGATCTTAAAGAATATGTACTTGATATAGAGTATTATATTGACAAATTTTTCATTTTTTTTCAATTTTTTAGTACCTCAGTGAGTAATTTGCTGACTTCTGGCTCCCAAAGTTCTTGATAAGAAATTAGCAAATATTGAAATTATTATTTTCTTGTTGTATTCTGATTTTTAAGATTTTATCTTTTGTTTTCATTAGTTTGAGTATGATGAAGGTAAGCATGGATTTCTTCATATTCTTGTTCTTTGTTCTTAGAGTTTGATGTTCTTCATAAATATGTAAATTAATTTTTTCCCCAAATTTGGAGAGTTTTGACATTGTGCTTTCAAGCTTTCTTCTCTTGTGTTCTCACTCAAGAACTCAGTGTGTATACTTTCACTGTTTTGATATTGTTTAATGATTCCCTGTGTTATTTTTCTTGACTCTTTAAATAGTATAATTTCTATTGGTCTTTCACCAAATTCATTAAGTCTGTCCTCTGTTAACTCCATTTATTTATTATGTACCTCAATGCTATTTTTTAAATTTCATAAATTGTATTTATTATTTCTAGAACTTCCACTGGATTCTTTCTCATAGTTACCATTTCTTCCCTGAGATTTCCTACTCTTTAGTAACTCAGAACATATTTTTCTTTACGTCATCAAGAGTACTTACTATATTGCTTTAAAATTTGTTTATGCTAATTGCTAATTTCAACATTAGGCTGTTGATTTAATTTTCTGATGAGAATGGTTTCCTTTGTTTAGATCTTGAAATGTTGATTAATTTGGGATTTTTATCTTCCCCCAGGCTAAAAGGAATAAGCAAGTTTCTGTATTTTGTTCAGAATAGTTATTATCTCCATGAAGATTACTTTGAAGCTTACTCCAGCATACTAGAAGAAAAATAGCCATATATTTACATTTATTCACTCTGAAAAATATTTTTATTATTATTTTTATTTCTTTATGCAAAGCATTTACCATTACATGCACATTTAAGTTTTGTTATTGTTAATTCCTTCTTGCATCCTCATGTTCCCTTCTGGAAATATTTTTTTCTGATTATAATATAATTTTCTTTAATGTAAATTTGCTGGTAACAATTTCTCTCCATTTTTTTTTTTTTTTATTGAACATGTCTTTTTTTCTTTCACCTTAATTCTTGTTGGTTGTTGTAGCTGGCTATGCATTCTGTTAGAAGTTAATTTTTTGAGTAAATTAGGAATAATATTTCATTGTCTTCAGACTTACATTGCTCCAATTGAGACCCTTTAAAATATATTTTTCTGTTGAAGTTTTTTTCTTGCATATATATGTTTAAATAGATTGCTTAATTATGATATGTCTAGATATGGTTTCCTTTGTTTTATTTTTCTTTTACCTCCTTGATGTTTTAGAGTGTCTTAAATCTGTACCTTGCTATCTTTTGCAATTTTGGAAAGCCATTATATTTTCTTTTTTTTTTTTAATTTTTATTTATTTATTTATGATAGTCACACAGAGAGAGAGAGGGGGGCAGAGACACAGGCAGAGGGAGAAGCAGGCTCCATGCACCAGGAGCCCGACGTAGGATTCGATCCCGGGTCTCCAGGATCGCGCCCTGGGCCAAAGGCAGGCGCCAAACCGCTGCGCCACCCAGGGATCCCGGAAAGCCATTATATTTTCAATTATTTCAATCGATCTCTCCTGTCCTCTGTGATTTCCTTTACTCATAACTTTGACATTTACATGATAATACTTAATTTCTCTTGTTATTTTCTTTTTATTTTTCTATATATCTAGACTTCTACATATTTTTTTCTTACCTATCTTTCAGCTTACTACTCTTGTTTTTTGCTATTGCTAGGCCGTATGTCTATCTTTTGAATTTATGAGTATTAAGTTTTTTAGTTCTAGACATCCCATTTTTTAAATATATTCTGCTTATTTGCCGATGTTATCAGACTTGTTTTATATATCCATGAATATTTTAAGGTCTATATTCAATACCTCAATTTCCTGGGTCACTTTGTGTCTGTTTTTGATTATTTTTGTCTCTTGTTTTGTGATATTTTCATGTTTCCTCATATGCCTGTCTTTAAAAAAATCTCAACCTTAATATTGTATATGAAAAAAATATACAGACATAATTTAAGACCTAACATGGTATTACTTATTATTATAAATTGTATTTATTCATTTAAGAGACAGAATAACAGCATGAGTGGGGATTGGGGTAGGAGCAGAGGAAGGGGGAGAAGCAAATACTCCAAAGAGTAGGAAGCCTGATGCATGGGGGGCTCCATCCCAGCACCCTGGAATGATGACCTGAGCTGAAGGCAGATGCTTAATGGACTGAACCACTCAGACACCCCTACTTTTATTTATTATTTAAAGATTTTGATAGCTCCTTTCTGCTTTACAATTCTTTGGCCACCTCTGGAGGAATATGCCTTTGGCTCTAGGACTTATGACACCAAATGTGAGATTTACCACTTTATGCTTCCTTCTTTCTTCTGGTTCTTGTTTCATACTTTTTCACTGCTTTGTTGGTCCTCTGGTGTCTCATACATATTATTTTTTTTCTTAACATTTAAATATTATTTTCAATAGTACAGATTTTGAGTTACCTTGCCTACAGACACCAAAGGCAGAACAGATATACAGTAAGTTGAGAAAAATAAAATCAAATTTACTTTTTTACATATGATTCGTTGATGCATTGCTTAACGTAAAATTAATGCTCTAGCAGGAGGGGGAGTGAAACCTCAAGATTCCTGGAGTCACTATAAGAGGAGGAGAGCCCAGAGGAAAGCTCACTGCAAACCGTGGTCCAATATTGGTAAAGGGCTGGAGCGCCACAAGCCCTCTGGAGCATTTGAGAGAAGCCAGTCGGTTAGGTGGGCTGGTTCTGGATGGAGGTGGCTGTATCCCATTCCCTTTGGGAGAGGTGATCCCCAAGAGCATGGGTCCAGTGGACAGAACCCCAAATCCCAAGGTGCCCAAGTAGACAAAGCTGGCAATCCTGCATGCCCATTGGGACAAATGGAAGTGGAGAGGGCACAGGAACGTGAGAACACTCCTGCTGCTGGGTGCCCCACAAGCTGTGCAGATCAGTGCACCCACACTGGCCCCCAGGAACATCTAGGCCAGTGAAAACTGGGAGACTGTGTTTAGTTACTCACGGGGAGCTCTACTCCAAAGCTGGAAATCTGGCCCTGGCCATTGCGGTTTTTCCTTTTTGTTTCACCTTGTGCCTGGGAGAAGTGGGGCCTCTAGTGAACAAAGGCCTCACAGGATAAAAAGCTCATACTGAGCCCAGCACCTGGCAAGGGGTGGAGCATCTCTGCCCAGTCACAGATGAGCATCTCTTCTCAGTCACCTGAGAATCAGCAGAGCAGACCACTTCCCCAGAAAAACTGCTAGAAGAACAAGGGAAGAGTAAGTTTAATGACCAAGCAGCACTTGGAAAGCTCCAGGACTGAGGGAAAATAATATATAGAACCAGAGGGTCCTATTTTTTTTTCTTTTTTATTCTTTTTCCATTACAACTCATTTTTATATCAGACTAAAAACATCCAATATTTTTCTCTTTTCCCACCTTAACAACAATATTTTACCAGCTCTTCAGTTTTAAGTTTTTTTCCTTTTTGGCTTTCATATTTCTACAATTACATGTCTTAGATATATTTTTGACTTCTGGGTTCTCTTCAGTGTATTCGATTTAATTTTGTATTCAATTTAATTTTGGTAGATACATGAGATTTGGGTTTTTGTTTTTTGGTTTTTTGGTTTTTTTCTGCCTCGTTTTGTTTGACAATCGTGGAAGTTAGTACCTTCTAAAACATGACCAACATATACCCAGAACCAAGTGGAATACCATGTTGGTTCATCCTGTGAGATTATACTCTCTCTTCCTTCCCGTTCTTCCCCCCCTCTTTTATCTTGTTTATGTTTTGATGGTCAATGTTAGGGCTTTATATAAGTATTGACAGTTTATATAAATTTAGGATTGAGCATCTTCTAACATACAGAACAATATACACTTAGAACCAAGAGGATCACCCTCTAGAACCCCTCAGGTAGACTGCATTCTTTCTCCACTACCACTTCCTCACCACCATCCCCACACCCTTTTTTTCTTTTTCCTCTTTTCTTTACTTTTTTTTTTCTTTTTCTTTTTTCTTCTTCTTTGTTTTTTTTTTTTTTTTTTTTTTGGCTTTTTGTTTTTACTACTTTGTTTTAAAATTTGTTTTTCATTGTAGTGGTCCTTTTGTTTTATTTTGTTCTGTTCTTCTTTTTATTTTATTTTCTGGTTCCTAATCTCTTCAGAATCATCTAGGGAGTATTTTACTTAGGTCACAACTGATATTTTTGACTCAGCCCACACATACAGCCACTCTGCACGGGACAAAATAACTTAAAGGAAGAATTCACCACAAAAGAATGGACCAGAAACAGTACTCTCTGCCACAGAGTTACAGAATTTGGATTTCAATATGATGTCAGAAAGCCAATTCAGGGAGGGCAGGGCAAGGTGTCAGAAGAGTAGGGGGACTCAACTCACCTGGTCCCACCACCTTACCTAGATAACTTTCAAATCATCCTGAACACCTATGAATTCTACCTCAGATTTAAAGAGAGAACAGGGCAGCCCAGGTGGCTCAGCAGTTTAGCGCCTCCTTTGGCCCAAGGCTGATCTTGGAGACCCAGGATTGAGTCCTGAGTCAGCCTTCCTACATGGAACCTGTTTCTCCCTCTGCCTCTCTGTGTCTTTCATGAATAAATGAATAAAATTTGTATAAAAGGAAAAAAAAAGATAAAGAGAGAACAGCCGGAACACTACAGAGAAAAAGGTTTCCACTTCTAGCAAGGTAGGAAGGGTGGGTGGGTGGGTGGGGAATAAAAAATAATCAATTGGGGGAGGGGCCCACAAGGAGCTGGGCTAAGGCCGAGCAGCGAAAGCCTTCCAGAAAGCCCAGCCCCAGAGGGGCGGAAACTTTAAAAATCTGCACCAGATTCTTCCTGGATGGAAAGGCCCTTAGCAAGGAAATTGAGCAGAATTGCAGGAGGGGCAGTGGAGCCTCCAGTCTCCCGGAGTCTCTAACAGAGGGAGTGCGCCTTGGGGGGAGCATACCACAGACTGTGGCCTAGCTCAGTAAATGCTAGAGCACGCCCAGTGGGGCCTTGGGAGAAGCTCAGGCGGCGGCTCCGGGTGGAGGGGGCTGCGCCCTGCTGCCTTCGGGAGCCGTGGCCCCGGGGAGCACAAGTCAAGCAGCAAAGGCCCTGGATCCCAGAGTGCCAGGTGGACATAGCCCAGGATCCTGCGCTCTCCCTGGGACAGGGGGAGGCAGGGAGAGCACAAGACAGTGAGGCCTCTCCTGCTGCTGGGTGCCCCCAAGCTGTGAAAGTCTGTGCACCCATGCCACCCCAGGAGCACCTAGGCCAGTGCAGACTGGGAGACTGCAGTAGTTACTGCAGGGAGCTGACTCAAGGGCTGGAGAGCTGGCTGCCGCCAGTGTTGTTGTTCCTCCTTGTGTCACCCTGTGCCTGGGGGGCGAGGGCATCAGGGCACAGAGGCCTCAAGGGGTAAACAGTTCCCACTGAGCCCGGCACCCAGCGGGGGGTGGGCCAGCTCCCCCAAGTGTACATACCTGAGAGTCAGCACAGCAGGCCCGTCCCAGAGAAGACCAGCTGGAAGGACAGGGGAAGAGAACATTCTTGACCAAGCAGTGCTGGAAAGCTCCAGGAAAAAGAGAAAACCAAGGGAAAATAGTATATAGAACTAGAGGGTACCCCTCCCATTCCCCCCCTTTATCTAGTACAACTCGTTTTTATATCAGACTAAAAATTTCCAATATTTTTTCCCTTTTCCGACCTTAACCACAATATTTTACCACCTCTTCATTTTTAAGCTTCTTCCTTTTTGACTTTCATATTTCTACAATTACATGTCTTAGATATATTTTCCAATTCTAGATTCCCTTCAATATACTCAGTGTATTTTGGAGGATATACAAGATATCTTTTTTTTTTTTTTTTTTTGGTTTGTATTTTTCATTTTCTCTACCCATTTTTTCTACAATGGCAGAAGTTAATACCTTCTAAAACATGACCAGCATGCACCCAGAACCAAGTGGTATACCATGCTGATTCATTCTGTGAGAGTATATTTTCTCTTCCTTCCCGTTCTGCCCCCCTCTTTTATCTTATTTATGTTGTGGTGGTCAATGTTAGGGCTTTCTATAAGTATTGCTGCTTTATATAAATTTGGAACTGAGCATTTTCTAACATACAGAACATAATATACTCAGAACCAAGAGGATCACCCTCTAGGACCCCTCAGGTAGACTACATTCCCCACTACAACTTCTTCACCACCACAAGCCCCCCCCCCTCATTTTTTTTCTTTTTTTCCTCTTTAGTTTTGCTTGTTTTTTCTCTCTCTCTCTTTTTTTTCTTCTTTTTTTCTTCTCCTTTGGGATTCTTGGACTTTTACTACTTTGTTTTAATTTTGTTTTTCACTTTAGTGGTCCTTTTCTTTTATTTTGCTCTGGTCTTTGTTTTCATTTTCTGGTCTCTGACCTCATCAGAATCATCTAGGGTGAAATTTACTTAGGTCATGGTTGATATTCTTGACTCAGCCTGCTCATACAGTCACTCTGCACTAAGCAAAATGAATAGAAGGAAGAACTCACCACAAAAGAAAGAACCAGAAACAGTACTCTCTGCAACAGAATTACAGAATATGGGTTACAATTCAGTGTCAGAAATCCAATTCAGAAGGACAATTATAAAGCTACTGGTGGCTTTGGAAAAACATAAAAGATTCTAGAGACCTTATGACTTCAGAATTTTGTCTAATCAGGCCGAAATTAAAAATCAGTTAAATGAGATGCAATCCAAACTGGAGGTTCTAATGATGAGTATTAAGGAGGTGAAAGAAAGAGTGAGTGGCATAGAAGACAAGTGGATGGCAACAAAGGAAGCTGAGGAAAAAAGAGAAAAACAATTAAAAGACCATGAGCAAAAGTTAAAGGAAATCAATGATAACCTTAGAAGGAAGAATCTACATAAAATTGGGGTTCCAGAAAATGCCGAGAGGGACAGAGGGCCCAAAAACATATTTGAACAAATCAAAGCGGAGAACTTCCTTAATTTGAGTAGGGACACAGGCATTCATATGCAGGAGATAGAGAGGATCCCCCCAAAATCAATAAAAACCGTTCAACGCCTCAACATTTAATAGTTAAACTTGCAATTCCAAAGAGAAAGAGAAAGTCCTTAAAGCAGCGGGAGACAAGAGATTCTTAACTTATATGGGGAGAAATATCAGATTAATAGCAGACCTCTCCACAGAGACCTGGCAGGCCAGAAAGGACTGGCACGATATATTCAAGGTACTAAATGAGAAAAAAATGCAGCAAGAATACTTTATCCAGCAAGGCTGTTGTTCAGAATAGAAGGAGAGATAAAGAGCATCCAAGATATACAGAAACTGAAAGAATATGAGACCACCAAACCGGCTCTGCAATAAATATTAAGGGGGACCCTATAAAAGAAAGAGGAAGCCCAAAGAAATAATCTACAAAACAGGGACTAAGTATTATGATAACACTAAATTCATATCTTTCAATAGTTACTCTGAATGTGAATGGGCTAAATGATCCCATCAAAAGATGCAGGGTATTGGACTGGATAAAAAAGAAAGACCTGGGAAGCCTGGGTCGCTCAGCGGTTTGGCACTGCCTTCAGCCCAGGGCATGATCCCACAGACCCGGGATCAAGTCCCACGTGGGGTTCCCTGCATGGAGCCTGCTTCTCCCTCTGTCTGTGTCTCTGCCTCTCTCTCTCTCTCTCTCTGTCTCTCATGAATAAATCAATACAATCTTTAAAAAAAAAAAAAAAAGAAAGAAAGACCCATCTATTTGCTGTCTACAAGAGACTCATTTTAGACCTAAGGACACCTCCAACCTGAAAATAGAAGGCTGGAGAACCATTTACCATTCAAATGGTCTTCAAAAGAAAGGTGGGGTAGCAATCCTCATATCAGATAAATTAAAGTTTATCCCAAAGACTGTAGTAAGAGAATAAGAGGGACACTGTATCCTACTTAAAGGTCTGTCCAACAAGATGACCTAACAATCATGAATATTTATGCACCTAATGTGGGAGCTGCCAAGTATATCAATCAATTAATAATCAAAGTAAAGACATACTTAGATAATAATACACTAATAGTAGGAGACTTCAACACAGCACTTTTTGCAAATTACAGATCTTCTAAGCACAACATCACCAAAGAAACAAGGGCTTTAAATGATACTCTGGACCACATGGATTTCACAGATATATACAGAACTTTCCATCCAGATGCAACTGAATATACATTCTTCTCAAGTACACATGGAAATTTCTCCAGAATAGATCACATACTGGGTCACAAATCAGGTCTCAACTGATGCCCAAAGATTGGGATTATCCCTTTCATATATTCAGACTACAATGCTTTGAAACTAGAACTCAATCACAAGAAATTTGGAAGAAACTCAAACACGTGGAGGTTAAAGGGCATCCTACTAAAAGATGAATGGGTCAATTAGGAAATAGAAAATTAAAAAGACTCATGGAAACTAATGAAAATGAAGATACAACGGTTCAAAATCTTTGGGATACAGAAAAAAATGGTCCTAAGAGGGAAATACAGCGCAATACAAGCATCCCTCAAAAAATTGGAAAAACTCAAATATACATGCTAACCTTGCACCTAAAAGAACTGGAGAAAGAACAGCAAATAAAACCTACATCAACCAGAAGAGGAGAGATAATAAAGATTCAAGCAGAAATCAATGAAATAGAGACCAGCAGAATTGTAGAACAGATTGACAAAACCAGGAGTTGGTTCTTTGAAAGAATTAATAAGATAGATAAACCATTAGTCAGCCTTATTAAAAAGAAAAAAGACTCAAATTAATAAAAACATGAATGAAAGAGGAGAGATCACAACCAATACCAAGGAAATACAAATGATTTTAAAAACGTAGTATAAGCAGCTATATGCCAACAAATTAGACAACCTAGAAGAAATAGATGCATTTCTGGAAATCCACAAACTACCAAACTGGAACAGAAAGAAATAGAAAACCTGAACAGGCCAATAACCAGGGAGGAAATTGAAGCAGTCATCAAAAACCTCCTAAGACACAAAAGTCCAGGCCAGTTGGCTTCCCAGGGGAATTCTATCAAATGTTTAGAGAAGAAATAATAACTATTCTACTAAAGCTGTTTTGAAGGAGAAAAAGGGACAGACTATTTCAAAATGCTTTTTTGAGGCCAGCATTACCTTGATCCCAAAACCAGACAAAGACCCCATCAAAAAGGAGAATTATAGACTAATATCCCTGAAGAACATGGATGCAAAAATTCTCAACAAGATACTAGCCAATAGGTTCCAACAGTACATTATTCACCATGACCAAGTGGGATTAATCCCCAGGATGCAAAGGTGGTTCAACACTCATAAAATAATCAACATGATAGAAGAAAAACCAAGAACCATATGATCCTCCCAATAGATGCAGAGAAAGCATTTGATAAAATACAGCATCCATAACTGATCAAAACTCTTCAAAGTGTAGGGATAGAGGGAACATTCCTCAATATCTTAAAAGCCATTTATGAAAAGTCCACAGGGAATATCATTCTCAATGGGGAAAAGCTGAGAGCCTTTCCCCTAAGATCAGGAACATGACAAGGATGTCCACTCTCACAACTGTTATTCAACATAGGACTAGAAGTCCTGGTCTCAGCAGTCAGACAACAAAAAGAAATAAAAGACATTCAGATTGGCAAAGAAGAAGTCAAATTCTCCATCTTCATAGATGACGTGATGCTGTATATAGAAAATCCAAGACTCCACCCCAAGATTGCTAGAACTCATACAGCAATTCAGTAATGTGGCAGGATACAAAATCAATGCACAGAAATCAGTGACATTTCTATACACTAACAATGAGATTGAAGAAAGAGAAACTAAAGAATCAATCCTATTTACAATTGCACCCAAAAGCATAAAATACCTAGGAATAAGTCCAACCAAAGAGGTAAAGGATCTATATCCTAAAAACTACAAAACACTTCTGAAAGAAATTGAGGAAGATACAAAGAGATGGGATAACATTCCATGCTCATGGATTGGAATAATAAATATTGGAAAAATAAATATGAAAATGTCTATGCTACCCAGGGCAATTTACACGTTCAATGCAATCTCTATCAAAATACCATGGACTCTCTTCACAGAGTTGGAACAAATAATTTCAAGATATGGAGTCAGAAAAGACCATGAATAGCCGGAGGAATATTGAAAAAGAAAACCAATGTCGAGAGCATCACAATGCCAGATTTCAAGCTGTATTACGGAGCTGTGATCATCAAGACAGTATGGTACTGGCACAAAAACAGGCACATAGATCAATGGAACAGACTAGAGAACCCTGAAATGGGCCCTCAATTCTATGGTCAACTAATATTTGACAAAGCAGGAAAGACTATCCACTGGACAAAGGACAGTCTCTTCAATAAATGGTGTTGGGGAAATTGGATGGCCTCATGCAGAAGAATGAAACTGGACCATTCTCTTACACCATACACAAAGATAGACTCAAAATGGATAAAAGATATAAATGTGAGACAAGATTCCATCAAAACCCTAAAGGAGAACACAAGCAACACCCTTTTTGAACTTGGCCACAGCAACTTCTTGCAAGATACATCTATGAAGACAAGGGAATCAAAAATAAAAATGAACTACTGGGACTTCATCAAGATGAAAAGCTTCTGTACAGCAAAAGAAACAGTCAACAAAACTAAAAGACAACCTACAGAATGGGAGAAGATATTTGCAAATGACATATCAGATAAAGAGTTAGTATCCAAGATCTATAAAGAACTTATTAAACTCAACACCGAAGAAAACAAAAAATCCAATAATGAAATCGGCAGTTGAGATGAACAGAAATTTCACCAAAAAGGACATATACATGGCCAAGAAAAACATGAGAAAATCCTCTGCATCATTTGCCATCAGGGAAATACAAATCAAAACCACAATGAGATACCACTTCACACCAGTGAAGAATGGCCAAAATAGTTTTTCTCCTCTTCAATAAGTGCCTATGAAAATAAGGCACAGGGTGTGCAAAGATAAAACCCAGGCAGAAATCAGCAGGTTTGGCTAAATATAATAAATATTCCAAAGGCTAAAGGACAACATATACCACAAATGTTACCAGTAAAGGATAGAAAGGTTACTAAGAGGGGTAGAAGTTCAAGAATACAGAGCCAATTTAGGTAATAAAGTGGACCATTTTCACAGGTCTGTGAAATAGTAATCATCTATCTGTAATATTGGTAATAAATACATATAAATGTCTTGCTATGTCTAGATGTACTTCATACTTTCATATAATGACTCAAACTTTCTCAACTCTTCCCTTTTTGGAGGAAAGAGAGAATTATACTTCCTCCACAAAGAATTTTTTTTCTTCTACAACCTATCCCAGCCAGTATCATCCAAGAAGTATATTCAGTAGCATGATAATGTATGCTCCTTAGTATTCACCAGCCACATATGGATAACTACTATGTACAGCCTAAACTTTCTTAGTCATTGGTTGTAAAAGAAGTGTAAGGAGGACCTATCATTGACCAATGAATCACTAAGTTTTGTCCTTTCTACCTCCAAAATATCTGCCATAAACATACATCACCATCCATTATTTCTTTTTGGATTGTAAGCATTGCTCACAAGAAATAAAGCAATAGAATTGTGTGCTTCCCTTGCCTTCAGTCTTGCTTTTTAAACTACATTCTTCACAATGCAGCCAGAGTGAAATATTTAATACAGATTAATAACTTCATTCTCTTACTTAAAAGGAATCAATGTCTTTTCATAGGTATCAGAATAAGTACAAACTCATGTCATAACTTATAAAAATTCCTTTTAAGAGACTTTCGTTACCACTATTTCCAGCTTCAACTCAGGCTATTCTTGACCTTGCTCTCTTTATTCCTGAGATATTTGACTTTTTCCAGGCCATTTTATCTGTCAGGCTTATAGTTAGATGAGGCATATGCTAATTCTGTCTGAAGTAAACTTCACCAATACTCTCAGCCTTCTTCCTATCATGACTGTATCCCAACCATCTACAGGTCTCACTTTAACATAATTTTACCCTTGAGGATTTTCCTGGGTAATTTCTCCAGAAATAACTGACGTCTGCATCTGTATTTACCTATTCCTGCCGTAACATAATGTTACATAATGTAATATGTCTTTCTGATCTGCTTTCATACAAGCAAGTGTTGTAGTGCTTGACACACAGATAAGACTTAAAGTTAGATTATTGTTGAAATATCCTTTCATACTAGACCCATAATAGAAGTCACTCATGAACTCCATGTATTTGAACTGCAACTAAGAAACAGAGGATACTTCTTTACTTCCCTTTCAAGTGTTCAGTCTCTGAACCAACCCCAGAGCATGTTGGCATTATAATTATAAATATAGTTGACTAGCATTTCTCATGACCTATGAGAATAAAGAGCTAATGATAAATGTGAAAGTTTATTTTCTGAAAAGTTTTTCCTATCCCCTTCTTCCTTTTTGTAGTTGATTAATAATTTCAGCGATCAATGATGCAATCTGGGAGCTTTGGGACCTGAATTTAAGGAAAAGAATGAGTTATCGGGAATGTCCCCTGCTTCAACTTGTACTGTGCAATATCAAAATAATATACTTAGGGCATTCTAAGGATGCATTTATTGTATATGGAGATAAAGGACTAAGGAAAAATGTATATGATACTACTGTTCAAGGACCTTACCTACTGGACAGGGAAAATGACATTAAACCAATAATTATATTAATGAATCTACATATACAAACTGAGATATATGTCCTACAAATATGAAACATGGTTTTATGGGAGCTTAAAACAAGGGCTATGATCTAAACTACTATTAAGAAAAGACAATTTGAGGGGTGCCTGGGTGGCTCAGAAGTTGGTTAAGTGTCTACCTCCCGCTCAGGTCTTGATTCTGGGATCCTGGGATAGAACCCCACCCAACATGTTGGGCTCCATGCTCAGTGAGGAGTCTGCTTCTCCCTCTCCTTCTGCCCCTCCCCCAACTTGTGCATGGCTTCTTTTTCTTAAATAAAGCTTTAAGAAAATAAAAGAAAACTTGAGATAAAATTAGAAGGACATAAAATTTCATTGAAGAAAGGTGGAGCATATTTTTTAAGATTTATTTATTTATTCATAAAAGACACAGAGAGAGGCAGAGACATAGGCAGAGGGAGAAGCAGACTCCCTGCAGAGAGGCCGATATGGGGACCCTATCCTGGATCCTGAGATCAGGCCCTTAGCTGAAGGCAAACACTCAACTGCTGAGCCACCCAGGCATCCCAGTTGGAGAGTATTCTAGATGGAGTAAAAGTATGCAATGACCCTGAATCAAGGAGAATCACTGCACTTTAGTGGTGCTAAAAGAACATCAATGAGGGAAAATGCAGAATCAAAGAGATTAACAGCTTTGGGAAGGATTTAATCTTCACGCTAAGAACATACGAAACCCATTGGCACATTTTAAAGACAAAGATGACATAATCAAATTGAAGCAAATCATTTATTTTTATGTGACTTGATATCTCTAAAAATTAGAGATATTTTTAAATCTATTTTTTAGATTCTTAATTACCAGAAGAATAAGTAGAATGATCATATCCTATGAGATCCTTCAGTGCTTACTAAGTTGACTGGAAAGAAGCATTAAAAAATTAAAATGAATTCTCCCCTCATAGGTTTCATATACTGTCCCTATGACACTCAGTTTTGTTTTGTTTTGTTTTGTTTTGTTTTTTAGGTTATGAATCTTTTGAGCATAGAATAGAATCTTTACTACTAGGCATAATCACAAGTACGATATTTGAAGGAGAAAGTCCTTTTTTGTTTTTTAAGATTGTATTTATTTATTCATGAGAGACACAGAGAAAGAGAGAGAGGCAGAGACACAGGCAGAGAGAGAAGCAGGCTCCATGCAGGGAGCCCAACATGGGACTTGATCCCAGGACTCCAGAATCATGCCCTGGGCCGAAGGCAGGCGCTTAACTGCTGAGCCACCCAGGGATCCCCAGAAGGAGAAAGTCCTAATTTAACATAATAAGAAGAAACAAATTTCAAGGAATCTTTAATTAAAAAAAAAAAAAAAGAGTTTCAGAGGTCAGTGTTTGTGCCAGAATTCAAAACAACTGTAATAACAAGAAACTAGATAGCAGGATAAACACTATTCCTTGGAGAAAGTATACACACTTAAAATAGAAGTGCTTGGATATAAACATGATATTTAAATAGGCTTAGAGAAAAAATATGGTCAGCTGTATAGAGTGATTTAGTCTAGAGCAAAATCTTTTAGCATTTGCATCTCATCTTCTATACTGCATAGAACTGTCATGATACTGCCTCTTAAAATTTTAAATCATACCAAATCATCTGGATGTTTAAAAAGCAAATACAAAAAAACAAATTTAATGTTCCTTATCTCAAATAAATGATTCTGATCTAGAAAGGAATGTAATTTTGTGGATTTTTCTGAGAATAAGTAT
Organism: Canis lupus baileyi; assembly: GCF_048164855.1. Taxonomy (NCBI): domain Eukaryota; kingdom Metazoa; phylum Chordata; class Mammalia; order Carnivora; family Canidae; genus Canis; species Canis lupus. The sequence continues at coordinate 23,512,252 of NC_132861.1, read as the reverse complement.
AGTCTAATGTTTGTAAAGTTTAATAATTATTCCCTACATGTTATATTTTGCATTTTTACTTATAATTATTTGTGATATTTTATGATTTATGTATTTTAGAGCAACTATAAAATCTAAACTAATGACAACATGATATACTTCATGTTTCTGGTAAAGAGGAAAATCTATTATCATCACATTTATTAAATAGAAAGAACACAGGTTAGAATTAGAATTAACATTGAATTTAATTTCTGTCACCTTGGGAAAGTTATTTAACCTCTCCAGACCTAAGTTTCTTCAATGCTAATCATACTTTCTTTAAAATTTTACAAAGGATATTAAAATTATATAGAGAGATAAATAAAACATGCCTTACCCATAGGAAGAGTATAAGCACTCTCAACTTGGGTAATTGGAAGAACAGTTTTATAAAGAATTATTGGCAAAGAACTGACCAGAGTTTGGGAAAACCATAGGATATAGGGCAGTAATCCAGGACTAGCAACTACAAGAGAAAGAAAGAGTAGGTTAAAAGGCCCACATACTAGGCCCACTGGAGGAATCTTGCATGAAGGAACTCATGTATTTATATACTGATTTTACTCTGTTTCTTTCCTCTTCTATCGATCTTCTATCAATGCATTCCTTTGGCTGTACTTCCCTGGAAGCTGAAAGATAAAGAACACACTGATACAATCTTCATAGTTTAGCCTTCTGGGACATAGAGTAAGGAAGAGTACAGAAAACAATGCAAGCATATAAAAGTAATCAGTTCAGTAGGTATTAGTAGATTTTGTTTAAGTAAATTTTGTGGTTGCTATAGATGTCTATCAAGTCATAAAATCATACATTTGATAAATTTTCAGAGTGAGGATCAATTCAAAAAGAAAGGAAATAAGTATATGGTATCAGCAGTGAGAATATAGGGCAATGTGTAGACCAAAAACATTGGAAGATATCTTTCTTGAGCCATGAGCAGCCATTGTGCCTCTCAAAACTGAAAGTAGAAGATGGCGGAAGAGTAGGGTCCCCAAGTCACCTGTCTCCACCAAACTACCTAGAAAACCTTCAAATCATCCTGAAAATCTATGAATTCGGCCTGAGATTTAAAGAGAGACCAGCTGGAATGCTACAGTGAGAAGAGTTCGAGCATCTATCAAGGTAGGAAGACGGGGAAAAAGAAATAAAGGAACAAAGGCCTCCAAGGGGGAGGGGCCCCGCGAGGAGCCGGGCTGAGGCCGGGGCGAGTGTCCCCAGGACAGGAGAGCCCCGTCCCGGAGACGCAGGAGCTGCACCGACCTTCCCGGGCGGAAAGGGGCTCGCGGGGAGTTGGAGCAGGACCCAGGAGGGCGAGGATCTCCTCGGGCTCCCGGGGACACTAACAGAGCAACTGCGCCCCGGGAGAGTGCGCCGAGCTCCCTAAGGGCTGCAGCGCGCACGGCGGGACCCGGCGGGACCCGGAGCAGCTGAAGGGGCTCGGGCGGCGGCTCCGCGGAGGGGGCTGCGCGGCCCCGGGAGCAGCTCGGAGGGGCTCGGGCAGAGGAAGAGGCTCCGTGCGGAGGGGGCTGCGCGGTTCCAGGAGCAGCTCAGAGGGGCTCGGGCGGCGGCTCCGCGGAGGGGGCTGCGCGGCCCCGGGAGCAGCTCGGCCGGGCTCGGGCAGAGGAAGAGGCTCCGTGCAGAGGGGGCTGCGCGGTTCCAGGAGCAGCTCGGAGGGGCTTGGGCGGCAGCTCCGCGGAGGGGGCTGCGCGGCCCGGGAGCGCGAATCCAACAGCGCAGGCCCCGGAGCACAGGGCGCCGGGACACAGCCCAGGTTCCGGCCTCCCCCCGGGACAGGCAGAGGCCGGGAGGGCCCAGGACAGCGAGGACGCTCCTGCCCCAGCTGAGCAGATCAGCGGCCCCGCCCCGGAGCCTCCAGGCCCTGCAGACGGAGAGCTCTGGAGTTACTGCGGGGGCTGAATCCAGGTTTCCAGAGCTGCCCCGCCACTGGGGCTGTTCCTCCTGCGGCCTCACGGGGTGAACAACCCCCACTGAGCCCTGCACCAGGCAGGGGCACAGCAGCTCCCCCAACTGCTAACACCTGAAAATCAGCACAACAGGCCCCTCCCCCAGAACACCAGCTAGACTGACAACTTCCAGGAGAAGCCAAGGGACTTAAAGAACACATAATCAGAAGATACTCCCCGGTGGTTCTTTTTTTGTTTGTTTGTTTTTGTTTTTGTTTTGTTTTGCTTTTTGATTTGTTTCCTTCCCCCACCCCCTTTTTTTCTCCTTCCTTTTTCTTTCTCTTTTTCTTTTTTTTTTTTTTTCGTTTTTTCTTTTTCTTCCCTTTTTTTTTCTCTTTCTCTTTTCTTTCCTTCTTTCTCTCCTCTCTTGTTCTCTTTTTCCCAATACAACTTGCTTTTGGCCACTCTGCACTGAGCAAAATGACTAGAAGGAAAACCTCACCTCAAAAGAAAGAATCAGAAACAGTCCTCTCTCCCACAGAGTTACAAAATCTGGATTACAATTCAATGTCAGAAAGCCAATTCAGAAGCACTATTATACAGCTACTGGTGGCTCTAGAAAAAAGTATAAAGGACTCAAGAGACTTCATGACTGCAGAATTTAGAGCTAATCAGGCAGAAATTAAAAACCAATTGAATGAGATGCAATCCAAACTAGAAGTCCTAACGACGAGGGTTAACGAGGTGGAAGAACGAGTGAGTGACCTAGAAGACAAGTTGACAGCAAAGAGGGAAACTGAGGAAAAAAGAGACAAACAATTAAAAGACCATGAAGATAGATTAAGGGAAATAAACGACAGCCTGAGGAAGAAAAACCTACGTTTAATTGGGGTTCCCGAGGGCGCCGAAAGGGACAGAGGGCCAGAATATGTATTTGAACAAATTCTAGCTGAAAACTTTCCTAATCTGGGAAGGGAAACAGGCATTCAGATCCAGGAAATAGAGAGATCCCCCCCTAAAATCAATAAAAACCGTTCAACACCTCGACATTTAATTGTGAAGCTTGCAAATTCCAAAGATAAGGAGAAGATCCTTAAAGCAGCAAGAGACAAGAAATCCCTGACTTTTATGGGGAGGAGTATTAGGGTAACAGCAGACCTCTCCACAGAGACCTGGCAGGCCAGAAAGGGCTGGCAGGATATATTCAGGGTCCTAAATGAAAAGAACATGCAACCAAGAATACTTTATCCAGCAAGGCTCTCATTCAAAATGGAAGGAGAGATAAAGAGCTTCCAAGACAGGCAGCAACTAAAAGAATATGTGACCTCCAAACCAGCTCTGCAAGAAATTTTAAGGGGGCCTCTTAAAATTCCCCTTTAAGAAGAAGTTCAGTGGAACAGTCCACAAAAACAAAGACTGAATAGATATCATGATGACACTAAACTCATATCTCTCAATAGTAACTCTGAATGTGAACGGGCTTAATGACCCCATCAAAAGGCGCAGGGTTTCAGACTGGATAAAAAAGCAGGACCCATCTATTTGCTGTCTACAAGAGACTCATTTTAGACAGAAGGACACCTACAGCCTGAAAATAAAAGGTTGGAGAACCATTTACCATTCGAATGGTCCTCAAAAGAAAGCAGGGGTAGCCATCCTTATATCAGATAAACTAAAATTTACCCCAAAGACTGTAGTGAGAGATGAAGAGGGACACTATATCATACTTAAAGGATCTATTCAACAAGAGGACTTAACAATCTTCAATATATATGCTCCAAATGTGGGAGCTGCCAAATATATAAATCGATTATTAACCAAAGTGAAGAAATACTTAGATAATAATACACTTATACTTGGTGACTTCAATCTAGCTCTTTCTATACTCGATAGGTCTTCTAAGCAAAACATCTCCAAAGAAACGAGAGCTTTAAATGATACACTGGACCAGATGGATTTCACAGATATCTACAGAACTTTACATCCAAACTCAACTGAATACACATTCTTCTCAAGCGCACATGGAACTTTCTCCAGAATAGACCACATATTGGGTCACAAATCGGGTCTGAACCGATACCAAAAGATTGGGATTGTCCCCTGCATATTCTCGGACCATAATGCCTTGAAATTAGAACTAAATCACAACAAGAAGTTTGGAAGGACCTCAAACACATGGAGGTTAAGGACCATCCTGCTAAAAGATAAAAGGGTCAACCAGGAAATTAAGGAAGAATTAAAAAGATTCATGGAAACTAATGAGAATGAAGATACAACCGTTCAAAATCTTTGGGATGCAGCAAAAGCAGTCCTAAGGGGGAAATACATCGCAATACAAGCATCCATTCAAAAACTGGAAAGAACTCAAATACAAAAGCTAACCTTACACATAAAGGAGCTAGAGAAAAAACAGCAAATAGATCCTACACCCAAGAGAAGAAGGGAGCTAATAAAGATTCGAGCAGAACTCAACGAAATCGAGACCAGAAGAACTGTGGAACAGATCAACAGAACCAGGAGTTGGTTCTTTGAAAGAATTAATAAGATAGATAAACCATTAGCCAGCCTTATTAAAAAGAAGAGAGAGAAGACTCAAATTAATAAAATCATGAATGAGAAAGGAGAGATCACTACCAACACCAAGGAAATACAAACGATTTTAAAAACCTATTATGAACAGCTATACGCCAATAAATTAGGCAATCTAGAAGAAATGGACGCATTCCTGGAAAGCCACAAACTACCAAAACTGGAACAGGAAGAAATAGAAAACCTGAACAGGCTAATAACCAGGGAGGAAATTGAAGCAGTCATCAAAAACCTCCCAAGACACAAGAGTCCAGGGCCAGATGGCTTCCCAGGAGAATTTTATCAAACGTTTAAAGAAGAAATCATACCTATTCTCCTAAAGCTGTTTGGAAAGATAGAAAGAGATGGAGTACTTCCAAATTCGTTCTATGAAGCCAGCATCACCTTAATTCCAAAGCCAGACAAAGACCCCGCCAAAAAGGAGAATTACAGACCAATATCCCTGATGAACATGGATGCAAAAATTCTCAACAAGATACTGGCCAATAGGATCCAACAGTACATTAAGAAAATTATTCACCATGACCAAGTAGGATTTATCCCTGGGACACAAGGCTGGTTCAACACCCGTAAAACAATCAATGTGATTCATCATATCAGCAAGAGAAAAACCAAGAACCATATGATCCTCTCATTGGATGCAGAGAAAGCATTTGACAAAATACAGCATCCATTCCTGATCAAAACTCTTCAGAGTGTAGGGATAGAGGGAACATTCCTTGACATCTTAAAAGCCATCTATGAAAAGCCCACAGCAAATATCATTCTCAATGGGGAAGCACTGGGAGCCTTTCCCCTAAGATCAGGAACAAGACAGGGATGTCCACTCTCACCACTGCTATTCAACATAGTACTGGAAGTCCTAGCCTCAGCAATCAGACAACAAAAAGACATTAAAGGCATTCAAATTGGCAAAGAAGAAGTCAAACTCTCCCTCTTTGCCGATGACATGATACTCTACATAGAAAACCCAAAAGTCTCCACCCCAAGATTGCTAGAACTCATACAGCAATTCGGTAGCGTGGCAGGATACAAAATCAATGCCCAGAAGTCAGTGGCATTTCTATACACTAACAATGAGACTGAAGAAAGAGAAATTAAGGAGTCAATCCCATTTACAATTGCACCCAAAAGCATAAGATACCTAGGAATAAACCTCACCAAAGATGTAAAGGATCTATACCCTCAAAACTATAGAACACTTGTGAAAGAAATTGAGGAAGACACAAAGAGATGGAAAAATATTCCATGCTCATGGATTGGCAGAATCAATATTGTGAAAATGTCAATGTTACCCAGGGCAATATACACGTTTAATGCAATCCCTATCAAAATACCATGGACTTTCTTCAGAGAGTTAGAACAAATTATTTTAAGATTTGTGTGGAATCAGAAAAGACCCCGAATAGCCAGGGGAATTTTAAAAAAGAAAACCATATCTGGGGGCATCACAATGCCAGATTTCAGGTTGTACTACAAAGCTGTGGTCATCAAGACAGTGTGGTACTGGCACAAAAACAGACACATAGATCAGTGGAACAGAATAGAAAATCCAGAAGTGGACCCTCAACTTTATGGTCAACTAATATTCGATAAAGGAGGAAAGACTATCCATTGGAAGAAAGACAGTCTCTTCAATAAATGGTGCTGGGAAATTTGGACATCCACATGCAGAAGAATGAAACTAGACCACTCTCTTTCACCATACACAAAGATAAACTCAAAATGGATGAAAGATCTAAATGTGAGACAAGATTCCATCAAAATCCTAGAGAAGAACACAGGCAACACCCTTTTTGAACTCGGCCATAGTAACTTCTTGCAAGATACATCCACGAAGGCAAAAGAAACAAAAGCAAAAATGAACTATTGGGACTTCATCAAGATAAGAAGCTTTTGCACAGCAAAGGATACAGTCAACAAAACTCAAAGACAACCTACAGAATGGGAGAAGATATTTGCAAATGACATATCAGATAAAGGGCTAGTTTCCAAGATCTATAAAGAACTTATTAAACTCAACACCAAAGAAACAAACAATCCAATCATGAAATGGGCAAAAGACATGAACAGAAATCTCACAGAAGAAGACATAGACATGGCCAACATGCACATGAGAAAATGCTCTGCATCACTTGCCATCAGGGAAATACAAATCAAAACCACAATGAGATACCACCTCACACCAGTGAGAATGGGAAAAATTAACAAGGCAGGAAACAACAAATGTTGGAGAGGATGTGGAGAAAAGGGAACCCTCTTACACTGTTGGTGGGAATGTGAACTGGTGCAGCCACTCTGGAAAACTGTGTGGAGGTTCCTCAAACAGTTAAAAATATACCTGCCCTTCGACCCAGCAATTGCACTGTTGGGGATTTACCCCAAAGATACAAATGCAATGAAACGCCGGGACACCTGCACCCCGATGTTTCTAGCAGCAATGGCCACGATAGCCAAACTGTGGAAGGAGCCTCGGTGTCCAACGAAAGATGAATGGATAAAGAAGATGTGGTTTATGTATACAATGGAATATTACTCAGCTATTAGAAATGACAAATACCCACCATTTGCTTCAACGTGGATGGAACTGGAGGGTATTATGCTGAGTGAAGTAAGTCAATTGGAGAAGGACAAACATTATATGTTCTCATTCATTTGGGGAATATAAATAATAGTGAAAGGGAAAATAAGGGAAGGGAGAAGAAATTGTGGGAAATATCAGAAAGGGAGACAGAACATAAAGACTGCTAACTCTGGGAAACGAACTAGGGGTGGTAGAAGGGGAGGAGGGCGGGGGGTGGGAGTGAATGGGTGACGGGCACTGGGTGTTATTCTGTATGTTAGTAAATTGAACACCAATAAAAAAAAAGAAATAAAAAAAGAAAAAAAAGAAGAAGAGAAAAAAAAAAAAACACCCTATTCTAAAAAAAAAAATAAAAAAAATAAAAATAAAAATAAAAAACAGGCAGAGGAAAAAAAAAAAAAAAAACTGAAAGTAATTGTACCTTATTACTAACATGAAGTACCCCCAACCCCGCACAGCCCTCAAGTTCCTCCTAATCCCATTTAGCACTTTTTTGAATTCAGCTTTAAGGAGAAAGGTCATTAGGAATGGGTCTCAGGTCTGTCTATGTCCAAAAGGAACTAAATGACATATACTTGTCTAAAGACGCAGGAACTTGTGGGAGAGAAGAGACTCAAACTCTTATGAGTCCATTGGGTACAGGGACCCAAGTCACTATTGTATCCAGTCTCATGTTGGGAGGTTTCATTGGAATTCAACTGATGGAGCTTGTTCCTGGTTCACAGTGTGGAAGTGTGGAAGTGGAATTAGGACAACCTCATGTGTGGAGCTCTTTGGGCCAATTCAATGCACCACTGTTGTTACTTCTGTGTCTAAACATATAATAGAAATTAATGTATTATATGCTTGTACTTCTCCATTCCAAAAGTGGTAGAGGAGATATGCTAAATTGGTTAGATTCACAGGTTGAGAAGTGCTAATGGAATATGTAGATCATTATTAATAAATGCTTCTTTCTGTTCCCTCCCAGAAACAATTTGGGAAATGGGGAATCACAGCGCTAATTAAAAACTTAAGGCAGAAAAAAAAAAAAAACTTAAGGCAGTAGAGCTAAGAAGAAATACATCTCCATGCAATAGCCCTATCTGTCAATTTAAAGAGCAACAGGAACTGCAGGTTTACAGAGATTATCACAAATTGAATCCACTTGTTGCTTTGATTGTCCCAACTATTCCAGATACTGAGTGTCACTGAATCCACTAGGCAGACTACTGGTACTTGGTATGCTCTCTCAGACATTGCCGCTGCCTTATTTTCTATACCACTGGTAACCAAGAACCAAGACTAATATATAATTCTGTGGCATGGACTCCTTTTAGTAAGTACTCTACATGAAGTATCTAAATTTCCCTTCCATTTGCCATCAGTGGATTTTTCAGAATACAGGACACCTTTGATGCCCAACATTTTTACTGTATAGATGATATCCTATTGACAAACCAGACTTCAGTCTGAAGGCTCTGATGTGATTTTACCATACCAGCAGGAATGGGATAATCCTTGATAAATTTCAGGAGTTTGCTTGCCAAGTAAAATGTCTTGGGACTCTGTGGAATGATTCCAAATGCTAGGTCCCACTTCAGCAGTCCAGGAAAAAAAATAAAATCAAATAAATAAATAAATAAATAAATAAATAAATAAATAAATAAATAAATAAATAAATATAAATAAATAAATAAATAAATGAATGAATAAATAAATAAATAAATAAAAAACCTTTGACCCCTACTACCAAAAAGGAGTTGAACTATTTAAGAATTGGAGGTAGTACATGCCTCACTTCAGGATTCTTCTTGGTCTTCTATATTGGCTAACCTGCAAATTAGCATCATTTGAGGAACCCAAACCTACAGGCCACATTGAAAGCTGTCCAGCAATCTGTGACATGTTCTCTCTACCTTTGTGGCCCCTGCAAATGTAAGTAACACTTTGGGCTTAAAGTCTCTATAGCTTTCTCTTCAATCCAAGATTACTCCACTGAAAATGGGACTGCTGTGCCAGTCCATTGTTTACTAATACCCAATTCGGTAAGGCTCTGGCTTGGTTGTCCCAACTGTAAGTACTACAGAGTACCCTCTGGCAAAAAAAGCTACAATACCATATATCTCCTTAAGTGTAATTTCTGTCTTTCTTGGGTAGACCCTTCTCTAGTTTCTGCCTTTTTTTTAGTGATACTACAGCACCTTCAATAAATTTTTTTAGACTTTATGCTTGTCTGTAAGAAGTTTAGTCTGACAGCATAGTTCATCATTACCGAAATAGGAAACCTCTTAGTTTTAACTGCCTGATGACAACGTTAAAAACACTTTTATGTGTTTAGTGGCAGTTTGGATAGGTATAAGCTGCTTGTCCAAGTTTTTTTGACCATTTTTTCAATTGTGGTGTTTTCTTATGTAGATTTAGTTTATTTCCTTTGACCTTTTAATAACAATTGTTTCTAGACTGAAATGTGAGTCCACATTCAAATATTTGGAAACTTTTAATTACAGGTTAAATCCTAAAATATAATTTATTTTCAATTTTCAGCTAGATTACTTTGTTGTACCTGAACATTTAGAATTCATACCTTACTTTCCAGGTCTGTTTGAAGCTATGCCATAAGGAGAATAATCCCTAATAATCTTAACTATATTAGCTATTGCCTTGTTCACACTCGAAAAGTGATTTTTTTAAGTAACTTAAAAATATCTTCAAATGTATTTATAGCTTCTATGACAAATTTATCATGTCCTCTATCTTTTTTATTATTTATTTGAGAGAGAAAGCAAACACAGAAGGAGAGGGAGAAGCAGACTCCCTGCTGAGCAAAGATCTGGACTCTGGGCTCAATCTTAGGACTCTGAATCATTGATCTGAGCCAAAGATAGATGCTTAACCCAGGAAACCCATCATGTCCTTTATTTTGTCTATCAAAGTAATTCCTTTTGTACTTCAAACCACTGCTTAAAAATGATTATTGCTTTCCCAAAGGACCTCAACAGATAGAATATATTCTAATTTCTCATACTTTATATCTTTGATAAATAAAATATTAGAGATACATATCAAGTTTTTGGTAAGGACATTCAATTTTATGCAGTTGTCTATTAAATATATCAATTTAATATAATAATCTAAAGTAATGTCCATAGGATTTCAGTATTTATAAAGTATCTTTTAAAGATTTATTTATTTTAGAGAAAGACACAGAGCTCTGGGGAAGAAAGAGGAGGAAGAAGAGAAGAAGAGAATCTGAAGTAGACTCCCTGCTGAATGTGGAGGCTGAAGCAAGGCTCTATCCCACAACCATGAGATCATGACCTGTGCGAAAATCAAGAGTTGGATGCCAAGCTGACTGAGCCAACCAGGCACTGCTTATAAAGTATTTTCAAAAGAAATTTGGTAAAATGGCTATTTTTTTTAAAAAAGGGATTTCCCCGACATATATTAAAATGTTTCATAGAACAACAGTAAGTAAATAAAATGGTTTATAGTAAAAAAATAAGAGTCAGATTAATCACATATGTTATATTTGAAACATAAGTGACATTTCAAGTGAAAAAAAGTCAAAAGATCATTACAATTTTTCCTAAAGAGAAAAATGCAAATTTAAATAAACTATTTTTATCCATTTAATTGTCAATTAAAATAGTTAAATCCCTATATACTTGAGGAAGTCAAAAATATACTCTCATACAATACTTACAGGTTTTAAAATATGCAAATTATTATATATATTTAAATATATTTCTAGAGAAAATCTTGATCATAAGTATCCATATTATAACACCAGAAGAGATTACTCTTTTGACTAGTTCCACAATTTCCAAGAACTCATAACATTATTAGCTAAAATATAAACAGGTAAGCACAAAAAGTGACTATGGAAATATTGCCTATTATATTAAATAAACAGGAGTTTGATTATTAATTTTTATTAAAAATGGCATGTCACTCAAAATATTTATTTAATTATAGCTTTGATATTTTAGGAATTTCTTTATATTACATAAATAAAAAATTTCAAATACATGAATATCATGATTAAATTTTTATAAAAATAAAATTTATGCATATAGACATACATGTTTCCAATCATAATATATTCAGTTAATTTTCAAAAGATAGGATGTTAACTTCATTAAGGCAGATAATTTGTTTTCTCCACTTTTTTGTTAGCTCTGGTATCTAGAATGTATCTGGCACATAATAGGTCCTTAATAAATATTTGTGAAATAATGAACATTTAATAATGAAGATTAGGTTATCAGGCATAAAATAAAATAAAGTAATATTGATAATATTTCATATGTTTGTACTACACTACATTTCTAATTTGCAATAATAATTTATCAAGAACTTTGTTATTTTTAATTATATTTCCAGTAGAACTGCCTTACAGCATTTGAACAGTGTTCTGATTTGTTCATATTTAAGATCAACTTCAAAATTCTACATTAGAGCACAATTTTTTAAAAAATACCTTCTTGCTTGGCCTTTACTATAATGCTAAGTTTGACTTCACTAAGAATATGATCAATAGTTGTCATACTCATAGATTATAAAGCCAAGAAAAAGAGACAAGAAAATCAGTGATACTGTGGTGAACCACAGCTTATTGACTGCAGCTGAGTCACATCATAAAACTGTCATTCAATCCAGGAAAGAAAAACTCATGTATTGCTTCTAATTTTTCCCTGAGCACAGTTTGTGATACAAAACCCTATAACAACAATCTGTTGATAGCCAGTTGATGTCAAGTGGTCCTTTTATATTTGTACAAGTAACTGCTTGGGAGGTATTTTCACTGAGCATTTTTTTAGTAAATACATATAAAATGAACATTTTTTATATTAATAAAAATTGAAATGTATTAATATATTAACCATAATTCAAATGCATATCAGATTTCTGGGGATAAAGAATTCCTATTATTCTTATTTCTAAGTGTTATGGATTGAATTGTATTTCTCCAAAATTTGGCAATTGAAGTCCTAATATCCAATGTGACATATTTGGAGATAAGGCATTTAAGATTAAATGAAGTCATAAAGGTGGGACTCTAATTCATAGGACTAGTGGTCTCTTAAGAAGAGGAAGAGGTATTAAAGATCCCTTTCTCTTCACGCATGCACAGATAAGAGGCTATGTGAGGACACAGCAAGAAAATGATCATCTATAAACCAAGGAGAGAGACTTCACCAGAAACCAACCTTTCTGGTACCATGATCTTGGACTTGAACCTCCAGAACTGTGAGAAAACTTCTGCCATAGAAGTTACCCAGTCTGTAGTATTCTATTGTGGCAACCCTAACAGCAATACGATGGGACATATATATTCAAATCAATAATATTATTTTTTGCTCTTTTTATTATTCTAATGTAGTGGAGGGTAGAATTTCACTAGTGTCAAGTTCTAATTAAGTATGTGTTCTCAGACTTTTTATTATCCCCAAACACCAACTAACTCTGTGTCAACAACCTCTAAACCACTGTTTCTATGTGGTCTTGTTCACAAGTGCAACTCATCCGTGGTAGAGTATGCCAACTCAGAACTCATTAAATTTTCTGGTTTGTAGGTGTGTTTCCTTCTGCCTGGTTCTCCACTGGAAGTGACTAATTAAAGTCCTCTGAGTAAGGGGTGTCTCCAAATCACAGGTGGTACCACTGACCTTTCACGTGGTTCCCTTAGCAAGCCATGTGTAGCACTGAGGCATCTTCATATTAACACTGTGACTCTTACCTAAGTTCTCTGAATCTATTCTTTCTACTGTGAATTTACCTTACATTAATATAACTTAATGCCAAATAAGGTATTTTTCATGCAAAGTTACTGTTATTCTACCTGGGTAGAAACAAGTGTTATAAGCAAAAGGAACACAGTAAAGGGAGAAATCCTTTTAAGATAACAGACACAAATTAAGGTTGACACCTACTCATTCACAGAGCCAAAAGTTTCCTAGATGAGGGATAAAAAACTCTACTGACAAGATCTGTTAAGCTTGTACAGTGATGGTGTAAAACAAGTAAGTCACAGCTAAAAAGATCTGTTCCCACCAGAGTGAAAATACTGGTATTTGGCAGTGTAGTTGCTCAAGAAAAGGAATTAAAAAAAAAAAAAAAAAGAAAGAAAGAAAAAGAAAACAAAGGTAAATAGGCAATGTTTAATAGGAGAGCAGAGCCCTGACATCCTGTTATAGGAAAAAAATCCTTTAATCTAGGTCTACGCAAAGGTTCCATCAACATTATTTAAATAACCTTGAAATGAATCAAATAAAAAAAGATTATATATATTATATATAATATATATAATTGCTTCAAAATGGAGAACCAATACTCAATGAAAGGCAGGCAACTTTCTGAATGTTAAGATGGGTTTATTTTCTGAGTCTACTGAGATATGGCATTCCATAATTAGAAACCAAACCACTATGATTTAAATTCAATTTAAGTAATTGAATAATACAGGACATGGCTGGCCCCTCAACTATTTTCATATTCCTTTATATTATGATAGATGTCATATATAGAAATGTATACCCAACAAAACATTGTGTACAATCAACAATTTATTTCAAATATAACATTAGTATAATCACCAACAATGTAAAAAAAATACAAAATTACCTGTAAACTAGAAGCATCTCCCTATTTCCCTTATGGTCATTTCTCACTTCAGTTCTTTCCCCTAAAAGAAAACCTCCATTCTGATTTTCATTATAATCACATTCTTGCTGATTTTGCAATCATTCTTTTCTTAAAAATGTGCCTGAAATGAATAGAATTACAGAATATGAATGTGTTATGTCTGGTTTTAGCATAATACTACATTTTAGAGAATTACCCATGTTCTAGGTACATGTGCAAGTATCTCTAATGGGTACACAAGAAGTGGATTTTCTCAGTCATAAGGTAAAAGTATCACCAAATATGGGAAATATACATTGCCAGACTGTTTACCAAAATGATCAGTCTAAGTTTTATACCCAGTAGAATTGTAGGTAAGTTTCTGTTATATTACATCTCCTCTCTTTTAGCAATTGTAGTTAGTGTAGTGGTATTGCTTTGTGCATTTATTTTTCATTTACTTTATTATTACTGAGCCTATACATCTTCTTTTGACTAATTAGGTCAAGCACATTTCCTTGTTTCCATTTGGAAATCTTTTGTGAAGAGCCTGTTCAAGTTTCTTAGTCATTTTTCTTTTGGGTAGTTTGGTTTGAAGGAGTCCTTCATAATTTATTTCCTTAGAAGACATTTGTTGATTACATGTGTTAGAAATATTAATTTTTACTTTTGGCTTGCCTTTTTACTTCTTTATTGGTATCTTTTGATAAATTGAAAAATTCTTATTTTTAATACAACATAATTAATCATATTTTCCTTTAAGGTTGATAATTGTGAGCCTGGCTTAAAAATATTTTTTCAACCCTCTATAATAAAGATAACCTCCTATATTATATTTTAAAATCATTGTATTGCTTTTATATTCAGTATCTCTTCACCTGGAATTAAGTTTTGTGATTGTTGAGATAAGGATCAAGTCTATTTCTTTCTTTCATCTTTTTTCTTTGGGGTAGAAGGCAAAGAGTATCTTTCATTGTCAATACAACATTTAAAGATTTGTCTTGCTTCACTGCTGTGTAATGCTGCTTTGTGTTTATACATCCATTTGTCTATTCTCAGGGTCTGTCTTATTCCAATCCTCCTTATCAATCTCTGAACCAATACATATTGACTCAATTGCTCAAATTTTAAAATAAATCTTAGTATCATTTACAGCCAATTCTTTTTCTTATTTTTCTCCTCAATGTTTTGGCTACTCTTCATCTTTTCTATTTCTATAATTAATTAAAACCAGCATGTCAATTGCCACTGAAAACAAACAAACATGCAGTGTTGTGATTGGAATTGGTATTCTTGCAGAGATCAGTTCAGGAAGAATTGGCATCTTTAAATATTAAATATTTCAGTCCATGATTATGGTATATAGTGTATCTTTCCACACTAATTTTTCCCAATTATAAAGGTATATTTTTATTTTATTTCTGTTTGTTACCATTGTAGAAATGTAACTAATTTTCCTAAATCATCCTTTTATCTTCTCAACAGTGATCAATATTTTCTTTGGGATTTAAAAATCTATGTCTAGGGTCGCCTGGGTGGCTCAGTGGTTGAGCATCTGCCTTTGGCTCAGGGCGTGATCTCGGACTTCCGAGATCAAGTCCCACATCCGGCTTCCTGCTTGAAGCCTGCTTCTCCCTCTGCCTGTCTCTGCCTCTCTCTCTCTTTCTGTGTCTCTCATGAATAAATAAAATCTTTAAAAAATAAATAAACAAAAAATAAAATTAAAAAAAATGTCTATAAAGAGATTTGTCTCAGAGTCACTTTCTCCTTATATCTTTAAAGGATTTTTATATCAAAGCTTTCCTTGTTTTATAAAATGGATTAAAAAGTGTTTCTAGGGGCATCTGGGTGCCTCAGTTGGTTAAGCATTTGCCTTTGGCTCAGGTTGTGATCCTGGGGTCCCAAATCAGACTGGGCTCCCTGCTCAGGGAGTCTGCTTCTCCCTCTGCTCCTCCCCTTGCTCCTGTGTGGTATCTCTCTCTCTCTCTCTCTCTCTTTCTATCTCAAATAAATAAATAAAATCTTTAAAAAATTTATAAACTGTTTCTACTTTTTATATTCTCTTGTAATAAATATAAAATAGGCAGTATGTCATTCTGAGATTGTGATAGGCTTTGCTGGTGAAGCCACATGAGTCTGAAATTATCTCTGAGGAAAAGCTTATGGATGATTTAATATTTTTAAGATGTACAGACTTTCTCTTTTTTATGTATCCTTTGAGCACTACTTTTAACTTTTCAAATTTGCTGGCTCAAAATTATTTATAATAACCTTATTTTATATTTAAAATATCTGTAGAAACTATCAGTCCCTCCAATTTTACTGCTGAGGTTTATTGTTTGCATGGTTTTTTTTTTTTGTTTCTGTTGTTCAATCTCATTAGGAATTTATTAAACTTAGTTAATCCTTTTAAGAATCGACTTTGCTGGTATTCTTTACTGGCTTTATAGGCTTTGTTGGTATTCTTTATTTCACATTTATTTGTTCTCTAGCCTATTTATTTACTTATCTTTATTAATTTCCTTCAGTCTTTCTTCTTTTTTAATAAAAATGGATCTGGCCTAGTATTAAAGGAAATCAATCTCATATCAGAAACCTTATGTAATATCAGACTTTACTTATCTATGTTTGCTGAAAAAAGAGTTATTTACAATCAGTTTTGAAGTCCTCTGCTGTTTTAAAATCCAGATTGGCAGTTGTTTTACTGGCCTCCATTTCGTGTATGTACTCATTATTATGGCCCCTCCAAATGTAAACTATTGCCCCTCTGAATGTAAATCTATTACTTCATCTCCTTTTCGAATTTCCTCTTTGCACATACTGTGTTGTGCCACCAAGTGGTTTTCCTTCTCTTTCCTTTGCTTGGGATTAAGAGTAGTGCCTTCATGCCTTCCTTCAGCTTAGAAAATTCTCAGACACCATGTCTTCACATACTGCTTCTCTTTCTTCTTTGTATAGGGATCTAATTAATTAAATGTCTGTGATACTCTCTGCCTTATGCCATGTTGCCCTAATTCACATATTCATCCTTTTGTTTTTCTACAATTTCATGTAAATATTTTCTACTGAAAACAATTCTACTGAATTTTTCTGCTGAAAACAATTCTCTGTTCAGTGGTTGTAGAAGGATGAATGGCCCCCAAATGTCCCCAGAACCTGTGAATACATTGTATTACATAGCAAAAGGGACTTTGCAGATGGAAATAAAGTTATGGACCTTACCATAAGGACATTATCTTGGATCATCTGATAGGTCCAATCTAGTCACACAAGTCTTTAAAACAGAAAACTTTTTCTGGCGAAGACAAGAGAGATTAGGCTGAAAAGAGATGCTTGTTAAAAAAGGAGATCAAGGGATTAGAAGTATAAAAAGGACTTGATCTGCCATCACTGGCTCTGAAAGGTAAGGAACCACATGGGCCAGACAGAGGCCTCTCGTATCTTAGGGCAGCATCTCTTTGATAGCCAGTTAGGAAAAGAAGTCCTCAGTCCTACGACTATGAGGAATGAAATTTGACCAGTGGTCTAAATGAATTTGGAAGTGAATTCATTTTCAGAGCTTCCAAAAAGGAATGTAGCCCAGCCACACTCTGACTTTGGTCTTGCAAAACTAAGCAGAAGACCTATTTGAGACATGTTCTATCCAGACTTCTGATCTATAGAGCTCTGAAACAATGATTGGATATTGTTTTAAAGACACAAAATTGGTGGTAATTTGTTATGCAGGCATGAAAAACTAATATATTTGTGGGAATCTGTTGTTAAACTTGTCACCTATGTTTCGATTATCAGGGACTATCTGCTTCACTGTGTGTTAATTTTTATTATCTGTGGTTTCTGCTCCTTCTATTTCAGGTTAGCTTACTTCTTATTTGGCTGTTTATTTGTGCATACTGTGCTAAACATTGTACTTGCAAAATTATTATATAAATAATTTTAAAAATAAAAATAAAAATAAATATAAATAAATAAATAAATAAATAAATAAATAAATAAATAAATGAATGAAATAATTTAATTTTATGTTTAAGTAGAATGATGCTATTTTCTCCCAGAGTTTTCCATTTGCTTGTACAGGTGCCTAGTAATATTAGCTCTTTAGGGTTTCTTTCATTCAGTTTGGGAGTTGATATTACTTGTAGCTAAAATGCAATCCCTGTGAATTTTTATGCAATTTCTTATTTAACTAAATTCCTAAGGTACAGTCATTTTTATGTCAGTGGAGCAACACATACCCACACAGACCCTGGATACCTGTCCCTACCCTTTTTTTTTGTTCAGGGAGGCTTTCAGATGAGTCACTTGGTGGCAGATTCTTCTTTCTTTCTTCTCCTTTTCCTCCATCTCCTTATCCTTCTCCTCCTTCTCCTTATCCTTCTTCTCCTTCTTCTCCTTCTTTCTCCTTTCTCCTTTCTTCCTTCCTCCTTCTCCTCCTCTTCCTGCTCCTTCTTTTTTTTAGATTTATTTATTTACTTTATAGAGAGAGATAAAGAGAAAGGAGGGAGAGATGGAGAGAGAGAGAGAATCCCAAGTAGCCTCTGTGCTGAGTGTGGAGCCCAACACAGGGCTTAATCTCACAACCCAAGCCAAAACCAAGCCAAGTTTGATGCATAATCAGCTGGACCACCCAGGTGCCCTGGGCCACTTGGCTTCTCAGCCTACAGGCCCCTCACTCTTGAATCAGTATAAACCCTACAAGGAATAAAGTTCATAAATACCAGACTTCCTCTCTAGGATTTCTTCTGGATCCTAAATCAGTAATTCATCACTAACGTGTTATGTCTCTAATCCCCTGTAGGAAACATTTATTACATTTTATATAGCTTTTTTTGGCTTTTGGAGGCAAAGATATTAATTTAAAATAGGTCTTACTTTAAATTTTTAAAGCAAAATTATCTTATCTTCCCAAGCTTTTAATTTGAAATCCTACATAAAATATAAGATTAGTAAATAAATATATGCTATTTGATGTGTAACACAAAGAGATTTAAAGAGTTTAAACTTCAGAGCCAAAGTACTTGGGTGCAAATCCTGATTCTAGTATTTATGTGTAACTTTGAGCAATGTGTTTAACTTCTCTGTGCTGCAAGTATCTGCTTGGTAAAATAGAGATGACAATGATACTTCTCTCATAAGGTGATGATGAGGATTAAATGAGTTAATGCAGGTATAACAATTACAGCATTCTCTTTACCTGGTAAGAATTTAATTAAAAATACCTTTAACTTCTATTAGATAGTTCTAGCAAGAAAAAAGGTATTTTTTTCAGCCACTTAATTGCCAATATCTCCTGTTTCTGAACAACTACTTAGCCAATGTCGATGCTTCTCGATGTCCTAACTCTCTCTTCCTCCTCTCTAGTACAAAAGTAAAATTTTAATGAATCTACTGTACTGTACAACTTGCAGGGAGAGTGACTCTTAGCAAATATAATTGCATTTTTCTTGCCACCAATTGACTTACATGTGGGCTTGCAAAGCAGTTCTGACCCTTATGGAGCTGGGGGTTCTTAAGGTCTTGAAAATGAAGAACACCAGAGTAGTTCCTCTTCTCGTGTGGTAAGAAACATCTGACCATGATGCTTACAAAACACAGCAGCCATCTGGTAATCTTTAAAGTTAAGCTGCATGCAGAGAACGGGATGTAAAGATGGGAAGGAACTAGGGGTTTGATGACATCTTTGTGCTACATCATTCAACAAATTTATAGCTACTCTGTATTATGGTTGTGTGAAAATGTAGCATCAGACTTATGCCAAGTTAATTTGAGGTGCAGCCAAAGCTATTCTACCTAATACCATCAACATCCTCAGTTCTTTCCTCTGCACGAATGCCCTGTTAATCCATCTCCTTCAATTGTTCCCTTTTGTCAGCTTTCCCTATGCTGGACTAACTTCAGTTTCTTTCATCTCCATTCATAAATCATCCTGCTTTACTCTTTTTTTTTTCTATATTTTCATTGGACACTTTCCATTTTCTCCACATTCACCTCAAAAGGTAAGCATCAGAAGAGAGGAAGAAAAAATAATCAGAATAATATTTCTGGCCAATTCACAGTAATCCCAGCTTGCCAAGAGAAAACAAAAATGCATTGCCCATTTTCTAGATGTGTTAAGAAGGAAGCAGTGATCAAGATCTCTATGAATTAATGTATCTGCTTTACTTAACCTGTGACAGACAGGAACTAGAACTGAGTTTCAGTGGTGAATTTTGGTAGGAGTCTGAGAATTATTCAGTGAATAGCCTTTAAAACAGAACAATGTAATTAAGGAGGAACCTCTTTGAAGTGAGATTGATCAATGGTTAAATGGCTTTAGGTCTACTATCAAATATCCTTTGTTCTGTATTACTAGGCACAGTTTAAACATTTGCTATCGGGATAATCAATGATGTCATACAGATCAAGGCATTCCTTAGCTTATATTACCATACTTGGGGAAATAAGAGGAGATTAAGATTTAATTGAAGAACTAGCTAATAAAATTGCCATCTCCCAAATTTCAATAATATTGTCATTCTGATGTAGAATGTGTTTATCTCTGATATGTACATAACTTATCATTATATGCCTTCTTTCATATATTTATAATCCTTTATGGATGATGAAAATTTGTATTAATATGGGAGAAATGAATCTGAAGAGTTTTAACATCCATTTTGTCAGATGCATATTTGATTATCAGCTTTTTATATGTGCATGATAACAATGAATAGGTATTTTATATACATGTAATTGTAGAGTCAATATGAAACAAAAATTGTCCAAATAGAACTAAGACTGCATTTGAGAATGATTTAACTGAAACATTTTCATTTTGTAATATGATAAACCAAGTAAGAAAAATATTGTTATACTTTACAATGTAACACCTTTATAATAATCAACTAACATGCTAGAGAGACAACTTGTTGAGTTTGAGCTCCTAATCATTTCATATTTTTGCCATGGATACATTTGATAGCTTGGTGAGGGCAACTGACCACTCTCAGAATAGTGATAGTAATAATAACATATATGGTAATAATAACCCATATATATATACACATATATATATACACACAAAATTATGAAACAACTAAGTTTATTGAAATAAATGTCAAAACATAACTGTGATATTATAGCATATATTATCCTTTACTATGGCATTGAATAGTGCAGTATAGCCATGGTTCTGATCATTTTAATTTAATGGTAAAGGTAAATAATATTTGAGATTTCTGCAGTATTGTGAAGTCTTACGAAATTATCTATGGTTTATGTTGTGACAAAATTACGGACACTCATAATACTACTGTGATTTGTTGTCTTGATTCATTAATAGAGAAATACTAAATTTTAATGAGATATTAGTAAAAATAAAACATAATTTTTCATTCAAATTCCCAGTCCTACCAACTTCTGTCTATAGACATTTTGGGAATCCATAGTTCCAATAATTAGACTCCTTTGTATGAAACCAGACCAGAACTGTTGGTAAACTTGGACTTGAAACCTGGCTTTCCCAGTTAGTAATTGTAAAACCTTGAAAGAGTCCTTCCATATAGCTGGCTTCCTTCCCCTTTATTTATATTACTTATATTACTTTTTTCTGAATTTAATTTTATAATCTAAAATATAGCATAACAGTATCTTTCAGAGGCTTTATGTTTTTTTGAGGTTTTTCTTTTTGTAGCTTAACTTTTCCATAAGAATACAGATTACATGCTTTGTAAATACTGGTAGAATTCCTGGATTCAAAATAATCAATTAGGGGCACCTGGGTGGCTCGGCAGTTGAGCGTCTGCCTTTGGCTTAGGGCGTGATCCCAGAGTCCTGGGGTCAAGTCCCACATTGGGATCCCTGCATGAAGCCTGTTTCTCCCTCTGCCTCTCTCTGTGTGTCTCTCATGAAAAAATAAATAAAATCTTTAATATATATATTATTTAATATATTATTATATATTAAATAATATATATTGTATATATTAATATATAATAGATTTTTTGGATTTTTAAAATGCCTAGCTAGTTTAATCAATAATTTAAAAAACCTGATGCATATGTGTGTCTACGTCTATGTAAGTGTATCTAAGTTCTATCTTCAATAAAACTGTATAGTAAGTATAATTTTATTATTTTCCATTTTCAACTCATTTAGTCATGCTTCTTACTTGTTCAGGACAGCCCTTTCTTCTTTCATTGTTCATCTGCCTTGAACCACTACCCAAAGCCATGCTAAAATCCTTTCTGCATTTGGCTTTGATAACAGGCAACAGTTCAGACAATTTTTCAGATTTCTGCTAATGTTACTGTCCCTCTCGCATACCTCCATCAATTGTCCCTGAAGTTTGAACTATCCCCTCAGGTTTTTCTGCCCTTACCCAAGTGTATTGGATTTGTATAACTGTTGTAACTAATTACTACAATCTTGGTGGCTTAAAACAACAGAAATTTATTGTCTTGCAATTCTGGAGGTCAGATTTCCAAGAGGAGTACCACCAGGATAAAATAATGGTGTTGGGGGGATTCCCAGGAGGCTCAGTGGTTTAGCACCTGCCTTAGGCCCAGGGCGTGATCCTGGAGTTCCGGGATCGAGTCCCACATCAGGCTCCCTGCATGGAGCCTGCTTCTCTCTCTGCCTCTCTCTATCTCTCATGAATAAATAAATAAAATCTTAAAAAAAAAAAAATCATGGTGTTGGCAGAGCTGCATTCCTTTCTGGGAGCTCTCGGGGAAAATCTGTATTCTTGCCTTTTCTGTATGCTAGAGCTTTCCGAGATTCCTTGGTTCATGACCCTCTTCCATCTTCGTAGCAACAATGACTTCTTGAATCTTTCTCACATTGAATTGCTCTGAGTCTGATTCTCCTGCTTCTCTACCAAATTTAAGGACATTTTCTGGGATCCCTGGGTGGCGCAGCAGTTTAGCGACTGCCTTTGGCTCAGGGCGCGATCCTGGAGACCCGGGATCGAATTCCACGTCGGGCTCCCGGTGCATGGAGCCTGCTTCTCCCTCTGCCTATGTCTCTGCCTCTCTCTCTCTGTGTGACTATCATAAATAAATAAAAATTTAAAAAAAAGGTCATTTTCTGTTATATTGGGCTCAGCCAGGTAAACTGAGATATTCTGCCTTTTTTGCAGTCAGCAGATTAGCAACCTTAATTCCATCTGCTACTTTAATTCCCCTTTGTCATGTAACAGAATATTCCCAGGTTCTCATTAGGAGGATGTGGACATCATTGGGAGGCTATTATTCTCTTTACCAAACCAGGTAATGAAGAGATGCTTGTTCATATGTAAACAGAGGCCCAGAAATTCATGTATTTCTTTTTGTAGAAATGTTATTGAGGAGTTTTCAAAGAATAGTGTTCTCACCCAAAAGAGTGACTTGATTAGGTGTAATTTCAAACTTGATAATAAGATAATGGGAGAAGTATTCAGGAGCAGTGTCTAGCATTGTCAACTTTCTAAATTACACTTGAAAGGTGGCCTTCTATTCTACATGCATGATATGCCTCTATTCTACATGCATGATTATAAATAATAATATAATTCTGTATTTTAAGTTTAATGTAGTATGGGAAAATGGCTGTGTGTCCTTGATAAAGCACTAGAGGAAGACACATGGAAATAGAAAATCATGATACAGATGTAGGGAGTAAAATTGCAGTTGTATATTGCAGTGCTTTATTAATTTTGGTCATAATACTTTTATTTTTTACCCACTTTGTGTGAAATTTGAATGTAAGGGTAATTTTGCATATAATTTAAAAATAGACGGTATTACCTATGTTATGAGTGAATGTATAGCTTAAAAATAACTTTGTGATAGTATCCACTACTTTCAGACTTTGCTACTTGAGCCTTAAATATTGTGCTTTGTAGTATGAAGATGTCAATGAAATAGCCTTTCTAAGAATACAGATCTTTGCAGTTTTGTCCTCTTTCTTCTTGTATCAATAATCTTATGTGCCTATGCAGATTCCATGTGTTAATTTAGAGAATTAATGTTATAACATTGATTGTTATACCTGTTGAAGGAAAATACTGAATTGAATATCTGACTATAATGCATCAGTTAGATGTTATGGCAGTGATGCTATAAAACTAACCATCAAAGAATATCAGTGGGCCCTTGGGTGGCATAGTCAGTTAAGCATCTGGCTGTAGGTTTTGGCCCCCACATTGGGGCTCAGTGAGGAGCCTGCTGGAGTTTCTCTCTCCCTCTGCTCTTCCCTGCACGCTTGCTTGCTCTCTCTCTGTCTCTCTTTCTTCCTATCTCTATCTAAAGAGGATAAATAAGTCTTTAAAAAAGAAATCATAGTGGCATACAATATACTTCCATCTCTAGGGCTAACTGAGCATTGAATAGGCAACTACTACTCAAAAAGCTGGGGATGGGATGATTGTCCACTGACCTAGGCTGCTTTCAGCAAGGTTAAAGAAAAGACTCAGCCCTTTTCCACTTAACTTCCCATCCTCCTCAGACAGATAAAGCTGTATGGAGATAACAGAGTCCCAAGGATACAAGCCTCACCCAAGTCCACAAACCAGTTTCAAGCTTCTGCTTGCATAGTATCTGATTACAAACCATTGATCAAAGCAAACAAGACATGTGGCTGAGCCCCATGTGAAAGGGTGGAGAATGTCATCCTGCCCATGGTAGAAAGACACTGAAAAAAAGCTACAGTGCAGCAGCATGAATAGAGGGAAGACTAAAGAATTTAGGCCTTCACTGGTGTCCTATTCAGCTTAGAGAACTCATAACTCTGAGAATTGGTTCTTCAGAAAGTTTCTATGTATGTAATTAAGTCAATTCAACAGCTTTCTGTAAACACACTCCATGGCTGTCAGCCCTTCTAAGCATATTTTGACACATTAGAGTTGGTTTATATCTTAACTGAAATCTAGGAAACCCATTTTAAAGAGACAAGAGAGCAGTAACTTCATGATTTCTTTTTTTTTAATTTTTATTCATTTATTCATAGAGATGCAGAGAGAGAGAGAGAGAGAGAGGCAGAGACACAGGCAGAAGGAGAAGCAGGCTCCATGCAGAGAGCCTGACGTGGGACTTGATCCAGGGCCTCCAGGATCATGCCCTGGGCTGCAGGCAGCACTAAACCACTGCACCACCGGGGCTGCCCAACTTCATGATTTCTTATGTGGAATGATCAATCAGTGTCTCAGACAACTCAGAATTAAGCCATTTCAGGAAACTATTCTTGTGGTTATATTATTATTAGAGAATGACTTTGGAAGTAGTAAAAAGATAATCCACCCAAATAAAATTGCTTCTAATTACTCAAATTAGGAAAGCTTGTGTGTGTTCAAGAAGCTTTGGTTTATTTCATTACAGTCTAATTGTAACTTGAATTATCTTAATTACAGTAATTCACATATATCACAGATTTTGGAATAGCAAAACCATAAATAAAATATATTCAGAACATCACAATTGGCTTAAAAAGCAAATGTTAGAGCCATGTCTAATAGAACATTAAGTTTTGGTGATATAATCTAGCTTTATAATTTCAATGGAAAAATACCTGCATGGACCTTAAGTAAGGGAAAGTGAGCTAAGGGAGTTCTATTGTTTATGGGGCTCTAAAACTGTGGTGCTATGACATTTTGTCCTGATAGATACCTCTTGTGTATCCTTGTATATACTTCACATTTACTGAGCACTTGATATAAGCCAGGCATTGTTCTAAATAAAATAATAAGCAATAACAAGAGCAAAACAATGAGGTAGGTATTCTTTTAATTATATTGTTGAAGAAACAGAGGGCAGGTTAAGTACCTGCCCATGATCAAATAGGTAATGCAAGGCCAAAATTCCAATCCTGGAGGTCTGGCTCCTGGTTTGGAATTCTATACCAGTGTGACACTAAGTTCCACATATGCTTTCTACCAGTGCCAATGAGGCATTCATAGCATGTCCAAGCTAGGTCCTTGTTCCAGAGAATTCTGCCTAATATTAACCCCTCACTTCTTTAGCACCATTCCTTTGTGCCTCCACCAAAACCAACAACCCCATCCTAAGCCTGAATTACTTTTCTGTAAAACCAATGTAGGTTATTCTTTGATATTAATGCAACAGGTCAAAGAAGGGAAACATTTCAGGATTCTATAGAAAGTTACCTCTAAGTTATTTCTAGAAATTTCTCCACAGGGCCCATGTGAATTCTCTCTTGCAGTGCAGAACAGGGCAACATGCATTAGCAATGTGATACTGGTGCTTTCACAGCCTTCCATAATATACTTAACCAACGGTAATTCCTCTGTTTTGAACATCTGATAAATATAGAATTAAATGGTCATATTAAATCAATTAAATCAATTAAATTAATTTTCACCCATAGTCAAGTTTCTCCAGAGTAGTTAGACATTTCTGAAATAAAAACAACATTGACAACAAACCCTTAACCCACTTAGTTCTGTTTCAGCAGGGGCACATGCCTGATTTCCATCCAGTTGTTAGCAACAGATCTGTGCTACTCCTGCTTAGTCAGTGCCTCATCACTTGGCTTTCCCAGAGGTTAATGCTGCTACTTTGCTGAGGTTATTGTTCTTAGGTTTGTTCTATGGTTTTAATCTCTCTTGATGTGCCTTTGTAGAAGGCTGTTCAGTAGGTCAGAGCTATTTATGTCCATCCCATTTATTTAGAGCAGAAGAAAACAATCACACTTTCTTAGTTTTTTAACCTCTATAATCAAGTTATAAAAAGAGAATGTTCTTTTAAATATCATTTGT
Source organism: Canis lupus baileyi (assembly GCF_048164855.1). Classification (NCBI taxonomy): domain Eukaryota; kingdom Metazoa; phylum Chordata; class Mammalia; order Carnivora; family Canidae; genus Canis; species Canis lupus. The sequence goes on along the minus strand of NC_132861.1, from coordinate 23,485,818 downwards.
ATTCCTTAATATTAGTTCAACTCTCTATAACTTTCCCCTATTAATAGCTTGTAAGAATATAAAAGTATGCATGAACTGAAACAATCATTAAATTTTATTTTACAAAAGCCCACTAGATTAGCTCATAAAAATTTGGTCATTCTGCTCTTCATTCTTAAACAAAAATGCTACGTATTTACTCTTAGACCTGAGCAGAAAACAAGATATGAAAATATGCCCAAATTAAATCTATGGATTACAGAAATAAAAAATATTTTACTGTTGACATACAAATAAAATACTATCTAAAATATTACCTTACCTCGTCATGAGTAGGCCTTGAAGTAATAGAAGCAATTTAAGTATAATTAATCACTCACAGTGTAAGTGTACAGTAATATCTAACCTTCATATTTGCAAAACAATAGTTCAATAAAAACTTAAATACAAGGATATTTTTTCAAACCATAGATGAAATTAATTATTAAAATTAGAAAGTTATCTACATCTGTCATTAAGAGTCTCCAGTCTCCCTTTACTGTGTCCATTTGCCTTCTTGACACTAATCTCATTCCTGTTTCATCAGATATATCAGGCTTTTAAACCTTTCTTTCTTTCACTATGTCTCTGTATAAGCATATGAATTTAGAAATTTTCAGTTTACAGAATGACAGATTAAGTAATTCAAGTTATTTTCTCAACTAATAATTAATAATAATTGTTGAAAAACAATGAACAATCAAAATCCTTGATAAATGAATTTTTAAAAGCATGGGAGTAATGACAAGGGAGTAACAGTTTACAAAGTTAAAAGTGAAAAGTTAAGGGAACACTAAAATAAACCCAAATACCACCTTTTGCCCCAAAGGCATTTGCAGATTAAGGAAAAATAAAGCCTTTAGTTTAATATTCTCAGAGGACCAATGGAATTGAATTAATATCCTGGGAGTTGCGCAAGTGAGGAGTCTAGCAGGAAACCTTCTCCACAATAAGCTTGCGTTGCTAAGGGCTAAAATTTCAATGAAAAGTGAATGATAAAAAATTCCACACAATATTACAGCTCTGGGATGAATTTCTGGTACTAAGTTAAAATTTGATCAGTCACTGGAATAGTAGTATTCTGGGAACTTTGTAGAAACAAACAAAAAATCTCCTGGGAGCTATGTATCTTTACTATATGTCTCAAATTATTCCTGCAAATGACTTTTGAGATGCGGTATCCAACCCAGAGTCAAAGATACTCAGACATACAAAAAACTTACTCTATGATAACTAGCAGAAACAATGAACTTCAGAAAAGGATCTGTATGTTTATGAGGTATTAAACTGAACAGATAAGAATGAAATAGGCAGACTATGTTTAAAAACATAAAGGATAAAATTGAAGATATATTTAGGGATATAGAGTTGGAAAAAGAAGTATTATATTATATTATAATATAATATAATATAAGTTAATATAACTTATAAGTTAATAACTTATAATAACTTATAATATAATATAATATAATATAATATATTATAAGTTAAAAATTAAATTTAGTGGTTGCATATAGTCTAGTACACACTAGGCACAGCTGATAAAACAGCAAACTGGAAGGTAAGTCAGGTAGGTCAGAGGAAAAAGTATGCCAAAAGCAGCAAATAGGCACAAGATATGAAGGAGAAAATACAGGGGAGGCAAAGTCAAAGGGTACAAAGATAACGCCAAATAGTCTTCAGAATGTATTTGTGTACCCAGCAATGGCAATACAGAGATCAATTGTGTGCACACTAGCTTTTGTTGTTTATGTTAATCATTTATTTTGACCAAATTTAAATATCAGCAAATCTAAACTAAAATATCAGGAATTAAGCAGCATAGTTTGGTATTATTCTGTAGTATTCAAAAGCACTTATGTAGCTGTTAACACAATTTCAAGGGTGAGGTTGCTAAAATTTGAATCCTGGCTTTACCAGTTACTAACCATAGGATCTTTTCCAAAAAAGAAAAGTACACTTTCTAAGGCTTGATTTATTTTTACATAAAATGTGAATAAAAATATTCTCAACCCTTAAAGTGGTATTGTGAAGACCCTAAGAATTGACAGTGTCTAGCACAAAGAATTTGCTCTTTTTAGTAAAATTGCAGTCTTACTAAAATTATGTCACCTGCAAAATGTTTAATAATATCTAATACATAAAATAATTAGTATAGATCCTATTAATTGCCTGCAAGTCAATTGCTTTCTGTTTCTTGGTGAGGAAAACTCCCTAAGAAAAGAATAACATGTCTTCTTCACTTTCAAACACATACTCAGTCCTTAATATTGCATCCCCAGTTATGATTATAACTTGTAAAGTAGGTATACTTCTCATCTGGATAAAACTTAATTTCATCTGTATTGGGTTGGAAAGTAATACAACATTATATGAGCTTTATAATGTAACAGTAATAGAAGTTTTTATGTCACTAAATCCCCTTTTTCAGATTTATGGGCTGCTTGTTTATTCTGTATTATAGAACCTTGTTTTTATGAAATTATACTTTTACATATATTTAATTTTCTCCGGTAGAGTGAACTTTAAACTTTCAGATAAGAGATATTGCAGGTTCTCTCTGTCTATGTGAGTGTTTTTTGAAGTCACTCTCAAGCTCTGGTCATTATTTGTGTTTTCTTACTCACATTTTGAGTTAATTTCTGACTTTAAAGAAAAATTCACATAATGCCAGGGTATATTAGTTTTGTAAGCTATAGCATTCCTGCATTTTATAAGTCAGATGAGTAATTTTGAAATTTCAGAGTTGACTATGATCAACTGTTTACTTCAATCTACTTGGCAAAATGTGCAAAGTAACATAAACATTTAATAGCATAAAATGGTATGTTGCTTGAGAAAAATGGCAGAAATCAGTCTCTTCCCTGTAATCACTCATATTTGCAATGGGAATATTTGGGAATTCCTACCAAAAAATGAATTCTGTAGGCTTCTGCCACTCCTCAAATTCAGGCTGGCTTTTTGACTTCTTTTGACAAATAGCACACAGTGGAGAGGACAAAGGTCCTCAAGAGGACTTCCATGCTTCAGCTGTTGTCTGGGGATGCTGTCAAGCCACTCTGGGAATAAGCCAAGGCTAGCATGCTGGTTGATGAGAGACGTTTGCCCCGAGACTCCCACTGTCCCAGCAGACAGCTAGCCAAACACCAGAAACATGATGCTATCCTACAGGAGCCAGTCCTCAGCCAGACTGCCATCTGACTACAGATGCATTAAGGAGCCAAGCTGAGATCAATCAAGCCTGGCATAAAACTGCTTAGTGCCCAGTCAACCCACAGACTTGTGAACAATGTGAAAAAATTTTGTTTTGTTCACCCATCAAGTTTTGGTATAATGATATAACCAATTTTCTAAAAAAAAATTCAATTCAGTATATATTCACACCTAGTAAATAATGTGCTTCTTAATAGGCATTTTAGCACACATCTTAGCTATGATTTTTTTGGTTCTTTTTATTTTTGTTTTAAAATCTTTATAAAGCAAATTATTTCCCTATTAGAGTTTTACTTAACCATAATCTTGTAAGATAGTCATTATTTTTCTTCAACAGATTTATCTTCCAAGTTCAGTAGCTTCTAGATTGATACTTCTATAAGTCTACCTGCAGGCTCTTTCTTTGAAAGAGCGATTTTAGAAGATTTAATTCCTCTTTTGATTTGAGAACCTTACAGTAATAAAAATAGTCAACAATGCATATAAATAAGCCAAAATTATCTACATAGAGTATAATAGTTTAGATGGTATGCCTGAATTTCATACTCTTTCAGAAGATAATTTTTTTCCCGTTAGTCAGTCAGTTTACAGTACAGATTGACCTGTATTCTTTAAAATTAAGGTCCAACTGAGTTAGTTAATTTTAGGTTCCTAAAGTTGGTGAGGCCTTTTGATTGAATTTCCTCTTGAAATTCAGTATTTTAAAATATTTAATGCTTATTTGATATTAATTCAATGACCAATTTATGGGCATTAACTATTTAACATAAATAAATGTCCAATAAATAATAAAACTCTTTTATAAATAAAATAATTTATTTTATAAATTTTATAAATATATTTATTTTTTAATTATTAGAAAACTATCTACAGAACATAAAATTAGATCTCCCAGAATCTTAGCAGTAGACCACTGTGAAGAAATTTGATTTCCAGTTTAAGCAAAAAATACTCCAGGGATCCCTGGGTGGCGCAGCGGTTTGGCGTGGGCCTTTGGCACAGGGCGCGATCCTGGAGACCCGGGATCAAATCCCACGTCGGGCTCCCGGTGCATGGAGCCTGCTTCTCCCTCTGCCTATGTCTCTGCCTCTCTCTCTCTCTGTGACTATCATAAATAAATAAAAAAAAAATTAACCTCTTAAAAGTGTCTTTAAAAAAAAAATACTCCAATAAGTTTTTCATGACTGGAAAGCTTTTTCATGCTTTTTGTTACAGAATATAATTAACATCTTCTAAGAAGTTATTGTCAGTTGTCTCAAGCAGAATTAGTGTGCTAAAGTCTGTACTCCTAGAAAACTTTTCTTTTTATATATTTTCACATGTCTCCCCAAGTAATTTCTTAGGTTTCTCAAGGTGACATCATCTGCATACTAAGGACTTTACACAATTGCATGTTTTAAGGACTCCTGAAGGTTGAATGAATGAATTCAGTCTATATTAAATATATTCTTACAGTCAACACATGTCCCTGCTACTCATTTACTATGGCATGAAAAAAAAAATGCCTGATCTTTGCTCCTGAACTCTAAAAATGAGGAAGCATTTTATGCAATTACTATATGACAGAGTCAGAAGACTTATTTTACTAGTTCTTAGCATAGATAAATTATAAAATTACTTTCTAGATACTCTTATTTCAATTCTTTTTCTCCCTTGAGGGAACACCTAGACAATATGACAACATGTTGATGAAATTGTCAGACTTGCTAGTCTGAAGAAATAACATGATGGTTAATTTTTCATTAAATGAAACCCGGTAAGACAAGAAAATAAAGAACTGGAAAGAGTACTTTGAATACTTCTATAGCTAAACTTTCCATATTCTCAAATGCATGGGGAAGACAGATTCTGGTATATATTCCCCATTCATTTTTTTTTAACTGATAGGTAAAAGTGATTAAATGAATTCTTTGTATCTCTATAAAATTATTGACTTGAAGCAGAAAATCTTACTAGAAACATGGGTATTGCCTTTTTTCAACACTACTTCATTTTTTATGTGCTAAAGATCAACACAGTTTACACAATTTTTAACTGCATATCAGTAGTTTGCTTTGCTTCTTGAAGTTTACTCCAGAAAATCCCCTTATGAAACTTTGCAGTTTCACCAGTGCTGTCCTTTTCTTGTTAAATATAGTCATCTGTATATATGTTCACAAAGGCTCTCAGATTATCGAAGGTTCATTCCTCAAAATGTATTCTTGCCTACAGTAATGCATTCCTGTTCCCACCAAAGTTCTATCTACTGTTTCCCCAGTTTTTAAGCCTTCAAGCAAAAGTACAAAACATCATTTTGGCATGAAATGTAATAGAAACTAGGACAATGGAGATATTGATGTAGCAAAACTATTGTTCTGTCTATATGGCATTGATTCTTTTTGTATGTCTTTTAATGAAAATTCTAGTAGAATTCATGAATTATTAGGATATATATATCCCTTTAATTTGTTAACTTTTAGAGCTTTCTGCACTACTAAGCATAATTTACTCTTAGCCTCTCCTTTCCCTTAACTTATTTAATTCTATAATTTATTAACAGTTCCTAAAGAATCCTCTAACATCAATGAAAATAGGTTATATAAAAAATTACTAGGCTTTAGCCCAATAACAGAGACTAAAAAAAATGGCAATTTAATCTATTAGTCAAAACTTGATTATGAAAAAAAAAGAAACTTGATTATGTAAGAGTACTTAAGATGAGTCTGAAATCTGTCATGGACTTAAATTATAAAAGCTTTATATCTATACATATAAAAAGGATGTTAGATGTAGAAGAGCCACCTGTTCATTTGAGCAAGACTGGTATTGTGGGATTATTCAATCATTTTTTGGATAAACATCATCCTAGTAGTTGAAATATAATTTGGAATATTGTGTTTTGGTAAAGGTTAAATATTTGGCCTATTATTAAACCTATGCAAATATCTGTTGGAGAAAGCCTGAAGGAAGAATTGACTCTCATTCTCTTCAGATTATTAAAAGTTAGCATTTGTTACATGTTCTAAAGAAATGGCTGGATAAGATGCGGCTTCCATTCATTTAATTGTAGCCTGACAATAATGAATGATATGGATACAAGTTGTCAGGAGGGTTGCACATGGACAGGGTCCTCATTAAATAAAGTAATGGTAATACTGATAGCTCCCTGCAGTGACTCATCATGGAGACAAATGTCCATACATGGAGTCTGACAGATGGTGAATGACAGTTTTATAATTGGATAGTAAGTTGGAAGTTAGCAGATAATGTTCATGTGCTGGATTTATATTTCATCTACTTTGTGGGCCTTTGAAAATCTTTCTCTATATAAAAATCGCATGTGTCGTTATATTTTTCATTCTTCCTCAACGCTATGTCTGCATTTTTTCTATTTTAATGCACTGAAAATTATTCCTGATAATTTTTTTCCAGAACATTTCACCATGACCCTGATAAAATGATCTGAATTATTGAAACAAAGCCTTAGACAAATGAAAATGAGCTAGCAATTCCTAAAAATAAAAAATCTCTAAATATTATCATAACTTCATTCTGAAGCATGTATAACTTATTTGAACATTGAGTCAGACCAGTTCCAAATCAAGTACATAATAATAAGAAAATCATATTCCTTTCTTTTTGGGAAGTAGAATAAATCAACCTTTGTATAATTATAGACTCTTCATTCCCTTTAACCACAAATCTATTTTAAATATAAACTTTTATATCCTTACACTTAAAAGATATCAATAGAAATTTCTCACAGCAATTTCTAGTAGAAGCATAGTTATAGAAAAAAAAAGACATTTCTTTAAGTAATTTTACTAATAAAATGCTGATTGCTGGTAAGAAAAATTGTTAGTTACCAGAAAATTCTAAGAAATAATATGAAAATGCTTATAATGGTGCTATAAGGGGATTTCCTAGTTGACCCAAACATGACATAAAACAGGTACTTTGTACTTTACATTTTACATGAGCTTTTCAGTAAATCTTTAAGGTCAACTAAGAGTTTGTACTTCTTTTTCATATTATCCTCCAATAAGGAACAAAACAAAAGGAAGGAATACTCAGTGAATGAGATTCTAGGGCTATTTCCCTATGGGAAATACAGTGTTCAAAGTCAGAGATCTGCTTCGTGGGTGTGGTGGACAGACTATTGTTTGGCTACCACTATTGCTACTCCCTGGTGTTCATGTCCTACCCAATTTTTCCTAACTTGGAGTGTGGGCAGGATATATCATTTGCTTCTGGCCTTGAAAATATGGCAAAAGTGAAGTAATTTTGCAGATATAACTAAGGTTGTTGGTTATTTAATTTTGAGCCAATTAAAAGGGAGACCAGCTTGAGTGAGCCTGACTTAAGTAAACACATAAAAGAGGACTGTGCCCTACCTAAAGTGAGAGATTATGTAATGTTCATTTAATTAAGTAAACTACTGTGTTATAGATATTCTCAAAAGGGTTACACATTGGTTAAATGCTCTGCTATAGCTTCCTTGAAATTCTTAATAATTATAGTGTGGAGCTTATGCTTTAGAAGTGAAATACAGTGAGGCAGTGGAGCATATATATATTAACAGAAAAATACACTCACAATATGTGTCTTTAGCCATTCCTTGTCCCCCCCCCATTCACATACAGCTCATATGCACAGAATTTTGGTGGACCCATGACGTTTGACAACTCAGTGTGACTCACAATGAGTGCAAGGTTAGTATATTATGGAAACTGCCAGACTTATACTGAAAATGATGATACAGAGGAAAATAAAATATTGGGCTACTTATGATAACTTTTTCTTTCAGTTCTTACTCATCAGTAGGATAAAGGTTGAGTATTAGTAGATATATTTTTATCAGTAAGTGAAATAGACACTAGAATTAACTTTACATAATGTATCTACTCATCTGGTAAGAATAAAATAAAATACATATACAGATTATGAAATACAAATTATGCAATTTAAATAAATCTATAAACCAGTTAAATGCTTTTGCATTTTCATTTAAAATTTCCATTACACAGCAATCTTGAGAAAAAAAGAACAAAGCTTGAGGCATTATGCTTGGATTTCAAACTATATTACAGAGCTATAGTAATCAAAACAGTATGGTATTGGCATAAAAACAGATGCATAGCTCAGCGGAGCAGAATAGAGCACTCAGAAATAAAGCCATGCATAAATGGTCAAATAATTTATGACAAATGAAACAAGAATATGCAGTGTAGAAAGAACAGTCTCTTCAATAAATGATGTTGTGTAAACTGTACAGTCACATACAACAAAAAATATAACTATCTTATGCTATACACAAAAATGGATTAAAGACTTGAATGTAAGACCTAAAACTATCACTCCTAGCAGAAAACAGAGGCAGTAATCTCTGTGGTGATGTTTTTATGGATCTGACTCCAAAAGCAAAGGCGACAAAAGCAAAAATAAACCAGTGGTATTATGTCAAACTAAAAAGCCTCTGCACAGCAAAAGAAATCATCAACAATGAAAAGGCAACTAAATAAGAGAAACTATATTTGCAAATCATGTCTGATAAGGGGATAATATCCAAAATGTATGAATAACTCATACAACTTAATAGCAAAAAAACTCAATTTAATTAAAAATTGCGCAGAGGATCTGAATAGGCGTTTTCCAAAGAAGACATACAAATAAACAATAGGTACATGAAAATATGCATCACTAATCATGAGGAAAATGCAAATCAAAACCACAGTGAAATATCACATCATACTTGTTAGAATGGCTATTATAAAAAAGACAAGAAATTAAAAATGTTGGTGAGGGTGTGGAGAAAAGAGAAACCTTGTACGCTGTTGGAAATGTAAATTGGTACAGCCATCATGGAAAAGAGTATGGGGGGCAGGTAGGGTTTTGGTAAGCTCCATGGGGATCTTACCTAAGGGGTGCACAAAGGGAAGGCCTTGGGGACTGGAGGAATCTCCTTATCATAAGGGCCACTAGAGAATAGTATCATAAAATTATATTTACTTGTGAGTCTGCAGACTTTTATGCATGAATGCCAGTGTCAATATAAGGCTCTGAAGACCATTCAGCCAAACAAAAAAGGATGCTGAGGCAGGAGTATCATGGAGTAGCTTAGCTATACTCTCAACAGGAAGGGAAGAAGAAGGGAATGTATGTCCAACATTCCAGTTTTTGGGAGGATCCACAGGGACTGTTTTCTGTCTTACCTGTCTCAAAGTACTGATGGGGAACAGCATACTTTCTATGTTTGGTCACCACACAAAACAAAGAAGAACCCAGTAGCTTATGACAGCACCAGAGAAACTACAGTACTGCAGACAGACACCATGAGGGCAAGAGATTTCTTTTGAAAAAGAAACCTGCAAATTTCTCTAATTGCAATGTTGCATGCAGACCCCAAGAAAAGATGCACCTTCCAAAAAGAGGGTGCTCCAAGAATCTCTATCCAGGATCACTAATAGATGTCTTCTGTACAGAGCCAGTCCCTAACAACAAGGAAAGGTTATGGTTTTTTCAAATGCCCATATCTGAGCAAAAGAAACAGGCAAGCAAGCATCAAACAAACAGAGAAGCATGGCACAATCAAAATACAATAAATCTCCAGAAATCAACCCTAAAGAGGAGAACTATGAATTACTTGACAAAGAATTTAAAATAATCATCTTAGAAATGTTCAATCAGTTACAAAAACAGACAACTACATGTAATCAGAAAGACTAGAATAACTGAATTTAAAAATTGACTAGAGAGGGGCACCTGGGTAGCTCAGTGATTGAGCATCTGCCTTTGACTCAGGGCGTGATCGTGGGGTCCTGGGATCAAGTCCCACATCATGCTCCCTGAAGGGAACATGCTTTTCCCTCTGCCCATATCTCTGTGTCTTTCATAAATAAATAAATATTTTTTTTTAAAAAAAATTGACTAGAGAGGTTCAGCAGGAGACTTCATTAAGCAGAAGAAAGAATCCATGAACTAGAAGTCAAGTAATTTGAAATTATTGAGTCATAAGAACAAGAAGATAAAACAATGAAGAAAAATGAAGAAAGCCTGAGAGACTTATGGCCAGTATAAGCCTTATGGGAATCCCTTAAGGAAAAGAGACAAAGAATGACATTGTTATGGACTGAATGCTTGTGTCCCACTCAAATTCATATGTGGAAGTTCTAATCTCAGATGAGATGGTATTAGAAGTGAGACTTTGGGAGCTGATGAGATCATGAAGGTGGGGCTCTTATGAATTTAATTAGTGGTCTTATTTAAAAAAAAGAGTACAGAAAACTCTCTCATCCTTTCTCATCATGTGAAGATATAATGAAAATATAACAGTCTGTAACCTGGAAAAGTGTTCTCACCAGAACCTAACCATGATGGCACCCTGATCAGATTCTTAGCCTCCAGAACTGTGAGAAATGAACTTGCTATTTATAAGCCACTTAGTCTATGGTATTATGTTATAACCACCTCCACTGGCAAGACAGGGACAGAGAAGCTATGTGAATGGCCTAAAATTTCCCAAATCTGAGGAACAAAATGGGCACCCAGATGCAAGAAGTTCAAAAAATTTTCAACCAGGATGACCCCAACAGTCCTACATAGACACATATTATAATCAAATTGTCAGAAGTAAAAGACAAAGAAATCATCTTGAAAGCAGCAAGAGAGATGTGATTCATCATGTACATGGGAACTCCAATAAGATTATCAGTTTCTCAGAAGAAAACATTGCAAGTCAGAAAGGAGTGGTAGCACTTTCAAAGTGCTGAGAGAAAAAAAAAGATAACCATCAAAAACTATCCTTCAAATAAAAGGAGAAATAAGTACCTTCCTAGATTAAAAAAAAATTGAGGGTGCTGATCCCCACACAAGATATGTGGACCACTAGATGCTAAAGGAATTCCTTTAAGTTGAAATGAGAGGACACTAGATAACAAAATAAAGTCATACAAATATGTAAAACTGTCTAGTAAAGGTAAACATAGAGACAAATAGAGAATCCTGAAATACTGTTAGGTTGGTATATAAATCACTTTTAATTCTGGTATAGAATTTAAAAGCTAGAATAGCTACAAAATCATGAAAAATGTACCAAGAATAAATACACCTATAAAACTATGTTAATGGGCATGAAATATTAAAAGATATAATTTATAGCATCAATAACACAAAATATGTGTAGAAGGAGATTTAAAGAAGTAGAATTTTAATATGTGATTGAAGTTATCTGTTTAAAGTACAGTTGACCATTTGAACAATGTGGGAATTAGGGGTACTGACTTTCCCCACAGTTGAATATCTGAATATAACTTTTGACTTCCCCAAAACTTAACTACTAGAAGCTTACTGTTGACTGAAGCCTTACCGATAACATCAACAGTTGATTAATACATATTTTATATGCTCTATGTATTACATACTGTACTTTTGCAATAAATTAGCTAGATAAAGGAAAATCATAAGGAAGAGAAAAGACATTTACAGTATTGTACATATTTATTGAGAAAAAACTACTTAATAAATGAACTCATGCAGTGCAAAAACATGTTTTCCAAGGGACAACTGTAGATTGTTATATTTTAGTATTTCCTCGGTAACCACTAAGAAAATACCAATAGAAGACACACAGAAAAAAATGAGAAAGGAGTCAAATAATGTCACTATAAAAAATATTTATGAAACACAAATGAAGCCATTAAAAGAGGAGAGGCTTCACAAAAACTATGTTATGGCAGACAGAAAATAATGAACTACAGAGCAATAGCAAGTCCTTCCAAATAAGTACTTTAAGTGCAAATGGATTAAACTTCCAAATCAAAAGATATAGCAACAAGAAGAGACAAAGAATGGCTGAATGGATTTTTAAAAGACCCAACTATGTGCTGTTTATAAGACACTCATTTCAGATCTAATGACACACATAAACCAAACATGAAATGATGGAAAAAGATAGTCCATGCAAATGGTAATGAAAAAGAGCAGGGGTGGCCATACTTCTATCATACAAAATGGACTTTAAAGTCAAAATAGGGGAAGCCCCAGTGGCCCAGCGCTGCCTTCAGCCCAGAGCGTAATCCTGGAGATCTGGAATCGAGTCCCGCATCAGGCTCCCTGCATGGAGCCTGCTTCTCCCTCTGCTTGTGTGTCTGCCACCCCCCCCCCCCGGGTCTCTAGTGAATAAATAAATAAATAAATAAATAAATAAATAAATAAATAAATAAAAATTAAAAAAAAATAAAGTCTAAATAGTTTGTGAAAAGCTCTCATAACAGACAAGGAATATTATATAATTTAAAAAGGATCAATTTACTAGAAAAATGTAAAATTATAAAAATACAAATGCATATGATCTAAGAGCACACAAATATATGAAGCAAACTTGGACAAAACTGAAGGGAGCCAGTAAGAAAATACTAATAGGACATTTCAAGTTTTACCTCTTAACAAGAAATAGAGCAAACAGAAGAACTACAGAAACAGAGGGCATGAATCTTCCTTTTCTTTGTGTTATGATTAGAAATGTTTTAGTTGTGATTTATACAAAATAATTTAAAATATCTGGGAACTTCTTCAGTTCAAATTACCCAAACACTTTTTTTTGTTGTTGTTGTAAAGTAAATTGAGAAGTATTTATTAAATTAAATTAAATTAAATTAAATTTCAAAGGTTATTTTATGCAAATAACTTTATTCCATATCAGGTTCTATAAATAAATTCATCAGATCAGAATTTTGCTTTTCATATGAGCATATTAAGTCCTACAGAAATAGACTGAAAGGAGTATACATTACGAACTCACAACATACTTTGTATTGAAACTACTATACCAAGAGAAAGGAAGATAATAAAACTTAGGGCTCTTTTGGCTTCCCACGGCAAAATCCAAGTTAAACCTACTCTTCTCTTAAAACATAAAGAAATAAAAAACTACACAGTGAAGGAAACAATCAACAAAGCTAAAAGGTAGCTGACAGAGTGGTAGAAGATATTTGCAAATGACATATCTGATAAAGGGTTAGTATCTAAAATCTATAAAGAATTTATACAACTCACACCTAAAAATTAAATAATCCAAATAAAAAATCAGCATAAAACATAAATAGACATTTCTCCAAAGAAGACATCCAGATGGCCAACAGACACATGAAAAGATACTCAACAAAGCACTCCTTGGATGCCTAGGTGGCAGTGGTTGAGCATCTGCCTTTGGCTCCTGGTGTGATCCCAGGACTCTTGGATCGAGGCCCACATCAGGCTCCCTGCATGGAGCCTGCTCCCTCTGCCTGTGTCTCTGCCTGTGTGTGTGTGTGTGTGTGTGTGTGTGTGTGTGTGTGTGTGTGTGTCTGTGTCTCTCATGAATAAATAACTAAAATCTTAAAAAAAAATCATTCCTCATCAGGGAAATACACATTAAAACTGCAATGAGACATCACCTCACAACTTTAGAATGGCTAAAGTCAACAACACAAGAAACAACAAGTGCTGGTGAGGATGTGGAGAAGGAGGAATCCCTTACCATGCTGTTGGGGGTTCAACCTGGTGTAGACACTCTAGAAAACAGTATGGTGATTCATCCAAAAGTCAAAAATAGAAGTATCCTATGATCCAGCAATAGCACTACTGGATATTTGCCCAAAGAATACAAAAATACTAATTCAAAGGGATACATGCACCCTGATGTTTATAGCATTATCTACAATAACCAAACTATGGAAAGGGCCCAAGTGTCCATCAACTGATGAACGGGTAAAGAAGAGGTGGTGTATATGCACACTGGAATATTACTTGGCTTTCAAAATGGATGAAATCTTGCCATTTGTAATGACATGGGTAGGAGCTAGAGAGTCTTATGCTAAGTGAAATAAGTCAGGTAGAGAAAGACTAATACCATATGATTTCACTCATATGTAGAATTTAAGAAGCAAAACAAATGGCCAAAGAGAAAAAATGAGAGATGGAGAGAAACCAAGAAATAGACTTTAACTATAGATAACAAACTAATGTTTACCAGAGGGTAGGTGGGGGGAGAATGGGTTAAATATTGATGGAGATTAAGAAGAGTAATTGTTGTGATGAACACTGGATGTTGTATGAAAGTGTAGAATCCCTATATTGCACACCTGAAATTAATATTACACTGAATGTTAACTAATTGGAATTTAAATAAACACTTAAAAAAATCTTCCAACAAATAATAAGCCTAGGCCCAGATGGGCTTCATGGGTGAATTCTACCAAACATTTAAAGAAGAATTAATAACAATCCTTCTCAAAATTCTTCCAAATAACTGAAGAGGAAGAAACACATAAATGTATTTTACAAGCCAGCATTACTCTATAGTGCAAGTGCTGGATATTTAGCTGTTGATTGCTGAGACATCCATCTCAAAGACATGATCCCAAAGTGTATTTTCATCTATATGTCACAGGTACTAGGAAACCAACTAAATAAGGAATCAGGCCACCCCACTCATGAAGCTCCCCTTTTAGAAAGCCCTGGGTAACCTAGATAAACAACCACTTCAGTGACTCTTTTCCCAACATGTATCTTAATTCCCGCTCTTATGGTTTAAATTTGACAATAAATGGTAAACTTGTAAAACCCTAGTCATCTTACCCTCGGGCCCTAATAAAAGCAGAGTCCCAGACTCACACTAAATTTCTCTTCTTATAAGGACACTGGTATTATTGGATAGGGCCCACCCTAAAGACTTCATTTTAACTTAATCACCTCTTTAAACATTCAATCTATGTCACCTCTCACTTTTGCACTGACTCTTGTCTCTTACTATTTAATGGCCTCATGAATTTTGCTTATGACTAGCTGACAAAGTAAGAATAAAACTTGGACCAGGCTTATAGATTAATAGATGTTTCAACTTGATATGATGGTGGGACCAAAAAATTCTAGAGCTACATTAAAGTTCCATTCAGAGTTAACTGCATAGGAAAATAATGAGGGAATAAATCCTCCATATAGGTAGAATTTTAAGTAGTGCATGTGTGCATCTGTGTTGTACAGAAGGAGACATTATCTGAGATAAGATTATACATAGACTCCTAGCTAATGGTGAATGGTTGAC
This sequence comes from Canis lupus baileyi, assembly GCF_048164855.1. Classification (NCBI taxonomy): domain Eukaryota; kingdom Metazoa; phylum Chordata; class Mammalia; order Carnivora; family Canidae; genus Canis; species Canis lupus. Next base: position 23,470,526 of record NC_132861.1, on the reverse strand, counting down.
CATTGAAGTAGATTAGGAAATTAGAGATAGAAAGTTTTAGGGAAGAGAGATGTGGACAGGGTGCTCAGGTATTGCACCTTATGTGGATTTCCACCAAAGAGTTCATTATGGAGGAAATATTTATCTAGTGCCTATCTGCCACCTCTATTTTCAGCAGTTCCAGTATTGCACAATAGACCCATGAATAAGAAAACCACAGCAGCAGCATTTACTCCTGTCTCCAAATATATGTTTAGCAACTGTTGGTATTAAATTTGAGACTTGGTAGCCATGTACACCAAGAGAGAGCCTTGGTTACGGTTCAGATCATCAAGGGAAACAGCCATTTGGTGGCCAAACTGATTATACCAAACACCTTCCAAGCATAAAATCCAAATGTATCAGATATAATAGAACAAAATGATTTTATATAGCAGCAAAAGGAAACATTGGTGAATTCCTCTATATACTGGGAATCTAGGAAATATTATTATGACTCAAAATCCTGAAAAAATAGTGATGAGTTTCACAGAACTAAAATAAGAGGGAGGCAGAGTCAGAGAAAGAGAGATCATAGATGAGCCTCACCCCCAAATGCCACATATTTTAGATGGCAAAATTATTTCAGAAGCAGTATAAAAATGATAATTATAACTTATTTCATAGAAAGTACTATTCCTTATATATAAAAATTTTATTCAAAGAGAACACAAAGACTAAAAATGATATGAAGAAACAAGACATGTAATAAGGAGCACAGTAAAAAAAGATAAATGAATAAGATGAATACTTAAATGAGGTTACCTACATAGAAGGAATCAAGTGGGAGAACAGGTATGGTAACTCCACTGTCTTTGAATCTACACTGTTATTTGACATTGAAACTGTATAAATGTTTATGCAATTATGAAACCAAATAGAATCAACATTTAAAAAAATGTTTCCTAAAATCCAAAAGCAACTAAAGCAAATGCACTTAACTGTGTATTGAGTTAATGGTTTAACCACACAGAGAGTAATTGTTCCAAGATATTTTAAAGCTGAGTAATTTGCGCATTCCTAGAGGGATATAAGCTAACAATGAAATGAAGTGTAAGAAATACTTCAACATTTTTTATGACCATGTGTTAGTAATAATATTTATGTTATTCTGACTATACTAGATATATTAATCTATATGTGAATATATACCTCTGAATCATGTTTATATCTGTATATTTGAATATTCATATGTGTATGTTTGAATTTGAGAAACAAATTATTCTAATATCATTAGCAAACAAGAGGTTTAGTATAAGAGAAAACAAATAATAAATTATATTAATTCAACCTCTGTAGTAGATATAATATTGTAGTCCTAAATTTGAATTGGCCATATAAGCATGAATTCATGTGTTTTTATTAAAAAATAAAGTTAGAGATGCCTGGGTGGCTCAGTCAGTTAAGCATCCAAGTCTTGATTTCAGCTCAGGTCATGATCTCAGGGTTGTGAGATTGAGCCATGCATTGGGCTCTCTCCTGGGCATGGAGCCTGCTTAAGATTCTCTTTCTCCCTTTGCCTTTGTCCCTCCCTAGCCCCCAGCTCACATATGCACTCTCTCTACATAAACCTTAAAAAAAGGAATAAAAATGTTAAATAAACATATATGTTGAAATTATATATGATATACATAGTAAGCATATATATGCATATGATACATTTCCTACTTCTACCCCCCTCTATGAAGATTCAGAATCAATGACAATTCAGTAGTAATGATCACTGTAAATGTCTATATTGTGTTTTCTAATGGCCAAATAATCTTTTCAAATAATTCTTTTATTCAAAGAAACCAATGTTCCTTAGGTAGGTGGCAGATATCAGATGTGGAGCAAGCTATATACAAATGAGACTGAATGGTATTATTCAGAAATAAAGGATCGATCCTCTGAAAGACTATTGAATTCATATTAAAAGGGAATAAAAATGAACTTAAAGAGGCTCCCATTCACCAAACATGAGACAATGCTATAAATGAAAATAAATAAACATTTCTGCTGACTTTTCTATGTGAACTATACCTTGGGCAACAAAAAGTTAGGAGAATCTTTTTTTTTTTTTTCCTAGAAAAATTCTGCCAATAAATGAGGAAGAAAATGTACAATTAGAACATAGCATTTGCAGATCCCTGAATAAGATAATAGGTCTAGAATATAAGTGAAAAACTGGGATTTCTATAATAAATACACTGAAACACTTGAACCCACCAATGAATCTGACCATCCAAAAAGAGCTATACCTATTCAGTATGTATATTCTGATGTGATACAAGAGGAATATATATTCTTGACTAAAGTTAAAGCTAAATCCCATCAAGCCTCTTCATCTAAGTACCAGTATATTGGGGGATAATTATATTATACAAATAACAGGGATCCAGTCAGCCAAATAGATGCTGAATATCCTATAGGAAAATGTACTGGTTTCTTCCACAACAAATGGCAAAATAAATACATAATAAATAAATAAATAAATAAATAAATAAATATCTAGAATAAAAAGATCTAAGAAATTTATGAAGTAAATTCAGTAAATAGATTGTGGATCTTCATTTGAATAAGCTATTAAAACATGATAATGAATGAAATTTTAATAACGACTGGGTAATTGGTAATATTATAAAATCAGTGTTAATATTTTTAGAAATTTGTATAGTTATTTGATGTTGTGTAATACATGAGAAATGTATTACCTTATGGGCAATTCTGAAAAACGACATTTGCTTTATTTTTTTTATAATAAATTTATTTTTTATTGGTCTTCAATTTGCCAACATACAGAATAACACCCAGTGCTCATCCCCTCAAGTGCCCCCCTCAGTGCCCATCACCCATTCACCCCCACCCCCCACCCTCCTCCCCTTCCACCACCCCTAGTTCGTTTCCCAGAGTTAGGAGTCTCTATGTTCTGTCTCCCTTTCTGATATTTCCCACACATTTCTTCTCCTTTCCCTTATATTCCCTTTCACTATTATTTATATTCCCCAAATGAATGAGAACATATAATGTTTGTCCTTCTCTGATTGACTTACTTCACTCAGCATAATACCCTCCAGTTCCATCCACGTTAACATTTGCTTTATTTTTTTACATTGAGATTAAACCTATGAATAAGGAAATATATACATTATAATTTCATTGAATATACAAGCCCTAGAACTATAATATGCTGTGAAAATGAATTTCTTAAAAAGAATATAGTATTCAGATAACATTAATGGCTTACTGTTGCTTACATGTCTATATAAGATGAGCATTAGCTCTAATGGTCAACAACAAAAGCACCTAAAGATATTTGAATTTTCTCATTTTGCCATTTTCTATAATTATTTTTAACTTACAGTCTTTTCCAGGACTGTACATCTCAAGAAATTATAAACAGCCGGTCAAAAATATTGTACTTCCATAAATGGTGTTTATCCTTGTGCTTATATTGGACACACGCAGATGATCAGAAGGATCTCCTTATTTTAACAACCTTAATTTACTCATACTTACAAAATTCCTTTTACCATATAAGGTAACATATTCTCAGGGTGAATTAGGACATGGACATCTTTACATGTGGACATAATTTGGCCTACTACACTCTCATATAGAATAATTATTTCCTTGCAAAATACAGCGATTAAGCTATTGAATATATTTTCAGTAACCATTAGCTTATCTCAATATATTAGGAGATTTTTAGCCTGAAATATCATTTCCATTTTAGTGTCTTTCGAATTTAAATTTTCATTACATGCCAACAAATTAGAAAAGTGAGAACAAACAACAATGACAAGATTACCAGATGGCCTTTTAAAAGGGTGTTACCACAAGGCAGGAGTTTATCCAGTTATTTGTGTACTGTGGTGTGAGACATGAGAAAAATTACTGTTAAAACTTTATAATTTTGATTTAAAAAGAAAAAAATATAATTTTCTTTATTTTTTTTAAATTTTTATTTATTTATGATAGTCACACAGAGAGAGAGAGAGAGAGAGAGAGAGAGAGGCAGAGACACAGGCAGAGGGAGAAGCAGGCTCCATGCACCGGGAGCCCGAAGTGGGATTCGATCCCGAGTCTCCAGGATGGCACCCTGGGCCAAAGGCAGGCGCCAAACCGCTGCGCCACCCAGGGATCCCTTCTTTAATTTTAATGGTGATTTTTATTAATTGGACACATATACCATGTGCCAGATGCCATCCTGAGTACTTTATAAATATCACTATGGTTAGTCTTCAAGCACTCTTACTATTCTCATTACAAGTGAAGAAGCTGAGTTACAGAGAGCTCAGGTGTCTTGCATAAGATGACACAACTAGTAAGCGGTGGATCAAGGATTCCCAGGTCAGAGTAAAGGGAAATTTGGATTTGGGTAGTAGGTTCCATGCCATCCACAACCACTGTTTATAAACTCAACATGTATTCTGAGTGCTCTGTGTCCTGTTGTTGAATTCACACCACTAAATCAGACTCTCCCTCTTTTAGTTTCATTTCCTCCAAATATATCAAGACTTTGGTATATCAAAACTGTAAAAATAATTTAAAAGTTTGAAAAGGAAAGATTCAAGGTATCTTCTCAGTCGTTGATGAAAGTGATTTAAAGAAGGTTGAATTACCTAATGGGAGATCCTGTATACACATTTATGAATCTTGTATATCATGTAACAAAAATGTCTTTATATATATATATATATATATATATATATATATATATATATATAAAGCATCTATGCCACTTAACAGAAAACTAAGGTAAAATGAATTTTTTTCCTTAAAGTCTTTTAATACTAAGGTGAATAAAGTTGCACTGCTCAATGTGGCTTATATATAATCTATGTGTTTATATCTAATATACTAATTTAAAATCAGTTGTTGGAATATAAGATTATTTGAAGACAAAAGGCAATTATTAGGTTCTCAAAAGCAAATATAGAAGAGATAACATTATCTTATTCCTATAATTTCAGAAAATTTTAAAGATAAATTAGCACCCTTGAAATTTAAAATTTCATACTTTAAAAAATTTAATCCCAGTAGTTAACATACACTGTTATATTGGCTTCATGTGTACAATATAGCAAGCCAACAATTCTGTACATTACTCAGTGCTTATCAGGATAAGTGTACCCTTTTTTTTTTTTTTTTTAGGATAAGTGTACCCTTAATCCTCTTTATCTATTTCACCCATCCTCCCACACAGCTACCCTCTATTCTCTTTAGTTAAGAGTCTGTTTTTTTGGTTTGTCTCTTTATTTTTCTGTTATTTGTTTGTTTTGTTAGTCAAATTCCACATATTAGTGAAATCATTTACTTTTGATAACTGACATAACTGGTGCTAAGAATTTCAATTCCATTTTTATTCTTAGATAGCCATAAGACATATTTCAAATTTAGCCCAAGATTTATATATTTCTATTGCTTTGTTATCCTATAAGAATGATTTTTATATTTGTTCTCAACTCAGTTTTTCCCAAAATATTATTTATAAAAATGAGGAAATTGATTCTTAGGGATAAAAACTATAAAGTTATGAAATGTGGTATTTTGTTTAGAGGATTATGTGAATTTCCACTATTGAATTTCTTATCCATTTGCTTAATGTAATGGCATATAATTTGAAATAAAATGAGATTTTAAAGCTTTTGAGACCAACAGATCATATAAAAATCTAGGAAAAAACAACCAACAAAAAAATTTTAAAAGTGGGCAAACAACTTGAATGATATTTTTTCCAAAGGAGATATGTAAGTAGCCAAAAAGTGCATAAAGAAATGCTCAACATCATAAACCATTAGGGAAATGCAAATAAAAACACAATGAGATACCACTTTATATCCATTACAGTAGCTTTATAAGGAAGACATAAAATAGTTAAATGTTGGCAAAGATGGGAAATCGGAAACTTAGTGCATTGCTGGTGGAATACAAAAGGTGCATATGCTGTGAAAAATAGTATAGTCATTCCTGGAAAAAATTAAATTTATAATTACTATATGATGCAGAAATTCTACTTCTGAAAATATACACAAAAGAATTGAAAGTAAAGACTTGAATAGATACCTGTACACCAATGGATAAAACAAATGTATATACATGCAAAGGAATATTATTCAACCTTAAAATGTAAAAAAAAATCTTATTTAGACTTGAAGACATTATACTAAGTGAAATAAGTCAGAACAAAATAGGGGGAGTATTGTATGATTTCACTTGTATTAGCTTCTTAGAATGGTAGAATTCATAGAAGCAGAAAACAGACCAGGGGTTACCATGGACTAAAAGGAGGGCCAAAATGGGAGTTTATTGTGTAATGGGGTACAGACCTTCAGTGGAGGTTGGAAAATTCTGAAGATGTATCATGGTTGTACGATATTATGAGTGTCCTTAATGCCAATGAACTGTATATGTAAAGATGAGTTAAATGTTAAATTTTATGTTGTTTTTTTATATGGTCATGTACTAAAAATCTGGAAAAATCATGGTTTCTCTGTGCTCTATGACAGAAGTAGGAATTAAATAAAGTAACTTTTCTCTGTAGCTTGAAAAAATAATAAGCAATATTTTTGTATAATTTTTATTAGTTGATTATTTCACTTTGTCCACATACATTTGAGTACAAATATATATATTTTATATTAGTAAAACCATCAGAACTAAAAGTTTTTAAGAAAGGAACACTAGTTCTATTTTTTCCTAAAAGTTAAAATGATTCATATTCATCATAAACATTAAATAACAGATGAAAAAGCAAATAAATTTTAAAAATTGAACAAGTTATTCCTCTCAATAGAAAACATATATACTATTTGGTAGCTATTATTCCAAACATTTCCTTATTAATAAAAATTATTTCTTTTTCTTTTTTTCTCCAAGTTAACATAGAGTGCTATTTTATAGTTTCAGGTTTACAACATAATTATCAACCATTCTATGCATTTGTCAATACTCATCAAGATAAATGTACTTTCTTTTAAACTTTTTAAAAGATTTTATTTAAATTCAATTTGCCAACAGATAGTATAACATCCAGTGCTCTTTTCATTATGTGCAAACAAAGGGTTGCAGAAGTGGGGGTGGGAGTATAGGATAACAAGATAAGTTTACTCTTAATAATTTTTATCTATTTCACCTACACCCCCTTACCTCTTCACTGCCAACTATCAGTTTATTCTCTGTAGTTAAGTCTGTTTTTTGTTGTCATTGTCTCATTTTCTTTAATTTCTTAAATTCAATGCTCAAGTGAAATCATATGGTATTTGTCTTTTCTGACTGACTTATTTCACTTAGCAATATATCCTATAGATTTGTCCATATCCATGTTGTGGCAAAAGGCATGATTTCATCCTTCTTTATGGCTAAATAGTATTCCTGCATGTGTATGTGTGTGTGTGTGTGTGTACCCCACCTTCTTTATCCATTCATCTATCTGTGGACACTTGGATTATCTCCATGTCTTAGCTATTGTAAATAATTCTGCAATAAACGTAGAGGTGCATCCATCTTTTCAAATTAATGTTTTCATTTTCTTTGGGTAAATAACAGCTGGTGGAGTTACAAGATCATGTGGTATTTTTATTTTTAATTTTTTGAGAACTCCCATACTTATTTCCACAGTTGCTGCATTAATTTACATTCCCATCAACCGTGCACAAATGTTTCTTTTTCTCCACATCACCACCAGCATTTATTATTTCTTGTGTTTTTAATTTTAGCTATTTTCCTTAGTCCCCATCGTCGTCTTCACCCATCCTCTCAGCCAATTCCCCTCTGGTAATCATCAGTTTGTTCTCTATAATGAAGAGCCTGTTTCTTGGTTTGTCTCTCTTTTTTTCCTTTCCATTGCTTGTTTTGTTTCTTAATTCCACAAATGAGTTGAAATAATATATTTGTCTTTCCATGACTGATTTATTTTACATAGTCCCTTTTTAAATTGGATTATTTGTGGGTTTTTGTCTTGTTTTATGTTTTCTTTGGTATTGAGTTGTATAAGGTCTTTATATTTTTTGAATATTTACTCCTTATTAGATATATCATTTGCAAATATCTTCTTCCATTCAGTACGTTATCTTTTTGTTTTGTTGATGGTTTCCCTTGCTTTTTACTTAAGTGTAATTGATACACAATGTTACATTAATTTCAGGTGTACAACATAATTATTTTACCACTCTATACATTAAGCTATACTCACCACAGTGTAGCTATCATCTGTCACCATACAATGCCATTACAATACTGTTGATTATATTCTTTATGCTGTGCCTCTTATTCCCATGACTTATTCATTCCATAATGGAAGCCTGTATCTCCCAGTTCCCTTAACCCATGTTACCCTGCCCCACTCCATCTGGTAACCATCAGTTTGTTCTTTATATTTAAAGGTCTGATTCTGCTTTTTGTTTGTTTGTTTATTATTATTTTTTAATTCTTGCTGAGTAAAATCTCATATTTCTCAGTCTGACTTATTTAATTTAGCTGATACCTTCTAGGTTTATCTGTGTTGTCACAAATGACACCATCTCATCCTTTTTAAGTTTAAAACATAGTGTTATTATTTATGTGCTGGTTTAAAGCAAAGAAAATGTTTAGTTTTACTTTAATTTAACTTGAAAAAGAATCCAGGATGAAGGAATTGCTAAATTTTCTTGAAGGTTTATCTACAACAAAGACATAATTACTGAAAACCAATGTGTGTACAGGCATGCATGTGTGTATGTGTACATACACTAGGGCACACCAACACATGCATACCTGCTAGAGTTGGAAATGTTAAGTAAGTTCTTGCAAGTTATGTTTCTTTTTACCTACGTGTTTCTGATTTAAGTTTATTCTGACTCCATGGCTTTATTATCTGAGAAAAATAGCAAAAACATAACTATATATGCACCCACATAGCTTTTATTTATCTTTTTATCTTTACTAAAGTTAGATTATAAATTTTACCATGTCAAGTTTCAAATGTGATATTCTGTTACTGTAAATCCCCTCTGTCAGCCTTAGTTACATGTTTAAATAAATTTAATGGTCATTGGGATCCCTGGGTGGCGCAGCGGTTTGGCGCCTGCCTTTGGCCCAGGGCGCGATTCTGGAGACCCAGAATCGAATCCCACATCGGGCTCCCGGTGCATGGAGCCTGTTTCTCCCTCTGCCTATGTCTCTGCCTCTCTCTCTCTCTCTGTGACTATCATAAATAAATAAAAATTTAAAAAAAAATTAAAAAAAAAATTAATGGTCATTATTTAACATTTATTTAAAGTTAGGCATACAATGGCTGGAGTTTACTGCCTGGTTTAAAGTCTAGGACATAGACTTTCATTCAACTCATAGTTGTCTGTTTTTCACTATCAAATGGTTTTATTCAGATTGTTAGGTGTGCTCCATATTCCCTGTCTCTCATGTGTTAAGAATATTAGTATAGGGACACCTGGGTGGCTCAGCGGTTGAGCATCTGCCTTCTGCTTAGGTCGTGGTCTTAGGTCCAGGGATCGAGTCCGTCATCAGTTTCCTTGCAGGGAGCCTGTTTCTTTTCTTTCTTTTTTTGGCTGGGTACAGTATACTTTATTGATGGTACATGACAAGGTAGGGCTCCCCAAGCCCCTCCCCTTCCTCGGGGTCTAGGATGTAAATTGGAGGTCAGAAGATTCTCAGTGTGTTGGGAGATTAAATTGGGGCAGGGACTCCCCAGCAGCTGAGGGCTTCTCTCTTCCTCTTGTTCTTACTGGGGCTGGTGGTCCAGGAGGCTCTTACTCCTTGGAGGCCATGTGGACCATGACGTCCACCACCCGGCTGCTGTAGCTGAATTCATTGTCATACCAGGAAATGAGCTTGACAAAGTGGTCATTGAGGGCAATGCCAGCCCCAGTGTCGAAGGTGGAAGAGTGGGTGTCACTGTTGAAGTCACAGGAGACAACCTGGTCCTCAGTGTAGCCCAGGATGCCCTTGAGGGGGCCTCCGATGCCTGCTTCACTACCTTCTTGATGTCGTCATATTTGGCAGCTTTCTCCAGGCGCAGGTCAGATCCACAACTGACACATTGGGGGTGGGGACACAGAAGGCCATGCCAGTGAGCTTCCCGTTCAGCTCAGGGATGACCTTGCCCACAGCCTTGGCGGCGCCAGTGGAAGCAGGGATGATGTTCTGGGCAGCCCCTCACCGTCAGGCCACAGCTTCCCAGAGGGGCCGTCCACTGTCTTCTGGGTGGCAGTGATGGCATGGACGGTGGTCATGAGGCCCTCCACGATGCCGAAGTGGTCATGGAGGACTTTGGCTAGAGGAGCCAAGCAGTTGGTGGTGCAGGAGGCATTGCTGACAATCTTGAGGGAGTGGTCATACTTCTCCTGGTTCACGCCCATCACAAACATGGGGGCATCAGCAGAAGGAGCAGAGATGATGACCCTCTTGGCCCCGCCCTTCAAGTGAGCCCCAGCCTTCTCCATGGTGGTGAAGACCCCAGTGGACTCCACAACATACTCAGCACCAGCATCACCCCATTTGATGTTGGCGGGATCTTGCTCCTGGAAGATGGAGGTGGACTCCCCATTGATGACAAGTTTCCCGTTCTCAGCCTTGACTGTGCCGTGGAATTTGCTGTGGGTAGAATCATACTGGAACATGTACACCATGTAGTGGAGATCAATGAAGGGGTCATTGATGGCGACAATATCCACTTTGCCAGAGTTAAAAGCAGCCCTGGTGACCAGGCGCCCAATACGGCCAAATCCATTCACTCCAACCTTCACCATCGTGTCTCGGGGGCGCGGCTGGCCCTGCACCAGAAGATGCAGCTGGCTGTCGGGCGGGGAGGAGCAGAGAGCCAGGGAGCCTGTTTCTCCCTCTGTCTTTGCCTCTGCCTCTCTCTCTGTGTCTCTCATGAATAAATAAATAAAAATCTTAAAAAATAATATTAGTATATTACTTTCATATTAAAGGACATTTTGGACATTTTATTTTTCACATACATCTATAGATATTACTCCATGTACCTTGTTGTTTCATGCTACTCTGAAGACATTTGGCTCCAACATTCATAGATATTTGCTTTTTTAAAAGATTTTATTTATTTATTTATTTGAGAAGAAGAAAGCATTAGTGGGAGTAGAGGCAAGGGGAGAGCAGGGAGTCCGATGCAGAGCTCCATCCTGGGACTCCAGGATCACAACCTGAGCCAAAGGCAGACGTTTAACTGAGCCACAAAGCACCCCGATATTTGTTTTTTTATGTTTGGATGGTCAAAGAACATTCTTCACCCATGGAGTTCAGCAGTATCATCAGTTTGAGCTTTGAAATTGAATTTTTAAAAAATTTCTCTTCTGGATCCCCTAAAATTTCGTATAATAATGGCAAGGTTTTATTCCTTTTTATAGCTGAAAAATATTCCATTATCCTATTTTCTTTATTCATTTATCTGTTGGTGGACACTTATGTGTTCTGTATCTTGACTATTATAAACAACGCTGCAGTAACTAGGGGGAATATGTATTTTTGAGTTAGTGTTTGGTTTTCTTCAGATAAATACCCTCAAGTGGAATTGCTGGATCATATAGTAGTTCTATTTCTAATTTTTTGAAGAATCTTCATACTGTTTTCCATAGTGACTGCACCAATTTATATTTTCACCAACAGTGCCCAGGGAACACTTTTCTTCACATCTAACACTTGTTGTTTCTTGTCTTTTTGATAATAACCATTCTAACAAGTATAAGGTGATATCTCATTGTGGTTTTGATTTGCCTAATAATTAGTAATGTTGAGCATCTTTTCATGTACTTGCTGTCCATTTCTGTGTCTGTGTCTAAGTCTGTTCAGAAGTGTTGCCAGTTTTTTAATTGTAGTGTCTGGTTTCTTTCTTTGCTGTTGAGTTGTATGGGTTCTTTATACATTTTAGATATTATTAACACCTTATCAGATATATAATTTGCAATTACTTTCTTCCATTCAGTAGATTGCCTTTTCATTTTATCAATGATTTCCCCTCCTGCACAGAAGTATTTTTGTTTAAAGTACCACTTGTTTATTTTTACGTTGGTGCCAAATCCAACAGCTCATTGCCATGAACAATGGCAGGAGTTTACTGTCTACATTTTCTTATAGGATTTTTCTGGTTTCAGGTTTCATATTCAAGTCTTTAATTCATTCTGAGCTAATTTTTGTGTATGTTATAAGATAGTGGTCCAGTTCCATATTTTTACATGTACCTGTCCAGTTTTCCCAGCAGCATTTATTGAAGAGACTGTCTTTTCTCCATTGCATACTCTTGGCTCCTTTGTCATAAATTAGTTGTCCATATATGTATACATTTGTTTCTGGGGTCTCCATTCTGTTCTCTATTCTAGGTTTATCTACATGTCTACCTTTATGCTAAGGAGTTGATCATTCCTTAAATCAATATTTTCCTAGAATATTATACAGATTATACCCACAACTGTAATTTTTCCCTTCATTTCAGGCAATATACTTTTATTTATCATACACATCATTTACCACTTCCCTGATATTTTGTTTACAACACCTGTTTAAGAATACCATCACATGCATATTGTACTTCATTTGTCTGTCATCCTAATTGGTTATCTTTTACCAAATTATTTTTATATAATGAAAATATTTATTACTTTATATAATAAAAATATAATAGGTTTTTCCATTTTATGTCCTGGAGATTTTCAAGTTTGACTATGATGCCCCTATTTTCAGTCATGTTTTTCTTTTTTCAGTCATGTTTACTAATATTTCATTTTAAAAATTTTCTCCTCTGTGATCCTTTATGTTTATTTCCTCTATACTGAGTGAGAAAAACTCTTTTAATCTCTATTTGCTGTATCATAATCACTTATTTGAATCTTTGTACCTCATATTTACACATTTTATTTTTTTATTGTTCATAGAGAAGTCAGAATATCTGCAGTTTTCTTTGATACTGAAATAAACTATTATTTTTCTAGGTTGGTCCAGCATTTCATTGACTATTTACTTTTAAGACATTAAAAGTCTTCATTTAACTTTTGATTATCTCTTTTTCTCTTTTGCAATTTTTTGAGCCCAGATCAGGTAGTGGATTCCTTTGTGATTATTTTATTTCAGTGGGGCAAGCTCTACATATGTGATGTGGGGTGTATGTTCTGATAGAAAGGAGGCAGCTGGCATGGTCTGCAGGCTTTTAAAGGATGCATTATCTCCAGCACCATATAGCCAATTTGTTTACTCTGGAAGCTCATGGCTTTTTATCATTAAAATCACACACTAGTGCACAGGTGAGTTTTTGGTTACTAAGTTGTAGTTGTGTCCCATTTTTTCATTTGAAAAAAGCAGTAATATTTCTTACTTTTGTTAATTTTTTTTTCAGTGAAAGTAAACGTAGAGAAATGAAGCAAAAATGCCTTCATTTGGTCATCTAATCTGGAGTTTGAAAATTTTAGTAACTGCTACAAAAACTTGAAAAGATATATCCAAAAATTCTTCTTTTAAAAAGGATTCACACTTGCTTCTTGTCTAAAATCTATGTGCAAGAGTGGCCTAAAGAATAACTGCAAAGCATAATTAAATGGAGTGAGGTAGTAGACATTTGGAAACATTAAGATATTCAAAGCAATAAGTTAGTAAAAATTCCATTTTCTTGTAAATTGTTATTTCACGGAAGCATTATTGATGTAATTGCTGTAGCTAACAAAGCACAATAGCACTATAAGCAATTTCATCCAGGTTTAAATTTGGTTTTAGAAATAGTCTATATATCTTAAAACAGTAGAAGAAACTTGCATATCTAAACATAATCAGTTGAAAGTTTTCTAGTAGTAATTATTTTTTACTTTGCCAGCTATTCACATCAAAGTTACAAAATCAGCTACTGTTCTCAAGTACAACTATAATAAGCTTTAATATATACTCCTATATATCTTAATAGTATCATTTGCAAAAACAAATTTGGTCTGACTAAAATTTAGGCAAATTTAAAATGGTCTTGATTACATTATTATAGCTATAGTGTAAATTGTAAAAAAAAACCTAGATATACAGCCTGGCTTAGTAAGCATATTTTTAGACTTCTAAGAAACATGAAAATGTGCAATTTATAATTTTAATTAAAATAGATGGAAATAGAGTATAACTTATAAAGTTTTACTTTATACTTTGTTGTATAAGTTTTTCTCAGAATCTTAAACCTTATCTGTATAGTACTTGCTTTGTATTTAATAAGCTCTATTGTTTTTCTAGAACTTGTTTTGTGGGGATCCCTGGGTGGCGCAGCGCTTTGGCTCCTGCCTTTGGCCCAGGGCGCGATCCTGGAGATCCGGGATCGAATCCCATGTCGGGCTCCTGGTGCATGGAGCCTGCTTCTCCCTCTGCCTGTGTCTCTGCCTCTCTCTCTCTCTCTCCCTCTCTCTCTCTTTCTGTGTGTGTCTCTCATGAATAAATAAATCTTTTATTTTTAAAGATTTTATTTATTTATTTATTTATTTATTTATTTATTTATTTATTTATGAGAGACACACACAGAAAGAGAGAGGCAGAGACACAGGCAGAAGGAGCAGGCTCCGTGCAAGGAGGCAGATTGGACTCAATCCCGAGTCTCCAGGATCACACCCTGGGCTGAAGGCAGTGCTAAACCGCTGAGCCACCCAGGCATCCCTATTTATGTTAATTCCAAACCCACACAATTCCCTCTCAAATATGTTAAGATGAAAAAATCATTAGAAGTATTGGCATCATAATTTTAATCATAGTATTTTTATTAGAATGCTTTGTAGATATGTTCAGCATCAATTTTTGATGAATATTCTGGGTTATCGAAAAACTTATCAAGAAGTTCCAATTTCTTCTCTGAAAGCTATATTTGCCTTTCATCAGTACCAAATATCAGTTATAAACAAATAAGTTTGCTTCAATATGATAATCACCAGAAGGATAATGTTATAGTATGTGGTAAAGCTGTCAACACTGACTTCCCGAGTCTGTGTTTAATGATGTAATTTTGGTACCTTGAAATGAGCCATTGTGGGAGTATTTGTACCAGGGGAAAAAATGAATACAATAAGTGACAACTTTTGAAGAAAAACAAAAAGTTTAGAGAGCTGCTCATTAACCATTTACCAGTGCAACATCACCTAATCATCTCAAGGAAAAATGAAAAGTTTACATTAATTCAGTTTGCACCTAAGGGATGGTGATGGTAAGAGGCTGTCGCTTCTGTGGATATGTCAATGTATCACCCAACACTTTACAATCAGCTTTATGAAAGAAATCGAATAACTGTAAAATGTCACCTAGGAAACAAACCATAGTTCAGTCAACAGGTTTCCATCTTGTTGATCAATTGACATTTAGGTTACATAGCATAGAACTTAGCTCTAGAGATCTGAATAGAGCTTGAAAAAAATAGATGTGAACTCTGAAGTTTCCAATTCCCAGCAATGGTACCTTGAGATAGTTACTTGTTATTTTCAGTCTTATTTCCCAAATGACAGAATATAAATGAAAATAATCCCTCACTTAAAGCATTTTTTAAAGACTGAATAATGAAATTCACATATCATGAAGGTTCCAAAATAGCTATACTGTAAAGTTTAGTTTCTATTATTGGGCTCTTTTAAGCTGCTTTGAGTTTATACAATGCCTTTCATTTCTTTTCTTGTAATAGTTGTAAGTTATCAGAGTTCCTCATTTCTAATAATCTTCCCAAGTCCTCAAGATTGCTTTGTTTCTGCAATGATAAAAATCCTAGAAAACTTTAATGTAACCAAAGGATTTTTATACTTCATATGTGCACACTGCATTTTATTAAAAACTGAATAAATAATAACAGTTATTCCTTTGGGCATACGTTATTCCCCTTCTCTACATTTATTTTGATACATTTGATTTATCCTCTTTGTGTGTATGTTTGTGAAATAAGATACCACGTAAGTGAAGGGCATGCATCATTTGGGAAAAAAATTAATATTTTATATTTTAAAATTTTGTTACAATATTTATTTTTTTAATTGTTATATATGCTTAAATAAGGATATGAGATTTCATGTTCATCAAAGTGATGCATGAATTAAGACAAATTAAGAAATAGTATAGCTAAAGTTGGTTGCATCAAATAGGCTTAAAAATAATAACTCTTCCCTCAATATCATTAAATTCTGCTTCTCTTTTAGTTTGCTCATTTTGATTGTAAGTTTTAAATTTATAGGTATTAAATTTTATACTGCCTCTTTATATTTCCATGTACTATTAATTTGATCTTTATAACTATACTCTGAATGTATCCTACCTTTCTTGAGGGAGGTTTTCCTCTATTATATTTGTCCTATTGTACACTATGAGATTTTAAAATTTATTTTTATAAAAAGAAAAACATGGGCCTTTTGATGGAAACGTTTAAAAGTTGAGGAGGACTATTCTAGGCCATTTCTAATAACTTTGCAACTCCTCAGGAACTCATGGCCCAAGTATTGCAACAAATGAGATAAAATGAGTCCTATTAAACAGAAAACTATTGAAATGGTGGGAGAATGTGTAAATATAAAAGATTCAAATATGGGATAACCGTAGTATTTTTGTCAATAGCAAATCTTCTTTTCTAATTTCATATATACTCAAAAGCTGTGGCACAAAATTAAAAATTGATTTATGTAGTTTTTGTTGCTGATATATAAGTGCTATTTAGATGAAAGTATTTGTGATTTTTAAAAATCCTAACTTGTTTATAAATAATATAATTTATCATATCTTTTATTTTCTCCAATTTATATTTCTGAGTGCTAAATTTCTCTTTAGGATATTAAGTATTTCTTAGGGAATTGTAGATTTTTTTTTTGGAATTGTGGAATATTTTGATTGAAATGTCACTTTTAAGATAAGAAATCTAGAAAGAAATTTTAAATAAAAATGTCTATGATACTTCAGTAAACCTGAAAACTGGCATTGATTTTATACTCTGGCTTATTTTTTGAAAGTATCAATTCATACTGCTTTTCATGTAACACAAACCCTTAAGTAAGAGACTTAAACTACTTTACACATTTAAACTAAGTGTGAATTCAATATCAGGATGTAGTCTTTCTATTATTAATTAGACCTAAAGTAAAATTGTTATGTTCTCATGTATATTTTCCCTAACATGTACATGATTTAAAATGTACACTTATGGGCACCTGGGTGGCTCAGGCAGTTAAGCACTTGATTTTTTATTTCAGCTCAGGTCATGATCTCAGGGTCATTAGATCAAGCCCCATATTGGGCTCTGCACTGGACATGGAGCCTGCTTAGGATTCTCTCTCTCATTCTTCCTCTCCCTCTACCCCTCCACCCTCTGCTTCTCAAAAATAAAATAATAAAATAAAATAAAATAAAATAAAATAAAATAAAATAAAATAATAAAATAAAATAAACACTTATAAACAGCATTAACATAATCTTGAAAGATTCACTGATTTAAAGAATGTCTATGAATTTGTTCTTGTTCTATTGCTGTCGTTTGTATCATTACATACCCTCAGTCTCTTTTTTCAGAGTTTTTTGGAATTCAACAAGAATATTTTGAAGCTTCCTACTCAAGTCAACTTAATTCTCTATCAGGCTTAATTCCTTTTATGCTTGGCTATGCTAAATTCCATGCCAACTGAATAACAAAATTAAATATATTCACAAAATCATAGATTCTTGGATTATTTTATATTCACCTATAAAAAGTAGAAGTTACTTTTTAGAGAAATTTTATAACAAAATATACTTTTAAAAAAATTGAATATAATTGATACACAGTGTTACATTAGTTTTAGGTGTACAACATGGTGATTTATGCATTATGTTTTATGTTACGTAAATCATTTATTTAAACTTCTATGACATTTATCCTGTATCACATATAGTTATATTCTATTTTATATACTGTTTTGCTTTTTGTTCCAATGGCTTCACATTTTCTCATGTTGTTTCTCGAGTAAAATATTTTAAGGTCGTATGATTTATTTTCCATGTTTCATAGCCCAACACCACACACTATGCTTAATTATCACACTCAACAAACTCATTTAACAACTGAGACACAAAATAATTCACTCTGAAAGCTGGCATGTATTTTCATGCATGCAAATAAGTCTCAGTAATTATTCCAGGCTTTTATCATTCATCAATAATTATGAAAAAGCAGAAATCAGTTTCTTTTATAAAGTCCTGACAAGAGCATTTTCTATAAATCATGTATTCAATGGTAAAATTCTGAAAAGTAATGCTTTTTCTAACCTTGTAATCCAAGTGATGGCTCCTTTAACCAGACCTATGACTTCTATTCCAGAAGCTTCCTTAGTTACATCATCCAGTTTCATTTTGCTGAAATGTGATTTTAATATGCCCTTGCTATATGCTCACCTAGGTAAACTGAAGTAGAAAACTAGATAAAATATTTTGGTGAGTTTGAGAATTCAAATTTCATGAATGGAGTTTCCTCAATGGACATATTACTGTTAATCATTTTGAAAATTTTCTAACTCCAGTCATTTTATATTTTTTATATCTTTATTCTTACCAGTCTTTTAAAAGGGAGCTATAATAAAATATTCATAAAATGTTTAAAAACTTCTGTTTGGAGGATGTCTGTATGGCCCAGTCATGACCTCAGAATCCTGGGATCAAACCCCAGGTCAGGCTCTGAGCCCAGGGGAAGAGTCTGCTTGAGAATTCTCTCTCTCCTCCTGTTCCTCCTCCATGCATGCTCTCTCTCTGTCTCATAAATAAATAAATAAATAAATAAATACATAAATACATAAATACATAAAAACATATTTTAAAAAATAAAATTAAAACTTCTTTTGAATAGTAATTTTTAAAGATTTACTTATTTATCTGAGAGAGTGAGAGCATGAGTGGGAGAGGGGCAAAGATGGAGAGGGGAAAGAGAGAAGCAGACTCCACACTGAGTACACAATCTGACTGGGGGTGAGGGTGCTCAATCCCACAACCACAAGATCATGACAGGTTCCAAATCCAAGAGCCGGATGTTTAACCAACTGAGCCACCCAAGTACCCCCTAGTAACATTTTGAAGTAATCAAAACAATTTATTAGAAGAAAAATCTTAAATGTACAGGTTGATAAGGCACATATTTCAAATGCATTTATTTAATATAAGTTTATGATATTCATGTCTTCAGTTGTATTGCATTGTTTACACTAATTTGCTTCTGATAATTTGCCAGATAATTGTATCTATTTTTTTTATTTTTTTATTTTTTTAAATATTTTTATTTATTTATTTATGAGAGAGAGAGAGAGAGAGAGAGAGGCAGAAAGACAGGCAGAGGGAGAAGCAGACTCCATGCAGGGAGCCTGATGTGGGACTCGATCCCAGGACCCCAGGATCTGACCTGAGCCAAAGGCAGATGCTCAACCGCTGAGCCACCCAGGCTGCCCCATCTATTTGTTTTATAGCAGATATCTCAACAACTTTGGGTATAGATCTTTAAATAAAATGGTTTAATCAAAGAAATGTGAAACAGTAAATCTATCGCATCTCACAAAATTAAGAAGGCTAAAGTTTTCACATAGCCTAGGCATAACTTTCAACATAAGGATCTTACCCATGACTTCAATTGGTACTTGTGGGAGAGTTAATTTGGATATTAAGTGTTTAAAACCTCTTAATCATTCTTAAAGTAAAATACTTTCAGTAAACATTAAAATTGTAATCTATTTAATGTTCACTATATTATAATGTTTTCCAGGAAAACAATGGATATATTTTCACCTACTAAATAGTAAACTGTTAGAAAGATACTGATTAATGTTTAAATTGATTCAATAAGGTGTAATTAAAAAATTAGATAAGTATCTGCTGTCAAGAGAGCATGATGCTCTTTGCTTATTATCATCCTATTTTTAATCTAATATTTGCATGACTTTATAAACAAAATTATTAGCAACTCAAAGACAACAAAATTACTGTCAAAATTAGAAGCAAGTGCATTTTCTTTCTTCATTATTGAAACCAACATATTTTAATCGTGATATTAACTAACCCTCCTGTAACTGCCTTTAATTTTCTAAAGATTTGTTAACAAATTATTTTAAATAAAATACTACAAGAAATTAAAAAGTTTTTCCCTAGATGGCATATGAGCAGATATAAACAATCCTCTTTATCTTTTATTAATTCACATGAGTAAGTAAAAATAGATATTCGCCACGCTTTTCATTTAGTCCAATATGAAATACAATTTCTCTAAATAACTTGCTTCCTCTAAGATATTTATTATTAGAGGAGATGATATATTTAGTATGTAAGCTTAATAACTTTCAAGGCTCGCATTTTATGAGGGTTTTTATATGTCTATATATCACTATTTTACCTTTTTAAAACTTTAATATATTTGGAATATAAATAAATAAAAATTAATTTTTTAAAAAAAATCTAAATATTCCCTTGGGAAGTTAGATTGTGAGTTAGGAGAACAAACTAATGAATTGTAAAGTGACTTTCAATAACTTTCAATAACTCATCATTATAACGGTAAATCCATAACTAAAAATATTACTTGGGTACCACCCAATGCTAATAATGAGGTAATAAGTCAGATTTTATTTTTTAAAGTTTTCTTTCTTTCTGGATAATGTCAAAGTTTTTTCAGAAGTAAAATAGAGTTGTTATATTATATTTTATAATAAAGATAACATAGAAAGTAAAAATCCTCTAACAAACTAGGTCAGATATATTTTCTGTCTTTTATAAACCCATCTAATTAATTCATCCAAACCTGAAATTCTTCATGGTAGCTATGTATTTTTTCTTTATGTTGCTCTCTCTATATTTATTCTCTTGGCCACAAGACTTACAATATTCTTATATACTACATAATATATTTACTTATTTTGTTTATTGTTTATTTACTTCTTCCTCTATAATTAAGCTTCTTAAGGAAAGGTGTTTTCTTAACTTGTTCAATGATTCTGAAACAATTTGACATCTATATGTAAAAAGAAGAAGAATATTTCATCCCTTATATCATATAGAAAAATTAACTCACAATAAAAACCTAAAATATAAAACTTCTAGAAGAAAAAAACGAAAGATTGTGGTTTCAGGTTGGGCAAAATTTTCTAGATTCCTAAGTGTGATCTAAAAAAGAAAAAAATAAACCATCATAATTAAGCAATTATATTCTTCAAAACACACTGTTAAAAGATAAAACACAGACGAGAGAATATAGTTGAGCAATATATGTCTGGAAAAGAACTGATATCCCTAATCAATATAGAAATCACAAACCTCAATTTTAATAAACCGTCCTTAATAAAAATTAGCAAAAGATTTGATGTCTCACCAAATAAGCATATGAAAAGATGTTTAACATCATAGGCAACTGGGAAATAAAAATCCCAGTGAGACACCATTTCACACCATCACAATGGGATATGCAGGAAATGGCACATGCCAAGAACTGGCGAGGCTGTACATCAACTAGAACACTGATACACTGGTATAGAATTAAAAAGGGTGCAACCATTTGGACCAGCAATTTGCAGAGTCTTAAAAAAGTAAACACACTTAGGGAAATGCAATTAAAGCCAGAATGAGATACCAGCACACACCTACCAAAATGGTAAAAATGAAAAAGAAAGAAAATGCCAAATGTTGGTATAGACTTTGAGCAACTGGATTTCACAAACATTTCTGCTTAAAGTATATATGAATAAAACCATCTTGAGAAACTCTGTGTCAGTATCTATTATGAAAGAACATATGCATATCCTACAGCTCAGTACTTTCACTTCCAGGGTTATGACAAATAGAATAGTATAAAAATATTCACCAAAACTACATACAAGTATATGCATAGAATCTCTATACATAATAGCTCCAAATTAGCAAGTACCCAAATGTTTATCACAAGTACAATGGAAAAAATAATCATAGCATAGCCACAAAATTTAACTTTGTCAAAATTCATTGTTGTCCATAAGTTTTCTTTTCTGTATATATATTATACTTAATTTTGAAGATGAACAAAAATCCATGTTATATATAAGACTGATTAATTTTGTACAGAGCAATAAAACCATATCATTTTTTAAAAAATAAAATAAAAAATAAATATAATCACCATAAGACCCATCAATATCACACTTATGTATTAACCCCAATGACATAAAAGTTTATATTTACAGAAAATCTTTTCACAAATGTTTATACTGACTTATTTATTTTCATTAAAAACTGGAAAACTCCAATATTTTTTAATTTGTTAGTAGATAAACTGTTGTACTTTCATTCAACATGCATACAATATGGGATACTATTCAGCAACACAAAGGAATAAAGTAGATACCCTTAATAACATGGATAATTGTGGAATATTTTATGCTAATTTAAGTAAGCAAGATTCAGAAGGCAGCAAGAATGATTTCATTTATATG
Organism: Canis lupus baileyi; assembly: GCF_048164855.1. Classification (NCBI taxonomy): domain Eukaryota; kingdom Metazoa; phylum Chordata; class Mammalia; order Carnivora; family Canidae; genus Canis; species Canis lupus. The sequence continues at coordinate 23,448,129 of NC_132861.1, read as the reverse complement.
CCTTTCTGGGAAAGCAACGCTGCAGGGGCAGAAAACAGATCAGCAATTGTTCTAAGACAGTTGGCAATTACCTTTGAGCAGTAAATTACAAAAATGGATAGCCAACAGGTGAGAGAAATTTGAGTTATAAAAATATATTTGCCATCCTCATGGCTGTGTCTCATTGTATTATGTTTAATGTTCTTATTTTACATAGGCACATGACATACATAATTACAATGCATTTTACTGAAAGGTAAAGCTAAAAACAGTGTTTTTATTCATGTTGGTTTTTTTTATACATTAATGTTGTACTGTTTTGTATTTTCAATAAGTATGACTAATCCTCACTCCTGAGTAATGATTTCAGTGTGTCTGATTAGGTGTTTTTAATAGAGTTACATTTCACTGTACTCTTGAAAAGCTATTGCAAAGAGGCCCCATCTATGAATACACCTCTTGTATTTCCTAAGTCAGCACAAAAGAATGATCAAAGACAAATACAAAAATCTATTTGCAAATACAAAACATTTTAGAATTTTATAGACTATTATAATCTCAGTTACTCATCTCTCAACAGTGTTTTGAAAATTTTTTGGTCATTATGAAGTTTCAAAAAATACCTCAGGAAAAGTAGAACTGGATATGATTTTGCCACATAGGTAGTTTTCTTTCTTTCTTTCTTTCTTTCTTTCTTTCTTTCTTTCTTTCTTTCTTTCTTTCTTTCTTTCTTTCTTTCTTTCTTTCTTTCTTTCTTTCTTTCTTTCTTTCTTTCTTTCTTCTTTCTTTCTTTCTTTCTTCTTTCTTTCTTTCTTTCTTTCTTTCTTTCTTTCTTTCTTTCTTTCTTTCTTCTTTCTCTTTCTTTCTTTCGTAAAAATCTTTAAATAATCCCTTATGATGGTTGTAGTAGAAAATTTAGCTGCCATTGTAAAGCTGGTGTTCAAGAGATTTTGCTTGCCTAGAATTTTGGTTATCATAAATTTTATCATTAAGCTTTTACCCTTAGAAATGACTTTATGTGGGCAGTCCAGGTGGCTCAGCGGTTTAGTGCCGCCTTCAGCCCAGCGCGTGATCCTTGAGACCAGGAATCAAACCCCGCGTCCGGCACTCTGCATGGAGCCTGCTTCTCCCTCTACCTGTGTCTCTGTCTCTGTCTCTCTCTCGTCTCTAATGAATAAATAAATACAATCTTAAAAAAAAAAAGTAATGACTTCATGTAATACAGAAAGCTGACGATTCAAATTCAAGGAAAAGTACACTATTTATTTGAGTAGCTATATTTGAGGAAAAAATCCACAAGAGTGTAAATCAAAAAAGAACATTTACCTGAAAATGGGAGTTGTGAAATAGCTAGCCTATTTTTATTGTTAAAAGGCCTACTTATATGGCATAGAATTTTAGTCAGGTTATACTATAACTTGATAAAATATTTACCAAATTCAAAATATAAATGCATTATGAGATTGTTATTAAACTTCTTAAGTAGCAATATATTTTTAGGCATTTTACCAACATCTATTTGTATTCAAAGTGGTAATATACTGATAATGAATTGACTTTAGCTTTACTTTTTCTTTAAAGTGGACTCCAGGAGGTTCTCTGTAAGATAACATTTCGTTATTCTACACCAATGCTTCTTTGGATATTGTATAAATTGAATTTAAATAAGTAGTATTCAAATCAAACTTTTCACTATTTTTAATATTAATGTGCTTTTTTCTTTATTAAAAATGTATAATTTAATTAAGAACTTGACTCATTAGTGAGAGAATAGGAATTATAAAACAGTGAAAAAGAACTCTCATTCATTGTTAGTGGGAGTGTAAAATGGTTACAGCGAAGAATACAGTTTGCGGGAAGACAGTTTGGCAGTTTCTTACAAATCTAAACATAGTCTACATATACAATTCAGTAACCATGCTCCTAAACATTAACTTATTTTAAAAAACATCCACACAAAAATGTGCATGTGAATGTTTTTAGCAGCTTTATTCATATTACCCAAAACCGAAAGCAACCCAAGTATCTTTAACAGGTGAATGGATAGACAAACTATGGTACATCTATTCAAAGGAATTTTATTTATACATATTAAGAAATATGCTATTAAGCCACAAAAATACAAAGATCAGCCTTTATATACATACTGGAAGTAAAGGAAGCCAGCTTGAAAATATGTATGATTTCCATTGCATGATATTCTAGAAAAGGTAAATATGTAAGTAAAAAAAATCAGTAGCTGTTAAGGATTTATGGAGGGGAGACAGTTTTAAAAGGTAAAGTATGGAACATTGTGGGGGATGGTGAAATTATTCTGTATAACATTTCAACAGTGAATGCCTGGCATTATGCATTTGTCAAAACCCATAGAATTTTACAGCATTGAGTGAGCGTTAATGATGCAATTAAAAAATAATTTAGATACAGGCTTCCAGTTATGGAATGAACATGTCATGGGAATAAAGGCACAGCAGAGGGAATATTGTCAACTATATTGTAATAAAATTGTATGGTCACACATTTATGTTATATGGCCCCCCTTGGGGTGAGCTGGCATAATTTATAGTGAAGTTGAAACACCGTGTTGTACACCTGAAACTAATGTATCATTTTGTTTCAATTATACTCAAATAAAAAACATTTAAAATCTTTTAGGAAACCAAGGATGACAGTTTGGAATGCAGAATGTGGCTAAACAATCTAACTATATTACACTTATATGAAATTACTACAATTAAAAAGAGCAAAAAAGATACAATTCTAAGTAATGTTGAAAATGAATGGAATCTGTAAGACTAAAGGCAAAATGAATTGTACATAAGCACTGTGGTCTAGTTGATAATGTTGTTTCTCACAGGATATGGGTTAACAACTGTGATACCATCACTTGAAGTTAAACAATATAATAAATTTTCAGTAGATGGTGAGATCTAGGTTTCTCACTGTTGGAGTAAGAGGTTACAGATAAGCAAAAGGAGGAGGCCAGAATGATTAGAGTGAGAGGTATCTGCATGCACGCATATTTAACTCAATATGGGTAGAGATGATTATTTATAGTTATAATTATAGATATCAGTGTATACATGAGTTAGCACACATATGTATATTTCCTTTCTGTGTCAGCTGAGGGGGCCTACAAACAATGGCACTCTAGTAGCAAATATTACCCCTAGCATCCAGATCTTGGTGTCTAACATCATTGTCCAATAAAAGGAAACAGGGCTTTTGGAGAAATAGATGATTCTCTAAGAATGGGCAGGAAATGTATAAGATGAGTCCAGAATATCTTTTAGTGCCACACAGAAAAATGGTGCTGATATTAAATATGAAGGTATGTCAGGGACATAGGAGCCAACTGAAATATCACCCAATGTTTAAACCTGGAAAAATTTAAGCAAAATTATAAGTAATGTATCGTTGCATTATAATCTAAAGTATGAAATAAACATACACAAGTTAATACTTAAATACTTGAATAAGCAAATAAGGGATAAGAGACAAATATTTATGCAAAACAATTCCAAATTATTTATGTAGATACTCTGTCCTCAAGAACATAGATCATAATTAACTTCCCATTCCTTAAGTGTTAGTTTCACGTAGTAACTTCTCTCCAAAGAGTACAGTATGAAAATGGGGAGGGAAGAATATTTCAGTGAATAAATCTGACCAATTTTCCTCATCCAGATGATCAAGTTTTACATTACAGTGAAGTTGTGTTGATAGTATGTACTCCTGGTTTCAAGTAAAAGTTATGCCAGTTTACCTCTGTGGCCTTCCTCCAAAAACATAACCAAAATCTAATTGTAAGCAAAACATTAGATAAATCCTACTTGAGGGATATTCCACAAAATACCTGAATAGTATTCCCCAAAATTGTTAAGTCATCAAACACAAAGAAAGTCTAAGCAACTGTCACAGGTAAGAGAAGTCTAAGAGAAATAATAACTGAATGTAATATAGAATCCTTTGTGGGATCCTGCAACAGAAAAAGGATTTTAATTAAAAATTAAAGGAAGGAAATTTGAATATATGTGGACTTTAGTTAATGATAATATATCAATATAGGTTGATATAACAATGTCAATATTATTCTAACAAATGTGTCCATAAATATAAAATGTTAATAGGGGAAACGTACTTATCTTTGCAATTTTTTAGGTCTAATTTTTTTCTAAAATAAGAGGCTTATTTAAAAAATAAAATTAAAAGATTATTTTAAAAAGAAGCAATAATAAAAAAACAAAACGTGGATCAATTAAATACATAGATTTGATCCATATGGAAGCTTGAGCATATATCTATATCTAGGATTATGAAGAGGAAAACTTTGGGAGGAGTATACATGTCTACTGTATGAGTCAAAATCTCTTCAAGATGACATACAATTTTAGGAGGTATGAATCTTAAATTTCTCAAGTATAATAAATACAGTGGGGGGACTAAGTGTAGTATATGATAACTCTTTTACACATTTTTTTTCCACAGAATCAATGGAACAGAATATTTGTATAATTTCTTTTTTTTGTTGTTTTTTTTTTTGTTTGTTTGTTTTTTTTAGTTTTTTTTATTTTTTTTATTTTTTTTATTTGTATAATTTCTGAGTATAAATGTTGAATTAGTGATTACTCTCACAGAAACTTTGGTTTAATATTTTATGTGGGAGAAAAGCTGTATATCCAAGAAAGAAATGTTTACTATTTGATGTAAGAAATAAGACTCATTTAAATTTAATAAGATATGCAAGATATATCCACGAAGGCAAAAGAAACAAAAGCAAAAATGAACTATTGGGACTTCATCAAGATAAGAAGCTTTTGCACAGCAAAGGATACAGTCAACAAAACTCAAAGACAACCTACAGAATGGGAGAAGATATTCGCAAATGACATATCAGATAAAGGGCTAGTTTCCAAGATCTATAAAGAACTTATTAAACTCAACAGCAAAGAAACAAACAATCCAATCATGAAATGGGCAAAAGACATGAACAGAAATCTCACAGAGGAAGACATAGACATGGCCAACGTGCATATGAGAAAATGCTCTGCATCACTTGCCATCAGGGAAATACAAATCAAAACCACAATGAGATACCACCTCACACCAGTGAGAATGGGGAAAATTAACAAGGCAGGAAACAACAAATGTTGGAGAGGATGCGGAGAAAAGGGAACCCTCATACACTGTTGGTGGGAATGTGAACTGGTGCAGCCACTCTGGAAAACTGTATGGAGGTTCCTCAAACAGTTAAAAATATACCTGCCCTATGACCCAGCAATTGCACTGTTGGGGATTTACCCCAAAGATACAAATGCAATGAAACGCCAGGACACCTGCACCCCGATGTTTATAGCAGCAATGGCCACGATAGCCAAACTGTGGAAGGAGCCTCGGTGTCCATCGAAAGATGAATGGATAAAGAAGATGTGGTTTATGTATACAATGGAATATTACTCAGCTATTAGAAATGACAAATACCCACCATTTGCTTCAACGTGGATGGAACTGGAGGGTATTATGCTGAGTGAAGTAAGTCAGTCGGAGAAGGACAAACATTATATGTTCTCATTCATTTGGGGAATATAAATAATAGTGAAAGGCAATATAAGGGAAGGGAGAAGAAATGTGTGGGAAATATCAGAAAGGGAGACAGAACGTAAAGACTGCTAACTCTGGGAAACGAACTAGGGGTGGTAGAAGGGGAGGAGGGCGGGGGGTAGGAGTGAATGGGTGACGGGCACTGGGGGTTATTCTGTATGTTAGTAAATAAAAAATAAATTAAAAAAAATAAAATAAAATAAAATACTAAAATACAACCCCCCCCCAAAAAAAAAAATTACCAAAAACCTCAAAGAGCTTTTGTTTATATGGATTATTAAGTGCATTAACTATTGTTTACCATATTTGAGATAAAAATTAGAAAAAAAAAAAACGGACATATTTAATGTATACAATTTGATGAGTTTGGAGATATGCCTATACCCATGAAACCATCACCACAATCAAGGTAATAAACACATCCGCCAGCTCCAAAAATAAAATAAAATAAAATAAAATAAAATAAAATAAAATAAAATAAAATAAAATAAAATAAAATAAAATAAAATAAAATAAATTTAATAAGATAAAAATAGAGGTTAGCATTTAAAATGAGACATAAATTCCTATAGAAATTGTTAATATTTTTCTCAGGAAAAATTTATTGCAAAAAAGAACAATTCAAAAGAATGGAACTTATTATAAGTATACATTCATCACTAAATCTAAGGGACCTTCACTTTAGGTACATTAGAAGCTGGAACCCATGAAACATTTCCCATTATTCTTTTTTCTACTCTAATATTTGTTGCTTTCAATACAAAACTACCTATAACTTTTATATATTCACTAATCATTTTAAAAGAACTCATTTTATAATAGGCTGTTTGGTCTAAGAAATCACAATCATTTCCACTGTTTGAACTTTCCTTCACTAGCTCCACCTGCTTTTTTGTTATCTAAGACCAAAAACTAAATTTAATCTCATTAAAATAGTGAAGTTAAGAGAGGAGACAGAGAGAGAACAAAGAATATTATTACATTCCAAATACGTATATGTCAACAAAAGTTTATGTTGAAATTAAAGTTTAAGGGGGGGTACTTATCCATGTTACAGGTATGTTTGGGGTTCAGATTCAGGTTCAAATTGAGGTCACTTTCTCTCTCTCTCTTTCTTTTTTGTTTCAAGTTTTTATTTAAATTCCAGTTAGTTAAAATATAGTGTAATATTTGTTTCAGGAGCACATTCTTTTTTCATTTAAAATATATGGGGATCCCTGGGTGGCGCAGCGGTTTAGTGCCTGCCTTTGGCCCAGGGCGCGATCCTGGAGACCCGGGATCGAATCCCACGTCAGGCTCCCAGTGCATGGAGCCTGCTTCTCCCTCTGCCTATGTCTCTGCCTCTCTCTCTCTCTCTCTGTGTGACTATCATAAATAAATAGAAAAAAATTTAAAAAATAAAATAAAATATATGATTATGAATTCAACCTTGCCCGTTATTAGAATAGCATCTTGTTCCATCTGAAAACCCTCCTTCCTGTGATAATTCTTAAGGTTCAAAAGGCATTACACAGTCCAAAAAGTCTTGTAGATAAATATTATTTACTTCTGGACATTATAATCTCAGAATGTACTTCAGAGAGTCCCCAGGTACTGCTTCCATTACATAGTATCCAACCCATTTCTGCTTGATAACCAATGTCCATCACCATAGACATCATAACCTCCTTTTCAGATTTTGGCTAAAAGTTCTTAGAGGAAAACTTACTGTTCACTGAGATCCCTTGAGTCCCCAATTTCATTAATTTATCCCATGTGACAGGAGTCCTTCTGTTTCTGTATTTTAGCATCAGTCCTGACAAAATCATACCTGTTTCCTCAGCATATGCCCCAAATACACAGAGGTATCTTCAAGGCAAAAAGTAGCTGCAGAGAGCTCAGTTCTCAAAGTCTTTCCTTTCTCTCCTATTGCTTCCACACCTTATCTAGCTAGGCTCACCTGAAGGCTGATTCTCACCATCTTGTCTAGTTACTATTGGAGCATAGATCTGTTAAAAATTATTCAATCTGACCAGAAAATGGAGATTCTATTTCTTAAATAAAAGAAAAAAAATATTGTTATTGAAGGACACCCTACATATAAAGCATACAAACACTAAGGAAGTAGTTGATGGATTCTTACAGTGAGCCACAGGTGTGTAACCACTAGTCAAAAAATAGACAATCCAGGAACACACAATTCTCCCTTACACCTTCTCCCAATATCTATCTACTGTAACATTCCCACAGAAAACTGTTTTGAGTTCTACTTATATTCAAACTTAAGAAATGTTTTAAATGAAATAATTTACATAGATATGTTAATAAATTACATAGTATGTATTTTGTGTGTGGCTGACTTCTTTAATATTATGTCAGTGAGAATCATCAAAGTGCTGTACAAAGAATGTGTTCATTTTTTAAAAAGGTTTTATTTCTTTATTTGAGAGAGAGAGCGATAGAGCACTAGCGGGATTAGAGGGGTAGAGGGGCTCCCCTGGTGAGCAGGGAGCCTGACTTGGGGCTCTGTCCTAGGACCCTGGGATCACTACCTAAACTGAAGTGAAGGTAGATGCTTAACTGACAGAGCCACCCAGGTGCCCAGAGTGTGTTTATTTTTATTGTTTAGTGTTTCGATGTGTGAATACATAAGAGATATTTTATTCATTATACTGTTAGTGAATATTCTTAAACATGTCTTTACACAAGTATGACTTCCTTTCAAGCCTTCTGAGCTACAACCTAAGACGATTCTTCCAGAGGAACACCCTTCAATGCTTTAGCACTGACTTTAATGCAAAGCTTAAGCAAACAAATTATGTCAGTTTTTCTTTTATTTATCTTTTGGGGAGGAGAGACAATGTATTTTGCTTTTATTTTGAAGAACATTATTTCTGGATATAGAATTCTATGGCTCTCATATTACTGACATTCTTAACATTTTAACAAGTGTCTAAAACAAATGATAAAGGAAGCTAAATTCTCAAGTAAAGCAGCAATTAGTATTAAGGCAAAATGATCAAGTTTTTTTGATACTTCAATCAAAGAGACTGAGTAATAATAGCTAGAATTTATTTTTCAGTCTGGGACTGTGTAAATAATTCTTGGTTAAAATAGACTAATTCTTAAGTAATACTTGCAGCAAAACTTTAGAAATCTATTCCATTATGATTTGGTTTTACAAATTGAATTATATTCAGTCCCACATTGGCATAAATCTTCCTTTTCTTTGTATCATGCTTAGAGATGTTTTAGTTGTGGTTTATATAAAATAACTTAAAATTCGTGGGAACTTCTTCAGATCAAATTACCCACTCTTTTTTGTTGTTGTTGTAAGGTTAAATTGAGAAGTATTAAATTAAATTAAATTTCAAAGGTTATTTAATGAAAATTAACTTTATTCCATATCAGGTTCTACAAATAAATTCATCGGATCAGAATTTTACATTTCATATGAGCATGTTAAGTCCTGCAGAAATAGACTGAAAGGAGTATATATTAGGAATTACAACATACCTTTGTATTGAAACTACTATACCAAGAGAAAGGAAGATAATAAAACTTAGGGCTCTTTTGGCTTCCCACTGCAAAATCCAAGTTAAACCTACTCTTCTCTTAAAATATAAAGAAATAAAAAACTACACAGTGAAGGAAACAATCAACAAAGCTAAAAGGTAGCTGACAGAGTGGTAGAAGATATTTGCAACTGGCATATCTGATAAAGGGTTAGTATCTAAAATCTATAAAGAATTTATATAACTCAACACCTAAAAATTAAATAATCCAAATAAAAAGTGGGCATAAAACATAAATAGACATTTCTCCAAAGAAGACATCCAGATGGCCAACAGACACATGAAAAGATATTCAAGAAAACACTCCTTGGGATGCCGAGGTGGCTCAGCAGTTGAGCATCTGCCTTGCTCAGGGTGTGATCCCAGGACTCTGGGATTGAGGCCCACATCGGGCTCCCTGCATGGAGCCTGCTCCCTCTGCCTGTGTCTCTGCCTCTGTGTGTGTGTGTGTGTGTGTGTGTGTGTTTCTGTTTGTGTCTCATGAATAAATAAATAAAATATTAAAAAAAAAACATATCACTTCTCATCAGGGAAATACACATCAAAACTGCAATGAGACATCACCTCACACCTTTAGAATGGCTAAAATCAACAGCACAAGAAACAGCAAGTGCTGGTGAGGATGTGGAGAAGGAGGAATCCCTTACCATGCTGTTGGGGGTTCAACTTGGTGTAGCCACTCTAGAAAACAGTATGGAGATTCCTCCAAAAGTCAAAAATAGAAGTATCCTATGATCCAGCAATAGCACTACTGGATATTTGCCCAAAGAATACAAAAATACTAATTCAAAGGGATACATGCACCCTGATTTTTATAGCATTATCTACATAACCAAACTATGGAAAGGGCCCAAGTGTCCATCAACTGATGAATGGGTAAAGAAGAGGTGGTATATATACACACTGGAATATTACTTGATTATCAAAATGGATGAAATCTTGCCATTTGCAATGACATGGGTAGGAGCTAGAGAGTCTTATGCTAAGTGAAATAAGTCAGGTAGAGAAAGACTAATACCATATGATTTCACTCATATGTAGAATTTAAGAAAAAAAACAAATAAGCAAAGGGAAAAAAAAGAGAGGAATATTAAGAAACAGACTCTTAACTATAGAGAATAAACTGATGTTTACCGGAGGGGAGGTGGGTGGAGGGATGGGTTAAATAGGTGATGGGGATTAAGGAGTGAACCTGTGATGGGCACCGAGTGTTGTATGAAAATGTTGAATCACTATATTGCATACCTGAAGCTAATATTACATTGCGTGTTAACTAACTGGAATTTAAATAAAAGCTTAAAAGATCCATTTGCTCACTTGAATACATTTTGAGTCATTGTGGATGGATTTGACTTTAGAGATGGTTGTAACCCAGGAGCCTAGATATTATAAATATTTCTCTCTTTTTTTTTTTTTTTTTTTTTTTATCCCTGCCTTCTTCTGAATGTTGCCTTCATTCAAAAGTTTGTTTGTCAAAGGTTGGCTTGCCTCTATATAAATTCTAAACCAGATTATAATCTTTTCTATAAATCTAACTGGAAAAATATCCAGAAACAACTTTAACATCCTAGTTCATCATCTCTAGACCAATGACTACATGGAAATGAAGTATTGAAGTATTGAAGTGATTGTTCCAAATTTGGCCAATGACCATTTCTGAAATCAGGGGCTGGTTGGTAAATGTAGATAGGAACACTTGGTGGAAGTGAGAAAAACTAGTTCCTCATATAAAGAACATAGTCCTGGATGGCAAAAGCACTTAGTTATTACTTTTATTGCTATGTCTAACGATGGATATTACTCTATTATTTCTTCCTACATCTGTCTGCCTCTGAGACAAAAGTGGTGAAGTGCCACAAGTGAGTATTTTTCTTATCTTATCTGCTGATAATGGAAGTGTGGAGGTGACAGGAGTTGAGGTTGGTGGAGGTAGGGTATTATAAAGAAGTAAAGATAATATCTAGCAAAATATGTGCAAAACTGATGCAAGGGAGCAGCAGAGGTCTTGTGTCCATCCTTATATAACCTTTCAGAAAAATACTGCTGTACCACACCATGGTGTGCTATTTTGAAAAGACCTTCAAAGATATATAATGACAAAAGCCTATTGGATGTGTTTAATGGGACTCTCACTGTTGATGGCTTTTTTCGGCAAACTTGCTTTTGATGGTGAAGAATTTTGAAACTTATTATTTTGGATTTCACATATGCTGATAAAACTTTATCAAAGCTGAGATATAGTTTGCACCAGCCACTTTTGTTATAAAAGGGTTCAATTCCTCATATCAAAGAGATGTGTAATAAGAAAAATTACATGGGGTAACTCTAACTTTGCAGGTTACCAGCACTGGATATTTATATTTAAATCTGAAAGACTTGAAAGTAGTAAGGTCATTCATTTAATAATGTAAAATATTTCTACTTAAACAAATAAATATTGAAATTAAGAGGATTTTTTTTCTCTCATGGGAAGCTGTACCCTTATTCTCACTGGCTTAAAACATTAAAAAACTAAAGGGAGAAAAGAGCTACAGATTCTATAAATGTATAACAGAATGGAATATGAGTTCAATTTTACCATTCCACATTATAGTTGGGATTTACAGAACATTATTTCAGGCGTTGGAGAAATCAGAATTTTCCTTCTGTATTATAATATGCAAGGTTTTATCACCAGTTTTAAACTATAATTGCCAAGGTGTCAGGAATTCTGTATATTTATACCTGAACAAGTACATTAATGTACACAAAGCAATGAATAGGAATAAAGTTGTAAAAAAATAAGTAATATGGGTATAGAAATCTACGATATAAAATTATATACATACTGATTAAAATTTTGTGCAGAAGTAGGATCTACATCATAGAAACCATAGAATGGTATTCTGACCCCCTCAGAACATTCTAACTAGTGTTCACCTGAAAGTTTTTAATAGGTAAGTTCACACACACACACACACACACACACAAAGATAAATTGATGTAATTTTTTAAAACCAAATGCAGAATTTTTAAACATACATATTGACAGCTTTGTGTATATTAAGGGCTTATATGTCATATCATTTACCCTCATTTCAAAGGAGATTTCTTTTTTTTTTTTTTTTTTCAGAAGTCAGCAGTCTCTCTTATTTCTTAAAAACAAATGAGTTTCAGGACTCCTGGGTGGCTCAGCAGTTGAGCATCTGCCTTTGGCTCAGTGCATGATCCCAGAGTTCCAGGATTGAGTCCCACATCAGGCTCCCTGCAAGGAGCCTGCTTCTCCTTCTCCCTATGTCTCTGCCTTCTGTCTGTGTCTTTCATGAATAAATAAATTAAATCTTTAAAAAAAAAAGTAGTTTCCCATTGTTCATGGCTAGCATATAAAAAGACCATTTATTTCAGCATTTTTTGTTAAGGTAAAATTGATATATAATATTATACTTCAAACAAACAACATCATATTTTGCTATTTGTATATATAATCAGTGACTACCAACATAAGTCTAGTTACCATCCATCACGGTAAAATTGAGCCCATTCATGCATTTCACCCACTTGTCAACCCCCTTCCCATTTGGTAACCACCAATCTTCTCTGTATATCTATGAGTCTGTTTTGTTTTGTTTATTTGTGTGTGCTTTATATTTCATATATAAGTGAAATCACCAATATTTATCTTTCTCCATCTGACTTATTTCACTTAGCATAATGATGCAAGCAAAGCTACTCATGCTGTTTGACAAAGTCCAGGCATGAGGGTTAATCCTGAAAAATCGGGAGAAGCCACAGCTGGCTCCCACTGATTCCTTTCACTTCGTTTTTGGCCATCTTCAGCATCATTATAATATTATTGGGGAATTTTCATAAAATAAATATGGAGTCTAAAAATAATCAAAATTTCTAACGTGCTTCTTACAATAAAACCCAATGCCCCTGGCTCTGTAATTTCTCTAATATGAGAAATGCTGAGTTTTTTGATCAGTTAAGGGTAAAAGAAATCTGGGAACCTAGCCCAGTTAAAGCTGTCATGGAAGAAGTCTTTCAGGCACCTCTTAAGTGTCAAGACAAGGAGACGACAGTTAATTAACCAATGGAACAAATATTTTGATAAAATAGGTTGTAAGTAGGTTATAGGTATTGTAAACTGATGGAAGAAAATTAAACATTTCTGTATATAACCTTTAGACTATAATACCCCCTTTCATGTAACCATTGTACCACAGACTTGTTCTTCTACTGGAGTAGGTCACACTCTGTCTAGCACCCTTGTCCTTGTGTCACGATCATTGCTTTCTTAGGAAATCAATGAAGGCTATGTTAAACTGAAAGGAAAAATATTTCTTATGAGAAAAGCTGTTTCTTAATCTTTAGAATGATCTAAGATGCTTGTGATAAAATGTAAAATATAATTATCTACTAAAAAAGACACTGGAAAAACAAGGCAATGTAAAATGATATAAATAAAGCCCCTTCAAAAAGATCAGGATAGATGTATGCACCCTGACTCTGTGTGTGTGCGTTTCCTCATTCCCCGAGGCCGTCCTTTTTTTCAAGAGACTGGAGCTGGACTCTGGCAGCATAATACCTTGAGACCCATTTATATCAGAAAAGGTAAGATTTCCTTCTTTTTTCATGAGTGAATAGTATTCCATTGTGTGTATGTTATGAATTTTTATATATAAATATATTGTATAATATTCATATATATATATATATATATATACACACATATAGTATCCATTCATTTATATTTATATCTATTGATGAATACTTAGGTTGTTTCCCTAACTTAGCTATTGTAAATAATTCTCCATAAACATACGGGTGCATATGTATTTTCAAAATCATGTTTTGTATTTTTCAAATACCCTGAAGAGGAATAGCTGGTATTCAATGATAGTTTTACTTTTAATTATTTTGAGGAATCTCCAAACTATTATTCATAGTGGCTATGCCAATTTGCATTGTCATCAACAGTATAAATGTTTCCTTTTCTTCACATCCTCTCTCAAACTTAGTTTTTGTCTATTTGACCATAGATATTTTGACAGTGGTGTGGTAATAGTTCATTTTGCTTTTGATTTGCATTTCCTTGACAAATAGTGATGGTAAACATCTTTTCAAGTGTCTATTGACACCATCTGTATTTCTTCTTTGCAAAAAACATCTATTCATATCCTCTGCCCATTTTTAAATTGGGTTATTTATTTTGTTGTTGTTGAGTTATATGAGTTATTTATATATTTTAGATATTAACTCCTTATCAGATACATGATTTTCAAATATCTTCTTTCATTCAAGAGCATAGCTTTTCATTTTGTTGATTGTTTCCTTCACTGTGCAGAAGCTTGTTTTTTTGATATACTCCCGTTTTGTTTACTTTTGCTTTTGTTTCCCTTGCCTTTGGAGTCAGACCCAAAAAACATCACTAAGAACCAAGATCAAGATTTCAGCCTGTTTTCTCCTAGGAATTTGATGGATTCAAGTCTTACATTCAAGTCTAATCTATTTTGAGTTAGTTTTTGTGTGTAGTGTTAGATAGTAGTCTAGTTTTATTCTTTTGTATCTGGGTATCCCATTTCTCAGCATCATTTATTGAAGAGATTGTCCTTTCCTGATTGTATATTCTTGCTTCATTTGTTGTAAATTAACTGACCGTATACATATGGATTTACTTCTGGGATCTCTATTATGTTCCATTGATCTAAGTGTTTGTTTTTATGCCAATGGCATACTATTTGGATTATGTTAGCTTTGTAGCATGGTTTGAAATCAGGGGTTATGATACCTCCATTTATTCTTCTTACTCAAGATAGTTTTGGCTATCTATGGTCTTTTGTGGTTCCATACAAACATTAGAATTACTTGTTGTGGTTCTGTGAAAAATGCCACTGAGATTTTAATAGAGATTGTATTGAATCTATAGATTGCTTTGGATAGTATGGACATTTTAGCAATGTTTCTTCTTCCAACCCATGTGCATAAGATAACTTTCATTTATTTGTGTCTTCTTCAATTTCTTTTGTCAGTGTTTTGTAGTTTTCAGTGTACAGGGTTTTTTACCTCCTTGGATAAATTTATTCTTAGGTGTTTAATTTTTTTAGATACAATTGTAAACAGGAATGTTTTCTAAATTTCTCTTTTGGATATTTCATTATCAGTGTATAGAAACACAACAGGGGTGCCTGGGGAGCTCAGTCAGTTAAGTGTATTAAGAGTATTCTTTCTTCTTCAATTTTTTGGGAAAGTTTAAGAATAGCTTTTAAGTCTTTGAATGTTTGGTAGAATTCACCAGTGAAGCTGTTTGGTCTTGGGGTTTTGTTTGTTGGGAAGTTTTTGATGATCACTCTAACTCCTTCCTAATAATCAGTCTAGTCAGTTCTTTCTACATCTTCATAATTCAGTCTTGGAAGAGCATATGTTTCTAGGAATTTATCAATTTCTTCTAGGTTGTCCAGTTTGTTGACATATATTTGTTCTGAGAATTTTTTTTAATGATTCTGTGTATTTCTGTGGCATCAATTGTAAATTCACCTCTTTGTTTCTAATTTTATTTGAGTCCTCTTTTTTTCTCTTGTGAGTCTGGTTAGAGATTTGTTGATTTTGTATAATTTTTAGAGAACTAACTCTTAGTTTCATTAATCTTTGCTATTGTGTTTTAGTCTCTATTTCATTTATTTCCATTCTGACCTTTATTATTTCCTTCCTTCAACAAACTTTGGGTCCTTTTTTCCTTTGTTGTGGTGAAGTTGTGCAGCTACATTTCAAGTCTTTTTCAGAGGAAATTATTCCATATGTAGCTTTAGCTTTGTTGTATTTGTAGGTTGAGGTGAGTTCAAAATCCTTCTGTCATATCCTGTATCCTCCCTTCAGGGATTTACATTTTAATCCTCAATTCTGAAAGAAGGAAGTGGTAGTTCAGATAGGCTAAACAATTTTCCCAATAAAAAACAAAAACAAAACTATGTAGTATCCATTTCTGAGTCCATTTTTCCCTAATGTAGAAGTTGATGCTTTTTATTGTAGATAATCCTATTGTATTCCACATATATTTGATTAATACCTAGTATGAACTATACTCATGAAATCCTCATATTGTAAAGTGAGCTTGATTTTGTAATACTCAAAATGCAGCTTATCGGTCTCTTTTTAAAAGTTGAAACCCTAATATCTGGCACCAATCTTTGGGAATGTTTTCATTCCCACATCCCTTTTCTCAGTAAATAATCAAAGTTTTATTAAGTTTCAACTATGTCCTGAGTGCTGTTTTAGATGTAGTTGGTATAGCAGGAAAAATTTAAACAGACAAATATCTATGCCCTCGTGGAAATGACATTCTGGAGGACAGAGTTAAGTAATAAATTAAATAAGCATATATTTACCATTTAAATGGTGAAAAAATCCATCAAGAAAAAAAGAGTAACGGCATATATTAGGATTGCAATTTTAAATAGAATAATTAAAGAAGTGCTCACTAAGAGGAGAGCAAAGATTAAATGCCACAGGTAAGATACCAGGTGGATACCTGGTGAAAGATAATTTCAGGCAAAAAAACCCTGCAAGTATAAAGGTTCTGAGATAGAAGTGTGTGGACTGTTCAATAATGAGCCAGGTGCCAGGTGTCCAGCATGGCTAAAGCAGAGAGAGTAGAGTAGAAAATACTGAAAGATGAAGTAACATTAAAATAACAAAATCAGAACATCCAACCTTTTATGTCACTGTAGGAACTCCAGCTTCACTTTGAGTGAAATGGAAACCCTTGGAAGATATAGAGAAAAAGTGTGACATGACCTCCAAATTTTAATAGAATGCTCTGGCTACTCAGTAAAGAGGTAAGAAAGAAAAATCAAGACCCATGAGAGATGGAGCAGTTAGTAGCAGAAACTTAATTTTATATATTTTGAGATTAAGGTACAGACTAGAATGCAGGTGGAGGCATGCCTGGGTAGCTTAGCAGTTGAGTGCCTTCAGCTCAGGGCATGATCCTGGGGTCTGTGATTGAGTCTTGCTTCGGGCTTCCTGCAGGGAGCAGGCTTCTCCCTCTGCCTATGTCTCTGCCTCTCTCTCTCTCTCTCTCTCTCTCTGTCTCTCATGAAAAAAATAAATAAAATATTTTAAAAATAGAATGCAGGTGGAGATACCAAATAGGAAGTTGGACATAAAATCTGGAGTTTGAGGAAGACATCTAGGCAGAACATATAAATTTAGGATTCATGAGTTTATGAATGGCATGTAAAATCCTGAGATTGGATGAGATCCCCTTGAATGAGTGTCAAGAGAGAAAGTCACAAAGCCCTCTAACAATAAGAAGTCACTTGTGTGGATGAAGAGAAACTATCACAATAGACTGAGAAGAAATGGCCATTAAGGTAGGATGAAGAGAAAGTATGGGTTACTGACAGCCAATACAAGAAAATGTTACAGGAAGAAGAGTCTATCAAAGACCACAGCATGTGTTGAAAGGTTGAGACTAAAAACTAATGCATTTATTAACATGACATGAATGTCATTGTTGGCATTTGCAAGTGGATTTTTGGTAGAATAAGAAAATATATGATGGGAGTGGAGTCAAGAGAGACAAGAAAGAGGGAGATTGGAGACAGCAAACATATACAACTCTTTCAAGTTTTTCTGTGAAGGAGAACTGGAAGGGAAAGTGAGGTTAGGAAAGGTTTCTTTTATTCGTTTAAAGAGAAAAAAACATTTCTTCTAAAACTAGAAAAGGTGCAGGAGGGACAAAGGAGAATTCCAGAATAAAGTTCCTTGAATTAATAGGGAGACATGGAAGCTGGCATACAAACATTAGTATTTGTCTTTACTGGGAACATAGTCACTCTGCCCTTTAAAAAAAATCCAAGAGAAGGTAAAAACATAAAGGTCAAAACTTGCAAATTGTTACCTCTGATTATCTCGATTTTCTTAGTGAGTTAGAAAGTGAGTCATTGATGGTCCTTGCAAGGACTGAAGAAGAGGGTTTGAGGAGGTGACTCTATGTGAAATCATTATACAAAATAATTAGAAAATGGACAGAAGAGATGGGATAATATGACTGCTTTTACCATTAGGATCCGGTTGAAAGTAAGAAACATGCCTTAACAAACACAATAGTGCAATATTCTGTTGCATTTTCTATTTTTCTACACATTATCTCTAGATAATAGGAAAAATAAATTTACTGAGTTATTCTATCAGAACCACTTGATATTCTTCCAGAAGCTTCACTATTTCCACTCAGGTTATAGCTTAATCACAGACTGAATTTGAATGCAAAGCCTAAGCTCAGTGTGTAGTTCTGTGGCTCTGCTTCCTGGAGTATATATAAATACACAATTATTTAACTTTTATTTTCAGCTCTGTGGAACATGCAGTCTCAAATGAAAGTTTCAGATTTTATTTGAGATAATCATTTAATAAATAATATTTTCATATATATGCATTTTATTCTCAAATTTAGTAACTTAGGAGAGTGTTATTTTGTTTGGTCTGTAGCAAGAACACTTCTTGAGTTTTCCTAGAGTTCAATGATATGGTAGGAATAGTGACTTCCCAGAACAGAAGCCAAAAAGAAGCTGACAGGAATGGCAGGAACAGACATCCAATCTGCAGTCATGAAATGGGAATGAACACTATGATTTGTAAGTAACATGGACTTCTTTCCCATACGTCTATTTAGAACTTGAAATTTTCAGTCAAGAGCTCCATATCCATCACTAGAGGTGAAAAAAAAAAAAAAAAGCTTGCCAAAAAGTCCATCACTTAAAACCTGCATTTTGAGTGAATAGGCAATTTAAAGCTCTTAAGGAAATTACTTTGAGATAAAACAACTTACTTTTGGGGGCTGAGATTTTGAGTAGAGGACCATAAAGTAGAAATATTGTTATCTTTTGAAGTTCCTAAATTGCATCACGTGCATAAAAATATGCTCAATATTTATTTTAACTTCAATAAGAGGCTGTAATATTTTCCCACACCAAGATTTTATTTTCAACTGAAGCAGTAGTTGGAGGACTGGGGCTACCTTACCTACTGGCCCCTGGTGAGAAAGTTGCCAGTCAAAAGAAATTCCTCACAATTGTCAAACAAAGGGTTGCAGAAGGGGTGGTGGGTAGGGGGATGGGTGACTGGCATTGAGGAGGACACTTGATGGGATGAGCACTGGGTGTTATACCATATGTTGGCAAATTGAATTTAAGTAAAAACAAAAACAAAAAACAGCCCAACTGACCATCTGGGATTTTTCCTGATGAATTAGCTTTCTGAATGTTGTTGTTTATCTCCTGCTATCTTGAGGGTAAATACTAAGGGGTGCACTTCTCCTTGTCCTTTTTTTTCCTCTCCCTGTCCTTTTTTAAGAGTAACTGTTACCTTTCACTTTTAGTCATAAACTCATGAATCTTTTTTCTTACTCGTTCACATTAATTCTAAGGTCAGGAGCATTGCTCATCAACTATAATATTACCAGAAGTCACTCACAGAGATCTAAACTCCAAGTTTAAATTTTTTTCTTACTCCTTTTTAGATACTGAATGTCTTGACTACTTGATGCACCCTTTGGGTCACTTCAATTCCCCTTTCATTCTTATAGCTGTATTATTATTCCGCTAAATAGTGCTTCTGTCTTTATATATTTTCTTTATTTGGTTATTTGCAGAGCACAAAAATGGACATGTACCTCATTAGAAAGGGGGGAAAGTCCATAAAATGCTGACACAATATTTTGATACTTACAATCATCAAATCCTAAAGAAATTAAGTCTGTAACAATAATAGTTTTGAATTTAAATGTTCCATAATTTATGAATGGTTATTATAGGCTTAGTCTCATACAATCTCATTTACATTTCAGAAAGTTTAGTAAAGCTATGACACAGAAAAGCATGCAAATATTTCAACCATTATTTAATTTGCAAGGCAAAGTTTTATATGGCTATCTTTAATCGTTAATGTTCCAAGTGAAATTTGTTCTGATGAATATGAATCCAAAGTAATTTTCATTATTAATGGTTTTTAATAAAATAATATTATAAAACATTTTGTAATAATAATATAGTATCAATTGCTGTTTGATGCTTGCTTTATCAATGAAATAATTATATTTTGATATAATTAATATCACAGAACACTATATTAAATGTCAGCTTTTAAATGCTTTTAATTTCATTTAATAAATTAAAAATCCATAAAAGCCTAAAGATTATTAAAATATGTCAGAATTTATAGAATTATTAATAATCCAACATAATGATTATATCAGGATTATAGCCTTGTGTGTGTGTTTATATATATATAGATATCTTGTATATATATCTTGTGGATAAATATATATGTCATTGATATTTCTCTATATTTCTCTGCATTTTTTCACAGAAGATTTACATTTAGTAGCTGAATGACAATTAGTTTTGTGAAAATCTTTTAGTGTACTAAATCTTTTAGTGGAAAGAAAAATTTGAAAACAAAACATTATGAAAAAAATGTTTGACACTTAAATCCCTACATCAGCTCTACAGGCATTTTCTCTCCCTCTCCTTTCTCCTTCCCTCCCTCCCTTTCTTTCTTTCTTCTTTCTTTCTTTCTTTCTTTCTTTCTTTCTTTCTTTCTTTCTTTCTTTCTTTCTTTCTTTCTTTCTTTCTTTCTTTCTTTCTTTCTTTTTCTTTTTTCTTTCTTTCTTTCTTTCTTTCTTTCTTTCTTTCTTTCTTTCTTTCTTTCTTTCTTTTCTTTCTCTCTTCTTTCCTCCCTTCCTCCCTTTCTTTCTTCCCTTCTCTCTCTTTCTTTCTTTCTTTCTTTCTTTCTTTCTTTCTTTCTTTCTTTCTTTCCTTTCTTTCTCTTTCTTTCTTCTTTCTTTCATTTCTTTTCTTTCTTTCTTTCTTTCTTTCTTTCTTTCTTTCTTTCTTTCTTTCTTTCTTTTCTTCTTTCTTTCATTTCTTCTTGTAACAAAATTATTAACATTCTCTGGCTCTCATTTGACCAATACTAGGGAAAGGAAAAGCAACCTGATCTTGCTTCAAACTGAATCTTCCAGTTTAAAACTTGATATCTTTAGGGTTAATTTAGACTTGCTTTTTCTCTCCTTATTTTTCCTCTCTCTTCTGAATAGTATCTAGACATAAGGGCAAACTACATTATATCAGCTAGTAAAGAGTCTTTAACACATATGCATTCCTCCCTATTCCCATGACCATTCACTTAGAATAGAGTTGATGGCACAGAACTTTCAGATGCATGTTGGCACTGCTTCTATTTTCCCTTGCCATGGCCTCAGGTTGTAAAGTTATTTTACTTTATACCAGAAGTCTTCAAACCTATTATATCTGTTGAGTAATATCTTGAACTCAAAAACATGTGGGAAACCCTTGGTCTTGGCCAATTTAACATTGGGTGGGTGGGCCCTTTTTGGTTCTCTCAGTGACTGAAGATGCTGTACCACCAAGTCTACTCTAGGACTATGATTCAACATTCAGACTGAAAACCTTATATGGAAACCTCCTGCTGGAGTTCCAGAAATGAAGTGGGACCTTTATAGTCTCAGATTTTCTTCTAACATATCTAAATTTCTATTACAGTGTTCCCATCCCTGAGGTTCCTCACAGGTTCAGAAGAACTTTGTAACTCTCACTGTGTAACCTCTAAATTGCTCTAAGACCCCTGGGTAGCCTAGGGATGAATTTCATCTTTTTTGTTTCATGGTATACTGTAATATGTTGCCTCCTACCCTCTGATACTTGCTATGGTAAATTTTAGTAATCTCTCCACTCTAGGATTCTAATGTTGAATATTGAAATCTACAAATTTATCCTCTATTTAGGACAGCTAGGTTCTTGAAAATTAAAATATTGGTTTAGAACTGTGTTTTTGGAATTGGAAACCAATACTGCATTCTCTTATCTGTTCTTAGTTGCACCTGCTGGACCTAGCTATCTTTTTGAGGCATGACTGATTATCACTTTTTTTGCAGGAAGAGCAGCCAGACCAGAGGACTATATTAAAAAAAACATTTCATTTAATTCAATTACATTTAAAAAGAACATATATCTTCCTTTGCCTAGATATTATAATATGATACATTTGCTGTTGATTAAAATTATCAATTGTTATTTAAAATTTTGCCAATAGATTTTGTAAAATCAAAACTACAATATGGACACTCTTTAAAAAGTAATTGCTCCCTAATCAAATAAAGATATTGCTTTGAGGAACCTCCATACTGTCTTCCATAGTGGCTGCACTGGTTTGCATTTCAGGCAACAGTGCATGAGTGTTCCCTTTTCTCCACATTCTTGATCACAGAAGACTCTTAAACTACCTAAATAGTCACAAGTTTCCTTTCCACCCAGTTATTTTAAACAAAACTTTTCTATATGGCTATGTTTGGAAGAATCCTGAAAAATATCACCTGCTGTGTATTGCTAATCTGTCTCCAGCTGTGAAAAATAAACTTTCTATGACCACACATTGTAGCGTTCATTGTGCAATTAGATTGCATTTGCTAATAGCATTTCCTTCTCTTTCCAATCCTGAACTTACAAACTTTATAAATATTTAATATGCTTAAATTAGAGGCAGGAGGGCAGGAGGTAATTCTAGTAATAGCTTTCAGATTTTGAAAGCAAACAAAAGGCTCAATATGCAGTAAAAATAGAAAAAGAAATAAAGAATCTTTGTAAAGTAGAGGCATCTCTTTTCACACTGCGTAGTTTCTCAAACTTTGCCATAATAGTTCTGCTTCTATCTTAGAGAATATGTCTTCTACCAAGGAGGTTTAGAATACTTTGATTCCAACAACTCCTCCCATTTATCTCCAGGAACACCTGAATTCTTTTAGACTTTCATTTAAAGTAACATCAGCAATACATAACTTCAACCAAAAACCCAAAGCTTTCTCAATAATTTTAGTTGTTTTATGCTGACTGTTAACATATAAACATAACAAAGCTTATTTAGGTCTCCAGGGAAATCATAAAAGCATTTGAATTATAAGACCATTTTAATAAACATGTTTGTTATTTGAACTTTACTATTTAAACTTCACATTTTCTTAGCCTTCAACTACAAGAGATATACTAATATTAGAAAATACAGATATTTATCGCTTACTTTGAAAAGTAGTGAATTAATTGCTATTAGGGAACAAGATATTGGTTGATAAACCTCCTCACATTCAGTGCTAAGAGAATAGGATTGACAAGCTGTATTAATGATTACAAGATGACCATTTTCATTTTTTGCCCAGAATATTAAACCAAAACCATTTCTTTATAGGATAACAGGCATAATTTACACTATTGTTTTTAAAAAATAATTTTAAAAAACCGCTACTCACTTGTAAGCAGATTTTATTACAGGAAGGTTCTGGGTTTTCTGTTTGTTTTTAATATACAGTTGAATATTTACTTTGAGAACTGATAGTAATTTATAGAATTATATTAATGCCTTAAACCAGTGGTTTTCAAACTTTTCACACTTAGAAATTTTTTTATACTCTTAAAGAACAACAAGGACCTCAAGGTCCTTACTGTGGCTTCTACTTAGCTACATATTTAGCATATTAAAGATTAAAACAGAATTTTACCAATTATTTATTGATTTAATGATTTATTTAAAAACAACAACAAGCCAATTTTATATTAACCTAAGTATATGTTTTATTAAGCTTTACAAATATATTAGATGATTAGATTAATAAAAGCCAACTGGATTCCCATACCCATTTCTGCATTCAGTTTGTTGTGATATCACACATCATATAGTTTCTGGAATATTACACTGTATACTGTGAACAGATGAAAATGGAAAAGAAAAATAAAACAATGTGACTTACATATCTCCTTTGTAAAGAGAGACTGTTGTTCCTTTAGTATTTTTTTCATGACCTATCTAACATCCACATACATTTAAATAATAATACAGGTAAAATGAGGATTTGCAGCATAGAATGTTTAAAATGGATATCTAAATCATTTTGTTCTAAAGATGGTAAAGATATCTGATTCAGGAACCTCCTAAAATTTGGGATAATGCAGCCATATTTCTTCTTCCTACGTAATAAACAACTATGTGCATATATGCATAATACTATACTAATGCATAAATAATGTCTCAGATTATGTTGGATAAAGCAAAAATCTCTGTGACTTAGATTACTTGCTTCACCTTCTCTTCCTCCAAAGTGAGCACCAGTATGCCTACCTGGGGTTTCAATTCATCCTCTACGTTTACCTGTTACCTCCTCCAGATGAGCAGCAGCTTCCCTCTATTGCACTTATTCAGATATTCATGGCCCTTATCACATTTCTGTATTAATTTCCCTCTCTTTTTCTCTCTCTGTCTTTCTCTCTATGTATGTGTGTCTTCTTTGCTATCAAGGGCAGGTATCATTAGTATGAAGCTACACATTTTATTGAATGAGTAGGATTCTTGTTTTTTACTATTTTATCAAGTACAATTAACTTCTGTAATTGACTCTTATTAGAAGAATTGGATTTTTGTCACTTTTCTTTATGCTAGCTTCTGTGTCCCATTACCATCTCTTTTTCTTTCTTTCTACCAAAATAAAATATAATATACATGCCACAAGAACACCTATATTATTGATCCATCATTAAATGGTAAACAAAAGCAGAACTTAACAATGGCTATAGAGGCTTACCCTGGAAAAATAAAATTATTCTAATTAGAGAATAATGTTGAGAAGCAAATTACATTTTGTGCATTCTAGTTAACAAATACAGATGTTGAAATTTTCTGGTCTGACCGTCAGGACCCAGAATTAGAGATATATTAGACAGTGATTCAGATAACATAACTGATTCCAGGTTAGTAAAATATTAATGAAGAAACTGGCTTTGCAGTCATTCATTTATATTTGCTTGGCTATACTTTGTGATCACGCTCTTAGAAGAGAACTGTACACTCCCCAACTGACAACTGATTATTGAGTTGAGTTAGAATGTTTTAAAAATTCAACTAGGGCATAATTCTGATTACTGAAAACTTGTGATATTTGAAATATTTAGATTTATGTGTAATATTACAAACACATTTTTGCTAATACAAGTATTGTGCATTAGGCTGCTTACATTAGCATATTATTTGTTAATAAAACTAATAACTATAAGATTTTGTTATTAAAAATATACTTCTTGAATTTTGATATAGTTTATGTTTCTACCTAAGTAAGCATTTCACATAGGAACAAAGAGACTCTTTAACAATTGATGGGATATAGAGAAATATATTCATTCTTTCTTTGTATTCTTTCACTTGACAATATTTGAGTGTGCATATGGGTGTGTGTATATATGTATGTGTATATGAAAGATGCCATCATATAATGATTCTTTCATTCAATTGATTTTGGGACATTTTATCACCACAAATCAGAGGCAAATCAAAAGATAATGTCTAGAGTATTCTAGGCTACCTTAAAATAAAAGTAGAGCTTAGATAGATTTTTTAAATTAGTGGCATTGGTATATTATTAAACAGATGTCTATAAATATGATAAATAATGGAACTATCACCTTGTTTTTCTCATTCTTATTAGGGGTTATTAAATAAGTTTAATAAAGCTATAGTGAAGAGATAACAGAAGAAAAACCCCAAACCATAAGATACCTAGGAATGCCTAATCAAAGAGCAAAGGCTTTGTACTCAGAAAACTGTAGAACACTCATGAAAGAAATTGAGGAAGATACAAAGAAATGGAAAAATGTTCCATGTTCATGGATTGAAAGAGGAAATATTGCTAAAATGTCTATGCTACCTAGAGCAATCTATATATTCAATGCTATCCCTATCAAAATACCATCAAAGTATTTCACAGAGTTGGAACAAACAATCCTAAAATTTGTCTGGAACCAGAAAAGACCCCAACTAGCCAGAGGAATGTTAGAAAAGAAAACCAAAACTAATGGCATCACAATTCCTGACTTCAGTCTCTATTACAAAGCTGTAATCATCAAGACAATGTGGTATTGGTACAAAAACAGACACATACATCAATGGAACAAATATAGAACCCAGAAATGGACCCTCAACTCCATGGTCAACTAATCTTTGACAAAGCAGGAAAGAATATCCACTGGAAGAAGGACAGTCTCTTCACCAAATAGTGTTGAGAAAATTGGACAGCCACAGGCAGAAGAATGAAACTGCACCATTTACTCACACCATACATAAAAATAGACTCAAAATGGATGAAAGACCTAACTGTGAGACAGGAGAATCCTTCAAAATCCTAAGGGAGAACACAGGTAGCAATATTTGTGACCTTTGTTGCAGCAACTTCTTACTAGACACATCTCCAAAGGCAAAGGAAACAAGGCAAAATGAACTATTAGGACTTCATCAAAGTAAAAAGCTTTTGCACAGCAAAGGAAACAGTCAACAAAACCAAAAGACAACAGACAGAATGGGAGAATATATTTGAAAATGACATATCAGATAAGGGCCCAAAAATCTATAAAGAACTTACCAAACTCAACACCCAACAAACAAAGAATCTAGCCAAGAGATGGACAGAGGACATGAACAGACATTTCTCCAAAGAAGACATACAAATGACTGACAGACACATGTAAAAATGCTCAATATCACTCAGCATCAGGAAATTACAAATCAAAATCACAATAAGATACCACCTCACACCAGTCAGAATGGCTAAAATTAACAGGTCAAGGAATGATAGATATTTATGAGGATAAGGAGAATGGTGAACACTCTTACACTGTTGGTAGGAATGCAAATTGGTGCAGCCACTCTGGAAAATAGTATGGAGGTTCCTCAAAAAGTTGAAAATAGATATACATTATGACCCAGCAATTGCACTACTCAGTATTTACCCCACAGATACAAATGTAGTGATCTGAAGGGGCCCTTGCACCCCGATGTTTATAGCATCAATGTCCACAATAGCCAAACTATGGAAAGAGCACAGATGTTTATTGACAGATGAGTGGATAAGGAAGAGGTGATATATATATGCAATGGAATACTACTCAGCCATCAAAAAATGAAATCTTCCTATTTACAAGGATATGGATGGAACTAGAAGATATTAAGCTAAGCAAAATAAGTCAATGAGAGAAAGATAATTATCATATGATCTCATTCATATGTGGAATTTAAGAAAAAAGCAGAGAATCATAGGGGAAGAGAGGAAAACATAAAACAAGATGAAATCAGAGAAAGAGAAAGAGAGACAAACCATAAGAGACTCCTAATCATAGGAAACAAACTGAGGGTCACTGAAGGGGGGTGGGGGTGGAGAATGGAGTAACTGGGTGATGGGCATTAAGGAGGGCATGTTATGTAATAAGTCCTGGGTATTATATAAGATTGGTGAATCACTGACCTCTACTTTTGAAACCAATTATACACGATATGTTAATTAGTTGAATTTACATTTTAAAAAATAGAAAAAAAAAGGACAAGTCCTGGGTGGGGAAAAAGGGAAAATAATTGTAATCCCTCTTATTTTCACCTAGAAGACCATACAAAACTTCATAAAAGATATACAATTTTAAATCCATCTACAAAAATGTTCAGTTTTAGAAAAAGATATCAGATGCTAGTCTTATCGCTATCATCATATATCACATGTCTTATAAATCAATTCTTATTCATGATTTCTTTTAGGAAAATGTTTAGGTGTGTTCTTTTGTGGAGTCAAAATTCAGTCAACTATACATTTTGAGATTTCTCCATTTAAAATGTGCCATTTCTGACATTCACACTTTCCAGATGTTGCTGGGACTCTGCAATTTTAAAATTCTTTTATGATTTCACTCACTCCATCAGTCAAGCCTTCAGGGCAAAAAACAGGAAACAGTCTAGGCATATTAAACACCAAGGTATTTAATGCAGGGGAATAAGTGCTTAGGAAATAGTTGGAATGCTGGAGAAGTGAAAATCAAGGGAAGATTGCCAGCATGGCAGATTTAATGGATACATGAAATATCTGTCATCTGGAGGGAGTCTATAGCCATCTCGTGCTCCTGTGGATGTCTGAATGAGGGTAAAAAGCACACAAAGAAATTCCCAACTCTACCACCTGCAACTGCTTCTAAACGGTTTCATAACATCACTTGCTAGCCAAAAGTACAGCAGGAAAAATCTAGTTCCCAAACTCCTAAGAACTCGGGGCTCCTGGGTAGCTCTGTCAGTTAAGCATCTGCTTTTTGGCTCAGGCCATGATCCTTGAATCCTAGGATTGAGCTTCTTGTTGGGCTCCCTGCTTAGCAGGGAGCCTGCTTCTTCCTCCCTATCTGCTGTTCCCCCTGTTCATGCTCTCTCAAATAAATTAATAAAACCTTAAAAAAAAAAAAAAAAACTCCTAAAAGTTCATCATTTGAGCCTAACTTGCATTCTAGAATGCTAGTTGAAAAGGAATCTAAAATATTTAATGTTGAGTTTCCCATTCTAAGTTTTATAGGCGAGGACATAGAAGAGGTTGGAAACTGATGTAAAATATTAACTATCATATCCGACACAGAGAGAATATTTATTTTTCTACAAATGTCTATTCATTTAACTGATATCATTCTTTTTTAAAAAAGATTTGATTTATTTATTCATGAGAGACACAGAGAGATGCAGAGACACAGGCAAAGAGATGCAGGCTCCATTCACGGAGCCTGATGAGGGACTTGATCCCAGGACTCCAGGATCACGCCCTGGGCCAAAGGCAGATGCCCAACTGCTGAGCCACCCAGGCATCCCTAAGTGATATATTTCTGAATGTAGTTCAAGATATCTGGATAATTTGAATTTGTTCAATGATGCTTTTATGTACCATTACTCTTAAGAACATGGCCGTCTATGCTGAATGTGGGAACAATAGCTTTGCTATCAAATATCATATACTTTATGTCTTTCAGCTAAATGGAAAGGATTATCTTAAACTACTTAAGCAGAAAATAGTCAGAGGGCTATAATAATTTAAAAATAAATAAATTCGGGAACCCTGGGTGGCGCAGTGGTTTAGTGCCTGCCTTTGGCCCAGGGCGTGATCCTGGAGACCCAGGATCGAATCCCATGTCGGGCTCCCAGGGAATGGAGCCTGCGTCTCCCTCTGCCTATGTCTCTGCCTCTCTCTCTCTCTGTGTGACTATCATAAATAAAAAAAAAAAATTTAAAAAAATAAAAAATAAAAAATAAAAAAATAAAAATAAATAAATTCATTTATTGTATATAGTTATCAGAATTGAGGAAGTGGAAATTTTGTTCGGATGGTAACTTGAGTTTTAAAAATATAATTTTCAAATGTATAAGATTAGTTAAGCAAGCCAAAAAAAAAGGAAATTGAAAAGAATATTATGTACATTCTATTCATCAGATTCAATTATTTTTTAAAAGATTTTGTTTATTCATGAGAGACACACTATATAGAAATATTATCATATAGAAATGAGAATGAACAGACCATCACTATATGATTTAATATCAACAATATTATCCAGCAATTTTTGTTTCTATTAATTCAACTTACATTCTTACAACTTATAGAACTAAAATGTTATGTTGGAAGTCAGGCTAAGGATTACATTTGGGTGTGGGGGAGAGGAGCAGCTAGTGACTGGAAGGAAGAGCCGGAGAGTTAGCTTTTGCTGATGTTCTGTTTCTTAATCCCGATGTTGATTTATAAGAGTTTGCTCAATTTGTGAAAATTCATCAAGCTATCCACTTATGATTGGCTTTTTTTTTTTTTTTTGGACTTTTTTCTAACTTTTTTTGCATTTTTTTCTGCATCACTAAATACTACACCTGGAACTAATATTACACTGTATGTTAACTAACTGGAATTTAAATAAAATTTGGAGAAAGAAAAAATAATAAAGAGCAATTCTGATACATCAATAAAAGTTTTAAAGAAAAATGTAAATTTTAATGACTTTTAGTGGAAATTCACTCTCCAGTTAATGGTAGCCCTTTTTATTTTTCACTAATTTGTTTTCTGTCTGCTTCACAAGTTTGTAATTGTAGCCAGATCCTTGATATCATAGAATTTTTATCGTGTACTAGAATCTAGAATGTGTATAAGCTGCTTATTTCACTCAAAATAATTCCTAATGAATTAAATACTTCAATATTTTCAAGAGTAGGAGTTGACGGGATGAAGTAATTTTTTGATCTATTCTCTCTGTGGTTATCCAAAAAATTGCCTGATACTTGTTTTGTTTCCCACAAACAATTACATTTACAAAACTCTCTATAGAATTATAAAGCAAAGTATTAATGAGTTGTTATGGAGGACAATAGGTTTTTGAGATATCAAAAACAAACATCTTTAATTTATATGTTTAGATGAAGTATGTATGTATATTATGATTTGTGATTGCCATTCTTCTTAATCCAACATAAACAAAGATTGAGTGCTGACTTATGCTTTACATAACATTCTTTACTAATACATTTCTAAAGAAGGCCCATTTTCTTTTTAAAGATCTTGATGGTTTAAACTTATATCTTTCAATCAAATAAAAAAAATGTCTTCATTCTGTATTTTTAAAAGGTGATTGCCTTTTTTTATTACTTGCAGAAAGTCTGTGGCTTAATGGGAGCTGGATCCATATTTTATTTCTCTATAAGCTAGTAAATATAGCAAATATTCTTCATATTCTTTAGGTTACCTTTAAATCATATGCTCCTTAATATCAGTTGACATGTAAGTGAGTAAAAAAGGTTGACATTCAATTAACACAGGCTTTTACAGGTTTAATGAGCAGTAATAAATTTAAATCCCTTCTTTGGCACTTTAAAGAAAGTATAACAACAAGTGGAATGAACCAGAGGGAATGTTGCTTCATTGATTCATAATAAATTCTTGCTAAATAATTTGTTTTCAGACAGGAGGAATTTGCTTTGAAATGAAAGTCATAGGTTATTTAAACATTTCCGTGTGTTGTAAAGCCAAATAATAAAATACAAATCTTTTCTACTACACAAGAAAATCATGGAGTCTAGGCTTGGACTTGCTATTTTATTTGATTTTATTTTTAGGCATTCAATATGCAGCTGTTTCTTGATTGCCCTTTATTATTTTTCTGCTAGAATACTGTTCCATGTTGTCAAGGTAACATCAGAGATTTTTTATAAAATGTAACAAGTTTTAATTAACAAGTAAAACTTTTGCATACAAACGTACTATCTCAAATTCCACCCCTATTAAAAATATGTTTGCAAATAATAACATGAAGGGGTTTTTTGCTTGTACAGATTGACATAAATTATTGAAAGTGATTCCAATATAGCAATAATTAATTCAGCTTTCATGTGTATAATGTAACATTTTGAATTGATAATAGCCCAATTACACTCATTCCATAGACAAATGACTCTGAAAGCCATCTAGTGTATATCTGATTGCAGTATGACTAAAGTTTTCACAATTGATTTATTATCTGATATGACTGTGCTAATTTTCTCAGAGAGATGTTTCTCTAAGAATTGAGTTTTCATCATTTTTATTATCTATCCCATTTTTTAAAATAGTATCTACCATATATATTGTAGGAAAAAAATGAATTCTAGACTTCTGATCCAAAACATTCACTGAAAATTCATGCACTGTTGATACTTCTTTGAAAGTTACTTTTTTTTTTCACATTTGAGAAGTTGGAGAATTATACTACCAAAATTCGTTCCTAATAATGCAAATGTACTTTCCAAACTTCAAATGATATTCTAACTTATTTCTAAAGATACTGAAAGAAACAAAGACAAAAACAAAATAATTTCTCATGTAAAACTGGTTTATGTTTATTTAGCCTCATAAAAAATGGTTTTGGTAAATAAAATACAGTGTTATATGATTGTTCACCCCAAAAGGCCTTGTTCAAAAGTGTAAGCAATTTACTTACAGGCACTTTGGAACAATCATATTATAACTAAATTGACTACAAATGATATCTTCTTTATTATCACCAATATCATTGGTATTGAAATGAGGTAGATACCTATTAAGTGTTTTAATTTAAAAAAATCTTCTACTCCTATCTCATATATAGCATGTAATTAAACATGCATATTATAGCTCTAAATGAGAAAATAAAGTATAAAACTTAGAAAATAAAATATATTATCTCAATGAAACTGGAGTAGGAAAATTTTTCTCAAAGGATGTCAAAAGCACGATAAAGAAAAGAAAAATAATTGATGAAATGGATTTCATTAAAATGAAGAATTTCTGTTCAGTAAAAGACATATGAAAATGAAGAGGTGAGGGACGCCTGGGTGGCTCAGCGGTTGAGTGCCTGCCTTGAGCTCAGGGTGTGATCCTGGAGTCCCGGATCGAGTCCCACATCGGGATCCCTGCATGGAGCCTGCTTTCTCTCTGCCTGTGTTGTGTCTCTGCCTCTCTCTGTCTCTGTGTCTCTCAAAAATAAATAAATAAATGGTTAAAAAGAAAAAAGAAAATGAAAAGGTGAAACATGCTGAGAAAAGGGAGTAATCTCCCTAGAGAGACAGGAATAGATTATAGAGATAGAGATGTCAAGTACTCATGTAATATACAGAATATAAGACTATGAGAGGCAAACTGTCCAATTTAAAATGGACAGAATACATAATAGGAAAAAAATAAGCCATGATGGTTTGACAGCTGTCACTCTATGGTAGTCTCAGCACTATCAGACTCTAGGGTTCTCCTGCTAAACATAAACAATTTCACCTAACACCAATATCAGAAAAGACCATTATGTGACAGCACTGGAACAAGACAAAAACAAGCTCCTTCACAATCTTGTCCACAGAGAGATAGAAGCAATAACACAACACAAACCACAATAATGTACTGTCTTCTCTCTGCTACCTTGAGTTCTTGTTGATATTTTATCAATTAGAAGCTTAGTTATATCACATTCTTTCCAACTCCTGGATAAAATTTTAGCAGACAAGATTACTAAATTGTTCCAGCTTTATGATAAAATCTAAACCACATTAAACCCCATTTTCTCAAACAGAAAACAAACTCAAATCTGAATCCTAAAATGAACCTTTTCTAACATCCTTTAATTGAGAAGCCTCATTATTTCCCATGGTATGTGGCCCACCTTTTTGCAGCAAGTAAAAAATCCAAGTATGTTTGATGACAAATATGTTCCTGGTGATATTTACCTAGTTACCATCAATGATAAACAGGTCACTCAAAAAGAATAATCATATGACAATAAGCATGGGAGCACATGCTAAATATTATTTTGCACAGAAATTAAAATAAAACTTTAGAATGAGAATACCTAAACTTTAAAAACCTAAAATCAAATGTTGGAGAGGATGTAGAATCATTGTTAATCTATCATATCATTGGTATAAGTGAAACATTATATATATTTTTACCTTTAACATATTTTTGAGGTAATTAACATACAATAAACTGCACATATATAAAATAGACAATTTGATAATTTTTTACACATGCACGGACATCTGTGAAATCATTCCAAAATCAAAATAATGAACATATCCATCATCCCAAAGTTTCCTCATACTCTTTTGTCTTCTTCTCTTCCTCTCTTTCCTGTTCCTTGGACCTTAAAAATCACTCTTATGCTTTACAATACTATACTTTAGTTTGCATTTAGTGAAAAGTTTATAAAAATTGAATAATATGTATGTTTTAGTTCCAATTTATTATATCAGCATTATTTTGAAATTTATCAACATTGTTGGATGTATTAATAGTTCATGACTTTTCATTACTGAATAGTATTCTATTGTATGGATATACCACAGTTATTTTAACCATTTACATGCTAATTGGGATTTGGGTTATTCCCAGGTTTTGATTACTACAAATAAAGCTGTTATTAACATTTGTGTAACAGTCTTTGTATAAGACTTTTGTTTTCCTTGACCTAAAAATAGAATGGCTGGATCATATTGTATAAGTAAATTTAACTTTTAAAGAAACTTCCAAACTATTTTCCAATTTGTTACACAATTTTTAAAATCCACCAGCACTGTGCTTAAGTTCGAGTTGCTCAATATCCTTGCAAATATTTGGTGTTGCCTTTTAATTTTAGCCATTTTAATAGGTGTGTAGTGATATCATTGGGAATTTAATTTACATTTCCTCAGTGAATAAAGATAATGAAAAAATTTTATGTGATATTTATTACTCATATATCTTCTTTGGTGAATTATCAATTCAAAAGTTGAAATGGCCCAAAAATCCATCAATGACAGAATGAAAAAAATACCACATTCATTCAATAGAAAATGATACAATAATAAACTACTGATACATACAAAGATACAGCTATGTCTTACAGACACTATACTATACTGAACAACAACAGAGAAAAATCCAAACACAAAGGAAATCATAATAATCCCATTTTGTGATGTTCATTCAGTAATAAGTAAATTAAGCTACAATAATACAAGTCAGAATAATATCTCTGGACATATATTTAAGAAATTAGAAGACACAAAGGAATCTCCTGGGGTTATAAAACATTGTATGCCTTAATATGAGTAGCTTATATGTATAAGTAAATCTAAGGTAACACACAGAATGGGAGAAGATATTTGCAAATGGCATGTCTGATAAAGGGTTAATGTCCAAAATACATAGAGAACTTATACAACTGAACACCCCAAAACTAAATAATCAAGTTTTTTAAATGAGCAGAAGACTCAGTCAGTTAGGTGTCTGTCTTGGGCTCCAGGTCTTGGGATCAAGCTCTGAGTCCGGGTCCCTGCTCAACAGGGAATCTGCTTCTCCCTCTCCCTCTTCCCCACATCCAACCCCAGCTTATGTGTGTGTTCTCTCTCTCTCTCAAATAAATAAAATCTTTTAAAAATAGGCAAAAAACATGAATGGATATTTTTTTGAAAGAAGAAATATAGATGGCCAAGACACATGAAAATATGCCTATCATCAGGAAAATACAAATCAAAACTACAATTAGATATTGCCTCACACTTATAAGAATGGCTAAAATCACTACACAAAAACAGATGTTGACAAAGATATGGAAAAAGGGGAACTCTCTTGCACTGCTGGTGGGAATGCAATCTGGTGCAGCCACTCTGGAAAACAGTATGGAGGTTCCTCCAAAAGTGAAAAATAGAATTACCCTATGATACAGCAGGCACTACTAGGTATTTACCCAAAGCATATGAAAATACTAATTCAAATGGATGCATGCACCCTAATATTTATAGCAGCATTATCTACAATAGCCAAATATGGAAATAGCCTAAGTGCTCATCCATTTATGAATAAAGAGGAGGTAGATAGATAAATAGATAGATATGATATATAATGGAATATTACACAGCCATAAAGAAGAATGAAATCTTGCTATTTGCAAGTAAGGACAAATTGCATGGATGGAGCTAGAGAGTATTATGTTAAGTAAAGTAAGTCAGTCAGAGAAAGACAAATACCATATGATTTCACTCATATGTGGAATTTAAGAAATAAAGCAAACAGGCAGAGAAAAAAGAAAGAGAGGCAAGCCAAGAAATAGACTCATAACTATAGAGTTAATATAGTTAAGTATAGAAACTGACAGTTACTAGAGGGAAGGTGGGTGGGGGATGGCTTAAATAAGCAATGGGAATTAAAGAGTGCACTTGTATTGAGCATTGGGTGTTGTATGGAAATGTTGAATCACTATACTGTATACCTGAAGCTAATATTATACTATCTATTAACTACAATTTAAATAAAAACTTGAAGGAAAAATAAAAACTTAAAAAAATAAATAAATGAAAAAATTCATCACACCATACACTTAAAATTATTGAACTTTACTGTATGTACAATACACCTCAATTAAAAAAACAGTTTATGAAATATTAACCTTTGATCATCAAGACAAAACAGATTTTGATTGACCACTTATGGATGGGGTTACCAAGACTGAAGTAATATAATTATCACATTTTATTTACTATCAAATATCCTGAAATATAAAGACATGTTTTTATTTTATTTTATCATTTTATCATATTTTATTTTATTTTATTTTTTCACCATGCTATGCATTAAATCCTCAAGACTTATTCATCTTATACCTGGAGTTCTGTGCCTTTGATTGCCATCACCCATTTCACTTCACCCACTCCCTATTCCTCAACTCTGGCACTATGGCAACAACTAATCTTTTCTCTACTCTGTGAGTTCAATTTTTTAATGTTTTTATTTTTTAGGTTCCACGTATATGAGATCATACAGTAGTTTGTTTTCCTCTTCTCAAGCTATTTTACTAAGGATAATACCCTCAAGATTCATCCATGGTTTGCAAATGGCAGAATTTCCTTTTAATGGGTCCGGATTATATTTATAGATATAAATGATCACATTTTCTTTATCTGTTCCTTTGCTGATGTTTCCATGTCATGGCTCTTATAACTAATACTGCAATAAGCATGGTAGTGCAGATATCTTTATGAGATAGTGATTTTTATTTCTTTTGGATAAATACACATAAGTAAAATTGCTGGATCATATGATAGTTTTATTCTTGTTTTTTTGAGGAACTCTATACCATTTTCCATAGTGCCTGCACCAAATTACATTCTCACCAACAGTGCACAAGGGTTCCCTTTCCTCCACACCCTGTCCAATGCTTGGTATCTCTTGACTTTTTGATAATAGCTATTCTTATAGGTGTGAGGGAATACTGCATTATGGTTTTGTTTGCATTCTCTGATGATTTGTGATGTTGAGTATCTTTTTCAGAGTCCTGTTGGCCTACTATATGACTTCTTTGGAAAAATGGTTGTTCAGATCTTCTGCCCATTTTTTAAGTGAATTGTTTGGGTTTTTTGCTAATGAATTTATGAATTCTTCATATATTTTGGATATTAACACTTCTCAGATATATTATACACAGATATATGATTTACACATATTTTCTCCCATTCAATAGATTGCCTTTAAATTTTTTTTTTGGTTGCCTTTAAATTTTGTTGATGATTTCCTTCTCTGTGCAGAAGCTTTTCAGTTTCTGTAGCCCCACTTATTTATATTTGCTTTTGTTGCTTTTGCTTTAGGTGCCAAATAAAAAATATCACAAATAAGACTAATTGTCAACATTACTGCCCATGTTTTCTTTTAAGGTATTTTTATGGTTTCTGGTCTTAGATCCATATCTTTGCTTTGATCTATGTGTATTGTATAAGCTAGGAATCCAGAATCATTCTTTTGCATTTGGTGGTCCAGTTTTCCCAGCACCACTTATTGAATACTTTATCCTATCCCCATTGTTTATTCTTGGCTTCTTTGTGGTAAATTATTTTTTTTAAGATTTTATTTATTTATTCATCAGAGACACAAAGAGAGGGAGCCAGAGACCCAGGCAGAGGGAGAAGTAGGCTCCATGCAGGGAGCCCAACATGGGACTCAATCCCGGGTCTCCGGGATCACAGCCTGAGCTGAAGGCATCACTAAACCACTGAGCCACCCTGGCTGCCCTCCTTTGTGGTAAATTAATTGACCACATACATGTGGTTTTATTTCTGGGCTTGCTATTCTGTTCCGTATAAGCATGTTTTAAAATAGGCAGGGAGATTCATTAATGTAGTTACTGTAAGTCACTTTTTACATTAGTATAAATAACTTTTCATTCTTTATATTTTATTACGGGTGTATAGATAAAACACATCAAAATAAAAACAAAAGAGAATTAAATGATTAATATTAATTAAATATAAATTAAATATATATTAAATATTAATTATTTTAATTAATAATTAATTCAAGTTTGTATGTCTATTGAAGCACTTTTAAACTTGTTTATAATTTTTCTTTGTCTGATAGCTGTTACTCCAGAATACTTGTCACATTCTAGATTACTGTATATGACAGTGCACTGGCTGTGTGCAATTATTTTAAAAGAGGAAGGGATACAAACACCTAAAGACTTAAAAAATTGTCAGTCAACCTCTGTGTGGAATGTGAAGTTAAATTCAATCACTACATAGCATCTATGTGCTGTTGTATTTCACATTTGTATGTGAACTTAATGAATGTGATACATATATACATAAGACAAAGTTAAATGCATTAGATTATGAGTAAGAATGTAGTCATTTCAAATAAAATAAAAGTTTTATTTTCCATATTCAGATCTTAAGGAATTCTTGTTTATTGATTTCTCATCTCATGTTTCAAAGGTTCAGAGATGAATTATTTATTGTTATGGTTGAAATCCTTATACAACAATTCACACCTATCATTTTTCAGAGTTCTTGTCTTAGAATAGGTGTATAATACCTTTTCATTCTCCTGCTTATCATTCTCTATCCCCTTCTCTGCCTTTTGGCTCCAACTGCTAATCCATTTATAAGTTTCTAGTTTTAAAAATCGAATTCTACTTGTCTTTCTGCTTATATTAAAAAAAAATAAAATGTTTTCTCAAAAAATTTTCCACTATTTGTGTCAAGGTGTACCAAATTGTTTTTCTTCTTTAATACACTGGTGGGTTTTTTTTTTTTTTAATAGTCTACACAGGAGGATTGGTTCCATTGTATACAGCTCACTTACCTTAATGGCTTAATTCTACTTCATTTGTAAATTATTTTTATTTTTGTTATAAAAATAATTCATAGTATAAATAGAAAGGCCCATTTTCTTTGAAAAAGAAGTCTTTATGGGATGCCTGGGTGGCTCAGTGGTTGAGCATCTGTCTTCAACTCAGGACGTGATCCCAGGATCCAGGATCGAGTCTCACATCGGGCTCCCTGCAAGGAGCCTGCTTCTCCCTCTGAGTATATCTCTGCCTCTCTCTTTCTCTGTGTCTCTCATGAATAAATAAATACATCTTTAAAAGAAAGTCTTTATAAGTAAATGAAAAGATGCATAATCCTTCTGGTAGTCTTTTTTTTATTTTTTTATATTTTATTTATTTATTCATGAGAGACACAGAGAGAGAGAGAGAGAGAGAGAGAGGCAGAGACATAGGCAGAGGGAGAAGCAACCTCCATGCAGGAGCCTGATGTGGGACTAGATCCCAGGTCTCCAGGATCAGGCCCTGGGCTGAAGGCGGTGCTAAACCTCTGAGCCACCCAGGATGCCCACATTGTAACCTCTTAATCTTTCTGGTAATCTTAATATATTTCTAAAATGCACCCTATATGCATATAACATTTTATCAAGATGCAAAGCTCTGATATTAAATCTCTTCTACTATATATCTCATTGTTTCTTGATGTCCTGATTTTACAAAATACATTTAGAGCATGCATTTACATAATAGTCTGATGTAGGTACAATAGGCCTCCAAAAGTCTTTTTCTCAAGGGAATTTTAACTTTCTTTTGAAATTGTGTATTTAAATAGGATTCTTCCTTCTTTTTTTGAATTCTTCCTTCTTTATATTAAATAATATATATACTTTGATTTGAATGGATGACGTTATCAGTATATTTGCTCATTATAGAAAAGGTTCCAGTTGAACCTGAGATATATGATGTCAGCTATAATAAAATAACTATAATAATATTTTTTTCTTTTGCTCATTTTCATTTCTGTGTTGTGTTTGTTTTGACTGTAACAAGGAACATGTATCTATGTGGGTTAGCAAAATATTAAATATATGAAAAGTAGACTGAAGTGATTCTAGGAAGGTCCAATGAACATTATGTACTTTTTAAAAAATGAACTTGATTTTTAATTTGCATTTAACAGTGTGAGCCTTCCTTATTTTTGAAACACTCTCTTCAATTATTTGAACTTTTTTGGATTAAAGATGGTTGCAAATTCTTTGTAACTATCCTACCAAGAAGTGGAGTTTACTTTTCTACCCTCTTGAATCTGGACTGGCTTATATCTACTTTGACAGATGAATATGCTATAATTAATGCTGTGCCACTTTCAGGCCCAGGCTTTAGTAGAGGGTTTCTGCACACTTTTATAGAATGCTCACTCTTGGGAAATTCCTTTCACAGGCATAATAGGTACTGTGGTCAACATCTCTAACTGAACTTCAGGCCAACTTCATACTGGAGCCAAGTGATTTCAGATGGAGGCCAAGTGAGTGAGCCATCTTGGGTAATCTTGTATGTCTTCAACTCCAGTTGCCATCTGATTCAGACCACAAAAGATGTTGAGAAAGAACCTCCTAGCTAATCTCAATCAATGCATAGAACCATGAGAAACAAAATAAATGTGGTTTTGGGCCACTAAATTCTGGGGGTAGGGGAAGTGGTTCTTTACACAGCACGAAAATTTGTACAATAATTTAACAGTAGAGTTAAAAGCAGAGCACTACTATATAGTTTTTCTCCCATATCTCTGGCTATCGTTCACTAATATCTTTTATAGGTTCATCCACCTAGTTCAGCTTAAAAAAATACTGGAGGTCTCCAATAATCAGCTACTGTAGCTTGCTTCTTTTTTCAATTCATGTTCTATTCTTTAGCACTTTCACCCTTATTTGTGTTTTAATGATTATTTATCTGGTGATAACAGACCTAACTTCCTCTGAAAACTCTGGATTCAAATATTTAATTGCTTTCTTGACATTCTAGTTATAATTTATCAAACACTTGCTTAATCACTAATGCTCTCCGAAACTTTTTTTGTTTGTTTCTTTTCGTTCTTCAAAAGGGGTTTTCTGCTACCGCTCATAATCAGTGAGTAGTTTATCCACTATTGGTCCACTGGGGAAAGTCAGAAAACTAGAGGGCATACTAGAGTGCTTCTATTTCATTACATCCTGCTAGCAATGCAACACTCATTTTATTGATGCTACCTGGTTTCCTGAATGTTTCATGATGCTACTATCACTGAGTACAAGTCACTGTTATCCTTACAGGAATCATTGTGTGGTCTCTCAAGTGATCTTTCTAAATCAACTCTTACATCACTCAAAACTATTCTTTCTGCTGCACTCAGGATGGATCTTTCCAAAGCACATATCATTTTAAGACCTATATATATATCAGTGGGTAGGGTAATGTCTATTTCTTTTTTTTTTAATAATAAATTTATTTTTTATTGGTGTTCAATTTGCCAACATACAGAATAACACCCAGTGCTCATCCCATCAAGTGCCCCCCTCAGTGCCCATCACCCATTCATCCCCACTCCCCACCCTCCACCCTCCTCCCCTTCCACCACCCCTAGTTCGTTTCCCAGAGTTAGGAGTCTTTATGTTCTGTCTCCCTTTCTGATATTTCCTACCCATTTCTTCACCCTTCCCTTCTATTCCATTTCACTATTATTTATATTCCCCAAATGAATGAGAACATATAATGTTTGTCCTTCTCCGATTGACTTACTTCACTCAGCATAATACCCTCCATTTCCATCCATGTTGAAGCAAATGGTGGGTATTTGTCATTTCTAATGGCTGAGGAATATTCCATTGTATACATAAACCACGTCTTCTTTATCCATTCATCTTTCGATGGACACCGAGGCTCCTTCCACAGTTTGGCTATTGTGGACATTGCTGCTATAAACATCGGGTGCAGGTGTCCTGGCATTTCATTGCATCTGTATCTTTGGGGTAAATCCCCAACAGTGCAATTGCTGGGTCGTAGGGCAGGTCTATTTTTAACTCTTTGAGGAACCCCCACACAGTTTTCCAGAGTGGCTTCCACCATTTCACATTTTCACCAGCAGTGTAAGAGGGTTCCCTTTTCTCTGCATCCTCTCCAACATTTTTGGTTTCATGCCTTGTTAATTTTCCCCATTCTCACTGGGGTGAGGTGGTATCTCATTGTGGTTTTGATTTGTATTTCCCTGATGGCAAGTGATGCAGAGCATTTTCTCATGTGCGTGTTGGCCATGTTTATGTCTTCCTCTGTGAGATTTCTGTTCGTGTCTTTTGCCCATTTCCTTATTGGATTGTTTGTTTCTCTGGTGTTGAGTTTAGTAAGTTCTTTATGGATCTTGGAAACTAGCCCTTTATCTGATACATCATTTGCAAATATCTTCTCCCATTCTGTAGGTTGTCTTTTAGTTTTGTTGACTGTATCCTTTGCTGTGCAAAAGCTTCGTATCTTGATGAAGTCCCAATAGTTCATTTTTGCTTTTGTTTCTTTTGCCTTCGTGGATGTATCTTGCAAGAAGTTACTGTGGCTGAGTTCAAAAAGGATGTTGCCTGTGTTCTCCTCCAGGATTTTGATGGAATCTTGTACATTTAGATCTTTCATCCATTTTGAGTGTATCTTTGTGTATGGTGCAAAAGAGTGGTCTAGTTTCATTCTTCTGCATGGTAATGTCTATTTCTGTGTTCTATCACATTCTTATCCAGGGCTTTCTTTGCAGTATGTAAATGCTGAACAAATCAGTCTAGTTTAGTGCTACAATTATGGACAAAGATAATTTTTAAGAAATGAATACAAAAAGGTTTCTTTACCTTTTAAAGTCTTTTTTCAGCTTTTACTTTTTTATAATATAAGTAATTTAAGTTATGAAATTATGCACACATGAATATGTGTGCATGTAAAGCCAAAAAAGGTCAACATATTACATTTTGATTTACAGTTTACTCTTACAGTGAATAGTGTATCTTGAGTCTCTGTATGCTTCATTACTTATATATTTACCAGGCCTTTAGTAGCTCTATAATATTTTGTATTGATAAATCATCATTACTTAATTGGTCTCAGACTGATGGACACTTCTGGTTTTTCTGATTTTCTTCTTAAATTTCTTCATCTTATGTTGTATCTGTCCTCCTACATTCTAAGTCTATTTCTCTAAGTTTTGTTCTAGTAAAATTAGCCAGCTTCCATATCTGTTCTTTCAAAACTCATTTCCTTTTATCCTATATCTTTTAGATTCTAAAACCAAAATTATTTCCATTGATTTTATAAAAGATTGAACGTGAAGGCTCCAAAGACCACGGACTTTCTGAGTGTAGTTGATTTGAGTTTTAGGAGGCTTCACCATATAGAATTATGTAAAGGATTAAAAGGTGCAGAACTTTATAGAGTGTGAAAAGACAAGGAAAATTTTGTTTATAAAGTATAGAACAGTTTTTCATGCTTGGTGTCATTATAAGCAAAACATAGAATGATACATAGAATAGAATAAGAATAGACTAAGAACAAGAATAAAATAGAATAAAGTAAGAAAAATAGAATGCTCTTTTTCTTATAATAAGTATAGCAGTCATGTTAGTTTTAACTAACTCACTTTATGTAATAATATATTTGTGGAAACAAAATTAAAATATGACAATTCCTTAGTTGTCAGTGAGTCATAATTATCATTATCAGGTAGATAATTATGTCTAAAACTCTGATTATTATTTTCCATACTAGAATGGCCAAAATAATGACAGTATTTTGAATCATTATCCAAACCCATCGCTGCCCTGGACATGCTTGGAAAGAATCACTGCTACAACATAACCATATTATTTGTTAAGTGGTTATATATTAGACCAAAACTTTACTGAATGAAGAGCCATTTACCTCCACAAAGATCTACTCCTCAAATTGGAGTAAAGAAACCTTATCATAAGCTACCCAAGGCTCTGAGTCAAAAATTCACTTCAAAAATGAAGCAGCAGGACATGTAATTTTGCTCTGTTTACATGGAAATATCATAGGGTAAAATATGGATTTCAAACACACTTCTAAAAACTGAGACTCTAAAACTATGCCCCATGCATCAGGATCACACCTTTTTGCCCAAATCTGCTGAGGACTGTTTTGCTACTTGAACTCAGGTTACTTTGATGAAACCGTTTTAAAAGTATTACATTGTTTAATATTTTTTCCACATCTTTATTAAGTGACTATAATTTGCCTCTAATAAGATAAATCCTACTTAACTCATTTCCAAATCTTTGATAAGTATTTCCAAATTCCTCTCATATGATATTTACAGGCTTTTGACCTCATATTATGATGATTAGTTGATTTTCATACTGCATAATTTCTAAAGCACTGCAAAATTATTCAATTAATTCCTGCTATTTTTATCATTTATTTCCTTTGATATGGAAAATATACATATGTACTTGCAAAAAATAATAAAGTCTATTTAAGAAACTATCCACAGTAATGTAAAAAAAATATGGTATTCTTTATGTGTGGAATCTATATATAGTTTGGTTTCTCTTGGTTTAATTTTCTGTGGTTGTGTCTTGTCATGTTTGATTCTAATCTCAATTTCATCCATTTCTTCTTGGCACGTTTTTCTTCTGAATTTGAGGTTTTAATTAAGCTATTGCTTTCATATCTGCTATTTTTAAAGAAATCTGATGCCGATGTGGTGACATCTTTAAGTACAGTTGAACAGATAAAAGGTGAACAGTGAAAAAAAAAAAGCCAGGGCTAATATAATGAAAAATCAATAAACTTCCTTCTGTTTTTTATTGAAGTATATTTGATACACAATGTCATATTAGTGTCCTATGTACAATTTAATGACTCAAGAATTCTGTACATTATGCTATGCCCACCATGATAAGTGTAGTTACCAACTGTCACCATACAATGTTACTATTTTTTATATTGGCAGTACCATTTTACATTCTTGTTAGAAACTTGTGAGTGATCCAGTTTCTCTACATTTTGGCAGTGTTTGGTATTGCCACAATTATTTATTTTATTCAATCTGATAGATGTGTAGTGATACATTGTTACGGTCTCGAATTGTATTTTCCTTACAGTTAATGATGTTGAACATCTTTAACATCCTTACTTGTTATCAGTGATTCTCTTCAGTAAAAGAAGACATATTTGTGTCTTTTGTCAACTTTTAATTGATTGTTTGTTAACACTCAGGT
This sequence comes from Canis lupus baileyi, assembly GCF_048164855.1. Classification (NCBI taxonomy): domain Eukaryota; kingdom Metazoa; phylum Chordata; class Mammalia; order Carnivora; family Canidae; genus Canis; species Canis lupus. Next base: position 23,403,306 of record NC_132861.1, on the reverse strand, counting down.
TTGAGAATTCTCTATATATTCTAGATTCTAGTTCTGTACCAGATGCATAATTTTTAAATGTTTTTTCCTAATGTGTAATTTGTCATTGCATCTCCTTAACAATCTCTTGTATGGAAAAAATCCTTTAGTTTTGATGTTGTTCAATATGTCTATTTTTTTCAACAACATGGTTGACCATTTCATTGTCAACTGTTAGAGCTCTTTAAGGATAAATCTTTTTTTTTTAATTTTTATTTATTTATTATAGTCACACAGAGAAAGAGAGAGAGAGAGGCAGAGACACAGGCAGAGGTAGAAGCAGGCTCCATGCACAGGGAGCCCAACGTGGGACTTGATCCCGGGTCTCCAGGATCGCCCTGGGCCAAAGGCAGGTGCCAAACTGCTGCGCCATCCAGGGATCCCTAAGGATAAATCTGAAATATTTTTCTCTTGAAATTTTTCCTATAAGTTTTAGTTTTACATTTAAGTCCATGATCCATTTTGAATTAATGTTTACATAATATGAGGTTTAGGTTGATATTTTTTCATTGATTATCTTTTTTTTGTCAATGGATGTTCAATTGTGTCAGCATCATTTATTTAAAAGACTATGCTTCCTTCATTGAATTGCACTTACTCTTTTGCCAAAAATAATTTGGATATAATGTGTGAGTTTATTTCTGGATTCTCTATCCTATCCCATTGTTTTATATCCCTCTGCCAATACCATACTACCATGATTACTATAGCTCTATTATAAGCCTTAAGTTTGGATAAAGTGACACTCTCAACTTTTTCTTTCTAATATTGTTTTAGCTTTAGGGCTTGTGTTTTTCCATATACATTTTAGAATATGCTTGTATGTCAGCAAAATAATATGTGATAGTTATTACCTTATACTTATAGATTCATTTGCAGAAAATTGTTATTTATACTATGTTGAGACTTCAATCCATAAACACATTATTTCTCTTCATTTACTTAAATCTTCTTCCATTTCTTTTATCAGTACTTTGTAAATTTCAGGATACAAATTCTATGTATGTCCTATCAGGTATACATTTAAGTATTTCATTTGCATAAGAACACCTGTACCTGGTATTGGATTTTTAATGCAGTTTCCTTGTGTGCATTTTTGGTATATATAAAATAAAATTGATTTAATTGTGATGATCTTTTATCCTGCAACCTTGCTGATCTTTTTCTTTAGTTCTGGACTTGTTATTGTTATTGGTTCCTTAGGCTATTCTGTTCCTTAGCATATTCCATACTTGATAATTAAGACATCAGCAAATAAGGACAGTTTTATTTCTGTCTTTCAAAACTACATGATTTTATTTCTTCTTATATTCTTCTTTCTTCTTTTATTTATTATAATAAATAAAACTTCTAGTGCTATTCAACATATTCACATAAATATGTGAGAGTAGATGTACTTGCTAAGTACAAATCTTACGTTCTGCAGTTTTCTAACAGTAAGATGTTGTTAGTTGTAGAATTTTTGTGAGTACTCTTTATCTAGTTGAGGTAATTCTCTTATTTCTAACTTACTGAGATTTATTATTTTTCTTATCATGATGGGTTTTACATTGTGTAAAAGTTTCTTACGTGTTAACTGATATGATCAAGAGTTTTTCTTCTTTAGCTTGATGTGGTAGATTGCAGTGATTGATTTAAAATACTGAACTAGACTTGAATACCAGGAATAATTGAACTTGATCATAATATATAATTCTTTTTATATGTTTCAAATTTAATCTGAATATTTTGTTGCATATGTTTGTGTCTAAGCCCATGAAAGATATTATCCTATAGTATTCTTTATTTATTTATTTTTTTTTAACATTCATTGTCTGGATTTAGTATCAGATTAAAACTAACCTCATAAATTGTGAAGTTTCTCTGATCTTCTTGAAGAGATTGTTCAAAATTAGTGTTAATTTTTCTTCAAAAATTTTGTAGAAATCTCCAAGGAAATTATCTGGGCCCAAAACTTTTAAATAGTATTTAATTTAATTAGTGGATGTTGGGACTATTCTCTTAGGTTGTCTCTTCCATATTGGCTGAGTTTGGGTAGTGTGTGGTTTTCAAAGATTTATGAATTTGTGACTATAAAGATGTTTGTTGAATTTCCTTTTTATTCCTTTAACAGCTGTGGGGTTTGTAAGGATATCCATTCTTTCATTCTTAATATTGATGATTTGTGTTTTCTCTTTTATAGTTTTTGTCATACTTGCTAGAGATTCGTCAATTTTATTGATGTTTTTCAAGACCAAACTTTTATTTCACTGATTTTCCTTTATTTTTTTTCTATTTTTAATTTTATTTCTCTGCCCTAATTTCCATTGTTTCTTTCCTTTGGATTCCTTTGAGTTCATTTTATTCTTCTTTTCCTAGGTTCTTGGGATAGGAACTTAAGTTTAAAATCTGTTGTTATATTTAGCTACCCTATATGGTTTGATATGATGTATTTTTCTTTTCATTTAGTTCTATACTTTTTTTTTGAGACTTTCTCTTAGATTGTCTTCCTCTTATTGGTTTCTTATTTGATTCCACTAGGCTTAGAGAACACACTTTGTATGATTCTGACTTTTATAAACTTGTTATTTGTATTATGACCCAAAGTATAATTTCCTTGGTGAATATTACATAGGAAATTTTAAAAAATATATTTTCTTCTGCCTTTGTTGGATTAAGTGCTCTATATGTATCAGTTAGATCTTTTTGGTTGGTTGTGTTATTCAGATCCTTCGTATCTTTGCTTTTTGGTGTGTAGTAGTATTAACCTCTTCAATCATAATTGTAGATTTGTATATTTCTCCTTTCAGCTCCACAGTATTTTGAATTTTGTTTGATGCATTCACACTTAGGATTGCATAACTTTCCAGTGAATTAATCCTTTTTTTAAAGATTTTATTTATTTGAAAGAGAGAGAGACTGAGTGAGAGAGAGCATGAGCAAGGGGACAAGTAGAGGCAGAGGGAGAAGCAGACCTCCACTGAGCAGGGAGCTCAACCTGGGGCTAGATCCTGGGGCTCCAGAATCATGACCTGAGCCAAAGGTAGACACTTAAGTAACTGAGCCACATAGGAGCCCCTGAATTTATCCTTTTATCATTATTTAATTTCCAACTTTGTCAATAGAAATGTTCTTTGCTCTAAAGTCTATTTCATCAGTTAGTAATAAAACTGCTTCTTTTATTTTTTATTAATATTTTCATGATATCTTTTTCTAGATTTTCACTTCAACATACCTATGCTATTGAGTATGAAATGAATTTTTGCAAACATATAGCTGGATCATAGTTTTGTACCTGTTCTGCCAATCTCTGTCTTTTACATTTCAGGTAATTATTGATATTATAGTATTAAATCTGCCATTTAGTATTTTTTTCTATTTGTTTCTTTTGTGTTTTTGTTCCTCTGTTAGTGGGACTCTCTATCTATTGCCCTTGACAGTGATGCCAAACTAATCTTATGTTGTTCAGAGGACTCCCACTTAGTCTGGAGGAGGAATGAGCCTATCTGGGCTGCATTCTATTCCTAGTTTGAGAAATGCCAGACTTGGATCATGTTCTTCTGTTCAATGGGGAAATATAAGACACCTGGCTGCTATGATGTTCCTCTCTTCTTGGCTTCTCAAGTCAGTTTACTTCCCTCTTCCTACCTCTATGAGCTTTCCTTTTGCTGTTTCCTTCATAATTTCCAGGGGTTTCAGTTCACTTAATAAGGAGGAGCAGCAAGAAAAGAAGAGAAACAAAGAATATCTTGTCTGGATTAGAAATTTCCTTTGCTCTTTTTTGATTTACTTTTTGCACAAATATTTCTTGAAAAACTACTATATACTTTGTTGGACATTGAAAATACATAAATTAACCAGCTCTCTTCCTTTAAAGAATTTATAAGTTCTTTAAAGAAAGATTTTCTAATAAAAACCAATCATTACAATCAATGTAAAGAGACCCAGGGATAATATATTCAATTTTCCCATTCATATGAAGAAATATTAAAGTCATCTTTCTTGGGTCAAAAAGTTTTTATAGATGAATTTGAAACTAGACCTATGTAAGCCTTTATAAGTTTAAGATGATATTAAAGTGAATGAATAGCTGAAGCTGAGAAAAACATTAGTGTCAAAATAAGTCAGTTCTTGGGAGAGCTTGACATATTTGAGGTATTAAAATGAGTTTGGTATGGCCAAATATAAAGAACAAGTGGGACATTCTGCTAATTGAGAGTGAGCAGATACTAGAACCAGGTTATGAATAGCCAGAGGGATATTTTAAACAGGGAAGTAGCATTAATTCATTGGTAGGGTAGGGTAATATTGAGCTTTATGATATATGAATATCATATATGTATATAATGTATATAATATACTTTATAATATATGAATATACATTCCATTTCTATTTATTTATAAATATATGTATAAATTTATTAAAATATATTTATTAAATTTATTAAATTATGTATTAATTTATTAAAGATTTATTTATTTATTTATTCATGAGAGATAGAAAAGCAGAGACATAGTCAGAGAGATAAGCAGGCTCCACTTAGGGAGCCTGATGTGGGACTCATCCCCAGACCCGGGATTATGCCCTGAGCCAAAGGCTCAACCGCTGAGCCACCCAGGCATCCCAGTAATTTTATATATTTATTGGAAAAGTCAACCCTTATATGTAAGTTCACTCAAAGAAGACAGAAAAGTTTATAAGTGTCTCTGATTTGCATAAAGCTATGAAATAAAGTAAGTGAGATTGCTATTAAATTTAACTCATGAACTTAATCAATGTCGGCTCTTAAGAAATTCATGGACTGTAGATCTTTAATATAAGAAATGCTTTTTTAGTGCACATGTAGAATCTTAGAAACAAATCAATTTGTTGACTATTACACACGATGTGAACTTTGTAGCCTAATCATCTTTAAATACTGAAAGGAAAAAAATTTTTCTATCAGAAAGTTCTTGTGTTTCTATGGGCAGCCCGGGTGGCTCAGTGGTTTAGCGTGGCCTTCGGCCCAGGGCGTGATCCTGGAGACCTGGGATAGAGTCCCACGTCGGACTCCCTGCATGGAGCCTGCTTCTCCCTCTGCCTGTATCTCTGCCTCTCTCTTTTTGTGTCTCTCATGAATAAATAAATAAAATCTAAAAAAAAAAAAAAAAAAGTTCTTGTGTCTCTAAAGATAATAATGCTCAAGAAACAGTTTCTAAGACAAATTATAAATTATTACATCATTAAAGAATTAATATTCTTGGCTAGATGTTAGAGCTTAGGAAACTGTCAGATCCACTTATTATCATTCCATATAGATAAACCAAAAATTTTAAGTAAAATATAAAGATATTGATAATGTGAAAATGCTATTGATAATAGTAGAGAATATTTTATAGCAATTTTAGTACCCTTAGATAATTATTTGATGATAAATTCCAAAAATATTCCTTCTGGAAATCTGAGATCCTGGAAACAATCAACTGAGAAACAGCATTTTGGTGAGATTATAGCTTTCGAGTCAAATATACATTACATACAATGGGGATATTATGTCAGTTAATATAACACACAAATTGGTCACTCAGAACATAAATGGGATTAACTGCCCAATAAAGAAGTTTCTCAACCATTTAAGAGACCAAAATCACCTAGATGCAGATAGATTATAGCTACAAAGAGTGCATCTAGTAAAGATGAACATTTTGAATGACTATATAATTTAACAAGAAAAAGCTTTAAAATGATGCATGAAAAATAATAAAGAGCTCTTATGCCCAAAACACTTCTTAATTTGTTAATGAGTAGTATCTGGTGGGGAAATATTTGGACTATTGAATATTTGGTGGTGCAACACAGACTTTAGTAGAAGCAATACATTTCCTTTTAATCATCTGTACATAAAAAAACTAAAAGGAAGGACTTAGTCTGGGGAAAGTGCTATAGTCATGCTGTTATTAATGTGCAGGGAAACACACTATCCTTCCTCTCCTCACTGTAAATATTCACTCTGCTGAAGGGAAGAGTACATGTATTATATAGATAGATTGAAGTTTGAACCTTAGCCATGGATCAGCTTTATGGAAACTGATAAATATATTTATTATTTAGAGTTCAATCAAAAAGTAAAACTACTGTGAGTGATGGTGAGTACAAAATTTAATAGTGAGATTAGACCTTACACAATTGTGGGAGCTGATAAGAACTTGGCAAAGCTGAAGCAAGACATCCTGCTCTAGGAACTAGAGCTGCTATGGATCTGGTCCCGTGTCTACAAAATGAGCCTGCAGAGCAGCAGGAACATGTGTGAGCTGCAGCAGCATTGACATTCTACCCTGGATTCCACCGGGAGGTGGCTGTTGCTCAATTTTCATCTTCCAAATCTCACACTTATTTCTTCGGTGGCCAAGCCTAAGAATCACATAGGAAAGGAAAAACTGGAAGTCTCAGCTTAGCCAAGTTCAAACAATATATAACTGCTACATCAAGGATTGCTGGTAGCTCAGCGGTTTAGCACCTGCTTTTGGCCCAGGGTATGATCCTGGAGTCCTGGGATCAAGTGCCACACTGGGCTCCCTGTGTGGAGCCTGCTTCTTCCTTTGCACCTCTCTCTCTCTCTCTCTCTCTCTCTCAAGAATAAATAAATAAAATCTTTAAAAAAATCATGTATTTTCTGAGCCTCCATTTTGTATTGCCTGAAAGAGAGGGAAAAACATTTCCCTGAGTTAATGTGAGTTTGAAAATACATATGCTGAAAAATGTGCTAGCTCTACTTGCTACCAGATGGTTATGTGTCTTTCTTCCTCTGCCATAACTACCACACCTGCGAAAAGCACTTTGTCATAGAAGGTGTAGTTACAAAGACCATAAGAAGTTCTCCTCGGCCTACTCTCAGAGGTATATCAATTTGCTACTTGGTCTTGGAGAAACAGCCACGTGGAGACATATCAAAGTGGGTATTCAATCTTCCAGGCTGTGCATTCAAAGCAGATTCCCAGGAAAATAACACTATAAAAGATGGGGTAAGACAAAAATCACAGATTTTTGATTCAGAAAGATTTGCAAAGAAACTCTACTTCCCATTTAAAGATCAACATCTTCATTATCAGTTAAATAAATACAATATTAACAGATAATGATTATTGCCACCTACAAGTCTCTTCTGAGGACTAATGAAATTCTTTGAGCACCTAACACAATGCCATGCACATAATGTGCTTTTAACAACCAATATCTCTGTGTTGTCTCCATTCTCATGGACCAAATCTATGTTGGTAGACCTGCATGGAATCTACTCCCATTTATTTCATTGCTCTTGTAGAATACTTGCCCATTGAGTTCAGTTCAAAATAACCTACTCTCAGGTGAACTTTCAAAGGTAAAAGTAAAATAAATGTCTGCTTATATTTAAAGGTTACAAAAAGCATTAAAGGAAATAGAACAGCCTCTTCCAAAAGATGCAAATGAGCTAGTTAAAAAATCAGAGAAGGAAAAAAAGACTTTTGTAGGTCAAATAATTCACTTTTCTGATTGTCAAGAAATAGTATCAGACTTTGAGATAATTCATTTATCTCCATATCAAGCTTTTATTTGTAATGTTGTAATTAGAATTTGAATCTTTCATTCTTCTTTCAAAATGGGGAGCAAGTAAATGATTTTACAACAAGCTATCAGGTATTAGAGGTAAGCACTAAAAGCAATATAACAGATAACACCACATGGAATATTACAAAATCATTTTTGAACAGAAAACTAATTATTTTAGCTAGTACTCATAAAGATTTAGACAAGAATAGATAGTATATCTTTTAAATTAAGTACAAGAAGTGAAATTTTATGCTAATAGGCCATTAACTGGAGCTAGCCTGAAATACTTGCATGTAAAGAAATGAATTTAGGAGCAGATAAATGTTGTAAAAATTTTCTTCTAAAAACAAATTTTATATCCTATGAAAGATAAATGAAACTTATAGAGTAGGTTTAATATAATCAAATAATTAATAATTTCTTTTGGCTTAAGAGGATTGAAAATCATTATTAAAAATCATTTCTATAGTCAGAGCTGGTAAAGCTGGGTCAAAGGGAAATTAATTTTATGCTATCTTTTTCTTAAATCACCTATTTCAATGTCTCCTCTAAGAGCATTGGCATGCCTATTTATATCAGGGCCTAGTTTCTCTCTTGGATCATAACTTGGTATTAAGCTACCATCTAGGATCAGTTATTTATACCACAGTATGTTTTTAATTTAAAGTTTTAAATCTTTGCTCACTGTTATTTATACTTCTTTGTTGAATAGTTTTGACCTCTGCTGTGCCTAAGAGTTTTTTGGGCACATCGTTTTTCTACGATTAAGCACACAGTGTAACATAGTTAAAAGATTGGTGTTTGGAAAGTTCTCTGTCACATTCTGAGAATCCCCAGCTTGCCAAAATTACTAATAAGAAAGGACATTAGTGCAGTCTGAGCACAGCAGCTGTAAAATTAGGAGGAATTAATTTTTCAAGCATTCATTTATAAATGAATGCGATTGTATTCTTATGTTTGATTTTGCTGAAGCAGGCTGTAGCCCCCAGGAATTCTTGAAATTAACCAAAACTGAAACCCTGCTTAGAACTGGGTGCTGGGTGATGCAGTCAGCTAAGCATCCAACTTTTGGTTTTGGCTCAGGTCTTGATCTCAGGGACATGGGATGGAGCCCCCCATCCATCTCTGCACTCGAGGCAGAGTCTTCTTGAGATTTTCCCTCATTCTTGCTCTGCCCCTCCCACTCATGCTAGCACTCTCTTTCTGAAAGAAACAAATAAATCTTTAAAAAAAAAAAAAAAAAAGAAGAAGAGCTAGGACAGCCTGGGTGGCTCAGCAGTTTAGCGCCACTTTCAGCCAAGGGTGTGATCCTGGAGACCCAGGATCAAGTCCCACGACGAGCTCCCTGCATGGAGCCTGCTTCTCCCTCTGCCTGTGTCTCTGTCTCTGTCTCTGTCTCTCATGAATAAATAAATAAAATCTTAAAAAAAAAAAGTACTAAAGCGGAGTTTATAAACCACCATAACCTGAAGCCATCATAGAGTAACCAAATCTACATGGAAGACACAAATGATTCCAGTTCTACAGTGGAAATGCAAAAGGTGAATGGGAAACACTTTATTATACCACAAAGCTAGGAAATTATATGACTATTGGGGTCACGGCAAAAGTAACCTAATGCTAATTTGAAGAATCACTCATTGGCTAAACATAAAATAATTTGAGCAACAAAAATAATTTTGGTGGGTTGCAGCACAACAAATTCATGAAAATCCATGAATTCAAAAGTAGTGCAATGTTACGTAACTAGTAGAGATGACTGGTGCACAGGAAGCCCTACTTTAGATAACTAGTAAAGAGCCTCTGGCACACAGGTGGCACCACTTTAGATACCTACCCTATGACCTCACCACCATGCCTTCAGAAAAGCTGGGGATTAAGGTCCTGACTAGGCCAGAAGGAGGGTGGAGAATAGCTGCAGACTGGCTGGATCATCTGTCTTCCTTCATCCCTCCATCAGTAAATTACCTGAATAAGATTCTGTAAAAGGTATGGAGTTGTTGCTCTGTTTTTTGGTCTTAAAGTGCCTTCTCAGTCTGGAAGATACTTTACTGACCCTCTTCCACCTTCTAACAGGTATATTGTTTTGATATATGGAATTTGCTTCAAAATAAACCATTGCTGATAGAGGGAGTGGATAGGATATGGATGAAACAGAATTACCATGAATTAGTCATTGCTGATACTATGTGATAAGTATATGGTAGGTCATTTTACTATTATCTCTACATATTTTTCCATAATGTAAGGTAAGAATGTATAAGTAGTTATCTATCCCGCATATGTTCCTTCACTATCTGCTCTAATATTTTGGGGTATCGCTGTGGTTGACAGAAAACCATATTTCAGATCTTTCCATATTCCTTTTCAGAACACTAAGGAAATACTGTAAGTGCTTATTTTTAGAAAAATAGAATAAAAGTAGAGAAATGATAATTACCTTTAGAATCTGCATCTCTCTCAGTAATACATAGTTATAAATATCTCTCTCTCTCTCATTGTAACTTTATTTATTCTTCACCACTATCCATGTATAAGAAACAGTGCTTCTACACGCTAGAAATAAGATTTAAATTGAATGGTGAACAATTTACCTTGCAACTATTCCTAGATTTCTACTTGAAATACTTTATTTTAACATTTCTTACAGTATAAGAATTTAGATATAAATGTTTAAAGTATTCTATGCTAATAATTGCATCTTAATACAGGCAGAGAAATGCATTGTATTTCAAATTTCAGTTAGATGAGAGTAAATACAGGCTATTTAAATAGGTGCACCTTAAATTTCTTCCTGAAAATTATGTTTATTATGTCTGATAAAAAAATTGTACTTTAAATTACTAAAAGGCAAGGTATTTTCATAGTAACCCATAATTTCTTCTAGATTTTCTTAGTTTTTGATCTTTGTTGTTATAGTTTTCATATTAAACTTTTATTATATTCAAAACAGTGGGATGCAAATATTTAGATATTAAATATTAAATACTTACAATTAAATCTATACTGATTTTTATAAACAAGTTTCATTGCCTTTCCTTATTCTATAGGTGAAATGATTTCTGGTGATGGAATTTATACATGAGAATTTACACATGAGATTTTTTTTTTTTTCTACATGCCTTCTTCCTTTCTTCAGACTGATACTCTGCTGACTCATTCCTGATTTTTTTATCCTGGAAATAGTAGAAGTCCCATATCTTTATTTCAAGCCAAACCAATAATATTTCATCTTTCAATTGGAAGAGTCAAAGAGAGACCATTTAGTTCATATTTGGTAACATTATATTATTGCAGGAAATATTTAAGGTGATAGTCTCAAATATCATTTTTCTGGATCTATTTATCAAAGCTAGAGTTCACAGCTCTACTTAATAGCCATGTCATATTTTCTGTTAAGAATGAGAAGATTTAAATAAGATTATCAGGTAACAATATAGTTTAGAACATATTAGAGTTTACTAATTATCAGTGCTCTCTTTAATTTCTTTGGGCTTTTTATATTTGATTATTGAATGAAGTCATGTTTTAAAATGTTATATGGTTATAACATAGAAAATATTATAAGACAATAAGACAATTCAAAACATTGTCCCTCTTTTTATACCATGTATCATCTTTTGTACATATTGCTGAATTCAGCATGGTATTTTTGTATCTATGATCCTCAGCAGAGTTTTGGTGTCAGGGTTGTACTGGGATAAGTATAAATGAGTTGGGACCAATTACTTTTTAATTCTTATTCTTTAGAAGACTTTATATATTACTGGAATAATATGTCTTTTGGAAGTTTGGTAGAGTTCACCTATCATATCCCTAGGGTTTATTTATTTGTTTTATAAAAATCAGTTAAGTTTATTATTTGATTTATAATAACTAGATGTGTTTAGTAATTATAAGTTCATTTAAAATTTCAAATTTTTCTCATGTCACTTTTGTCAATTAAGATTTGTTTTAAGGAATCTGTCCTTTTTATCTAACTTCTTTATTTATTTACATATAGTTCCTCACAGATATTCATCAAATTTGTAATTACCACCCTACAGTTATGCCCCCTTTTAGATTCTTTTTAATATATATTTTTAAAGGTTTCATTTATTTATTCATTACAGACACAGAGAGAGAGGCAGAGACATAGGCAGAGAGAAAAGCCAGCTCCCTACAGGGAGCCCAATGAGGGACTTGATCCTAGGGCCCTGGGATCACGACCTGAGCCGAGGCAGATGCTCAACCACTGAGCCACCCAGGTGCCCCTAAATTATTTATAATATTATAATTACTTATAATATTAACCTTTACTATTCAGTCTGAGCAGAATTTTTTAAAATTTAATAAGCTCAGTTTGGTTTGTTGATCTATTTATATTGTTTCCTACTTCATGAAATCTTCTCTGATCTTTATTATTACCTTAATTCTGCTTTGGATTTATTCTGTTCTTTTTCTAATTTGAAACAGACACATATATCATTAACTATCAGCATTTACTTCCTTACAAAAGTTTATAGCCACACATTTTCTTAAAAATATGGTTTTGCTACACTCTAGAAATATTGGTATGTACTTCTTTTGTTTTTCAAATGCTAAAATTTCAAGTTCATATATTTTTAAAATTTAAGATATTTAAACTAAAAAATTATCTCCTATAATTAAATGTTTAAAAATATATTTACTTTATTAGAGAGAGAGAATGTGTGAGCAACCGGGAGGGGCAAAGAGAGATGGAAAGAATCTCAAGCAGATTCCATACTGAGTTCAGAGCCTGACACAGAGCTCAGTCTTATGACTTTGAGACAATGACCTGCACCTAAACCAAGAGTTGGATGTTTAACCAACTGAGCCACACAGGTACCCCTATGATTAATTTATTTTTAGTTGAAGTACTTTCTGATATGAAATTGTGTTCAAATACTGAAATAAATTTATTTTAGATCTGAACACTGTTTCATAAATGATCTTTGAAAAGAATTTTGTTCTTAATTTTTATTAGCAGAGTTAATATAAGTCCATTAAGGTAAACTTGTTATTTATACTGAATAACTTCTTTCTGTCTTCGCAAGGTTTTTTTTTTGTTTTTTTTTGGTTTTTTTTTGTTTTGTTTTGTTTTGTTTTAAGATTTTATTTATTTATTCATGAGAAATACAGAGAGGCAGAGGGAGAAGCTGGCTCCCTGTGGGGATCCCAATGTGGTACTCAATGCCAAGTCCCCAAGATCACGACCTGAACCAAAGGCAGATGCCACCCAGGCATCCCTTCACAAGGTTCTTATACTGCTTCTTGACAAATCAATCATTATGAAAGTCATGTTGAAATATCCTACTAGAATGATAGATTTGTCAGTCTCCCCCTTGTAATTCTATTAATTTCTTGGTTCCACATTTTATCCAGTCTTAGACATCCCATAATATAACACACACCATTTTATGTACCACTTTGTATGAACAAACGTTGCTAATTATTATATATCAATAATTGATTAATCAACAATTACTGTTAATCACACATATGTAAATAAAAGGGAAAATAAAAGCCAACAAAATAAAGTGTGACTGTGTTAATATTTGAAATCTTACACTTATGAATGACTTTTAAGCATCATCAACATTTTTTTTCCATTTCATGTCATCTCTATGCAGTATGGCATGGTATTGTGGAATATAGTAATGAAGTATTTATTAGATGAGTAAAACATTAATGTGTACAGAAACTTTTCTGAAACACTACACTCTGCAAGTTGGGATAATGAGAATTTATTGTGACAAAAGTTTTTCAGACAATCATGACTTGCATTCCTTTGGAATAGTGCTTAGAGGGCTTCTGAACCGGAACATCAAGAGGTCTCAGGGTGTCCATTTATACCGACAGTTTAAGGTTTAAGTTTCCACAGAGTCTAAAATAACAACTTTTTCATATCTACTGCCAGAATAACCCCAATTATAAAATTCTCTAGATATGAGGACCTACCTTTATTCCAGAGATGTTAAAAATATATTTTAAAAATACACCGTTTGAATTATTGAAATATGGTATTCAAGGCTATTTTATTAGGTACATTTAACTTTACAAATATATCTTCCCAGTGGATTTAAATGCTTGTCATTATGAAGGGATCCCTTCTGTCTTAACTCAAGTTTTCTTTCAGTTAATATTGACACTGCATTCTTCTTCTCTCCCTTCCTTTGAACATTTCTCTATATCTGAGTTTAAGGGTCATCAGGTAGGTCCTGAAGGCCAAATTTGGTCCACCTCCTGTTTGTAAAATTTTACTGGAGTGCAATCATACTCATTTATTTGCATTCTGCTTTCATGCTCCAAAAGCCAACTTGAATAGTTGCTACCAGGACCACATGTCCCATCATGACAAAAATATTTGCATTTGGTCCATTATAGAAAACGTTTGTCATTCCTGATCTTTGGTATGCCTTCATATCTTAGATGTAAATAGCATTTGTCAAGATCTAATTTTAAATGCAGTCTTAGAAACTCAGACTTTGTTTTTGTGTATTCCTGTTTATTGAGATATATTTGGTACCATTTTTACCATCTTGTGTTTTGATTCTTATTTCTCTCATATTGTTTTATATTTTGCTTTTCTGGTTTGCCTAGTTTATTAGGTTTTTGTTAGTTTTTTTGCTCATTATGTATTTTCCCCTTTGTTGTTTTGCAATACTATTTTTGCTTTGTGATTACTCTTAAAATTATTATTTTCACACTTAAATTAGTAAATGCAAAACAATATTTTAAACCCTTTCTTGATATATACAAATATATTAGGACTCTTAACTCTGATAACCCCCTTTCTCTTTAGTACTCTAAAAATTTCCAGTGTTTTAAGGATGGTTTTTATTTAATTTCTCAATTTAGAAATTATCATCATAATATTTCAATTTTAGGGCTTCCTTCTGAGATAATTTCTCATCTTGTCTGATGGACTTCTTTTGGAACTTGGATTAGATGTTGGTGGTGAACCCTTTTAGGATCTCTGTTTTATTCTCTTCCCATATTTATTTGTATCTCACTCTAGTTCATGTCAGGCTATATCTGCAGGACATTTTAATTCTCAATGGATACCTATTTTCCTTTATCCTCTTAAATTCCTACTGCTGCTTCTGATCCTGCCAGCTATTCATTTGTAAATTATCTGGCTCTCCTTGCAATCTGCTTTAAAACCTTCATACAGTCCTTGGTGATTTAGCATTTTACTCTAATATATACAGGCTTGGATTGATTTTTTATGAAACCTGATTAGTTATTGTTGTGCCCAAGATTTCGAATCCAAGAAACCACCAAGGAGCCGACACCGATGCAAACACACGAGGGTTTATTTACATGCTCGAGCTTAGGTCCAAGTATACCCGAGGCAGCAGAGCAGGGACTTGGACTCGGAGGTGGGTTTCAGCTTAGTTTTAAGGGCTGGTCTAGGGGACCTCCAGAAGGGGTGGAGGAATTTCTTGAGTTCTGTTTACTTTCTGATATGGGGCTTTCAAGGGCATTGAGCTCTGTTCTTATTCTAATATGGGGCTTCCTGCCCTTGGCTTGGGCTCTGTTCTCATTCTAATATGGGGCTTTCTAGGACATTAAGCTGTAAGCTGTTTGCTTCCTGTAACTGAAGTAATGTAAATTTCAGCTCTTATTCACAGGGGCCTGGGATGGCTGTACTTGTGCTAACACTGAACTTAAAGTGGAATGGCCTTAATTTTCTCAGCCTCTACAGTTATGTTCAATTTATTGTAATAATAGTTCTGAGATTTTCATTATCTTGCCATTAATTGTCTCTCCCATATATATTGTTCATATAAAATGTATAGTATTCATATATTGTTCCAAGTTCCATATTTCTGGAACTTAGGTTAGAGGTATGTTAGAATTTTTTAGCTATCATATTTTTAAACTCTCAAAGATCTAATTTTTTGTGTTTTTTCCATACTGATTGTCCTCAGACCTAACTTCTAGTCCACTTACTCTCATGATTCTCTACATGCTGTTGAAGAAACTCCATTACAAAATTTTTAAGAATAAAAACTTATTTTTATATTTTAATTTTTTTTGTTTTCTCTTTGAAAAACAATGCCCTGATACTCATATTTGTGATAACAATCATGTTTTCATAGTTCAGATTTGTCACTCCATGTTTTGTACCAGATAATTCTAATATGTGAAATCCTTTGTGTCCTAAATATGTTAGCTATTATACTAACTTTCACTTACAGCAGCTTGTTTCCTTGTGACTTAATAATTTTTGATCCTGAGATAATATTTCGTTGATCTTAATCTATGGAAATTCTGAGGAGCAGAACTGTGGATGCTTTTCTTCCAGAATGAAATTACATTTGGGGCTACAGGTGTTATTACAAACTTTGAGCTAATAGAGACCTATAGGATACTTTTGCTTCTGGCAAGGTTTGTGCTTTAATATGGAGTTGAAGTTAAGCTCTCTGATCCTGCCAATAGTCACAGGGTCTTTGTGAGAATTTGGACATTTGCATTCAGAGTTTGTGTTTCAGGTATTGGTGGTGGTAGAGGAGATATCACTTAGGCTGAGACCAATAATGTACTGCAGAGTATGTTTTCTCCAGGATTTAGGTAATGACCCTTTAGTGCATGTGTTCCACACTACTGCTAGAATTTGAAATCTTATAATCAGCATCAAATCTATATTTCTTCAATTATCAAAGATAAACAACATTGTCTATCATTTGCTTCTTTTGTATAAGAAGAAATATTTATAGTATCTTAGTAGCATCCCATCATCTATCACATTCACCCCACAACTATGGGATGTGAATTGTAAGACCTCTAACAACCCAGATGCAACAGAATAATGCCAAGCCAAGTTCTTCCTGATAATTGCTTTTATTGAGTTATAGTTCCCAGTACTTAAGAGAGATGAAGAGAAAATGGACAATGATCTGAACCTGACAAATGTGGTAACTGAGCAGTGGAGAGTCAGCTTCAGAGTTTGTTTTGCTTTTGGTTTTTCTTTTCTTTATTTTTTAATTGACTGATGACTGTGGCTTTATGATGTGGGAGGGAGAAATTTCAAGAATGTGCACAGAGCTGCTATGTCAGCTAAGATGAATTCCTGTTACATCAGAGAAGTGTTTTCCTGATTCATCTTACTTATTTTTGATTAGTTGATTTTTAATATATATTTAACCAACGCCTTATAATAATCTTCCCATCGATATTTTTGCTAGCATAAGTGTTCTTATTCTCTGGAATATCATATGATTTTAGTTGAAGTGTCTATTAATATCAGATATAATTTTTAACCTATATATTATCTAAACTATTATTTTTATATTGAAGACACAGACTTCATTCAAATACTACCTATCTATACATTAAAAAGATAAGCAGATTAGAAGTAAATGTTTTCTTCTTCCAGTTAAATTCTAGTATTACAAGGGCAGGAAAACAATAATATACTGGAAAATATGTAGCAACAAATATTAGTTAAAAAGGCTGACAGAATACATAAAAACTATTTTAAAAAACATAAAACCATATAAACCCATTTTTAAACACTAGAAAGTCCTGCAGCACAGAAATGTCCTCTTCTTTCACTATTCCCCAGAAGTACTATATGTTACTTGATTATTATTGTCCCAGGTATCTAAATTAATTTTATCTCCGTTCTACATATGAAATCTCTTCGACCATTAGACCTGTAACACTAATCAAGAGATATTATCTGTAGAATTGTAGGATATATAAATTGATAGAGCCTAAGTGCTAATTGGAGAAGAGTCATCACATGGATTATCTATAAGCCTCTGATTCCTTTAAGATTTTTTAAAATAGAAACTATGGAAGTGACTAACTTGAGTGATTTTATAATGTCACCTCGTATTAATTTTTCCACTGAAGTAACAGCCTACAATAATTTAAATGGCTCTTCTAGTGAAGAGGTGGAAAAAAAATGTTTGGAGAGATTAGAAGTCTTATTCCTGGGATGATTGACATTTCACTTTATATCACTAGGCAAACATGCATTTTTAGAATATTATACTCCAAAATAAATGGTTGAAGTAAAAAATGATCTTAGTCCGTTTTTTCAGACCAGTCAAAATAGCTACTTTTTTATTTTATTGATTAAAATTGAAGTGAATTACTCTTGTGTTTAGAAAATTAAGCCAGTAGGAGTGGTTGTTGTCTTTTCAGTGTAGATTAGTCTAGATGAATACAGTACCACCTAGAGTTACATAATTACTTATTCCTTTTTTCGGTATAAGTAATTTTAGATTTTGCTAGAATACTTAATCTGACTGAAGTAGTGCTGGGAAGAGACAAGTGTGAAACCAAACTCAAGCTTGCTTTTACAAGGTAACTTAGTTGTTTCCTGTTTTAAAGTGTCTGTTTTGGATTTACTTAAGTTTTAGGGTAAGTACTCATTTATTTTGAAAGTTTCTATTTCCTGTCAGCTCTGCCTTCCCTCAAAGGGTCTTTTGCTCTCTCTCTCTTCCCATGATGTTGTCTGTCTTCAGAAGCAAGCATATTTATCCTCCATAGTGGTATTCTTTGAGTCTGGTCTCATCCCTGTACTCCCTAAGTTGTTGCCTGCCATAGTGTGTCTTATCTGTTCTGCCTCTTGAACATCCAAGTGTTGTGTACAGTGAGGTGTCACTGATTCTTTGTACTTCCTTTGGATCTGTTAAATGTGATACTTGCCATACTCTGGAGCTATGGAATGTGCCTGAACTGCTTCAGCGTCTCGCCTGCCTTCTTGACCTTTTCCTCCCACCTATCCTTAAGCATTTCTGGAAAGCTGAGGGAATCTGCTCTGGGTTTTTTTGTTTTGTTTTGTTTTTGTCACCATATGGTAGTATGCAGTATATAGGGCACCTGCCCTCCCAGATTATCTCCCTATCATGGGAGTGTCCCTGCTATGTTGGATATAGCACCACATGAAACATGTTGGATCACTAAATATTATGCCTTACCATAGGCAATGACAGGGAAATGGCACACTAGCCCTGATTTTCTTGGGACTCCTTCAAATTATCATGTGTTTTCTACTAGAGATACTCTTGTCTTTCCCTTTCCACACCCTAGGCTGTGACAGAAAGGAATAGTAAGTGTTGGTTTCATTAAAAGCGAGTGAGATAGGGGATCTCTGGGTGGCTCAGTGGTGTAGCACCTGTCTTTGGCCCCGGGCTGATGCTGGAGTCCCGGGATTGAGTCCCACATTGGGCTCCCTGCATGGAGCCTGCTTCTCCCTCTGCCTGTGTCTCTGCCTCTGTGTGTGTGTGTGTGTCTCTCATGAATAAATAAATAAAATCTTTTTTAAAAAGGAGGGGGGAGTGAGACAGGAATTTCACATTTATTCCTCATCTAATGTCCCTCTGGCTTGTCAGAAGGTATTTTCCTAGAGTAAGGACTGTTTCTCGACATCATTGTTTTAACAATTTTCTTCATTTCTGAGGTGGTAAACTGTATGGGTTACCCTTAAGAAAAGAAAAAGAAATATTAGATGAACGAATAATGAAAAAGAAAATTGACAGGCTGTAATAGAATATTGACACTATTTATTGATTCATTTATTTTGAGCCCTAGTGAAACTCTCATGCTAGGTGAGACAGCAGAACATTTAAGATCATGGAATCTGGAATCAGAGAGGATTGATATATGTTTTAGCTTTGTGACCTTCAAAAAGCCATTTTACTTATTTCACACTGTTACTTCAATGGAAAATTACAATGATAATAGCTCTTACCTCATAAGTACAGTTTCAGGATTAAATAAAATAATGTAATGGCACTAGCTTCGTTCAGTCCATGGTTTAGAGTAAATGTTGAGTAATTCGTTGAGGGATTGCTGTCTTTATAATGGTAATTGTAATTGTAATAATAGTAATAACAGAATAAGGAGGAAAAGACGAATGACAAAGAAAAGGAAGAGTCAAAGAGGAGGACAAATAGAAGAAAACAGTTAAGATGACAGAAAATGCATATTTCAACTGCCTTTACCAAATCAAATAGTCATTTATAAGAGCCAGTCATAGAGATCTTTATATTTTACCTACAAAACTGCTTATTCTACATTCATATATTTCATTGATTGCCTTTATCTTATCATTTCTCATTTACTATCTCCAATGGGTTTACTCTAGAACTTTTCAACATGAATAAAACAAAGAGACTGATCATAGGATTTTGGGCTTCATTTATTATTCTTTATTAAGTCATCATCAAACCAACATTTGTATATATTTTGTGTCTGTGGCTTATTAAAATCATCATCTTCAAAGAGTACATGTACATCATAAAATGTCAGTACCACTCATTTATCAGAAATTGTGTAACTCATTTACCAGAAAATTTACATGCATTTGGGGTAAGCAGAGTCTGTTGACTTAAACCATAATAATATAGTTTTAATAGTGATTTAGAAAGAATTATCATGAGTCCTGTCTTGCCTGAATACTTGTAAACAGTATAGAGACTTGGGACTCTGATGAATCACTATGCACATTTAACTTGTATATTAGTCTGATTCGGACCCCCACTGATTTTGACCAAGAATGGTTTTCATTTGGCAGCTGTTCAGTGGTCTTTGTGAAATAATTTGGATTGTTTAGTGCATTTTTGGGTAGAAAAGTCCCCATATTATAATAAGATATGCATGCCAATTATTTTTCCCCATCCAAAAGACTAAGGATTTATTAACATGACAATTGAAGTGACAATTACAAACATTTTATGTAAATGTGTACCCATGTGTTGGTAATAGTTTTATGGTTTAACATTATTATGAATAATGTGATACCTGTAAAACATATAAAAGTGATTTTATCTGTTATTCTATCTTTAGCCCTTTAAAATTTACTTTATATGGGTAAAGCTAAGGTTCTTGTAGATAATATTTAGTAAAGTTTCTCTTCTCTCCTCTCTCTCTCCTTCTGCTCTCTCTCACTCTTTTCTCTTTTTCTTTTTGACCGAGGTTTAGGATAAGTATTTTTATTAAAATTCTGTTTAAATTTTCTTGTTGCTGCTAGAGATTTTACTGGAGCTTTTATTGATTTCTGTAAATGTGATGTCTGTTGATGACAATATCCACAGTGATATTAACACAAGACACAGTTGGAGACTAAGCAGAGGTTAAGCTTTGGATTTGTTTTTTCATCTCCAATTCAATCTCCCCATTGCAGTCAGAATGATCTTATTACAACTCTGGAATAGTTTTGTCACTCATCTGCTTAAAACCTTTAATGGCTTCCTGTTACCTTTAGAATAAAAGTCAAACCACTCATCAAGGCTTACCATATTCTTTTCCTAGTCAGTCCTCATTATTTCTTTTATCTCCTGTTTTGTCATCCTTATTCTTATATTCCATATGTGTATATAGTATTAGAGTTTTTAAGATTTTCAGGTTCATCAAGCCCCCTTCTCACACCCAGCCTTTGTATGTGCTCTTCTTTTGCTACAAACACTTTCTCTGCAATTGCAAATGGCTAACTCTGACTCATCCCATTAGGTTTCAGGAAATTAAGTTTTCCTGCTGTTTCTATTCACAGTACATTCTATTAACTCAATTTTATTATGTACTTTTTGTATGTAGTTAAATTCTTGTCTTCACTGATAAATTATAAGCTCCATAAAGGACAGGGATTGTCTATCATTTTTACTCTTATCTTTATGTTCTAATTATTACAGTACCTTAAAACATATTAGATGTTCAATAATTTGTTCTCACTTGGTGAATTAATGGGTAGGTGGATGAATGGGTGGGATCTAGGAAGATCACTAGACGAAAAGTATTAATATTAGTAACTATTTAAAATCACGATTCTGTTTATATTAAGTCATTCTTTCATTCAAGTTATTTGCTGAGATCCAAACAGTGTGTAAGGTGCTATAATAGGCATCTCCAGTTAAGAAATTAATAAACATAAAATCTCATGTATTTCATAGTCTAGGTAACAAATAATATCATATCCAAGTGGAAATGTTCAATTAGTTGAAAACATAATAATTACCATGTTTTAATTATTTAATTTTTAATCAAATGGATCTAATGAGTTATTTCTCTTTTCTTTTCTTTTTTTTTTTACATTTCTTTTACTTCTCATAGTTTTCTATAAAAATTTTCTAACACGGTTAATATTCTAGAGAAATTCTGTAAAAAAACAAAAACAAACAAAAATGCCCACAAATTTCTTATTCTTAGTGGCAAATTCTTGAGTTAAGAAAAGTATTTGCTTCATGGAAAGGAGATAGGAGAAAAGAAGGCCATTTGTCCAGTTTTCATGATGTCCTGTAACAGCAGGTATGTTTTGGCTGCCTTTGTTTTGGCTTGATTTCCTTCTTCCCAGAGACAGCTTAAAGACATTGAGCTGAATGTGAAAATCAAGTTTTGTTTTCTTTTAAGTCTATTTGTTTATAAAGCTTCATTCTCTTTGTATCCTTTATGAAACATAATAGCTTTGTGTTGCCTTATGGCTTTAACTAGCTTCATTGTTCTCTGCAGTTTTATTTGTCATATACTTCCAACATTATTATAACCTCCATGACCCTTTTATTCCTTTAGATTTATGTTATTTGATATTTTAATGTTATATTATTATGAAGAACCAAAAGCAATATTTTATATTTAATATTATAAGCATAAAACAATATTTTATATTTTAATGTTATATTATTATGAAAGCAATAATTATTAATAGAAAGCAATAATGTAAAAAAAAATAGATTCTTGAACAGTACATGAACAAAAAGGAAAAGCCAAGTGTCTTTTTTCCATTGTTTACTCCTTGGAAATAGTTTTTGCAGCCTCAAGCAGATCATTCAAATAAGGATCTCTTGACACAACAATAAAAGCAGAGTAACCAGGGCACCTGCGTGGCTCAGTCGATTAATCATTTGCTTTTGGCTCCCATCCTGATTCTGGGGTCCTGGGATTGGGCCACACGTTGGGCTCTCTGCTGGGTGGGGGGGTCTGCTTTTCCCTCTCCTCTGCCTGCTGCTCTCCCTGCTTGTGTGCTCTTTCTCTATCAAATAAATGAATAAAATCTAAAAAAAAAAAAAAAAAAAGGGCAGAGTAACCAGAGTAACCTACAGTGGTACTTAGTAAGGAAATATAGTAGATTTGTATAACTTACTAACTACCTCATTTTAATCAAGTTAACTGTGTATAAATCTTATTCCATATTGTAATTTGTGGTATTTTCCATGAATCATTTCTGCTGACTTTATAAAATCATCAGTTTAAAATAACTTTGGATAGTTATAGATATATGAATCTAGTGGCACTAATTGAGCATTGCACTTAAGAGATTAGTATCAAAGGTAGACAGATCAAAGGAATAGTACATCTTTTGGACATAGTGGCAGAATATGGCCTAATCATGGTATGCAAAGTTTCAGGTTCTTGGAGTCCTTTGTTCATGTTCTTCATCACTGCATTATATTAATGCATACACAGATATTCAATTAATTAACTCAGGGGAAGCATCCTGTAGAGAACATTTACAACATAATTGTAATCCCCCCAAAACACTCACTCACTCACTCACTCACTCACTCACTCACTATCTCAGTCTCTCAATTTACTTACTCCTATTGTATGCAGTCTTCAAGTACTAGTTAAATGAGATCTCAGCTCTACAATGTGGATACTTTGCTTTGGTTTGTTAAAACTAAAATTTTGTGTTTAGGGGCAATAGGAAAATAAGACACAACTATAATCATGCCACAACTATTTCAAAATTACATTAATACCCATAAATAGGGCCAAAATATTTTAGAATAAGTGAGTTGTGTCTGGCAAGGTAGTAATATATTCTGTTTCTTAAGAACTTTGTACATTGTAAAATATTTCACACATATTTTGTTTAGATTCTAGGAGTATGGTGACATTTAGATCGGAAAACACTATTATGCTGAAAAAATTATTTAGGCTTGGTACCATTGCTTGTCAAAAATTATCTCAAAGTATCCTGTGTGGCACATTTCATTTCACAGAGAAATGCATCATTCAGATGAGTTTGTGAAAAGCACAATCTAAATTACCTTACTTGATGTGACATTTTGGTTGCTATTACCTGGTCTTTTTTATTTCAGTATAGAGGAAAGCTCACCATTAACAAAGGTTTTTTTCATGCTTCTTTTGAAGTTGAGCTTATAAAAAGTATCTGTGTTTATTTTAAAAATATTAAGTTGGAAGAAAGCCAGTTAACCTAAAACAAATTTGCTTAGTGTCAGTTAATTAATGATCAATTTGCTTAATGATTTGTTCACCCCAAAATTCTATTAATCATATTTGCACTTCACATATAGAAGGATGGTTTAAGCCCTCTGCAACTATTAACATAATTGTCTATCAAAGCCAATTTTTAAAACTTTCATATATCTTAATCCATTTTGTCTAAGTTAATTTATGAATTGGTCCCCTACCTGCCATTCTAGCTTTATTTTCCACCCTTTCAAACTCATGTAGAACAAAATATTTATATTCTTTAAACATAAGATCATCCCAAAGAAAATATCTTTTTTCTTGTCTTTTAAGATTCCTCTGAACCCTGGAGTTGTTCTTAATGACTTCCTAGGGTCTGATATTCTTCTGGTTTGGGGTCTTAGAATAAAATAGAGTCTAGGAAGAATAGCAATAAATTCATAAACAGAAAAAAAAACAAATTATATATGTATTTGTTCTCCTAAATATATATGTTCTAATTATAAACAAGTGTTTGCTTTTTTTTCATATGTCCAATTTTTTAATAGCTTCATTTTTTTTAGTATAGTAATGTGAAATTTGCTTTTTTCTAAAAATTAAGAGAACTACTCTTAGGTTAATTATCTGGGGGAAAAATACAAAACTGTCTAAAGGATAGAAATATAGTAAAAGATAAAAAATTCAAACAAAAAATTTTACATATGATATAAAAGCAATTTAATTTATAAATATTTCACATCATTTTAGCCCAACTGCGATTTATTTTAATTTACTTATTATGAATCTATATTAGTTAGTAACGTCTCTTAGACGTCCAACTGGAAGTTTTCAATGGGCCTTGGATGTATTGGTGTTTCTGTGTTGGATATATGTGTGTGTGTGTGTGTGTGTGTGTGTATCTAACACAGAATATATACACACACACATATATATATATATATATATATAGGGATTCATTATTATATAGTTGGAATTTTAAGAAAATATTACTAGATTTAATCAGGCAAAGAGAGTATATAGAATCAAACTGTCACACCTTATAAGATACAGATGTTTATGACTGTGGGTGCTTAGGGGTCCAATCGTGACTTATGACAAATAACATTTGAAAGGAAGATTTGGGGATCACTTATTGGCTGCTTTATGTCTCTCATATTATGAAAGCTAAAGAAATAACCTTGACTGAAATATGAACTCAGAATAATATATTTTTTCAAATGCTGTATAAACTCTAAATTATAAGTTAATCTAGTCAACTCCCAAGAGTTCTTTATTACTTGTAACCCATGCAACAAAATGGATAAGGGAGTTCTTGGTGCTATAAATCTCAGGGATTTACCTTATTTTTTTTTACTATTTTAGTATTTATAATACTTTGAGGTTTGGGATTATGTTTTGAAAAAAATTGTTACGTAATCTCTTACCCATGGAATTATTTTCTGTCAGATGATAATAAAATTCTAAAATAAGTTGCCTTGTCTGGCAAGTTATTTAGGCTTAAATCTTCTTGGAAAGGAAAGGAACATAAAAATACAATCAAAGGTTCTAGGCTGTGTTCCCAACTTATGAAATTATTTAACTGTAATATGGTTATTCATATTATTTCTAAATTGAGTGGAATATAAACCTATATATAATACTTAAGTGAGAAACATCAACCTTCTGACTCTGTTATGGCTTGAGCATTTAGAGACATTATACATGAGAAACAACTGTATGAAAGTATTCCTGTATTTTATGCAAAAAAGTAGATGAGTTTATTTTCCAGCAGATTTCTTAAACTAATTTATTCTTCATGCGAAACACATGTGACAATTTTTTTTTATCTTTGGTCCCAGGAAATGTTTATCATTAAATTATTTGGTTTATTAGTATATCAGAATATAGATTTAAATATGCCAAAGTCAATCAATGTTAATTTTTTATTAATATATGCAAAATACCATATGATAGCTGCATATCTTATTTCTTTTTGGTGGTCTCTATCCTGTATTTTTCTTTATTAGAAATTTTAGTTTATAATTAATATGATGTTACCTCAAATTCTTTTTAAAGAAGGTTGGATATACTTTCTAAATAATCATAACTTGAAGCCAGGTATATTATTTTAAATATAGGATAACTTTTAGAAATATTCATTCTTTAGATAATGAAGTTAAAATAAAAATTTTCAGCAAGCAATTATGAGTTATGGACTATTATTTTTTGAGTTAAGACTATTATTAATCTAAATTATTTTTATTTGATTAGATAACAAGTTTAAAAGTTGAATTGATTA
This sequence comes from Canis lupus baileyi, assembly GCF_048164855.1. Classification (NCBI taxonomy): domain Eukaryota; kingdom Metazoa; phylum Chordata; class Mammalia; order Carnivora; family Canidae; genus Canis; species Canis lupus. The sequence continues at coordinate 23,377,294 of NC_132861.1, read as the reverse complement.
AGCCTATCATTAATCATATTTCTATTTTATATTTTAATATTGATTTAAATTTTTGTTAAAATGATATGTGCAATTAACAAAGTACTCTATCACATAGACTATAGAATAATGGATAGTTATCATCCCAAATCCTATCTTTCAGAATGAATAAAAATTAACATTAGTAAAATTTCAATATATAGAAAAAAGTACCTGGATAAAATTAGCATTTTAGTATATAGCTATATAAATTATTTTAAAATGTCAGATTACCTTGATTAAAATTTTAAGAAGTATTACCGTAAAAATGAAGGAATTATTGAACCTTGGTAAATATGCCAAAGCACTGGGGATTGTAAGGAAGTATTGAATCACTATATTGTATACCTGAAACTAATATTACACTGTATGTAAACTAACTGGAATTTAAACACAAACTTAAAAAAATAAATATCCACTTTAAGAAACTTGAAAAAGGACAATGAAATAAGCCCAAAGCAAGCAGATGAAATGATTTAATAAAATAGATGAAATGGAAAAGTGAAATAGAAAAACAATGAAAATAATTAGTGACACCAAAAGTTGGTTCTTTAAGATCAATAAAATTGGTGGCCCTCTTACCCACTCACTTCTTATATTAAATTCACACTAAACCTGCATGTCTTCTTTTTTTTTTTTCCCTGCATGTCTTCTTAAAGTTATTGTTGATAACTAATTTGACTGAAAACATAAACAAGAAGAAGGGTAGTGGGATGAGATACTGTCTAGGCTTCTGCAATTTGTCCTAAATTATAATTGATTATTCATTATTTTCCTTCTTTGCAAAACATTCTAGATTATCTTCATTCTTAAGTAGTGCTTCTGCTAATCTAGGTAAATTTTCTGAGGAGGTGGGAGGGTAAACCAGCCATTTATTCTAGTTATGTTTGATCATATTATTGTTAAAATATTTGTCTCTTCATAATTAAAAGTGGACATTCCACTGTAATCCCTTGGATCTCAAACACATTCTTCCCTCCTTAAACAATACAGCAATAATTCTACTTTCTCATAAGATCAGCCCCAGCCAGTATAGTGACTCTTTACTTTCTGGCCCACAGAAACAAGGAGCTCAAATGACCAGGTAGCCTATGCTTAAGTGAAATTTGTACTGTGTTCATGATGAAAGTGCCCTGATCTGAGAACCAGAACTTCTAGATCCAAGAAATCTAAAGCTGTGGTATTGGGAAGCATCAGGTGGGTCTCTGGATATAATGGTGACTAGAACCATACTTACTTTCTCCTTTAGTTTCTGGACCCAGATATTCTAACATATTATGGCCAAGAGTTTAAGGAGTATATCACATTGCCAGATGCCTGGGTGGTTCAAGAGGCTGAGCATCTTGCCTTCAGCTCAGGGTGTGATCCCGGGGTCCAGGGATCAAGTCCCACATTGGGCTCCCTGAAAAGAGCCTGCTTCTTCTGCTTGTGTCTCTGCCTTTCTCTCTATGTCTCTCATGAATAAATAAATAAAATCTAAAAAAAAAAAAGTAATATATCGCATTTTGAATGATACTGCCTGTCCAAGATGGTGCCTTACTGGTACCTGCAAGAAGTATTGTCAATTGTCAATGTTCTATCAGGCTGGAGGCTTTGGGTGTTATATATAGTAAGACTAGTGAATACCATGTTCATGTGCCCATTGATCTGGAGTAATTTTGAAGCACAAGTGTCTTACCAGGGCATCCAGAGTACCTGCCTTTTTCTGTTCATTAGGTCCAATTAACATGATCTCATAATGAAGTGGATCAACATTATATTCTCCAAAAATGTCAGGAACATAAATTTCTGTTCAGATTATATTGTAACAGAGGGCAAGACTCTCACAATATAGCATTACCTAATGCCCTGGTGCATGACTTTGAATGTATTCTGTTTACCAGGTGAACCTGAATTACTCCTAATTTTTTTCTCATGAACAGTATTAAAAACATTGGCCAGATTAATATCCATGTAAAAACCACAAGAGGTTATGCTAAAATGTTAGAGTAAAATTACCATATCTAGCACAGCAGCTGCTATTGTGGCTACCATGATAAATTAGTGGTAGACCACGGACTTTCACCATGATACATCTGTTTTACTCATAGTCTATAATGTTGAAGTAATCAGGGAAATAATGAGACCCACAACCCCAATATCTCTGAAATCTTTAAAAGTTAACTAATTTCACTTGTGCTTAGGTTAGTGTGTTTTTTATTTATTACCTTGGGGGAGAAGTTTTCCACCTGGCTTTTCCTATTACGTTAGCTCTTACTTCACATGTCAGAGAACCAATGAGTTTTTCCAGCTTCCAAATATGTCCAGCTGGACTTACCATTCTGGAACTAGAAAATAATCACTTTTGTGTGTTTGTGAGCCTATTAAACTCACTGTGAGATAGACTGGGCCAGGACTCCATTTATCACCTGCTTTCATTATTGTATTTTAACAAGGGGCCACAGTATTGTTTTGGGCTTCCAGGTGTCAGTATTAACTCAGACTCTGTATCTCATAGTCCTTGAAAGATATGAGAAAACAATGGTAACCATATTTGGAAAGGACAAGAGCAATCCCTACAGTATTCTTTTGTTGAGATGTTGTCTCTCATTGAATAGATTATGGTCCTGAAAACTATTGCATGTCTGGAATCTGAGTAAGGGGCAACTGACTTTAATTTTCTGCTCATCCACTCTTGACATTTTTTGATTATTGTCAACTGCCCATCTAAGTCAACACTAGGAATACTGCATAGTCTATTAGCCATTGCTTAATTTCCCTATGGTTCACAACACCATAGTTTCTATTCTGACATTGTTGCTGATTAAGCTAAGTGTATTCATCTAGCTTTTGAAGAATAAGTCTTGTTGCCTAGTCTCTGCTATTCTGAAATGCTGTGAAGCCTGTAAATATCAAGGATCCCAGTTTCTTTAGAATACCTCCTAGTGTCAGCCCTAGCTTATCTAATTCATCTGGCACCATCCCTCCAAATGTTCAAATCTTGGCATGACCCAACTGGGTAATGCTGTGCCTACTCAGGGGGAAGAAGGAGGGATTATTTGCCAGAAGAGAAGTAGAAACGGATAAAGCACACCTAGTTTGAAAGGATCTGGGCATAGTTCTGTGTTCATTACTGGTTTCAGATATTAATGAATAAAAAAATAATTGCCAAATGTCCATCCTGCAGCTCCTCTTATCCATTTAATAACCTTTAGCACTCCCTAATTCTGCAATTAAAACTTGGGAAATAGCATAATGTAAACAATGTAACTTCTAATTCATGAAGTCTGAGTTTAGATGACAAATTTTCCACCTAAGAGCTATGTGACCTTGTGAAAGTCATTTAGTTTTTCTGATTCTGTTTATCTCTTGACTAGGAACATGAATATTTTATTCAATTATTTACTAATATGACATAATACTTCTAAATAATGTTTGCATTTGTAGAACCAAAATAGAAAACTAACAGACATTTTTTTTCTTCCTTTGTGTTTACATCTACTTATTGAATGAGTGAAGACCATCAAGGAGGTAATTGTCCCCCTTGAAAACATTGGAGAATTATTGTGACATATAAGTAATATCTAATGAGATATTATGGTAAGTCATTCCAAGTCAATGACCTTATCACTGGTTATAATGTACAGCGGCCCTTACAAGAAAATATAGTAAACAACCAATAAAGACATTTTTAATATAGCAGTAATTCTTAGAATTAATGAGTGGGCCAAATCAGATGTCTTCTCTTGAAGATATTCTAAATCATGCTTTCTCATAACTTTCCCTGGCATGCAACTTTTAACCAATGAACTCTAGAAAAATATTAATACATTAGTGAGTAATTGCTTAGTGACCAAAACGAGCAAGGGAATATTGGTGGATTAAATAGATTTATATCTGGTTCATTTTGATAGCTGAGTTACTATAATTAACAGAGGTTGGTTAATGAGCATACCCTCACATCATACGACATGGTTTTGTTCTCTCCTTTGCTTTGTTGAACATCTTGATCAATGACTTGAGTGAAAATATGATAAACACGTTTATCAAATTTGCCAAAACTCACACTATGTGATGACAAGATAAATACTCAAACAGAAAGTAGGCAAAGGCCCCTTTAGGATTACTTAAAATGAATTGTTCAAGTCCTTTACATCTCTGCAAGTTATGCTTATTTAATTTATCTAGCTATCATTTTCAATAGCTTTATTTTATTCTAGAGCCTTCTACTCACAACTAACGATTTATACATATACCTTGCTCTCTTTTGTTCTTTTCTAAGACTTCTTATTTTTCTTTTTTTTTTATTAAATGTATTTATTTATGATAGTCACAGAGAGAGAGAGAGAGAGAGAGGCAGAGACACAGGCAGAGGGAGAAGCAGGCTCCATGCATCGGGAGCCCGATGTGGGATTCGATCCCGGGTCTCCAGGATTGCGCCCTGGGCCAAAGGCAGGCGCCAAACCGCTGTGCCACCCAGGGATCCCCGACTTCTTATTTTTCTTATTTTCTACCTGTACTCTTTCTTCTTTAGGGAATTTAGGCCAAATCTTTATTTTGCTCAAGTCAGTACTATAAACTGTTTATCTACTATTTTCAGCAATGTGTTGACTTTAGGAAGTAGAGAGTCCTCAAATAATTCTTATGTATCTAATGAATCCTACTTGGAGTTGAGCAGTAATTACATACATTTTGATGAGAACTCGTAGATAACTCACTCTGCCTGAATCTTGTGTGAATTCCTCAAGGAGAATGAGTATGTATTTTATCTCTAGGTCAACAGCATTTAGAATATTAATAATAACAGCTAACATATTAAGCCCTCATTATCCATGTGTTAACTAATTTATCCTCACCATGCTATAAAGTATGTGCTATTATTACCTACGTTGTAGAGAGGAAAAAGATTGAGTGAGCATTCAATAATAGTTTGTTTAAATCATTATCTAATCTCATACCATTAAGAGAGGCTTATCTATATTCATCAGTAATAAAAAACGTTTTTATGGCTTAATTTGGAAGCAACTGGGAATACCTCCTCACTAGTCTATAACTGCCACCATTTGGCAATATATTCCTTATGATACTGATTCATCCAGATTCATCTTTAAAAAGAAAATATTCAATGGTGTGGATAATTATGGCCATAATTTACTAATGGGACTTAGTTATGGCAGATGAAATTATGGTATTATATTTGTGCATCAAAAAGAAGAAAAAATGGATTTGAAAGAAGGTAAAAATGCATGAGTTGCAGGAATACCTCTATTTATTATGCAGAAAGATAACTGAATTTTGTGATCTGTAGAAAACTCTTCCCTTTTAATAAAAGGAAAAACAGATTTCTATCAGTTTCTTAGTACTTTCCTTTTAGAAGGGCACTGGTTCAGACTCTCTGGGAATTTCCAGTTGGATGACTGATGTTTGTAGAGACATGTCTGTCTCTTGCTGAAAGTGTTATAGTAATTACACATTCCACTGTGATTCCAGCTGGAAAGGGAATTGACAAGTTCCACAGAGGCTTAGCCAGATGTCGCAGACATTTAGCTGTTCATTTCAAACACCTGCATTTCCAAGGCATCCACCTGCATCCTCATTATTAACATAGAAGTTCATTTTTATTTGATTATTAGTAAGTAGAGTTGATAGACCATCTAGGAAAAGCCAAATTAAGAGCATTTACTTGAGCAAAACAAATGCACTTGAAAAATAAAAAGAGTAATTATGTATGATTTACTATGTGTTTGATCTTCTGCATTCCTATTGCTTTAATCTTAGAATAATTAGAATCATCATTTTTCATGATAATTTTAAAGGTTAATAGGCTGATGTCATTGTTCAAATATATTTATCATTGGAAATTCAAGAATTTTACTTCTAAATAGTAAGGGGAATATTTGTCTTTTATATATTCAGTATCCGCAATATAATTGACACATGAAATTTAACAGAGTGCTTTGTTTTGCCTTTTTTTGAAGTTAACATATTTCTACATTTAAAAATAATTATTAATATTTACTTTATCACTGTCAAATGTTTTACTTTATCTTCTCCTTCAGATATTCCTGTTTAGGAAATATCTGTGAGAAAAGCACAAACTTGATATTGCATGATCCCTAGATACTGCAGTGTGAATCCACCAAGAAGAACATTGGCTAGATATTCATTATACAAGTCACCAAAGCTGGGAATCCATGCTAATATCACAACTACCATCTAATCAAAAACTGCATGCGAATCTCAGCAATTCTCCCAATAATATCTTTCTTTCTCTCTCTCTCTTTTTTTTTTTTTTTTTTTTTTTTATGATCCAGGGTCCTATCCAAGAGCAGGTGCTTCATTTCATTGCTATGTTTCTTAAGGTCCCTTTAGTCTGTAGTTTTGTACTTCTTTCATATCCTTCCCATTTTTACAGCTTGAAAAGTTGGGGCGCTCAAACTCTACCTATCCAATGTTTTCATATGACCAGACTCAGGTCATCCATCCTCATGATGTTATTGTTTGCCAAATATCTCCATCAAAGTCATCATTTTTTCCCACTACAATTAACTGAACACAATATGAGAAGATATTGAGAGACATGGTAAGTACTCTGACTCTCCTTAAAAATACAACTTTAGCATTCATTGATGACAATGCTTGAATCAACTACCACTTTGCCATTGATGATTTTCTATATTTCTTCTGAATTTATTGGTTGGAAGTTTATTGCAAGGAATAGCTTTTCCTTATTTGCCATTCATATTCATTCAGATACTTATTTTCATATGGACTCATGAATTCCTATTTCATGTAATATATTTCTTAATGCTTCAATTGTGCAAATTTTATCATTAAGAGTCACCTTTAGCTGGCTTCCATATCGTCCTGACACATCCCTATCATTTTTTTTTTTAACAGTCCTTGCTTTTGGGACAAGATGACACTCCAGATGGAATTTTATCTTTTTATTTATTTTTTATTATTTTTTACCACAGTCCAGAATCATCCATTATACATATATATGTAAAAATATGACAACTGCTATAATTATCTAGATATATTTATACAGGTGTGCCTATATATGTATTTATAGTTATATGCGTATTTCCATGTTTATTAATCCCTCTCCATAATGAGAACCCTATCACTTCAACATGTTTACTAATTTGCACAATTTACTTATCTATTCAATATAACCAATATTGCAATGATGCCAGAATGACAGCCATGTCTACAGCCATGTCTACCAATGATAGACATGACAGCCATGTCTATTCCACTGCACTGTCTCACTCTGACTTCCTGCCAATGCCTTCATAGTCTCCCATGAACCACACAAACCCATCAAATTTCCTTGGTCACCACATATGATTCTGACATCTCTCTACCAGAAGAGAAAGGGCCAAGTATGTTTTTAAGACACAGTAAAGCAGGGATCTCTGGGTGGTGCAGTGGTTTGGCGCCTGCCTTTGGCCCAGGGCGTGATCCTGGAGACCCAGGATCGAATCCCATGTCTGGCTCCTAGTGTATGGAGCCTGCTTCTCCCTCTGCCTGTGTCTCTGCCTCTCTCTCTCTCTCTGTGTGTAACTATTGTAAATAAAAAATTAAAAAAAAAAGACACAGTGAAGCAGAAAAGATCACATATGTAGTGAGAGGTATTTATATTATATATACATTTTTAAGAAAGATGACAGAGTTTGCTGATAAATTAAGTGCATATTGAAAAAGAAAAGTCAAGGATAACAGAAATTTTGGCTTGAATAAATGTGATTAAATTGCCACTGATTGGTATCAGGAATAATGTGGGAGAAAAAAATATTGGGGTAGATTGGAAATTAATATATCTTTGGATATACTGAGATTAAGATGCCTATTGAACATTCAAATGGAATAATACAGCAGGCAGTTGGATAAGTGTACCTGAACATTAGGAAGGAAGCCAGGTTAAAAAAAGAAAATTGAGATTCAGCAGCATACAGATGACATTTAACACCATGGACTGGATGATTTCGTCAAGGAAATAATTGAATGCAAACAGAAAAAAGAAATATATACTGCCAAATAGTAGTGAGAGGTGAATTGAAGATTGAGGATTACATTTCGGATTATATCTCTAATCTGTTTTTGTTGTGATTAGGATGAAAGCTTGGTTAAGTGGTAACAAGAAAGAGTAAAATGTGAGAAATTTAAGACAGCAAGTATAAACAAGTCTTATGAGGTAGCTGAATATAATGAAAAACAAACAAGGGGTATGAGCTATAAATAAAGTGGGTATCCTGAGTTTTTTTAAGAATTAATACTACCACAACATATTTGTATGCTTATGAGCCAATATATCTACTTGAAGGATGTAAAATAATGAAACTGGAGGAAGATAATGGAATTAAGCCCTTTTATAGAAAGGAGTACATGACACATGAAGTTTCAGCTTTATATTGGAATATGGAAAGTGCATCTATTAAAACAAAGCAGCCAGACAGGGCACATGTATCTAAATGCAGGTAAGTTGTTAGATTTATAGATACGATGATGAAATTTTCTTGTTATTTTTCAATTTTCTTAGAGGCAAAGATCAGCTGAGAGCAAGGAAGGAAAAGCATGTTGAATATTAACAGGGAGATAAGAAATTTGAAATAACTTTCTACAAGAGTGGGTGAGTAAATGATCTATGAAAATATAACAGTATTTTAGGATAGAACTGAGGGCACACTTGAAGTTGTGGTGATGAATTTAAAGTAAGAAAAGCATTATATATTTGTTCAGGTTTAGAAGCAGAAAAGGCAGAAAGTTGAATAAACAAGAGTGTGGGTCTTGACATGTAAATTCCCTGGAAAGAAAAGTGCAGGGACAAAAAAATGTGTTCAGGAGTATGATTTTAATTATGAAACCTAAGCCAGATAAAAAGGGATATTGGCTATTTATGCTATATTCTAAACCACTAAAGTTTCAGTAGATTTGAGTGCCCATTTGGATTGAAAATTGTGGAAATATGATTTCTAGAAAATTGTATTGAAAAGATAGACAACATGTGGAGAGGAAGTATTTGAAGTTTAGATTTTTGAGGTGATGCAATTATTGGTAGTGTCCCAATATGGTTATGACTGCAGGGGAATGGCAGAGAAGGCATGGAGAACAGGTCATTGGACAGGATGAGGGCAAATAACTGAGACACTAAACCCTATCAGTTTCTAAGACTGGCAAGAATGATGCTTTGGATCCAGTCAAATTTGATTTTTCTTCATTTAAATATAGATTCTGCAAAAAAATAAAAGCAAATGATATTTTAAAAAGAAATAATCATTACTTTATTTGTGAACAATAAATGCAAAGTATATAGAAAAGGGAGTTAGCTTCCTGATGACTCCCTAATTCTTCAAAGTAGTAGCTTGAAATTTAGCAGGCACGCTGCCTGATAGTACAAATGGGTCCAGAACAACTGCCTTTTATTTAAATAGAATGAGGACTGGCCTTGTCAACACTCAAGAATATCTGACCACCAAAGAATGAGATTTTTTTATATGTTCTTCATATATGTATACGCACTTGTGATTTTTTGTGGTTATTTGTTGTAGATGTATATGTGCCTAACACAGAGAATCTATGTGGATATTGAAATCACTAGGAATTTTTATGTTAATCATAGTGGAAAAAGAAATTAACATAGAGGCTGAAATGAAAAGTAATAACTCAGAGTAGATAGATAGAAACAGTAAGTTGTAGCAGATGGTAATATTTGATTGTCTGTACTTTTAAGGTGCTGGGAAATGGTGGTGGCAATGAGGATCTAAAAGGAAACCTGCCAGCTACTCAGCTTTGGCAGTAAAAAGAGAATAGGAAGGAAGAGAAGCCTTACCTTGATAGTCTATAGGAAGGTCAATGCCCTCAGGATAAAAGAACCAGTTCAGTTTTATTTGGAAGAGGAGTTTAAGAGAAGTGGTCATTTTGTTGATGGCATACTGTTAATGCCCATGAAGAAATTTGAGATGATCAGAGAAGGATAAGGGAATGGATGAAATTAGGGGATTTAGAGAGATTTATGGGGTCATGGGTATAGATGTTGAGGAATAAGCTTTATTGTGACCCAGGTAATTAAAGGTGTAAATCCTGATGGGATTAGACATTATGATCTCTTAGATAGAGGTGGAAAATCAGATCTAATTGCATCCTTCTTCTTAGGAATAGTGATTTAGAAGTGGTTCTGGTGAAATGACATATGTTGAAGTGATTCAGAGGTCTTGTCATAAACAATGAGGGGATTTGTAGGCCTTCTTTCCATTCCTACTAAAGGCAGCATTGGTACTAAATGAAGACTTGTCTTATCAGGAATACCATTTCAGGACTATGACTATACTTCATTTGATTCTTATAATACTTCCAGACTTTATTTTTCTACATTTCATCATCCTTCTCTATTTAATCATTCATTCAATTAGAAAGAATACTATCTAGCTATATAGTTTCAGTAGCACTTTTCTAAGTGACTTGAATAACACTTATACAGATTTTAAAATTTGGTTGTTACTTCTACCCCAGGTAAAAGAAAGTACAATCATTCAAAAGATTGACTCAGTAACTGTAAAATATTAAAGAACTAGAAGAGAAGGGAAATTTAAAGAAAAAAAATAAGATTTTATTTTTTTACTCATGAGAGACACAGAGAGAGAGAGAGAGAGAGAGACAGAGACATAGGCAGAGGGAGAAGAAGGCTCCATGCAGGGAGCCTGATGTGGGACTCAATCCCGGGTCTCCAGGATCATGCCCTGGACTAAAGGCAGCGCTAAACGGATGAGCCACCCGGGCTACCCCATTTTTTTTTTCTATATCCACTCTGGACATCACTATAAAATGCAAGACTTTCTATATTTAGCTTTTATAATTGGAGACATCAAGGGATTTTATTCTACATATGAAGTGATACATTTAAAAAGAACAAAGCAACTCTGAACTGTAACAAATAGTATTTTCCAAAGCAAAACATACCTAGAATCATTTCATTTCTTCTCAGGTTGTCAAATCAATGTTTATGATTAAAGATTTAAATGTTTATTTCATGTATAATTTTTAATTTGGGGGAATGCATCTTTCCATCTTTACTGCTGAATAGAGAACTTTAAAATACATGTAAACACATTAAATAATGACAATAAAATAAATTTCCATTAATTAGTTAGCTGTGTTTATTTTACACAAGTTGAGCATATAATCTAAGAGCTTTGCAATTTGTTGTGAGGAGTCTAAGAAAGTCAAATGCAAATCATTATGTCTTTATGTAAGTGAATGTGACATATAGTGACAGTATTTTATCTTGCCTTACAAATGCACTTCATAACCATGTCCTTTTTCCTGGTCTTCTTAGTGATTTCTTTGCTCTCAAATGTTTTCCAATTTTCAGAGCTTACATTTTTATTTACTATGTTTATTATTTTCTGCTAAATTTACTAATCTTTTAAAATTCTGCTTTATTTATTCCTTTTTAAAATTCTAAATAGGGATCCCTGGGTGGCTCAGCAGTTTAGCCCCTGCCTTTGGCCCAGGGCGTGATCTTGGAGCCCTGGGATTGAGTTCCGCATCAGGCTCCCTGCATGGAGCCTGCTTCTCCATCTGCCTGTTTCTCTGCCTGCTTCTCTCTCTTTCTCTCTCTCATGAATAAATAAAATATTTTTAAAAATAAAAAAATAAAAATCTAAATAATATAAGTATTTGTGTGTTGAGATAGGATTTGCAAAACTGGCTAGAAAAGTCATTCAGTCTTATCATTTTAAACAAATTGGTTGTGTCTATTTTTTTGTAGTTAATTGCAGGGGGTGAGTGAAGAGTTTTTATTTCTCACTATTTCTCTCTCTTTATTGAACATTAGCAAGGAATGATGCTAGACACTACAAATACACAATTCTGATTCTATACATCATGTAGCTGAGAAATGTGTGTGTGTGTGCATGTATTTATGAGGATGCAGTGAGACAGTTATAAAATAAGTGTTTAATAAGAGACAAAAGAATATATCATCACAAAGGATGGAGAGTTTCATTGGGTTTATCTCTCAAATTTTAAACCTTATAAAACATTTTTCACTTTATCTTAATTTTATTGTAAATCAATCTAGATTAGATTTTCTGACCTATTTTCTTATGAACATTAGATCTTCTGATCTAATGTCTTATGGACATTCTGTTATTAAAAATATTCTGTCAAATTAGGGAAAGGAGAATTTCAATTAAATGTGTTAAGGAAATAATAGTAAAGCTCAATAGGTTGCTTTTAACTAAATGGAACATAATCTACTTTCCCTCAATCAGTTCTATTTTTTGGAATTTTTCATCAGAACAATGTACTGGCAAAGAAGGTCAAACAATTTTTAGCATACTGATACCACTCAATGAGATTTAGTCCAATAATGTGTAACGAGTGAAGAGGTGTAAGATTCTAGGTACATGGAAAATTTCATATTCATTAGAAGCTGAATTTAAAGTGTTAGTTAAAAACTTCCCCTTAATGTTCTGGGACAAACTTGATTCTACAGTATTGTAAGCAAGTCTTGAGAACATTAATAGACCTCTAGTTACTATCTCTGACAAGGTTTTATTTATTTATTTTTTTAAAGTAGCTATTGTGAAGCATTTTCACAGTATGAGAATATCCCTTTGGGAGTACACATGTAAGTAAAACAATATTTAAGAAAAGGAAGAGATGGACATTGTTCTTTGTTTCACATAGAATATAAAGTCATACAGATAGTATATTATAAAAGATAAAATGGAATAGAAATGCTTGCTTTTATTCATTTCTGTATTTAAAAAATGGTGCAGAGGTCTTCCAGCTTTAGACTAGGATTGAGAAAACCAGAAAGTTCAAAGGCTTTGTTTACATTCTAATTAAGAGAAAAGGCTGGATAACATACATAATCATAACTTCTTTTGTGCCTATCACAAAGTTGGTCATAGGACCATAAACTACCCTGAAATCTAAACAAAAAATATTAACAGGTGCCTCATGGGAGATAAAAGACATATATTGGCTTATCTATGACAGTGATAAGAAAAAAGAAGAAGACAGGGCCTCAATAGGAATAGATGAGAAGAATTTGAATAAAATGTCAATGAATTCCTAAAGGCTGAGTGCTGCCCTTTGTTACAGTATAGAGCTTTGGAAACCACAGACACAGGGGAAGTTCACAGTCAGTTTCTGGCTCTTTTCTATGGGTCTCACTGGATATTCATAAGAAAGATTGTGAGCAGGGTGAAAGATTAGAGTCTTCCTTGGTGTTAAAAGCCTGGAGGAAAGGGGTGGCTATTACAAGGGTGGAGGCATGAAGCCCCATCAGTTTTCTTCTCCAAGTTTCAAAAGCCTTAAAATGCTGGGGAACAGATGGCAAACTCTTGTTGCCCTAGAGCCCAGCAACACTCTGTCTGACAAAAGATTAATAGGAAAAGCAAATAATTTCTAGATGAGCAGGGAGACAAGCGAGACACAATCCTGGATTTAGCAGCTGGAGACTTCCTACTGGGAGAGAGATAGGATTACTGAAACAGCTTCACTCTTTTTTTTTTTTTAATTTATTTTTATTTTTTTTTATTTTGAAACAGCTTCACTCTTGAGACCAGAGGATATATAGGTCTTGCCTAAATCTAAGAATGAACCAGAACAACAGAAATGTCTCTGTCCACTACACCCAGGCATGTAAGCACTGGGCAACAGCAACATCTGATACTGTGGAGATAGACCATGTCTGAGGCTCAGAAACACCAAATCCTATTGCTGAGGGAGAAAGTGGATCACTAGAAAAATCTCCTTTGCTAGAAGAAAAACCATACCCAAAGCACAAAGTGATTTCAGAGTAATTTAAAGCCAGTGGAAACCAAAGAACAATAAATGTAAATCCAGCTTAACTCCTGATTGAACAAAAAAATTCAACTCATTCCCCAACACTAAAGGCCAGGCAGAAGAGGTATACCCTTTTTCAGACATAAATACTACTACTCATCTGTTGTATGTACTAGGTCTGGCAATCAATTAAAAATTACAAGAAACACAACACACATATAGAAAATAAAAAGTAATAAAAACCACTTTGAAGTGACAAAGGAATCAATAAAATCAGAATCAGACATTAAAACTATAAGAAAAAGATTATAAAATAATTATGATTGATATATTAAACACAACAGTTGAAAAGATGAACAACACATGTTAACACACTGGAAATTCTAGGAGAGATAGAAACTAAAAGAAACTGTCATATAGGGAATAAAAAAGTTTACAAAGAGCACATTTTATGGGTTTATCAGTAGTCAAAAGGAGAACCAATAAACTTGAATTTCACTCAATAGAAATTGCCCAAAGTAAAATACAGAGCAAAGAGGAGTGGAAAAAGCAAAATATAACACACAAGATACAGCAAAATGTATGACTTCTCTGTGTCTGGATGCTGAGCAGGAAAAGAAAGAAAGACTTAAAGAAATAATGATCAAGAATTTTCCAGAAGTAAAGAAAGACACCAAACCAAGGATAAAAGAAGTTCAGAGAACACCAATATGATAAAAAACATATATTCCCTCTCTACCACACCCGCAATATTAGTGTGTTCAAATTGATGAAAACCAAAGATAACTAGACTATTTTGAAGACATCCATAGAGGGGAAAACTCATTATATTCAGAGGAACCATATAAAGTTTATATGAGAAAACCCAAAAGACTCCACCAAACAATTGCTGGAATTGGTACATGAATTCAGCAAAGTCACACAATACAAAATCAAAATATAGAAATCTGTTGAATTTCTATACACCAAAATGAAGCAGGCAGAAAGAGAAATCAAGGAATCAATTCCATTTACAATTGCACCAAAAACAGTAAGATACCTAGGAATCGACCTAATCAAAGAGGTAAAAGATCTGCTCTGGAAAGTATAGAACACTGATTAAAGAAATTAAAGATGACACATGGATATGGAAAGACACTCCATTCAGGATACCTGAGTGACTCAGCAGATGAACATCTGCCTTTGGTCCAGGGTGTGATCCCAGGATCCTGGATCAAGTCCTGCATCAGGCTCCATGAGGGGAGCTTGCTTCTCCCTCTGCCTATGTCTCTTCCAGTCTCTCTCTCTGTGTCTCTCATAAATAAATAAATAAATCTTAAAAAAAAAAAAAAAGGAAAGATATTCCATTCTCATGGACTGGAAGAACAAATATTGTCAAAATGTCTACACTAGGGCAGCCCCAGTGGCGCAGCGGTTTGGCGCCGCCTGCAGCCCAGGGCGTGATCCTGGAGACCCGGGATCGAGTCCCACGTTGGGCTCCCTGCATGGAGCCTGCTTCTCCCTCTGCCTGTCTCTGCCTCTCTCTGTGTCTCTATGAATAAATAAATAAAATCTTTAAAAAAAAAAAAAAAAAAATGTCTACACTACCCAAAACAATCTATACATTCAATGCAATCCCTATCAAAATACCACCAGCACTTTTTGCAGAGCTGGAACAAACAATCCTAAAGTTTGTATGGAATCACAAAAGACCCCATATAGCTAAAGTTATCTTAAAAATCCAAAGCTGGAGGCATCACAATTCTGGACTTCAAGCTGTATTACAAAGCTATAATCATTAAGACAGTATGGTACTGGCACAAAAACAGACACACAGTCAATGGAACAGAATAGAGAACCAAGAAATGGACTCACAACTGTGTGGGCAACTCATCTTTGACAAAGCAGGAAAGAATATCCAATGGAAAAAAGACAGTCTCTTCAACAATGGTTCTGGGGAAACTGGAGCACTTTCTTACACCATTCACAAAAATAAATTCAAATTGGATGAAAGATCTAAATGTGAGACAGGCAATCATCAAAATCCTAGAGGACAATACAGGCAGCAACCTCTTTGGTATTGGCTAGGTACTTCTTGTTAGATCACTAAAGGCAAGGGAAACAAAAGCAAAAATGAACTATTTGGACTCATCAGGATGAAAAGCTTAATGAAGAAAACAATGAACAAAACGAAATCACAGCCTACAGAATGGGAGAATACATTTTGCAAATGACATATCTGATTAAGGGTTAGTATCCAAAAACTATAAAGAATTTATACAACTCAACACCCCCAAAACAA
Organism: Canis lupus baileyi; assembly: GCF_048164855.1. Classification (NCBI taxonomy): domain Eukaryota; kingdom Metazoa; phylum Chordata; class Mammalia; order Carnivora; family Canidae; genus Canis; species Canis lupus. The sequence continues at coordinate 23,361,213 of NC_132861.1, read as the reverse complement.
CTAATCCAGTTTAAAAATGGGTAGAAAACAACAGACATTTCTTCAAAAAAGACAAGCAATGGCCAGCAGACACATGAAATGATGCTCAACATCATTCATCATGAGGGAAATACAAATCAAAATCACAATGAGATACCACCTCACACCTGTCAGAATGGCTAAAATCAATTCAATAGGAAACAACAGATGCTGGTGAGGATGTGGTAGGAATGCACTGTTGGTAGGAATGCACACTGGTGCAGCCACTCTGGAAAACAGTATGGAGAGTCTCCAAAAGTAGAACTACCCTTGACCCAGCTATTTCACTAACAGGGATTTACCCAAAGACACAAAAATACTGATTTGAAGGAGGCACATGAACCCTGATATTTATACCAGCATTGTTAATAATAGCCAAAACATGGAAAAAGCTCAAATCTCCATGATTGACAAATGGATAAGAGGTGGTGTGTGTGTGTGTGTGTGTGTGTGTATTCATACATACATGTATACATATATATGAATATTAGGTATCAAAAAGAATGAAATCTTGCCATTTGCAATGACATGGATGATGCTAGAGTGTATTATGCTAAGTGAACTAAGTCAGAAAGACAAATACCATATGATTTCACTCATGTGGAATTTAAGAAACAAAACAAAACAGATGAACACAAGGGAAGGGTGAAGAAAGAAAGCTTAATGATAGAGAACAAGCTGAGGGTTGATGGAAGGAGGGGGTTTGGGGATGGGCAAAATGGATGATGGTATTAAGGAGGGCACTTTTGTGATGAGCACTGGGTATTATACGGAAGTGATGAATCACTAAAATCTACATCTGAAACCAATATTACACTCTACGTTAACTAGAACTTTTTTAAAATTTTATTTATTCATTCATGAGAGACACAGAGAGAGAGGCAGAGACACAGGCAGAGGGAGAAACAGGCTCCAGGCAGGAAGCCTGACGCGGGACTCAATCCCTGGTCTTCAGGATCACACCCTGGGCTGAAGGCGGTGCTAAACTGCTGAGCCACCGGAGCTGCCCACTAACTAGAATTTAAATAAAAACTTGAAACAAACAAAAAAGAATTACACGATCCTTATTAGAAACCTCTTTAAAGTTCTGAGGAAAAATAGTATCAACCTCAAATTCTATACTAATGAAATATTTTTCAGAAATTAAAGAGAAACAAAGAGATTTTTTTTAAACAAACAAAATGAGAAATTTTATTACAAGCAGGTGTGCATGCACTCATGAAATTTCAAGTAAGTTCATCGGTAGAAATACTATAAGAAAGATAAAAACTGGATGTACACAAAGTAACGAATATCACCCTCAAAACATAAAACGATCTAAATATAAGGTTTTTTGGCTTACTTTAAATTTGGCTTATTTATTTAAATTTCTCTAGTAGAAAATTGAGTACAGATAAAAATAATAGCAAAATGTTGTAGGTTTATAAAATAATAAAGTGAAAATGTATCTAAAAAGTAGTTCAAAACACGGACAAGATGAGTTAGCAGTTTTGGGTTATAAGGATCTTATACTACACGTGAAAATAGACTGTAATCAAGTAGATAGTTAAAGATATATATTATAAACTATGCAATCATTTACAGGATTTGAAGAAGCAGTAAAACGAATCACTGAGTTATGGAGAGTTATTAGAATTATTAAAACTATGAAATTGATTCATATTCAAGAAGAAAATTAGAGACATGATACAAAGAAACAATGGAACAAACTTTTAAAAAAAACACTAGAAAAATGTCAGATTTTGGTTCAACCAAATCAACAGCTACATAACACTTAAATGGTGCTAATAGACATTTAGATCATCAGATCTGATGAAAAAATAAGACCCAACTATGTATCATCTGTAAGAAACCGATTTTAAATACAAGAACATACATAAGTCAATAGTAAAAAAGTGGGGAGTGATATAACATGCCAACATAAATCAAAACAGAACAAATCACATAAATATAAGGAAAGTGGATGTGTAATAATATTACTTGGGATAAAGAAAGACCTTATATAATGGTAAAACATTAATTCATGAAGAAGAAATGTACATTTTAAATGTGTTTGAACCTAAAAACAGAGCTTCAAGTCACGTGAAGAATTGATAAAGCATAAAGAATAGATCGATCTACAATTAACTCATAATTGATTTTAAAAAAGTAGATAGGAAATCAGTAAGAATACAGAATGCTGAATCAGCACTACCAATTAACTAAATCTAGTGGACATTTTTAGAACTGTTGAATCAACAATAGCAGAAAATGCATTCTTTTCATGTGTACATGGAACAATTATGAAGGTAGACAGAATCTGGTTCATAAAATAATTCAGGAGAAATTTAGAAGAACTCAAATAATACAAAGCATATTTTCTTTTTCTTTTTTGAAGATATTTATTTATTTATTTATTTATTTATTTATTCATTCTTTCATTCATTCATTCATTTGAGAGACCACAAGCAGTGGGGAGGGGCAGAAGGAAAGGAACGAGCAGATTCCCCACTGAGCAGGGAGCACAATGCAGGACTCAATCCCAGGACCCCAGGATCATGACCTGAGCCAAAGGCATGTGCTTAACCTACTGAACCACCCAGGTGCCCTAGTATATTTTCTGATTCTAAAGAATTATATTATAAATCAATAACAGAGGGGCACCTGGGTGGCTCTGTGGGTTGAGCATGTGACTCTTGATTTAAGCTCAGGTCACGATTTCAGGGTTGTGAGATGGAACCTCCCACATCAGGATTCCAGCTCAGGACAGAGTCTGCTTGTACCCCTCCCTCTTTTCCCTCTGTGCTTTTGCTCTTGCTCTCATTCTCTCAAATAAATAAATAAATAGATAGATAGATGATAAATAAATAAATAAATAATAAATAAAATCTTAAAGAATCAGTAACAGAAAGTTATATGAAAGGTTTCTAAACTTTCATAAATTAACACATTTCAAAAGAGTATATCAGTCTATAGGGAAATTATGAAGAGAATTAAAAATAGTTCATATTGAATTAAAATACTGTGAATCAAATTTGTGAGATGAAAGCAGAATAGTATCTAGTAGGAAATAAAATTTATAACATTAAATATTTATATTATAAAAGAAATAAGTTCTCTAAGTCAATGATCTAAAATTTTACATTAAGAAAATAGAAGGGGGGCAGCCGGGGTGGCTCAGCGGTTTAGCACCGTCTTCAGCCCAGCGTGTGATCCTGGAGACCAGGGATTGCGTCCCACATCAGGCTTCCTGCATGGGGCCTGCTTCTCCCTCTGTCTGTGTCTCTGCCTCTCTCTGTCTCTCTTATGAATAAATAAATAAAATCTTAGAAAAAAAAATAGAAGGGAAAAAAGGTAAAGTACAAAACAGGCAAAGAACATTACACAAATAAGACAAAAAAACATCCAATTTCAAAGAGAAAAACAATAGAGAAAAATCAAGGAAACTCATTCTGATTCTTTGAAAAGATCAGTAACACACATTAAGGAAAATATGTTAAATGACAAACAACCAATATCAGGATTGAAAGATGAGAACACAAACAATCCTAAAAATATTAAAAGGGCAACTTTAAGGGATTATAATGAGTCAATTTATAACCATAAATGTAACAATTTAGGTGAAATTGAAAAATTTGTTGAAAGGCACAATTGTTCTTTGATTTGGAAAATACTCCTGTTTCCTCATCCTGTCTGATAATCTGTTCCTATGTTTTAGGTGAAACAGATACCTCCCCAAATCTTGTAGGAGTAACCTTGTAATAGGAAATGTAATAGGAAATGAACCTTATTGTTCAACATTGCCATGGTTCTTTTTTTTTAGATTTTATTTATTTATTTATTTGACAGGAGGGGAGAGAGGGTGTGAAAGCACAAGTAGGGGGAGCTTCAGAGAGAGAAACACGATCCCCACGTAGCAGGGAGCCCAACATGGGGCCAGGACCCTGGGATCATGACCGGAGCTGAAGGCAAACACTTAAACCATGGAGCCCCCCAGGTGCCCTGCCACAGCTCTTTTTTGTCTCTCTATCCTCTGTAATTATCTAAGTGGCCTGATTTATTTTTGATAGGTCTCAGCTGTTAAGCATGTACCAAGCCTTGTCCGTGCTCCAAAGGGAGGAATCTCAGCACCTTGTTTCAAGCTAAGTAGAACCAAACCCCCAAGCAGCAGCTTTTAAGGTATGCAAATATATATAGTCCTCTGAGACTGTAATCATAATCTCTGCTGGTCTCCAGGCCAAGTGATCTGAGGTCTGGAGGTGTCCTCAGAGCACCATTACAATACTCCAGGCTCCAGACAATGTTTAAGCTCTTTTCTGGAAGGTACCAAACAGTTGTAGTGAGGCCCAGCACAAAGATGGCATGTCTCCCCATGCTCCCCACAAGTTGTATAACAAACCTGAAACCTGCCCCTCTGGTTGATGCTCAAAAACAAGTAAATAGGCTTTTTATACAGGAAGCATATTTCAGCCTGTTTTCTGTGCAGTGCCCTGAGGGTTGTAGCTGGCCAAGAACTGCCTCTTTGATTGTTTCAGCCCTAGGGGGGCTAAGCTAGGGGGCCCTCCTTCACTGTGAGAACCAGATGATCCAAGGGAATCCCTTGGATGGACTGTGTGCTCCCACAGGCTATATTAAGGCAGCTGGAGAGTGCAGGGCTGACATGAGCCTGCCTCCTTTACCTCCAGTAAGGCAGCAGGAGAGTCTGGGCTGGGGCTGCCTGCTAGCTTTAGCCTAATCCAAGCAGCGGGTGAGTGCAGGGCCAATGTGAGCTTGCCTTGTTTAGCTTTAGTGAGGTGGCAGGAGAATGTGGGGCCAGGACAAACCACCAGCTTTAGCTTCATAGAAGCAGCAGGAGAGTGGTGGGGTAGGGCCTTGGACAGTGCTGTGATTCTATGCACCTGGGGTGCCAGCAAAGTGGAGAGACTGGAAAAATGGCTCCTACCACCACCCCTGGCCCCAGAGAGACTCTTAAGAGGACCCTGACCCTGTGGTAGATACTTTAAGATTAGCAAATGGATCTTCTTCACAAATAGTGTACACATTTTTCAAATAGCTGTCTTTGTGCTGACTTCCAGGTGAGTGAGTCGGCCCGTCGGCCCGTGAGCAGAACATGTTTCCTACAGCCCTTTGGGTCTCCTGGATGTAAACTCTGCTAGTCTTCAAAGCCAGACATACTGGGGGCTTCTCCTTCCAGTGTGGGTCCCAGGAGATGGGGTGCTTGATTTGGGGCACTAGCCCCTTGCTCCTTTAGGAGAAGTTCCAAATTAATGAGATCTCTCTTGATTGTGCATTGCCATGGGGTTTTTTTGTGTTTTTGTGTGTGTGTGTGTGTGCATGTGTATGTTTGTGTGGGCATTTTGGCAAAATCATCTCTGCTTCTCCTACCTGTCTCAATGTGGCCTTTTTATCCTTTGTTGTGGAGGAAGTTCAGCTAGTTTTCAAATCTTTCTCAGAGAGAATTGTTCCACCTGTAGCTGTCGGGTTGTGTCTGTGGAAGGAGGTGAGTTCAGAATCTTCCTATACCACCATCTTGAACTACCCTCAAAATCCTCTTTCTTTCTTTCTTTCTTTCTTTCTTTCTTTCTTTCTTTCTTTCTTTCTTTCTTTCTTTCTTTCTTTCTTTCTTTCTCTTTCTTTCTTTCTTCTTTCTTCTTTCTTTCTTTCTTCTTTCTTTCTTTCTTCTTTCTTTCTTCTTTCTTCTTTCTTTCTTCTTTCTTTCTTTCTTTCTTTCTTTCTTTCTTTCTTTCTTTCTTTCTTTCTTTCTTTCTTTCTTTCTTTCTTTCTTCTTTCTTCTTTCTTTCTTTCTCCTTTCTTTCTTTCTTTCTTTCTTTCTTTCTTTCTTTCTTTCTTTCTTTCTTTCTTTCTTTCTTTCTTTCTTTCTTTCTTTCTTTCTTTCTTTCTTTCTTTCTTTCTTTCTTTCTTTCTTTCTTTCTTTCTTCTTTCTTTCTTTTTTCCCCCAAAATCAACTTTTTAAAAAAATCTCTAAGGGTCAAAATATATTTGTTTGTTTGTTTGTTTGTTTATAGATTTATTTATTTTAGAGAGAGCATGTGCAGGTCCTACATATGTGATTTTTTCTTTCTTTTTTTAAATATATACTTTTTTTATTATTTAAATTCAATTTGCCAACATATAGTATAACACCCAGTGCTCATCCCATCCCAAAATCCACTTCTTAAAGAATGATGAGCCATATGTTGAGAGTGAACTAGCACAGAACACATTAGCATAAAATAATAAATAATAATTAATAAAATAATATAAATTAATAAATTATAATATATTATTAATTATATAATATTAATTAATAATTAATAAAATAATAATTAATATAAATTATTTAAATATTAATTTATAAGGCATGGCTAAGATGACAGCAAAACCAAAAGGAATTATATAGAAACTATATAAGGTAAGAAAGCAAAGATATCTCTGGGAGTGACAGTCATTATCTGATACCCAAGAGACTGTTGCGAAAGACCTCCTGAGTTGGGGATAAGACACAATTCTGTGGCCTGAGATTTACCCTATAAAATTGGGCAAAAAAATCCTAACATAAAGCCAAGATTCTCCTAGGAGAATTCCGAGTAAGTGAAACAGGCAAAGCAAAAACAAAGACCACCCTAATTAGACAGAGGATGTCTTGATCTTTGACACTGGTGAAATAAAAATAAGACCAAACGAAAAGGTCTTCTATGAAATTCTGAGCTACAAACTAACAATCACTGAAGGAGGTGTGTACCAAATAACCCTAAACAAAATTCTATTTAAACATTTTCATAGATTGGCCATGACTTTTATAAAAGTTTCAAAACACAAGAACATGTGAAAATTCTAAAGTTGTGTGCTGTTAGTAGTGTAGCACAAAATGTATAAACACTGATAGAAATCCAAGGAGAAATTTATAAAACTATAATTTGAATATGAAATTCTGACATTTTATGTTTTATTTATACATAAAAAAATCCCCTTTTTTAAAATAAATCCCCTTTTATATCTATATTATCTCACATTATATTTTAATGAAAACAATAAGCAAACACCTACCCATACATACACAGAACAGAACATTCTGAGTGAGAGGGGCTTCAGCAGGACCTGAGTTCTAGCACACTTCTCTCTGAAATTTTAGGCAGATTAAAAAGTGATAAATTTCTAAATGATATTTCATTTGAAGCAATTTTATAAAGTGCAATGTCACTTTCTTCTTTGCCTTTCTTGAAATTCTTTAAAAGCTTTTTTTGTGTGTGGGGGGGTACTTCTGGGTGGCTCAGTGGGTGAGCGTCTGTCTGCCTTTTGCTCAGGTCATGATCCCAGGTCTAGAGATTGAGTCTGGCATCAGGCTTCCTTCAAGGAGCCTGCTTCTCCCTTTGTCTATGTCTTTGCCTCTATCTCTGTGTCTCTCATGAATAAATAAATAAATAATCTTTTAAAAAAATAAGTTTTTTTTTTCATTCAAAGTATTTATTTGGTAAGCTTTCAAGATTAAACAAAAATAAGGTATTTTTTAAAATTTAATAATCACCAAAACAAAATATCCCCTAGGTAATGAATGGTGTTTCTTGATTACATATTAGTAAGATGAATTGCTGCCTAGAAATGTTTTCTGGCAATCAGACCAGTTTATATATGAGAATTTGTTATGTCTCATCCCTTGACATAAACTTATAATTAAACATTATAAAATTTAAATTTGAAACATTTTCATTTATTGTTATTTTTTTCTTTCAAGATTTTATTTAAATTCAACTTGGTTCACATATAGTGTAGTATTAGTTTCAGGGATAGAATTTAGTGATTCATCAGTTGCATACAACACCCAGTGTTCATCATAACAAGTGTCTTCCTTAATGCCCATCACCCAATTACCCACTTGCCCCCTCCAGCAACCCTATTTGTTCCCTATAGTTAGACATCTCTTAAGGTTTGCTTCCTTCTGTCTTTATCTTAATTGCTTTTCCTTCCCTTCCCCTATGTTCATCTGTTTTGTTTCTTAAATTCCACATATGAGTGAAATCATATGGTAGTTGTCTTTATCCAACTGACTTATTTTGCTTAGTATAATATCCTCTAGTTCATCCATGTCTTTGCAAATGGCAAGATTGCAGTCTTTTTGATGGTCAGGCAATATTCCATTGTGTATGAATGTATGAATATCATCTGTTCTTTATCCATTCATCAGTTGATAGACATTGGGGTCTTTCCATATTTTGGCTATTGTGGACATTACTTCTATAAACATTGGGGCACATGTGCCCCTTCAAATCACTATTTTTGTATCCTTTGGATAAATACCTAGTAGTATAAATTGCTGGATCATAGAGTAGTTATATTTTTAATTTCTTGAGGAACCTCCACACTGTTTTCCAGAGTGGCTGTACCAGTTTGCATTCCCACCAACAGTGCAAGAGGGTTCCCCTTTCTCCACATCCTCATCACATTCTGTTGTTTCCTGTCTTGTTAATTTTAGCCATCCTCACTGGTGTGAGGTGGTGATATCTCATTGTCGTTTTGATTTGTATTTTCTTGATGCCATGTGATGCAAAGCATCTTTTCATGTGTCTGTTGGCCATCTGTATGTTGTCTTTGGAGAAATGTCTGTTCATGTCTTCTGCCCATTTCTTGATTGGATTATTTGTTTTTTTGGATATTGAGTTTGATAAGTTCTTTATAGATTTTGGACATTAGTCCTCTATGTGGTATGTCATTTGCAAACATCTCTCATTCTGTAGGTCACCTTTTAGTTTTGTTGACTGTTTCTTTTGCTGTGCAGAAGCTTTTTATTTTGATGAAGTCCCAATAGATTTTTTTAAAAAGGTTTTATTTATTTATTCATGAGAGACACAGAGAGAGGCAGAGACACAGGCAGAGGGAGGAAAAGCAGGCTCCACACAGGAGCCTGATGTGGGACTCTATCCCGGGACCCTGGGATCATGTCCTGAGCCAAAGACAGACTCTCAGCCACTGAGCCACCCAGGCATCCCTGAAGTCCCAATAGTTTATTATTGCTTTTGTTTCCCTTGCCTCCAGGGATATGTCTAGTAAGAAGTTGCTGCAGCTGAAGTCGAAGAAGCTGCTGCCTGTGTTCTTCTCTAGGATTTTGAGAGATTTCTTAATTATGGAGGGACTTTGTGATTTTTGTTTTCTTATGGGTGGTAATTAAAGTGAAGCGTTGTTTATCCCATCTGCATTACTTACTATAGAACAGAACAGGAGAGGAAGCAGGAGATCAGTTCTGGGGACAACTATTGTCACCAACGCCCAGTAATGTTCACAAACTAGGGTTTGGGGGTGGAAATAGCAGGCTGCCCTAGGGCATGGAAAGAGATTCAAGCTCAGTGTAGCTCATGAAACACAGACACTCCAGCTGACAGCTAAGTTGCAGTTATTTTTCTGAATGTTTCATAATGCCTCCCTCTTCCTCTAAATGTTAAGCTTTGTGAAGGCTGGAGCAATGTCTGATTTGTTCATACCAGAATCTTCATTGCCTTTTTACTATTTCCAGCCAATAATGGATACTCAACAGTTTAAAACCAATAGATGAAAAAGGTATAGGGGGAGTTTCTAGCAATCAGAACTGCCCAGAATGGTACCTATTGCTTAAGAAAGCAGTGCCTCCTTGGTAGTATTTCTAAGAAAAACCTGTATAAGTATGTGCTGGGAATATTAGAGAGGAAATTATTGAATTGAAGTTACAGAGCTTGATTCTTATGTGTCTCCACACAAATTGTAAAAAAAAAAATGTATAAGAAATTATGAAAAAAACAATCTGTAAGGGCTAGAAATGTTTTTTTCACTTAGGATCCCTGGATAAAGGAAAGGAGCTATCAGAAAAGGTTCTATGATAAGCCTTAATTAAATGGGAGAGACATTTTGAGGGAAATATGTTTAAAACACCAGAATTAGAGGGAAGGATTGTAAAAACATGACTGATCCCTGGGGTGGTATGTCTTTTGGAAAAAAAATCTGCTGCAGAATGTCTAATTCCTCCAACAATCCAAAACTCTGAGTATAATGAAGGAATCATGTCTTAGATGTAAGAAAATAATAACAAAGCCTATTTTTTAAAAATTACAGACCAGTTTTATCAATTTATTCTTTCTGAAAAAAAAAATCAGTTTTAGCAGAGAGGTGAGGAACCCCAACTAAAGATTAATAAAAAATGCCCTAATTAATGATTTTTGGTATTCCTCAATAGTGGTCTCTATTCTAAAAATCACCAAAGATATACTGTGTGATCTTGTTTTAAAAAGTATTTTTAGTAGAGATGTTTTGGTCTTAGAGGTGAAACCGAAATATTGCTTCTATAAGTTACTTCTATTTCCTTTAGGATTTTCATGTGCTGTCTAGTTCTGCTATTTATCTTTCAATTTTTTCATCTCTTGGGACATCATTATATGAGCTGTGTTGATGACCCTTTCCCCTGCCTTGCCCACTGAGACCACTTGAGGCATTTCTAGGTATACTCCTTTATATTATCTCTTTTTGAAATTGGCAAGGTCACATCTTTGACACAATCATCTCCAACTTCTATGCTTTGCTCTTTCTGACAGTGTTATCAGCATTTGCTCTTTTATCACACTTGACCTAGTTTTCTCTAGCTAGTAACCCTCTTTTTCTACTGTTTTCCATCTTTGACTTATTCTGCTTCTTGACATTTCAGAATGTGCACTTTGCCTTCCAAACAATAGGTGGTGTTGACATATGATGCAAATACAGAGGTTTTCATGGCATATAAGTGTGTTCTTTTTTTTCTAGTTTCTGACTCCCCAATCCACTACAGTATAACATTTGTGCATGCTGACGACACTTCCTCTACTTTCCAATGAAACTAAAACCATAGTTAACTTAAAAGTACAATGTTACAGATAATATGGAACTAGATTTTCTTTAGCTATCCATAAAGGTATCAAAAACTATTACTCAATACTTCTTAGAAAAATTATCTTTTTCTAGTCTTATTTAATGATTGGAAATAAAAGCATTCTTAGTTGATAATTATTGTATCTACTTTTATTATACCCATGCACATCTACACAAACATATATATATATATATACACACACACACACATATGAGGTTTAAGAGATAATTCTCTATATATACTTTTTAAAAAATATTTTTATTTTTTTTTATTTTTTTTATGATAGTCACACAGAGAGAGAGAGAGAAAGGCAGAGAGAGAAGCAGGCTCCATGCACCGGGAGCCCGATGTGGGATTCAATCCCGGGTCTCCAGGATCGCGCCCTGGGCCAAAGGCAGGCACCAAACCACTGCGCCACCCAGGGATCCCAAAAAATATTTTTAAAAGGACACTCAATTAGTGATGCAATTGTGTGACATTTTATTTTATTTATTTATTTTTATTTTATTTTTTAAATTATTTTTTATTGGGGTTCAATTTGCCAACATATAGCATGTCACCCAGTGCTCTTCCCATCAAGTGCCCCCCTCAGTGCCCATATTTATGTATAAAGATTTTTATTTATCCATTCATGAGAGACAGAGAGAGAGAGAGAGAGAGAGAGGCAGAGACATAGGCAGAGGGAGAAGAGGCTGCCCACGGGGAGCCCAATGAGGGACTCGATCCAGGGACTCCAGGATCATGCCCTGAGCCAAAGGCAGATGCTCAACTACTGAGCCACCCAGGTGTCCCTGTGTGACATTTTAATCAACCATTCTAAGGCACAATTTCAAATTGAGGTTTATGAATTTGCTACTGTTCAAGATATAGGAATATGTATATTAATGACTATTAAATGCCAACTATTTAAAACGTGATGAAAATGAATTAAAATTTAGGAAATGTCATGAAATTTTTAGCCTTTGCTATTTAACAAATTTCAATTAAGATTATGATGCTTATGGAAATAAAAATATATATATATATAATTTAAGATTTTTTTCAACTTATGCAAAATTTCCTCTAGTATTTTTAATCTCAAGGCAATTAAAGGCAGTGAGTAAAAACTGGTTATATTCATAATTTATTTTACTGTGGTTCATGCATAGCAGTCAACATTCACAATTTGGACAACAAAACAGAAATATGAATATTAATTTAGGTTAACCTCTTTAGATTACAAATGTACACATATAAATCTAAGTAATATATATATATATATATATATATATATATATATATATATATTAACAAGCTGCCCAGCACTTGACTTTCAATATCTGAGATATGATAATTTGCTTTTTTATAATTTAAATAATAATCAGCGTATTTATAAATGTTTTGTGTCCAAATACTGCTTGTATGCTTTTTAATCTATTAAAACTATGAAAGTGTGTAATTGCTGCTGTGCACAAAGAGCGACTATAGTAACAACTAATAAATCTGATTGTGAGATTTACACAATTGAGATTAGGGTATTGTATATAGTTTGCGCTTGTTCTCCTATAAATAGTTTAATGGAATGAACTCTAATTGTAAGTATAAGTTTTCTTCAGCATAAATACAAAACTTTAGCTATTTGAGTTTTAACCATTTTATTGATTTTTATTTATTTTGAAAACTGGAAAATTTAGTAAAAAACAAGAATAATATTTCAGATCTTGTATTATAGACCAAGAGTTGTTTTTAAATGATGTTCCAAAAACTAACACAAAGTTGAATCCTGTGTAGGTAGTTTAACTTCACAGCCAAGGACAGAAAGGACACATGATTCTTTGTAGCAAACTCTATATGCCCTAGGAACAATATATTACTGTCAATTTGAGGTTGAGTGAATATCAGACAATGTTAGTAGAACTCCATCCTTCACTTCTAAAGCCATCCTTCTGTTGATTTGAGCTGCATCAAAGATTACAATAGAAATTGAAGCACCATAGGTAATGTCTTAGAAATATGTGAATGGTCCTTCTGGGAATATTTAATGTCAAAATTCAATACAATGTTTCTCCCCTATGGCTTAACTATGACCAAACATACACTGCTGGGGAGACTGACCACTTGCTATCTCATACCTGCTTTGTTGCAGTTCACTCAAAAAATAAAGGAAGAAGAAGAAGAACAAAAAAGGCCACAGGATAAATTTAAACTTTCTTCTAGTAGAAAATCCAGTTCAAGATCCAAGGTTTTATTTTTAAAAAGCATGTGATCTCATTGCACTAGAGTGAAGCAGTCAAGTGGCAAGATAAATGTAACAGGTAATCTGAAATGAAGTATATTTTCACACCTCTGCCAAAACACTAAAGAAACAAGAAAAAGAAGAAAAAATTTCAGAAATCATTAATTGCCACAGACAATAAGAGATATATAAAACAAAGCAATAATACCTTCTGTTCAGTGAAGGCATTAGTTTCTGAAACAGTGTTCCCGGCACTAACCAGATCTAATAGGACTGACTTTAAAGTCTCAGACACCAAGAGTTATTCATGATCAAGCCTACATATATATATATATAGTAACTCCTGTCTGTGGCAGTGAGAAACTTTGATCGCATTACCCTCACTACATGTACTTAATTGCTCATACCTCCTTATGCCACCAAACTCCTAAATACAAGCTGCCTACTGAGTCCCAACAACCTCCTCAGCCCCATACCTATTGGCTCCAAATTCTTCCTGTCTCCTCTCCCCAAATCTGTCTTCAACTTGGGCCCCATCAGATCTGCTGGCCTGCTAAGCCTCAACTGCCCTTTCAGTCCTGAGCACTTGAGCCACACAGGGCCTATCCTCCTACTGTGCCCTAATCACTCCTCTACCCTGACTCTATGCTCTACCCTAGTCCAACATGTCCCACCAAAGTAAGAAAGAGGGATAGAAGGATTTATCAGATATACAGAGATCAAATTGCCACTCAGCTAAAAGAATATATAATCAGTAGTCCCATTTGACAGTAGCTGTAGTCATGTAAATAAGTACTGATTAAGTTACTGTAAATGTAATTTGGAGTTTCCAGAAAGTCTACCTAAAAGGTAGATGTGAACACTTTCTCAGTATATCTTCCAATCGCCTTTTGAAACCTATTTCCACCTTTTTCCAGCCCCTCTGTGAGCCAGAAGTTGACTTGTACAGACTACCTCAAAGGGCTTTCATTCTTTGTTTAGTTTCCATGTGACAAAAGGAGACACTGATAAAAGACTACAGAGAATGAGCATGATGTCATTATTTTTCTTTTCCCAACTTCCTCTTATGCAGTTGCCTGTGTTCTGGTTGTGCCTACTGACTGCAGGTTACTGCTTTTAACTATCTCCAGACAGATGTCTCTCTCTGCATTTCAAGAACTGTTTAGGGATGCCTGGGTGGCTCAGTGGTTGAGCATCTGCCTTTGGCTCAGGTGGTGATCCCAGGGTCCTGGGATCGAGTTCCTCATCAGGCTTCCCTTGGGCCTGCTTCTCCCTCTGCCTATGCCTCGGCCTATGCCTCTGCCTCTCTCTGTGTCTCTCATGAATAAATAAATAAAGTGTTAAAAAATATATTTATTCCCCTGATTCTTTCAAATGTAAGGAAAGTAGCAACTGTTTTATATATTCTAGGAGGTTAAACTTTAGCATGTGTTTTAGCTAAGCCCTTCCCACACATATGTTTAAGTCCCTTTAATAAATCAGTTTGTGGTTATCCTAATTTAAGAGTACCATCTCTTCCCGCTGGGACTCTTAACTGATATTTTAATTGATATCAAAGTGAACCCAGAAAACAGACCATGAAAACAGGATAATACAATTGCATTGCTCATGTGTTAGAGGAGCACAAGGAAAATATATTTGCTGAAGGAATATGGTTAATCCATATACTCGGGTGACATCAAGTTTCCTGAAATTATAAGCCTCAGCATAGGGTGTACTGCTATGTTATGGTTGCTATGTCAGCAGTTATGGTGATAAAGATGGTTTAGTCACTTTTACTTCTTATTGCCCTAGAAACAATCCATAGGGAAAAAAAAATTAATATCTCTAAATATGCAGTTAAGAATATATGAGTCACGTGTTCCAAAACCCAAAAGCCCAGATGAAATCTTTGAAGTCATAGGGCATTTAAAGCTGGATACCAAGCCTGGGGCATGATGATAGACTGGCATAATCCTATCAAATTCTTCACTCAAGCATACCTCTTATGTTTTTTTTTTTGTATAATTTAAATTCTACTTAGTTAAAATACAATGCAATATTGGTTTCTGGAGTGTATTCAGTGATTTGTCACTTACATATAATATCCAGTGCTCATCACAAGTGCCCTCTTTAATACCCACACCCATCTAGTACCATTTATGTTAAGGTAAGAGTTTGATGGGAAAGAAGTAAGATCCAAATACATGGAATGAGTGCATTTGAACAAACTTAAATAACTTATAGAATTTTATCCTCTAAATTTCCCTCAAATTATTTTGCTGGCAGAGGCAGCCCTGTCACTTCCTCTCACCAGATAAATTTATTGGCAAGGGTGCATTTACCCAGAGTTAATAATTTACTGTGTTGTATTCAATCTTTTGTGGGAGAGTGACATTATAATCTAGTAGTGTGGCTAATTAATCCTTGATTCATTGATGGGTATAGTAAGCATGGCAAACTTGGCACACTTTCCTGTGTATGCTGTAAAGAGAAATATATGAAGATTCATGAAATATTGGAATGGACTTATATCATTGCTTACTTATCCACTAACTATACTTTGAACATTTGGGAGATGCTCTATCAGATTTTTAAAAATGTGATAGTAAGGGAGGATATTAGAATTTTTAAAAAGCTTTGTGATAGTTGTCCTCTCTGGGCTTAAAAGGACTGAAAGCAATTCTGTAATACAAATGGGTCTTCTTATTTTGGTGGGGTTAAGGAATGTCACAATTACAGAGATCAGGTAGGAGGGGCCAAGTGGAAGGCCCTGGAACTGCTCTGACTGGAGGGATTGAAGACAGAAGTGTCATCAGTGGAGATATGAAAGGTGAATGAATGTTGATTCCTTTTATAACCCCATTTAAAGGGTGTAAGTGCCAACTGTAACTGAGTCATAGATGGTGACCGTAATTTCATGAAATTGTAATGATTATGTTGTGCAATTGTAGCTGTATTTCTAGAATAGTTATAGGGCTTAATAAATGACTGACAGCCTCATTAGTACTTATTTCCACTTAACAGTTTGAAAAAGCTATTTGAAATGCTTTTTCATATTGACGCTCTCCAAACCAAACCACAGAGGACGACCCTCTTCTATTAGTTCCCTCCATCCTCATCATAACAATCTCCAATCAAAGCACAGCTGACAATTTCCTTTTTTCTCATTATGAGGCTTTCCCATCCTCCTCCCTGCCTATGAATGCATTATGATGGCTGATTCTCCTACTGCAGCAAATTCTGACTTAGCTTTATTTGTTCTTATTCAGACAGTGTTGGTTTATTTCTACAGTCTTCCCAGAGGCTCCCCAAATACAAGGTTTGCACTTCTCACTGCTGTAGACTGCAGTCTTTATCCGGGTATGGAACCCATAGAGGCCCTTGTAAACCTTGCTGCTCTTGGCTTAGAGAGTCCATACAAAACCGGTAAAGCATCATCACGTCTGACTCCCTTGGCATTGAATTCCTCAGTTATTTATTCTCAATTTGATTTCTGGATTTTGCTACTAGTTTCCATTTGTTGGGTATAACTTGTACTATCAGGCCATTTCTTTTCATAACTTTTGGTTTTCTGGTATGCTTCCATTTTGCATGTACTATGTAAAAATGCTGATGGTCATGAGAATCAGAGAGCCTGGTAATATAGGTGCTACACTTTGGACATTAATTAAATCCTGCCAACTCTGGGCAACCTCTTTCTCAGAGTAAACATGTCACACAGGTGGTAGGTATTCAAATAACCCTCACAGTTTCCCTATTTCCCAGCCCTTAATACTTTGGCCATTCACTAAAACACATTCCTTCTTATTCTGCAATACCACCCAGTAAATTTAACAAGGCATAGTAGGCAGAATAATGTCACCACATAAAGGACGTCCTTTACCTAATCTCTATTACCTATGAGCACTTTAGATTACAAGGCACAGGGTAATTAACGTTTCAGAGAGAATTAAGGTTGTGAATCAGCTGGCCTTAAAATAGGAAGATTATCCTGGATTATACAGGTGGGTCTCATATATTCACAAGGGAGATGGAGACAGAAGAGATGCAAAGAGAGGTATTAGAGTAGAGGAGTGCTCAGAGAGAGAGCATTGTTTGTTTTGAAGATGAAGAATCAATTGCCAGGAGATGTGGGCAGCATCTGAAAAATGGAAAAGATAAGGAAACAGATTTTCTAGTAGTTTCTTTAGAGCAGAATGCCACCCTGCTGATTGCTTACCTAGATTTTTTAACCTGTGAGACCTCTATCAAACTTCCAACCTATAAAAATGTAAAAATTTGTGTTGTTTCAAGTCACTGAGTTAGAGCAGAAATAGAAAACTAATACATAGGGAGAGACTCATTTTACAAATGAAAACTGTAAAACTAAATGTCAGGTGGACTATTAAAAATCATGTGGACTATTTTTTGAGCTTTCAGACAATCTCTCTCTTCATAATCAGCTTAGTCTGCTTTACATCTATGTTTTCCTTCTCCATTATATTTGATGATTACCCTAAACAAAGGTCTATATTAGAAGCTCTGTTGGTTAAAAATTTTTACTAACATAGGAAAAATCATTGGAGCAGAACCTATTAAAGTTGAGATAAATCCTACCAAATCTTTATCCAAATTTTCCCAATATCTCTTTAAGCCAGAAGCAAAGGAAAATCTCAAACCTATATCTGAAAGCCTTATATCCAAAGGTTCTGTCATAACCTCTACTAGCCCTTGTTAATACTTTCATCCCTTCAGTATTAAAAAGAATAGACAAGGTAATTGATTTGTTCATTGCTCCATGGCCATCAACAAAATTGTTATGTCTTGCTTCCCAGTAGTACCTATCAATAAGTTTTTCAGAAAGGGCTATTCCTAAGACAAGGAAGATAAACTTCTGCAACTGAGTCAAGGGTGAGGCTATAGTATGCAGTGCATCTTTGATAATTCTTCTGAAGTGGAGTTACCAGAAGTTAAATCACTTCAGGTGTCAGAACTTAATGCTTTTACTAGAGCTTATCAACTAGTGACAAACAAGAAAATAAATGTACATACAAACTGCAGGTATGCTTTTGCAATAGTATTTGACCTTTGGATGCCTTGGAAACAAAGGGGTTTCTTATCTCTGTTGGAATCCCTATCAAAAATGTACAAGTTAGGAAACTCTTAGATACAAACAGTTGTAAAGGTTGAAACTCCTGAAAAAAGAGATATTATGGAAGCTAAAGAAATACTCTAGCAGATCATTATGCCATACAACCAATTTTAGTCACATTATCACCCTAATTAAAATCTCAAAGGATCAATCTATGGAGAGATTTGAAAGGTCATTAAAATATCAACATTTAGCCCCAATCCAGAAAGGGGAACAATGGTCAAAACAAAACAAAACAAAACAAAACAAAACAAAATAAAACTGCTTGTATTCTTTACTCAGACAAACTCTGATAGGCTCTATGGGTTGAATTTCATCCCTCTCAAAATTTATATGTAAAGACACCTATTAGCCTACCCCTTCAAACCTTAGGATCCTTCTTTTGTGTTACTTATTATATTTCTTTATTTCAATCATCCTTCAAAATTAGCATATTAATTTTCTGTAAACAACTCTATACTAACAAGTATAGTATAGAAGCCTTTATTGCAAGTATGAGGAATTTATTCTTAACTGATCAATGGTTTTACTTAGCCTGTTAAAACCTTGATCACAGACTTCCAGTCTCCAGATTTGTGAGACAATGCATTTCCATTGTTTAAGACACCCATACTGTGGTACTTCATTGTGGCAGCCCCAATAAAACAGTGCAGTGGCACTAATGGATATTAGCTGTTTGGAACTACTCGTAACTCTACTCATTACGGTACAGACAGGTTCATTTACTGTCTTAAATTTTGGTAGGGAAACTTTGAAAAGACCACTGAAGTTATTTTGGGGTATGTGTGACATGTCAAAAATATAATTCTTGAAAAACTACAAAAGTGAGACAGGAATCAAAGTTTCAAGGACTCTGTGAACACCTTTGATTTTTTTTTTCTGTGTATGCCTTTATTTATTTATTTTTTTTAATTTTTATTTATTTATGATAGTCACAGAGAGAGAGAGAGAGAGAGAGAGAGAGGCAGAGATATAGGCAGAGGGAGAAGCAGGCTCCATGCACCGGGAGCCCGACGTGGGATTCGATCCCGGGTCTCCAGGATCGCGCCCTGGGCCAAAGGCAGGCACCAAACCGCTGCGCCACCCAGGGATCCCTGTGTATGCCTTTAGATAAACATTATCTAGGTTCTACCGTTCAGAGTTTTAATATTTTTTTAAGATTGTGTATCAATTTTCAGATAGATTATAGTATTTCCTTTTGTAAAACCTAAGGCCCATAGAGTGTCTATAAAGTTACTTGATTTTGTATTTCCAAACTGTGGCATAATAGCTTTTATGTCAAGTGACCAAAGCATATGTTTTGTGGGAACCATTATAAACAAATGAACACTGTAATGCATTTTTCCTTATTTGAACACCACATTGCCCTTACTACCCACAGTCTTCTGGAAGTTTTAAAGAACCAAGGACCTCCTTAAAATTATCAAAACTTTCATAAACCCTTGAACTTCTATGGCTAAAGGTACTTCAGCTCTTAGGACTACATGGCCTACTCCCTTGGAAAAACATCAGTTATGCCCTTATGAATTAGCAACTAAAGCCTACCTATAAGGATTTTATCTTTAATACTAGACTCTGCATTACTGCACACAGACATAGTAGAACATTGCTATAGATTTGTGCACTATACCCCAGTTAAGTTACCAAAAGTGTAAGGCCATCTTCCCACATCATTCTAAACAACCCCTTTGTGATATTCAACTAGGAGATCTCACCTATTGGAAGAGGCATATATAAGAACTGCTCTTGAACCTCCTTAGAAGGGACCTTATCAGATGCTGTTAACAAATATAGCAGTGAAACTCCAGGGAATCCATTTCTGGGTTCACATTTCATAACTTAAAAAGCAAATAAGAATTGCATACAACTGGAAGACCATTCTAATATGAAACTACAAATAGAAGTTTCTCAAAGATTCTCTAGAAGCAGCTAATCTTCAAAAATAGACAAACCTTTTAGAACAAGCTTATAACCTGTGTAGTGGACAGATGCTACTCAAGACTACATATCAAAACAACTGCTTAATTCCTTTTTAAAATATACTTGTTTATAACCACTTTCATTTTCTATAGACTGCCGTTTGTTGTCTACTATAATGGCTCTTTTATCTTTTCTCTTTATTATAACTATTAGGCCAGAATGTACTTATTCTAATGTCATTCTTGGATTACTTTAAACAGTAGTTATTACCCTCAAACTTACTGTTGAAGTATTTCTATCCCTGCCTCTTTTCTTGTTTCTATTTGTATGGTATATTTTTTTTCCCATTCCTTTATTTTCAATCTGTATCTGTCTTTAGGTCTGAAATGAGTCTCTTGCTCATAAGTCTTGTTTGTTTGTTTGTTTAATTTTCTTTTTTGTTTGTTTGTTTGTTTTATTTTCAATTGCCCTTGTCTTTAGATTGGAGCATTCAGTCCACTTACATTTAAAGTAATTACTGACAAGTATGTACTTATTGCCATTTTGTTGTTTCTTAGTTTTTGTTCATCTTTTGTTTGTTTTGCTTTGCTTTTCTCTGTTCCTTCTTCTCTTGCTCTCTTTCCTGTGATATAATGGATATTTTTAATATTATGCTTAGATTTCTTTCTTATTTTTTGTGTATCTATTATAGATTTTTGGTTGGTGGTTAATATGGGGTTCATATATAATGTACTCTGTGTATGGCAATTTATATTAAGTTGATGGTTGGTTAAGTTTAAACACATTCTGCAAACATTAAATGTTTACTTCCTCTCCATGATATATATGATGTCATATTTTACCTATTTTTATTTTGTATATCCCTTGATTAAGTTTTGTAGATATAATCGATTGTACTACTCTTGTGTTTTAACATCCGTACTGGCTTTATTAGTGATAAATCTACTACCTTCACTATATGTTTGCTTTTACCAATGAAATTTTTTTTCCTTTCACAATTTTCTTCTAGTTATTGTTTTTTCTTTCCAATTAAAGAATTCCCTTAAAAAAGTAGAATCCCCTTTAACATTTCTTACAAGTCTATTTTGGGGTGATGAACTTCTTTAACTTCTGTTTGTCTGTGAAACTCTTTATCTCTCCCTCAGTTCTGAATAATAGCTTCTAGGTACTGTCTTCTTGGTTGTAGGGTTTTTCCTTTCAGCACTTTGAATATATTGTGCCATTCCCTTCTGGACTAGAAAGCTTCTGCTAACAGGTAGCCAATAGCCTTATGGAGTTTCTCTTATGTTTTACGGTTTGCTTTTTTTATTGCTTTTAAGATTATCTTTTTATTTAATCTTTGACATTTTAATTATTATGTACTAAATATTATGTGTAATAAAAATTAATATGCATTAAATATTGTGTTGACCTTCCTTGGATTCATCTTGTTTGGGGTTCTCTCTTCTTTTGGGACCTGGATTTTTGTTTCTCTCCCCAAGTTAGGAAATTTTCAGCTATTGTTTCTTCAAATAGGTTTTCTGCTCTCTTCTCTCTCTCTTTTCCTTCTGAGACCCCTCTACTGTGTATATTATTGGACTTGGTGATATTAAAGAGGTTCCTTAAACTATCTTTATTTTTAATATTCTTTTTGATGTTTGGCTTGGTTGCTTTCCATTACCCTGTCCTCCAGATCACTGATCCATTCTTCTACTTTCTTTAATCTGTTAATTCTCTCTAGTGTATTTTTTTTCAGTTATTGTTATTATTCAACTCTGACTAGTTCTTTTCTATATATACTTTTTATTTCTTTGTTGAAGTTTTCACTGAGTTCATTCATTCTTCTCTCAAGTCCAGTTAGTATCCTTATGACCATTACTTTGAAAACTTCATCCAGCGTATTGCTTATCTCCACCTCATTTAGTTCTTTTTTGTGTTTTTTTTTTTCTTGTTCTTTCATTTGGGGCATATTTCTCTGTCTCCTCATTTTGTCTGATTCTCTGCATTTGTTTCTATGTATTAGGTGGAGCTAGATCTCCTAGCTCCAGCTAGATCTTCTTATCTTGAAAGTAGGGGCCTTGTGTACAGAGTCCCATGCTGCCATGTAGCATAATCCCCTTTGGTCATAAGAACCAGATGTTCCAGGAGTGTTTCCTGTGCAGGCTGTGTGCTCCCTCCTGTTGTGGTTGAGCTATAATTGCTATGGGCATATTGGTGAAAGAAGCTAGCCCTCACTTCCTCTGACTAAATGATCTGCTGTGCCTGGTACACAGACCTTTCTTCCTGTGTTGCCAGTTGAGTTTCCCAGCTGAAGCTGACTCAGGCTTGCTAGTGCTTGGGGCTGGCACTCAGCCTGGCTTTCCGTACTTAGGCACATCGACAGGTAGTCTGTTCTCCTTATGTGGCCAATTGAACGGCTTGGCTCTAGACCACCATGAGCTTATTAGTACCCAAACTGGCATTCAGCCTGGCTGACTGCACTTAGCCGCTGGGATGGCTGTGGGTACACCAAGGGAGAGCTTGTTTACTGTGGAGTTTACTAAGAGGCTTATTAGCTGCAGGAATTGTGTCTGCACTGGTATGTGGAATTAGTTTTGTCCTTCTCCAGGGTAGGAGTCATATTGTTGGTCTCAGTTGGGGCTGCCTACCAGGTGTGTGGTGGGATAAGAGTCACTCTGGAGGAGTTCTTGCTGAGGCAGGCAGATTGGTTGGTGTAGATCCACAGGGGAGCACCAGGGTGGAGCATGGGGTGTTATTCAGGAAGATGGGGAGTGTTAGCAAGGGCAACTACAAATATCCAGCTATCTAGACTGGGGAAGGACAAGAAAAATGGTATCCAACCAGCTCCTTTGTTCCCAGAGAAAGTTCTTGCAGGTCTCTACCTCTCCAGCACATGTCCCAAAATTAGTCAGTAAATCTTCACATATACTCCACACACTTTCAAACTGTTATTTCTGTGTGGGGTCTCTAGCTGAGTTATTTGGCATGCTGGCTTTTTAAGGTCAGGGACTCAGTTTCCTCTTCCCCTCCAGTTCTCCCAGGGATGAGCCCCCACTGGCTTTTAAAGCTCCCAAGGTTGGGCTTTGCTAACTTTTAAAGCCAGACATTATAGGGACTTATCTTCCCAGTGTGATTTCCTAGGGCCAGGGGTGCCTGGTGTGGGTGTTGAACCTTGCTCCTCAGTACTTGTGATATCCTTCCCATTTGTGGTTAGTTACAACAAGGTTTTGTTTCCTGGCCATGTCTCTGCTCCTTCTACTTTTCTTGATGGAGTTTTTTCTCTACAACTAGCTGTGAAAGATCTGTTCTATCATTCTCCAGATTATTTTCAGGGACAGTTGCAATATATATGTAGTAGTTACTTCAATGTGTCTGTGGGACAAGATCAGCTCAGGATCTTCCTTCTCCACTATTTCCCTTCACTCCCTAGGTGACTCAACAATCTTTATATGGAAATAGACTAGTTAGTTATTACCTGGAAAGGAATAATAGATATTCAAATATGCAAACCAGCTAACGTAAGACCTTGGTTCTAACCTAGTATCATGAAAAATTCCATGACTAGAAGATTTCTAGATCTTCATGCATCCTTATTTAATAATTCCATTGTTACCAGGATATCTGGGCCTGTTTACCTAAAACACCTCAGTGCTTTAGGAATAGTATTCTGAGACTTGTTTGTACACAGAGACCATAATTCTATAAATTGACAAGGCTGAAAATTTCAACTCAGAAATAAACTCAAAAATGAGACCATACTTGATCATTGATGTATTCTACCTGGAGGAATTATGGCCTCATTTTTAGGCATTCAGAACAGTGTTGCCAATGGGGAGATCATACAAATAGAAGATTATAAGAAACTTATTAGCTTTGGCAGAAATTATTGATACAAACTTCTCTCTAGATGAAATACAGCTCAATTTCAGTTTGTAGGCATGAACCATGACGGAAAACTGTATTGCTCTAGAATTCTTGTTGGATAGTCTTGGTGGGGTTTGTGCCATTGCTAATGCTTACTGTACTTGGATCAATGAAACAGGCAAGACTGAGCTGTCTAGACTTTGTTTTAAAGAAAACCTACTTGGCTTTCTAAGGTTGGTCCTCATTGCCCATAGGATTTGTTATTTTAGGCTGAGTTGGGAGATCAGGGTTTCTGATACAGAAACATATTCCAGGAACTATTAGTTGTTTTTGTCATAGTGGTCATGATGCTAGTCCACTAAAGTCTATTGAGTCTCAAATGCTTCTGCGTGGCAACTATCTCATTAGATGATCATACAACAACTAAAAGGTCAAAATCTTGTGAGGCAATTGACTATGGTTGAGACTTTACTGCACTGAACAGTGAAGATCTGGATCTCTAGTTTTTTTTAGAATTGGTCAACTTCCTAAAAGCAACAGAATTTCCAAAAGAAGAAACTGAGAGACTGAATATTCAAGTGGATAAAGGCCAGACTATATAATAATAGCACTCTGACTCACAAGCTCTCAAATAAACAATCAAGGAAGCCAAATCACACTTTCAGTCAGAATTTGGACTGCCAGATCCCTGTTTTTGTCCCTTCCTTTCAACACAGAAGCAACCAGAAAAAGTCAAATACCAATTACATAAGACATCCTGCTTCTAATAAGCTCATTTCCAGTTTCCCTATGCCAATAGCCTCTAATCAGAGCATACCTACCACTCTTTCTCTCTATAAGCTTTTGCTCTTTTTCTGCCCTTGTGCCTTTTCCCAGTACAAGTGATTGTGGCCAACTCCCTTGCTATAGCAAGCTCTGCATTGTTCTCAATTGTGCAGTCTTTCAATTTATTCCCTTCTAAAAATAAAGCCCCCAAATGATCAGAGTTTTTGTTAATTGGGCTCCCACTAATCAAGTTTTTACTATAGTTTAGCACATCATTTAGTAACTTAAACCAATTAAGACAATTGATACACTAATTACCAGTCATTCTCATGTGTCCAATAAATCAGATCTCCTAAAGAGCTCTACTACATAAAAATAGACAAGTTTCTCTTTTGTATATTCTTAATACTGAACACACACTAGTTACCATCATTTGACTTACAAATACCTAATACATATGACTTATGAACCTCATATATCTAGTAAGGGCCAATTACTTGTACTTGTTCCTTTTCAAACTAACTGGGATTTCACCAGAACTAATTAATCTCGATGATTTAAATTTCTAATTATAAGATGAATAAGTTCCGGGGAGCTACAATACAGTGCGGTGACTATAGATAACAATACTGTACTGAAAGTTGCTAAGATCTTAAATATTCCCCCTTAAAAAAACTAACCCTATTATGGTAATCATTTCACAATGTGTATTTATCAACTCATTTTGTACAACATAGACTTATATAACATTGTATGTTCATCATTTTTTCTTCTAGCTTACTAAGAAATAATTAGTTTATTATATTGTGGTCAAAACAGTCACTGGCTGTACATTTTTTTTTCATTTTCTATAAATATCTTCTTCCTAGCATCTCTTTCTCTTTTTCAGCACTTGAGTAAAAACTCTTCTCCCATCGTGTATAATCTTGGTAAGCCTTGGTGTTATCTCCTAATATGCAATCAAAGGCAAAATCACTTCTTCTATCTGGCCTAATACAAACAGGGAACAGACTCCTAACTAAAGCCTAGCTAGTCAGTTATATTCTTCCCAAGGCTTTGGATCACGAACAATTTAACATGAAGATAAAAGAAATGGTTGAGATCTCTTCCTATTAGATGTAAAGCGCTGAATGGAATGTTCATTTCTGAAAGACCTTTGCTGAGGTCCCTGTGTCCTAACCTCCAAAGCTGTGTTGTCACTATACATTTGTTTCTATACATTCGTGTTTTTAAACCTTTCCATGTCTCATTCTCTAGCCATCATCATCATCATCTCTCTCTCTCTCTCTCTTTTTTCTCTTATTCATGAGAGACACACACACACACACACACAGAGGCAGAGACTCCATGCAGGGAGCCTGACATGGGACTGGATCCCAAGTCTCCAGGATGACACCCTGAGCTGAAGGTGGTGCTAAACCGCTGAGCCACCCGGGCTGCCCCCATCGTCTCTCTTCTGTGAGCTCTTACTTATGTATTCACTCTTGCTAATATGAACAAGAGTTAATTTCTGCTGCTTAAGACCCCAAAATCTAAACTATACTCTTTATGACTTTCTTTTTTCTTTTCTAACCCCAAATGTCTGACAGGTACCTTTCTTAATCTTAAAAACAAGAAAATAAGCAGAGTAAAACAAAAATTTTATTTATTGTATGAATAAAAATCCGTGAAAAATACCCAGAAAATAGGAGTAATTTGCCCTTTGCAAAAAAAAAAAAAAAAAAAGGGTTTGCAAATCCTTATACTAATCCATTTTTCTGTAATAAAGATGATATATTAAAATGTAAATTAGAGGGATCCCTGGGTGGCTCAGCAGTTTAGCGCTGAGCCCAGGGTGTGATCCTGGAGTCCTGGAGTCCTGGGGTAGAGTCCCGCATTGGGCTCCCTGCATGGAGACTGTTTCTCCCTCTGCCTGTGTCTCTGTCTCTCTCTCTCCCTGTATCTCTCATGAATAAATAAATAAAATCCTTTAAAAAATGTAAATTAGATATGCTACTTATTGTTCATGAGGTTTAGTAGCTTTCTATTGCTGTTTGGAGAAACAACATGTTCAATATGGTTTACAGGGTTCTGGGCCTCTCCAGAGCCATCCTGCCCCATGCTCCACATGCTCAGATTGTACTCAATATGGCCTTTTATAAAGTTGTCACATGTGCCTGCTTTTGACTACTCATAAGCTTTCTTTCATCATCCTTCAGAGTTCAACCATAACTTCATTTTCTAAGAAATCATCCACTGATTCACCAAATGTGGGCTGATCTCCTAGTATGTATTGCATAGAACTCTACACTTACCTATGAAAGCATTTATCAGAATCTTAAATATTTTGATGGTCATTATATAACTCTTCCACAAAAAATGAAAATTCTCTACATAAGAAAGCAAAGCAGGGATTTTTGTTTGTTTACTACCTAGAATAGTACCTGGTAAATAATTAAATCTTAACATATGTTGTTAAACACATGGTTGAAGAAAACACACACACACACACACACACACATGATTGAGTTTTGTATTGCTTACCACTCCTATCTCCACTATTGAGTACAGTCCTTTGGACATATGTATATATGTGTTCAGGAGAAATTTACTGAAAAGAACTTTTTTATGATAAACTATTTTTGAGCTATACAAATATAAACATCTGCAAACAAGAATTATTTAGCTTCATGAGTTATTATAAAGTAATCACAGTGGTATCACCACATCCCAATTCAGAAAGTAAAATATTTTCAGCACTCCAGAGATGCCTCCATGATTTCACTCCCAGTCAGTAGCACCTCCCCCCAAATAACCACTATCATAACACAACAATACAGATCCATTTTGCTTGTCTTTAAACTTTGTGTAAATGAAAGCTTGCAGTGTGCACTCTTTTATATCTGGCATCTTACACTTAGTGTTTATGGGATTCATCCATATTATAGCTATAGTAGTTTATTCATTTTAGTTGCTACATGTTATTCAGCTGTGGGATATATCAACGTTTATATATTCTTTCAACTACTAATAAAAACTTGTACGGTCCCAGTTTGTCACTCTCAAAAACTGCATATAGTTACATTAAATATAAATTCTGTAGCATGTTTGTGTGTTTAAGGTGAATATATTTCTAAGATTTGGTTGTTACCTGATACACATTAAAATTTAGTAGATATGTCTGCTTTCCAAACAAATGGTATAATTTTTATTTTCATCAACCTTAGGTGAGAGTTCCAATTTTTCCATGTTTTTGGCAACACTTAGAATTTTTGCTATTTAAAATTTTAGCTACTCCTGTGGGCTATAGTTGAATCAGATGGATTTGATTTGTATTTCCTGATGATTTTGAACACATTTTTATGATTATAAGCAAGGAACTATATGCTCCAACCGAGTTCTATAGGCTCATAGAACAATTCTATATCTAAGACTTTACCACTTTCCCAGAATTGAGAATTAAAATCTTTTACTTTCTCTTCAAAAGCATACTTTGTGTTATAAGGATTCACTTTTTATCTACAAATGATTTATTTTGAAGGATATCTGACAAAATTACAAATTAACAGATATTTTCACAATTACTTTTTATTTTTAGACTTCTGCAAATGAGACTGATTACCAGTATTTTAAATCTGTTCTAATTTAACATAAAGGACAATCATGCATTCACTTTTTGAAGTAGAAGTAAAAGGTGACAGTTAAATGGACAAATGGCAGTAATTCAAATTAGATAGCTATTTTGAGAGAGGGGAAGCAGTTGTCAATTTGTAAATTTAATACTAAATAGTTATTGAAAATTATTTCAAGTACATTCCTCTCCCATCATTAAATGAAAGACCAAAATAATCCTTTGAAAAATATATATATTATTTTTAAACAATATCTGGAAAATGTAACAATAACTGTCAATTTTTTCTTGCTCACCTGCCCTGAAAGAGCTCTGTAGATTTGCCCTTTATGAGTGATATAAACCTTGTTGACTACTTTGCCTGGTGAAATGGCCTTTCATAGTCTTAGAAATATGTCAGTATTGCTCATATTATTGAGCTTTATCCTGTCATCCATAAAACAGAGGGTAAATGTGGTCTTTTATCTACTTTACCTTTAAAGAAACTTTTTCTTGAATTTCATTGACCTTTTGGAAGTTTATTGTCTGCTCATTACCTTTCTCAGAATTTTCAAAGCCTCTGGGGAAATTTTAGATATGTAAACTGGGTGTTTTTGCATGATATAATGTTACAAAATGTACCTCAAAGGAATGATATTTTTCCAGTATAAGGGATATATCTATATTAAATATAGATAATAGACATAAGATTAGATGTATCTAGATATAGATACATGGTTAATATGTTTATTTAATATCTATATGTATTGGAGTTAAGTATTTAAATTCATCTCTGAATCCTCATCAATCAAAATAGGTTATTATCAGGGACTCAAAAAGTGATGTTTAAATGAAAAGAGTGGGGAAAAATGAACAAATGGTTTGTAATTTAATCAGCAAGAGCCATAGAGAAGGCAGCTGTCATTACAGTACCATGGATCACTGCAGGAAAGCTGACCAGTGCAGAAAAAATACAGGTCTTTATTTTATTCTTTATCCATTCAGTAGTTTTCTATTTGTATTAATTATAAAAGTGCAATGGTGGGACTTTTAGTACTCTGCTTCACTTGCTTTTAGCCTTCCTCTTAAATTAGCTATAATTGCAGTGGACACTTCTATAGGAGCTCAGAATCCTGCTTTCTATGCCTCATCACAACCCTGCACAGCACATATTTCTACCTTCTGCATTAAGAGCTTATCTACACTATTAGTGTCCACATAGTACTCATACAATGAAGATATTAACAACCTATAGAAAAAACACCCACTACAAGGAGATCAGAGTGGGTGGGTATGTGCCCCAGTCTCCCATGCATTAGATGGACAAGTCTTCGCAACATTCTTTATGCTCCTTAACATATTTCCATGTAATTGACTTCTTGTTGCCCATTGCAGCCTTTTTTTTTTTTAAAGATTTTATTTATTTATTCATGAAAGACACAGAGAGAAAGGCAGAGACCTAGGCAGAAGGAGAAAGCTCCTCCCTGCGGGGAGCCTGATGTGGGACTTGATCCCAGGACCCCGGGATTACAACCTGAGCCAAAGGCAGATGCTAAGCCACTGAGCCATGCAGGTGCCCCTCAGTAGTATCCCCTATGGTAACTTTTCCTTCTTTACTATCTCTTGTTCCCCAATCTTCTACCTTTATTTCTTGAAAAGCCCAATTGCATCTAAACTCTTGTCTTCATCTCTGTTCTTTTCAAAATATAATTTAAAACATTTGGTACTGGAGGTAGCGCTAGACAGTAGGACCTCAAGATGGTATTTGGGAAGTAGATCACTCACCTGCCCAAAGGTAACAGAAACACCACTGTAGGTCCTTAGTACTGATAGCCCCCAGTGCAGCATCTCACTAATTAACACAATCATCTGAAGTGGTTTGAGATGAAATATAGGTTAAAATGAAAGAATTGGCCTTTTCAGTAATTCTAGATATTGAAGTATTTTTATAACTGAAATTGTAAAGATTATGAAGATAGCTGACTTTTGTTAAATGCCTCAGAGGCCCTAAAGTTAAGGAAATGACAGACTCAGGTCACCCAATTCTTAAATTAGAGCATGCTGTAAAAGTCACAAAACCTCCATAGAAGCATTAAGAAAATCACCATCTTCTGTATCTGGAGATACAGATTGCAGAAAATCAGGCTCAGGATTTAATTGTAATGGGATTAGACCAACAAAGGTAATTAAATGTCCAGTTTTCTATGCTAAATTCAGTATCCTAAAGAGAATATTTGGGTAGGTGTGCTTGACAACCTTTAACATTCATTTTTCCTTGAATGCTTTGGGGCATAAGGCTGTTCATTAGAGAACATTGGTTTCCCTTCGGCTCCCCCCAAAATCTGTTTTCCTCTTTTTTGTGCTAGACCAATTGGCATAGGCTTAGCCCAAGAAGGGAAATAGAGTCCCTGACCCCAGGAGATGGTTTGCTCAGTTAAATGAAATAATTAAAGGACCTGAATAATAAATACCAACAGGAATAGGCAAACACAGGTGAGGGTATATCTTGAGGGTTTTGGACAGAAGTGTGCAGTGTACTATAAGGATGCTTTATTAGCTTGGGTGCAATCTATCATCACTTAGGATTTAGTATCCTGTTAGGTTACAACTATAGTCTGCCCTAATGTACTGCTGTGATGGTGTCTTAACGCTTGCAGTCAATAATGCCTGTGTAAATGAAGTGGGAATGCTGGGGTTTACTTGACAGAGTACTGAGGAAGAAATCAGAAGGCAAGGGTGGTTTAAATGTTAGCAATGATGTATCATGGCACCTGGGTGGCTCAGTTGGTTAAACATCTGCCTTTGGCTCAGGTCATAACCTCAGGGTCCTGGAATCCAGTCTCATATCTGACTCCTGCTCCATGGGGGTCTGCTTCTCCCTTTGCCTGCTGTTCCTTCTGCTGTGTGTTCTCTCTCTCTCTCTCTCCTTTAAATGAATAGATAAATAATATCTCTTTTAAAAATGATATATTATGAGACCAGAAAATCCATCATCTGATGTATGACATGCTCATCTCAATGTAGAGATCAGAAAACTATGGCCTTGGGCCAAATCTGGAGGGTAGCCTGTTTTATATGTCTATGAGCCAAGACTCTGTAGGGTTTCTTTTGTTTGTTTTTCTGTTTTTGTTTTTACATGTTTAAAGAATTGTTAAAAAAAAAAAAAAGGAAAATATTTGACTCTATTTGACCAGTAAATTCTAAAATAGTTATTGTGTGGTTCTTTATAGAAGGTAGGCATTAAGACATTACAGTCTTAAGTTCAGTGATAGTTATTGTATGTTGACTAGGGTTTATATCAGACAATACTATTGCCAAGAAACTGGGCTCCCTGCTATCAATTGGACAGGTAAGTTTCTAGAATACAGAGGCCACGTAGGAGTATTTAATTGTCAAAAACAAAGTAAATGTACTTCATATAATGTACAGCAGGTGTTGTGCCCAGGGTAAGGTGGTTTGACCTGGAGAGATCTACTGAGATGATGGTATTACGAGGTGTGAGACAGACAGCAGATTAGGGCCTTGATTAATGTGTGTAACCAAAAAATATTAAGGCTAGGGGCACCTGGCTGGGTCAGTCAGTAGAACATGATTTTGGGATTAAAAAAATAACAAAAATAAATAAAAATTAAAAAAAAGAAAACAAAAAAGAATATTAATGGCTCATGAAAATAAGGCTGCTACAACACCATAAAGGAAAATTGAAAATGTTTTACTCAGTTTCTAGAGTGAAATCAGTTCTCAAAATGAGAACACATAGATTGAAAGTAAGAGTAGCTGTTTTGAGGAAATCCCTTTCAATTCTGCCATATGTAGGTATGATAAACATACCCCCCTTCCCCAAGTTTCCCTGGAATGACTTCTAGATATTTACCTAGATACCTATTTATTGGACAAAAGAAATTGGAGACCTTTCTAGGACTTGCAGACTGGGGAACTGGGCTGACTCTAACACTAGAAGAACTGTGATGGCTTCGTAGACTTCCAATTGGAATAAGACTGTGAG
The DNA here is from genome assembly GCF_048164855.1 of Canis lupus baileyi. Classification (NCBI taxonomy): domain Eukaryota; kingdom Metazoa; phylum Chordata; class Mammalia; order Carnivora; family Canidae; genus Canis; species Canis lupus. Next base: position 23,328,901 of record NC_132861.1, on the reverse strand, counting down.
GGAGTTGTAATATTGTGCTCTAAATCTATTTTATGGGTCCATTGGGTTTTCCGACCCAGTTTGAGTATTTTCCTCATTCCCATGTTTAGTCAGAATAGATAAAAATATACAACCCAACAATAAATAACCAAGAAGTTTCTTTGAAAATGATCTGATCCATAAATATGGGATGCCTGTGCATTTATTTAGATCTTTCAAAAAATTCCTTTTTTTTTTTTTTTTTTAATTTTTATTTATTTATGATAGTCACACAGGGAGAGAGAGAGGCAGAGACATAGGCAGAGGGAGAAGCAGGCTCCAAGCACCGGGAGCCTGACATGGGATTCGATCCTGGGTCTCCAGGATCGCGCCCTGGGCCAAAGGCAGGCGCCAAACCACTGCGCCACCCAGGGATCCCTCAAAAAATTCCTTTAAACAATATTAGGTCTTTTTAAAATTTCCTTAAACAATATTTTACAGTTCTCAATATATATATTTTGCATTTCTTTTGTTAAATTTCTCCCTAAATATATTATTTGTTTCATGCTGTTATATATGGAATTGTTTTTTTAATTTAATTTCCAAAATGTTCATTGCCAGTGTATAGAAATACTACTGATACTTATATATAGATTTTGTGTGTATTAGTTTTAATGGCTTATGTTGGTAGATTCCTGAGGATTTATTATATACAAAATAATATATAAAATAGGGATATCAGGCACCAGGTGGCTTAGTCAGTTAAGCATTCAACTCTTAATTGTGGCTCAGGTCATGATCTCAGTGTTGTGAGATCAAACCCCTGAGTTGGGCTCCATGCTGGGCATGGAACCTGCTTAATTCTCCCCATCTGCCCCTCCCCACTCTAAAAAACAATTAAAATAAAAAACAAACATAGAGACAGGTTTTATTCTTTTCCAATCTGGATGACATCTATTACTTTTTCTTGTCTAATTTTCCTGGTAGAACCTCCAGTACAATGTTAAGTAGAAGTAGAAACGATAGACATCCTTATACTGTTCCTGATCTTAGGAGGTAAACAATCAATTTTCCACTATTGAGTATGACATAAATATTTATTCTTTCATTGATTTTTTAAAAAGACTTTATTGTTTATTTTAGAGAACATGAGAATGAGTGGGGGGAGGGCATAAGGGGAAGGAGAGAGATAAGCAGACTGACTTAGCACTTGATCTCGCACCCTGAGATCACGACCTGAGCCAAAACTAAGAGTTGGACACTGAACCGAGCACCACTATTGATTTTTTTTAATAGATGCACTTCGTGTTCAGGAAATTCTATTCCTAGTTTCTGTATTTTTATCAATAAAGTGCTTTGTATCTTCTCAAATGCTTTTTCTACATTTTTTGAAATGATCCAGTATTCTCCCCCATTCTATCAATATTGTATATCACACTGTTTCTCTGTTGTGAAAACAATCTTGAATTCCTGGGGTAGATGCTGCTTGAAAATAGTACAGAATCCTTCTGTAACATTGATAGATTTTATTTGCTGGTATTTCACTGAGGGTTTTTTTTTTTTTATCTGCCCTTATATATTGGTCAGTAGTTTTCTTCTCTTATGATATTTATCTGGTTTTAGTATCAGATAGAATGCCTTGGGAAGTGTTCTCTCCTCCTCCTCTTAGGAAAAGACTGTAAAATCAGTGTTAATTTTCTTTAAATAATTAGAATTCTCCATCTCCAATTGGATGATTTTAAAAGAACTGTTTTATGAAATCATAAAATGTTTAATGTGTAATTACTTAAACTAGAACCTATAACAATCCATGCTGTCTGTTTGATTTTGAATGAATTTTAATAGTTTGAGTTTTCAAGAAATTGCCTCATTTTTTTAGGAAAAAATTATGAATGTAAAGCTGTGCACAGTATTCTATTATTACCGTTTTAATGGCCACAACTCTATAATGGCAGCGCCTGTTACATTCTTGGTATTAATTTGTGTATTTTCTCTTCTAAATTTGTCAGTCTTGCTGAATGTTTATTAATTTTTTTTTCAAAGAAACTTTTTGATTCTTCTTTTCTATATTCTATTTTCAGCTCCATTGATTTATGCTTCCTTCTTTTATTATTTTTTTCTTTCTACTTGCTTTGGTTTATTTTATCTTTAGCGTTGGAGAATACGAACTTTGATAATTGATTTGATATCTTTTGTCCTTTGGAATGTAAGCTCAGAGTTCTATAAAATCCTCCCCTCATCACTTCTTCAGCTGCAATCCACCTATTTTGATTCATTGTATTTTAATTCTAACTCAGTTTTATGTCTTTTCATTACCTTTCACACTTCCATTTTTTACCTTTTGTATTATTTTTTTAAATGTGGTGCTTGATTTCCAATGTTTAGAGATGCTCCTGTTTTCTTTTTTTTTTTTTAAAGATTTTATTTATTTATTCATAGAGAGAGAGAGAGAGAGAGAGAGAGAGAGGCAGAGACACAGGCAGAGGGAGAAGCAGGCTCCATGCAGGGAGCCCTATTGGGACTCGATCCCGGGTCTCTGGGATCACACCCAGGCTGCAGGTGGCGCCAAACCGCTGCACCACCGGGGCTGCCCGAGATGCTCCTGTTTTCTTTCTGTTATAAAAAGTATAGTTTGATTTCATTATAGTCTAAAAACACACTATATGATTTCATTTATCTTATACTTGTTATTGATGTTTATTTTGTGGTGCAAGATAACTCTGTTGGTGAATGTTCCATCAGTACCTTAAAAATGTGACTTCTGCTTTGGTGCAGTGAAATGCTCTGTATATGTCAATTCGAAGCTCTTGATTGCTTGTGCTATGCATATCTACTATATTTTTGCTGATTTTCTGAGATGATTCTAAAAGTTACTGAAAGAAGGCTACTGAAATTTCCAGTTAGAACTGCAGATTTGTCTATTTTTTTCAGCTATGTTAGTTCTGTCTCATGTATTGTGAAGTTGTGTCATTCGGTCATTCGGTATATATATATATAATATATTTAGGATTATAGATGTTCTTCATGGATTGAAGTTTACCTATCCAATATTAATATGTGACTCTTGCTTTTATTTTGATGTAAGATAATAATTAACATACAATGTATTAGTTTCAGGTATACAACAAAATAATTTGACCTTTATATATATCGCAAAATGATCACAAAAAGTCTAGTCAACATACATCACCACACATAGTTACAAATATTTTTTCTTATGATGAGAATTTACGAGATTTCTTCTCTTAGCAATTTTCAAATATACAATACAGTATTGTTGTCATTATGTTATAGATTACATTTCCAGGACTTATTTTGCAACTGGAAGTTTTTACTTTTTGACCACCTTCACTCACTTTGCCCAACCCTCACACCTTACCTCTGGCTACTACCCATCATCTGTTCTCTGCATATAGGAAGCTCCTTTTTGGTGAATTGTTCTTGTTATTTTTAGATTCCACATACATGAGATCATGTGGTATTTGTCTTTCTCTCCCTGACTTACTTGCCATCAAGTCTGTTCATATTGTTGCAAATGATGATTTCTTTCTTTTGTGGCTGAATAATATTCCTCTGTGTGTGTGTGTGTGTGTGTATACATATAATCACATTTTATAATTTCCATTTATCTGTTATGGACATGTAGGTTGTTTCATATCTTGGCTATTAGGAATATGATGCAATAAATATGGGAGTGCTAATATCTCTTTGTAACCCCAATTTCAATTATTTTTTTTTAATTTCAATTCTTTTTTTTTTAATTTTTATTTATTTATGATAGTCACACAGAGAGAGAGAGAGAGAGAGAGAGAGAGGCAGAGACACAGGCAGAGGGAGAAGCAGGCTCCATGCACCGGGAGCCCGATGTGGGATTCGATCCCGGGTCTCGAGGATCGCGCCCTGGGCCAAAGGCAGGCGCCAAACCACTGCTCCACCCAGGGATCCCTAATTTCAATTCTTTTAAATAAATACAGAGGAATGAGGTTACTGGATCATATAGTTGCTCTATTTTTAATTTTTTGAAGAACCTCCATACTGTTTTCCACAATGGCTGCACCAATTTATATTTGTATCAACAGTGCACAAGAATTCCCTTTTCTCCATATCCTCACAAACACTTATAATTTCTTATTTTTTTTATAAAAGGCATTCTAACACATGTGAGGTAATACCTTATGTGGTTTTGATTTGCATTTCTCTATTGATTAATGATGTTAACTACCTTTCCATGTACTGTTGATCATTGGTATGCCTTCCTTGGAAAAATATCTATTCTAATTCTCTGCCCATGTTTTAGTTGGATTGTCTGTTTCTACACTATTGAGTTTGAGTTCTTTATGTATTTTGGATATTAGCCTCTTACAATATATGATTTACAAATATTTTCTTCCATTCTGTAGGTTGCTCTTTCATTTTGTTGAGATTTTCCTAACCATGAAGAACCTTTTTAGTAGTCATATGTGTTTATTTTTGCTTTTGTTGCCTTTGTATTTGGTATCAAATCCAAAATATCAACAAGACCAATGTCAAGGAGCGTACTGCTTATGTTTTCTTCTAAGAGTTTTATAGTTTCAGGTCTTAAGTTCAAGTGTTTAGTCAATTTGAGTCAACTTTTGTATGTTGTGTAAGATAATGTCCAATTTCATTCTTTTGCATGTGGCTATTCAGTTTTCCCAGCACCACTCGTTGAAGACACTGTTCTTTCCTCACCACTGTATATTTCTAGCTTCTTTGGCATAAATTAATTGACCATATTTGTGTGGGTTTAGTTATGAGCTCTCCGTTCTGGCTCATTGATTTATGTGTCTGGGTTTTTTTTTTTTAATTTCATTTATTTATTCATGAGAGACACAGATAGAGAGAGAGAGGTGGAGACACAGGCAGAGTGAGAAGCAGGCTCCATGCAGAGAGCCAGTTGTGGGACTTGATCCTGGGTCTCCAGGATCAGGCCCTGGGCTGAAGGTGGCGCTGAACCGCTGAGACACCCGGGCTGCCCTGTGTGTCTGTTTTTATGCTAATACCTTGATTACTATGGCTTTGTAATATAGTTTGAAATTAGAAAGCATGATACCTTCAGCTTTGTTCTTCTAAAGATTACTTTGGCTATTCCTGGTCTTTTTTGGTTGCATACAAATTTTAGGATTCTTTGTTTTATTTTTGTGAAAATTACCATTAGAATTTGGATAGGAACTGTATTGAAATTGTAGATTGTTTTGGGTGATATGGACATTTTTAATAGCATTCTTCCAATACATAAGCATGAAATAGCTTTCCACTTATTTTCATTTTGTTCAATTTCTTTCATCAATATCTTATGGTTTTCTATCTACAGTTTAACCTCCTTGGTTAAATTATTTTCTAGATATTTTATTTTTGATGTGAATATAAATTGGATTGTTAATTTCTTTTTCTGATAGTTCATTATTAGTGTATAGAAATACAATCATTTTCTGTATGTTAACTTTCTATCCTGTGACTTCACTGAATTCATTTATCAGTTCTAACAGCTTTTTAGGGGGAGTCCTTAGGGTTTTCTAGGTGTAATACAAGGTCCTCTGCAAATACAGCCAGTTTTACTTCTTTTTCAATTTGAATGTCTTTTTTTTTTCTTGTCTAATTTCTCTGGCTAAGATTTTCAATTCTGTGTTGAATATAAGTAGTTAGAGTAGACACATTGTTTTTTTCCTGATCTTAGAGGAAAAACGTTTCAACCTTTTCACCATTGAGTATGATGTAAACTGTGAGCTTGTCATATATGGCGTATAGTATGTTGAGGTATGTTCCTCTATACCCACATTAAGAATCTTATCATAAACTAATCTTAACTTTTGTCAAATGCTTTTCCTGAATCTATTGAGGTCATATGATTATGACTTTTATATATTTTGTTAATGTGGTTTGTCACATGGGTTGATTTTACTGCTATGGAACCATATTTCCATATCTGGAATAAATTCCACTTGATTTTGATGTATGATTATTTTAATGTATTATCAAATTTGGTTTCCTAATACTGTGTTGAGACTTTTTACATCTGTGTTCATTCATGATATCAGCCTGTAATTGTCTTTTCTTGAAGTCTCTTTGGTTTTGGTATCAAAGTAATACAGACCCAATAAAATGAGTTTGTAAGTATTCTCTATTCTTCTTCTTCTTCCTCTTCCTCCTCTTCATCCTTCTCCTCCTTCTGTTTCTGCTTCTGACTACTTCCTTCTGCTTCTTTTCCATCTGCTTCTTGCTTTCTTCTTCTTCTTCCTCCTCCTCCTTCTTCTTTTTTTCTTCTCCTTTTCTTCTTCTTCTTCTTCTTCTTCTTCTTCTTCTTCTTCTTCTTCTTCTTCTTCTTCTCCTCCTCCTCCTCCTCCTCCTCCTCCTCCTCCTCCTTCTTCTTCTTCTTCTTCTTCTTCTTCTTCTTCTTCTTCTTCTTCTTCTTCTTCCTTCTTCTTCTTCTTCTTCTTCTTCTTCTTCTTCTTCTTCTTCTTCTTCTTCTCCTTCTCCTCCTCCTCCTCCTCCTCCACTTCCTCCTCCTCCTCCTTTCTTCTCCTCCCCCACCTCTCAGTCAAGTTTGAGTAGGATTGATATTAACTCTTCTTTAAGTGTTTGACAGAATTCACCCATGAAACCATCTGGTCCTGGGCTTTTCTGGGCTGGGAAGTTTTTGACTAGTAACTGATCTGTTCAAATATTCTATTACTTCATGATTCAGTCCTTACTAGTAACTGATCTGTTCAAATATTCTATTTCTTCATGATTCAGTCCTAGTAGATTATAGGTTTCTAAAAATTCATCCATTTCCTCTTGGTTGCCCATTTTGTGGGCATATAATTGTTCATAACAGTCTCTATGACCCTTGGTATTTCTATAATATCTGATGCAAATATAGTGATTTAAAAAAAATCACTGTTTGTATGATTTATTTGGCACCTGTTTATTTTCAACTTCCCATTAGGGTTCTTCTTTTACAGAGTATATAGTCTGGGCATAAATTTTTATCTACTGTAAATATTTGTCTTGAAATATTTACATTTAAGGAAGTTATAGATATGCTCAGAGTTTAAGTTTGCTATTTGTTTTGTTAGTTTCCTCTATTTCTGTTTCTCTTTCTTTTCTTTACTTGATTATGTGCTAGGATTTAACCTTGATTAACTACAGTGTTTTCGTGTGTTGTATTATATATGTTTTTAGTGAATGCTTTCTGTGTTACAATATGCATATATGATTTGTCACAGTATAATGGTATCAACATTTTATCACTTTATTATAATGTGGAAACTTTACTTCCATTTAGATTTCTTTACCTTTTACAGTTTTAAATATCATGGTCTTCAGTATCAGGTTGTTTTGTAAATTTTTTGCTTCAATCTCAAATATGTTTTTTAAAATCATGAGAAGAATGGTCTAAATTATTTAACTATATTTCTTCTCTTTCTTCCATCATGATGTTCCAAGTCTCTTTACTTCATCATTCCTTTTCTGTTTTAAGAAGTTTCTTTAATCATTTTTAAAGGATAGGTCTAATTATGACGAAATGTTTTAGTGTTTCTTAATTTCTGAATGCTATAGAATTCATGGTTGACATTTCTTTACTTTTAGCACTTGATAAATGTACCATTTTCTTTTGGCCTTTATGCTCTGATGACAAATCCACTGCTATTCAGATTAGTTCTCCCTTATAGGTAATATGTCATTTGTTCTTGGCTGCTTTCAAGATTTTTCTGCTTTTAGTTTTCAGAAGTTTAACTATGATATGTTTTGGCATGGATTTTTTTCTCTTTTGGTATATTTTGCACTTTCTCAGCTTACTGATTCTATAGATTTGTCTTTTTAACAAATGTAGAAAGTTTATTTAAAACTTTTTCAGCCTCACATTCTTTCTTTTCTCCTTTTGGGACTTTGATGATACAAGTGGTATAACTTTTGTTAATGTCTCACAGATCCCTGAAGCTTTGTTCATTTTATTTTTCAGTCTATTTTCTATTCAGATTGAATCATCTCAAGTTTACATATTCAACTTTGTCATTTTTACTCTGCTATTGAACACATCCGGCAAATTTTTAAAATTCCATTGTATTTTTCAGCGCTATCATTTCCACTTGCTTTTATGTTTTTAGCAAGATTTTCTATTTTTCATTTGTTTCTAGATAATTTATAAAGCTTGTTAAAAACACTTTAATCATGGCTACCTTATAACCCTTGCCAAATAACTCTAGAATCTGATTTATTTTGTTCTTGATATCAGTTGGTTTTCTTTTCTCAAATTGAGATTTTCCTGACTCTTGATATGACATGATTTTTTATAGAATTCTAGATATTCTGTCTTTAGTGTTAAGAGACTCTGGATCCTATTTAATATTTTATCTTGAGCAATCATCTGATTTAGCATGCAGATTCTAGTTGATTTTGTGGGCTGTAGTTCCAATGATAATTTAATTTTCAAAGCCTTTGCAATACCATTTTGGTCTTATTAGTTTATCTATACAGCTGGGACTCCCCCTAGTTCCTGCTTTTGCTGTCTGAGGGGGATAAAATAATTTCCACAGGCAAAGTTTGCATGTGTCTTTAGGTTGGGGAAGGGAGTCTAATGCCCTACTAAAATAGAAAATTCTCTCTAAGAGGCACTTATTGTGGTAGGATTCCTCCCCACTGCATGTGGTGATGGAGTGCTTTCGGGGCTAGATATTTGCTCCAGTTGGATTTTTGTTGTTGTTATTACACTCTATCTGCCCAGTGTCCTTAGTTAGGGAAAGGGAGTCTCAGACCCATGGGGGTAAAGAAGCTTCCTGGGTCATGTGTTTATTGTGCTAGTGTTCTTTTTGCCAGGACAGGTAGCCACCTAGTATCTCTGTTTTGAGGACGGGAGTCAAAGGCCTATTAGGAAAGGAGAGCACTTCATTTGGCCACTTACTGCCAGTGAGGCTCCACAAAGATCCTTCTGGCAGGTTCTCCTAGGTTTGCCTGGTTATGTCAGCAATCGTCCTTTTCAACCAGAAAGAATGACCATGCCTGGGTCTGCCTTTGTTGCTAAATTGGTGGTTGGGAAATGCCAACTCTAAATCACCTTCTTATCTTGGGTGAGAGAATCATATACACCTACCATGATGGAAACTGCATCTAATGGTGGAGTCCTAACCAATTCACTTTTCTCTCTCCATTTTTCTTATTTCTTCTTTGTTTTTTCTTGTACCACTGTCAGGGTTTATTGTTGTACTTAGTAGGGAAGAGCAGGGGTAAGTGAGTCTGTGCCATCTAATCTGGAAGGGAAGTTTTCTCTCATGGTGTTAAACTTCTTTTTTAAAAATATGTAGATTAGTTGTTAGAGCTAAAGGATATACTTTAAGAGAAAAATGAGAATTAATTAAATGTAATAAACCAATTTGTTGTAATCTGCAATGATGACATTCAGATGGCAATTGAATTTTTTTTAATATAGCAAAAACTTCATTTTATTTTTATCTCTAAAACTGCGAGGTAGTCAAGAACCAATCTAAAATACTTGATCACATTACTTACACAAAAATATTTGGATAATTTATGGTGACTCATACTTTTTTGTTTGATGAAGTTAACTAAGACAAAATTGACATTGGCCAGAATGTTGGAAAGCTTCTCTAAGAACTTCCTAAGTGACATTTAAGATAGATATTTCTGCAAAGTCTTACTTGACTTGAATGTGTGTGTGTGTGTGTGTGTGTGTGTGTGTACATATATGAATAAACGATTTTGTTTAGATGGCTGAAAGTTGAAAGAATTTAGGGGAGACAAAGTTTACACTGGATTACAGATTATTGAAATGCTATTTACCTAATGTACTTCCAATCATCAATGACTAATCAATATGAAATTTATAACATTAAATTAAAATTTCCAAAAGTTGGATGCTGTGGGTGGCTCAGAGGTTGAGTATCTGTCTTCAGCTCAGGGAGTGATCCTGGAGTTCCAGGATCAAGTCCCACATCAGGCTCCCTGCAGGGAGCCTGCATGTCCCTCTGCCTATGTCTCTGCCTCTCTGTGTCTCTCATGAATAAATAAGCAAAATCTTATAAAATAAGAGAAAATAAAATAAAAATTTTCCAAAAATTAAAAATACTCAAATATCCCTCTACACTAAAGAATTACTTATAGTCTCTTCTCAATTTAGAACCTACTTCTCAGGTTTATTTGTGTTTTTTTAAGATTTTATTTTAAAGAGAACACACATGTGCATAAGCTCAAGAGTGGACAGAGGGAGAAGGAGAGAGAATCTCAAACAGACTTTCCACTAAACATGGAACACAGAGCTGGACTGCATGGGGATCCCAGAACCCCAAGATCATGACTTAAGCCAAAATGAAGAGTCAGATGCTTAACTGTCTGAGTTGCCCAGGAGCCTCAATTTAGTACCTACTTGCCAAGTTTAAGGAACATTCATCCAATAATACATGTGATCATTGTCAAGGAAGGCAGAGTGTGTTTGTCTTGAGATCCCATCCAATCTGTGTACATTGTCAGTTGTAGGATAGCCCTACATGAGAGACTGGAACACTATGGATTTTTTTTTTCTTCTAACCACATCACTGATATTATATATATTACATAGCAAATATATGAAAAGTAACTCAAAATATACTTTATTCTCAAAAGGAAGCTATAAAATATAATAAGATAAAAAGAAATGATAGAGAAACACAAGAACATGTGTATAGGAGAGAGAGAGGTGGTTTAAATACCTATAAAGCTGAACTTTCTTCTTTAGTTAAAATCCATGCTCTGTTTGAGGATATCCTCTAAATGACCAGTTCATACAAATCTATAAATTCAAGATCCTTTTATAAATAAGTAAATTTGAGATGTAGAAGAAATTATTTAAATTGAGACTAGGTCTTATATTGTGTTAACTTGTCTTTTTCCGATAAGGTGAAGTTGATTTATTCCTGTATAACTTGCAACCATTTACATCATAGGTATTTTGATTTAGGAGTTATGGCATGTTAAGAAGGAATTATTCTTTTTTTTTTTTTTTTAGAAGGAATTATTCTATTTTCCATCCTGACTATGATTTACTGACCTAAAGAATAAGTTTTATATGGGTATAGGAGGAAAGAAGTTTTAGAAATTCCAGACTACACCTTTTAAAACTAAGAACAAAAATAAGTTTGTTCTGTGGTAACATGATGTATTTTCATGGATTGATTTGTAACATGAGTTCTATCTATCATAATACATTTTACAAAATGAGTCCAGAAGTTCATTTTGTACATTGTTAGCATCTCTTACTCTATAGTGATTTTTAAAGCTTTATTGAGCTATAATTTACTTGCAGTGGATTTTATTATAAGTATACCACTCAATGATTTTTTAGTACATTATTCAGATTGTATAACCATCACTGCAATCCAGTTCTAGAATATTTTTATCACCCTAAAAACTTCCCTTTTTCTCATTTATAGTCAACCTCCATTCTTTTTTTTCTTTTTTAAAAAAATATTTTATGTATTTGACAGAGAAAGAGAGAGCACACCCATGCACACACACAAGCAGGAGGAGTGGGAGAGAGAGAAGCAAGCTCCCCACCGAGCAGAGAGCCCTATAGGGCTCCATCCCAGCACCCCAGGGTCATGACCTGAGCTGAAGGTAGTTCCTTAACTGACCAAGCCACTTAGGTACCCCTAAATCTTCATTCTTATCCTTAGCCCTAGGCAATCATTGGTCTGATTTTTGACTCAATAGACTCCTCTGGTCATTTCATATAAATGATATCATGTAATATATTCCCTTCGCTTTTATTTATTTATTTATTTATTTATTTATTTATTTATTTATTTTAGATTTTATTTACTTATTCATGAGAGACACAGAGAGAGGCAGAGACATAGGCAGAGGGAGAAGCAGGTTCCCCACAAGGAGCCCCAGGTGGGAATCAGTCCTGGACCTTGGGATCATAACCTGAGCCACAGGCAGATGCTCAACCACTGAACCACCCAGGTATCCCATATATTGCCTTTTGGGCCTGGCTGCTTTCACTTAGCATAATTTTCTTGGGGTTTATCTATGTTGTAACATGTATTCATATCTTTTCTACTGCTGAACAGTATCCCATTGTTTGGAGAATGTATTTTTATTTATAAGTTCACAAACTAATGGACATTTGGATTGTTTCCAGTTTTTAGTTACCATGAATAATGCTACTTGATGAATATTTGCTTACAGGTCTAGGCATATTTACCTGTCATTTGGTAGATATCCTGAAATAGAATTCCTGGGTTAAATTTGAAATGTGTATTCAAATATTTTTTCCTGTTTTTAAAAGGGCAAAATTCAAGTGGATTTTTTATTATTATTGACTTGTTAAAGTTATTATTGACCTGTTACTGACTTCTTATTATTGACTTGCTAGAATTCTTAATGTATTCTGAACCAAGATTTTTTTAAGGTTTATTTATTTTTAGAGAAAGACAGAGTGGGGATAGGGGCAGAGGGAGAAGGAGAGGATCTACAAACAGATTCTCTACTGAGCCGGGAGTCCCTAAGTGGGTTTTCGAAACAGTTACTGATTCTTCTTGTCCTAAGAAAGCAATTTCTTATTTTTGCTTTTCAGTTTGTGTGACCCCCAATTCTATATTGTCCATATTACTGTGGTGTCTTGCTCTCAGAAATTATTAATTCTTCACACCGATGTCTTGTTGCATGGCTTTGATGTCACCTATAGGAATACACCCAGCCAGACGAAGGTGGATGTCTTGCTGTATAAAATGTCTGTGTGGTTGTCTTTAGGTTCTAGAACAAATCTTTATAGATCACTTCTGTCAGCCAGGATGCAGATTTTGAGAGCTGTGTGTATATGTATAATCATGTTTGTATTTTTCCTCAGTGTTGCCAGTTAAATGTTTTTGTTTAAGATAGTTTCTTTTGAAGGTGGGGTAAGATTATATATAATTGGAGGAAAAGTTATATGAACTTAAAAGTATGTCAAGTTCTTATTAGATCTCTGTACTGAAGGTTCAATTTTTTTTAAGTTCACTTTTCACCTACTCTTTGTGCAAAAAAAAATGCATCTAGGAAAAGATAGTTTAAATATTGTATATAAGATAACGAAAGTTAGTAATGCTCATTATTTAATAAAGTTTGTAAAGTACAAAGTAAAAAAAAAAAAAAAAAAAAAAAGCCAGGAGTCCATGACAGGGCTTGATCCCAGGACCCGGGATTCATGATCTGAACCAAAGCCAGGAGTTCCAACACTCAACCAACTGAGCCACCCAAGTATCCCTGAACCAAGATTTTTGCATAAATTTAAGATAGATTTTTATTTATGGGAAAATAATTTGCATGAAAACTAGATGAATAAAAACTCCTATCCTAGTTATTGTTAGTTAATAAGCTTTGAGGACTCATTATAAAACAATTAAATTGTAAAAATCATTTTTATGCACCATAGAGGATCAGCCAGTCAAGATCTAGTATGTCTTTTAAGAGTTGTAAATAACATCCCAAATACATTTTGATTTAATATTTTCTACTTTGTTGCTGATAATAGTAAAGAATTCAATTCTAGACTCTAAAGACTTTAAGTGGATGACCTATTATCTTTCTTTTCATAATTCCCTAGTGTAAACCCAGTATGTTCAATCTGGGAACTGCAAATTTCACCTTTGTTGGGTTTTATATTGAATACAACCATGCTTATAGTCAGCTTCTCTAGAATTCTGTCAGAGGATGATGACTTCAAGATAGATTAAACTCTGGCCTGTGCCCAGTTTGAGAAAGATTGATGTTAATTCGTCTTTAAATTTTTAGGAGAATTCACTGGTGAAGACATTTGGTCCCAGGTGTTTCTATGTTGGGAGGTTTTTGATTACTGATTCAATCCCTAACTAGTAATCTGTCCATATTTTCTATTTCTTCATAATTCAGTCCTGATAGATTGTATGTTCCTAGGAATTTATCAATTTCTTCCACGTTGTCCAGTTTGTTAGCTTAGCATTGTTCATGGTAGTCTGTTATGATCCTTCGTATTTCTGTGGTATCAGTTGTAATGCCTTCTCTTCAATTTATCATTTTATTGATTTGGGTCTTTTTTTTTTTCTTGGTCAGTCTAGCTAAATGTTTGTCAGTCTTTTCAAAGAAACATCTTTTAGGTTTGTTTTTTTTTTTAAGATTTTATTTATTTATTTATGAGAGACACACACACAGAGAGAGAGAGAGAGAGAGAGAGGCAGAGGAAGAAGCAGGCTCCATGCAGGGAGCCTGATATGGGACTAGATCCCAAGACTCCAGGATCATGCCCTGAGCCGAAGGCAGGCACTAAACCACTGAGCCACTTCGGGATCCCCTCTTTTAAATTTTATAGTCTTAATTTCCTGTTCTCTACCTTATTTCTGCTCTAATCTTTACTATTTCCTTTTTTTCTGCTAACTCTACAAGGAAGTGTTTCATATGCACTTGAAAAGGTGTATATTCTGCTTTTTTTTTTTTTAAGATTCTATTTATTTATTCATTAGAGACAGAGAGAAAGGCAGAGACACAGGCAGAGGGAGAAGCAGACTCCCTGCAGGGAGCCCAATGTGTGACGCCATCCCAGGACCTGGGATTATGCCCTGAGCCAAAGATAGATGCTCAACCACTGAGCCACCCAGGTGCCCCCCACTGAGCCACCCAGGTGCCACCATTCTGCTATTTTTGAATGAAAATATGTATATATGTATTAGGTCTATTTAGTCCATAATGTCGCTCAAATATGTTATTTCCTATTGATTTTCTGTCTGGGTCACTCATCTATTGTTGAGAACCAGATATTAAACTCTCCAACTATTATTGTATTGTTCTTTATTTCTCCTTTTACTTCTGTTAGTATTTGCTTTATATATTTAGGTTCTCCAATGTTGGGTACACAAGTATTTACAATTGTATATTCTTGATGTATTGTCCCCTTTATCATTACATAATAACCTTTTATTGCTCTTGATTATTCTTAGCTTAAAGTATATTCTCTGTGCTGTAAGTATAGCTACCTTTGCCTTTTTATGATTACCATTGTCTTAAGTATCTTTTCCATCTCTTCACTCTTAAGTCTATGTGTGTCCTTAAAGCTAAAGTGAAACTCTGGTAGGCTGCATATTGTTGAATCTTGTTTTTCTGTCCATTCAGACATTCTATGTCTCCTCATTAGAGTTTAATCCATTTACATTAGAATAACTGATAAGGACTTAACTATTGTCATGCTGTTGTTTTTTTGTTTTGTTTTGTAGATCCATGGTTCCTTTTTATCTTGCTATTTTACTTTGTGGTTTGATGGTTTAGTCCTTCATCATAATCTTTTGTGTAACTACACAATTTTCCTTTGTGGTTATCATGATATTTGGAATTCCACTTCTGGATATCGTGTCTCTTTGTTTACTGTAGCAATACTTATAATGGCCAAGAATTGGAAACAATCTAAGTGTCCATCAACAGACAACACCTTGATGACATCACTCCAGACTTAGATTTTTCTATTGCAGTTTGATGTGAACTTTTTGCATATCTCTTATTAATTACCAATATTGTATTACAAGTCTACGAACACTAGCTTGCTATTCATGTTTACCTTAGAAGCATGCCTTCTTTGCCATAGTCAGAGATTTCTAAAGGTCAAAGAAACATGGTTTATTCTCTGGCCTTGCTGCCTCTGAATTTTGAGCATTGTCTCCTCGCCTACACAACTTCAGATTACAAATATCCCAAGTATAACTAGGAAGCCCATTCCATCAAGCATCTACAATCATTCATCTCAGCCTTTGAAAAACAACCATCACTGATCTTCCGTGACAGTCTCCTATACTGTCTTAGTGAAAAGACCATCCTCTGTGTTCTCCATTAAAGACAACCAGGTTAGTTTGGATAATAAACCATGACTATTTTCTTACATCATTTGTTTTGTTTTTGAAAGGTATAAGTATGCTCTGACATTGCACTTAATTCCTCAACACTGAACTTTAAATTTTTGTGTATTCCTGACAGATTCCAGTGATAGTCAATTGAGTCTCCAATTTTTGTTAATATGTGTCGTTATCTTTCTAATTCCCTGTTGGCATTTTGTTGAACAGTTAAGAATTGGAAGCATCAGAACTCACTCAACTGTCAAAATTTCTTGAACCTAAGTTAATATTGATCATTAAAAGGTTTTGAGATTGAATATAAGGCATCATTTAAATAATTCGTATTTTAGTGTTTTAAATCCTTACCATTGAATGAAAGTTTTTCTCCAAAATGCATTTTGACTTAGGCTAACATTATTCGAAAGCTTTTAATAATTTCCTTTTGAAAAGTGTTCATAAAAAACCTTCACAGGAGCTACAAAATGTCTCATTACTCCAGAGCTATATGGCACTTTTTAAAGCCTAATAATATCATGGTCTCTCTCCTTCTTATCCCTTTATTTCCCCAATTCATACCCTAATATGACTCATCATATTTGTAGATGAGCACAGGAATTATAAAGGCTAAAAATTTCTGTTATAAAATGAACTTTTTGGTAAGTGAAGGAGAATCACCTTGGGAATAAGGTGAATGTTTATCAGAGAAATAGAATAGAAATGCTAGAATGTATGACTTCTTAGTTTAGCTATTGATTATACATACATACTCTGGTGATAAAGTGCTCGGAGAATTACCAGTGTCCTAGGGAGATCTGTGCTACCAAACCATTATAGATTTACAATAGAAAGATGTCTATGTCAAACAAGGTCAAAATTGTTCTATTCAGAGATGAAAATACTGTACTCCTAATTTGAATTTTATCTTTTCTTCAAGTTGAATGGAGAAAATAATTGGAAATAGTTCATAAAATAATGTAACAGTAGAAAACTTTTTGAGAATAATCACATGTAAATTAAATGGTTTGAGATACATGGTGACAGAAGCCATTTGAGTTCTGGCACTCATTAATAGCATTGTGGAGGAATTTAACCTAACATTTATTCACACTAGGTTAGGTAGATGAATGTCACGATAATATCCCTAATATATGCTTCTTTTGTTTCATGACTATGTGTCAGGCATTGTGTTAGGCATTTTAGAGGATCTAAAAGAACAACACAAAGTCATGCCTAGTGGTTTATTTCTTAAAGGAGGAAGGCATGCAAATGACTAAATCCAATGTCTTGTATTAATTATTATCTTCTTTGGAAAATGTTCACAATTTTTTTTCAAGATTGCTGGAAAGCTTAAAAATGAAAACCTTTGGAAATGTTAATTGCTTTATAAAATATTGTTAATAATATTGTCATTTACTGAGAGCCACTGACACACTATGAATTATAGTAATGTTTTTTGTATATCTCTACATTTGACCCAATGTGACATGTGTCTCATTCTCTTCAATGAATGAGAATATGCTTTTTAGAAGTATTAAGTATATATCCAAATATAATAACCATCTGTGGACTGAGATCTGTCAGGCTCTGTATTAGCAGGGATAACACTAGCTCCTATCATTAACAACCTCCTCCCCAAGTTTCAGTAGTTTGATGCAATGTAATTTTCTCTTTCATTTAAGGGCACATGTGGAACAATGCCAGGAGGAAGTTTTATGTACTTTGTG
Organism: Canis lupus baileyi; assembly: GCF_048164855.1. Lineage (NCBI taxonomy): Eukaryota > Metazoa > Chordata > Mammalia > Carnivora > Canidae > Canis > Canis lupus. The sequence continues at coordinate 23,311,392 of NC_132861.1, read as the reverse complement.
ATTCAGAAACACCAACTCTTTCCATTTTATTGCTCTGTCTGCCATCCCTCAGTAGGGCCTTCGAATTCTCTCTGTTCAGTGACAGAAGGAAAAAGATAAGGGAACATGTGAAATCTACTTTTAAAAGTTCTAACCAGAAAATGAGCCATGATTCTTTAAATTTTATTCTGAGACTAAGATGGCCACACCCGGTTCCATTGTGTAGAGGGACCGAGATATGTACTCATCTCCAGAAATAATCCTACAAGGCAAAAGGCAGAGTACAATTTCTATTTAAAAGATTTTATTTATTAATTTATGAGAAACACAGAGAAAGAGAGGCAGAGACATAGGCAGAGGGAGAAGCAGACTCCCTGAGGGGAGGCCAATGTGGGACTCGATCCCGGGACCCCACGATCAGGTCCTGAGCCCACAGCAGATGTTCAACCACTGAACCACCCAGGTGCCCCCTCCAGGAGACTCCTAATGCCATGTTCATTCTGCATTAATGTACTATCTCCAATAAATAGTATGTAAGTGCTATTTAACTTAACTTTCTGTTTAGATATTTTACTCAGTGTGAAATTTTACCCTACAGATGTTGAATTGCTGTTTATTAATTGCATACCATGATATGATAGAGAAAAGTCTCAGGAGCAATATTTTGATACAGTAAATCTATTTAACTTCATTATATGCAATAACATTCCCATGAGCATTTATAACTCCTCCCATTAAGGAGTTGTTTTTAACAGCTTTACAGAATCCCACCAGTGTTAACCTCCAGAATTAGAAATAAACAAACCTCCTTAACTTTGGAAGTTGTCCTAGTAGACAAAAAACTTTGCATGACTTTCTGACCACATGTGTCATTTTAATCTTTATTAAATCTAAAACTCTACCATGTCCTACCAGTGATGTTAGTGATTCAAAAGTTCTTATTTTTTTTCTCGTCCTTTCATAATAACAAGTTAAACAAACTCGAATTTTATTTCTTCTAGGGTTTGCAAAGTGTAATCTACTTGTTTTAAAAATATATATATAGTGTGTATATATATGTGTATATATATATATATATAATATATAGTGACTAGACTATTGAGTTGAATGGTTTTCTGTGACATAGCTTAAGAGAAAATGTAAGGATATACAACTAGAAGAATCATACTCTGAAATCATGTTTGATCAAAATTGCCTTTATCTATTTCCTAATCACTAGGTATCTTTCCACATGTCCAATTTAAGAGATACTTTACCTTAATGTCCTTAGTCATATTATATATATATGTATATATGTCATATTATATATGTATATATGCATATATATATATAGTGTATGTGTGTGTGTGTGTGTGTAAATCATTACAGAATATTTTTTAAAGATACTATTTTTAAGTAATCTCTACACCCAACATGGGGCCCAAACTCACAACCTCAAGATCAAGAGTCCTGCATTCTACCAATTGAGCCAGGGAGGCATCCCCGAACACTCTTTTAATCACTAATTGGGTCAAGAAATAGAACCTTGTCAGACACCTCAGGTACTTCTTCATGTGTCATATCCTAATTATGCCTCCTTCTTACAACAGTAATCATCATCCTGATTTTTAACTCGTGTATTCCTTTATGATTTTATCATACAAATTTACATCAATAGACAATATGATGCAATCTTGCTCATTGAAGCCATATCTTTTAAGTCAGTATATGTTTCCTTATAATTCATATATTGAAAAACTGAAGCTATCTGACCTACAGATTCTCCTACTGTTGATTACCTAATCATAATGCAGTTCAACATGATGCTCTGCCACGTGTATTTCCTATAATTTGTTGCTGGGTGCAGAGGCTGGAATGACTTGGATTTTTTATGCCTTTGGCAAAAACAGGTGGAATTAAGTTCTTCTATCAAGAGGAGCATGATAGCAATAGTTTGATGTTCAGGGCTTAGCCAGTTAATTCATGGAGGCTTAAAAAAGATGACATTCTAACATTTTGTTTTCACTGATTAGTTGGTATACTGAAATGAGAAAATGTTTCCTCTTACTATGTTTGTTAATAGTACAATTAATTTGGGCCTTGGAATGCTCATTGCAATGGGTCATTTCTTTCTGGGTCCTTCCAGTGGAAAGAACTAGAAGATACGTTTTAAAGATAAGGTACCATGGTACCATATGAATTTACACTAATTTTTGCAGATTCAAATCGGAAACTACATAATTCTTCTGTATACATAGATATTATATTGGGTCTTCTTTTTCCTTGAGAACCCTGATTCTCACTAATACAGAGAACAGAAAATTGAGAATATCTCGTATTTGGTCTCATGGTTACTTAAAACAAGTAAACTTTATGTTTATTCGGTCTCCATTCTCAGCTCATTCGATAAAGGCAGTACTGTATAGCTGCATTGTCAGAGCATGTAATCAATTCCATTATTCTCTCCCTTGTAACTTAGGGCTCTTTTTATCTTATCCTAGTAATAACATATTTAATGTTTACTATCAATCTTTCTGTTGATGTCATTCTCGTCTTTTGGTTGTCTGAAGCTCATTCTCTAGGAGATTTGTCAGGAAGGACTTACAGAAAATGTTCCTGAGTTCTTGTGCATTGATCTGTGCCTTTCTACTTGAAGACAGTTTTTGCTAGATATAAAGCTCCTGGCTAACGTTGTATTTTGTTGAGTACTCCAATTTCCCTGGCATAATACGGTGACACTGTCTAAATGTCTGAGATTCTTTTTTTTTTTCTTTATAATGTGCCTCATTTGTATATATATATATATATATATATATATATATATATAATCTTTATATAAATATTTTATTTATTTATTCATGAGAGACACAGAGAGGCAGAGATATAGGCAGAGGAAGAAGCAGGCTCCCCGTGGGGAGGCCGGTGAGGTACTCATCCCAGGACCCTGGGATCACAACCTGAGCAGAAGGCAGACACTCTACTGCTGAGCCAACCAGGCTTTCCTATTTTTGTATATTTTTATTTTTTTAAATATTTTATTTATTTATTCACGAGAGACACAGAGAGAGAAAGAGGCAGAGATACAGGCAGAGGGAGAAGCAAGCTCCCCGCGGGAGCCCAACGTGGGACTCGATCCCAGGTCTTCAGGATCACGCCCTGAGCTGAAGGAGGCGCTAAACCACTGAGCCACCAGGCTGCCCTATTTTTATATATTTTTAAAGCCTATTAATGGTAGTTGAGTTTGCTTTGATGCTGGTCATCCTGGTTTAATATTCTCAAGTATGTGAAGTGCTCTTAAAGTACATAGGGTTTTTTTTTTCCTCTATTTTTGAAAATTTTCTTGAAGTATAGTTTAGAACTTGTTCTTTTTTCTTTTCGATTTTTCCAAGACTCTTGTTATATATATGGTGGCTCTTCTTTTCCTGTCGTCAATATTAGTCCTTTTCTTCACATTCATTTTATCAGTTTCTTCAGATTGTAAATTTTTTTTTGTTTTCCTCTATTTCTTTTAGAGCATTATGGATTGTGTATATTTACTTCTATAACCCTAATTTAACCTCATTTTTTAGTATTTTTCTCACATAATTTCTTGGTTCTGTCTTCTTATATCTGAATTTTTCAAAATCTTTTGTCTCTCATGTCTTTTTCTATTTATTTTACTTCTTTTTATAATAGCATTTAATAGTTTTGCACAATTCAAGTAAAAAGCAGTCCTTGGATGCTCTGAGGAGGTAGGCAAACTCAATATGAGATAAAAAAAAATGTGAACTGAGGCAGAATGCCAGTTATTTAAGAAATACATAATTTTTACTGTTGTCCAGGTACTTAACTAAGTGCTTTTCAAATAAATGATTTAATGTTTCTAATAGTCCTGAATAGTAGGTTCAAATATTTTCCCTGTTTTATGGATAAGAAAACAGGTTAAGCAACTTGATGCAAATCAGATCTAGCAGAGACATCCGCATTTGCTCATGTATAGTGAGCTTGCAGACAAAAACCATGCCCTCAATTGTTAAGTGTGAGAGTATATAAGGTCAAAAGTAGCAAAAAGAGCCACTTTAGGGCAGCCCCAGTAGCTTAGCGGTTTAGCGCCGTCTTCAGCCCAGGGTGTGATCCTGGAGACCCGGGATCGAGTCCTATGTCAGGCTCCCTGTATGGAGCCTGCTTCTCCCTCTACCTGTGTCTCTGCTTCTCTCTCTGTGTGTGTCTCTCATTAATAAATAAACAAAATCTTAAAAAAAAAGAAAAAAAAAAAAAAAAACAGAGCCACTTTATACCAATCAGAAAAAGATTTAACTGACCTTGCTTAAGTTTCTCTTATCTCAAGCTAGGATTCTTTCTAATAAAATCAGAGTGAACCTTCAAAAATCTGATCACTGTAATTTTAGGAAATAATAATATAGAGTTTAAGAAATCAATCAATGTCTGAAGTCAGAAAGAAGTATACTTCCTACTGAGAAATACCAAACAGTTGTCTACCTTTCTCTTCAGACAGTAAGGTATTGAATTAATTTGCATGCAGTGCTCATTTACTTACCCTTATTTAAATAAGGTTTTTGCAAAATCACCAGATTAACATTGAAAAATTAACAATATTCTCCAACTGCTCAGTTTTTAAAAAAAATAAGGATTTTCACAATTACCTTCTAAAGCAGAATTCTTTTAAATATCAAAGAGATTATGCTAAATAAAATTTAAACAATATTTTAATGGATATTTAAATTGATTCCATGTTATAAGGTATTTGCAATTTTGAGATTATATGATCTCAAAGGGATCATAAATTAAGATTTGAATAATTGATGCTTTTTGATGTAAGCATAATTTATACACTAAGTGTAAAATTGTAATCAGTGAATCATCAGTTATCTACATCTCACACTAGATTTGAGATACTCACTTCTATGTAAAATATGAATAGGTGAGATTTAAGATACTAGTTGACTACATGCCTTGTCAAAACAGGAGTGCAACTCTTCATTTGTTTTCAACAACTAACTACCTTTGCAAAAGTGTTGATGCTGCTATGGACTGAATTGTATCCCCCCAAATTCATACATTGAAGCCTTAACCCCAATATAATGATATTTTTTCATATTTCATTTTTACTTTTTCAAAATTCAGGTATAAATTAACATAGTGTTATTAGTTTCAGATGTACAATAGAATGATTCAACAATTCTGTGCACTTCTCAGGGCTCATCAATATAAGTGAAGTGTATTCTTAATCCTTTTTTATCTATTTCACCCACCTTCCCTTCCCACCATTCCTCTGGCAACCACCAGTTTTCTGGATTTATGAGTCCGCTTTCCCTGTGAGAAATTATAGGCTTAAGAGATCACTCTCAGTATTGAGTTGTACCAGCTTGAAGCAGGAACTGAGGTGGGTAAAATGAAATTGTTCTTACCTATTTCAATCTGACTGTTCTCAGTTTTGTGCTCCTCTGGGGTTTGCAACTTCTTAGGGGATTCTGGGCTTCTCCTAAAGGTATTTTGATCCATATGTCAATGTTAAACTGGTAATTTTGTGAGGGAGCAAAGGCAGAGACTTCCTACTCAGCCGTCATGCTGACATGACTCTCCACAATTGACATTCCTATAATGTAAATTTGCAATGAGAACTTAAGTTTTTGATATAAGAAACATGAAATGAAAAAAGGAAAGAAAAATAGTTAAAAAAAAAAAAACTCTAGACACAAGGTGGATCTTGAATTCATGACCCCAAGATCAAGAGTCAAGTGCTATACCAACTGAGTACCAACCAAGTGCCCCTAGGTTAGAACTATAATTAGGAAAACCTGAGCTAACAATTTTCTGACCAAATACAATATTTTGCTACACAGAGATAAATTGCCATTGATAATTCTTTTCACAATATAGTCAAATCCAATCCATTTTTGTGTTACTTTTAGTGTACCATATAAGCTCATTCTTTATTGGAAGTAATTTATCATGAATGATCTTTTTATTAATCTCAAAAACTATTTATAACAAATAACATGAATTTAGTACTTTATTAAATGCTTGTGCTTTAAAAAAAGTTACCATTATTTTTAAGTTATGAATTTGTGTTATCATGCTTCCAGAAAACTTGTTTTAACTCTATTAGAGCCTAAGAAGTGGCCATTGAAGTTCTTGATTTGACCAAATTTTCTTTTTTTTTTCAACTTTGATCACTTTATTTTTTATTTTTTTAATTTATTTTTTATTGGTGTTCAATTTACCAACATATAGAATAACACCCAGTACTCATCCCGTCAAGGCTCACATCAGTGTCTGTCACCCAGTCACCCTCATCCCCCGCCCACCTCCCCTTCCACCATCCGTAGTTCGTTTCCCAGAGTTAGGAGTCTTCCATGTTCTGTCTCCTTTTCTGATATTTCCCACTCATTTTTTCTCCTTTCCCCTTTATTCCCTTTCACTATTTTTTATATTCCCCAAATGAATGAGACCATATAATGTTTGTCCTTCTCCGATTGACTTATTTCACTCAGCATAATACCCTCCAGTTCCATCCACGTTGAAGCAAATGGTGGGTATTTGTCGTTTCTAATGGCTGAGGAATATTCCATTGTATACATAAACCACATCTTCTTTATCCATTCATCTTTCGATGGACACCGAGGCTCCTTCCACAGTTTGGCTATTGTGGCCATTGCTGCTATAAACATCGGGGTGCAGGTGTCCCGGCGTTTCATTGCATCTGTATCTTTGGGGTAAATCCCCAGCAGTGCAATTGCTGGGTCGTAGGGCAGGTCTATTTTTAACTCTTTGAGGAACTTCCACACAGTTTTCCAGAGTGGCTGCACCAGATCACATTTCCACCAACAGTGCAGGAGGGTTCCCCTTTCTCCACATCCTCTCCAACATTTGTGGTTTCCTGCCTTGTTAATTTTCCCCATTCTCAGTGGTGTGAGGTGGTATCTCATTATGGTTTTGATTTGTATTTCCCTGATGGCAAGTGATGCGGAGCATTTCCTCATGTGCTTGTTGGCCATGTCTATGTCTTCCTCTGTGAGATTTCTATTCATGTATTTTGCCCATTTCATGATTGGATTGTTTGTTTCTTTGGTGTTGAGTTTAATAAGTTCTTTATAGATCTTGGAAACTAGCCCTTGATCTGATATTGACCAAATTTTCAACTAAATTTTCAAACACATAGCCTGCACTGACGTGCACACCCAACAATACAAGTAATAATTATATGGTATGCCAAACCAATCTTATTTAATGTCACCAATTTTATTTACCTTTATATTCTTGGAAGAGTTCCACTTTTTAAAAATGAATTTTAATATTAATCACTTCTGATTTATTACTAAATGAATCAACTATTTGTTTTCAACTTATTTAATTACCATGAAAGGTACCATGAAAAAAATTAATTAAAAAACATATTATCCAATTATAAAATTACATACCAGTAGATTTTCTCATTTTATTTTTTATCACAGTGTGAAAATGGAGGTAATTGCTTAAAGCAACATAATATAAGCTAACAGATGAAATTTGTAGTAAAAAGCAAAAACCTAAGCAACAAAGTGAATGATGATTTCTTTACCAGTTGGGACTCAGTCAACAAAGCATTGAGTGTTAGGTATTATCTTTATTTACTATAGTTTGTATATTACTATATTTTATTTACTATAAGAAATAATTGCAGGAGGTTTTAAAGGTTTGAAAGGAGAGAAGGAAAGTCAGAGAAAATAACTGATTCCTCTGAAGCAGGTAAACAAGTCAGAATCATATATATCAAGTAGCAAAATTGGGGAAAGGAAAATGCAAGCTCATGGAGAGGTCAATGGAAGCCTAAGGACTCTGAAGAGCCACAAAATCTGTGGGTCCATGTTCAAGCATCTCTTCGAGGAGGTAGGACAGCCAAAAATTGGGAAAAAAGCTAGATAAATAGTGAGGACAAGGTGAAACCTGAGCAATTCTACAACTCCCCTTAATTTTATCTTGTCCTGAAGACCTTCAGGGTAATGGCTGATTCATTTCTGCCCTTCAAATCTCGTGCAAGTTTTGCTGGTCAACTCTAACTCGAAAGATAGAGAAAATGAGAACCGGAAAAAGTAGTTCAAATATGTTTCCAGCAGAAAAACTCAGCCTAGTGTCATTTTTAAGTGAATGAATTGATTATTACTAAATCTGTTAATGGCCCTACTTAAAATATGACTTATTTACAAATAACTTCAGGTATGAATTTAAGGAAACTCGGGGTTGAATTCTCTACTCCAGAATCATCCACTTTCTTTACAACACACTTTTTTTTTCTACCTAAAATATAGAAAACTAGCAAAATATTGGGCTTATGCAAAGTTTGAAAGATTAGCAAATTCACATTTTTTTAAATTTTATTTTTACAGTTTATTACATTGTTTGAGTTTGCTAAAATTTGTTAAATAGAACCCTGGGTGTCAGTTGGTGAGCAGTAGTTCAACAAGAGATTACAAAGAGAAATAAAATAGCTTATTATTCATAAGTCTGGAGGAAGTACATGACATGCTATCTCGAGGGGCCATGTAGGGAAGTCAAGGCAGGGTACAGGCAGAGAGTACAGCAGGACCTGGGCATATGGCTCTATCAGGGTCTATTTGGGATTGCTAGTGAAGACAGGATTGGTCAGTTCAAACCTAAGGGAACAAGTTCATGAAGTTTTGTGGGGGCCTTACCTAAGGGATGCACAAGGGGAAGGTCCTGGGAGGTGGAGGAGACTATCACAAGGGCCATTGAGGAGTCACATCAGGAACTTACATGATTTGTGACTGGGCAGATATCTAGAGCAGGCACTCATGGCAGGGGCTAAAGTCCATTAAGGCCACTTGACCACACAAAATAGATGTGGAGGCAGCAATATTATGGAATACTTTAGGTAAACTCTGAACAATTCATCCTGTGAGGCTTTGGCATCAGGAATAAAGTTGATTGTGTAGCACATATGGTAAAGGATATAGATACTGTTCTCTGAAGCTATTGTAAAACATATTTAAGGCAAAAATAGTGAGGCTTATGATGAATAGACTTACTACTGTTTGAAATCCCATTCTTAGCCATTGCTCCCAGGTGAACGGTTACAGGAGTGAGAACAAATCAGGGACCTCAGAGAATGAGAGTTTGTTGAAACATTTTAGCTCTTACATATGAGCTATGTACTTTATGAGACCTCTTCTGGGATGGGCCTATGCCTGTCCTGGGTTGTTAGTGTACGTGCAGCAAGAGATGCCCTACATAGAACAGATTCTGCTGTCAGCCAATAGGAATCGAATGCTGGTCATTTATCTGTCACTATTTGATTTATGCACCAGATTGTAGTGTCTGTATGCAGTTGGTTAGGGTGGCTGATAATTGCTGGGTTTCAAGTTTAGGTTACAATGCTCTGTTATCCCCCACGGGGATTTCACTTTGATGCACTTTACTGATAAGATCTCTTGTGGATGTGCCTCATGACCAGACTAGTAAGCAGATGCTTCTCTCTCCAACCTCAATGGGATTAGAGTGAGCCTCCACTAGTACAATGGCAGCAGGATCATCAGGCCTGGTCCCAAAACCCCAGGAGCAGAGAACCACATTTGGCATGTTGGTACATTGTGCTGCTGAGCAGCACCCAGGGTTCTTCCATGGGTGTTTTTGCATTTAGAGAGGAGTTTGCTAAATTCCTTGGACATTTTAAGTGGTTCAGATACCAGGTGCTCAGGCCATTTGTATTGACCCATTAGCTCTTATTTCACCCCACTATGTGGCAGAGGGTGGGGGAATGAAGTGCAACAGCAGCAGCAAGGTACGCAGTGACAGAGGGAATGCAAGCCCCAGACACAGTTGCCTTTGGGAGGGGCCATGTCCTCCCCATTGAGGATACCCCAACTGTACTGGCTAGGATCAGAGTTCCAGTGCCAACCATAAGCAGAGTGGTCAGGGAAATGGAGTCTCCATCTTCTTGTAAGGGCACTGCCTGACACCTTTATTTGGTAGCCCATACTTGGGCAGGCAGGGGTTGCCACTCACAGGTCCTGGCTGTTAACTAAGACCCCTAAGTAACACAAGAGGATCTTGCGAAAGGCTTAGCCCGTTCTCCTAACAGTGGGCAGCTGGGCCTTTGCAAAGTCTAACACCTGTTGGGAGAATTTACCCCTGGCCTGAGCATTAATAGGCAGGAAACACATCTGTAGCCCACCAAATCAGCTCTGATAAATAATGTTCCAAGACTGGGAGGGCCCTGGTTGCTTTTTTTAGAGCTTGCACTGGAGGACAGAAAAATTGGGAGCACCCTGCTTAGGCAGCCATTTGCAGTATTCCCATGTTCCTGGTTAATTGTAAGGATGACTCCATGCTGTTGGTGACACCAATTGTTTTGGGTTTGTTAAATTAACATTTGTGAAGTAGACTTTTGGGTGTGGAATGCTGAGCTAGCTGCAGGTCTGCGAACACCATAATGGAATTGAAACAGATGTTTATTACTCACAAAAGTCCTGGAGGGAATACACAGCATGCTTTGACAGGTCACACTGGGAAATCTAGGCAGAATATAGGCAGAAATCACAGCAGAACCTGGGGCAGGTGCTTTTATTAGAGTCTTCAGGTGGAGCACTTTGAGGCTTTCAGGCTAATTGCTCAATTCAAACCAAAAAGAATGGGGTTTAGTAAGCTTTTCCAGGTCTTATCTAGGGAGTACACAAGAGGCCCTAGGAGATGGGGAGACTGTTTCCTACAAAGGCCATTGGGGGGGTCACATCAGGAACTTACATTTATCTGTGACTCTGTGGGCTGGTATCTAGGGTACATGCTTGCTTGAGGGGCTAGTGTTAGTTTAAGGCCCCTGCAGGCCACTAGGCCATGCACAGAGGACGCTGAGACTGCGATACCATGGAGTAGCTTAACTAACCTCTCAAGATATATTTAAAAGCATAAGCTTAACATAACTATTCTATGTGAACTTTGGAAAATCATCCAAATCTGCACAGTCTAAATATTTAGAGTCATTTTTTTGGCTTTATTTTACTTTTTAAATACGCACTTTATATAATTACAGCAGTAATGCTGTATATATTTTGTGTTTTTAACTCTAATGAGTACACAGAATTCTCATTTAATCACTTCTGTTCTCAACTCACTCTCAAACTGATCTCATCTAGCCCCATGTTATTCAACATATCTACATTAAATATTGTGTACAGCTGTGATTTCTCTCATGACCATTGTACTCATATACAAATACCTATTTGACATCTTCGTTTGGATATCTGATAAGCTTCTCAAAGTGAGGATGTCTAAAACAAACCTCATTGTTCTTGCCCTAAACATGTACCTGCTCTTTCTAATCTCCTCCATTTAAATAAACAATTTAACTACTTGCCGGCAAAAATCTATTTATCTATAAATTCTTTTTTTTTTTTTTTTTTTTTTGGCGGTCCATATCCAATGTCAGCAAGGCTCGTTGTCTCTGCTAACATATATCCTATATGAGACATGTGCATTGCTGCTATTGCAGCCCAAGCCACCAACATTTTAGCCAAAATATGGCAAAGGCTCCTAAAAGAGGTCCCTGCTTCCCCTTTTCATCTCCTATAGATAGTATGCCACATGGTAGGCAGAGTGACCTTTCAAAAATGCTAATGAGATTATGTTCTCTTTCATGCTCAAAACCATCCATAATATCCCCAGAAGAGAAACCAAACACTGATCCACAATTCATATGTCCAGACATTATTTGCTACCCTTACCAAATCTCTTACCTTGTCTGTTGTACTCTGCCTTTTTCACTCTGGCTAGCACACTGGCCACTGAAGAGACCTCTTACTGTTTCATCTCTTTAGAACATTCTCTCAAAGACTACACCTCTTAATTCACATAGGCCTTTACTCAAATTCACACGCTCACATTGACCTATTCTGACTATCTAAAAGAATCCTTTCCCTTTCCTCCTCACCCTGTCTTTAGTGCCTTTCTCTATTTTATTTTTGTACATTACTGCCTCGTGTTTATTTACTTGTTTGCTTATTGGCTGATTCTCAGCATGGTGTGTGTGCTTCTCTTCTCAATGGCAGGAAATTTTCCTACCTTGTTCACAATGCTATCCCCAGCTTTGAACAATCTTTATAATATAGAAGGTACTCAATAAATGTATACTAAATTAATGTATACATGTAGGCATCATGTATGGAAGAGTCACCTGGTTCTGTTTTATAAATAATACACTTTTAGAAAAGCATATGACCTATTTAAAGAGCCTTTTATTCAGGCAAAAGTTACATATGAAAATTAGAATAATTTAGTAGCATTTGTGATTTCAATGGGACTATTGTGCTTATGCTTTTGAACCTCTGAAAATGCACCATATTAAGCAAAATAGTACCAGTTTATTTTCACCAGAGATAAGAAACATGATATAATTCTTACCAAAACAACAGGCTAGCAAAAAATTTCCATAAATTCTCCTCTCCCCAGCAATCAGCTTCCTACAAAGTCTGTTTAACTAATATTGGTGCCAAAAGACATTTCAGGAGTTATGACTACCTGAAGAAAACACCTGCTGATTAATCTCAGTAGCTTACATCATACATAATATTGTTTTCTTAAATCAACAACAAAAATATTTTGCATACAGCTTAACCGTTTTAATCCTTTTTGAAGATAAAAGTGCATATAGCTTATAACTTTGTTTGCTATGTATATTGGTGGTTTCTTTCACAACACACCCTTATAGTTCTTGCCAGCTCTTAAAAAGATGAAAGCCACAAAAGGAAGTCTGTGTAAAAAGAAAATTTGAAGACCAATTTTTTTCTCCTAATTTTTCTTTTCATTAGCCCATTTTTTTCTATACTTAGGCTTACTTGCATGGAATCCATATTTATTCAATGTCACTGTCATTTTTATAGAACAAAGGATTGGGTTCTTTTTAAGTGTGGATTGTTATGGCAACTCAGAGCAAGTAGAAGCATATATGACTATCAGTTCAGAATCAGAAAAAAACATCAATAAATGGACAAAATTAACCCTGAAATAAACACAACATGAAAGTATATTACATCTTAGTGTGTTACATTAAAGCAAAGCTATAAGCAAAGCATTGAAGAAATAAGACAAGCAATTAAACATTAAAACTGAATAGTTCACTGGGTAATGGACAATCCATGGGGAATGTATAGAAATCTACACTGGAAAGCCGTAAACATCCTCAGAGGGTTTAAATTGCTTTACTTCCAACTTTATTTTTTTTCCCTTATAGCCAACAAGATTAAGTAGAAACAGGACAAGAGGTAAGTCATGAAGGAAAATTTAAGTGGAAGCCAGAATATAGAACCCTCAGGGTACCTGAAGCTGTGTGATTAGGGCAAATGGCAATGAATTCAAGGAGAGGTGCTCATATATTCTAAATTTTAAGAAGTAGTTTGGGATGTTTTAAAATGGTCAAAAACTGCAAACCCTATTTGTAAACATCTGATAACATTATAACCCCAATGTTCAGTGAGCTATAATAGTTTTAATATTTTATTTAAAACTAAAAACAAGACATTGGGCTATGTGTGTCATACCTGTTTCATAAATCTTTAGGTGGAATACTAAAGCATCAATGAGGCACAATGAGATTTTATTTATGTTCTTTTAACTCAAGTGAAAATTAGAATGCTTTTTGGAGCAAAAGACAGACCTAATGATGTCAAGGCTATGTATGAGTCGTTTAGGTCATTTAATTTAATATTCTATTTCTCTTATTCTGATAAGTAGTGAGTTGCTGTGCGAATGTAGAGTTTTATTTTGATTCCAGTATCATTCAAAAAAATATAGTTGGTTGCCTATAGTCACTGAAGTTATTTTAGAGCATGTATACTTTTTTGATAGTAAAATTGATTTGTGGAATATATTTACAAGTATTCTTTAAAATATCTTATTTTATATTATCTTGACTACTGTAGAGCTTGAATCTTTAAATAAAATACCAACTCAGATTTTACCATATGCATTTAGCACTTTTCACACTGTTTTCCATGTTGATTAATTATTATTATATTGATGCTGAAGCCATTAAAATAAAACCATGTTTATTAGTTTTCTAATACTGTGTAGCAAAATGCCACAAATCCAGCATAAAACATCATTTAAATGCCCATATTCATAACAGCACTATTCACTATAGCCAAGAAGTGGAAGCAATTCATGTTCATAAAGGAAAAAATGGATAAACAAAATGTGGCATATACACACCATGGAATGTATTCAGGCTTAAAAAGGAAAATCAAGACACATGCTACAGGGTGGATGAACCTTGAGAAAATTATGCTATGTGAAATAAGTCACAAAAAGACAAGTATGGTATGATTCCACTTTTTTGAGATATCTAAAATAGTCAAATTCCTAGAAATAAGAAAGTAGAATGCTGGTTGAAATGACTTTTGGTTTGATCCATTTGTGTGTTTTTTAAAAATATATTAGATCACAGAGATGTATATATAAATTCATAGAACAGATGGACTTCAATTTACTAACAGTGCTTAGTACTTTCAGGGAGGGAAGTAGGTGTTAAGGTGTTAGATAAAGTAAGACTTTCAAACTTCCTTCCATATACTTTTCTATTGTTCAACATGGATATTAGTTTTCTATTATCGTATCAATCTATTACTTCCATGCAAAAAGTAAACTATAATAATAATTATTTTAAAAGTCATTACTTTATCTTTCTTTTTTATTTTAAGATTTTATTTATTAGGGATAGAGTGAGCAAAAGGGAGAAGGAGAGAGAACCTAAAGCAGACTCCACACTGAGTCCAGAACCAGACATAGGGCTTAATCCCAAGACTACAAGATCATGACCTGAGCCGAAACCAAGAATCTGATGATTAAACACCTGAGCCACTCAGGTACCCCTGTCTCAGTTCTATATTCAGAACTCAGGGCATAGACTACTAGATTCTCTGCTTAGGGCCTCACATGCTAAAATCAAGTTATTTTTTATCAGCTGGGAGTTCAGGATCCTTTATCAAGTTCTCATGGTTATGGCAGCATTCAGTTCTTTGTGACCGTGGGACTGAGATCCCCATACCCTTGCTGGCTGTCAGCCTAGGAGACCTTCTCAACTCCAAGAGGCAGCCCTCATTCCTTATCACAGGCCCCAATAGGGAGTTCACAATATAGATGTTTACTTTCTTCAAGGGTTACCTGGACATTACTCTGACTTCTTCCTCTGCAATCACTCTAACTCTCTGCTATTCAAAGGCTAGCCTGGTTAGGTCAGGTTCACTCAAGATAATCTCTCTTTTTTAAAAATCAGCTATGCCATTTGACAAAAACTAATCACAGAAGTGAACTCCACCATATTCCCAGGCCCAGGTATGCAGTACATGTGCATCAGCATGCAGAGGTTTGGGGAGTCATCTTAGAACTCTTCCTAACAGACATATATTTGTATCAGGTTCAAATACCTTTTATATTTTGTATCACATTGTGGTTTTTCATCTATATGAATTATCTTTTAGGACCTATTCCTGTTCTTTTAGATCCCTCTATCTTACATATACTTGTACACTTTATGGCACCTCTCTTAGAACCCCACATGTAGAAATTGTTCAAAATTGAGAATTGAGTAGTAGCAGAGTGAATAGAACATACCAAATACACAAAAATTATTTTGTGATCTAAAAGAAGTCCATATTATAATTTTCTGCAGGCCAAACATTTTTTAGTGTATGAATTAAGAAATCCCTTAAGAATAAAAAATAACAGCTTGGTAAGTGACTTATTAAAAATACATGTTTCATACACTTAAAAGGCAAATTTAAGCTATTTATAAGTTTTCAGTCATGCAAATAATCATTTTAATATGGCAGTGTACTAAGCACTTCTAAATGGATACTCTGAAAAAAATATTCTTAAAATGAAAATCCATTCAATTAACAATGGCTTGGAAAGCAGGACAGAATAGACTCTATAGTTGTCATTTTCTAAATATTGCTGCCGTTGCAGATACATTGGCAGAAGTTAATATATTTTTGGACCAAGGTTAAAGAGTTAAAAGGGGAAAGATTATATTGACCTACTGCTGGTTTAATCAGTACTGGCTACTTGTTGCTTTGTCAAATGTATATTTGGCTAAAGCATATAGAGATTTCAAATAAAAACAAAAGGCATATTACCTATAGATGTTAAAATAAATAGTCTTCAAAATCAAGTTAATGCTTTGTGCATTGGTGGCAAAAAAATGTGAGGGTGGTGTCTCCTGTTCGGAGAGGAAAAGAAGTACCTTTTACCCAAATTTAGGAATCTCTTTGCACTAATTTCCCCTCCACACAAATAGTGGCCAGTAAATTCCAGCAAACTTGAAAAAGTCAGACATCTAAGGGAAAGGAGATGCATACACTAGCTATGATAAAGTCTCACATCTATATGCTGGGAACTGTGATCAAGAACACAGCCTCGAAACTCTGACTATGGAGACATTTGAAAAACTTCATCACTGATAAAAACCGTAAGGTTTTGAATTATTTCCTTTAAGTCCAAAAAATAATGTATTGGTCAGAATAATGATCAGAACATTTTTCCTATTGTCAACTCTGCCTGATTTGATACTGGCCTCCTGCCACATGGCCTTTACACTAGCTGTTCCTAAGCATAGAATGATTTCTCCCAGAAGTCCACATGGTTTACCTTCTGAAGCCTTCAAGGCTTTGCTCAAATGTGTAAAAACTACATAGAATTGTGTAGTTCTGCTCATCCTACAGGGTGAGGAAATGTGTAGATAAAAGCTGCAATGGAGTTACTATAAAATAGTAAATTTAACTTCTTGATTACATTTATAAAAGACAAAGACAGGCAAAATTCTGTTAAAACTATACAAAAAATATAAGCAACATCTTAATTCCAGGTTACTTACATATATAAGATGCTTCTACATAAGTATCAATAATCTTTTTTTTTGAAATATAATTCCCATAGGAGAAGTAATAGTTTTGGATGGATGGTCAGAGGTATTTAGGACATTTTGTCAACTTTCCTTATTGGCATTAGCTAAATCATTGTCTAGATATCACTATATGATCCTTTTCCTTCCCCAGGGCTTCTTTAAGAATCATTGACTTGGAAAATGACCTCTTTAAAATGTTCTTGGGTGTCATAATCTACCTGAAATGTCATTATTACATTCAAACTTTATAAGATCTTATCTAAATAAATTATGTCAATGCTCTAACAGATATTAAATGTTAAAAGTATGTGAAACAAAATCTAAAAGAAATTGAGCATTGTAATTAAAAATAACAATACAATCAAATGTTTTACCTTTTCATATGGAACCTTTCAACATACACAAGAAGGTAATATGACAAACCCTGATACATTATCACCTACTTCAGCAAGTATCAATTCATGATCACTGTTATCCCTTGACATAAACTCTAGGCATCTATATCACTTAATCCACATAAATCTAAAAGATAACAATAGCAAAAATGTAAAAAATGCAGGAAAAATTTTCAGTGATGTTTTCTACATGTAAAAGAGTATGCAGCAATAAGTATAAAGAATATTCAAGAAAAGAGAACTCACTCCAATCTCTGTTAAGATACCTTGTATATCTTTGGGTAAATTTTCTTTTCAAATAAAGACTCATTATTATATACCTCTATTTCCAGCTACAGTTGTCCCCATCTTTAGTATTTACACAATAGAAATATACTGGACCCTCTGTTCTTGTGTTTCTTTTTTTTCCATTAAACATTTCAGTTATCTACTATTGTATAACAATCCCAATCTAACATTTAATATTTTTAAAATATTATGATTTATTATTTCTGATTTTGTGAGTTGACTGCAGAGTTCTCTTAGTCTTGCCTAAGGTTTTCATGCATCTGCAACCAGCTACGTAGATACAACCGGGGTCTGCTAAATTTGTTGGTAAAAGGTACAGGGTTTCTGTCATGACTATTCAATTCTGTTGCTTT
Organism: Canis lupus baileyi; assembly: GCF_048164855.1. NCBI lineage: Eukaryota > Metazoa > Chordata > Mammalia > Carnivora > Canidae > Canis > Canis lupus. Next base: position 23,293,507 of record NC_132861.1, on the reverse strand, counting down.
AGCATAAAAACAGACACAGTAAATAAACAAATGAATGTTTTAAGTTCCAATAAAACTTTAGTTACAAACACATGTGGTAGACTATATTTGGCCCAGTTGTTGTATTTTGCATATTCCTGCTCTAGAGCATCAATTATTTATTCATTTAACAAACATAAAATTTGACTATGAACTAGTTAGTACATAGAATGGATTCACTTCACCAATTTCAGATATCAGCATAGCTATTCTATTTGTATCTTGTCTTATATGTTTGCAAAATATGACTTGAAGCTTACCTGAGGCATAGGTTGTGTTTAGTTTATAAATAAATTCACTAGACTACACAGTACAATAGACTGCCACTTTATACAGTTCTATAATAATGTCTTCGTTATATGTTCACAAGTTGAGTTTATGATGGGTGACTGAATGAAATATTTTTGTACTTCAACCTGATATTTCCATTTCTGTTAAAAAAAGATTTAATGTTTTAACATATTTTACAATAACTTTAAATTATGGTCAAAGTTTTTAAATTTGTTTATAAATATTAATGGTTGCATACATACACATATATATACTTAGTATATACACATATATATACTTAGTATATACTTTGTGTGTGTATATACATATATATTTAGTATACTTAGAAATAAAAATTTGCTAATGTAAATTAAAGGTTTATCCCTTCTGAAAATCCCTTTTGCTTAGATTTTATTTCATTTGAAATCACTCTTAGAATAGTAGATACACAGTGTGATAATAATATTGAAACACTGATAAAACCAATGCTTTTAATAAAAATGTTAAAAGTCATAATTGAATTCAGAATTAATGAAATATCTGAATGGCCTAATAGAACTGGAAGATATTGAAAACTTATGAGTTTATACAATAATGGGGTGCCTGGGTAGCTTAGTTGGTAAAGTATCTGCCTTGGGCTTAGGCTGTAATCCTGGGGTCCCGGGGTGGAGCCCCAACTCAGGAATCCCTGCTCAGCGGTGAGTCCGCTTCTCCCTCTCCCTCTGACACGCCCCTTGCTCATGCTCTCGCCCACCTGTTCACTCTCTCTCTCTCTCAAGTTAATAAATGAAATAATCATAATAAAAAAGTATATACAATTATAATTACTATGAAAACAGGAGGATTCTTCAAACTTTCAATGAATAGTATTTGATGAACAAATACTTCTTATATTTTAGAAACATAAAGTGTTCCAGGGTATTAAAACAGAAGTTGGAAACTGATTCACCATATTTCATAAATTCAAAATGGCGTATTCTTGTCACATGTTAATGTCTATTAATAAAAATTACTTCAATTGATAATTATTTGCTTACCTTAAATTCTTGTCAGGAAAAAATAATAGCATAGCTGATAATCAATTATGTACAGATTTGGTCATAGCTGTCTATGTTATTGTAACTTCAATTAAGTTATATGCATAGTATATAAAAAGTCTGACTTTTCAAGAGAAGGAACTTCACTAGTGTAAGAGAACTTCTCAAACATGAAAGGAGAAAGATTTCCTTTAAATATATTGAGAGCAAAATTTTCTCCACAGCTCTGGGAATATGAAAGAGAAATAGGGTTGGTTAAAATTCATTTTAACTAGACATCCAAGAGACCTATTTAACCCAGAAAATGTTTTAATTCTTCATGTACCACATGAACATGTATCTGAACAATTAAAAGAATAACCTTACCAAAAATAGAAATACTTGATTGTTATTCATGGAAACAGTGGTGAGCAACCACCAACACAAAAATATCATGTGTGAAATGAAAGTAACAATATCTGAAGAAAAAGTTATTCTGAAGACCCTGAGCATATTTTAGGAATACTTTAATCATATTATTTTGTATGCATTTAACACATTATATCTTCTAATGTTCGTAATCAGATAAAGCATTTTAGAATTCAAATCACCTTCTAAGTGACATTTAAGTCTTCTCTAGAGTTCATTTTGGTTCTAGCTATACCTCTAGAATAATGTAGTCTAAGAACTATGTTCAAAGTTGCATAATATAGGGGGGAGGGGCAAGACGGCAGAAGAGGAGGGTCCCCAAGTCACCTGTCCCCACCATATTACCTAGATAACCTACAAATCATCCTGAAAATCTACGAATTCGGCCTGAGATTTAAAGAGAGAACAGCTGGAATGCTCCAGTGAGAAGAGTTCGCGCTTCTATCAAGGTAGGAAGACAGGAAAAAAGAAATAAAGAAACAAAGGCCTCCATGGGGGGGGGGGGCCCGCGAGGAGCCGGGCTGAGGCCGGGGCGAGTGTCCCCAGGACAGGAGAGCCCCGTCCCGGAGACGCAGGAGCTGCACCGACCTTCCCGGGCGGAAAGGGGCTCCAGGGAGGTGGAGCAGGACCCAGGAGGGCGGGGATGCCCTCGGGCTCCCGGGGACACTAACAGACACCTGCGCCCCGGGAGAGTGCGCCGAGCTCCCTAAGGGCTGCAGCGCGCACGGCGGGACCCGGAGCAGCTCGGGGGGGCTTGGGCGGCGGCTCCGCGGAGGGGGCTGCGGGGCGGGAGCGCAAATCCAACAGCGCAGGCTCTGGAGCACAGGGCGCCGGGACACAGCCCAGGATCCGGCCTCCTCTGGGACAGGCAGAGGCCGGGAGGGCCCAGGACAGCGAGGACGCTCCTGCCCCAGCTGAGCAGATCAGCGGCCCCGCCCCGGAGCCTCCAGGCCCTGCAGATGAGAGCTCTGTAGTTACTGTGGGGGCTGAATCCAGGGCTCCAGAGCTGGCCCCGCCACTGGGGTTGTTCCTCCTGGGGCCTCACGGGGTAAACAACCCCCACTGAGCCTCACAGCGGCCTCACCGGATAAACAGCTTAAACATCACTTACTGAGCCCTGCACCAGGCAGGGGGCAGAGCAGCTCCCCAAAGTGCTAACACCTGAAAATCAGCATAACAGGCCCCTCCCCCAGAAGACCAGCTACACAGACAGGGGAAAAACAAATTATTGACCAAGCAGCACTGGAAAGTTCCAGGGGAAGTCAAGGGACTTACAGTATATAATCAGAGGATACTCCCCGTGGTTTTGTTGTTGTTGTTGTTGTTGTTGTTTTTATTTTTTTTGCTTTTTGATTTCTGTTTGCTTCCCCCACCCATTTTTTTCCTTTCTTTATTTTGCATTCTTTTTCTTCTCTTTTTTTTTCTTCCTTTCTTTTTTCTTTTTCGCTTTTCTTTCCTTCTTTCTCTCCTCTCTTTTTCTCCTTTTCCCAATACAACTTGTTTTTGGCCACTCTGCACTGAGCAAAATGACTAGAAGGAAAACCGCACCTCAAAAGAAAGAATCAGAAACACTCCTCTCTCCCACAGAGTTATAAAATTTGGATTACAATTCAATGTCAGAAAGCCAATTCAGAAGCACTATTATACAGCTACTGGTGGCTCTAGAAAAAAGCATAAAGGACTCAAGAGACTTCATGACTGCAGAATTTAGATCTAATCAGGCAGAAATTAAAAATCAATTGAATGAGATGCAATCCAAACTATAAGTCCTAACGATGAGGGTTAACGTGGAAGAACGAGTCAGTGACATAGAAGACAAGTGGATGGCAAAGAGGGAAACTGAGGAAAAAAGAGACAAACAATTAAAAGACCATGAGGATAGATTAAGGGAAATAAACGACAGCCTGGGGAAGAAAAACCTACATTTAATTGGGGATCCCAAGGGCACCAAAAGGGCCAGAGGGCCAGAATACGTATTTGAACAAATCATAGCTGAAAACTTTCCTAATCTGGGAAGGGAAACAGGCATTCAGATCCAGGAAATAGAGAGATTCCCCCCCTAAAATCAGTAAAAACCGTTCAACACCTCAACATTTAATAGTGAAGCTTGCAAATTCCAAAGATGAAGAGAAGATCCTTAAAGCAGCAAGAGACAAGAAATCCCTGACTTTTATGGGGAGGAGTATTAGGGTAACAGCAGACCTCTCCACAGAGACCTGGCACGCCAGACAGGGCTGGCAGGATATATTCAGGGTCCTAAATGAGAAGAACATGCAACCAAGAATACTTTATCCAGCAAGGCTCTCATTCAGAATGGAAGGAGAGATGAAGAGCTTCCAAGACAGCTAGCAACTGAAAGGATATGTGACCTCCAAACCAGCTCTGCAAAAAATTTTAAGGGGGACTCTCAAAATTCCCCTCTAAGAAGAAGTCCAATGGACCAATCCACAAAAACAGGGACTGAATAGGTATCATGATTACACCAAACTCATATCTTTCAATAGTAACTCTGAACGTGAATGTGCCCCATCAAAAGGCACAGGGTGTCAGACTAGATAAAAAAGCAGGACCCATCTATTTGCTGTCTACGAGAGACTCATATTAGACAGAAGGACACCTACAACCTGAAAATAAAAGGTTGGAGAACCATTTACCATTCAAATGGTCTTCAGGGATCCCTGGGTGGCTCAGGGTTTGGCGCCTGCCTTTGGCCCAGGGCGCGATACTGGAGTCCCTGGATCGAACCCCACGTCGGGCTCCTGGTGCATGGAGCCTGCTTCTCCCTCTGCCTATGTCTCTGCCTCTCTCTCTCTCCCTCTGTGACTATCATAAATAAATAAAAATTAAAAAAACAAACATTCAAATGGTCCTCAAAAGAAAGCAGGGGTAGCCATCCTTATATCAGATAAACTAAAATTTACCCCGAAGACCATAGTGAGAGATGAAGAGGGACACTATATCATACTTAAAGGATCTATCCAACAAGAGGACTTAACAATCCTCAATATATATGCCCCGAATGTGGGAGCTGCCAAATATATCAATCAATTAATAACCAAAATTAAGACATACTTAGATAATACTACACTTATACTTGGTGACTTCAATCTAGCGCTTTCTACACTCGATAGGTCTTCTAAACACAACATCTCCAAAGAAACGAGAGCTTTAAAAGATACACTGGACCAGATGGATTTCACAGATATCTACAGAACTTTACATCCAAACTCAACTGAATACACATTCTTCTCAAGTGCACATGGAACTTTCTCCAGAATAGACCACATACTGGGTCATATATCAGGTCTGAACTGATACCAAAAGATTGGGATCATCCCCTGCGTATTCTCAGACCATAATGCCTTGAAATTAGAACTAAATCACAACAAGAAGTTTGGAAGGACTTCAAACACGTGGAGGTTAAGGACCATCCTGCTAAAAGATGAAAGGGTCAACCAGGAAATTACGGAAGAATTAAAAAGATTCATGGAAACTAATGAGAATGAAGATACAACCGTTCAAAATCTTTGGGATGCAGCAAAAGCAGTCCTAAGGAGGAACTATATCGCAATACAAGCATCCATCCAAAAACTGGAAGGAACTCAAATACAAAAGCTAACCTTACACCTAAAGGAGCTAGAGAAAAAACAGCAAATAGATCCTACACCCAGCAGAAGAAGAGAGTTAATAAAGATTCGAGCAGAACTCAATGAAATCGAGACCAGAAGAACTGTGGAACAGATCAACAGAACCAGGAGTTGGTTCTTTGAAAGAATTAATAACATAGGTAAACCATTAGCCAGCCTTATTGAAAAGAAGAGAGAGAAGACTCAAATTAATAAAATCATGAAGGAGAAAGGAGAGATCACTACCAACACCAAGGAAATACAAACGATTTTAAAAACATATTATGAACAGCTATACACCAATAAATTAGGCAATCTAGAAAAAATGGACGCATTTCTGGAAAGCCACAAATTACCAAAACTGGAACAGGAAGAAATAGAAAACCTGAACAGGCCAATAACAAGGGAGGAAATTGAAGAAGTCATCAAAAACCTCTGAAGACACAAAAGTCCAGGGCCAGATGGCTTCCCTGGGGAATTCTATCAAACGTTTAAAGAAGAAACCATACCTATTCTTCTAAAGCTGTTTGGAAAGATAGAAAGAGATCGAGTACTTCCAAATTCGTTCTATGAGGCCAGCATCACCTTAATTCCAAAACCAGACAAAGACCTCACCAAAAAGGAAGATTATAGACCAATATCCCTGATGAACATGGATGCAAAAATTCTCAACAAGACACTAGCCAATAGGATACAACAGTACACTAAGAAAATTATTCACCTTGACCAAGTAGGATTTATCCCTGGGACACAAGGCAGGTTCAACACTCGTAAAACAATCAATGTGATTCATCATATCAGCAAGAGAAAAACCAAGAACCATATGATCCTCTCATTGGATGCAGAGAAAGCATTTGACAAAATACAGCATCCATTCCTGATCAAAACTCTTCAGAGTGTAGGGATAGAGGGAACATTCCTCGACCTCTTAAAAGCCATCTATGAAAAGCCCACAGCAAATATCATTCTTAATGGGGAAGCACTGGGAGCCTTTCCCCTAAGATCAGGAACAAGACAGGGATGTCCACTCTCACCACTGCTGTTCAACATAGTACTGGAAGTCCTAGCCTCAGCAATCAGACAACAAAAAGACATTAAAGGCATTCAAATTGGCAAAGAAGAAGTCAAACTCTCCCTCTTCGCCGATGACATGATACTCTACATAGAAAACCCAAAAGTCTCCACCCCAAGATTGCTAGAACTCATACAGCAATTCGGTAGCGTGGCAGGATACAAAATCAATGCCCAGAAGTCAGTGGCATTTCTATACACTAACAATGAGACTGAAGAAAGAGAAATTAAGGAGTCAATCCCATTTACAATTGCACCCAAAAGCATAAGATACCTAGGAATAAACCTAACCAAAGATGTAAAGGATCTATACCCTCAAAACTGTAGAACACTTCTGAAAGAAATTGAGGAAGACACAAAGAGATGGAAAAATATTCCATGCTCATGGATTGGCAGAATTAATATTGTGAAAATGTCAATGTTATCCAGGGCAATATACACGTTTAATGCAATCCCTATCAAAATACCATGGACTTTCTTCAGAGAGTTAGAACAAATTATTTTAAGATTTGTGTAGAATCAGAAAAGACCCCGAATAGCCAGGGGAATTTTAAAAAAGAAAACCATATCTGGGGGCATCACAATGCCAGATTTCAGGTTGTACTACAAAGCTGTGGTCATCAAGACAGTGTGGTACTGGCACAAAAACAGACACATAGATCAATGGAACAGAATAGAGAATCCAGAAGTGGACCCTGAACTTTATGGGCAACTAATATTCGATAAAGGAGGAAAGACTCTCCATTGGAAGAAAGACAGTCTCTTCAATAAATGGTGCTGGGAAAATTGGACATCCACATGCAGAAGAATGAAACTAGACCACTCTCTTTCACCATACACAAAGATAAACTCAAAATGGATGAAAGATCTAAATGTGAGACAAGATTCCATCAAAATCCTAGAGAAGAACACAGGCAACACCCTTTTTGAACTCGGCCATAGTAACTTCTTGCAAGATACATCCACGAAGGCAAAAGAAACAAAAGCAAAAATGAACTATTGGGACTTAATCAAGATAAGAAGCTTTTGCACAGCAAAGGATACAGTCAACAAAACTCAAAGACAACCTACAGAATGGGAGAAGATATTTGCAAATGACATATCAGATAAAGGGCTAGTTTCCAAGATCTATAAAGAACTTACTAAACTCAACACCAAAGAAACAAACAATCCAATCATGAAATGGGCAAAAGACATGAACAGAAATCTCACAGAGGAAGACATAGACATGGCCAACATGCATATGAGAAAATGCTCTGCATCACTTGCCATCAGGGAAATACAAATCAAAACCACAATGAGATACCACCTCACACCAGTGAGAATGGGGAAAATTAACAAGGCAGGAAACAACAAATGTTGGAGAGGATGAGGAGAAAAGGGAACCCTCATACACTGTTGGTGGGAATGTGAACTGGTGCAGCCACTCTGGAAAACTGTGTGGAGGTTCCTCAAACAGTTAAAAATATACCTGCCCTATGACCCAGCAATTGCACTGTTGGGGATTTACCCCAAAGATACAAATGCAATGAAACGCCGGGACACCTGCACCCCGATGTTTCTAGCAGCAATGGCCACGATAGCCAAACTGTGGAAGGAGCCTCGGTGTCCATCGAAAGATGAATGGATAAAGAAGATGTGGTTTATGTATACAATGGAATATTACTCAGCTATTAGAAATGACAAATACCCACCATTTGCTTCAACGTGGATGGAACTGGAGGGTATTATGCTGAGTGAAGTAAGTCAGTCGGAGAAGGACAAACATTATATGTTCTCATTCATTTGGGGAATATAAATAATAGTGAAAGGGAATATAAGGGAAGGGAGAAGAAATGTGTGGGAAATATCAGAAAGGGAGACAGAACGTAAAGACTGCTAACTCTGGGAAACGAACTAGGGGTGGTAGAAGGGGAGGAGGGCGGGGGGTGGGAGTGAATGGGTGACGGGCACTGGGGGTTATTCTGTATGTTAGTAAATTGAACACCAATAAAAAATAAATTAAAAAAAAAAGAAAAAATGTTTTTAAATATACTAGGGAAAACATACAAACATACATATATGCAGAGTCATATAGATACATACACACATACATGTTTATGAAGAGTAGATTACCTTGTACATAGGAAATATTTGGTATTTTTATTTTCTCTTTACATTTTTATTGGAATATAGTTGACATACAATATTAGTGTTTCATATTACAACATGGTAATTCAGTTACTATCTGTCATCACACAAAGTTATTATAATAATATTAAGTCTATTTCCTGTACTGTACTTTATATCCTGTGACTTATTTCTTTTACAACTGGAAGTTCACATCATTTAATTCACTTCATCTATTTTGCCCGCGTTCCCAACCCCCTTCCTCTCTGGCAATCCCCAGCATGTTCTCTGTATTTATTAGTCTGTTTGGTTTGGTCATTTGTTTCGTTTTTTTAGATTTCACATATAAGAGAAATCATATGGTATTTGTCTTTCTGTGACTTATTTCACTTAGCATAATATCCTCTAGGTCCATCCACATTGCAACTGGTAAGGTCTCATTCTTTTTTACGGCTGAGTACTATCCCATTAAATATATACAGACCTTTTTTATCTGTTCATCTATCAGTGGACACGTAAGTTGCTTTCATATCTTGGCTATTGCAAATAATGTTGCAATAAACATTGAGATGCATATGTCTTCTTGAATTGGCATTTTCATTTTCTTTGGATACATCCCCAGAAGTGGAATTGCTGGATGATATGGTATTTCTATTTTTAATGGAGTATCCTCCAAACTGTTTTTCATAGTGGCTCTGCCAGTTTACACCCACCAAGGATGTATAAGGATTCCTTTTCCTACACATCTTGCCAATACTTGTGTTTTTTGATAGTAGCCACTCTGACAGGTGTGAGGTGATATCCTGTTGTTTTGATTTGCATTTCCCTGATGAAGAGTGATGAGTTTTCATGTGTCAGCTCTCCATATGCCTTCTTGGGAAAAGATCTGTCCATTTTAAATTACATTGTTTTCCTTTTCTTGAATTGTAGGAGTCTTTTTAAATATTTATTTTGGATATTAACTCTTTATCAAACATATCATTTGCAAATATCTCCTCCCATTTAGTAAGTTGCTTTTAAATTTTAGTAATTCTTTCCTTAGTTGTACAAAATCTTTTAGTTGGATGTAGTACCATCATTTAGTTTCCCTTGCTTAAGGAGACAGATCCAAAAAATATTGCCAAGACGAGTGGCCAAGAGTTTACTGCACATGTTTTATTCTAGGAATTTTATGGGTATGTCTTACATTTAGGCATTTGGATCCATTTTGAGGTTTGGTGGGCGGTGGGGGTATGGTGTAAGAAAGTGATCCAGTTTCATTCTTTCACATGTAGCTGTCCAGTTTTCACAGCACACTGTATATTTTGCCTCCTTTGTCATAACATAATTGACCATATAAGCATGCCTTTATTTCTGGACTTACTATTCTGTTCCACTGATCTATGTTTGTTTTTTAGTGAGCACCATACTATTTTGAATATCATAGCTTTGCAGGATACTTTGAGGTTTGGGAGTGTTCTTTCAGGTTTGTTCTTTCTCAAGATTTCTTTGGCTATTTTTTGTTTTGTTTTGTTTTGTTTTTCATTCCACACATCATGGTCCTCTTTTGTATTTGATTTCACAATCTGAGTCTTTAACCATTTTAGATTTTTTTTTAATATGTATGAATTTAACATGCTTATTCAACTCTCAAAATAAATTATTATTCTCAGAATCACTACATATCAGTTTTTAGAAATATTCCCATCCTTTTTTCTTAATAGATGTATATAATTATATTGTAAGAATGTCTCTTGTGAATGGGAGTTTGGATTGCTTAACATTTTGCTGTTACACATAATGACCAATGAATAATTGTGCCCATTGTGGTTTTCTATTTATTTAACAATACACATCTATAAATAAAAATTATATTTATGATACATTCTTAAAAGTGAGATTTTTGAACCAAAGGGTGCAAAAATATGTACCGTTTATTTTTACATATTGCTACATGCCCTCCAGCAGGTTATGGGTGCCTTTGCCCATAGATTCCCCTCAATAGTCTATTGTTAAACTTCTGAAATTTTGCCTTTGTGATGCATGAAAAATAGTATTTTATTAAAACCTTAATTTTTCTCCTCCCCCCTTTTTTTAAAGAATTTATTTATTCATGAGAGACACAGAGATAGAGAGAGTCAGAGACACAGGCAGGCTTCATGCAGGGAGCCTGACATGGGACTCGATCCCAGGTCTCCAGGATCACACCCTGGGCTGAAGGTGGCACTAAACCACTGAGCCACCCAGGCTGCCTGTCCTCCCCCTTTTTTGAAAGAAGAATTAATTATATTTCTCAAGAGAAGGGAGGATACTGTGTTGTGTAGAGCCACAAGAAACACATTAGGTTTTGGTCAGGAGGCAAAAGCAGTAATATGGGGGAAACCTGAGCTAAATGGGGTTTAATGGGGTTTCCAAAGTCAAGGCAAAGCAGAGTCAGAGCAAATAGCATAGGGCTGGTTAGTAAGAATAGTTCTGGTAGGCTTTGGGCTATAAGATTGGTCTCTAGTTACCTAGTTCTGGGATGATTTGGGCCATGGGAAATATGGGCTTGGTGTGTGAGAGTTAGATAAAGGGAGAGGTTTGGTAGAAAGGGAGAAGTTTGGTAGAACCTCAGAATTGGTAGGTTTGCCTATGAAAGGCACGCTTCCCCCCACAGTGAGCTCTTTGCTACCTCCAAGAATTGCTTTGCTCTGAGAGGGTTAGTATCTTCTTAACTAGCAAGATGCCATTTTCTCTCTCTTTCTCTATCTCTCTATTTTTTTTCATTTTTAAAATAGAATTTATTTCTGTAATAATGAGTTAAAATATGGTTGTGAAAGTAGAAAATAACATAGAAAAATATTTAAAATGTGCAATAGTAATTTTAGAGTAAAGGTAGTTAAGCATTAGAGTCTATGCTCAACTTCTACTTGAAAGACCAACCAGTATTTTATATATTAACTACACTGGAAAAAGCATACCTACTTGCAATTTCAATTAACAGTTATAATTAAAAAACATTTATATACTTGGTAAAGCCCTTGTGAAAATATAAGTATAAATCTTGAGGATATATTTTTTGAAGTTGGCTTCACTTTATAGACTGATTAAATATAAATATAAATATAAATATAATTATAAATATAAATATGTGTGTGTGTATATATATGTATATAAATATAAAACATGCTTAATACATTCTGCCTAGCCGTGACTGAATGGACTAGATGACTTCAAAATTTCTTATTGTCTTAGAGTAAGATGAAGTCATCCATGGTCAGGTATAGAAAAAAATATAGCCCTTCTCATCATTTAACTGGGGTTTACAAGGAGAATCTAAATGCTATGTTAATTAACTCTAAAGTATTATTTTGTAATTTGGGTAATTCAAGGTGGTGGTTAGACTGGTCTAATTGAAAACCCTGGCTCTTTAGAGGGATGGATAACTGAGTTTTAACTTATAATTCCAGTAATTTTATACTTTCTCTGACCAAAATATATCTCTTTAGGATACTAGCTTAAACAGTAGGTAGTTCTGTATTCATGGAATGATATCAAATGTAGTATGGTTGAAAGAAATACAGATATGTATAACTCAATTCAGTACTTTTCAGTACTTTCATTTGTTCTCTGATTATTGTCAAGTATAATTTAATCTGATTCTTTTTTTAATATTTTATTTATATATTCATGAGAGACACAGAGAGAGAGGCAGAGACACAGCCAGAGGGAGAAGCAAGCTCCATGCAGGGAGCCCAATGTGAGACTCGATCCCAGGACCCTGGGATCACACCCTGAGCCAAAGGCAGACGCTCAACTGCTGAGCCACCCAAGCGTCCCTGATTCTTTTTTTTTTTAATTGAAGTTTGATTTGCCAACATATAGTATAACACCCAGTGCTTATCCCATCAAGTGCCCCCCTCAGTGCCCGTCACCCAGTTACCCCATCCCCCTATCTGCCTCCCCTTCCACTACCCTTTGTTCGTTTCCCAGAGATAGGACTCCCTCATGTTTTGTCACCCTCTCTAATTTTTCCCACTCATTTTCCCTCCTTTCCCTTATACTCCCTTTCATTATTTCTTATATTCCTCATATGAGTGAAACCATATGATTGTCCTTCTCTGATTGATTTAGTTCACTCAGCATAATACCCTCTGTTCCATCCATGTTGAAGCAAATGGTGGGTATTCACCCTTTCTGATGGATGAGTAATATTACATTGTATATGTATACCACATCTTCTTTATCCATTCATCTGTCAAAGGACATTGAGGCTCCTTCTGATTCATAATTTTTTTTCCCCTTCTGAGTTTTAATACCTGACTCAAAAGATGGTAGTGATGGCGTTGCGCTTTAGAATAGCTTGGCATAAAGAATCTTTAGAGGTAGCACCTACTGAGGCTTTAATGGGTTTCTAGTAGAATAATGCTTGGTGTTACCCTTCTCAGGAAAAAGGTATTATTTACAATTCCTGTTGGTTTTTGTTTGGGTGCAAGTATATCTTACATATACAAATGAAGAAAGAAAAAAACATAGCAAGAGTAAAAACCACCTGTCTAAAATTCTGTGATGTTGTTTTCCTAATCTGCAGATAGCTTTTAAATCACATCGGTGGTTCATGTAACCAGTTACAGGTTTTAGGAGCTTACTTTAAAGAGAGAGAGAGAGAGAGACCTAATTGACCTGTAGTTTTCTATTAGTTTCAGGTGTACAACATAATGATTCAATATTAGTATATATTGCAAAATAATCACCATTATAAGTCTAGTTAACATCTATCACCACACAGTTACTAATTCTTTGTCTTATGATGAGAACTTTTAAGATCTACTCTCTTAGTGATACTCAAATATGTAATACAGTATAATTAACTATAGTCACTATGACTTTCTTGTTTTATAACTGAACATTGTACCATTTAACTGCCTTCACCCACTTTATTCATTCCATCCTCCAACACTGGCATCCACCGATTTATTCTCTGAATCTATGAGCTTAGTGGGGTTTTTTGTTGGTTTTGTTTATTTTTTTTGATTCCACATAGGCTCTAGATCATACAGTATTTGTCTTTGTCTCTCTGACTTATTTTGCATAATGCCTTCAAGAACCACCTGTGGTTGTTGCAAATGACAAAATTTCCTTCTTTTTTATGGCTGTGTGTATGTACCATATTTTCTTTATCCATTCATCTATCAGTAGACACTTACGTTGATTCCATGTTTTGGCTATTTTAAATAATACTGCAGTGAACATGGGAGTGCTTTTATCTTCTCAAGTTCCTTTTCATTTTCTTTGGGTAGACATCTAGAAATAAAATTGCTGAATCATATGGTAGTTATATTTTTACTTGATCAAGGAAACTTTGTACTGATTTTAATCCTTGTGCAACAGTGCACAAGGATCTCCTTTTATCCACATCCTCATTAACACTTGCTATTTGATCTCTTATTGATAAGACATTCTAACAGATGTGAGGTGATACCTCATTGTGTTTTTTTTTTAAAGATTTTATTGATTTATTCATCAGAGACACACATAGAGAGAGAGAGAGGCAGAGACATAGGCAGAGAGAGGAGCAGGCTCCCCACTGAGCGGAGCTTGATACTTGCATCAATTAATGATCACAAAAATAAGCATCAAAATAATAGTCAAGTCAAACATAAAGCTATAATTCAAAGGGCCCATATGAAATATTATGACATTAATAATTTTACTAGTAATATGTACTAGTAAAATATTTCCATGTGTTTAATGATAATGGCTTGGAAACTTTAGAATATCAAATTGGCCCAAGTGATAAAAATATCTTGATTTTTTTAAGGATTTTATTTATTTATTCATGAGAGACACAGAAAGAGAGAAGCAGAGATATAGGCAGTGGGAGAAACAGGCTCCATGCAGGTAGCCCAATGTGGGACTCGATTCGGGATCCCAGGATCACACCCTGAGCCAAAGGCAGTTGCTCAACCACTGAGCCACCCAGGCATCCCAAAATATCTTGATTTTTATTTTCACATACTGAAATATAAAATGAACGCCATATAGGTATTAAAATTAATTTTCTAGGGGGTGCCTGGGTGTCTCAGTTGGTTAAGTATCTGCCTTTGGCTCAGGTCATGATCCCTGAGTCGTGGATGGAGCCCAGCATCAGGCTCCCTGCTCAGTGGGGAGTCCACTTCTGCCTCTCCTTCACCCTCTCCCTGCTCATGCTCTTCTCACTTGCTCACTCTATGTCTCTCAAATAAATAAGATCTTTAAAAAAATATATTAAAATTCATTTGCTGAATTGTGAAACATTTCAAGAAGAAAATCGCAGCTTCCTTTCTATATCCAGAAGCTACATTATAAAATAATTTAATAATGAAATTAAAATATATTATCTATAATACACAGTATAAAGCATGAAAATTCATATATATGTTATGTAAACTTGGCTAATGTGGAAGATGTGAAGCAGTTCCCACTGCTGCTAGTTATAGGTATACTGAATATTTATATCTAAAATTATAAAGCCTACATAGCATACAATGAAAGTAGAAGGATCTGATTACTTAGTATATTGTAAATATAGAAGGAAAGGCCATAAATTATTATATGTAATTGTAAAAATTATTTAAAATCCATGTTAACATAAATAATCCCACTAAAAGGTGAAGACTTGAGTATATTCTTTTTGATAAAGAAGAATTTACAAATAACATGGTAATATGACTTTGGTACTAATAAATTACTCATCTGAATCTAACATTGTCTTAATGCTGATTAAATTAGCTTGTTTTTTTAATAAAGACCACAAATATGTAATAGTTATATAAACAGATAGTAAATGGCATGCCAAAGGGGTGCTTAAATTACTACCAGAAGTAACCCCAAACAAATCACGTTCAAAGAATTATCTAATAATATAGCATAGTAGGTGGTAAATAAGCTAATAAAGTAAGTAATATAATTCTATGTTGGAGTTCAAACACAAGTATTAAAATAACATTTAACATTATGATTGCAGTAATTTATATAAGATACTTGGCAGGAGGAGAATGTATTGCATGATAACAGAAATTATAGCAGGAATAATCTCATTATTTGTGCCATTCTGATAGCCTAAAATTCTAGATATGATATCTGGAAAATGTTAAACTTATATCTGGGAAAATTTTTTCATAAAGAAGGATGAGAAAGGTAAAGTATACACTGAGCTAGTTCATCTGTTCTCAATGCTTAGCAGGGTGCCACATTTAACAGAAATAATTAAAGTCAAAATTTAACATTTTTATTTAAGTATAATTTTTATTTGGCCAGTAAGTGGTTTTACAGATTCTTTCTTCATTCTTCTCAGTCTTACAACAGCTCTACTAGGAACTTTTTATTAAAGTATTTTATCACTGTGTTCTCAAAGTTTGTTCACAGCCTTGTGCTTTTTCTACTGTAATTCTATCCCAAGAGAACTCAGTAGTTGTATCTTCAGAAAATTATTCCCATTCTTTGTGACAAGACCAAATCTCTCCTGTCATGTGCTTCCTATCATCATGAACCTCTTCTTTGTAAGCTTAATTTTGATTGTAATTTCACATCTCTGTGTGGGTTATTTAATGAACGCTCACTTCACACATTAAGTTTAAATTCCACTAGGGCAGCAACTCTGTTGGTTCTTCATATTTCCACCCCCAACATATTGTATAATTCCTCATGCATAGTATAAAACCAATAAATACCTATTAAGTAAATGAATAAATAAGTGAATCTTTTTTTTCTTAAGCCCTTTACTTATCTTAGTCATGCCTCAATTTTTCATTCTTCATTTTTAAGAAAAGTGATTTTCTCTATTTTGCTAACCATTTGAAACTGTCTCTCAACATTTCTGCTTTTCAAAAAGAACTTGCATATATTAATTATGTAGTAACTTTCTGCTTTCACATAATTTTTTATTATTTTTATTATCATTATTATTCAAAATATCTCATTTACTTCATTAGCTTATACCACTCCACCTTGAATGGTTGTAGTAGCTAAACTAGTTGTTCCTCTCTCTTCCTTCACTTCATTGGCTTAGACCATCCAGATTAATTTTATTTTCTACCTGCTTTATCAAATCAGGTGCTTTTAAGATAAGACTTTTTAGCCTTATAATATAGTGTATTTGCAGTATGTAATTGATCTTTTTTTTAATAACTTCTTTTTTTTAAGATAGATTTATTTATTTATTTATTTATTTATTTATTTATTTATTTATTTATTTATTTTAGACATAGAGAGAGAGAGAGAGAGAGGCAGAGACACAGGAGGCGGGAGAAGTGGGCTCCATGCCGGGAGCCCGACGTGGGACTCAATCCCGGGACCCCAGGATCGCGCCCTGGGCCAAAGGCAGGTGCTAAACCACTGAGCCACCCAGAGATCCCCTGTAATTGATCTTTTATATCATATAGTCACAACTCCTATTTCTTCCCTTATAGATTATGCCCTCTCCTTAATTGGCCTTATTTTCCCTTTACACTATCTTATCAGATCCAAATCTTAATTCTCTCTGCCATACATCTTTTTACCAAACTGTGGCATTTATGAAATATTCCAAAATGTTTAAAATCAAACTCAAATTTTAAAACTTCTTTCATAAAATTTTAGAGAGTAAAAGTTAGGAGGTTTAATATGTCAGTTAAATGTAATAGGAGAAACTATATAGATGCTATCTATGTTTTTAAGATCATTTATTTATTTTAGAGACAGAGAACATGACCTAAGGAGAGGGAGAGAGAAACTCAAGCAGACTCCTTCCTGAGAGTAGAATCCAACATGGAGCTCCATCTCAAGACCCTGAGATCAGGGTCTGTGCCAAAGCCGAGTCCATTGCTTAACAGACAGCACCACCCAGGCACCCCTAGGTGCTATCTTAATAAATACACTAATTAGCATGAAACATAAGAGAGAAAAAATATATATGAATGCATTTACTATTCAAATAGTTCATAACTAGAAATGTAGTATCCATGATGGATATTTGGAACACGTTGCTGATGTTAGTATTTCTAAATCAATCATAAGATATCTGTTAATCATATAAATTCTGGGTTTGAAAATTAAGAAGAATGCTTAAGAAGAGTGCTCTTTTGGAAATGAGTGATTTTTCCTGAAATAGCAAAGAAATCCCTTCCTTGGGACTCACATATTCCTCTAACCTTTATTTTTTTAAAACTTTTTTTTTTTAAAAAAGATTTTATGTATTTATTCATGAGAGATAGAGAGAGAGGCAGAGGTATAGGCAGAGGGAGAAGCAAGCCTATCCTAGGACCCTGGGATCCTGACCTGAGCAAAGGTAGATGCTCAATCACAGAACCACACAAGTACCCTACCCCTCTGGCTTTTAAAACAAAAATGATTTGTGAGAAAACTTTAAATGGGCTAAAAAAAAGTCTTTAAAAAAATCTACTTACACTTAAATTTAAAATGCATAATTATATTATAATATAAGCCAATTAATTAAATTTATATATTTGTTTATTGTGTTAATGTGAACTATGTCAGACATTTATTAAAAGCGTACTCTCTGATTGAACTCTTTGGTAAACTTCATTAAGTCCTCTGGTTTACTAGAATGGCAATGAAAAATCTGCAGTTATGCATGTTGATTACCTCACCTTGTTCATTTACAACATATTTTGATGCACATCAGTAACAAACTAATCTGAAGCTATAAAAAAATGATGATAACACCTTAGTGACTACTCATTAAATTCCAGGACTACACTCAATTAATTCTTCTTAATGGTGATAATAATCTCTATATTCAAGGGGCATCTGGGTGGCACTGTCAGTTAAGCATCTGACTCTTGATTTCAGCTCAGGTCCTGATCCCAGGGTCATGAGAATGAGCTCCCTCACGATCAGACTCCACACTGAGCATAGAATCTGTTAAGACTCTCTCCCTCTCCTTCTGCCCTTCCCCCCCTAAAATAAATAAATACATCTTTAAATAATAATAATAATAATCTTTAAATACTAAACCAGTTTTATAATTTCTGACTATCATACAAGTTTTTACATGTTTGTCAAAAGAAAATGAGGGTAAAAAAAGGATCACTTCTGAGGAACATGTTTCCACCATGTAATTTAAAATCATTAGGTGTAATTTCACTTGGTAGTCTCATTTTCTCATCTCTGTAGGAAGAGAAAGTATGAGTGCAAGTTATCAAGAAACCCTTTATTATTTTACAGAGGTTTTTTTTTTTTTTTTTTTAATTTATCTCTATTTAGCTTAGTTTTGTTGCTTCAGTTTTTTGTCCTTCATTGCTTCAATCACACATAGCTTCCATTGGAGTCATTTCCTATTATGTGAAATATATCCTCTAAAATTTCCTTTGCTGTGGGTCTCCTGGTAGTGAAATCTGTTTTTATTTATCTCAATGCTATTTTGTCTCCAAACTTGACAGATACTGTCACTGGTTATAGAATTTTAACTAGGCACATTTTTCCCCCAGCAGATTGAAGATATTTTAACTGTCTTCTGGCTGTCAGATGTCAGTCATTTAAAGGTAATTGTTTTTGTCTACTTTTATATTTTTTCTTTGATTTTCTGTGATTTCAATCAGATGTGTCTAGGGATATTAATAAGGACCTTATTGTCTCTTTGACACTTTGTTATGTTTTATTCATTCTTGCTGGTGTGTTTATATTTAAATTTATAGTTAATTAATTCTAATTACTGAGCCTGCCTTCATTAGAAAAAAGAAGCCCCATATACCTTTTGTTAATATTTTCATGATTCTTGAGTTCTGCTTGGTTTCTTAGAAGAGCTTAAATCCAATCAATTATATATTTTAACATAGAAATTAGAATTGTCCTTGTTTATTTGTTTCCAAAAGAATCAGGATCCCAAAGATTCCTGAAATATTGGTTATCCTTAAATTTTAGCTTGAAATGTGAGGGAAGAAACTCAAAATAGAAAAATATTTCCAAAAATTCAAAATAGAAAAGTATTTCCAAAAAATTTAATGAGTTAATTATCAGAATTATTTCTGTACTTCTGTACTTCAAAACTTAATGTTAAAATACTCAATTAGTTTGCCTGATGGTTTTAATATCTTTCCCACATTGCCAACATTTCTATATGGTTTTCGAGATAATCACCATGTGGAACATTTACATTACTTTCTGAATCAAAGAAAGAGAGTTTGAGGGATAGCATCCTTAGAAGGAAAAGGGCAGAACTGTCCAGGGTATAAAAATCATGCATTTCAGAACAGAATTCACCTTTCATTTTAATTTTCAGCTCCTCTATTTTAAAGTTGTGAATATATAATGATTAACAGATTATAATTAACATTTTACTGTGAGCTAACAAGATTATGTTTTAAGTTGCATTTGCAAAAAATGCAGGACATGTTAGGTACAATAAAATTAGCCACACAATTTTTATTTATTTATTATTTTTTTAAAGATTTTTAAAATTTATTTATGATAGACACAGAGAGAGAGAGAGAGAGAGGCAGAAACAAGGGCAGAGGGACAAGCAGGCTCCTTGCCGGGAGCCCAACATGGGGCTCAATTCTGGGACCCCAGGATCGCGCCCTGAGCCAAAGGCAGGCACCAAGGGATCCCCAGCCACACAACTTTTAAAATTACCTGTATGCCTTTTTAGATATAGAATGTAGGTTATTTTTGAAAATCATTGTATATCCTAAATTAAATATGTCCTCTGTCATCATTACAATCACTGAGGCATTTATACAAGGAATTTAAAACAAACTCACCAGCAACCATTCACTTACCTCCTAAAAGAAGTACTATTTAGTGCCTATTGAGGAACAAAGAAACCTTTACCTTTAGCTTCTATAAGTCTTATGTAATCCTAAAATTTTATTAGATTTAAGTTTGACAAAGCATTAAAGAAAATTATTTTGCATAATGTGTAACCAAATAAAGACTCAGTTGTTGTAATCTATTACCACTTTTATATCCCTCTATGACATTGCTTAAAAACTTTTAGAAGATCAAGAATACTTTATTTATAATAAAAACTGAATATTTCAATCTCATTACTAATGAGTAAGTTTCCAGACAAGGAGTCTTTTTCTCATTTAAGTTTTCCACCTGCCTTTTTTCCACCTACATTTTATCCATTCATATTTTCTTTTATTTTCAGATATCTGACATATAGGTAGATAAAATGAGAATTTGTTTCATTAAACTCATATACAAAAAAATAACTATGTTTTATAATTTCTAAATGAAATTAAATCTCATGTGAGTACCCTACCTATTCATCATGGATACTATAGCATCTGGTTTAAGTAATCTTGGGGCTCCTTGCCCTTTACTACCAGATAGGACAGAACTCAAAGGGATTTATGTTGTTCCTAGAAATGGGAAGAGGCCTTAGTACATAGTGATTGCCACTGAAAAAAACCACTATTGGTCTTGTCCTCTGTTCTCCACCAACTCTTGATATCTTTTAAAACTGAGATTTGTCCTTCACAGCAGCTTTTTTATAACAGTATAATCAGAAATTTCTTGCTGCTTTTAATGATGCTGAGCTACTCATCCACTGGCTGAAAATCTTTAAATAGGCTTTGGAAATAAAAAACAAAAACAAAAACAAAAACAGTTCTTCTGGAAGTAAGAAAAGCCTATACCTTAGAAAACCTAGGCTTGATTAGAATGTTTTCAATGGATGAGAGATGAGAAAAGGAACATTAGAATTTTTTTTTGCATTTTCCCTTTTATATATGAGAAGACAAAATTAGTCAATTTGACATCTTAATATACTATCCATGCCACATGTTTAAATCATGTTTCAGGGACCAAGAGGCACAGGTAAATGTTTTACATTCTTCCCATGAGTAGCTTTCTTCAGTATTGTCCAAAGAATATGGGTGATTTTCTATAGTCTACCAACTAGTAGTTCCTGAGAAAAAAAATAGCAATTAAATATAATTTTGTTTACCTATATTTTACACATTTTAAACATAAGACTAAGTGTATTTTTTGTTGTTAGCTGTTGTTGCATTGCATGGCCAATTTATAAAAGTAAATCAATAAGAACTGTTAACTACTAGTATGGCATATACCATAACTAAGAAATTTCCAAATTCAAGGAAAAAAAGTCACCAATGAGAATGTGCAGTGTGAATAAATATGTACTAGGGTAACTTAAAGTAAGAGGATTATGTCAACACTTTGTGCAATTTTCTAACAAAACAGTGAACTTTCTGGTAAACAATTTGATTTTTTTTTCCTGAGAAAAGTGTAAAATAGTGTTTTCTGGGATTTTTTTTTAAATTTCTCTATAAGAGTAGACTCCCAAACTACATAGACATCATTCAGAATTGAGTACAGCAAAAACAGATAACGTAACACTATGCTAAGAGGTTTGGAGAAGAAAGCACCAGCCTACACTTGTTCAGAAAGTTAATTTCCAAATCTGTTTTTTAAAAGATGCTATTGCAAAACACTGGTTTTATTTGATGAGAAAGTACACATCTCATCTATTGGTTGTAACCTAGATAGCATACTGTAAACCCAAGGTTCTTGGTTCTTGCCACTCTCTAACTATGTCTCCTAGAAATCAGATTAAAAATATATATATTGCAGAGAAAATTAGGAATTAACTAATTTACATTCCTGAATTTACATTCCTGACACCCAAAGGAATAAGGAGTCATTAAAGAAATTAAATTCAGACATGGAAAAATAAAAGAATAATGATTTTCAGGTACTGTATAATATAAATGAATATATATTTAATTTTCAAACTACTGCAAACTAAATACTATTATCTCCACTTTACTTTTGAAGAAACTGAGAACAAAAATTATATTAGTTTTCTATTTATGCATAACAAATTACCACAATTTTAGTGACTTAAAAACACTTTTATTACCTTATAGTCTCTGTAGGTCAGAAGTCCTGGAGCACAATTTAGCGGATTCCTCTGTTTCAGAGCCTCAGTGGGCTGTGAATTTATATATATTGTGAAATAATTACCACAATAGGTTCAGCTGAGACCCATCATCTCATATAGATATATTAAAAAAAGAAAAAAAGAAATGTTTTCCTTGTGATGAGCACCCTTATGATTTACTCTTAACAACTTTCCTATATATCACACAGCAGTATTAACTATATAGTTATGATGTTGTACATTACATCTCTAGTACTTATTTATCTTATAACTGGAAGTTTGTGCCTTTAGACCATCTTCCTCTGATTGTGCCTACCCCCACCCTCCACTTACAGTAACCATAAATCTGATCACTCTTTCTATGAGTTGGTAAGGTTTTGTTGTGTTTTAAGCTTCTACACATAAGTGATATTATACAGTATGTGTCTTTCTTTAACTTATTTCACTTATTTCACTTTCAATTTGTATTGCCCTAATGACTAGTGATATTGATCATCTATTTATATACCTGTTGGCCTTTCATATATCTTCCTTAGAAAATATCTGTTCAGGTCCTTTGCCCATTTTGTAATTGAATTATTATTTTGCTATTGAGTTTTAGGAGTTCATTATCTATTTTGAATATTAACCCCCTATTAGATAAATGGCTTGCAAATGTTTTCCTTCCATCCCATATGCTGTCTTTTCATTTTGTTGATGGTTTCTTTTGCTGTGCAGAAGCTTTTTAGTTTGATGTGAATCCACTTATTTTTTCTGTTGTTGCTTGTGCTTTAGGTGTCCTATCCAAAAACCCTACCAAGAACCGTGTCAAGGAGCTTTATTCCTATGGATAGGTATTAACTGTTCTAAGTGTTTGATAGAATTCACCTGGGAAGCCATCCAGTCCTGACTTCTGTTTGTTGGGAGGTTGTTGGTAACCAATTGAATTTTGTTACTAATAATCAGTCTGTTTAGACTTTTCTATTTTTTTTCCTGATTATATGGAAGATTATATATTTATTTGTTTTATTAAGTATAGTTAACACACAGTGTTACATCAGTTGCAAGTGTATGACCCAGTGATTCGATAAGTTAATGCATTATGCTGTTTTCACCACTAGTAGTTACCATCTATCTCATTACATCATATTTACCATATTATTGATTGTATTTCTTATGTTCTGCTTTTTATTCCTGAGACTTACTCATTCCATGACTAGAGGCCTCTCTCCTTCACTCATTTTGCCCATCCTTCCACCCCTCATCTCTTTGGCAACCATTATCTTTCTATACTTATAGTTCTGATTCTTTCGTTTATTAATTTGTTAGACCCCATTTATGGGTAGAATCATATGGTATTTGTCTCTCTCAGTCTGACTTATTTCACCTAGCATAGTACCCACCAGGACCATCCATGTTGTCTCCAATGGCATGATCCCATCCTGTTTTGTGGCTGAGTAGTATTCCATTGTGTATATATATCATATTCTCCTTATACATGGACACTTAGGTTGCTTCTGTGACTTAGCTATTGTAAGTAATGCTGCAATAAACATAGGGGTGCCCATATCTTTTCAAAGTAGTATTTGTGTTTTCCTTGAGTAGATACCAAATAGGGGAATTACTGGATCATATGGTATTTCTAATTTTAATTTTTTGAGGATATTCCATACTATTTTCATAGAGGCTTTACCAATTAACATTCCCACCAAAAGTACAAGAGGGTTCCTTTTTCTCCATAGCCTTGCCAACACTTGCTGTTTCTTCTTTATCTTAGCCATTCTAACAAGTGTGGAGTGCTATCTCTTTTGGTTGTGCATGTATTTGCATTTTGATAAGTGATGTTAAGCATCTTTTCATGTGTCTGTTGGCCATCTATATGTCTTCTTTGGAAAAATTTTCAGTTCCTCTGCACTTTATTTATTTATTTATTTATTTATTTATTTATTTATTTATTTATTTTTAATTGGAGTTCAATTTGCCAACATAAAGCATATCACCCAGTGCTCATCCCGTCAAATGCCCCCCTCAGTGCCCATCACCCAGTATACATGGAATATTACTCAGCCGTTAGATACAACAAATACCCACCATTTGCTTCGACATGGATGGAACTGGAGGGTATTATGCTGAGTGAAATAAGTAAATCAGAGAAGGACAAACATTATATATATATATATATATATATATGATATTAATCCTTTATTGGATATATCATTCAAAAATATTTTCTCTCATTCAGTAGGTTATCTTTTTGTTTTGTTGATGGTTTCCTTTGCTGTTCAAATATTTTTATCTTGATGTAGTTTAATAGTTTACTAGTAAACAATAGTTTACTTTTGCTAGTATGTTCCTTGCCTTAGAAGACATATCTTTAAAAATGTTGCCAGGGGTGATATTATAGAAATTACTCCCTGTGTTCTCTTCTAGGATTTTTATGGCTTCAGGTCTCACATTTAATCCATGTTGAGTTTTTTTGGTTTATGGTATAAGAAAGTGATCCAGGTTCATTCTTTTGCATGTAGCTGTTCGGTTTTCCCAAAACCATTTATTTAGCATCATTTAATGAAAAGACTGTCTTTTCCTCATTGTATATTCTTGTCTTTGTCATAAACTGACCCTATAAATTTCAATTTATTTCTAAGGTCTCTATCCTATTCTATTGATATGTGTCTATTTCTGTGCCAGTACCATACTGTTTTGATTACTATAGTTCTGTAGTATGTCTTAAAATCTGGTGTTGTGATACCTCCAGCTTTCTTCTTTCTCAAGATTGCTTTGGCTATCCAGGATCTTCTGTGGTTCCATACATATTTTAATATTATTTTTGCAAAAAAATGCTGTTGGTATTTTGATAGAGATTGTATGTTTCTAAAAATTCATCCATTTATTACAAGTTGTCCAATTTGTTATATAATTTTCATAGTACTGTCTTAAAATCCTTTGTATGTCTATGGTGTCAATTGTTTCTTCTCTTTCATTTTTGATTTTCTTTTTTCTTTTTCTTTTGCTTTTATTTATTTATTTATTTATTTTGAGTTCCCTTTAATTTTTCATGAGTCTGGCTAAAAGTGTATCAATTTTGTTTGTCCTTTAAAGGAAGCAGCTCTTGGTTTTATTGATATTTTCTCCTGTTTTTTTTTTAATCTTCATTTCACTTATTCCTGCTCTGATCTTTACTATTTCCTTTCTTCTAACATTAGGAATTGTTTGTTCTTTTTAAAATTTCCTTTAGGTGTAGAGTTAGATTGTTTGAGATTCTTGTTTTTAGAAAGACCTGTATTGGTATAAATTTCCCTCTTAGAACTGCTGTTGCTGCATCCCAAATATTTTGAACCATTTTGTCTGCCCTTTCGTTTGTCCCTAGTCATTTTTATTTTCTTTTTTCACTTTTTTAAAATTTGTAAATGATTTCTGGTTTCATATTGTTGTGGTCAGAAAAATGTTTGGTATGATTTCAACCTTCTTAAATTTATTGAGACTTGTTCTGTGGCCTAATGTGTTCCATGGGTTCTTGAAACAGAGTGCATTCTGATGGTTTTGGATGAAATATTTATATATATTTGTTAAGTCCATCTGGTCTAATACATCATTCAAAACCTCTGTTTCCTTATTGATTTTTCTCTGTGGATTGATCTATCCATTTATGTAAGTAAGGTGTTAAAATCCCCTACTATTACTGTTTTATGGTCAATTTTTCCCTTTGTATTAATTAATATTTGATTACATATTAGGCATTCCTGTGTTGGGTATATAAATATTTGTAATTCTATTCTCTTGTTGGATGGATCTCTTTATCATTATGTAATGTCCTTGTCTCTTGTTATAAACTTTCTTTTAATCTCTTTTGACTGATATAAACTTGCTACCTCAGGTTTGTTTGTTTTTTTCACTTTCATTTGCATGGAAAAATTTTTCCATAGTTTCACCTTCTGTATATCTTTAGGCCTAAAGCAAGTCTGTTGTAGGCAGTATGCGGATGGGTCTTGTTTTTTTATCCATTCAGTTACCCTGTGATTTTGATTGGAGCATGTAGATTTAAAGTAATTATTGATAGATGTGTGCTTATTGCCCTTTTGTTAGTTGTTTTCTAGTTGTTTTTATAGTTTCTTTTCTTGCTTCCTTCTTCCCTAGTGATTGATGATGTTTTTAGTGTCATACTTGAATTCCTTTCTCTTTATTTTTTTTTGTATCTATTAAAGGTTTTGGGTTTGTAGTTATCATGAGTTTCATACATAATGTCCAAAGTATATTGCAGTGTATAGTAAGTTGCTGAAGTTCAAACACATTCTATATACACGACATTCTTACTCCTCCCCCCATTTTGTGTATGTGATATTTTATATCTTTATTTTGTAAATCTCATAATATTTTAGATACAATTGATTTTACTGCTTTTGTCTTACAGCCTTTATAGTAGCTTTATAAGTGATCGTTCTGCTATATTTACTTATGTTCGCTTCTGCCTGGGAATTTTTTTCTTTCCATATTTTTCTCCTAAATATGGTCTTTACTTGTCCAAAAAAAAAATATATTTTTAGCATTTCTTGTAAGGCTGGTTTAGTGGTGATGAACACTTTTCACTTTATCTGGGAAACTTCATTTCTCTTTCAATTCTGTATGATATGCTTGCCTTGTAAAGTATTCATGGTTGTATTGTTTTCTTTCATCACTATCAAAATATGGTGCCACACTTGTCTGGCCTGCCAAGTTTCTAATGAGAAATTTGCTGATAGTCTTGTGGGATTTCTCTTTTATGTAAATAATCACAATTCTCTTGCTGTTTTTTTTTTTTTTTTTTCCTCTTGCTGCTTTTTAAGATTCTCTCTTTATCCTTAATCCTTGACACTTTAATTATTATGTGCCATGGTTTGGACTTCTTGGGGTTCATTTTGTTTTGGGCTCACTGTGCTTTCTAGACCTGGATGTCTGTTTCCCTCCTCAGATTAGAAAAGTTTTCAGCTATTACTTCTTCAAAACATTTTTTGCCCTTTTCTTTCTCCTTCATCTGAGATTCCTATGATTGCCAATGTTATCTTGCTCAATGTCCCAGTAATCCTTTAACTTATCCTCATTTTTTATTAATTCCATTTTGCTGTTTAGCTTGGGCACTTTTCAGTATCTTATCTTTCAGAACACTGTTTTGTATTTTCTAATCTGCTGTTGATTCTCTCTAGCATATTTTTCATTTTAGTTATTGTACTCTTCAACCTTGATTCTTTTTTATATGTTCTATTTCTTTGTAGAAGTTCTTAGTTCATCCACTATTCTTTCAGGTCCAGTGAGCATCTTTAGGACCATTACTTTGAACCCCTTATCAGGTAGACTACTTATCTCTCTTTAGTTTTTATTTCCCAAAGTTTTGTCTTTTCCTTCCATCTGGAGGATATTCTTCTATCTATCTTTTCATGTTTGACTTTCTGTGTTTGTTTCTATGAGTTGGGTGAAATAGCTTCTTAGTCTGAAGGAATGGCTTTGTGTAGAAAGGCCCTTTGTATAGCCTGCATGTCCTGGTGGCTTTGGTGGCTGCCTAGAACTCTAGTGAGCATGGGTTGGAGATCTCTAGGCACTCATTGTCTAGGCCACTGTGGTGGTACAACTAGAGCTGAACCAGGTTTGGGCTTGGAGTGGCCCCAGGGCATTCTTCACCAAGGCCACCCTGGTGGGATGCCCAGAGCCGAATCTGGCATAGGCCAGGGATTCCCAGGGTGCTCTTCAATGGGGATGTCTTGGGGATTAGCTGGTGCCAAAGTGGGTGTGGGATAGGGATTCTGGGGATCTCCATGCAGGGGGAACCCTGGCAAGATGGGTGGAGCTCAGGGAGGTGGGGAGATGGCTGGACCTGATGTGGGGTAGGGGTTTGCTGAGGCAATAGGCTATCCAGGGCACCAGGAACCTGCTCCCATCCACACTATTCAGGTGGAAGGGGGAACAATGGTACTCAATAGACCTCTGACTTCATAGAGTTATCCCACAGTTTGGCAGATGCTCAAGAGTTAGTGAATAGGTTTCCTTCACTTTAGTCTGCTTCCCCCTTTGAAACATTTTTTTTTCCTGTGCCCCAGGGCAGGTGAATCTGTCTGCAAGTACCTTAGTACTCTCCCTCTCCATTGCAGTTCACAGCACGAAGTGTGGTATTCTTATTGTTACCATGTGGCCATCTCTTCTGCTGTTCTCTATGTCATCTCTCTATTCCTTGTTAGGAAGAAGGTGTTCAGTCTTCCCTCTGTTATTTAGGAAGAACTGCTATATGTAGGGGCAAATTCAGTGTGCCTGTGGTAGTAGGTGAGTTCTGGGTTGTTCTATGCTGCCATCTTGTTCCTGGGTTCTATATCTTCTTTTAATATAGTCCTTTATTACTATGAACTACTCTCATAGAACTACTTTTGTTGCATGCCATAATTTCTGGTATTTTTTTCCTCCATTTTTTGTTCATCTCAGGAAACTCTTATTTCTCCTTTAATTTCTTATTTTATCTGTTGGTTGTTCAGGAAAGTATTGTTGAATTGGCATGCATTTGTGAATTTTCCTGTTTTCCTCTTATTGGTTTCTGGTTTCATTCCATTATGGTCAGAAAAGATACTTGGTATGATTTCAGTCTTCTTGACTTTGCTTACCCTTGTTTTGTGGCCTAACGTGATATATTTTAGAAAATGTTCTATATATACTTTAGTAGAATGAATTCTGCTGTTGTTGGATGAAAAGTTCTGTATATGTCTGTTAGATCTATCAGATCTATAGTGTTTTTCAAATTCACTGTTTCCTTATTGATTTATTGTCTGGATGATCTATCCATTGGTGAGGGTGGGATATTATAAGTCCCCAACTATTACTGTATTATTTATTTCTTCCTTTTAGCTGTTTTTGATTTATATATTTAAGTGCTGTGATATTGAGCACATAAATATTTATAGTTATATCTTCCTAATGGATTGATCTCTTTATCATTATGTCATGCCCTTTGTGTTTTCATTTTTTTAATGTGTTTTCATTTTTTTAATTCAATTTTAGGTGAAAGTCTATTTTAACTAAGTATAACTACCCCTGTATTTTTCTGGAAGTCAGAGTACCATTTGCTTGAAATGACATTTGATTCTCTTTATTTTCATTCTATGTGTGTCTTTAAGGCTAATTTGTTATTTGTAGGTAACGTATTATTGAATAGTTTTTATTTTTAAATCCATTTAGCCATTCTATGTCTTTTTATTGGAGAATTTAATCTGTTTACATTTAAATTAAGTGATTGATAGGTAAAGACTTAACATTGCCATTTTGTTTTCTGTTTTATAAATCTACTCTTCCTTGTTTCTTGTCCTACTGTCTTTTTCATGTTTTGATGTGTTTTGGTACAAATATTCTTTGACTTCTTTATCATGTTCTTTTGTCTAATAGTTATAGATTTTTCCCTCTATGAGGCTTACATAAAATATCTTAAAAATTATAATAACCTATTTTAAGCTGATAAATTTTATAGATTTCTAAATCTTATACTTTTACCTGTCCCTCCTATTTTAGGTTATTGCGACAACAATTTACATATTTTTATATTTGTTACTAATAAAAGATTATTGTACCTATGGTTATTTTTACAATGTTTGTTCTTTATTTTTTAAACTATAGTTGTCAGTGAATATGTACCACCATTATCAAATTACATAATCTTGAACTATATATTTGTGTTTTTACCATTCCAGTGAGTTTTATGATACCTTTTTTATGTTATTAAGAAGCTAATTAGCATCCTTTTATTTCAACTCAAAGAACTTTCTCTAATTTATTTTGTAAAATGGGTCAAGTGGTAATGAACTCCCTCAAGTTTTGTTTATTTAGAAAAGTCTATTTCTCCTTAACTTTTAAAGAACAGCTTCCCTGGGTACAGTATGCTTGGTTGGCAAATATTTTCCTTCAATATTTTGAATATATCATTCTATTCTCTTCTGCTCTGAAGTGTTTTGGTTAAGAAATGTCAATAATTTGTGGGGGTTCCCATGTATGTAACTTTTGTTTTATCCCACTGTGTTTAAATTTGTTTGATTTTTGACAATGTTATTACAATGTGTCTCAGTGTAGTCCAATTTAGGTTCAACCTATTTGGGGCCTTTGGGCCTTGTAGACCTGGATGTCCATTTCTCTCCCCAGATTTAGGAGGTTTTTCACCTTTAAATATAATTTCTTAAAATCTCTTCTTCTCTTCTCCTTGGAATTCCCATAATGGGAATATTGTTTCTTTATATTGTGTTCTATAATTCTCATAGGCTTTCTTTATTCTTTTTTTGTTCTGCTTCTTGGAGTGGATAATTTTTAATTTTCTGTCCTCTACGTCACTGACTTGTCTGCATGGTCAAGTCTGCTTTTGAAACTCTACTGAATTATTCCTGAATTATTCAGCTTAATTAACCTATTTTTCAACTCTAGAATTTCTATATTTGTGTGTTTATGGCTTCTGCTTTTGTTGAACTTCTCATATCATTCAAGTAGTGTTCTAATTTAATTTATTTGACTGTATTTTCTTGTAGTTCCCTAAGCTTAAGATTATTCTGTATTCTTAGTCTAACAATTGACCTTCATTTCTTTTAGAACAATTTTAGAGCTTTATTAGTTTCCTTTGGTGGTATCATATTTTCCTGGCTTTTTGTTTTATTCCTTGTATTTGTATCTGCTCATTTGAGTCATTAGATTTCTCCTCCATGTATTTTAGTTTTGCTGAAAAGACAGAGACAGATCTTCCCCAGCCAGTTCATGTCTGCCAGTAATGTCTATGGCAGGTGGGACCTGTTATTACCCTATTTTGGGGGGAGGCAACTGTTTAAGATTGAGGTCAAGGATGTGTGACTCTGTCACTGGCTGAAAACTGTTGTATGTATCTTGGTTCCCTACTCAGGTGAGGTTATAGGATGGTTGTGTGGATTTTTTGGTCAGGCTTATTAGGTACTTGGGACTAGGTACTATATTCAGTAGTAGATGGAGCTATGAATTAGCTTTTCTACCTTGACAAGGACTTAGGACCTGAATGGACTATTTGGGAGACCCATATCACATAAGAGTGTGCACTGAATTCCCTCATTAGGTGAGGCCATTAATTTTGTTCTGTAGAAAAGGAAAGTCATGAACTGTGCATTCTGTTCACGTGCCAATGTAGGCAGGGATGTTAGGTTGGCTATACAATGTCCCATATGCTTCAGTTAGTTTCCCTAGTCTGGCAGGCTAGAGGCTATATTCAGCAATGAGCATGGCTCTAAATTAGTTTCCTTGCCAAGACAATGGGAGCAGCAGTTCTAAAGCCATTAAAGCTCTTTATCTTTTTTAAAAAAGATTTTATTTATTTACTCATGAGAGGCACAGAGAGAAAGAGAGGCAGAGACACAGGACTAGGGAGAAACAGGCTCCATGCAGGGAGCCCGATGTGGGACTTGATCCGGGGTCTCCAGGATCAGGCCCTGAGCTGAAGGCAGCGCTAAACCGCTAAACCGCTGAGCCTCCCGGGCTGCTGAACTCTTTATCTTATCAAGATGCCTTGCCCTAAATTTCCTGGCCAAACAGGTTCACTGTTTTATTCTGCAAACTACTGGCTTGCCTGCCCTTCTCTTAGCACAAGTGCCACTAAGCAACACAGCTTCTAGGTGTTATCAGCCCTTCTACTCAGATTGGGCTGGGAGCCACAGCAGTTGGGCTGTGTCTTAGCATTTCTCCTACACCCCTCAACCATGGCAATGAACAATCTGTTCTCTATTACTATAAGTCTGATGATTTTAGATTCCACATATAAGTGAGATCATGCATTATTTGTCTTTTGCTGACAGGCTTATTAACATAATGCCATCAAGGTTCATCCATCTTGTGGCAAATAGCAAATTTCCTTGTTTTTATATGGTAGAATAATATTTCCAGTGTGTGTGTGTGCATAATACAGATCAGTAGGCATAACACATTTGGCTATGGAGTCGGGTTACACAAGTGGCATCAAAAGCACCTAGTGCAACAGCACTACAAAGTTCAGGGTTTATTAATGCACTTATAACTGAGTTACGGGCCAATCTGGAATATGGAAGAGATGATGTTAGAGCAACCCATCTTTTGCCTACTCCAGTGGACCCTATTTTCTGGAACCATCAAAAGTCTTTCTTGGATTGGTGAACTTGTTACCTGTTTATGAGCTGATAGTCAATCAAAGCAGAATATTCTATTTGTGAAGTTCCATCAAATGTTATTGATATAATAGACTTAGAACTTTGAAATCAGAAGCTAAGATCTGTTCTTTATTCAACTATGAACAACCACACATCTTTGGTCTAAGTGTCCCAGTAGTCTTCTATTTGCTGCCAAATAATTTGCTAGATTTACAACGTCAGCATAAAGACAAAAGTCAAATAACTTTCTGAGGAAAAGTTTGTATTTTATTCTTGCTTTTTAATAAGTTTTTCTTGGGCAATAAATGTATTTCATTGTAAAAAAAATTACACATTTCCTTTATCCACATTTTCCTTTATCCATTCATCATCCATCAACACACACTTAGGCTGTCTCCATGTCTCGGCTATTGTTAATAATGCTTCAGTGAACATGAAGGTTTAGATGACTTTTCCAGAAGCTGTTTCATTTCCTTCAGGTATATATCCCAAACCCTGAGATCATGACCTGAGCCAAAGACAAATGCTTAACCAACTGAGCCACCTAGGTCCCCAGCTTATTCTCTTTTGACTTGATACTTGTGTGTGGTATAAGATAGAGAGCCAGTTTCATTCCTTTGTATGTGGATGTCCAGTTTTCCCAACACAATTTATTGAGGAGACTGTTTTTTTCTCATTGTATATTCTTGGCTATCATGTAAAAAATTGACTATGTGAATTTGTTTTATTCTGATCCATTGATCTATATTAGGTCTGAATTTATGCCAGCACCATACTATTTTTAATTACCATGGCTTTGTAATATAGTTTGAACTCAGAAAGCCTGATGCCTCTGCCTGATTTCTTTTTCTTGCCAAATTGCTCTGACTAGGACTTCCAGTACTGTGTTGACTAGAATGGTGAGAGTGGACACCCTGACTTATTTCTAGTCTTAGAGGCACACTTTTAGCCTTTTAGTCTTATAATGTTTGCTGGGGGCTTCCCATATATGGCTTTTATTATATTGAGGTACGTTCCTTCTATATTTAATTTGTTGAGAGTTTTTTTTTTTTTAATCATGGATGGATATTGAATTCTGTCAAATGCTTCTTCTGCATCTACTGAAATGATATGATTCCTTATCCTTCATTTTATTAATGTGGTACATTATGTTGATTGATTTATAGATGTTGAGCCATCTGTGAATCCACGGAATGAATTGCATGTGATAATGATGTATAAACTTTTTATATTTTTAAAATTTTTAATTTATTTATTCATGAAAGACACAGAGAGGCAGAGGCAGATGCATAGGGAGAAGCAAGCTCCCCGTGGGGAGCCCGATGCGGGACTCAATCTCAGGTCCTCAGGATCATGTCCTGAGCCAAAGGCAGATGCTCAACTACTGAGCCACTCAGGTGCCCCTGTATAATCCTTTTAAACATATTACTGAATTTGGTTTGCTAATGTTTTGTTGAGGATTTTTAAATCTGTGATCATCTGTGATATTGGCCTGAAATTTTCTTTTTCAGGGGGGTATTATCTGATTTTGGTATCAGGGTAATGTTGGATTCATAAAATATTTCCTTTTTTTTTATTTGCATTGTCTGCACATTTAATCACTTTAAAACCTCTAATATTATCTCATGTCCATTAAATAGAACCAACTATTCTGGGTCTGTTTAAATTATAAGAGAAAAAAATCACTGGACACCAACCCAGTATCATAAAATTAGTGAAGCTGGCCCCAAGGGTGAGGAAAGGGGGATGAGAAAAGAGAGGACACCCATGGGCAGGTGGCTGGGTGCTAGGAAAGACTAAGAAAGATAAAGAAAAGGAGGCTCTCAGATGACAGAGTACTGATTGTGCTAATGGAAGAAATGTAAAAGGCACATCAGAAGGAGATTTGAGGAGCAAAATAGGTCAATGCTTTCTTCACCAGGGCACAGTGTTAGAGGGGCCTCAATACCAACACCTCCACCCCTAGCCCTTGAAAAACCAGTCCCCCATGAGTCCTTCACACCATGAGCCCCATCTGAAACATGGATGATAGGTTGCCCCTCCCACTGTGATCCCCTTTCCAAGGGCTCAGCTGGCTTGCCTGTCTGCCTCTTCAGGACTTGAGACTAGTTATTCCTTACTCCTCATCAATATGCTGCAGCCACATACACCTCAGGGCCAGAGTAGTGGGGGGGAATAGCAGAGTGGACAGTGGGTGTGGGAAGGTGGATCATCCATTTACCCACCTTTTAATGGGCTACCCCCATTAAAAATACAAAAGAAAAGGGTCATTTGAGTGGCTATTAGGCATCTGACTCTTGATTTTAGCTCAGTTCATGATCTCAGGGTCCTGGGATCAAGCCCCACATCAGGCTCTGTGCTCAGTGGAGAGTCTGCTTAAGGATTCTCTCCTTCTTCCCCTGTCCCTCTCCCTAATCACTCTTTCTCCTTCTAAAATAAATATTTTAAAAATATTTTAAAAATCAACATATACAGTGAAGTATCACAAAATGAAAATATAACCTCCCTGTGATCCTCACACCATCCCTCCTCACCAGCCACTCATTGTTTCTGGGACTGTAAATGTCAGCCCAGGCAGCTCTGAGCTCTGAAAACAGAGTTGGACCCTGGCAGGAGGGGAGAGAGGCTGAGAAGGTAAGGTGGTCAGGACACCAACATGAGGCTTGGTCAGGCCAGCCATGTTCAGCAGGCAGCCAGGTGAGCAAAGAGACAAACACTACCATGTGTACACGTTTACCCTGGAAGCACCTGCTTTGCCTTGTCCTTCCTCTGATCGCTGTTTCCTCCTCAGGCTCACCAGAGATGGGGTTCAAGATTGGAGATACTAAAGATCTTGGAGAGGTGGCCTTCTCCTTCAACCTCCTAGGCCAGTCTCCCTGCTGCCTAGATGAGGAGTGGGGGAACCATTAGTGCTTTAGAGGGACAGAACAGAATAGGGGCAAGAGCTGTAGCTCAGGTCAGGAATCCTGAAAAAGAAGGACTGATCCTTTTCACTCCTCAGGGAACTCTGGCTGGTCCCCTGGACCTTGGAAAGCTGCCCTAAATGTTCTACTCCTTTCTCCACATGAAGGGGGTCCTACAGGTGGGACGAGACCCTCCCTTTCCCCCAGCTGCTCCTGGGGCCCTGCCTCAGGCTATCCAAGGGTAGGATGGGAAGCAGTCAGTGGCCCTCTTGCCTCCTAGCTGGGGTCAAAACCCAGTCCCGAGATAAACAAACAACAACAACAACAACACAACACTTTGATGAATTAAAAAATACCCAAGGAGTGAGACGGGCTTGAAGGGCCAGGCATAGGTACTCATGGTCAGGGATAAAGGTGGTCCTCTTGCTCTGGCCCTCCGTCATCCTCTTCTGAGTCAGATGGGCACCCTTCCTTCCAGGCTTCAGGGGGCAGCCCCTTGTAGGAGATGAGGCTACAGTCTACAGTGTACACATTCACCCCCCCCCCCCCAGAAGCTGAAGCTACAGTGCTGTTGTAGGACCACAAAGACAGTGATGAAGACTAGTATGCCTCAGGCAAATATGAGAGCAGCAGCCCTGCTGTTTGCCCTTAGCCAACACTCCACCTCTACCTCCTGGGGTGGCTACTGCTCAGGAATTCAAGGGTGCTCTGGCTCTACTGGGAACTCATCTGCTCCACAGGGTTGAGGGAGGCATGGCAGGGACAACTGAGGCAGCCTGTAGGGGCCAGCCCTGGCACATGGCACGCAAGGTGTGGCATGGGGCACAGATGCTGGCCTGCATGATCTCCACATCATTCTCAGTGCTACTGACTGGAAATATGTCTTGAACTCTAGGGAGGTGTGTGCAGGCTCTCAGGGCCATGACATCCAGCACAAAGGTGAACTTAGTGTCCCATAGTTGTTGGCTTTGCTGGTGTCTTCAGTCTCCAGGACCCACTTGCCAGAAGACTTCTCATTCCAGGAATGGATTACTATGAAGACCCAGTTCTTAAACCCATCTGTGGAGTAATTGTCTGACATGGCAGCCAGCAAGGTGGAACAGGTGCCTGTAGGGCTGACCAGTTGGACAGCCAAGTAGCTATGGCGATAGTTGGAGAGGGTGAGGTGGAACTGTGCATGCTCCAGTTGTGTGCTGTGGCTGAGCTCCCCCAGGCAGGCAGGGACAGTCTTTTGTACCTCCAGTTGTTACCTAATGTACTTAGACACAGTGAAGGTGTCCATGATGCACTTCCTCTGTGGGACCACTGCCATCCAGTTCTAGGCCAGGCTCACCACAGCCCTTGTCCAATATTCTGTACCGTATGAATTGCTCACCTTTGGGCCCACACCATTGCTGATGCAATCATTAGCAATGAGGTAGGCTGACTTTGAAGTCTCACCAGGTGAAGCTCTTTCTGGCTTCCAAGATGAGAATGATGGTGCCAGCTGCCAATGGGGCAGAGGCCTACATCCCTGTGTGAGACTCTGTACACTTCTGAAGATCCTAGAAGCATCCCCTATCTGCTTCTTGCTCTGGTTGCTATGGCTATAGGTAGTGGCCAGTGTGTACAAGCTGGCTTTGCTATACCAGAACACATTGCCAAGCTTTGTGGTGCTGCTGAGGGACAGCATGTAGATATCAGTTACAATTAGACTTGTCATGCTCTTGGCCCTCATTTCCCAAGGCCCAAAGATGAAGCCCATCCTCTGTGGCTCTGGCTAACTTCCCCCAGAAGTCGGCCTCCTCAGTGAGATAGTTGGGTCCATCCATGGGCTTGCCGTCAATACTCGGGGCCCTAGCTGGCATCATAGATGCGGATGTGGTTGGGGTTCAGTCTTAGGGGGTGTGCTCCTATCATGTCTATCATCTCACCATCCAACATGTGTACCTCCCCGATGCAGGCATTGTAGTCTACACCTATGCCACAGATACTGTTGTTGGCCACCGCAGCCTCCTGGCCCGTATACTGTGTGCCATGCCAGTTGTCATTCATCTGTGTGCACTAAGACTGGAGGTCAGGGCAGCCCGGGTGGCTCAGTGGTTTAGCGCCACCTTCAGCTCAGGGCTTGATCCTGGAGACTGGGGGTCGAGTCCCACATCAGGCTCCCTCCATGGAGCCTGCTTCTCCCTCTGCCTGTCTGTCTGTCTGTCTCTCTCTCATGAATAAATGAATAAATTAAAAAAAAAAAAAAAAAGACTGGTGGTCAGGGTCCTGGTCATTGACATTGAAGCTGGCCCCAGGATCATAATTACCTGCCAAGTCTGGGTGGTTCTTCTCGATTACATCACCCAGAATGGAGACCACAATGTTGTACCCCTGAATGCAGGCCTCCTTCATGTTAAGGTTGCCCTGGGTGATGCCAGACAGGTACCACTGCTGCTGAAACTTGGTGTTCCTAGGCTCCTGGTATGCATCCCTTTGGGTCCTTTGCTTTGCCACCAGCTGCTCCAGCCACTGTAATTGAGGCTCCCTCCAGAGTCTACGGTGTTCCAGATGGTGAGGCAACAGGGACTGCTTTGTCACCTCTCAGTGCCAGAAGTGGTAATAGTTGTGAATATCTGGCACAGGATGAAGAAGCCATTCTTATGTGCCAGGCTGTCTGCTGCAGCTGGACCTTCTGGAATGCTTGCTTACTCAAGTGTTGGTATAGACCTTCTAGTCACAGGCATGGCTGCCACCAGGACCAAGGCACCTGCTGAAGCAAACCAGGGCCTCAGCTTCATGGTGGAGACAGGTGGCCAGGACCCCGGAGCCCTGGGACTCCTTGGTCATAGGGACTAGGTTCTCAAGTGCTTCCTCATTGCCTGTGCCCTGGGTGCTTACTGGCAGAACCATAGGGTGGAGCAAGGTGGGGCTGTGAAGAGTTGGAGGGCGGTCGGCTGCAAGGAAGTCAGGGGCTGGGGATAAGTTTTCCAGGTGAGTGCTGTGGTGGTTCCTGTGCCCCTGGTGAAGTAAAGAGCACTACTGTAGGCGGGGGTGGTGTGTGCTTAGCATCCTCCCTTGCAAGGGACCAGTGTCACCACAGAGAGGCTAGGCCGGTGGTTTCCACACAGCCAGCCACCAGTGCAGGGTTGGGCTAGAGCTCCAGCTCCTTAGCAGGTTCCTCCTCTGGTTTTTTGGAAGAGTTTTAGAAGAATTGGTGTTCATTCTTTTGTAAAAGTATGATAAAATTTACCAGGGAAGCCTGTGGTCCTGGACTTTCTCTGCTCAGTTTTTTGATTAATGATTCAATTTCCTTTCTAGTAATCCATCTGTTCAGACTTTGTATTTCTTTATGATTTAGTCTGGGTAGGTTTTATGCTTCTAGAAATTTCTCTGTTTCTTGTAGGTTGTCCAGTTTGTTGGCATGTAAGTGTACAAGGCAGTCTCTTATGATCATTTGATTATTTTGTGTAACAAATGATATACAGTAATGTCTCTTTCATTTCTAATTTTGTGTATTTCGATCTCTTTTTTCTTAGTAAATCAAGTTAATGGCTTGCCTATTTTTCTTGAATAAGCTCTTAGCTTCATGAATATTTTCCATTGTTTTTTGGTCTCTATTTCATTTATTTTCACTCTGACCTTTGTCGTCTTTTTTGTACTAAGATTTACTTTGTTCTCTTTTTCCCTAGTCTTTGAGGTACACAGTCAGATTATTTGAGCTTTTCCTTTTCCTTTTTCTTTTTTTTTTTAAGTCTAGCTGTTTATCACTGTGAACTTGCCACAGAACAGCTTTTGCTGGATCCTATTCGTTTGGAATATTGTATCTGCATGTTTGTATCAAGATATTTTTTCTCATTATTTGTTCAGTAATATGTTGTTTTGTCTCCACACGTTAATTTCCAGTTTTATTTTTCCAAATGACTTCTAGTGTTATACCATGGTGTTTGGAAATGATGCTTGACGTGATCTCTATCTTCTTAAATTTATTAAGACTTATTTTATGGCCTAATACATCATCTTCTGGAGAATATTCCATGTACACTTGGAAGAGTGTGTATACCACTGGTTCTGGATGGAATGTTTAATAAATATCTGTCATGTCCATTTAATCGAATGTGTCATTTAAAGCCATTGTTTCCTAGTGATTTTTTGTCCATTGCTGAAATGGGGTATTGAATTATTCTGCTATTATTGTATTGCTATTTATCCCCTCAGGACTGTTGATATTTGCCATATATATTTAGGGTCTCCTATGTTTTCTGAGCCTCATGTTGATTTTTCTATTTGATTTTTAAGTATTATCTTTTATAAAATCTTTTAATACTATGTACCAATATTTCATATTTTTTGTTTTATTAAGGTCTAACTTAAAGTATACTCTGTTCCCTAAATTTGACAGTTGTTGTCTAGTAATACCATGATAATCAAATGTTGAAAATTTTAATTCCCCCCAAAGTTTCCTAGTATCACTTTGCAATCAGTTTGACCCCCAACTCCCAGCCCCTGGCAACCAGTGATGTTTTCAGTTTCTATACTTTTGCCTTTGGCAGAATGTCACATAAATGGAATCATGCAATGTAAGTTTTGGGTCTGGCTTCTTTTACTTAACAAAATACATTTGAAATATACTTATCTTGTTACTTGAATAGTTTTTCTTCCCTTTTATTTGTAAGTATTACTATCATACAAATGTTCCACAGTTAATTATATATTTGTCAGTTGAAGGACATAAGTGTTGTTTTTTGTTTGAGGAAATAAAGCTGCTGTAAACATTCAGATGGGTTTTTGTCTGAATGTGTTTTCATTTCTTCTGAAGAATACCCAAGAGTGGGATAGCTGGATTATATGATACATATGTTTAACTTTATAAAACATTGGAAAACTGTCTTCTAAAGTGGCTGTACCACTTTAGTTTTCCACCAACAAGGTATGAATATTATCTTCATCTGCATTGTTAGTTATTTGCTTTTTGCTTATTTCTCATTTTAGTCATTCTAATAGCTACATAGTGGTATCTTATTGTGGTTTTATTATGCATTGTCATAATGACGAATAATGTTGAGTATCTTTTCATAGGCTGATTTTTCATCCAGGTATCTTCCTTGGTAAAGGGTCTGTTTATATCTCTTGTCCATATAGTCAGTAAGGAGTTTGCTTTCTAAATGTTACACTTTGAAAATTCTTCATGTATTTTGATTACAAGTCCTTATCAGAATTGTGATTTGAACATTTTTACTTGAAGATCAAAAGTTTTTTATT
The DNA here is from genome assembly GCF_048164855.1 of Canis lupus baileyi. NCBI lineage: Eukaryota > Metazoa > Chordata > Mammalia > Carnivora > Canidae > Canis > Canis lupus. The sequence continues at coordinate 23,252,884 of NC_132861.1, read as the reverse complement.
TCTATAAATTCCAGTAGATCTTTTTTTTTCTCAAATGGATTGTGCTTTGTTACCATATCCAATAACTCTTTGCCCAGACCATGGTCACACAGATTTTCATGTACAAGTTCTTCTAGAAGATTTAGGGTTTTACATTTAAATTTATTTCTAAGATCTATTTTTAGTTAATTTTTGTTTAACTTGTGAGGTATCTGTTGAGATGTATTTCCAATTATAACAGGATTATTTGTTAAAAACCATCATTTCTCCACATAATTGTCTTTGCCCTTTTTGAAGAAATCAGTTGATTACATTCACATGGTTCTGTTTCTCAATTTTGCATCCGATTTCATTGATGTGTTCCAATCTTTTCACCAATATTATTCTGTTTCTCCAACTATACCTTCAAATTAAGTGTTGAAATCAAGAACTGTGAGTCCCCTAACTTGTTCTTTTTTATATTTATTTGGACTATTTCTGTTTATTTGTTTTTTAATATAAATTTAGTATCAGCTGGTTGATATCTACCCAAAAAAAGCTTTCTGGAACTTTTGTTGGCATTGTATAGAATTGATAGATAATATTGGGGAAATTTTACATCTTAATATTGTCTTCAGATATATGAACATTATATATTCTTCTTTTTACTTAGATATTTTTAAATTTTATCCAGGTTTTTTTTTTTAAGCTTTCAGTATACAGAATATATATAGACATCTATATATATATCAATCCATTGCTAGATTTGTACCTAAGTATTTCTATTTGTGTGTTACTTTTAATAGTTTTTTAGTTTGTTGTTGTTTTTGCTGGCATCTTTAGGTTCTTCCATGGAGTACTATGTCATCTGCAGATAATGATAGATTAACTTTTTTACTAAATTGAATGTCTTTTATTTCTCTTTATTGTCTGATTCCTGTAGCTAGGGCTTCTATATGTTCAATAGCAGTGATGAGAAGGAACGTCCTTGTCTTGTTCCTGACCCTAGAGGAAAAGTACTGTTTTTCACAATTGAGTGTGATATTAGCTGTTGATTTTCATACATGGCCTTTATTATATTGAGGTATTTTTCTTGTAAATCCACTTTGTAGAGAGTTTTTATCTTGAATGGCTGTTGAGTTTTTTCAAATACTGTATTCTGCATTGAGGTGATCATATGATTGTTACTCTTTGTTTTTTCATGTTGATCGATTTGCAAATATTCAGGCATCCCTGCATCTCCAGAACAAATCCCACTTGATTGTGGTGATTATCCTTTTAATGTTTGTTGCATGCAGTTTGCTAATATTTTGTTGAAGATTTTTGTATCTATTTTCATGTCATGTTGATCAATTTGCAAATATTCAGGCATCCTTGCATCCCCAGAACAAATCCTACTTGATTGTGAATTATCCTTTTAATGTTTGTTGCATGCAGTTTGCTAATATTTTGTTGAAGATTTTTGTATCTATTTTCATCAGGGATATTGGCTTGTACTGTTTCATTTGTTTGTTTTTGTAGTGTCCTTGTCTGATTTTGTTATCAGGGTACTGTCAGCCTCATAGAATGTATTTGGGAGCTTTCCTTACCCTTCTATTTTTTTTGAATAGTTTGAGAAAAATAAGTATTAACTTCTTTATGTGTTTGTTAGATTTCATCTGTGGGTTACAAGCCAGGGGTTTCCAAGGAGCCTTACACAGGGTGTACCCTGGCAGAGTAACTGGAACCAAAGCAGGTAAGACAGGAGGTCCCAGGGTATTCATCCTGGAGGTGCTCTAGTAATCCATCTGAACCTGAAGTTATGTGGACCTGGAGTATTTTGGGGTACTTTGTACCTGTATCACCTTTGCAAGATTGCTGGAGCTGTAGTGAGCACTGACCAGTGGTATCTTGGTGTGCAGCCTTGGTGGGATGGCTGGGGCTGGGATTCACAAAGCAGTAGGCTGGCTAGACATGAGAACCCTGCTCTCATACACACCATCAAGGTAGAGAGGGAATATAAACCATGGTATTCAGCAGCCCTGATGATCCAGAGAGAACTCTAGCAGCTCCCCTGCTACTGTTTGGCAGGATTCTAGTGTTCATTCCTTTGTATTTGAGTGCTCTTTTAAACAGCAGCTGTTTTTCTTTGCCCAAGGACGGATGAATCTACTCACAGACCTTTAGTATTCTCTCTCCACTGCATTTTGTAGTATTGGAGGTGGGAGTTTCCTTTGTTAATGTGTCCAGATCTCCTGACCTTCTCTTTGTGGTTTCTCTCTCTTTCCTTGTCAGAATCTTTTCAGTCAGCCATCAGTTTTTCTTCAGGAGGAATTGCTTTAGAAATAAATAAGATTTGGTGTGTCTGTGGAGGAGGTGAATTCAGTGTCTTCCTGTTTCCCCATCTTGGACCCTTTCCCTCTCATTAAAAAAAAAAAAAATCTGGTTGGGGATCCCTGGATGGCTCAGTGGTTTAGTGTCTGCCTTTGGCCCAAGGCGTAATCTTGGAGTCCCCGGATTGAGTCCCACATCAGGCTTCCTACATGAAGCCTGCTTCTCCCTCTGCCTGTGTTTCTGCCTCTCTCTCTCTCTCATGAATAAATAAAATCTTTAAAAAAAATCCTGGTTAGAGAGTTATCATTTTTTTATCTCAGAAAACAGGCTTTCTCTTATTGATTATTCCTTGTTGTTTTTCAAAGTAATTGATTTCTTCTTTTATCTAAATTATCTTTCATTCAGCCATTTTGTGTTTAATTCATTCTTCCTTCTATAGTTTCTTAAAATAGCTTAGAGTACCAATTTGAGACTTCTTTTGCAATGTAAGTATCCAATGCTATACATTTCTCTCCTAATGCTGCTTTAGCTTTATCTCTAAAATTTGTATTTTCATTTTTGTTCCATTTAAAATATTTTTTAAAATTTCATTTGAGGCTTCCACTGTGATATTTTGCATTGAAGTTTCCTTTTTCTGAAATATTATTCCTCTAAATGTCCTTACATTTTTATTCATTTTTTTGAAGATTCTATTTATTTATTCATGAGAGACACACAGAGAGACAGAGAAACAGAGAGAGAGGCAGAGACACAGGCAGAGGGAGAAGCAGGCTCCACATAGGGAGTCCGATGTGGGACTCCATCCCAGGTGTCCAGGATTAGGCCCTGGGCTGAAGGTGGCACTAAACCGCTGAGCCACCTGGGCTGCCCTCTTCATCATGTTTTTAAGTTATTAATCAAATGTGATCTTCCCAGTGATGTTGGCCATCTCATTCTATTTAACTTAACTTACTTACTTACTTATTTATTTACTTACTTATTTATTTGATAAAGAGACAGAGAGGTGGGGGGAAGGGGCAGAGAGAAACCCAAGCAGACTTTGTACTGAGCATGGAACACAATGCTGCTTGATCTGACAATTCTGAGATACTGACCTAAGCAGAAACCAAGAGTCAGATGCTTAATGGACTGTGCCACCCAGCTACTGCTAGTTTCCTTCTCTTTTAAAAGTGTTTTCTTTACATAATCTATCATCTTCTAGTTATTGTGTATTGGTCATTACCTGTCCCATATCAGCAGAACATAAATTTTAGAAAATCAGAATTTTTTTCCACTGAATCCTTAATTCCTGATAAGGAGCTTAATACATAGCAAATAATTAATAGTTATTGAATAATAGTTATTGAATAATTTTGTCTTCTGGAGCTATTCAGAAATTATTATTCTGATAACATATTCTAGACTTTTATTCTAATTTAATATATTTTTATAAATATTATATATGTAATTTAAATAGTATTTTAAAGATCAAATTTCATCTTTATAACAACTATTTTAAATATGAAGAAAAGTTCTTTTAATCCCTTTTACAGTTAAGAAAATGTAATCACCAAGAATAAAGCAATTCACACAATTCATAAAGTTAAGTATAGGGATCCCTGGGTGGCGCAGCGGTTTGGCGCCTGCCTTTGGCCCAGGGCGCGATCCTGGAGACCCTGGATCGAATCCCACGTCAGGCTCCTGGTGCATGGAGTCTGCTTCTCCCTCTGCCTGTGTCTCTGCCTCTCTCTCTCTCTCTCTGTGACTATCATAAATAAATAAAAATTAAAAAAAAATAAAAAATAAAGTTAAGTGTGAGCTAGAAAGTGGGATTTTAAAAGTTTATATTTATAAACTAGACCTTTAGAGCATACACATATATCCAGGCAGTAGTACACATGAGAATTGCAAATATGGACCCCAACAAACTTATATACATATTCATTATGTATGCATCCATAACAAAATTAATTTATGAAGTGATCTATGAAAATCTTTAACCATAAACAATATTAAATTCATTAATACTAAAACTAGACATGTCTAAATTTAAATTGTTTATAAATCATTGGCATCTATAGTTAGAGGAACATGCTGATACTCTTTTTTCAAATAAAATTTGAATAAAAACTTAAATATAGTTCACATTTCTTTAAGGAGTATTTTACAATGAGTGTATTATCATTTCAGTAGCCAGGCAACACTATGGCCTTGACATATTCTAACTCTCAAAACATAGCCAACGGCATGTTAATTCCCCTGAGACATTATTATTTCTAATAACCAGATTTCCAGAGTTACATTACCATTACAGAGCTTCATTAATATGTGGGATGTATTTAGCTCTCAGATAGCAAGATTTTACTAAAGTTTGTCAGATGTTCCCTTGTGTGTTTGGAAGAATAATGAGCAAATCAGAATATTTTTCCAAAATTATCTTCAATCTTTGCTAAATTAGCCTCTAAGAAAACAAAACAAAAAAAGAGTCATAGATAAAAATGTAAAATTATAGGAATGGGTTTCTCTACTATTTTAAATAGTGTTTCCCAGCTTAATGGAGCTTTGGAAATTTTTAACAGCAATTCAAAATTATGTGATCAACTCTTTTATATTTTTGGTAGAATGTTTGTTTTTTTCTGCTAAAAATGCTCCAAACAACAATCCTTCATAAATGCCAACTATTATCCCTTTCAATCATTTTTAAAAGTATGCAATTGTACCATCTTAAATTTATCCTTCTAAGGATTGTTTCCCAATTCCAAGTTTCTGCCACATACAAAATTTATCACATTTATCACAACTAAAATAACTACCTTGAAAGCCATGCCAAGATCTGGATAAATACTTGCAAAAGACTGTTTGTTTTAATCTTTATTAATACATACCAGAGAAATACTTAAAGAGAAATTTTAATAAGAAGCCATAGTAAATGAGACAGCAATTACTAGAATCTCAGTAACTCCTCATAGTGTTATCTTAAAAACAAATAAGGTAAAAATAAATAAGGAGGAAAATGAAATTAATGGAAAGTATGACAAAACAAAGGGGAATGAAGAACTTTTTTTCAACACTTAGTTCTCCTACTTCACCTTAAGTTAGTCCTTGTCAACCACTTTGCTGGTTCCTCCTCATTTCCTAATCTCTAAAATATAGAGTCTCCCAGACTTTATTCTCTAAATCCTTCTATTTAACCATATAAGCTCTCCACATGATCTCTACAGGTCTCATGGATATAAATACCACTACATGCTATATGCTTCCAAATAATAACTCAAGTATATACTTACCTACTTAGCCTATTGGACAGTTCCACTAGGATATCCAAAGCCAAACTCCTGTTCCCAACCCATACACTTGCTCTTTGCCTTTCCATCTCAATATAGAATGATTCAACTTTATCTGTTTGACAGGAAAAACACTCATATATACTTAATGGTCGCAATTATTTGTTTCTCTTCTGCCTGTCTTGCAATATAGTACCAAATGATGTATTTTGAAGATAGAATCAACATCAAGAAACCAATCTTCTTACTATCTATTCGAAGCCATCCTTCACTTGTATATGGATTAATCCAATAATCTTTAAATTGATCTTCCTGATTCTTCTTTTATCCATTTATAGTTAATTCTCAAAGAAGCAGCCAGAATGCCACTTCCAAAATTCCTTTCCGATCAAATCCCCCTTTGGCTAAAAACACTGCAGTGGTTTTACAGTCACTCAAAGTAAAAATCAGAGATTTTTCAGAGCTTTACACAGAAGTTCCTAAATCTTCCACATTCTGGCTCCCAACTATTTTCCACTTTATCTCCTACCACAGACCTGACACCACTGTACTTTGTTCAAGTATCACTTTAACTGGAGTTGTTCTTAAATATTATATGTAAAATAATGCTTCCCCACCACTCTGTATCCCTCATCGAGCTGTATTTGTGTTCTAAGCACTATTATCTCACTCTATAAAATTATTTATATTGCACCACTCCCCACTTCAATGTCAGAGCAAGGACTACTCTGTTTTGTTCAGTGTCTTGATAATTGCCCACCAAATTCACCATATTCACTGCATTAATAAATCTTAATAATGCTTACTTGTTTTTCCAATTCCACCAGGAGTCTAGGTTTTCCAAGATGTTACACGTTATTTTCTATATCTCATTCTAAATATCCCTTTATCATTTTATTACCACCATTCTCCTCTTCTGGCCCAAATCATAATCATTCTGCCCCCAGGGAATTTGCTTTGACCACATCATTCTACTGTATCTTCATCCTCTTCCAGAATATTTGTCCTACCTTAATTGAAAAGACTAATCTTCTCTTCAACAGAACCCATTTGTTTTGCCTCATGCCACACACATCAGAAATGTAAGGTGGGGTTAGTTTCTCACCATCCACTGCTGTCTCCAAACCATTTATCTCCTTCTACTTATAAAATCTCTTCATCATTCAGTTAAGTTTATGACATTGTTTTTCCATGTTCTCTTTGTTTTTGTTTTGTTTTGTTTTATGGTCTTCCACAACCTATCTGCTCTCTTCTAGTCATATTAGTAAGATTTAGCACCTGGCTCATGAATAACACTTCTGTTCTTGGTGACTTTGTGTAATTAGACCACTTGGCCCACTTGCCTCTAAGACTCTTAACCTCTAGATCTCTATGACCTTTTGTTTCATTCCATTCAATTACCCTAATCCCATATTATAGCATGGGATTTTACTGCTAAAAATTGCATTGCTTCCAAAACCTTCAAATATAACTTATATTTTACTTATGTAAGTATGAGCTTTATTAATCATTTAACATTATTAGAGGCTCAATTTATTTCAAAAATTTACAACTTGCAAGCTCTCTTGTACAATCATGTGGAAAGGCTTGATCTTATGACCTGAGCTGAAATCAAGAGTCAGACTGAACTGACCAAGCAACCCAGGTGCCCATCATGATCACCCATTTCCATGTGTACTCAAGACTGCCTTGAAAACCTCATTATTTTTCTCTTGAACACCTGTTCTTAATCTCTAGGATGACTATTTATCACACTGTTCTCACATATCACCCTTCTTCTCATGCATCATTTTGAGCTTCTGAACTTGTATTTGAAATCCTAAGCAATTCAGAAATCTTCACATCCTAATTATATCATTTTCTATCACCAAATGTACAATACCTGTCTTCTTTCAATAAACAAATTACAATGCAAATTAAAATGGTCTGTGGACTCAGACTTTAACACCATAAATTATACATTGTCACTCCTAAACTGTCCGGGTCCCTTACTTGTTAGAGTAAACTACAGCTTACAAACAGGTTTTCTGCTGGTTGGTATACTCTCCCTTGTCACAAATGTTGTTCTATATTCCATTTTTTTCTGTATTTTCTCAACCAATTATTTCTAAAGAATGTTCCTAATTTACCATATTCTTAAACCTAACAGATGCTTCTCTATCCCACCATTTTTCTGGAACTCTTCTAGTGAAAATTTTGATGGTCTCCAGAACTCCAATTCTTTCATTTTTAATTTTTTTTAAGTTTTTATTTTAATCACCTGGTGCTCATCACAAGGAACTCCTTAACCCCATCACTTATTTCACCCATCTTCCCCACTACCTCTCCTCTAGTAACCATCAGTTCACTATGCTTACGAGTCTGCTTCTTAGTTTGCATCTCTCCCTCTTTTTTCCCTTTGCCCATTTGTTTCTTAAGTGCCACCATGAGTGAAATCATTTGGTATTTGTCTATGATTTATTTCACTTAGGATTATACACCCTATCCCCATCCATGTCATTGCAAATGGCAAGATTTCTATATTTTTATGGATGAATAATATTCCACTCCATTGATGGGTACACTTATCAATATTTATCCATTCATCAACCAATGGACACCTGGGCTAATTCCATAATTTGGCATTTGTAAATAATGCTGCTACAAACATAGGAGTGTGTATCCCTTTGAATTCATGTTTTTTCATTCTTTGGGTAAATATTCAGTAGTATGATTGCTGGATTATACAATAGTTCTATTTTTAGCTTTTTGAGGAATCTCCACAGTTTTCCAGTGTCTGCACCAGTTTGTATTCCCACCAATAGTGCATAAATGTCCCTTTTTCTCCAAATCCTCACCAACACCTGTTATTTTTTATGTTGTTGATTTTAACCATTCTGATAGCTGTGATAGCTCATTATAGGTTTAATTTGCATTGCCATGATAAGCAATGTTGACATCCTTTAATATGTCTGTTGGCCATCTGTATGTCTTCTCTGGAAAAATGTCTGTTCATGTCTTCTGCCCATTTTTAACTGAATTATTCATTTCTTGGGTATTGCGTTTTAGAAGTTCTTGATATATTTTGGATACTAACCCTTTATCATTTATGTCACCTGCAAATATCTCCTCCCATTCTGTAGTTGTCTTTTAGTTTTGTTTATTGTTTCCTTTGCTGTGCAGCAGCTTTTTATTTTGACAAAGTTCCAATAGTTTATCTTTGATTTTGCTTCACTTGTCTCAGGGGACCTATCTAGAAAAAAGTTGCTATGGCTGATGTCAGAGAAAATGGTACCTATGTTCTCTTCTTGGATTTTTATGGTTTCAGGTCTCACATTTAGGTCTTTAACCCATTTTGAATTTATTTTTGTATATGGTATAAGAAAGTCGTCCAGTTTTCTCAACACCATTTGTGGAAAATATACTCTTTTCCCATTGCATATTCTTTCCTGCCTTGTTGAAGATTAATTGACCATATTGTTGTAGGTTCATTTCTGAGTTTTCTATCCTTTTCCATTGATCCGTGTGTCTATTTTTTTGTGCCAGCACCATACTGTATTGATCACTATAGCTTTGTAATATAACTAAAGCCCAAAATTGTGATGCCTCCAGCTTTGCTTGTCTTTTTCAAGATTGCTTTGCTATTTGCAATCTTTTGTAGTTCCATACAATTTTAGGATTGTTTGTTCTAACTCTGTGAAAAATGCTGCTGGTATTTCCATAGGGATTGTATTAAATATGTAAATTGCTTTGGGTTGTGTAGACATTTTAACAATATTTGGTCTTCTGATCCCTGAGCATGGAATGTCTTTCAATTTCTTTGTGTCATCTTCAATTTCTTTCATCAGTGCTTTATAATACAGGTCAAAGTACAGGTCTTTCACCTTTTTGGTTAGGTTTATTCCTAGGTATCTCATTGTTCTTCGTATAATTGTAAATGGGACTGTTTTCTTAATTCCTCTTTCTGCTAGTTCATTATTAGTATATAGAAATGCAACAGATTTCTTTATGTTGATTATGTATCCTACACAACTTTACTATTCATGTATCACTTGTACCAGTGTTTTGGTAGAGTCTTATGGCTTTTCTGTATATAATAAGTAATCTGCAAATAGTGGAAGTTTTTACTTATTTCTTCCTGATTTGGATACCTTTTCTTTCTTTTTGTTTTCTGATTGCTATGGATAGGACTTTCAGTACTATGTTGAATAAAAGTGGTGAGAGTGGACAACTCCGTCTTGTTCCCGACCACAGAAGAAAAGCTCTGTTTTTCCACATTTAGGATGATATTAGCTGTGGGCTTTTCATAAATAGCCTTTATTATGTTAAGGTATTCTCCTTCTAAAAACCTATTTTGTTGAGGGCTTTTATCACAAATGGATATTATACTTTGTGAAACACTTTATCTGCATCTATTTAAATGATTATAAGTTTCTTATCATTTCCCTTATTGATGTAATGTATCAGGTTGATTAGTTTGGGAATATTGCACCACCTCCATAACTCAGGTATAAATCCCACTTGATCATGGTCAGTGAAGTACTTTGTTGGCCATTTTTTGCATCTATATTCATCAGAGATATTGGACTATAGTTCTTTTCTTGTGATGTTTTATCTAGTTTTGGTATTAGGTAATGCAGGCTTCATAGAATGAATTTGGAAGTTTTTCTTCATTTTTTTTGGAATAGTTTAAGTATTAACTCTTTAAATATTTGGTAAAATTTTCCCATGAATCCAACTGGTCCTGGACTTTTGTTTTTTGAGAGTTTTTTGATCACTGATTCAATTCCTTTAAAAAATTATTTTATTTCTTTATTTTAAAAAACAAATAGAGAATGTGTGCATGCGTGCTTAAGTGAGGGGAGGGGCAGAGAAGTGAGAGAAGGACAAGAGCCTGATACAGGGCTCCATTTTACAATGCTGAGATCATGATATGAGCCAAAACCAAGAGTCAACATGCTTGGCTACTGAGCCACCCAGGTGCCCCTACCAATTCATATTCTTTGCTAATAAGTGGACTGGTCAAATTTTCTATTTCTTTCTGTTTTAGTTTCAGTAGGTTTTAGGTTTCTAGGAATTTGTTTCTTACAAATTGTCCAATCTGTTGGCATATAGTTTTTTTCAAAATATTTTCTTAAAATTGTTTGTATTCCTGTGGTGTTGGTTATTATTTCTCCTCTTTCATTTGTGATTTTATTTATTTGGGTCCTTTCTCTTTTTTTCTTGATAAGTCTGGATAGAGGTTTTTCAATTTTTTTAAAGAATAAGCTCCTGATTTTATTGATATGATCTATTATTAATTTAGTTTCTGTATCACTTATTTCTACTCATAAATATTGCCTTCTTTCTGCTAGTTTTAGGCTTTGTTTCTTGTTCTTTTTCTAGCTCCTTGGGTTGAGATTTTTCTTGCTTCTCGAGTTAGGCTTATATTGCTATAAACTTCCCTCTTAGAACCATTTTTGCTGTGTCCCAAAGGTATTGGACTGTTGCATTTTCATTTTCATATATTTCCATGTACTTTTTTATTTCTTCTTTTATTTCTTGGGTTCACTAATTCATTGTTTAGTAGCATATTACTTAACCTCCATGCATTTGTGGTCTTTCCAGAGCTTTTCTTGTGGTTGATTTCTAGTTTCATGGTGTTGTGGTCAGAAAAGATATGTGGTTATGAGACACAGTACAGAGGATCATAGAGGAAGGGAGGGAAAACTAAATGGAGAGTGATCAGAGAGGAAGACAAACCATGAGAAACTCTTAACTACGGGAAACAAACCAAGGGTTGCTGGAGGACAGGCAGGCGGGAGGAGGGGGTAACTAATTTGGTGATGGGCAATAAGGAGGGTATGTGATGTGATGAGCATTGAGTGTTATATGCGGCTGATGAATTATTGAACTCTACATAAAAAACTAAGGATGTACTATATGTTGCCTAATTGAATTTAAATTTAAAAAATAAAAATGTATGGTATAACTTTAATCTTTTTAAATTGCTTAAGGCTTGTTTTATGGCCTAATATGTGATATATTCTGGAGAATGTTCCATATATACTTGCAAAGAATGGGTATTCCTGTATTTAGCATGGAATATTCTGAATATATTTGTTAAATCCAATCTTGTACAGTATGTCACTCAAAGCCATTGTTTTCTTGTTTATTTTCTGTTTAACACCTCACTGATATCAGTGGACAGATTATCTAAGGTACCCTATTATTGTATTATTATTGACTTATATCCTTTATGTTTGTTATTAATTGTGTTATATATTTGAGTGCTCCTGTGTTGGTTGGATATTTACAATTATTATATCTTATTAATGGATTGTCCCCTTTATTATATAATATCCTTGGTCTCTTATTACAGTCTTTGTTTTAAAGTCTATTTTGTCCTATATAAGTATTACTACTCTAGCTTTCTTTTGATATCCATTTTATTATAATTGTTTCTCCATCCCCTCCCTTTGGATATGCAGGTGTCTTTAGGTCTAAAATGAGTTTCTTGTAGGCAGCATATAGATGGGTCTTCTTTTTAAATCCATTCTGTTACCCTATGGCTTTTGATGGAATGTATATGGACTAAGTGTTCCAAAGTAATTATTGATAGATATGCATTTATTGCCATATTATTATTTTGTGGTTGTTCCTGAAGAATTTCTCTGATCATTTCTTTCCATTCTTTCTTTCATGGTTTGCTGGTTTTCTTTAGTGGTATATTTGGATGTATTTCTCTTTATTCTTTACCTATTTATTAATGGTTTTGAATTTGTAGCTACCATTTGGTTTGCATATAACATCTTTTCCTTGTATTAGTCTATATTAAGTTGATGGTTGTTTAAATTTGAACCTATTCTTTATTCCTCTCTTCCCATGTTCTAGGTATATGGTGTCTTACTTTACATCCTTTTACTTTATGAGTTCCTTGACAGATTTTTTACAGTAATATTCATTTTTACTGCTTTTATGTTTTCTACCTTCATACTGTCATTTTTGGTATTTCCTTTCCACTCAAAGAGTCTTCTTCAATATTTCTTGCAGGGCTGAGTAAGTGGTCATAAATTCCTTTAATTTCTGTTTGAAGACTCTTTCTCTTTCATCCTACTCTAAATCATAGCATTGCTGGATAGGATATTCTTGGTCACAGGTTTTTCCCATTCAGAACTTTGAATATAGCATCACTAAGACTCCAATTCTTAACAGGTACATAAGCAACTTGATTTTACATACTCTCTTGTTCTTGAAATAATTTGTACTCTTATTCCTTGTGAGTTCTTACTTTGCTACTAGGTGGAGTTGTAATTATTTTCCTACTCCTGATCTCTGAATTCTAGACTGCTTAGTCTAGAGACTTTTCACTTCTTTCTATATAACCTGTCCTCTGAGTACTCAACTGATCCTGTTATTTGAAGTACTAATCCTGGGCAGCCCAGGTGGCTCAGCGGTTTAACATCTGCCTTCATCCCAGGGCGTGACCCTGGAGACCCTGGATTGAGTCTCACATTGGCCTCCCTGCATGGAGCCTGCTTCTCCCTCCGCCTGTGCCTCTGCCTCTCTCTCTGTCTCCTCTCTGTGTATTCTCATGAATAAATAATAAAATGTTTTTAAAAAAAAATGAAGTACTAATCCTATGCAGAGAAGTACTAATCCTATGCAGATAACTCTATTTCTCAAGGAAAGAACATTCAGTTAGATTATGGATGCATATCTAAAATGACATTTTACATACCACACACATTAAAATTAGCATATCTAAGACATATTCACTATTTTTTACCTCAGTTTCTCCAATGTATGTTTTCCTATCCCAGTTTTCTTCAGCTTTTAGTAAATGGCACCAGTCACCTAGTTAGCCAAATCAAAAAACATGAATATAATCTTGAATTTTTATCTTTTTGTTCTTCCCCCAATTCCAGTCCATCATGAAGTACTGAATATTGCTATTTCAAAAATGTGTCTCAAAGTTGTTCATTTTAAACATTGAAAAATCAGAACAGTTATAATTGGGATTCATCTAATTAATGTTGTAAAGAAGAAAGTAGAGGTTTTTATTGCATTTAAGATCAATATTGCTGTAAAAGTAAGGTAACAAAAAGTTAAAAATCCTTACCAAATATCCCTATGTACTTGTTTTTCTTTCAAGTTTTAATATTCTTCAACATTCTCCCACATTTTTTCTTATCCAAATCTCTCTAAAAACATACTCTTTCAGAAAAGAAAATTCATGTATTACTAGTTTTTACATACTATTATTTTTTTAAAAAATTTATTCTTCCAGGCAGCCCAGGTGGCTCAGCGGTTTAGTGCCACCTTCAGCCCAGGGCCTGATCCTGGAGACCCGGGATCAAGTCCCACGTCAGGCTCCCTGCATGGAACCTGCTTCTCCCTCTGCCTGTGTCTCTGCCTCTCTATCTCTGTGTCTCTCATGAATGAATAAATAAAATCTTAAAAAATTATTCTTCCATTCTTTCTGACTTACTAAATAAAGTCAACACCAAGACAAGCCTTCATCTTTAGGATCTGTCATTACTTTTTCTAACTGCATGTTATTCAGACCTAGGCACATCATATTATAATTGTTGAGCATTTAAAAAAATGTAACATAGAAGCAGTCAAAAGGAAAGCAAATATTACCTTCAAAGAATTTCTGAGTAATTATCAAGCTGACCATAATAAAATGCCAATTTACAGTCAGGATATTATACCAGTTCGGCCTCTTGCTGGGTCGTATAAATCGGCTGTCTCTGTAAGTTATCGTATCTGTAAAACTTCGCAGGCTCCCCGTGACCCACAATCCTGCTGCAGGGGGAGGCAGCAGTGGAGCTGGAGGATGCAAAGGAGGAGGGCATATTTAAATTGCTAAAAAAAAAAAATTCAACTTACATTTTTATACCCTGTGAAAATCCTTCAAGCTAAAAGAAATATACTTATTGGAAAAACAGGAAATGAAAGCATTAATTTCCCAAAATTTTGATACTAAAGGACAATATATAAAAGGTAATTCTTCAAGATAAACAATAATGATCTCAAAAAAAAAAACAATAATGATCTCAGAAGATAATACAAAATTTAAGAAGTTAAAATGCTAATGTATATGTAAATATAAATCATACTAATTATATATTCACTGAATAAAGCAATAATAATGTCTTAATAATTTTAATGTTCTTGAAGTATATTACAACAACAGTGCAAAGAGCACAAGAAGATTATTAATTTCAAATGTTCAAAGATGTTTTCATAATTGGATATGAGGTAAAAATAATTTCACTGAAGTATCTCAGGGAACTGGTCGTATTCATAACAACAAATAAAAATAAAGAATAGACCATTAGCAAGTTAATAGAGGGAAATCAAATAATTAAAGGAATATCAGACTTGATTAAAAATATGTAAAGCAACTGTGTGAAGCTTGTATGAGACACCCCTTCAATATAAGAAGAATTCAACATGAGATAGGGAGTAACAATTAAAAATAGCCAAAGGAAAGCAATGTACCTATTTTACTATCAGTAAAAAATGCCCTAGGGCAATAAAAATTTAGGCACAGAGAAACATGCCATGTGAACAAAGCAGTCAAATTTTCAGCAAGGTATTGCAACCCTAATTCTGTATAAATCTCATACCATACCTTTAAAATATCCACACTAGCAATGGAAGCCTTGAACTTGTCTCATTCAATGGCTGATAAAACAAGTGAACTAAAAACCAATAAGGCTACTCATTAAGTAAGATCAAAACTGTGCAATCAACAGATTTTTCCTATTATCTATTGTATCTGTCTACATAGGTATGTATGTATACACACATATGTATATGTATACTTCTAGAAATATATTAAGAATAGACAGGCTTGTTAGGTGCATTGGTATATCTTACTTAACCTCTCTCTTTCAAAACCATCTTAAAGTAAGACCAAGCCTACCTAGGAATGTCTTAGCAATTAGTGTGCATCAATACTATAGCTGCTGTGTTTGTTCAATCGATATTAAACTTTCAAAAAATCATTTTGTTGTGATTTTTTTGATAGTCGTATGTGTGTAGGCATAACTTCATTGATTAGGTCAATTTAAAAATTTTTTATGGTTTTATAAAAATAGCACATTTTTTAATTTTATTTTTTTAGCTGTTTCACTAATTACCAAATTGTATGGGATAAAATAAGTTATGTGATGTATTAGTTTCTTAAGGCTACTGTGACAAATTACCACAAACTGAGCATCTTAAAACAATAGAAATTTATTCTCCTGCAATGCTGGAGTCCAGAAGCCTGAAATCAAGTTATCAGCATGCTCTGGCCTCTTCCAGTTCCTAGAGGCTACAGACATATTTTGCCTTATGGAACCATAACTCTACTCTTCATGTGGCCTTTTCCCCTGTGTCTCTGTGTCCAAATCTTCTTATCTTTTCTCTTATAAATCAGTCCTTAGATTTGGGATCTATGAGTTTCATTCTGAAATCCTTAACTAGTTACACCTGCAAAGTCTGTATTTCCAAATAAGGTCACATTCTGAGGTTCTGAGATTTGGTGCAGGGGGCGGGAGGGGCACCGTTTAACCCAAAACATGCAATATTTTCTGTCATCTCACTATCTTTAACACAGCTTCTCAAGGTTATGTTAAAAGATTGTTTCTAACTAGTCAAAGGAATTGCTTTTCCCATACCAAAGAAATCAAATGGTAGGCTCTAATTAGAATGCTCTAGGTACTCTAGGTGTACCTGTGGATGTGTTTTTTCTTGAAAAAAAAAAAAAAAAAAAGAAAGAAAGAAAGAAACCATTGACAAATGGTATGGTTTAAGATTTGAGTAGGATATTGGAATAAAGAAGGTTTATGTTCAAATACAAGTCCTGTTAAAAGCAGGGGAATATAAACTTCCATAAGTATTGACTTAAAGAATAAGCTTCACATGTGAACCTATGCTACAGTGTATGAAAAAATGTTAATGCAATAAAAGTGACAGAGTGAGCAATGCCTAGAGTCTATTGCCACATAATTCACCCAGTGTACATCATTGTTAGTGACACTCTACAAAATGTCAATAGGATGGTTTGCTTTGTGAGCTCAGACAAGCAAAACAAACCTAAAGATGAAGCTATATGTAACTTTAATAATCAGATATGGACTTTAAGCCTTCATAACTCACTTTGACAAGGCAGAAATAGCCTGGATAAGCTTTTTTTTCTTAAGATTTTGTTTATTTGAGGGGGCACAGAGAGAGACTGGGAGAGCACAAGTGTTGGAGAGGGAGAAGCAAATTGCCCATCCAGTAGGGAGCCCAATGTAGGGCTCAATCCCAGGACCCTGGGATCATGACCTGAGCCAACTGCAGCTGCTTAACCAATCAAGCCACCCAGGCACCTCTAAGCAGTTAATTATTGCTGAAAGAATACTGAGGCTGAATCATCGTCCCCCTTTTATACTCCGTTTTATTTGTAATAGTTATTTAATTTATCAGAACATATACTTACTATTGCAGTTTTATAGAATGATGAGGTTTCAAAGTATACTATAAAAGGATTATATACTACACAAAATTCACAAACTGAACCCTGCCTTAAAAATCTAAACTTCTGTTGCTTACTTGATCAGTTTTTTAGTAAGCCCCCCAATTTAATCAGGAAAAATGATGTTCTTTCTCTTACTTTTATAATTTAGACTTATAAAACTTAGCCTGGACAATTTTTTTTTAATTTATAATATTGAAAATGAATCTCTCTGCTTTAGAAAAATGTCTCTGCACTTGTAAAACACTGTAAACTGTCTAAATGTATCAGTTAATCTTAGAAGCTTTAGACATTAAAGCCAGTTTGACGCCAATGGAATGCTTTTAACTCCACACACTGTAAAATAATATACCTCCTGCATCCAAATCACTAATACCATTTTAAAACATTCTTCTTGTTTTCCTAATAAGACATACAGCTAAGAAGTCCGCTCAGATTTCTCACTATGGGAATGTTATTTTCTAGCACATTCTTCTGCCCTTTTCATTCTGTGACAGGTGTTCTGCTTTTATTTGCTTCTAAGAAATTTCTAAAAAATGTGTTCCACAGCATAAATTGGATTTTTAAAAATTCTTCCCTAGAATTAAGAGTAAATAAAATCTCATTTTAAGAAAAATATCAGCTATCTTTATTCCTTCAAATAACACCCATTTGCTCAAATTTGTTGTGGTGGTTGTTGCAAATGTATTTGGCCCATTGATATAGATATCTTTATAAATTTGTATTTTTTATTATGTCTGTCTTATTACCTCTTTCAAGTTGTAAACATCTTAAGGGCTGTGTGTGTATGTGTGTAGTAAACTATAAACATCTTAAGATGTATATAACTTCTCCTAAAGGTTTTTGATATACATAAATATATATACACACATATATGCATGTATATATGGCTAAAGCCTTATTTTATTTTATTAAAGTCTATATTATATACATATTATATATATACACATTTATACATAAAGCCTTTAAGAGAACTTTACAACATATATATATATGGTAGTTTATACAGTTTAAAATGTATATATATTCTGATTTCCCCCACATAATATCATCTTTGTCAAATGTATACAACAAATGTTTTTAAAATTCTCAATCTTCCAGCAAGTCTTTTCATAAAGGGGGTTAAATGAAGGCATTATCAATTCATGTATCTTTTTATTGACATTTAATGGTTATAATGCCAAAACAATTGCTTGATAATGCTTAGGAAAATACTAGAAGAAAAATACTTTAAAAGGTTCTATCTTCTTTCTTTTTAAGATTTTATTTCTCTATTCATGAGAGACACAGAGAGAAAGAGAGGCAGTGCTACAGGCAGAGGGAGAAGCAGGCTCCATGCAGGGACCTTGAGGTGGGACTGGATCCGGGTCTCCAGGATCACACCCTGGGCTGAAGGTGGCACTAAACCGCTGAGCCACCCCGGCTGCCCTAGACTGCACTTTAAAGACAAAAAACAAAAATATCTTTGCGTGGCTGTTTTATTTTTTTAAAGATTTTATTTATTTATTTGAGAGAGCAAGTGGGCGAGAGAGCACACAAACAGAGGGAGCAGGAGAGGAAGAGGGAGAAGCAGACTCCCCACTGAGCAGGGAGCCCCACATGACACTTGTTCCCAGGACCCCAGGATCATGAGCTGAAGGGTAGCTGCTTAACTAACTGAGCCAACCAGGTGCCCCTGTTTAAATATTTTCAAAAGAAATATAAGAAATTAGAAATTCTACAGGCTCAGATTACCTATTTTTGAAATGTGGATATGCCATTTGTGTGGCCTTGAGCAAATGACTTAATATCTCCATACACCAGTTTTAAAACCGATGTAAGTATCTTGCATACAGAGTTGTTTGGATTATTAAAGGAGTTAAAAACAATAGGAAGGGATCCCTGGGTGGCGCAGCGGTTTGGCGCCTGCCTTTGGCCCAGGGCGCGATCCTGGAGACCCGGGATCGAATCCCACATCGGGCTCCCGGTGCATGGAGCCTGCTTCTCCCTCTGCCTGTGTCTCTGCCTCTCTCTCTCTCACTGTGTGCCTATCATAAATAAATAAAAAAAAAAATTAAAAAAAAAAAAAAAAAAAAAAAACAATAGGAAACATAGGCTTTTACATGTTTTGTCATTGAAAAACCTGTCATTCCAAATGGATATTTTCTAGATTTAGGTACAGAATGTTACTGGCAGTTCTAAACAGACTTTATATCAAAAGTTAAAATCTGCTTTAGGACTTCAGGTACATCTTGGTAATTAAATAAATAAATAAATGAAAATTAAAAAAAAATTTAAGTTCCTCATAGTAGATTAAAAATAGCTTAATTCTTGGGACGCCTGGGTGGCTCAGGGGTTGAGCATCTGCCTTTGGCTCAGGGTGTTATCTTAGGATCCGGGATCGGGCTCCCTGCGTGGAGCCTGCTTCTCCCTCTGCCTGTGTCTCTGCCTCTCTCTCTGTTTCTCTCACGAATAAATAAATAAAATATTTTTTAAAAACTAGCTCAATTCTTTACTACTATTTTAATTAAGAAATAATCAATTTCCTCACCTTGAGCCTACACTGAACTAGTGACTTGCTTAAATTTGCTAAAAAGTTTCCATAAAAGAATGTTACTGAGGTGACTCCAACTTCTGAGACTAGGCATAAGATTGGCAGCTTCTCGGAACTCCCTTTGTAAGAGGTAGAGAGGAAAAGATGTCCAAATGAGGAGGGACCAAAAGCCTTGACTGATAATCTCAGCTGATGGCTCTGGCTAAATTCCCAACAGAGTCAGCATCCGTTTGAAACACGTGTGAATGAGTCATCTTGAAAATCAATCCTCCAGGCTTCTCAGCTATCATGATTCCCAATGTCATGGCGAGCAAAAGTGAGCCACTCAGCTGAGCCTTTCCTGCATTCCTGACTCCAAGGCTATGAACAACTAAAATTATTTTAATCCACTAGATTTCAGAGTAATTTGTTATGCAACATAGTTGAATAAAATATCTCCTAGTGATTTTTTTTAGGTAATTGGGTAATTTTTTTTTCACTGAAAAATAATAATGAGCTTGTATTTCACAGACAATGGAAAATACTCTTTCCCCTCATTCTTCCTACATAATTTCAACTTAATAACGTGTAGTCCATTAGCTCTTAAAAATAAAAAGCAAAATATATACGTGTGTGTATGTATATATATATATATATTAGAGAGAGAGGAAGAGGAGAGTAGAGAGCAACTGAGCAGAGTGAGGAGATACAGAGGGAGAAAGAGACTCTTAAGCAGGTTCCATGCTCAGCACAGAGCCCCATGACAGGTTCCATCTTATGCATCTGAGCCAAAATCAAGAGCCAGATGCTTAACCAATTGAGCCACCCAGGCACCCCTAGATCATCTATATTCAATGTTAGATAGATTACATTTTTTATGCCTTTGATGAATATTGCTGAAGTCACTTTTTTAAATCTACCCAGTCATTATTGTTGTACCTCTAAGTCTATTCTTTTAGATATAGGGGTTAAAGGTTATGTACAATATCTTATAACTTGTTATAATATTTGACCATATACTTATGTTAGTAATCTTTTATATATAAAATATTTAAATATACATGTATTGCATCGTATAAATAGACAAATAGACTATTTTGTATCTAATTTGTATCTAATAATCCAATATTGTAGTCCTTTACTAATTCTCATTATCAGATGAGAATGCTCCAATAGCCAAATATTTAGATGTTTAGGCCACTTATTACATATTTCAAAATTGTAAATTTTTCAGTTTATACTTCACAAACAGGAGTGTATTTTCTAAATATTTGCCTATTTAATGAATGATGTTCCTAATTGTTTCTATTATTACTTAATAAGTGTTCTGTTTTTATAATTTATCCCGTTGTTACTTTTTGCTAATATTTACACCACTGTGGTCAACAAAACTGGCTTATACAAATTCTATTTTGTGTATTATACTTTGTGGTATTCAGTATAACATACCACATTTATGAATTATTTTTAGCAAATAACCATAAGCATATTAACATCTATTATTTTGATATGTTTAATAATATTAATTTACTTTAAAATTATCAGCAATTAATGTAAAAATGTACAGGAAAGAAAACTCAAAACTCCTTGAAATTCAAAATCGTCTTAATGAATTAACCATCATTTCCATTTGGTGACTTTCTTATAAATATTCATAAATATTCATATAGAGATACACATATTCATAATTTAAATTCATTATAAAAACTTTTCTAATTTAAACATCGATTGAATTTTTCATACATGTTGGGTTTTATTATTGACACATTTAATAGATTCTTCTTTGTACGCAAAGGTAAGTTATCACCCCAGTCAGAGAAAAGGCGGTGAGGAGAAAGCCCATTGATATAATGAATGTGGAATGCTTTTAGCCTAAGTATTCACCTCAATTTATTTTAAAGATCTCAAAAGTCAGAGAGATGCTGTAATGTGAAAAAGTTTTCAATTAGAATGATATCTTGTGTATCAGAGAACTCACCTTGAAGAAAATTAAATACATTTTGGCCTATTAGAACTATACAAATATGGCCCAACTTTGACTTCATAATATCTTCCTATAAAAAAAAAAAAAAAAAGATGGACATGGGCAGTTTTCTTGGCTGAGAGCAGTGAAACTGTTTCTGAAAACAAATCAGTAAATGGGCAAATTGTTTTTGACCTTTAGAGAACACTAAAGAGATGAGTAAATGTGTTCAGTTGTAAAAATGTCATTGCCAAGAGAATTTGAGAATGGATATAAGAATCAGAGATGTAAGGTAACATATCATTACATTAAGATGCTATCATTTCCTGTTAGATATTATGCCATTGTCTACTCTATATCCATATTTTGCTCTGTTTCCCTCCAGAGTACCTATCATCATCTAACTGAAATCATGAAGTCAAGGACTTTTTTTTCTTTACCTCAGAAGCTACATAGTATTTGTCACAGAAGTTCTTCAGATATATTTGTTAATTGAATAAAAAATGAATAAATGTATAAACATGCATATGTACAAATAGAAACCTCTCTGTTATAAATACAAAGTGGATAGTGTTAATGACTGGTATCAATATTGACTGAAATGAAGATCAGATTATAATCAGTCATCATTGTGGGCACTTTCCTTCCATTTCTCACAATAATATAAATTTCTCTATGTCACCTAATATATGTTCATCTTTGTTTATTGCTTGTTTTGGCTTCAAGACATCCCATGGCATGGGAATAAATGCTAAAAAACAAAAACAAAACAAAAAAAAACTTATTTAGAGTCATGTATCTCTTTTAAAGCTATTTTCTACCATGCTATAAACAACCACATATGTATTTATTTACTGGAGCTCTTCTTTTTATGGACTAGATTCTGAATATTTGGATTTCTTGTTAGATAATTGATCTTACTTTATTGATTGATCTTACCTTAATTTTAATTAATTAAGAGCAAAACTGAATATGTCAGAAGCTGTAACAAATCATAATAGAATTAATTTTTGTCACATTTTCATCAGGACTGGATGTTATAACTTTTAAAATATGCATCAGTCTGAGAATTAGAAATAAAACCTGATTACTATTTAATTGGAAGTTCTTTGGCTAAAAGTGAGATTGAGTACTTTTCAAGTTTTATTTTAGGAATTACAGGCTTATCATTGTTTATATTTCTTTAGGTATTTTTGTCTTAATTGCTAAGTTTTAATTTTTTAAGGATTCTTTATGTTACATGTAGGCAAATAGGTTCTAATATGTAAAGTAGGGTCTCACACTAGTTTCATATAGACAGCTAGTTGCAACATTACATGACAATAAAAATATTTGTTGAATTGAAATACCACTTTTTAATAAATTATTATGCTGGAATATATATGGCCCATGTATTAATTGATATATTCCATTATTTTATTATAACGCATTGATCATTTAGTCTTACTCCTTGTAATCAACTCTTTTTTCCATTCTTCCTTCTTATTGCATAATTAGCTTGCTCAGAATTAAGATTTATATCTGTAGCTTTATGGGATTTTATCTAATTCTCCTTTGCCTCCCAGTCCCTCAAGAGAGCCACATTCTAATTTACATGTTGAATTTGTAAGATTTAACAGGAAATTAGGTCATTTATATCTTATTTTTAATTTTCATAAAAATATCATTTATAAGTAAGCAAGCATGTAGTTATAATATTCCAATACTTACAGCTAGATTTTTACTTAAATTATTTCCTTCTGAGGATTTTTTCCCTTAATAGTTGGCTGTTTTGTTTTGTTTTTTCCTGTTCTGCTAGATTTCATCAAACATCTAGTTGAGAGAGAGAGCATGAGCAGGGGCTCAATGAGGGGCTTGATTATCAGTGCCCTGAGATCATGACCTCAGCCAAAGGCAGACCTTTAACTGTCTGAACCAGCCAGGTGCTGCTCATCAAATATCATTTTAAGCTTATTAATGTGATGATTTTTCTTAACTTGTTGACTCAAGAAACATGTTGATAGAATGTGTGATTTGAAATCTTGATTAGAATTATGTCTAGTCTATCTTCCTGGAACAAGTTTTAATTGTACAAGTAACACTTCACAAAATAATTATTTCTATTGTATAATATTTCTTTAAAATTATACACTTATATAAATTATATTTTCTCTTATAACTTCATAAGCTTAAGTAATTCAGCTTCTGTGGCCTAGAAATATATTATGTCATATAATAAGAATTAAGTGTTTCTTAAAGGTTAAATTGCACTCAGTTAAGAAATGATCTTATCCTAATATTGATGGTAAAATTTTAAGACATTTTAATGAGACCAAAAATTGTGTCCATTTTCCTTCTGTATCCTTAGAGAAACTGGTATTCAAAAAAAGGCATATAGGGATCCCTGGGTGGCACAGCGGTTTAGCACCTGCCTTTGGCCCGGGGCGTGATCCTGGAGACCCAGGATCGAATCCCACGTCGGGCTCCCAGTGCATGGAGCCTGCTTCTCCCTCTCTCTCTCTCTCTCTCTCTCTGTGTGTGTGTGACTATCATAAATAAATAAAAATAAAAAAATAGCATATAAAGGAATGTTTCCTTTATATCCTAAATACTTATCTCATTTATTATTTATAGTAATTCTCTAAGGTTATTATTTCAGATGAGAAAAATTTAAAGAGGTTAAGAAAGTCACCCTTGATCCAGAGTCTCAAAATGGCAGAGCTGTGGTCTCAATTCAAGTGTCCAGGGGTAATGGCCATAGTTCTTTAAAACTTTCGTCATATGTATTTGTATTAATTGCATTTATTTATCAATATGCATATGCTTTCTGAAGGCATAATTTCTCTGACATTCCACATTTGTTCAAAATGAATTCCCCTAAGGCAATCCACTAAGTAGAACTTAGCACATGCCATTATTTTAATGAATTCTTAACGTTAAAAAGACTATAAAAATAAATGAATAAATATAAGCACTTCTACAAACCAGCTATGCTTTTATAATTTTGAATTAACCAGAGATCCATTCACATTTGGCTTTAGGGGAAATCAGGTTTGTAACACTTAGGATCATATTTCATACTCATTCAATAAATCTTTGAGAGTTCAAGTTGATTAATGAATATAAAAAAAACTAAAGATAATTAGATGAGATTGAGCTAAGGGACTTATAAATTGAATACAGAGAAAAGTTTTCTATCCATTCTATTGTTCTGAGTTAATATTTTCAAAATTAGATGCATAAAAATAGTAGTAAAAGCCAAAATGCAAGTGAGAAAAGAATAGATATATGGTATGCATCTTAGCTTTCTTTCTTAGATGAATACATAATATTTAACCAGCTATTCTTATCAATTCACTGTTAGTGAACTGAAAGAGACAGGAACAGAAAATTCCTGAATTCGCTGACTATCCAAAAAAAGTACTCTTTAAGACTTTGGAATTCTTTTTTTCTAAAAAAAAGAAAAAACAATCAAGAAGGCTTATTTTGAAGACTTTAAAGAGTCAAACAATCTTTCTCCATTTAAAAAATCACAATGTATTTTGCAAATTTTTAAGAACTAATTTATATGTAAATAGGAAGCTCCAGGTATATAATTCTTGAAGTGCTGAGAAGAAAATATGTTACAAAATATCTTCAGTTGGAAAGAAATTACTATGATCTTTAAAAATATTTCAATAAATTACAACTATATTAAAAACACGAAGGAAAGAAAATTAACCCTATAACTGAATATAATAAAAGCAAAAATATCTACAAAGAAAATACATTTATATTTGTTTTAGCCATCCATGTTAAAAGTCATTTAAAGCATTTAATCAGAATGAAAGTTTACATATTAATAATCCAACAAATACACAGTTGAACAATTTATTCAATTTTTGGCACAAGAGGAAAAAATCTTTTTAATATTTGCTATTGTAGGAACAATTATACCTTTTTTTTTTTTTTACAATTTTTCTATTCTTGGTCAATGAAAAATAAAACAGAATTTGTGCTAAAACTAGTTTAATGGTTCTATGAATGTTGGGAAATGTTTTAAATAATTGGTTATACAGAATGGTCTAAGAGGCATTGAGTAATATATTTTTAAAACAATTTCAAATTTGAGTCTTTGAGGTTTTTTAAATGTTTTGTTCCTATTTTCAAAATACACAAAATATGTAATAAGGAAATGGAAAACTTATTTTAAAAATGAAAATTAATACTTGGGAGAAACGTTATAATCTGTGTTATTAACTCCAAATCGATTAAAGACCTCAATGTAAAATCTAAAACTATATAACTCTTAGAAGAAAAACATAGGTGTAAATCATGACCTTGGGATAAGCAATGGTTACTTTGAACTCAATCAAAATTCAAAATTTCTATTTCTATAAAAAGGGGGATATGGGACTTGGATAAGGCATACTCAGTTTCTATCTGCAGTGCCCTAGCAGCAGTCCCAACAATTAGCTTTGCTTATCTGCAGAACCAAGTCATGATACAGTCTGACCAGTGAACCTGGTGGGTTGCGGGTCTGTCTGATTGGGGTCCTCAAGCAAAGAACTTTTCTGGATCTGGAGAATGGTCCAGGAAGCTAGGTAGCCTATCCAACAGCCCCATCTACAGTGACATTTGAACAGAAAACACATTCTGTGGCTTTTCCCATCTGCAGAATAAAACCAGTGGAACCATCTGGCCAGGGGAATGCAGTTCAGTCTTGCCTGATTTGGGTCCCCAGTGATCTGTGCAGGTCCTGAGCCCTATCTTGCTGCACTGTCAATTAATTTATAGGTCTAACTTCAGATGAGAAGAGTGGCCAATCCTGACTATCTAATGAACCTGAGCAGAGAACCCAGACAAACGTGGAACACATCCTCCAATCTTGTTAAGCAGAGAAAGAAAGCCAAAAGTTCTATGCAATTCTTCTCAGCCAGTAGTAACTCACTCCCCTGTAACTGATTCAAGAGTTTGGGCAGTGTCTCACCCAAATATAGACATGATAGCCCCACCTGCCCAAAGATATTGTCAGCTGACAAGTCTAGAAACCCACTGAGCAGATACCAAACTCAAATGTGCAGATACCAATATGCAGAATGAAGGATCATGAAAAGTCACATAAACATGACACCAGAAAAGAAAAATAATACAGTTTTGATAATTGACCATAAAGAAAGGGAGATCTATGAACTATAAAATAATTCAGAATAATCCTCTTAAAGAAGTTTAGTGAACTATAAGAACACACAAAATTAGGATAACAATGCATGAACAAAATGAGAAGTTCATCAAAAACAAAAACAATGGGAGGTCCTAGAGCTGCAAAATAAATAACTAAACTCAAGAATTCAATAGTTTCAACAGGAGATTCAACCATACAGAAGAATCACTAACTTAGAAGATAGGGCATTTAAAATTAGAGAAACAAAAAGAAAAATAATAAAGAAAACCATTAGGACTTATAAGACACAATCAAAAGAAATAAAATCCACATTATAGGAATTCCAGAGAGAAAAATAAAAAAGAATAAAGTGTATTTAAAGCAATAATGGCTATAAAGTTCCCAAACCTGGGGAGAAAAATGAACATCCATATCTATAAGGCTCAATTGTTCCCCAAATAAATTGAACCCAAATAAGGCTATGTTAAAACACATTATAATTGACAAAAGTCAAAGACAAAGAATTTTGAAGCTAGCAAGAGACAATAGACAAGATTCACACAAGGGAACCCCCATAGGACTATTTTCTCAACAAAAAATTTTTAAGCCAAAAGAGAACAGGATGATATACTTTAAATATTGAAATAAAAATGTCAACCAAGAATTATTCATCTAGCAAGCTGTCCTTCAAAAATGGAAATAAAAACTTTCCTAAACAAAAAGCAGACCTTGAATGTCCACAGTCTTCAAGACACAGTGAAAGTGTAATTGTACTTATCTTCAAGAAATATTTATTCCAAATAATTACTTTGGGGGAAAAAGTTCCCAAGGGAATGAAACATAGGCTTTTGTGCTTTTCTCATGATAATAGGTATTATAAAATTATATAGGGCTAACCACAGGAACATCTTGACAGGGACTAGTCTGTGTATTATCAGTCAAACACTGTGGCTTGCATAATCACAAGATGTTTTCAATTGTTAATTTAATTAGACAATTCTGTCTTGAGAACCAGCAGAATCATTTGGAATAATTTTCTATACTAAACTCTAAATTCTCACTAAACTCTCCTCTATTCACTATTTGATTAAGCTCACAAAATTTATTGCCAAGAACTTCTTTTACAACTAATCTAATGCATGCATTAGAAATCTCCCTAAATAATTAAAGAATACTTAAGAAAAAAATCCAGAAAGTAACTAATGTTCACTTTAAAAAATATATAGTTTAATAAAATTAGAAAATTTGAACATTTAAATTCTGAAAATTTAACCTAGATAAAAGATAATACCCCATTTTAAGCAACCATTCAACCCAGACAGATTTCTCTAAGAGATTATTCAAAATTTTATATGACAAAATATTTACCAGGATTTTTTCCTGATAATTGAAGATAAAATGTACTTTGACCTCACTTTACCAATCCACTTCAAAGATTATTTTCAATAAGACATCCAACACTCTCAGCTGACATTTGGGGCAACTGCACCCCCTAAAGGCCATTTATCACAGAGAAGATGGTCTGCTGAGCTAAACCCACAACTCTTTTTGTCAACCTGAATAATAAATTATTAGATTTGTAGTATAGTGCAGCCCAAAATGAGTATTGTCAAATATGACCCCCTTATCAGTCTATTATTGAATATCAGAAACAGATAAGTAGGGAAAAACACACAGGCAACTAATTTGTCTTAAATTTGAATAAAACTAGAAGCAGACAAACAGCCAAAGATCTAGAAAACAAGTTAGAGATAGAAAATAGAAAATAGATTTTCTAATTCCAGAGTCAGGTTTTTTTTTTTTTTTTTTTTACTATATCTTTATGATGCATATATACATGCATTTTTAACCTCAGTTTATGTAAACTCTTAATTCACTTGACATATTAACTTTATTATGGGCATCTAGTATAGACTATAAAACAATTTGTTGGTTAGGAAAGATGTCTGGATTTAATTCATTTTTTTGATATTAATGAGTCACAGATACTAAAAACATTGAATATTTCTATAGGCCACTTTATATTTTCTCACTATTTACTCTTTTATTGCACATTGTAAAAGAAAATAATACATAACAAAATATTTTAAATAATAAAATGGTCCTCTTCTCCCTCCTGTGCCCTATATTCCTTCCCTCAAAAGTAACCACATAGAACAATTCCTTATGAATTCTTTAAGACTATTCCCATTATATACATGCATTTTTAACCCCAATTTATGTGAACTCTTAATTCACTTGATATATTAATTTTATTATGGGCATCTAGTTATGGTCATATTTGTAATGTTATCCTCTATCACATGACTGCATTTCATTGTATGAGTACATCGTAGCTAACTAACAGCCCCTAATTAGTGGACAGTAGACTGTATATCAGTTGGGAATGTCTTTTACAGCAATGCAGGAACTCCCAAATATAGTATTTTAAACAAAAAGTGAAGTTTTTTCATATAAAAAAGTCTCTAGCTGAACATTTGGCAGCTTTGGTTTAATAGGCCCCTTGATATTGGTGCTGATGCCTATGACCTCAAAGTTACAAAATTCTCCAGATCATCATCATGTCTACATTCAAAGGAAGAAAAATGCATCAGAATTGCCTATCCCTTTCATCAGGAAAGTGAGAATTTTCTCCCAAGCTTCCTTAATACATTTCTGCTTAGATCTCACTGCCAGAACAATATAAAATGGCCACTCCTGGTGGCAAGGAAAGTTGACTGAGGAAGTATGAAATAAATGATTAACAGGTTGGAAATTTTTATTGAGTTAGTCAAATAGTAATGTTTTCCATAGATTGTTCCCATTATTTCTAAACATTTTCACAATGAAAATTTCTGTAAGTATAACTTTATGTCCTTACATAAAGATAGCTGTATGACAAATTCCTCATAATGAGACAGAAACTTGAAAGTAGTAGCAGTGAAAAAGTGTAAAATAGAAGGGAAGGGAAAATGAAAACAAACAAGAGTGGAAGAGAAGAGAGAAGTGAGATGAGGGAAGACAATGGAATGATGATAACTTATGACTAGAGGAAAGTGATATGATGTAAAGCCATCTACAGATTCAATACAATCCCTATCAAAACACCAATAGCTTCTGCTATTGAATGAAACTGGTCCACTTTCTTACACCATACACAAAAATAAACTCGAAGTGTATGAAGACCTAAATGTAAGATCTCAAACCATAAAAAGTTCCTAAAATATAGGCAGTAAATCTTGGATATCAACCTTAGCTTGGATATCAACATATTTATAGACATGTCTCCTCAGGCAAGGGAAACAAAAACAAAAAGGAACTATTACAACTACACCAAAATAAAAAGCTTTTGCACAGAAAAGGAAACTATCAACAAACAAAATGGCAACCTGCTGAATAGGTAAAGATATTTACAAATATAAGTGTTGGTATCCAAAATATATAAAGAACATATACAACTCAACAGCAAACATACACATAAAAAAACAAAAAAATAAACAACCCCCTAAAACACAAATACTCCAGGTAAAAAAAAAATGAGATGAGAATCTGAATAGACATTTTTCTAAATAAGACATCCAGATGGCCAATAGGCACATGAAAAAATAATCAACACTACTCATCATTAGGGAAATGTGAAACAAAATGGCAATAAGATATCACCTCACATCTCTCAGAACAGCTATTATCAAAAAGATTGAAACAAGTGCCGGCAAGCATGTAGAAAAATAGAAACTCTCATGCACTGTAGGTAGGAACATAAACTGGTGAAACCACTGTGGATAATAGTATGGAGGTTCTTCAAAAATCTAAAAATAGGGTAGCCCTGGTGGCGCAGTGGTTTAGCGCAGGTCCCACATCGGGCTTCCTGCATGGAGCCTGCTTCTCCCTCTGCCTATGTCTCTGCCTCTCTCTCGCTCTCTCTGAATGAATAAATAAGTAAATCTTTAAAAAAAATCTAAAAATAAAAACGCTATGTAATCAAATAATTCCACTACTGAATATTTACTCAACCTCCCAAAAAAAGCACTAATTTAAAAAGTTGTAGGTACCCCTATAATTATTAAGACATTACTTACAAAAGCTAAGATATAGAAGCAATCCAATGTCCGTTGATTAGATGAATAAATAAGATATTATATATATATATGGAATACTACTCAGCCATAAAAAGGATGGAATCTTTCCATTTGCAGCAACATAGATGAACCTAGAGGATATCATGCTAAGTGATATAAGTCAGGCAGAAAGACAAATACCATATGATTTCATTTATATGTGGAATCTGAAAAACAAAAGAAGAACGATAAAAAGAAATAGCTCCTTAAATACAAAAAACTGGTGGTTGCCAAAAAGGAGAAAGATAGGAGGATGCATGAAATAGATAAAAGAGATTAATAGGTACAAGGTTCCAGTTACAAAATAAATATGTCATGGAGATAAAAAGTACAGCATAGGGGATATAGTCAATAATATTGTAATAACATTTTATGGGGACAGATGATGACTACACTTACTGTGCTGAGCATGAAGCATATTATTGTCAAATCAGTATGTTGTACATTTGATACTACTATAACATTGTGTGTCCATTATACTTCAATGAAAAAAAAAAGACTGGAGGAAAATAGCTGAGGTTGATATAAATTAAAGGTAATATAACTTGTCTAGTTATCTCATACATGTATTTACTTTCAAAAGTCAGCTATCCACCGTCACAAATTTGCTATCTGCTGAACTGTTCCTTCCTAATATTATCTCTGAATCCACCCTTTTGTAGGAGCCAGGACATGGTACTTAGGTAAATGCAAATTAACATAATAGTGGAATATTATTTTATACCCATCATCAGAATGGCAAAGCTTAAAAATAAAAATAAAAAATTATCACCACTGGGAAACAAATGGGGAAAGGATATGCTTCTAACCTGTTGGTCAAAATAAAAAGTATCAAAGACTTCTTGAAAAGCTCTCTGGCAATGTATTTAAAATAAATACATTATAGAAGATGATAGATGATAGATAGATAGATAGATAGATAGATAGATAGATAGATAGATAGATGATAGATGATACTTTTCAACATTCCTTAAAGAGGAATTATAAAATAATATATTAACTAGGATGTTTACTAAATCTTTCTCAATAGTGGCAAAACTGACAACAAAGTGAATTTCTATTTATAATAAGTGGTCCATAAAGTATAACACATTCACACTACGGAATGTATGCATCTAGGAAAGCTAGAGGAGATCCTTGCAACAGGAAAACTAGAAAATTCACAAATATGTGGACATTAATATGCTACTGAAAAACCAATGGAACAAAGAAGAAATTTAAAAAAATTGACACAAATAAAAACGAAAACATAATAAAATGCATGAGACGCAGAAAAGCAGTGTTAAAAGGGAAGTTCATAGTGATAAATGCCTACATTAAGGAAAAAATAAAAGGACTCAAACAGCCTAACCTTATACCTCAAAGAACTAGAAAAAGACAAATACATCCCAAAGTTAGAAGTAAAAAAACAACAAAAAACAAAGTGAAAATAAATGAAATAAGCACTAAAAAGAAAATAGAAAATATCAATGAAACTAAGAGCTATTTCTTAAATTAAATTTTTATTTTATTTAAATTCAATTTGCCGACATATAACACCCAGTGCTCCTCTCATCACATGTCCTCCTTAATGCCCATCACCCAGTTACCCTATTCCTCACCCACCTCTCCTTCTACATCCCTTTGTTTCCCGGAGTTAGGAGTTCTAAAAGCTATTTTTCGAAGTAATAAACAGAGTAGACAAATTTTTAGCTAGACTCGTCAAAAAAGAGATGAATGTTAACTGATAGCACAAAAATATGAAAAGATCATAGGAGACTACTATGAACAATTATATGGCAAATAATTAGACAACTGAGAAATGAACAAATATCTAGATCAATACAACTTACCAAATTAAATCCTGAAGAAAACAGAAAATCTGAGCAGAACAACCAAAAGGAAAGAAATTGAACCAGTAATCAAAAACCCCCCAACAAAGGTCCAGGACTAGATGACTTTACTAGTAATTCTACCAAACATCTAAATAAGAATTAATACAGATCCTTTTCACATTTTTCCAAAAATTAGGAGAAGAGGGAATACTTCCAAATCCTTTTCTTTCTTTCTTTTTTTTTTTTTTGATGAGGCAAATATTTATTTTATATATATATATACATTATATATATATATAATTTAAATTGAACTTCAATTTGCCAACATATAACACTCAGTGCTCATCCTGTCAAGTGCCCCCCTCAGTGCCCATCACCCAGTCACCCCATCCCCCTACCCATCTCCCCTTCCACTACCCCTTGTTTGTTTCCCAGAGTTAGGAGTCTCTCATGTTTTGTCATCCTAATTTCTCCCACTCATTTTTTCTCCTTTCCCATATAATCCCTTTCACTAACTTTTTATATTCCCTATATGAGTGAAACCATATAATGATTGTCCTTCTCCGATTGACTTACTTCACTCAGCATAATACCCTCCAGTTTCATCCACATCGAAGCAAATGGTGGGTGTTCATCATTTCTATATATACAATGGAATATTAGTCAGCCATTAGAAATGTCAAATTCAGGGATCCCTGGGTGGCTCAGTGGTTTAGTGCCTGCCATTGGCCCAGGACATGATCCTGGAGACCAGGGATCAAGTCCCCCATCAGGCTCTCTGCATGGAGCCTGCTTCTTGTTCTGCCTATGTTTCTGTCTCTCTCTGTCTCTGTCTCTCATGAATAAATACATAGTCTTAAAAAAAAGAAAGAAATGCCAAACTCATTTTATAAGTCTAGATTACCCTGGTACCAATACCAAACAAGGTCCCTATAAGAAAAAAATATTATAGGCCATATCGCTGATGACATAGATCCAAAAACGCTTAATAAAAAATTAGCAATCCAAATGCTACAATACATTGGAGAGATTATATACCATGATCAAGTGAGATTTTTATTTAAAGATGCAAGGATGATTCAACATCCACAAATCAAAGTAGTGTCCCACATTAACAAAATACATAATAAAAATCATGTGATTATCTCGATACAGAAAAAACATTTGACAAAATTCAACATTCATGCATGATAAATCCCTCAATAAAGTGGGCCAACATGCCTCAATACCTCAATATAATAAAGGCCATATATGATAAACCCATAGCTGACATCACAATAGTGAAATATTGAAAGGTTTTCCTTTCAAATCAGGAGGAAGATGAGGATGCCAACTCTCACCACTTTTATTCAGCATAGTACTGGAAGTCTTAGCCAGAAGAATTATCCAAAAAAAAAAAAAAAATCATCAAATCAGGAAGGAAGAAGTAAACCTGTCTCTATTTGCAATTGATATATATATATATATATATATATATATATATATATATATATATATATATATATATATATCTGTGTGTGTGTATAAAATACTACCATTTGGCATATATATATATATATATATATATATATATATAGCATATCCACATTATAGAACATTTGCATCTATTAAAACTAGAGAAGATTCAGAAAATCTCTATAAAATATTCAATGAAGAATTTAGGCATAGGAAAGGTAGGTGTTGATCTAAAATTTTTTATTTTAAAAATAAAATACTGAAAGTGTGTGTAATATGTGCATAATTTTATAACCACGAAGTATGGGTAGAAATATGGAGGGATTTATGTGAGCTTTGTCAATGAGTTGTGGAAGGAAGGGGAAAAAAAAGGAAAATAATGAGGACAGAGACTTCCATAAAATGTATTTGTAAGTATGGTATCTAATTTCCAAAAATGTCCTAATAAACTGTGCCTCAGAGTGTTTACAGATATGTGTAAATCCCCTCCCCTTAAAACTGGGCTAGACTTTGTGACTTGCTTGACCAATGACAACTTACAGGGTAATATCCTCAGACTTCCAAGGCCAAGGCATAAACCTTACAGTTATTGACTAGGCCTCCTGGTAACTAATTCTTGGGATGCCACTTCTCAAAATATAAACCACCAAGTGAGAAATGCAGGCCACAAGGGGAGGTTGTGTGTGAACATTTTGTTCAGCAGCTCTGGCTGAGCTCCCAGTGTATAGGACATCAATGTCCACCATATCAAAGAGAGGTCCTGGATATCTAGCCTAAGCGAGGCTTCAGATGGCTCCAGAACCCCCAACCATCTGACTCACCACATGAAAGACCCCAAGCCAGAACTGATCAGCTGAGCCTCATCAACAGCATAAATGTGAGAACTAGGGCAGCCCGGGTGGCTCAGCGGTTTAGCGCCACCTTCAGCCCAGGGCCTGATCCTGGAGACCCGAGATCGAGTCCCATGTCGGACTCCCTGCATGGAACCTGCTTCTCCCTCTGTCTGTGTCTCTGCCTCTCTCTTCTCTCTCTCTCATGAATAAATAAAATCTGTTAAAAAATTAAAAAGTGAGAAATTTAAATATTTACTAGGATGTTATTTTTTAAAGTGGGGAGGAGACTTGGTTTTCATCTAGTTTAAAAAAAAAACTAAAAGGAAGAGAATTTGGTGAATATGACATATTAAGGATAGAATGGTTTTGGAGTTAGGCAGATCTAACTTGATGGAAATCCTCCTCTACTTCCTCCCAGTTATCGAGGTTTCTTTAACTTCAGTTTTCCCACCTGTCAGTGAGGAAAATACTACCATTTGGTATGTAACTCGATAGCAAAATCAGGGCAATTTATTGTTGAATTCTCCGAAAATTCCTCTGCAACATCATAATCACACATGAGATGTAGAATATTGGAACTAAGACAGATGTTAGGTGTAATATGCATTAGCATCTTGTTAGTGGTATTCTTAACAAGTCTATTTGGGTATTTCAACTCTATTTGGGTATACCAACTCCACACTGCCTTGATTATAGTATGTTTACAGCAGGGATTTTTTTGTGTGTGTGGTTTTGTTGTTGTTGTTTGGTTCAGTATGACAAAATAAACCTTATTAATCTTTCCTTTAAAGATTACTTATAAGATTCACATATTAATTCATCTATATTATTTTCCATTTTCCACCCACCCCAACAGATCAACAATATAAATACAAAAAAAATAGATTTTATTTGCATTCAATTACACTTAGATATAATTTTATAAAAAACATAACATTTGTCATTAACATTTTTATTATATAAAAACATGTCAACCAAGAAAGAATAATCCTAATTAGAGATAGTAAGATTAAATTATATAAGTAATAAATGAGCATGGACCTTAATGGATGAGTGTATTTCTAATAGGAATGGCATCCTAGGGGAAAAAAGGGGAAGCAAGTGGTGAAGACCTTATAAGTTATGTATATATGGGCTGATTTATATTTGGCCAAAGAACTACATAACAATTTAAAAGTAAATGAGAGAAAAAGAAAAAAAGAAGAAGTGAATGAGAGTCAACACTCATTTTCCAATAAACATGCACCTTTCTCCATAGATTAATAACAGATTGTCCTCATTTTGGGGAGAAGTTGAGGATAAAAAACAAACTTAGCACATTGTTTATTTTAAGACATTTTACTATCTTATATCAATAGGTTAACATCACAAAAATTGCCAGTTTTTGTTTTGCATCATTTTATTTCTTTCCATCCAATGAAACAGATTTAATGACTTTTTCAAGTTTTGTGAATATGCTTTCAATATCAATTTGTATTTTAAATTTGTTATTTTATGGAGGAATTATATTTTTAAAATATTTTATATAAGTGTATTAAGATAATTTGTATGGAAAACTGCATAAAACAATTGCTGTTATTAATTTCAAATGAGTATAGCACATAAAAAGCATAGGAATTGGGGCACCTGGGTGGTTCAGTGGTTGAGCATCTCACCTTTGGCTCAGGGCATGATCCTGTGATCCTGGGGTCAAGTCCCACATCAGATTCCCCACAGGGAGCCTGCTTTCTCCCTCTGCCTATGTCTCTGCCTCTTTATGTCTCTCATGAATAAATAAATAAAATCTTTTCAAAAAAAGCATAAAAATTGTTGCTGTGCTTTTTTTATACCTTAAGAGTATTGAGAAGTTCCAAAGTTTGATTGTAAGAGAAAAAAAATTTGACAAAATGTTAATAAATATATTTTTATTTTTCAAATCAGTTTATTAGCAAGAAATCTTCATGTTTTTCAATATCTCATTTAAATGTTTTTTAATTGGAGCATCTTCTAGAACCTGGAAAACACTTGTTTTTGCTTACCGTCTTTTTATATCACTCCTATGAAATGCTGATCTCATTAAAATGAGACTGTGTGTTAATGTACAATTACATCACATAGAGAAGATCATTGTTAATATTCAATGATCTCACCAATTTTTATAAAAGGATAACATCTACTAATTTAGTAAAGTGTTCTTACTTTGACCATCCCTCTGTTTCCACTGTGATAAATCGAGAATTCCCAGAAGCCCCAGAACATAACAGATTAACAAGAGCAAAAGCTTTTTCTAAAGTTATTTAGTAGTGTAGATGCCTAGTGGAATCAATGAGAAAAATTAATCCTGACTCAATTTTTTAAATGATTATTTCTTCATTCATTCATTCATTCATTCATTCATGAGAGACACAGAGAAACAGAGGTAGAGGGAGAAGCAAGTTCCCTGAGGACTCCAACCCAGGACTCGATTCCAGGACCTCAGGATCACAATCTGAGCTGAAGGCAGACACTCAACCACTGAGCCACCCACACATCCCCTAACTCAATTTTTAAAACAGGGAAAATGTATCCATTAAGACAGCTGTGTTTATATGTGTAGTCATTACCATTTTTATTTCTTCATAACTTTTTAGAGTGAATTTGACTATGAATGGATGGGAAACTATGGGATGAGGACAGAATTTAGAAACTTGATCTATCTACCCGCTTACTAAATTCAGTATTTTCTTTGCCAGCCCATTTCCTGGGTATTTGCAAGACAGATAAGAGGTAGA
The DNA here is from genome assembly GCF_048164855.1 of Canis lupus baileyi. NCBI lineage: Eukaryota > Metazoa > Chordata > Mammalia > Carnivora > Canidae > Canis > Canis lupus. The sequence goes on along the minus strand of NC_132861.1, from coordinate 23,215,328 downwards.
AAGAAACAAATTGAAAATGACACAGATTTCCTCCAAAAGATCGAGGAGCAAATAGAAGCAACTGAAGGGGAAGAAAGGACAGAGCCCAAATGGAAAGGATTTTAGAGAGTGGTGAGGGAGAAGGAAAGTGGTTTAAGAGAGCATCTGTCACTCACATGAAGGTTACTGATAATGACTGAGACAGAGACAACAATTTAAAAAGTGCTTCAATATATACCAAGAATGTATGGTTTGATCTTAAAAAATATATCAGGACATCGATAACCTTTTGAATGAAAGTCAGTTACCATAGTGTGTTGGACTATGTTGTACTGAATGTGCCTTTGTACACTGCTGGATCACATGAGTCCCAATTTTGTAAACCTTTCTTTCTTGTGTGTGCATGTGTTTAGCTGACAATTGTGAATTAGCAATAACAGCATTTGTAGTTATTATAAAAGGTGAAAGAAGGGAAAAAAGGAAAAAAGAGAAGTAGGATTACTTTGGGACAGGAAAGAATAAGATATCAAACATGAAACACTTTTCAAATGTGAAATACAGTTATATATCAAACTCAGAAGGGCATTTAGAAATACAGCTTTTATAATCTACTGGTATGTAATGTTTTGAACTCCACCCCTAATTTTGCTGCTTGCTTGACTTTGTTCACAGACCAATATCTGTGCCACTTTAAACCAAAGAAAATACTGAAATAAAAATGATAAAAATGATATAAGGACTCCTTTGTCATCTTTGGATACTAGAATAAATGTTAATGGGAAGAATATTGACATGAAAAACACATAACCTGTAACTTCCTCATCTTTTTTTCATTTTTGTCTAGGAACTGCAAGAATAATTGTTTTATAGTTTTTAGTAATCTCCTTTTTTTTCTAACTACAGTTTCCAGGAAAGGGAAAAATATGTGTATCTGATGTTTCTCTTTAATGAAGTTTTAAAAATACCAAAGTCAAGGTGTTCATTCATTCATTCATTCATTCATTCATTTAAGAGAAGAAGTGGGCAGAGGGAGAGAGAGAATCTCAAGCAGACTCCCCACTGAGCACAGAGCCCTACTTGGGACTCAATCTCAGGACCCTGAGTCATGACCTGAGCAGAAATCAAGAGTTGGATGCTCTTGATGCCCAACTGAGCCACTCAGGTGTCTCTCAAGGTGTTCTTCGGTACTGGAGAAAGAACTCCCAGAAGTGTATGCACTTTACATTTTATATGACCCATTCTTTTTCCTCTTATAGAGGGGCTACGTGTGTAATCATTGTGTTAAGATGGACATTGGCTTGAATTCCAGCACAATTCCATGTTAACTGCGTTTTATCAGGCAGGTTGTTTAATCTCTGTGAGCCTGTGCTACAGGAAAAATCAAACTAGATGGCAAAATATGCCAGATGGAGATGGAGATGGAGTCCCAGATGAGTGAACTCTGAAATAAGGAAGAGCTGGGTTTGAATCCTGACTCCAGTACTAGCAATAATGTGATCTTGTGCTGGGCACTTGTACTTTCCAAACCTCTTTCCTATCTATGAAATATTAGAAATATTAATGAAATTCACATCTTGAAGATTTCTGTAAATAATCAAAGAACACATATATGTGCTGTATAATAAAGAATCACTCTGGTCTTTTTCTTAATTTCTGAGAGATGACTCTATATCCTTGGAAATCTTCCAAGTGACAGTAATGTCTTTGTTACTCATGGTGGGCTCCTCAACAGGAATGTATTTATGCTATAGGAGAACTCAGTACAGGAGCTTGTCACCCCAAAAAGACCAACCATGTGATTATAGGATTGGAGCTTTCAGCAGGTGATATCAGCCTTGCCAAAACTAGGGAGGTGGGAAGAACTGGAGATTTGGTTCAATCACATGGCCAGTGGTACAATCTGTCCTGCCTATATAATAAAATCTCAATAGAAACTCTGGATGCTATAGCTCAGTAGCACTTCCTGGTTAGTTAACACACTGATGTACCAGCAGAATGCTACTAGGTGGGCACATCCTGATTCCACAGGGAAAGGACAGAGAAGCTCTGCATTTAGGATCCTCCCATACCTTTCCCTTTGTGTCTCTTCATTTGATTTGTCCTGACTTGTATCTTTTATAATAAAACTATAATTGTAAGTATAGTGCTTTCCTGAGTTCTGTGTCATCTTATTGAGTCATCAAACCTGAGGGAGTTATGGAAACGACTGGATTTGCATAGTTGGTCAGAAGAACAGGTACCCCAGAACTCATGACTGCATCTGAAGTGGAAATAGTCTTGTTAAGGACTGGGCCCTTAAATCTGTGGAGTCTGAGTTAACTCTGGGTTGGTAGTGTCAGAGTCACAAATGTAGCATCTACCTCATAGATAATTATTGATGGTAACTATTAGTATTAGTGTTCTTATGAACAAAGCAAAGAGAATCAAATACAAAGCAGGTAACTTCTAAGATAGTTCCAATTCTGTAATTGGGTAATGCTTTCAAATTTAATATTCTTTATGTTTACTTATGAATTGAATAAAAGTTAATCATTAAAGATTGTAATTTTACAATATTAAATTTTGTAATCATTTACAAAAACAAAAATACATATTATTTTATATTTTTAGCGTGAGATTTTTTGCTACAAAATTTTAAACACTTCTAAAAACTCAAGATAACCTGACTTAGGTTCCAAACTCTGTATAATTATTTATGTATTTCCAAAAACAGCTTACTGACAAATTCACAGGACTATTATTTTCATTTCTACACTAAAGAAATAACAGAAGAATAATAACAGAGAACAGAATAACAGAATAACAGAAGAATAATATTCTAACAGGCAGTGCAGTTGTTCAAGTTATACGTTTAAGTGTGGTAACATACAAAAGTCTGCAGAATAAACAGCTAAGTGGCTCCAGCATATATAACACAAAGCAGCTATGCCATTTCTTCTATAGAAATGATACATTAAAGAGAATATCCCAGGGCAAAACTAAATCAAATCTCCCTTTCTACATAGATTTCTTCCATCACAAACAGAAGACAAGATTTCTTTAAAAATTACTATTTTCAGTGCTCAGTTACATAAATAAGTAAATGCTCCTATACTTCCAAAACACACACTATTCTATTCTGAAAACATCAAGTCTAAAAAATATATTAATTAAGCAACAATGATTTCACCTCAGACCATGTCTCTTGAATAAATAATCTTAAATGTTGAGAGCCATTAACCTACTGTTTCATTAATATCCAGGAAATGACTCCAAGCCCAGTCGTTATAGATATTCCATATCAAATTTCAAGAATCAGTTGGATAAAGTGACATGGCATTGACATAATTCTAAGCATACACATTGTGTCATAAACTTGGCATCAAAATACATATTTGCCAGAATCATAATTGTGATGCAATTATGAGGAATTCAAAATCATAGATTTTTTTTCACTCTTGTTTTCTGTATAGAAAGATTTTGTAAAACTGTCTGGGTTTATTATTTTATGTAAAAAGGTTTTACATAATAGACAAACTTTGTTCTTAATTAGGGATTTCTTAGTTGACTTTACCTGAAAATGAGAGATCTCACTAAAAGTGTCTTGGTAACAGAGAATATTAGCTGGAACAAGAATAACCCTGTGGTCTTCAACAATTTGATAAATCACTCATTGTTCTTTGATGTTACATGGGGTCCATCGTAGTGATCTTTCACAATACATTAAGATTATGACTATGCTTGAATATTGTGTAAGACATTGACAGAAATTTGGAAATATTCAGAGTTCATGATGAATGAAAATGAATTTTAAGGATTATAGAATATCTACATCAACTGCCAGAATACACTTAATATTGTTTACAAAAAAGTGACTGAAATAGCAAGGAATTATTGATTTGCATTAGTTGTAGTAAACTGAGAATAAGAAAAATAACTTACATATTATATTTCCTATCTCTCATTGAGTAATCTTGCTTAAAAAACTTAATTTCTACCCTTCCTTACAATATACCTTCAAATCTAAATGAACTTTTTAGTATGCCACCAGCAGAATTGCCAAGATGGCAAATTGTTTTATTACCCCTATAGTTCTAGGATGCTATCCAACAAAATACTACCCAATAATTCATATATTAAAAATAATTTACAAAGGGGTGCCTGAGTGGCTCAGTAGGTTAAGCATCCAACTCTTGATCTCAACTAGGTCTTCCTCTCAGGGTCATAAATTCAAGCCCCGTGTTAGCCCAAAAACTTAAAACTTTTTTCTGTAAATTTTCACAATGGCTACTTTAGAGGCTCTTGTGAAAAATTCTTTGCTTTCAGATATCTCAAAAGGCATAGGAAAAAGGACAAGGTTTAGTTACCATTCTAGTTTGATCTTCACTCCCCCACACTGCACTGCACTTGAGCTATTCTCAGCAATTTTTAACCCTGTTCCTTCCTCATGCTTTTGTATATTACTTACTGTTCTTGTTGATGCTGCTCCACTGCCTGAAAGAGCACCTTGCTCCTCCTCCAGAGGTGGGCCATTTATCTGCTCATATGTAACCCACTTCCTCCAGAAAGCCTGATTTGAACTCAGGTGTTCTGTGAGGGGCTTCCCTATTCACTTCCATCACATGCTCTGTCACAAGACTTTACATGTGGTACATAGTTATTCAGTCACCTGAATGAGCTCTGAGTTTAGCAAGGTCAAATACTACTTTCTCTATATTCTTGGCACGTAGCATAGAGTCTGTCAAATATTTGTTGACACCTGTTGGTTTTAAGGCACAGTTAATCAAAATAAAGTCAGTTCTTAACCTCAAGATGCTTAGTGGATTTATAAAATTTAAGAACTCAGAAACTAAATTTCTAAGACAAAAGAAATTAAGCATACCCTTTGTCCTTATGTCCTATAGTTTAAGTAGATTGTATCCTTTTTCAGGATACAAATATATCCCAGACAGAATGTTCTTATTTCAAAATAGTAAAGAGAACGTACATATGAATAGCGCAGTTTAATAGTAAATGGTTCTAAGAATATGCAATACTAATAACATTACATTAATAGTATTCTATTTTGTTTAACACTAGACCAAATTGAATCTTTGAACATTTAAAAAATATTTTAAAGTGTTTATTCATTTTTAGACAGCAATTCAGAATATGCCAAAAAGTCTATCAAATTCTCCAACCCAACAAAGTCACCTAATTTCACCTCAGAAAATATCTAGCAAGTAAACTCAAGAAATATGTAATGAAAACAGTACAAGACATGAATAATGACAAAAAATGTTAATTTTAATGGTTTATTCACATTTACACCACAATGTATATTACTAATATCCATGAGGCTAAATAATATGACATAATGTGCTGAAGGTCATAAAATTCTTAAGCATGAGAATACAGTCATGGCTTCTGGTTCTAACTATGCTATCTGGCTTCACCTCTGTGCACCTGGTCTCTGGTCAGTCTACTAATAACTGAGTTATATTGTATACACCATTTAACCTTCATGGGCCTCAGTTTCCTAACGAATAAATTGTACTCATTTCCCTCTAAGGTATCTTCCATCTCAAATAGTCAAAGATAATATCATTTTAGAAGGTGGCCTTTTTTTTTAAGCTTTATTTACTTGAGAGAGAGGCAGGGGGAGAGAGAGAAAGAACACAAGCATGAGGGGCAGAGGAAGAGGGAGAGAGAATTCAGAATCACACTCCCCAATGAGCATAGAGCCCAAGGCAGGTGATCTTGCAACAGGAGATCATGACTTGAGTGGAAACCAAGAGTCAGCACGTAACCAACTGTGCCACCCAGGTGCCACCAACGTGGCCTCTTACTAATGTAGACTTTTTCAGACATCCTTTACATTTTATATTTCCCAAGATATTTGTAAGTTAACATTTTTAAGCATGTTATTAATCACCTTCAAAATGACTTGGGAAATATAAAAAGTAAAGGATGTCCAAAAGAATTTACCATCAAGAAGAGGCCTCCCTCTAAATGTTATTTAGATGCCCCTGTTAAAATGAGCAATATTAATATCTTATAGAATTGAATTCTAATACGCTATTTGTTTAAAAAGGACTTTCCAATTAGTAAGTATCTTCACCAGTGACTGGAATTAATCCATTCATTCAACAAATATTTCTTTTTTCTTTGCTTACAAAACATGAAATACTATTCTAGGTGGTGGGAATACAACAGTAAATAAAGTAGAAGAAAAAAAAAAAAACTTGGTCCCTTCTTGGAATTTATAATCTAGTGGGAGAAACAGAAAATAAAAAGTAGAAATACATAGAACATATAGCATGTTAGATCATGATAAACGCAAAATAAGAAAAAAAGTAGAGAAGGGGACAGAAAGCACTGGGAAGAATCAAATATCCTGTTTTCCTTTTCTTCACATATCAGCTAATGCCAAAAAGTAAAAGGTAACTATTGATAAAATGACTAAAGAGGTAGAAATATGCAGATGTGTAAGGGGGATAGGGGAATAAATATATACATATACATAAATGTTTGAAGCAACCTCATATATGTATATGCACATACACACACCTATTATATATATAATATGTAATTATATATCATGTATATATACACAGATATATATTATATATACACAGATATGTATGTATATATATTATATACACAGAACACATGAAAAAACAATGATACATAAGTAATACAAATCTCAACATGCACACATACATACACCTAAAGAATTAATAATTAATAATAAAAGTCTAAAATACAATTTTACCTTTTGATTCAGAATCTATTTCAAGTGAGGGAGAATATCATGATTCATGAATATATCTAATAACAAAGCCAGTACGTAAACACTGCACAATTAGTTGTAGTTTCTTGAATGACCTTGGAAAAGTTACTGCAAGTTTTTAATTTTACAATAAATATATATTTTTAAAAAATCTAGTTTGACAATTTTTCATTATGCATCTATAGAAGAATAACAACTCTCCCTTTTCCACCCACATGTGCACACTCAATCACACACACACACACACACACACACACCCTAGAGCAAGAATATCTAGGCAGTCAGGCAACCTTGTATAAGAATACTTTTTTTTTTTAATCACCACTTGAGAAAACTATGAAATTAAGACTGTGAATTATTTTCTAATATTAAAAGTAGTGGGGATCCCTGGGTGGCGCAGCGGTTTGGCGCCTGCCTTTGGCCCAGGGCGCGATCCTGGAGACTCGGGATCGAATCCCACGTCGGGCTCCCGGTGCATGGAGCCTGCTTCTCCCTCTGCTTGTGTCTCTGCCTCTCTCTCTCTCTCTCTCTCTCTCTCTCTCTCTGTGACTATCATAAATAAATAAAAATTTTTAAAAAATTTAAAAATAAATAAATAAATAAAAGTAGTGTCAAAATTGCCATAAAAATACGTCATATTTCTGTCTCTGATCAAGAGTTTTCCCTGTATTTATCATTAAGTCTTTCTCTATTTCAACATATATAATTTAGGATTATATTGGACTGCTATAAAGAAGAAACAACAGCAACAAAAATCAATGACTTGCTTATTCCCTCGCATAGAACAATGAACAGAGATTGACTGATGGTCTCAAGCTGGCACAGTATCTACAGACTTACCCAGGACCTAGGCTTATTTGATATCTCCCCTTCATTCTCTTTGCCTATGACTCCCATTCTTACACTGAAGCACAGTTTTACAACTGCTGCTGGAACTCTAGAAAGCATATCCACACTTCAGGCAATAAGAAACAAGAGGGGAGGAGATCCTAAAGGATGCATAACCTGAATATGTCATCTCACTTTGAAGAGTATACCTAAAATTCTGATGCAACACTTCAGACTGATTAAATCTGCTTAACTCTTATTGATCAAAAATCACAAGACCACACCTAGGTGCAAGGATGGTTGAGATGGGAATATTGCCACTGTGAATAAAATTGGGATTCTTTAACTCATGAAGCAGAGAGTGGATTTGGAGCAGATAACTGTTACTCGAATTTAACTTTTGAAATGTTTTGGCCTTCAACCATATTAAGGAAAATACTGTCAAGATATGGTAAACTATGAAATTGAACATTTTAGCTGCTTAGTTACCTTTCATATACATGAAAGTCTGAGCACAGACTCAAAGCCCCCTGAGTTACCATAATTACTTGTTTGGGCAGACACACACAACACCCACACAGAATCACCACTATGCACAACTAGCACAAGGGAGATGTGAAGGCAGATGAGATCTTAAGTTCCTTTTTTCTTTTTAAAAAGATTTTATTTATTATTCGTGAGAGACACACAGAGAGAGGCAGAGACATAGGCAGAGGGAGAAGCAGGTTTCCTGCAAGGAGCCCTGATGCAGGACTCTATCCCAGGACCCCGGGATCACAATCTGAGCCAAAAGCAAACACTCAACCACCGAGCCACCCAGGTGCCCTGGGATCTTAAGTTTCTACCTTCTTTTGCTCATACTAAGTTTTGATAACACTTTACAGATTGTATGACATTTTTTTCTGTCTTTGGATTATTTATCAGCTTATTCTCAAGAAGCAAATGGTCTTTTAACCAGTATTTCTTAGACTGACAAGTTATTCAAAGTCTGGCTTCCTGTGCTTTAGCTGCATCAATAATTCCCTTGACCTTCCTATCATGGATGCTGGATCATCATTCTGTTAAGTCAAATTTGAGCTGATAAAAATAGAGGCATGTGAAATGGGCAGTGGAAATATACTACATCCCTCTAGTATTTTTGACTACCCAATGATGGCAAAGCACATTCTAATATATTAATAGGGCTGGTCCATAATATTCTCCAGGGAGTACTAAATGCTGCATTGAAGTGGGAAGACATGATACTGCAACAAAAGTTTAATCATCCCAGTTCCTTTTATGTATCCTAGTAATATGGAGTCACTAACTATCTTTTCACACTTACAGGAGTTCTCAGCCTTTGAAAACATATTGATATTGATCAAGGAGATCAGAGGAAAAAGAAAATCCTAGTTTTTTTTTTTTTAATTTGACATATTCTCAGGAGTACATAGTTGCACATGGCAAAACTGCCTTAAGTAGGAAAAGTTTCTTCTCAACTTACCTAGTAAAATGAAGAATTTTACACCATTATCAGGATAATTTATATAGTCAATGTACTTTTTAAAAGAGAAAATTTACCTAGGTAATTCACAGAAAAATGGTGACTTTACCTAATATTCAGAAGTAAGAGTAGCTGCAAGACTTAGAATGTAGTTCTTACATGTAAGTGGTAATTCTGGGCACCAATCCCAAGCCTAATGTAAAACTATCTGACTTTATGGTCTCTTCACTCACTTGCCACTAATAAGTAAATTGGCTCTTGGGTTTGGCTATAATACAGAATGTCATAGAGATTCCAGAATGGCGGCAATTTCCAGACTAATAACTAAAATGAGAATAAGAACAGGGCCCTTTTGGATAATTCAAAAAATATGCTTTAGCATATAAGATAAGACTCAGAGATAGTCTAACATCTGAGGAAATTAAAGAAGTACATCTTTCCTAGCAATAAAAGAAAGAATTTTATTTCCATTTAATGCCTCTCCCAGATGATCAATTTTCTACTACAATGAAAGATACAAGTTCCAGAATTGTGAACAAGTTTAAAAATACCCTCATTCCTGAATTCTTTCATTCTTTTGTGCCTAAACTGAAATTTTGCTGAGCCAAGGACCAGAGATTGCCTTTCTGATTAACTTTTGTAAAGAAGAGACAGATTCTTTTTATATCTGTTTCTTCCTGGCACATTTTAAAGACAACAACCAAATCTATATATATATATAGTGGTTACATAGAGGGACTCCTGTGAGGCTCAGTGGTTGAGCATCGACCTTTGGCTCAGGGCGTGATCCCAAGGTCCTGGCATCAAGTCCCTCATCGGGCTCCCCACAAGGAACCTGCTTCTCCCTCTGCCTATGTCTCTGCTTCTCTCTGTGTGTGTGTCTCTCATGATAAGTCTTAAGAAAAATCCTTTTCAAGTGAAGAACAGAAAAACTTCTGTCAACAGTAGCTCCGTGGTTACATAGAGGAACCTATTATGTCTCAGAATACCTATGGTAGATATAAACACTACCTTTATATGTATTCCACAGTTTCCACAAAATTTAGTGATCTGCACATATATCCTCTTTGTTGCTGTGGGATCATGCCTGAGTATCTGTCTGTGAGCTGAATGAATAAGCTGGAGGTGGAGGGAAGGAATAGGAGGGAGGGAGAGAGTTTAGAGGGTCGAGTGCTTTAAACTGAGAAGAATGGTCTAACCTTGATGAAGGTCATAAGAAACCTTGACAAGGACAGGTTAAGTGAAGTGGAATGGAAAGAGACTGATTGGAATTATTTAAAGAAAGAAATGGACCAACATGAATAAATTATATTTGCATCCAGTGACATTGATAAACATCATTAAACATAATGTTAAGGGAAAAAAGTAGTCATAAAAGCACATTTATTATATGTATTATTGCATTTATATAATTGACAAACAGGCCAAAATAAATCTTAGTCTTTAGCAAAGTCCACTGGAGCACCAAAAATATAAGGAAAATATAAGGAGTGATTTCCACACCATTAGAATAGTGATAACATTTAGGAAAAAAGAATGGGGTTTAGATTATTAATGGCTTTATAAGTTTGGAGACATTCCACAATAGTGAAAATGTTTTACTTCTTGACCTAGTTAGAAATTTCTCTTATGGTTTCTTTTCTGTTAAACAGGAAGTTGTATAGTATATTTTATGTTTATTTCTGTATGTGTGTTATTTGCAAAACAAAGCATTTTAAAAGGGAAGACAAGATGGGATAGGATGCTACTTTTATCCATGACAAAGGTATTGAGGCTGGACTTGACCCACTGTTCTAAACAATTTTAACACTGGAGAAAATATGAGACAACTGGACAAATAAATACCAGGCACTTGATAAAGAGTTGCAAAGTACTTTGATCCTTAAGAGAAGGGAAACATATGAAGTGAGTTCTACATCCTCCCAATTTCCTTTATTGGAGATGGAATCCCAAAACAGCATGGCAGTCCTACTGAAATTGAGAAGGCAAAATAAGATAAAAGCAATGGAGAGCAGAACCAACAAAAACAAAGCCAAGTCTGTTAGGTTAAAAAAAAAAAAAAAAAAAGTCTACAAGTAATTCAATTGTCATCCAGAACAAAAATCAACAACTTCTAAATAAGATAATCCAGATTCCTTGCAACATATCATTCACAGTATATAGCATAGAGTTACAACTACTTGGCATAGAAAAAACAAAAAAATCCAGAAAATTCAACCCATACTCAAGGAAAAAATATCATACAATTAGAACATACTATGAAATGTCTTAGATGTTGAAATTAGTAGTCAAGGACTTTACAAGTACTATGAATCCAAATATCAGAGAAAATATGAACATAACAAGATGAGGACTCTCCACAGAGCAGTAGAAAACCTACAAAAGAACCAAGTGAAAATTTAAGGATAGAAAGGTGAAATTTCATTAAATGAGCTTAATGATACTTTGAAGAATACAGAAAGAGGTGTAAGTGAACTAGAAGATCAATAAGTAATCAATAGGCATTACTCAATTTCAACAACAGTTCTATTTATCTCTTGAAATTAATGGTCATGGGTCCAGAATTAGGCCAGGGAGAATTATGGAATATTCTTCAACCCCTTACAGCCTCTTTGATATAGACAACTATGAAGGTAGCTTGATTTAATCAAGTTTGTGTTTTAGCCAGCAGAATATAAAGAAATGAGAGAAGTGTGAGGGAGTTAAGAAGAGAAGCAAATAGGGATTATAAAATTTGACTCAATAAGAAATCAAATTTCTAGCTAATTAAACAGACTGGTAATAACATGATAGAGATCAAGGAGCATGAAAAAAAAAATTGTTAGGACTGATGAGCAATATATCCAGGAGGTGTCAAAGATTGAATCAGGTAACTAGAGGCAGTAAACTGGAAAGAGAGAAACTAAAGGTCAGAAAGTGGAAAGTATAATACTTAGATTATGGAAGGATTTCACTTACAGATAATGAAGGAGTCTAGGAGGCAGCACTACCCAAGTAGAACTTTCTGTAACAATGGAAATGTTCTGAGCCATCAAGTATGGCAGCCAACTAGCCACATGTACCTGTTAAGCACTTAAAATGCAGCTAGGGTAATTGAGGAACTAAATTCCTACTTCAAAAAAACTTCATTAGTCACATGATTAATGGTTATTATATTAGGCAGTGCAGTCTAGGAGAAGGACTACAGAAGTGAGCAGAGGAGGTCAGATAGGAAACAAGAGTTTTCAGGAAACTAAATCCATTGTAATTGGAAGGGTCATCTATGTGGTTATTGAAATCACCAATTTTAATATGCATGGTAAAAGGAAAGAGGAGACAATGATCCAAGAGGAGCAATGTCAAGGAAGGAAAGTAATCTGGACAACCACAATAAGCAAGGGAATGGTTAAGTCTTTCAACATGAAATTAAAACCTGGAGGGTCACAGAGAGAAAGATGGAAGAATGATCTCAAAGTGATAGTGAGGAGTGTGTAAAATACCTTCCTACCTACAGGTGTTGGGGTGTATGGCTTGTGCTCAGAGAAACAGACTGTCCTTGAGAGGGGTCCTGGGAACCAGAAGTATGCTCAGGGGAAAGTAAGCTTCCAGATAGAATGAGAGACTAAAGAAGAGAATGTTCAAACACAGACAATACCTTCACTTTCTAGATGAGGCTCAGGGAGGTGAAGCAAAGTGTTCAAGATCATAGAGCTTAAATAAATGTCAGAGAGCCTGAATCTTGATATTCATGTTCCAATGCCCATCTCCCAACCATTGTACTGTTAGTTCTGTACGTCTAGCACCAACTGCAGGGCCTAGAATATCTGTACCATCTTGAACCTATTAAATATTTCTAAATTAATGTCCCTGAAACAGCACTGAAGAATGGCCATAACTATGGTCTAGCACTCAACTCCATTGGTTACATATGGCTAACTGTGCATAAATGGTGCTTATTTCATGGAAGAATACAGATGGCTTGAGGTACAGTAAATTTTGTCTTTTTATATGTAATTGTCTTATGTTGCTATCTATAAAAGTCCTATGGACATCATTTTAATCTTTCCCAAGTATCCTCCATGCCAAAATGTAAAGTATAGTGTATCTATATTTTCTTACTCTGGAGTAAACGTTCTTCCTCCCCTAAATTTCACCTCCTCTAGTTTACCTTCCAGTTTCCCTGAATTACTATTTTATTACTATGGCACAGACAGCAATAACTTTTGACAATTTTAAAGTCATATATATCCTGAGTTTTCATTGATTGTTATAATGCTAAAACTACATTTAATCACAAAGAAAATTTGAAAGTTGGCCATAGGAATGCTAATTCACTTTTTTCCTAGAAATGAAAAACAGAATGTAAAACTATGATTCTTTCCTTTTGAAAGTTGCTAAAGTTTGGTTACTTCTAGAGATTGTACACTTTGCTCAATTGACTTGTTCTATTTGCTAACTCCTTGGAATTTAGGTTTAAAAATGTACTTGTTAGGGACACCTGGATGGCTCAGCTCAGTGGTTTAGCATCTGCCTTTGGCTCAGGTCGTGATCCTAGGATGGAGTCCTGCATCAGGCTTCCTGTGGGGAGCCTGCTTCTCCCTCTGCCTATGTCTCAGTCACTCTGTGTGTCTCTCTTGAATAAATGACATCATTTTAAAAAGTGCCTGTTACACATTTTTCTTAAATAAATAAAAGAAACTTAAATCTCTTGTCTTTCGTTATTTCCATCTTTCCCAGAGGGCTATGTATGTTAGTCCTAAGTAGGGCAGTAAGCTAATGAAGAGGTGTGGAGTGGAGGTGTGGCTAAGAGAAAAGAAAGGTCAAGAAAAACTACAATACAGAAGAAAACATGACAGCAGGGGGACTTGAAGAGACACATCTTAGAAGACAAGTAAAAGAACTGGAGAACAAGCAGCCTGAGAGAGGATTTGTACATTGACAGGACATCATGAAGAAACACAGCAAATGGTAGCATTCAGTATAGTGGGTAGCTTGGGATGTGACCAAGGTAGAGAAGAATAAGAATGGTGGCAGCAAATGGGGAGAGACCCTTCTGACAAACCACTAGAAACAAACCCTAAAAAGCCAACATTAATCATCTTCAAGGAATTGCTGATATCAGCATCAAGGACTAGCAGCTTGCTCTCTAATAGCAGATCTGACAGTGAGTATGAGAGCATAAACAAGAAACAAGTGGCCTGGTGCTGACAGGTGAGAAACATACTAGGATATGAAGTACAAAGCAGGATTACCTGAAACGTGTCTACGAGCCAGAGATGTGGAAAAGCAGGGGTGTCGGGAGGTTATGTTTATTATGTGTTGAGCACCTGGAGCTAAACGGGGCAGCTCATCTAAAGATTTAGAATCCAGTCACCAAGGCATCAACAAATACATATTTATGAGTTGCAAGGTGTTCACAGAACTGGACTACATGCTAGGGGGAATACAGTAAATATGAAACATGATCCCTTTTCTAAAACTGACCAGAAAACCAGAAAGACTGAAAGAAAGGGGCACGGGTCGGGGTGGGGGGGGGGGGGCGGGGCACGGAGAACAGTATATGTTTATTCCTGGATGGCTGTAGTTTATGTGCAGAACATATACCTCCCCTGTAGTGGGAAACTTTTGTTTTTACTTGAGTAATTTAACAAATATATGTAAGAAATTTGACATTAAGTAATTTAACAAGTATACAGATATATTAACAAATATTAATATACATAAAATAAACAACTGCTTTTTTGCACATACCATGTGCCTATAGGTCACTGTGTAGATATGGATATAAACTGTTCTTGGTCTATGGGAGATCAGAGTGGAGAACTTAAGAATATAAACTTTGGGGGCACCTGAGTGGCTGTCAGTTATGCATCTAACTCTTGATTTTGGCTCAAGTCATGAGCTCATGGGTGTGAGATCGAGTTATGTGCTGGGCTCTGCTGTCAACGGGGAGCCTACATGAGATTCTCTCTCCCTCTTCCTTTGCCCCTCCCCACTTTCTCTCTAAAATAAAAATAATTAAAAAAAAAAAAAAGAATACAGGGCACCTAGGTGGCTTAGTCAGTTGGGAGTCTGCCTTCCACTCAGGTCATGGAATAGAGCCCCAAGAGGGGCTCCCTGCTAGGCAGAAAGTCTGCTACTCCCTTTCCCTCTGCCCTTCCTCCCGGCTCATGCTCGCTCTCTCTTTCTTTCTCTCTCTCTCTCTCTCAATAAATAAATAATAAATAAATAAATAAATAAATAAATAAATAAATAAATAAATAAATAAATAAAATATTTAAGAAATAAATAAATAAAATATTTTTTTTTTTAAAAGAATACAGATGTTGGAGCCACACTACTTTGGTACAAAGCCAGGATCCATACCTAAACTAGCCATGTGATGTTGCACTCTTTTGTCCCCAGGTTTCCTGAGGAGTAATTACCTGGTCCCCATTACATGTACCAGGCATTTGATATGTGCTCAATAAGTGCCAGCTTTTCTTGTTATATTATGTATATAACACACACACACACACACACACACACACACACACACACACACATCTAGGGACTAGAAAAGACATACCTTAATTAATTTATTTTTAAAGGTATCTTTGCTTAAATATTTTATTTATTTATGGAGAGGGAGAGGGAGGGAGAGAGAGAGAGTGAGCAAGAGCAGGGGGAAGAGTAGAGGGAGAGGAACAAGCAGACACTGCACTGAGTGCAGAGCTGGACCCAGGCTCAATCTCAAGACTGAGCAAGGCCTGACCCAAAACCAAGAGTTGGATGCTTTTTGTTTTTAAGATTTTATTTATTCATTCATGAGAGACACAGAGAGAGAGAGAGGCAGAGACATAGGCAGAGGGAGAAGCAGGCTCCATGCTGGGAGCCCAATGTGGGACTCGATCCCGGGACTCCAGAATCACACCCTGAGCCAAAGGCAGATGCTCAACTGCTGAGCCACCCAGGCATCCGGAGTTGGATGCTTAACTGTCTGAGCCACTCAGGTGCCCCCTATTTATTTATCTTAGAGAGAGTGGGGAGCATGAACAGGGGGAAGAGCAGAGGGGAAGGAAGTAGGCATGGAGAGAATGTTGAGCAGGCTCTGTGCCTATAAAGCCCTACACAGGGCTCAATCTCAGGACCCTGAGATCATGCCCTGAGTGGAAACCAAGAGTCAGAAGCTTAACCAACTGAGCCACCCAGGTGCCCTAGAAAAGACATATCTTTAATAGAGGAAATCACAATCATTTATTTGGGTTCCATAATGAAAATAAAAACAGATGGTTTACTAGTGCCATCAGAAGTTTTTTGCACAGGAAGATAATAAGATAATAACATAATAATTAAAACTAACATCTATATTCAAAATATAATGCAAATGACAGAGAGGTTGGCCAATTTGAGTCATCAGATGTCATTACTTGTATATGCCAAGTTTACTAAGGTTAAGCTAGGAGTATTTCCAGTTGCATATCTACCATGGAGGGTGATACTGAATCTCTTCACTAGGAGTAATTGACACCTGGATAAACCATGGCCCATCATTAAGTGAATGGAGCCCCATATACTGTGTTCTTCCATGACTCAATTTTCAAAGCTGGACGATGATGCAATTCCAACAGAAATCTCAAATTTCCACCTTACTTATTTACCTAAAGATATTCTCACTTGTTTTTTATTACACATTTTGATGCCTCTTATTCCTCAGATCTATTTTACGTGTAGAGGTTTTAATGCACCAAATAAGGTATCATCTAATATGATTTTAGTTTTCTGCCTAATAAAAGGGGAACGTTTTTCCATCGTCTTTTAAAAAAATTTATTTGAATTTAAAGTTTGTGTATTTTACAATGTGTTTTTCAAAAAGCCGCTTATTATTCATTATCGAATTATACACAATGCTACTTGAGTGTCAGACATACAACCTAGTGTTTCCATAACTCTATACTTTATGCTAAGCTCAGCACAAGTGATGCTACCATCTGTTACCGGACAACACCACTGTACCACTGTCTACACTCTATGCTGTATCCTGCATCCCAATGATTTATTCATTCCATAACTGTTTGCCTATATATCTCACTCCCCCTCATTCCTGTCTGCCCATCCCTTTAGCCCCCTCCCCCCACTCTGGCAATCATCAATTTTTTCTTTGTATTTATGCACCTGTTTCTGCTTGTTTTGTTCTTGATCATTGAATCTTGCCTGAGACATTTTTCAGTATCTACTTGGCACAGTCTTATCAAATCCCTACAGATAAGGCAGTCATGTTTTCTGAAGTTGTTCTTTTCATTTTTGTTGAATGCAATCTTTTCTTTTATTCTTAAAGTTTATTATCCTGTGTGTACTTTTCAGTAAATTTCAGAAAAAAATAACTTATCAAGACAAAATATTACATAGGTATGTATATGTGTGTAGTGAGAGAACTAAAAATGATTAAATGATTAAGGCCTGTTATTTAGAATGATAAAAAAACTGAAACTGTGCTTTATCATTGTAATTTGTCATTTTTAAAATAAAAGAAACATATGTCTAACTAGCTCTGCTCCTATTAACACACAATTTGACATTAAGTTTTGGAATAATTGAGGAGGGTTAGGAAAAAAGTATGGTATTTACAATTAAGACTGGAAAAATTTTTAACATAAGCAAGTCAACAAATAACTTGCATGACTGGAATTATCTGAAGCCTCTGGCTTATATATCAGCAAGCTTTGTGGACTTTCTTTAAGCCATTTAAATAGACTGCCATAACCCTTCCCCATCTTTCATAGTCCAGCTGTCATAAATTTTCTTACTAAATTTTAAAGATTAAATGATTTCATAGATGGATCAGTTTGAAAAGATGTTGCCTTATCTTTATGAATAGTATTTATGCCAAAGTATCTAAGACTAAGGACTTGGTGAATTTGTCAGTCTTGAGGTTTTAGGTTTGCCACCAAACAAAACTATACTAGCTTCCTAGTATTTAGGCGTGAAATTAGATTGCCACAAACAAATTATCTGAATTATTAGCTTTGTGTCTCTCATTTGCTCAAGTAGGACATAAAGTTTCCAAACATTCTTCGTGATTTCAGAAGGTGACTTACCTGGCCCCACCATGTCCCCATCCTCTTTGTTCCAGTGTCCACTCAGACCACTGATCTCCCTGAGGGCCAATTTTGACAACTGCCCAACCACTGAGGCTTGCAAAATATGGAGTGACATGACGGCTCTGCCAAGTGAGGAGCAAATTCTTTCTGTGTGTTTTGGTAAATTAAGGGAGATGCCACAGTATGGTAGCTTGAGCCCTAAAATGTAACAGTTTAATGTTTGTATCTTGAAATTATTCCACATTTTCCTGGACCACACATCCACACTATATCCTCAAGCCAATCCACATTTCCTAATGTATTACGTTGAGTGGGTCAAGCGGCAGGCAGTCTATCAAACCCAGAAATACCATTGTCCTAAAATGATTATGTCTTATTGTTAAACCAGGCATAACACATAGAATTCTTTCTCTTGGCTGCAGTCAGCCCTTGTACACTGTTTTTTGTTGTTGTTGTTTCCTTGACCACTATTGCCCCTTCCATCCCCTGTGAACCTCTTATATCTAAACTGCATTGTGGATAAAACACATAATTTTTCTGAAGAAGCTTGTGGCCAACAGTAAAAATCAGCAGATGCAGATATATAGGGTAAATAGATGAATAGGAATCTCAGCACTTACACAGCAGGAAACCCTGCTTCAGCTGTTTGAGCAATTTTATTTAAAAAGATTATACCATGTACCATACAGCCTTCTAAAAATCTCTCTACAAGTTAATAAATACACTCACAGTAATTTGAAAATTAATGCTAAACTGGAATCTTTGCTGCATTTTGAAAATTTCATTGCAGGTCATATAAGTAAATGATCAAAAGTTTTGAACAGCTACAAAAATACGGAAAACTAAGGCTCATGTAGCAGGTGATCATATGAATTTATTAGAGTTGATTTGATGGGGTTTTTCCAACTCTAATAATAATCTATCTCCGCAAAACAGACCAATTACGTACTATTCATGCTCCAGCAAGTGAACTGTAAAATTAACAATCCAATCACCTGTATAGACAGGCTCTAAAATTTACTGCATTTTTATGTGGCATTCTATTTAGTTAATGGAAGTCCTGACTTTTCTGACATAACTCCATCTAATTATCAGATGTTACTATAGGATTATCAATAATAAAATGTTAATCACATTTTGCTAGTATCAAAATTAAAAACCAAAAAAATCACCAAAGTAAGAAAAGATAGTATTAATCTGTATGATAACTGACAAAATTTTATATCCACCTAGTGGCTTGATGAATAACAGAGTAATGCTGATGCTTTTGAGAAGGATGATAATAATGATGAGCCACACATTACATGCAAATGAGAACAAAATCTCCCTACTCTTTAAACCATTGAGATTTGAAGTTTCTTTCCTTATATTTCACAGCTCATAACCACTGGTGTGCATACATGCATTTAATTTTGTCCAATCTCATATAATACTACCAAGGCAAAAGAGGAATCCAAAGATTTAGTGATGCATATTTTTGTTTTTCTTCTTCTACTACATATCACCAAATATTCAAAAGGCAAATAGCATATTATATCCTTTCAAAAAATCCTCCATGATTAAGTAGTAGGAGTACTGAACTCAATAGCATAAAACCCAAAAATTGTTATTTTTTAAAGTTAAAAATAACATGAAATGGAAGATTTTACCTGTCACAGAGCAAGCCCTGACTCATTTTTATGAAGACTGGATCTCACACACTTAGGTGGCTTTATAGGAGTCTTGCCACTGTCAGAGCAGCTCAGCAGGTATTAACTTCCTGCTGAGGATTTGATCATTTCTCCTCCCACATGTCTTTTTATAGAAAGGGAAAAAAGCTCCACTAGATATAAAAGGTTTTAAAGAAAGTTTTTCTTCACATACTGAATATATTTTAAAGTTTTACATGTGCATATAAAGCAATTCTGTATATGTAAAACTAGTGAATACCTAAAAATAATACGAAATAAATTCAGAGGACATTAGACATTGTAGCACGTACCCGCATCCTTAAATACTAACATTCCCATAGGTACACATACTATTTGAGCTCCACTGTCAGAAAAGAAAAAAAAAAAAGATTATTTTTGCAGTCTTCCAAATTATCAAGCTTATTTTAGGTTAGACAATGAAAGTCTTCCTGTTTTTCTTATACCAATACTGCACTGGTTTCTAAAAGAAAATGGGTTCAATCTCTTCATTCTAGTCAGGAATTAGAAGGAGATGGCTCTAAGATTCAATAAAAATAAAATATGAAATTTCTCCTTTGGCTTAGCAGATCCCAAGAGGGTAGAAAGCCTTCTTATAATCTACTTTTGATGATCTGTAATCTCAGAAAGTTTCCCATCTCACAGAGAAGAAAAACCTAAGTCCACACTTTGTCCTACAGAGAACTTTAAGTCCTTATCACTCCACTGTCTCATTGGCCTCTACTTCCATCATTTCCCTCTCTGCTCCAGCCAAACTAACCTTCCTATGGCTTCTGGAACAATCAAGAGCACTCTGACCTCAAGGTGTGTAAATTTACTCTTCCCACTGCTTAGAGTGCTCTTTCCTCATAAGATCTGCTTTGCTCACTCCCTCACTACTACAAAGGTTTCCCTGATAACTAGTATAAATTAACACCTCCCACTATCACTTTTTATATCATCACACTCTACTTTTTTTGGGTAGCACTCAACACCTCTTATGACATATTTACTTCTTTATTCTCTTATTTTTTTTCTGTCTTTTCCTCTAGAATATAGACTTCACAGACAAAAATGTTTTTTTTTTCTTCTTGACTACTGTATCCTCTGCTCATAGAACATAAGCTGAATAAATAAATGATTGAATAAAGAATGAAGGAAATGACATCAGAGTATTCAAAAGGGGAAGGAGGAAATAGAGGTGATATCTTATTCTGAGCTAGCCTCTTCTTCCTTTCATCATGGAAATCGATAGAGGCAGTGTTACATAATAGCTAAAAGCACAGGCTTTGTATTAAGCCATACTTCTGTTCAAATCTCCGCTTCCTCTTCAGCTACCAGAAGTATTTTTAGGAGGTACTTAAATACACTGAGTCTGAATGGCCACAATTGCAAAATGGGGTTATCATTCTGAGAATTAATTGAGCATTTTACATAAACTTCTACATACAATGCCTAGCAATTTGACCAGAACAAGTTAATATTTCTTACAAAACTGTTATTATAGAAAGTTTACCTGTATTCATCTGTACTAGCTTTAACCAAATGTAGAAAAATATATATAGCAAAAAAATAAACAACTTCAAAGTTCAAAAAGAGGTTGTATTAGATTCAAATAAATTGGGAAATCACAAATAGATTATGAATTGCATAATTCAGCTTATTGGTTTTAGTATTAATCACTACATTGATATGAAGATACTTTTATTTTTTCTTAGTCCTATTGCTGTCTTTATTTTTTTCAAATTTTTATTTAAATTCTAGTTATTAAACATATAGTGTAATGTTGGTTTCAAGAGTAGAATTTAGTGATTCAACACTTAGGTATAATACCCAGTGTTCAACACAAATGCCCTTGTTAATGTCCATCACCCATTTAGCGTACCCCCCACCTCCCTCCCTCCATCAAGCCTCAGTTTGTTCCCTATAATTAAAGGTTTCTTATGGCTTGCTTCCCTCTCTTTTTCTCCCCTTCCTCTATGTTCATTTGTTTTGTTTCCTAAATTCCACATGTGAGTGAAATCATATGGTATTTGTCTTTCCAACTGACTTATTTCACTTAGCGTGATATCGTCTAGTTCTATCCGCATCTTTGCAAATGACAAATGAAATGACAAGATTTCATTCTTTTAATGGATGAGTAATATACTCATTTTATAATCATTCATTGGATCCCAATTTTCCAGATACACTCTAAGCACTATGTTTTCTTATTTTTCTGATGGGAATACAAAAAACAGGACTCTATGATTGTAATGATTATCTAGATTTCTCCAAGATGGATCTATTCTTTATATTCTAAGCATACATTTTCCTAAAATCATACCTAAAATTAAAAAATGAAACCGCTTACCCCCATTTACAAAGCTTATCCTTTTGATTTAAAAGGAAAGCAAATTGATCTGACATGGCTTATTTTTCCTAAAGCAGCTAACATCAGCTTCTGAGTTCTGTCTAAATTGATAGTTTCCAAATTTTACTGTATTTTAGTATCACAGTAAGGGACAGTGGCATGGATCTTCTAAAAAATGGAGATACCTGGACTCCCTCTGACCTCCCAGTTTCTGATTCAGAAGTTTGAATCCAGGGATGAGCATTCCTAGCATCAGTTCAAGTGATTCTAATGTCTTATTACCACTTTGAGAAATACTCATCTAATAAATGTATGTAAAGAAAGCAACCAAAATTTGCATTATTTTAAAATTAAAACTTTTAAAGAGATGGCATTTTTCACAATTTAATTACATTGTTAAAAATCTCTAATGTACTTAAGTATCCCTGCCATGATTAACCAATAATATAATGGAAATTAAAGCTACACTATAGTAGCAATATGATACTCTTTATAATTTGTAGAATTCTTCTCCAATAATTATTCATTGAACCAAATTATGTAGATTTGGGGCTTTGTTGTTGTTATTTTAAGAAACTAAGATTCACAGTTTCATTGAGAACATATCACAGTTAAGTTTAAGGAGCCTGGAAAACTATAAATTGTGTTTTGATTTTTATTGTTTTTAAGTCTAATTTTAAAAGTATAGTTTAATAGAAAAAAATAGCATGTAAGGAAACCCTTGATCTTGTCTGCCCTAGGTTTCTTTTCTCTTTGGATGATCCATAAAAAGCAGGGAAAGAAAGAGAAACCTGGAAGTTTTACAGAGCTTGGAAAAGCCCATTGATATGAAATGGCTGTCACACTTCACGTTCACTACTTGAGAAATAATTATTTCCACTTCTGGTTGGCAGACTGGAATCAAATTTTACAGTCTAGATGTCTGGGTGCAAGGGGCGGGAAATGACAACTAAGAGTGCCTGTAGGCAAAGGTTCACTGAAATCTTGAGGGAGGTGGCATCTATTTGGCATGGTAAAAACACACAAGACTTTGCAAATTGGCTGTCTTGAAAACACATTCCTTGATCCAAAAAGATGTAGAGGGCTTATATATATTCTTAAATTAGTTTCTATTTTTAGGATTTACTTCCTTAAATATTTTCTCATAAGAAAATGAAGATAAAAAGGGGCTACATGTCATCAAGTTTTCTTTATTAGGGATTTTCCTCAATATTTCCATGAAGTCAGTATAATTAGGAAATATCTACTACAGATAGGAAAGGAATGTTATTGTCCACTTTTAACTTAATAAAATATGAAATATTTTTCCACAGGGGGGTTTAAAGGATTTGAGAGGGGTAAAATTAAACAATTTTAAATTTAAAAAATATGTTAATATTTATGAGTAAGAACAGTCTTCTTTGAGGACCGTGTTCTCTTTTTTACTATAGCATTTTCTACATGAACACTGTGATTACTTGATAGACAATTGAAATTGATATTTCTTAGTATATGCAATATTGTTCTTCTGTATACAATTTAGGCATATATATATTATACTTAAAACTTTTTCTAATATTTTACAGCAAAAAAAAATTTAAATAGAAAAATGAATCTATAGATATAAATTTGGTTTCTTCACCAGTGGCAGCATATGTAAAGCATGGGATCACCTTGTTCCTTTCATGAAGCCTGTGCTAATCATTTAATGATATATAGACCCTAATGTAAACATTTTCATATATTTTATCAGATGGAGGAATAACTTGATACTGTCAAAACATCGCTGTGATTTCTAACAATTTTTAAGAAACCAAGTTGGATTTTGGTGGCCTAGGTAGAATCAGAATATTTTTAAATGTTGTTTTATATCTATTTAGTGAATCACAGAAACAGTCTAATTTGTTTCAGATAGAAATTATTATGCAAGATTATGTTTATAAAATTATATCGAATGACCACTGGAATGATTATTCTAGCTATAACTGAGAATAAAATAGCCAAATAAGAACTTAAAAAAAAAAAAAGAACTTTTAAAAAAAATCTAATTGTTGGTAAAGAATGTGGGGTTTGGACTCAAGTTACACTTTTGCTGTGTACAACAGTGCTTGCCATAGATTAAGAAGTTATTATTTTTCCTTCTTCTCCTTAACTGATTTATAACATAAAATATCCTGGATAAGTATATTACAATGTTCTTATTAACCTACTCTTATATTAGTAGCAGAAATGCTATTAAAACTAAGCATATATTATATGCATACTATATGTGTAATATATATTAAAAATATATATAATACATATCATATATAATACATTTTATTTGAAATAATAACACAAAATATAGCATATAAAACCTGGGGTTAAGTATCATGAGTATATTATAAACCTGCAATTTAAATAGCCTAAATATATATTTCAATATTTTCTGTAGTGATCTTCAATTACTGGGACATAATATTTATTGATTTTAATTATACTTAATAGTAGTGTATAATATTCTATCTGTGGACACCAATTATTAAGAAATAATGAACTGAGACATATTTTGTTTTACAAATTAAATATGAGTTAGCATAACATTGTTACGACTACTCTATTTTTATTAAAAATTTACAAAAACACAAAATTCTGAAAAGCTTTTGAAATGTGATGTGTTTTTATCATGATAAATGAGATCAGACTTTGGAAAGTAAAGACACTGAATAATTTCCGTAGACTACTTTAAGGTAAAAATAATTGTTTCCTCTGAAGTGAGATAAACAAATATAAATCCCTGGAAGAGTATTGCTTATTCTCCCTTTTCTAAAATTGTTGAGGTTGTCTGATATTTAATTTTAAGATCAAAATGTACTACATTAATACAAAATTGCTAAACATTAAAGGGACAGGACATTTTCACCTCATTTATGAAATGAGATCTAAATTATTTAGACAAAAGCTATTTGTTTTACTATATAAAAGCTTTATGCAGTAAAGATGAGGAAAGCATAAAACTGAAGGTTAGCATTTTGTCCACAGAAAAGGAAACTGATAAGAGTCCCACTGTGGTTTCACAAATAAATAATAGTATTAGATTAATGATATCTCACAAATTAGCTTGAGAAATTAAGGGCAACTACAACTAGGTTGTCACAAGCCTCCCTTATTCTCATATTACTGATCATGTTGACAGTTTATATCAGATATTGAAAAGTACAGAGATTACTAGTTATATATAGCATTAAAAAGGGAAGTAGTAGCACCAACCACTACTCCCTTACCCCGAGTCTTTCCCCAGGAGTGAATATGGTTGGTGACTGAAATAACATTAGTGACTTTCCGGGACCACAGCTGGACATTGATGGAACCCATTTATCAGTCACTTCTTTATGTGTATATCCTGTGATAAATCTTGTCTCAAACAATATACAACCCAATAGTACATTGCATCATTGTACTCAATTCTTACACTTCCTGATATCAAAAGCAAGGCTCCATTCTCCTTAGCTCAACTGTCTTCATTTTGGTTTTAGAGCTAGGGTTTGCTTCTCATCGACACCTTTATACTTAAGACCTAATCATTAGAAATTTAGCCTAATTTCTAGTTGTTCAGCTACTTGATCTTTTTCAGTAAGACAAGCCATAATAACAGTTATTACATGCTTTTTACTTTCTTCTTTATTTTACTTTAAGGAAATAGCAGTCTAGATAATCTATAAAAAGTGATAAATCTTGCAAAAGGAGAAAGCCGGGATCCCTGGGTGGCTCAGCGGTTTGGCGCCTGCCTTTGGCCCAGGGCGCGATCCTGGAGTCCCAGAATCGAGTCCCACGTCGGGCTCCTAGCGTGGAGCCTGCTTCTCCCTCCTCCTGTGTCTCTGCCTCTCTCTCTCTGTCTATCATAAATAAATAAACAAAAGTTAAAAAAAAAAAAAAAGGCCTGGAAATGGAGAAGAGGGGAAAGTTCACAGGCTTTTGAAAATTCAAATGTTAAGGGGCAGGGGGTGGCTCTAATAAATGTATGCAGTGGTACCACATTTCTCTGTGGTCCACTTTCATTGTCATTGAATATGTGCCCTGGGAAAATGATCAGATGTGTATGAATGGAAAGAGCTGGCCACTTGACTTACAATGCCCTAGACTGAAAATAAACAGAGAAAGACTATTCTTTCCCTTTCTGTTAAACATCTCAGCCTTGGTATGGGGAACTGGGGTTCTCTGGTACTTATGATATGCTTTGCCTTACTCCCCCATAACCCTGGCTGCAGGGAGGGAATGTTCTTCAAACCCTTGAGCAGTTCCACTTGCAGGGCAGTTGCACAATTAGGCAGCCATGGCAATAGACAGTTTGGGGGAAAACACACACACACACACACACGAGCAACAGAAAAGCTCACAGAGGTCTGCCATTTGGAGAACAGGCTTTCAGAGTTACAGTGGATTTATATGCCTTCAAATAGGTGATGGAAGTGACAGATATTAAACAGGAGTGATTCATGAAACCTCGGTATTCTCTGTGTTTTCCACATATTACCAGAGTGAGAAAATCTAGGGAAGGAACAGATTTCTGGTTCTAAGAATACTGTCTCGGTCACTTAATTTAATATTTTAAAATAGGTTATCTTCCTTAGGCCTACAAAAGTGAAGTGGGACACATTGGTTATTTTGTCAAATGACTGCAGTTTATAAATATATCTGGAGTATGTCTTGCCATTCTCTTCTCTCAAAGCAAGACAATCAGAAAGAGAACTTGAAGAATACAATGATGACAATGTATTTAAGTCATATTACATTTTTAGTAGAATTGGTTGACAAATATACATGTAGATTTTGCAAAATTTATATGATTATATACATATACATATATATATACACAGAATTGAAAAAAGAGAGATTTGTAATATATCCATAGCAGAATAATATTTTGATACATTAGCCAAAGTATTTTATTGTTTTTCCATTTGAGCAGGATGTAGGGCATTCTCTGATTTGTTCATTTATGAAAATGTTGAAACATCAGAAAGAAGATGAAACAAAAACATCACATTTTGACTTTTGAAATCCAAAAGCTTAGATCTCAAGAGAATTGGAATAGCATACAGTACAAGTGACAGAATTACATTGGGACAAGGAGCACAACTTTCTGCTAAAAAAACCCCAACATCCAAATATAAGACAGTGTCCTTGGACTAGAAGGTCAAAGAAAAGAAAAGAAAAGCTTTGGGAAAGAAGTGCACAGTGGAGGATGGTTAACAGCCTTATATTGGGTTCTGAATTACTAACAACACAAGCACATTTTAAATAAAAAATGGATTCCAGAGGTATCAGAATCGGGTAACATTTACCATCCAATGTAATCTGCTCATCCTTCATTCTGCCCAAAAGTGGAGGCTGGGACACTAGCAAAAGTACGAGAAATGGAGCCAACTGGCTCTGATTCCAGATCCGTTAAGGTCATTGCCCAGCTCTTCTAAGACAGCCAACAAGAAGAGCACAAACATTTCCCTTTTTATTTACATGTAGAAAAACTAAATATATTCTTAGAGTTTCAGGCCATTTAGAGAACCTACAGTGAGTAATGTGAAAGCTAGGGTGGGCTTGAGGGGTGTCCTCCAAACCAGAGAGCGACCGACAAGTGAAGCTAAGCTGCTCAGAGAAGTTAGTTTCTCCAGCCTTTTCCTTTTTCTGGCCAGATAAATCTCTTAGGAGCAAGAGAAAAAAAAGCTACAGTTTCATTGAGAGAATCAGCCTCCCTCATCTGCTATCTCATCCATTTGCCTACTTCACCATTTCCCTTGCCAACTTGTACATTCAAATAATCAACAAAACAAATATATGAATTAAAACAAGCCTGAAGACGTGAAAGGATGAACTTCAGTGACAAAAGAAAAAATTAATAGTAATTTCAAATCTTACACTACACAGAAAAAGTAGAGCATGATAGAAATATATCTTAGTGGAAGAACATATCAAAAAATACCTAAACATTTTGTTTTTTCTCAGATCAATAAATCAAATGTACCATTAAAAATATGTCATTACCATAAAAGGTAATGTGATTTTATTTCTTTAATTTAGTTCCGGTATAGTTAATATAGAGTGTTAAATTAGTTTCAAGCTAATGTGATTTTAGAATGCAGGGATATAAATGCAATATCCAATAGTGACAGCAAAAAAGATGGTTGGTCATTTGACTCTTTGATAGAATATTATGTTTTGGACACTATGCCAAATTTTAAGAAAAACTCTTGACAAATTAGTAATGCATATGTAAGGGAGTAGAACTGAGCCAAAAGAAGTTAGACAACTTTCTGAATAATTGTTGAATTGCATTCTGTATATAAACACTGTAGCATCAGAACTGAGTGCAAAAACCACAATATTTATTGGTTTATGAGTACCTGTCATAAAAAATACACAAAACTTTTTTTTACTGAAGGCAGAGATCATAAAGAAAAAGGCCATTTTTTTGTGGAAATCTAAGTGGTACAAAACACACTCACAAGACAAAATGTGTAGTGTTGGATGTGTTGCTGTGTCATCCATAAGAATCAGTGTCAACCAGAATATGAATGAGTAGGTAATATAGTCAAATGCAGAAAATATCCAGCTCTGATTACATTGAGAAGGTTAAAAAGGCTATAGTCTGAAGATATAAAATGCTTCATTAATATTGACTGCCTTAATATTTTAGGATATTATATCCTATTATATCCACATATTTCATGATCTGGTTCTAATTCTACAACTGGCACAAAACCCACTTTTTAAAATAGTGCTGCAAGTTATACCAATGTGTATGTTAGGAGCCAATTCATACCTTCTGGTATACAAACAAATTTCAGGACTAGTAATGTAGTAGGAAGTTAATAAAATTGTATTCATTGTACTTATCATTCTAAAAGTCATATTTCTAATAAACACAGTGACATCAATCACTGGTGTGTCCCTACTCCCCTGCTACTGCAATCATACCTATGTTCATCCAGTGTCAATAGCATATTACCAGTAAGTATTTATAATTATGTTTTATATCTACTGTTACATGATTAAGGATATTGTCTTACCACTGACACCTATTCTTTCAAATGACCTAAAGTTAGACTCCATTGAATGGTATGGATTTAAGCCCTGAAGCCAGTTACTTTAAGGGATGTTTTAGAAGGAGAGGAAGAAACAGACTCCTGGCTGAGCAAAGAGGCTAATGGGGGCTCGATCCCAGGACCCTGAGATCATGGCCTAAGCTGAAAGCTGGCAAAGGTAGGCTTTAGAATTATGTTAGGAGAATTCAAGAGATAGTTGTCAGCATATGGAACAGACAGCAAGGTACTAGAATGGAAGACGTGTTTCCTCATACACAGGAACTTACACATTTTTAAGGATTGACTAATTGATTTGAAAGCATCCCTTGTTATATGAAATAACTTAAAACATCCCTTGCATGTGTAAACTAGAAAGATAGCAAAAAGGAGGTGATTAATTCTATTGGTGGTGTAAACTGGACCTGTACAGGAGGAAAGAAAGCACCATAGGAGAAACAACTCTAATGACCATTTTTATTTTAGTTTATGTTTATTTTTCAAGTTGGATTTTAAATAATTTAATTAATTCAATAGTTAAGGAGAATTAGTATTCCAAAGAGAAGAAAGTGTGTTATTGGTGTAAAGAAGGGGAACTTCATGTAATGTTGCTAGGATGCAGAGTACGGAGGAGAGAGTAAAAGGACTAAAGCAGAGAAGCATGAAGCAGAGAGCAACTGGAGGCAAAAGCAGGGGTCATGTCATCAGGGGACCCATGTGCTCTACTAAGGAGATTGATTTGATCCTGGGGACATGAAGAGGTCATTGAGAGGCTAAAAGCAAAGTTTTAATAGGTCAAAGTTGCATTTTAAAAAGTGAAATGTCATATGGATAATTGATTGAAGAAAGAAGAAATCATAGACAAGGAAAACAGTTGGCAGATAATTGAAATTATCTGAGTGAAAGACGAGGGTGAGGGGTGGGAAGAGAAGGCAGTATTACTCAAGGAAAGGATAAATTTAAAAAGCTGTTTGCAAGGTAAAGTCTGATGATTTATTAGATATACGTAAAAGGGGAGATGGAGTAATTAAAGATGATACATTGTTATCTAGAAAGATAGATACTGTACCACTAATTAAGTTGGAGAAGCCAATATAATTAGAGGTTTTAGGGGGAGAGATAATGAAACTGGCCCAGAACAGGGTTTCAAGGATCTACATGTCTAGTGAAAGTACCTTCTAAGAAAGTACATATACACTGTTCTCTGAAATTGATAGAGTTTTCCCTTCAGTAACACACATCCCAATTTATTCTTAGGGTAAATATACCTGGGAGATGTTTGGGAGATGTTTCTATGTTCATTTCAGATAAATTCCAGTACATCCTAAGCTAATTTTTCTTCAAACACTTTAAACATTAGTCACATTAATTGTTACCTGTCTAATCTATGAAGAAATCAAAATGTATGTGTTTGAACTATGAAGGTTCAGTTGAATACTGAGTACCTTCTGTCCACCAAATAGCTTTAATGTGAAATGTAAAAAGAATGGAAAAGATCTTCAAATACATGAATGATTTTTCTATGTTTTATAAAATATTTTTCAGTTTATAAACTCGTTAAACAGTGCTGGACAAAGTTCATTTATGATGACTAATTGAGAAATCCTTCTTGTAAACACAAACTTGAGGATTCAAAATCTCCAACTTTTAATTTTTTATGTGTTTATTATATTTATCTAATACAATCAGTTTTACCCAATGTTTTTTATGAGGTGGTAGAAGGTCAGAATTAATAATCCTAGGTTGATTATTAATATGTTTTTAGGTTCCCTTTAAGGGAAAAGATTCTAGGGGCGCCTGGGTGGCTCAGTGGTTGAGCATCTGCCTTCAGCTCAGGACATGATCCTGGGTCCAGGGATCAAGTCCTGCATCGGGCTCCCAGCATGGAGCCTGCTTCTCCCTCTGCGCATGTCTCTGCCTCTCTCTCTCATGAACAAATAAACATAATCTTTTTTAAAAGGGAGAAGATTCTAGTTCTCCATCATTGCTCTACTCTGGGACCATGTCTTGAAAGATAATTCTTTAAGAGATTGCATGTAAGCACTGAATCATATACCTGAAACTAATATTACACTGTGTGTTAACTGCAAGGAAAAAAAAAAGAATTACAATGTTGAAGATAACACTCAGATGGAGCTTTTTATGATCCCTACTTTTGCAGACAATGCATAGCTATAGGATATGATTTTCTGCCACCACAATCTTAAGATGTGTATATGAGTAGTTGGTGATAGATACATTAGTTGGATATGTAAAGAAAATATCTTTTTTTCCCCCAAAGACTAGGAATAACCTGCATTTTCATTAATGTAGCTGTTAAATTTTATTTATTCAGTTAAAAAAAATCTATGAGAATAGATCATTCCATTTGCTAGTATGAAGAGGTGAGAGAAAGAAAACAAAAACCCACTGGTCCCTTCCATATGATGGAGTATCTTTTAAACATCATGAGCCGTAAAGCCAGAGCCAAACTCTTCCATTTACTAGCTACATGACCCTATTTTTCCTTACAAAGACTTATATTCAAAATGCTTTCTACAGTTTCTTTCTTTAAAAGTAAGCTTTAAAGGTAAAAGATGCATTAACTTGTATTCCCCCTTTTTGCTCCTCTTACTTAAGTCAATTTTTAAATCTGTTTTGTTCCTCTAGTTCAATTATCCTCTCCTCCTTTAGGTTATTAAGTCAATCATTGAGAAGGATCCTCCTATGCATGTTTTCCTGAGATTAGGCTTTATCATCACCAAATGGTGAAGAAAATCTCTTCTATACCTCCACTTCAAGGTGTATTATATATATAAACATTTATAAATATATATATATAAATACATCATATATATTACATCATATATATATATGATACACAACAGAATGGTGAAAGGTTTTACAGTCTCCTTCCTTCACTTAAAAATATGACCTCTTTAATGAGGTCCTGATTCTCATATACTACAATTTACCTCAGATCAAATCTGTAATTTCTAAAATAAAAGACCCTATTCTATATTTTACCATTGAACATCTTAAAGTCTTAACAATATTTTTAATTTTTTTTTTAAATTTTTTATAGAGACACAGAGAGACAGAGGCAGAGATAGAGGCAGAGGAAAAACCAGGGTCCATGCAGGGAGCCCGATGTGAGACTCGATCCCGCGTCTCCAAGATCACACCCTGGGCCGAAGGCGGCGCTAAACCGCTGCACCACGGGACTGCCCGATATTTTTATCACTAATGTTTGGAGTGGTTTCTGATTTCCAATCTCTTACTGCTATCTAGGGGATGGGCTGAACTCTCCAGGCATACCCACTGAAACCTAATAGAGCTTTTACAGAACTAAAGGTTGAATTAACAAAATACATCCCAATCCAATTTCCCAGTTATTAATTTGTACAGTCAAAATTATGCAAGTTTATCTCAGGTAAGTTTCCTTTACCTGTCTCAACAATAAATCTTTCAAACAGAATAACCCTATATGCTGGTGACCTAGAAATTGACATTGTTAATTCTAAAGACAAGTGTTTCATCCTAAACCTACTATGTGTTAGTCATTAAGTTAGGCATTTAGGGAGACACAAAGATAAGCCAGAATTAACATGTGCTCAAGCAGATCAAAGCATACAGGGAAGACAAATCATGGAACACAAGATAGAGAAGGGTAAGACTTAAGATCAGTAGAGATAAAGTACTATAGCATACAATTAACAAATTTTAAAAAGCACAACACACCCATATACACATGCTTCTTCCTTCCTGGCAAAGCTTTACTCACAAAGTCATATTTTACACAGATAAATACCCGGGGGATGGGGCCCATCTCCAATATCAGGTGGTGAATCAATATTGATTCAAGTTATTCAGCATGTCATTTTCCTTACAAGAGTTTGATTAGATATGAACATTGACTCCATTCTGGCTAGAAACTTGGGGTTTAAAAAATAAGTTTTTATTTTTAAATAGAAATACACCCACATACACCTAATTTTCTGAATATTGTTTGTCTGTATATGACCCTTGGAGCTATAACTTTCTTGCAATCTAAGAAGATAACACCAATACACTGGGACTTTCCAGTGAAAACATGGAAAGAATCTAGATGATTCTTTATGATATTAAGCTTCTGAATTAACTAATCCTGGGACCATTCTGCCTCTATCCTTCATATAATGAGTTAGGTTATAAATTTACTATTTAAGCAACTTCAAACTGAGTCTCTGTTACTTATAGCCAAAAACATCTTAACTGATACTAAAATTCTAGTTTTTTCAGGGAAATAATGTAAAGCGTCCAATTGGCTTAGTAGTTGGTGATATTCAAGCTGAGCTAGACACGTATATTATAAGAACTGGGTAGAAAATAGAAATCTGTTCTTCCAATAGCATATAAATATTGTTCAATGACTGATAACAGACATACAAATATTTAAGTGAAAATTTAGGAGTAACTCCTGATTAACTATGGTAATTTACTATAAATATTTATATAATATTACATATGAATACTTCTACAGAAAGACAAAGAGAAATGGGGAGAGAGAAAACAAAACTTGTGTAGGTTTACAGAGAAATCACACCATCTATTCATCTATTTCTAGAAAGATAGTGCATCTTTTGACCTCATTTGCTTACAGGTATCTTTATACTTTTGCTATATCAAATTTGTCACTAAGTACAGCCAACATCCTATATCAAGATCCGAAGCCAGAGTGATGACATTTTGAATCACACTATCAAATTAATTTCTGTATGTGGTTATATATCATATACATATCATGATGATATATATGATACATATAATAATGAATCTTTAATCTTGGCTAACTTTTAATATTTTTAATAGATTTAATGGCAAAAGTATCTGTCCCTGTCTGTCAAGAAAGTTAAACCTTGACCTTAATTGAGTTGCTATAAATGTTTTATGTGATTACTTGACATCAAAAGTACTGTCCATTAAATATTAGATCTTCAAAGTTTTAATTTACCTACAATGACCTGAATTTTGTTATTTGTCTTGACGTCATTTTCTGTTCTGCCCTTTTCCTCATGGCTATTGTCATCTGAAACTGATTTTCATTCTGAACAACATCCCATATCATTTCATATCTTACCTGGTGGCAGGATAAATTATATTTGTCTCATTCTTATTTGGGAAAAGAGGGATAAAGCAAATGTGTTATTTCAAAATCTTCATTAAATTTTCTGGAAGGCATTTTGTCAAATAAATAATGTTGTTGACTTACATAATAACTCTTTCTGAAATTTAAAAAGCAGTATTATCCCCTCCACTTAATTTAACCAGAAAAAGCATACTGATTCAATTATACTAGAGTATTAATGTTGTTTCCTTTACCAGTTTGTAATTCAACCAGTACCAATTCAACCAGTTGTCCTATTCCCTACAAAAATATTACCGTGCTTACATAAGAGAAAGTATATATATGACAGTATCACAAAAGGCAGTGTTGATATTAGAAGATAGAATTTAGCAACCTGTGAGTTAATACTATTTCAGTAAAATAACAAAATTGCAAGCAAATGAGAAAGTAGCAGCAAAAACCTCAAAATGGATATAAGAAATAACCAGCCATATCTTTTGCTGTGAATGATAACCAGTACCCATGAGGCTTCTGAATTTTTTTGTCAGAATTATGTCTGTTTCATTTTTGTTTTTCCAGGGAAGGATCCACACAGCCTTCACTAAATTTTCAATGAGTGTGTATCCTTTTAAAGATTAAGAACTATTCCTACATGTCCCAGAAGGAATATGAATTCCAAGCTTAATTCATGAAGTTTGAGATGGAATTTTGTCTGATTTTCAAAAAAAAAAATACGTAAGTGTAAAGGGAAAGTTGCACTTTATTTGTTTTAGCAATAGAGTTTTAATCACAGTATGCAGAGACTTTTCATTCTCTTGCCACATTGATTAGTTCCCCATGCTCTTGTCTGCCTTCCCATACTCCCTAAGCATAGCCCCAAATCGTGTGGTCTTTTTCCCTTGAGTGAGCTTATCTTCACTTTAAACATCAATGATTACCATTATACGCTGATGGCCCCTGAATCAGTATTGGGAGAATGCCATTATCAAACAGTGTTTCTTTTCTCCTGCTCTTACTCAGCTTTGGGTTTTCTGAAAGTCAACTTTGATCTTGGTCCTTCTGCAGCTACTCAGAGAACTGCAAACTTACTAATGCTCAACTGAGGATTCCTAATAGCTCTGGTCTCCCTATACCTTGCAGGATCCTATGCAGGATGTTGGAGGATACTGCTCTGGAATCACTAGAGCACTCAAAATGTTTTGGCCTCATGGAATGAGTTTGGAAGTTTTCCTTCCATTTCTATTTTTTAGAACAGTTTGAGTAGAATAGGAATTAACTCTTCTTTAAATGTCTGGTAGAAGTCCCCTGGGAAGCCATCTTGGCCCTAGACTTCTGTTTGTTAGATTTTTTTATTACTGATTCAATTTCTTTGCTGGGTATGTGTCTGTTCAAATTTTCTATTTCTCCTATTTCAGTTTTAGTAATTTGCATGTTTCTATGAATTTGTCCATTTCTTTCAGATTGCCTGGTTTGTTGACATATAATTTTTCATAATATTCTTTTATAATTATTTGTATTTCTGTGGTGTTGGTTGTGATCTCCTTTTTTATTCATGATTTTGTTTAAATCTTGGTCCTTTCTCTTTTCTTTTTGATAAGTCTGGTGAGGGGGTTATTCATTTTATTAATTCTTCCAAAGAACCAGCTCTTAGTTTTCTTGATCTCTTCTACTGTTTTTATTTTCTATATTATTTATTTCTGCTCAATCTTTATTATTTCCTCTATTCTGTTGGCTTTAGGATCTATTTGCTGTTCCTTTTCTAGCTCCTTAAGTTGTAAGGCTAGGTTGTGCATATGAGACTTTTCTAGCTTCTTGAGATAGGACTGATATTGCAATATACTTCCCTTTTAAGACTGCCTTTGCTGCATCCCAAAGGTTTTGGATTCTTGTGTTTTCATTTTCATTTGCTTCCATGTATTGTTTTTTTGTTTATACTTTAATTTCCTGGTTAACTCATTCATTTTTTAGTGGGATGTTCTTTAATTTCCATGTATTTGTGGATTTACTAAATTTTTTCTTGTGGCTGACTTAGGAGTTTCATAGCCTTGTGGTCTAAAAATATGCACTATATGATCTCATTTTTTTGTACTTGATGAGATCTGATTTGTGACCCAGTATGTGATCTATTCTGGATGATGTTCAATGTGTACACTAAAAGAATGTGTACTACTGCTTTAGGATGAAGTGATCAGAATATATCAAGTCCATCTGGTCCAATGTGCCATTCAAAGCCATTATTTCCTTGCTGATTTTCTGCTTAGATGATCTGTCCATTGCTCCAAGTGGATTGTTAAAGTCCTCTACTATTATTGTATTATTATCAATGAGTTTCTTTATGTTTGTTATTAATTTATTTATATATTTGGCTGCTCCCAAGTTGGAGGCATACATATTTACAATTATTAGATCTTCTTGATGGATAGACACCTTATGATATAGTGCCCTTCATCTCTTTTTACAGCCTTTGGTTCAAAATCTAGTTTGTCTGATATAGGGATGGCTACTTCAGCTTTCTTTTGGCATCCATTAACAGGATGGATGGTTCTCCATTTCCTCACTTTGAATCTGCAGAGGTCTTTAGGTCTAAAATGAGTCTCTTGTAGGCAGCATATAGATGGGTTTTAAAAAAATCCATTCTGATATCCATGTCTTTTGATTGAACATTTAATTTATTTACATACAGAGTGATTATTGATAGATATGAATTCTGTTCCATTGTGTTATCTGTAAAGTTAGTGTTTCTGGTGATGTTCTTTGTTCTTTCCAAGTCTTTGTTGCTGTTTGCCTGCCAGGTGGGCACAGTGCACCTGTGTTTTATCTTAGTTATACCACTGGGTTTCAAAACTCAAAATATTATAGATCCATGCAGTACAGATCCATGCTGATCCTTCTGAGGAGGGTCTCACTGCAGTATGGCTGGTGCTGCTGTGTCCCAGAAATTGGTCTCTTAATCATGCAGCACTTCAATGTTTATAGTAGAGCACAGCAAAAACCCAGCATCAAGATTTGCTGCCCTCAGCTGGTGTCTTTGTTCCTTTGCTAGTGAAAAGGGCAGCACACCACCAGTTCTTTTGCCCCTGGACAGGCCACACCACCATTCTCAAATGCACCAAAGCAGGGGAACACATGTCCCTGTGTGACCCAGGGGATCCTCAGAACACACTGCCTGCTTCTGGGTGTCCACTCTCCTTCCCCACCAGAACACCTCCTAAGCCAGCCATGCACAATCCTGGTGATAGTGAGGACCTCCAAAACTTCAGACTTTATGCTCTATTTCTTACAAAAAGTTGCAGTGGTTAGCCCTTCTTCTTTTCCCAGCCAATGGTTTTGGGAAAGAGATTTTTTTTTTTTTTTTTTTTGGTGCAATCCCCTGCACACCCTTTCACTCTTTCCTTCTCTTGCTCCTTTCTCTGTGATCCAGGCTCCCTCCCCCTCATGGAACCAACAGTTCTTTTCTCCTCCAAATCAGCTCTCTACAGTCTTACCTTCCACGATGTGACCATTTTCCTACATCCATTGTGCAGTTTTGCTCTCTCAGTCCTCAGATCAATTTCTTGAGTTTCCAAAATGATTTAATATTTATCGATCTATGTTCAAGGGATGAGGTAACCTTAGGGTCCCCCTACTCATCACCATCTTGCCTTCTCTTGAGCACTAAGCATTTTTTAATCCATCTAGGAATTACTCTATCAACTGGTTTAGACTCTAAATTGAGGCCCCTTCCAATTGCAGTATGACCGTTCTAAACTGAACTGTGTTTAAAAAAAAAAAGTGAGGGGCAAGCAGTGAGTTTTAACCCTGTGGTAAGTATATTCAGTTAGGTAGTAGTGTGTTGCTTCCTATTCTGACTCAGTCTTCTCTCAGCTCTTCCAACAGCTTAGATCGTAAGAAACTTTCATTGAAAAAAAACCTCCAACCTCAGTGTCAAAACAAACCAAGTTTGGTTTGTTAA
The DNA here is from genome assembly GCF_048164855.1 of Canis lupus baileyi. Taxonomy (NCBI): domain Eukaryota; kingdom Metazoa; phylum Chordata; class Mammalia; order Carnivora; family Canidae; genus Canis; species Canis lupus. Next base: position 23,177,133 of record NC_132861.1, on the reverse strand, counting down.
TAGGCTAAAAACTGTTTACAGTTTCAATATATTTTAAGGTAATATGTAATAAAAAATGAACTGCCAATTCCTCCATACCAATATGAAGTAACTTGAAAATAACAGAAAAAATTGCAAAGATGACCAAGGCCAAATAGTGAAGCAGGGGAAAAACAAGGGGAGAAAAACCAATGAATAAATCATTTTGAAGGGGTGAATATCAAAGAAATGAATACAAAAAAATATATAAATGAAGAGAAGAGTACTATCAGTGGGGTCTGATGCTACTGACAGGTCAACAGTCAAGAGGATTGAGAACCAACCACTGGGTTTAACAAATATAAATCACTGCTTTCCTTAACAACATGAACTTGCATGGAGTGGTCTAAAGGGAGAAGATAGAAAATAATTTGTAATAATACAGTCAAGTCTTTGGAAGATTCTTTTTTATAAAAGCAAGAATAGAAATAAGTAATATGATGAATTTTTTTTTAATGGAAGAAATAAGACTATGTTTGACTGATTCAGTGGAAAAATTTGATGCATTAGGAAAGGAACATTCCTGAGGCATAGCCTTGAGTAAGCTAAAGGATAGAGTCGTACTTAAGAAATGTGGGGGAGGAGGGCTTAGATGATATCACAGACAGTTCATCTTTACTAACACAAAGGAGCCACAGTATAGAAGAACAGATGAGGTTATGTCTGTAAATATGATAGCAACAGCTTGTGGAAATGCTCTACTGATTGCTTCTATTTTCTTAGTGAAATAAGATGCAAGATCATCAGCTGAAACTGGGAATGTGGCAGAAAAGTTAGAAGTTGGAGGACAAGCCAAATATGAAATAGTTCTTTATTTGTTGACACTGAATAGGTAATCAGAGCAATCCCTGTAGAGCTTTGAAGGCCAAAGCAGGATTTGCATTTTATTTAAAAGTGTAATAAGATACTATATTTATAATCAACCTTTCCTTAAAATTATCTTATAGTGTTCTATTCATTCCTGAAAGACAACTTTTTTATCTATGCCATTTTATTTTTATTTTAGAGAGGTAGGCAGACAGACAAATGGAAGGGACAGACATCTATATAGCATATATGTATTTGTGAAATCCTTAATAAGTTTTCTCTTCTGAAATTTTATCTTACTAATTAGACGAAAAACTGTGCAAAAGATATGATGCTTCGATTTTTTTAATTTAAGAAATCTGCTATATAAAAGAATTGTTTAATAGAGAATCTATAAAATCGGAGTTCTTAAAAATGCACCTTATCAAAAGTACTTGTAAGTATGACTTGCTCCTCTTGATGTTATGTACACTTTGAAAACTTTAGGACCCCTAAATTGTTTTCTGAATGTTACTAATGCTATCACAGTTTGAAAGAGTTTCTCTTAGATTAGGATGTTAGGAATCTAGCTCACCTATCTAATCAAGTTTCTCTGTCTGTAATCAGAGAATTCTGTTGAAAAACAAAGACAATATTAGCTGCCATCCACTTACTTCATAAGAATATTAAATGAACTAATGAGATAATTCTTGTAAATCATTTAGTTCCTCAGAGATAAGTGCTCAGTAAAGACAAAATGATATTATTATTATCCAGAGAATACTGGATTTTTTTCTATATACTCCTGCTTAGGGAGATATCAGTTGCATACAGACATCTGCTACTGTGAATTGGAATGCACTTCAGATTTAGATGCAAACTTTCACAAATGCAGTCTTTCACAGATTGGACAAGTTGCCTCTCATTTAGATTATGTGTATCAGCATTCAACAAAGGAGTTCTAAGTCCAAGGAGACTTATCTAATGATTGAATACAATAAAATTTAATTAAAATTTTCATCTACATGAATTTTAAATTAAGATGAAGCCTTCGAATAGATAGTTGTCCTTGAAGATGTATATTTTTAATTCAATTGACTCAGATTTAATGACACCTTCTTATTGTCAAGCTCCTAAAATTATCCTGATGCTAAGACCTATTTCCACTAATTCTGAAATCTTTTCTCATAAGCAATATGAAAGAAACAATATCTAAGTCCCAAAGTTACAATAAATATATCTTGTCTTGTCGTTTGGGCTGTAGTAAGTGCCAATAAAATGAAAATTCTGTCTAAATCATGACTAGTTCCTTGACTATAGTAATCTTCCATAGACTATTGCACATATACTTTTTGCATTTATAACATTGTATTAAAATTTGTAACATGTATTAGGTGAAAAAATGTGAATTGCTTGATGATTACTATGCCATTTTATTTTGTCTTTCTAGTATCTAACACACTATATATTAATAGACCATATACTGAACTATAAAATTAAAAATGATTCAAGTTATACAATGTATGTTCTCTTATCACAAAAGAATTAAGTTAGAAATAACAGAAACTTATCTAGAAAATATCTAAACATTTTAAAACTAAATACACACTTCTAAATAGCTCATTGATCAAAGAAAAAAATCAAGGGAGAATTAGAAAGTATTTTGAACTGAAAGAACATGAAAACATATCAGGATTTAAGGTCTATCCACTTGGATTTAAATGGACAAACTGAATGCGGATAAATCATGTTGCTATTTACTTAATTTATTTAAATAAAACTTGAGATATAACTAAGAGATTTCTGGATCTTCAACATGCTGATAATCATTTCTACAGTCTGCATAGTGGAGCTAGGCTCCCACAACAAGGCATATGCCATGGGGTATGTACATTTGGAACTCTACTCAGTTATCATCTACATAACTAGAATTATTTCACTATCCTATTCCTTTATTCCTATGATGGTATAAACTTCTTTAGAATATAGGTCATCTTTAGATACTTAAAATAAAAATCCCTATTTGCAGGCTAGAGACATTTGAAGATGAAGAGTTTTTATATTACTGTATGTCAGGGATGAATAGCTTACATTCATTCAGTGTAACCACAAGACTCTAGGTGAAGATCTCTGACCCTTTTTATTCTGCCCGAATTCAAAGCAACACTATTGACTAGGATTTATCTTAGAGACATAAGTGTTTCATCTGGAAAAGTTTACAACAGGGGCTATAAGGTGAACAAGAACAATGATGTCAATCTTTAAAAAAAAGAAAGAAAGAAAAAGAACTTTGATAGGTCACAAGTTATCAAACTTTTTTGTATGTTTAGTTAATGTATTTATTGATGATCTGCTTTTTGATAAAAATAATGCTATTCTTAAGTACTTAAAAATCTTGTGGAATGAACATATTCAGGAATGTGTGTGTGCGTATGTGCATGCTATTTACTACTTAAGGTAGATGCTTTTATAGTCATGTGTGAATGTTTGCAACGAATGCGCATAAAAGAGTAACAACTGTGTGTGTGTGTGTGTGTGTGTGTGTGTGTGTGTGTGTGTAGAAGAGTTAGGTAAGATTAGAAAAAGTCTGATTCGATGAAAAAGAGTGTTCTAGGCAAAGGAACAAAAACGAGAGACTGATGCTATTGAAATTTAACATTCCAATTGAGAGAGTGAGGACAAATATGAGAAGAAGGCAAGTAGGAAATTGTTCGTGGAAGGCCCTTTCTCTTGTGGTAAACTAAACGTTATTCTGTAAGGAGTTAATATTTTTCTTGGGAAAGGATAGGTAAGGGCAGTAAGGAAAAAGAGCCAGCACATAAGTATTGATGAATTATAACCAAGTAGCTAAGTAAAGTCATGAATTATTTTTCTCAAATGCTTATTTGAGAAAAACAACAGTGAAGGCAGGAAAAAAAAAAAAGATAAAATCACAAGCAAGAAGTTTAGATAAAAGAAGATAATTAAGATGGAATTAAGATAGTGGCAGCAGGGTTAAGAAAAAGGTGACAAAATAGAAAAAAATTTAAGAGGTAAAATCAATTGTGATTGATAAGTAACCAGCTGTGTCTAAGGTGAAAGATAACAAATCATAAGTAACTTGAGATTTGGGGATTGATAAAGTATGTAATGATATTCCCAGTCCAGACACAGAATGAGTCTCTTCCGCTACATCTAAACAAGCACTGTGTACAGTTTTCCCATTATTTTGTTCTCACTTACTATGAAAGTGCCTGCCTCAAAAATCAGTTCTCAATAAAAGTGTGCTGAATGCACAAATATGAAAGCTCAACCACCCCCCATGCCACAGCCAGAGACTCACTATAGAATGTGGGTACATACAATTCATACAGGGAATATCCTCTGATTACCAGGTTCTGGTGGCTGGGGAATAGCACTTCTGAGCACCATAGGACATCTGCTATAGAAGGCCACTCTTTGAAGATTGGGAGAGGTAGCTGATTTGGATAATACACAGAAACTAAAGCAGGGAATCAAACAAAAGGAAGAGACACAAGAATATGTTCCAATGAAAGAATATGATAAAACCTCAGAAAAAGATCTTAATAAGACAGAAATAAGCAATAATCTGATAAAAATTTCAAAGTAATGATCATAGAGATGCTCACCATACTTGGGAGAAGAATGGATGGACACAGTGAGAAATTCAATGACAAGATAGAAAATGCACAAAACTATCAAACATAAGTTACAGAGCTGAAGAATATAATAACTGAACTGAAAAATACACTAGCATGGTTCAACAGCAGACTGGATGAAGCATAACAGATCAATGAGTTGAAAGACAAAACATCCAGAGAGAGTAGAAAAAAGGACAAAAGAATATTAAAAAATGAAAATACCTTAAGGGACGTTTAAGACAACATCAAGTAAAACAGCATATACACTACTGGGGTCCCAAAAGAAGAGAGACAAAGGGCCTGAAACCTTATTTGAAGGAATAATGACTGAAAACCTCCCTGATCTGTGGGATCCAGGTCGAAGAAGTCAAGAAAGTTCCAAATAAAATAAATCCATGGAGATTTATACCAGGACACATAATTAAAATGGTAAGAGTTAAAAACAGTCTTAAAGGCAGAGAAAAAACAATTTGTTATGTACAAGGGAAATCCCATAAGACTATCAGCAGACTTTTCAGCAGAAACCTTACTATATAAGCATAAAATGGCATGACATTCAGTGTTGAAGGAAAAAACTTCCAACAAAAAATTCTCCATCCTGCAAGGTTTATATCAGAATTGAAGGGAGACAGATTCCCAGATAAGGAAAAACTAAAGGAAATCAGCACCACTAAATCAGTCATAGAATAAATGATAAAGGGACATTTTTTAGCTGAAAAGAAATGGCAATAATTAACAAAAAGAAAACATACAAAAGTAAAAATCTCACTGAAATAGACAAAGATAGTGAAGGTAGCATATCAATCACTTATAAAGCAAATATGAAGGTTAGAAGATAGAAGTGGTAAAATTAAAACTACAATAATTATTCAAAGGATACAAAAAATGAAAAGATATAAAATGTGACATCACAAATATATAACATTGGGGAGGGATAAAAATATAAATTTTTAGAATGTGTTCAAATTTAAGTTTCTACCAACTTAAAACATATACACATATTGTTATATGCAAACCAATGGTCACCACAAAGCATAAAATTATAATAAATACACAAAATGAAAAAGGAACCTAAACATAACATTAAAGAAAGCAATAAAAAAACAAAGCAAGAGGAAGAGAAGACAAACAGGAAGGGATAACAAAAAACAATCAGAAAACAATTCACAAAATGTCAATCAGTAAACACCTATCAATAATCACTGTAAATGGAAATGAACTACATTACTCAAAAGACACAGGACTAAATGGATAAAGAAACAAGATCTGGGGCACCTGGGTGACTCAGTTAGGTAAGCAGCTGCCTTCATGATCTCAGGGTCCTGGAAATTGAGCCCCACATTGGGCTCCCTGCTCAGTGGAGAATCTGCTTCTCCCTCTCCTCTGCCCTGCCCCTCATTCATGCTGTGCTTGTCATGCTTGCTCTCTCTCTCTTCCCAAATAAATAAATAAAATCTTTTAAAAAGAAAGAAGGAAACAAACAAACTGTCTTTATGCTGCCTAGAAGAGACTCACTTCAGAAGTAAGGACACAGAGAGACTAAGAGTAAAAGGATGTTTAATTTTTTTTTTTAAATTGACAAAAGCTAACCATGAAAAAGAGGGAGGGCTCAAATAAATAAAATCAAAAAAGAAGGAAAGTTACAACTGAGACCACAAAAATACAGGATCATAAAAAAACTACTGTAAATCATTATACTCCAATAAATTGGATAAGCTAGAAGGAATGGATAAATTTCAAGAAACATACAATCGTCCAAGACTTAATCATGAAGAAATAAAAGTCTGAATAGATTAATTTCTAGCAAGAAGATTAACCATTAATCAAAAGCCTCCCAATAAACAAAAGTTCAGGATCAATTTTATACTACCATTCAAAGAAAATTTAACACTTTTCCTTTTCCAAAAATTGAAGAGTAGGGAATGCTAAACAAACTCATTTTGTGAAGCCAGCATTACAAAAAAATAAAATTACCAGCAATATCCCTAATGAATGTAAAGGAAAAAATCCTCAACAAAATCTTAGCAAGCCAAAATCAATGATACATTAAAAGAATCATATACCATGATCAAGTGGCATTTATTTTAGGGATGCTAATATGACTGGATACCTACAAAACAATGTGATATAGCACGTGAACAGAATTAAGGATAAAAATGATATGATCATCTCAATAGATATAGAAAAAGCATTTGACAAAATTCAACATTATTTATGATAAAAACGTTCAACAAAGTGGGTAGAGGGGAAATATACCTCAACATAATAAAGGTCATATATGACAAACCCACAAGTAATATTATAATTAATGGTAAAACACTGAAAGCTTTTCATTAAACAATACAAACAAGACAATGATGTCCACTCTTGCCACTTTTATTCAAGATAGTATTGGAAGTCCTAGTCACAGCAATAAGGCAAGACAAAGACATAAAATATATCCAAATTGGAAAGGAAGAAGCAAAACTGCCCCTATTTGCAGATGACATAATACTGTGTATGGAAAAACCTAGTCTCCACTCAAAGACTTTAGAACTAATAAATGAATTCAGTCTGTCTTGGTTGCAAGACAGAAAAACCAAGGTATAGATACCTGTGGCATTTCTATACATTAACAATGATCTATCAGAAAGACAAATTAAGAAATTAATCCCATTCACAATTGCATCAAAAAGAATAAAGTACCTGGGAATAAATTTAACCAATGAGAGATGCCTGGGTGGCTCAGGTGTTGAAGACCTGCCTTTTGCTCAGGGCCTGATCCCAGTATCTGGGGATCAAGTCTGCATCAGACTTCCTGCAAGGAGCCTCCCTATGCCTCCACCTGTATCTCTGCCTCTCTCCATGTCTTTCATAAAAAAAAAACAAAACAAAAACAAAAAAACAAAACTTTAACCAAAGAAGTGAAAGACCTGTACACTGTAAACTATATGACATTTAGATGAAGGAAACTAAATGCACAAAAATGAAATGATATTCTGTGCTCGTGGATTGGAAAAAAATAATATTCTTAAAATGTCTATACTATCCAAATCAAGATTCAATGCAATCTCTATCAAAATTCTAATGGAATTCACAAAACCAGAACAAATGACAGTAAATTTGGTATGTAACCACAAAAGATCTCAAATAACCAAGCTATTTGAACAAAAGTGAAGGTATTATGCTCTCTGGTTTCAAAATATATTACAAAGCTATAGTAATCAAAAAAAAAAGTATGGTATTGGTATAAAAACAGACACACAGATCAATGGAAACTAATTGATGGCCTAGATTAAATTTAGGCATCTGTGAATAACTAAATCATGACAAAGGAACCAAGAACTTACCCGGAGGAAAGAATAGTTACTTCAATAAATGGTACTGAGAAAACTGGAGAGCCAAATGCAAAAGAATGAAGCTAGGCTACTATTTTATACCATACGCAAAAAGTTACTCAATATGGATTAAAGATTTGAATTAGAAACCTGAAACCATAAAATTCCCAGAAGAAAGCAGAGGCAATAATTGTCTTGACATCAGTCTCAATGATGTGTTTGTGGTTCTGATTCCAAAGGCTAGGAAAACAAAAGCAAAAAAAAAAAAAAAAAGGCTACATTAATTTAAAAAGCTTCTATACAGCAAAGGAAACCATTATTAAAAAGAAAATGTAACCTATTGAATCAGAAAAGATGTTTGCAAATCATATATCTGATAAGGGGTTAATATCCAAAAATTATAAAGAACTATTACAGCTGAATAATGATAAAATAAGCAACTCATTAAAAAAAATGGGCAGAGGACTTGAAGAGACATTTTTCTAAAGAAGACATAAATATGGCCAACAGGCACATCAAAAGATGTTCAGCATCACTAATCATGAGGAAAATGCAAATCAAAACAATGAGATAACACCTCACATCTGTTAGACTGCCTATTATTTAAAAAGACAAGAAATAAATGTTGGTGAGAATATGGAAAAAAAAGGAACCCTTGAACACTGTTGGAGGGAGTATAAACTGGTGCAGCAAATGGAAAACAGTATGGAATTTCCTTTAAAAATGAATAATAGATCTACTATATGATCCCACTATTCTACATTTGGATATTGATATGAAGAAAATAAAGAGTAATTTGAAAAAGATATATGCACCTCTTTGTTCATTGCAACATTACTTACAAGAGCCAACATATGGAAGCAACCTGTCCATTAGATGAAAGAACAAAGAGGATGTGATACACACACACACACACACACACACACACACAGAGAGAGAGAGAGAGAGAGAGAGAGAGAGGAGTACTACTCAGTCATAAACAAGAATGAAATCTTGCCATTTGTGACAATACAGATGAACTTTGTGGATCTTATGCTAAGCAAAATAAGCCAAGTGGACAAATACAAATATTTGTGATGTTGGTTAAGAGTTAGTTGGACACTTAGGCAGTTGGGGCCAAGACACTCAACAAGGAAACAGGGAGCCAGGACACATAGACAAAACCACACCAGCATCCTGTTTTACAGCTTAGACAAGACCACAATAGCATTGTATCTAGCAGCCTCTGCAGAAGTGACTTTTGTAAAACATCCTGAAACAGCCATAAATCATTGGTCACTATCACAGGCTGAGACAGCTAGACTCCAGACTGACATCTGGACCACCAACACATGAACGATAACCCAATAGGTAGACAGGTGCATGATCGAAGCCCTAATTGGCACACCTTAGCAGCCAATCCATAGGGTCCCACACTCAGGATGCTCAAAATAGTTCCACAAAAGAGCTTATGAAAACCTCTAAATTTGAAAGTCAAAACAGCAACCTTCTAGGGTCCCCTCCCTCTCCAGCTTTATACTGTCGCTCAATAAACTTTGCTTTGCTGCCCACCAGTCTCTGTCTACTCTACCTCTTCATTCTTCCAAGTGGCATGACCAAGAATGGCAGGCAATAAGGGAGTAAAATTCCTGTAAAAATGGCACTCATCTGTGGAATGAATCTAAAACAAAATAAAACACATGAATAAAACACAATACAGAAACAAACTCATAGGTACAGAGAACAGATTGATAGTTACCAGAGGGAAGCAGGGTTGGAGGCTGACAAAACAGGTTAAGAGGGTCAGTTGTATTGTGATGGGTGATAACTAGACTTTTGGTGGTAAGCGCTTTGTAATATATACACATGTTGAACTATAATGTTGTACACCTGAAACTTACATGTTATATGCAAATTTACTTCAATAAAAAATATGTGCTAAAAGAATGAAATATAAAAGTAGCATCTTAGGAGTGGAAACTCATGAATTTAAATTTGAATAATGTGAAATGTAATTCTTGGGTAACATTAAGCATAACATCTCACTCAAGTTAGAAAAATTAATTTCTATCCCAAGAGAATTTGAAATCTGACAGAAAGACTAAGTCAGTTAGCTATTGGGGAATATTTTGTATATATTCATATTAGCAGGCCTTTACCATAACATTTGTGGGATCCAGGGCAAAAATACAAATAGAACTTCATATACTACCAATCTAAACATGAATAAGTTATAAAATCAAGCTGACACATTGCTTAAAAGAATATGTGCTGGCCTCCTACGTTGACAAATACATCATTTTAAAAACAGATTTGAATATAGAATTTTCAGAACTTTGAAAATTTCTTACATGAATGTAGAGACACAGGGAGAACTGGCCAGTGGCCCTGGATCACTGCCTACCTCTCTTCTCTTTCTAGAGTGAGGCTGGTACATAAAGCAAGGGTATCTCACTTCCTGAAAACCTCTGTCCCATATCCAATTCTAGAGTCCACAGGGATACACACCTTCTGTATGGACTCACATCAACTCCATCCTCAGAAGGATGTGCCTAAAGAGGAAGATTCCAGAGGTGATGGTAGCATGCTTGAGGCTAGTATATCAGAGAATTCTAGACCTTGGGTATCTATAGCCTGGTCTAGAAGGGGGATAAAACTTGAGCACCACCTAGAAAGAGTTTCCTCTTGCCTTTGTTTGAGAGCAATATTGTATACTGAAGCAGTCCTGAGAGGCTATTGACAGATAGCTGTAAAAATTTAGACTGCAGGAGAGGGAAATGGAGTAAACAGAATCCAAATGAGAAGCTCTTGAAAGACATAGAATTGACACCTACTGGTTTTGCAGTTCTTTCGAAGTCCGGGTAACCTTCTTGCAGTGATTTTCATGAGCTGCTTCTTTGTTTTTGTTTGTTTGTTTGTTTCTAGATCACTTGAGTTAGCTGTTGTTCCTTGTTATCATAATATTCATGGCTAAGAGAATATAATCATTAAAGCTATGAGAATGCCCATGGACAAAACAATAGAATGCAAAATGGTCTAAGAATATAATCTGTTATTCTATGGATTTGACTGAACTGTTCTATTTTTACATTGAATGCATAGACATGGTCCGGAAGAAGGGATCAAAGACCCAGGATAATTCTAATTTTATAAGCCTTCTTTAAATTGTTTCCATTCTCTCTCCAGTTCTTTCTAGGTATTATAATAGAACCTATACAAATCAAAAAGCCATCGTTCAAATAGTGCTTCTTCAAGTTACAGTGAAAGGTGATATAAGCTGGTGAGTGCACAACTATCAGCTATTTTCTCAGCTCCAGCATTTTAAAACAGTCCTACTGTATTTCTATGTATTCTCAGAGAAAAGATATGACTGTTAAACAACATTCTCAAGGTAAACTTCCACATAAACTCATTCTAACAAGGGTCTGTGCTAATGAATGCAAAGAAAAGGGAAGAATGTCAAGAAAGAAATAAAGCACTATTTCTCAATTCTACCAAGACTTCTTTCTTGAGAATTCAGCAGAAGATAAAAAATGAGAAACAGAATTACTGTGGCAAAGACAAGTTGCCTTGTGTGTTGGGAGGAAAAAGAGCAAAAACACAAAGAAAAGGATCAATCACTTGGGTAAAGAAGTTTTCACATTTCCAAAAAACAGACACAAGTAATTTCATAGGATTCAGTAAGTTATTTTAGAAGTCCATCAGGCATAATGGGCCAAGCCTCCATGAAAATCAACAGAAAATGCAGAGTATCATTTCAGTCCTTGCAGTAAGGGAGTAAATTGTACAAATGGAATGGGGGAAAAAAATAAATTGTAAAAATGGACTATCTGTCCTGAGACCTAAATAAGCCACTGACAGATAAAGAAATTCACTTCAATCTAATCATGAGGGACCTAAGTGCTATAGAAAAGAAGCAAAGAAGAGGATAGCCACTCTGGAATCAGTGCATCAGAGAACAAAAGAAAATATTGTTGTAGTAACATGAGCATGGCAAAGAATCTTCAAGTTTATAAATATCTAATGTATAGGGATAAAGAACATATAAATATAAAACAATTCCATTCTGAGAGAGGAGAATATTTATGCAATGAAGGAATTATGTATGCATTAGGAATAGCATGAACTTAATGTACATAGAATGGAAAATAGTTTAGAAAATGTCTTAGCTATCATGTCATCAAATGTTCTCATTTTACACCTGAGGAAACTAAGAAACAGAGAGGGTAAATGGTATTTTATGAAATGAATTACTCCCAGTCAAGGCAATATAAAACAATGGGGCAATGTCCACAATTAGCCTGAGGCTGATTTTAAATGTTTGACGTAAACAATAAAACAAAAAAGTGAAATGTATGGATATATTACCATTAAAATTAGCTCATTAAAATGTTTATCCTCACAAGAATGAAGTCTTCATTATTTAATAAAAACAAGAATTTATAAAGCTTGTATTTTATTTGGCACAGGGAAATCGAAGATTTTAAAAAGACATGTAGATTTTTTTAAATGCTTATTGTTTTGGTCCATAATAAACACTAAACTCAAGATTGACATTGACCATAATATGAACAAAGGTTCATTTTATTTTGTTTTTATGATTCCCACTCTATCAATCTAGATTAAAATAAGGGAGCAATAACCCAAATTGTGTCAGATATACCAGGGGCCATCATTACTTCCAAGTAAACATACAGTTTTCCTTCTATTATCTTTTAACCAAAGGACATAATTGTAGAGGTCCTTGAAAGTACTCACTGACTCCAGAGGAACTTCTTTTTGGGTACAGTGAGGCTAAGTCCATGGCTCTAGGATGCCAAGGTAAGGAACCCTTTGTTTGACAAAGGCTATTTCTTATCCTACCTCATCTCAACTTACTCAACTCCTCATGGCAGTTACGAGATTGTCATATAACCTCACTACCTAACTTGTTATCTCTTCATTTTACAAAAACTTCTCTATTTTATTCACCCACATCTCATCTCCAGTGAGAAACTTGTTTCCACTTGACCTTCCATAACTCCTGGGGTTCAGTGTACCTACCTTATCAGTGTTTCTGGTTCATTGTTGACTTCATTCCATTCTAATCCCATGTGCCTTATTTTCTCCATAATAGTCACTTAAGTGAAAAATGCATCTTAGCTGCATCATCACTTGTCAATATGTTTACTCACTTCTCAGTATCAGGTAATCTGGAACATTTTGCCAGCCCAAAACTTGTTCGTCCTGTTGGATGTATAAAGTCCTTGGCCTTAATGAATTCGACCCTAGTTTCAGCTAGGGCATTTGGAGCACAAACTGATTGCATGGTAGGATTCAGGTAAGCTTAGGATAGCCCCATAGTAATCAAGAAGTAAACCCCGCCACTCTGGAAAATGTTATTTTTGTGGACAACAGTAACTCCTTGATGTCATTTTTGCAATTCTTTTGAACACTATGTTGAAAATACTGAATTCACCAATGATTCCATTCTCTCCTTCGCTTAAAATATATAATTTTTCAGTACCATAGAGGGAATATTCTTTCAGAATGGAGTGATATATTTATATTGTTAGAAATTGTACAATTGCCTAGGTGGAATTGTGTATGGAATAATTTTGGTGCTACGGGTCCTGGAAAATTTATTTCTAAAATATGCAAGTAAGCCACCCATACAACCTATTTAGCAGCAACTTTGGAGTCATATTGCTCTTTCTCCATAGCTCTTAGAGACCATATTGTTATGAGGAAGGATTAAGTGTAACTTACAAGAATACCTGTGGGCTTTATTTCTAAGGTAGATAATCCCTCCTCTAAAGGAAGTATATCATATGCTTAAGTTATACGTTTCCTTTGACCTCTAACCATTGCTCAGTGGTCCAACTGTCCAAACTGCTACCTTGTGAACAAGGGGTCTTCCCTTGGACGGATTATAGTAACTTCTCTTAACCCAAAGAGGCTTGGGGGTAGCAAGGTGTGAAGTCATTTTTAAAAAATGAGATAGTAGAAGAAGAAACAGTACAAAACCAAGAATGAATATTGCGGAGGTACGTGCACACACCTGAAAACAAACAAACAAAAAACAAGAAGAAGGCTAAAGTTCAGATTGAATGGAAACATGAATAGTAAATTGCACTTTAGTTGCAAATAGAGACTAACCAAAAGAAAGTACAGATTCAATGAATGACAGAGAGGTGATTCTCTGCCAAGATGATAATGCAATTTGGGAATAATGCCACCCTTATAGTAGTTACAAAGCAACAAATATTCCTTTTAGATCATAAGAAATCTCAGAACAAAGCATAGAAGGTGTCTATGAGTGCAGAGCATATAAAAGAGAGCCAGAACTGCATAGTTAAAAGAACATAGGAGTCAGTTCATAGGATGTCAATTCTACACTTTACCTGCTGCTTAAATAGCTGTAGTATACTTGCCAATTCACTCAACAGTTACTTTATCTGTTACAAATGAATAAAAACACCTGTTAAGAGTTCTTGTAACTATAGTAAGAATAAAATTAACAAATGATGGGATAATATTGTAAGATATGTAAAGTACCCTATAAAGCAATATTTTAATTACTTGAGCAAATTAATAACAAATTTTATTCATATCAGAATTAAATAATCCAGGATCATTGCGATGTTCCCTTGTCAATACTCTAGCAGGAACTCTGTTTTTAGAGTCCAAGCCAATAAAGATTTCTCTCCAGGGAAAGTATACTTCTTCATAAAAATGGAATTTCCTTGGCTAAGTTATTCTCCAGAGAAGGAGAATTTTCTTTTTGTTTGGGTATATTTTATAGTAAAGATCCACTACAGAAAATTTTATTTTGAGAACAAAAGACCAAAATCTTACTTATACATGGACTAAAAAGAAGTGTAGACTCTACTTGCAGAGTATTATAGAATCTCATATGCTGAGAATTTGAGAATCCAAAGTGTCATCCCAGATCCCCACAAAGAATGTTACTTCTGAGACACAGTACTAACCTGGATTTCATACAGGATCAGTGTACCGTCTATGCACAACACAATCTAATATGCAGATTATGGCTATTTTCCCCATAAACTCAAATATTTATTCATGTTCATGCTCTCTTTGCTAAAGAAAGGTATCTTTATTTTATTGAATTTTTGTATTTCCTCTTCTTAATAAAGATAATCTGCAGATTTTCATAACAATTAAAATATAACTACTTATTTGTCTTATAATTTCTGTTAACATAGGTAAAATCAAGCACATTAAAAATTATTTTGTTACAAACAGTTTATTTTGGTTTAACATGGTGATTGAATTTAGGGAGTTTATCTCCTAAAATCAACCATTATGAGAGTAATATGGAGGAAGGAATAAACCCCAAGACAAAGAAAACTGAAGAAAAAAAAAATGGCTACAAATAGGACGTAAAGAGAATTTTTATAGCTGGGAAGCAGAACATTACAATTTGCTAAGCACCCAGGAAAAATGAAATGTTAAGCCAGCAGCAGTCAGGAGGAAGGGATGAAAAAGCAAAACTTTTTGTGTCATGGAAACTTGGAGTGGTTCAGGTACAGGGGAAACCAGTTATCCTTCAAAGTAGACATATTAATGAGGGACTGAAACCAGCAGCATTTATTGAAAGTTTATTTAAGAACAATTAATCTCCCAGAGTTTCTACCTTTTATTGCCTCTTTGCTTCCTTGACAGAGGACTGAGCTTAACAAGATCACACACACTGTAGCATAAGAGTGGCTTTCAGACATGAAAGCCTATGTGCTACAATATATGAGGAGACAGATCATTCCCCCTTCTTTGGCTCCAAAAATGCTGAAGATAAATCCTATATGTATGCCTCAGGCACCAGACTCATTTACTCTCTAGAGAACCAGGCCATTTCAAGAGAAAAAACTATTCATCCTTATATATGGGCACCCAGGAAAAATGTCCCCAAGACACACAGAGAGAGACAGATAGGAGACAGAAAGGAACAAAGGAACAAAAAACTGAGATTACTTATACTGGATTACTTATACTGGATCTTCCCCAATCCATTTTGTTGGGTCAGTAGAAATCATTCTCCAGCTGATGGATGTGAAGTACACCCATTTATCCCCTGCTCTGGGGAACCATCCTTGGCAGAAAGGAAGCCACCATGCCCTGAAGGTATAACTCCGTAGCTCCCTGCTTCTCAGTGCCAGAAACTGCTCAAAGGAAACACCGCCTTAGCTTTCCCCTCAGGATCAGATGAAAGCTAGACCCCAATTGAAAGATTATTATTCTTGTATTCTTGTTTATTGATTGTCCCAGACCAGCACTTTTCTTACTCCTCCTCTCCTGAATGTGCTTATTTAATAAATTAAATGCATCCAAATCTCTTTCTCAAGCTCTACTTCTAAGGAGCTTGAACCAAGGCCTTTGTTGATCTATTTAAACCCACTGAGAGGACCTTTACACCTCTAACAGTTTGAGAGGAGGTTCTTATGAAAACAACAAAAAGAAGCAATTATTAAACCACAAGGAAAACAACTTGCACAAGGAAGAAAATAAAAGTCATATTACACTATATGTCTTCACTATGAATTAACATGAAATATTAATTTAATTTAAATATATGAGATAAATGTACTGGGAAGCTAAAGGGAGAAAATACTGATGTGGGTGTTGGGGCAGAGACAGAGAAAAGCAAACCTGTTTTCCACACAAATAAGTCAAAAAATAATCTCTTAAAAATAAATGGCAGTTATTTAGAAAATGGAAGTAAATATTAGAAGGAACAGTTAAAAGATTTGCAAGTGGCTGCCTTAGGAAAGCAAAAGAGGTGGAGGAGAAAAAGGTGGAGGGAATGCTGTTTTTAATAATAAGCCTTATAGAGCTAGTTGCTTTTTAAAACCTTGTGTACATGTACTTATTTATAAAATGTAGATTTATAATTAACATCTATAGGTATATAAAAAGTATGTAATAATTTTAGAAAATTAAAAAAGTGAAAAGAATATAAAAATAATCCATAGCCTCAATATCCAGAGATAATTACTTATAACATTTTGCTATGGATTTTCTTAGTCTTTTTTAACTTATTTTTCCCAATTTTAACTCTATATATTCAATTTCCTTTTATTTAATATAATATCATATGCATTACTAATGACTTTTATAAGCATCATTGTGTTGGCAAAATACATCATATAAACTCTATAATGTATTTAGCCATTCTATTCTTTTTGTTTTACAGAACCTTATACCTATCAGTGTGTAATGTAAATATATGCGCAAAATGTGTTATTTTCAGATACCCATTATTTTTCCAAATCTATCCATTTGTAGAGGATTTAACACTTGAAATCATTTCAATAAAATTTTGTCCCAATAAAACAATATAAAGGTACTATAGGATTTGTTATGAAACATTACCTATATAAATTATTTTCTAGCTCTTTTGGTTTTAGGACTTTGCCATCTCCCTGTAGAAAACTTTACTTTCTACTGCAACCTCAAGCTCTTCCCCATTGTTTGTTTGCAACCTTCTTGAGAATTTCCCAAGTGTAATCTAAACAAAACAAAACAAAACAAAACAAAACCCTGTACATGGATGGCAGGGAGAGACCAAAAGGAATAAATAGATCACTCCAGATTGGTAGGTGAGAGGTTTAATAAGCAAAGGATATTATATACAAGGCTTGTCTTGGATGACTACAAAACAAATAGATCTCCACACCACTTACCAAACCTTAAGTTTATATAAAGGCTTTTACTGGGTTCAGTCACATTTACCATCTAGATGGTCTCAAAACCACATCACATCTCAAGGCTATGTTGTTGGGACAACTTCTGGGAGCAAGGAAACATATGCAGAATGCACACTCATAGGGACAGGGGAGCAAGGGAAGGAGCCTTCTATGCCCCAGGTCCAGCTCATGGGCCAACCAGTGGTCATATACTCTCAATGACCACTTTCAACACCAATGAGCACTTACACAGATAAGTCAATCATTTTTCTTCCTGCATTTACCTCTTTTGTCATTAAATTTATTTCAGTTTCTCTTAAGGGATTTGTAATCTCCCTTTCCTGTCTTTTCAATTCACATATATTTATGAAACTACCTTTTTTTTTAAGATTTTATTTATTTATTCATGAGACAGAGAGCGAGAGAATGGCAGAGACACAGGCAGAGGGAGAAGCAGGCTTCATGCAGGGAGCCCAACATGGGACTCGATCCCAGGTCTCCAGGATCACACCCTGGGCTGAAGGCGGCGCTAAACTGCTGAGCCACCTGGGCTGCCTGAAACTACATTTTTCTTCACAAAACATGCGTTCTTCTCAAAGGTCTTCTTTTGATTTATTGGATTATATGTTCCCTTCTCCTATATTTGTAATACTGATTTAGATTTCTTATCTTCTATGCTTTTTCATTGGGTACAACCTTTACACCTTTCCCTAGATATCAACCTTCTTTACTTTCTTCTTAAAATAATGCTTATTAACAGTACCCAATAGTTGAACTCAAAATGAGTTAAAAGTGACTAAGCTGAGAATTCAAGATGCTAAGTATTTATTAGGTGTGTTGTTGAATATGATGACTCATTTTTTTCTTCAATACAACCTTGCAAATTAGGAATTAGTAGTATTTCATTTTTACACTAAAGGAAACAACCACCAATTGTAATGTGAGACAACTTGGCCTACTTATTATTGGAAATAAAGAGAAAGCTCTTAATTCTACTTCTTGGAAAGTGGAGATGGGAGAGTGGGCAATTGGTATTATTTGTTGGTTAGTTTTAAGTAACTAAATTGAGTCAAACCAGTTAAAACCAAGCTAACATTTTTCTTTCTATTCTATGCTTAAATGGCTACTTTTTCTTCTGATTTTCCCATTGACTGAGCTAAATCTTTGTAGGGGTCAATTCGTAACTCTTTGATTCTGACCACCTGGCATTTGAATAGGGCCTCTGGTAGAAAAGTGAACCTTGGGAAAATTTGTTAATGGACTATACAAGTCTATCTCTACTATTGAAGAAAAATATTTAAAAAGCAGGGTCTAGTTAAATATCATTACTTTTGTATAGGGCAATCCATTTATATCTAAAAATATGTGATTGCTATTTCTAAGGGTATACACTTAATTATTGATTTTTTTACATTGTTTGATATCAGCAAATATTTAAAGATTTGAATGATACTCTCCATGATGTGTCAATCTAATGTAAAGTCTCTAATAACAATAATTCCTGAACACTTTTCTTTCACTGATAAGAAACCGTAGTTCAGAGAAAGATGAATCAGAGATCACATGTAATAACACTTCATTCTTTCTATTTTCTTCATATTAGATTCAATCCTAGCTTTGTCTTGTTTGATCTACATCCTTAGATTTCCTTAGAAATCCTGCCTCAAGTGATTTATCATTCAATCCTTCAGTTTCATTGTCTATATTCTTAAACGAACAAACAAGCTGAAGACAGCTTTTAGGCTTATACTATATGTACCCTACCAACAATTTTTATTTTTATTTATTTTTGCTGGAATCTGTATTTTTGCATCTATATCCCATATTTTTTTCCTCTTTATTTTCTTGCTATGCTGCATATCTTGGAGCTATTTTTCCACACCTCTTTATTCTCATACTCTGTACCTAATGCCTTTCTTATGTCAATCCTTCTTCCCAGGCTTTTGGCAAGTACATTTTTTTTCTTTGCATCTCAGTCCTTGTTTTTATTTCAGCGTTACATTTCTTGCCCTACCCACACTTATGAATTCATTAACAAGCAATAATTGTGATTCCAATTCCAGTGTGTGGGTTTTTTACCTCCCATACCACTAGCTGGGTGTCTTACAATGTAACTTAGTTCTGACACTATCTACCTAAAGATAGTATTAGACCCCACAGGTTTCAGTCCTCTAAGACTGATCCCACACCTTTCAACTTCAGATAACAGCTGCAAGTCCAGCTTGTTATGTGTACTTCTGACCAACAAACTATAGACAGAGGTTCCAATGATCCTCTCCTTGGATTTGATTAATTTACCAGAGTGGCTTACATAACTCAGGAGAACATTTTATTTGATTGCCAGTTTATTATAAAACAATATAACTCAGGAATAGCCAGATGGAAGAGATGCATGGAGCAAGGTATAGGGAAAGAGCATGGAGCTTCCATACTCTTCCTAAGCACACTACTCTCTCTCAATCTCCATGTGTTCACCAGCCCAGAAGCTCAATGAAACCAATTCTTTTTGTTTTATGGAGGTTTTATTACCTAGGCAAAATTGATTAAATAATTGGCTACTGGCCATTGATTCAACCTGTAATCCTCCTCCCTTCCCAGGAGGTGGGAAAATGGTGACTGAAATTGCCAACCCTTTAATCATATGGTTGGTCCTGGCAACCAGCCCCCACCCTTAGGTGTCTCCCAGAATCACTTTGTTAACATAACAAAAGGCATCTCTATGGTTCCTATCTCTTTGGAAATTCCAAAGGTTTTTGCCAGAAATGGAGATGAAGACCAAATATTTACCTTACTATAAATCATAATATCCCACAACCTCTTCCTAATTTCTTCCAGCTTGAAGTAGCTCAAATTCTTTTTTAGGTGACTTTTCAATTTGATATTCTTAGCACACACTTACATATGTAACTAAAATGTCCAAGCTCAATTACATCACATTCATAAGAATACTAAAATTACAATTGGTCTCAGTTCATATCTGCCATTTATGCTAAATCACACAGTGCCTGTGTGAGTTTTAGTCCTTGGAGAAGACCTTACCAAGGAATTAGCACTTGTGAAGGTGAAAGGGAAGGGAGAAGTACATAGGTAAAGCCTTCAGGCTATTTTGACCTCTACAAAAAGAGAGAGGAGGTTCACAGAGCAAATGAAGATGAATGCCAGAGGACTGGGATCTTAGCTAAAGGACAGCATTCCAGTTACTGAACTTTCAGCAAGTAGACCTTTGAAAGTCATGATCTTCTTTGAAAATGTCCTCCTTGTGTGAAAAAAAAAAAAAAAAAAAAATCAATTGTTGCCCAGTCACCCTCTTGAATTATCAGAAAAAAATTTCCAACTCAGATAAAATGCATTTTTCCACACTAAGAAACATCCAAGGTCTGTTTGCTCCACTAAAATTACAAATGGAATTCAAGATAGTGCAGTAGGTTTAGCATCTTCCATTTCTTCCAAGCTCAAACCTTTCCATGGATATTTTGAGGTGTAATGATGAGACTATTGGATTTGAAGATACTCTTAATGCCCATCACAAAGTGAACTAATGGGAGAACTACACTAAATCGTGGAATATAAACTTGGTTTACTGTAATCTGTTGTGTTATTCATTAAAATAGAGGAGCTGCATGTTGTTTATAGTCATCTTTTTACTATAATTTGATGTACACAACATTAAAAGTGAGTTAGGGACAAATGGGGCTAGGCAGGGGGCCATGGAAGCAGGCTCACAAAAATCCCAAAAATGCTGAGATGTAAGGAAACCAGAGATAAGGGAGCAAGCCAGACCACCCTGCCCTTGGTGTGGGTGGGGAAGGTGTCTTGTTGTATCAGCTATTTGTGACCAAGAAAAAAATCATCAGATTCTAAAAAGGAAGTAAGCCATTAAAGATATTTTCACTAGTCTTCAACAGGTGATATCAATGGATAGTTAAAAGGATTTAGGTTCCCTGAGTAGGTTCTCAATAAAAGACCAACCCTACATGTCCTCTCACTTCTGAGAGCTTCCTCTATATCTTCACTTTATAAACTTCTATTCCCTTACTCATTTTCTATTGTCCATGAGATTCATTCTTCGACTCCGGGAGATAAGAACAAAGCTCTGTTGTATCAAAAGTACTGACACATGGGCAGCCCAGGTGGCTCAGTGGTTTAGTGCTGCCTTCTGCCCAGGGTGTGATCTTGGAGGCCCAGGATCAAGTACCACGTCAGGTTCCCTGCATGGAGCCTGCTTCTCCCTCTGCCTGTGTGTGCGTCTCTCATGAATAAATAAAAATAAAATCTTAAAAAAAAAAAAAAATTACTGACACATGAGAATTTTTACCTAAATGGTATCTGTGATCATTTGAAATTATTTGGGTCTTTGGTTTATAGCCATGTGACAATTGAAACCTCTAAAGGGAGGTGATTTTAAAACTCCCTATTTACATGAAAACAACAGAATCCTAGGTCTTCAAAAAGTTACTGTTATAGAGTTTTGTTTTTTCTAAACTGTCTACAGGTTCCAATTCAGCCTACTTTATGGGTATTCCATAAATTTAATTTTGAATAACCATTATCAGCATTTGAGTCTACAACCTTCATAGTAGCATCTTGATCATCAAGACAGTGTGGTACTGGCACAATAACAGATACATAAATTAATGGAACAGAATAGAGAACCCAGAAATGGGCCCTCAACTGGTCAACTAATCTTCAACAAAGCAGGATAGAATACCCAATGGAAAAAAGAAGACCATCTCTTCAATAAACGGTGCTGGGAAAATTGGATAGCCACATGCAGAAGAATGAAACTAGACCATTCTCTTACACCATACACAAAGACAAATTCAAAATGGATGAAAGACCTAAAAGTGAGACAGGAATCCATCAAAATCCTAGAGAAGAACAAAGGCAGCAACCTCTTTGACCTCGACCACAGCAACTCCTTACAAGATATATCTTTAAAAGGCAAAGGAAACAAAAGCAAAAATAAACTATTGGGACTTCATCAAGATAAAAAGCTTCTGCACAGTGAAGGAAATAGTGAACAAAACTAAAAGACAACCTACAGAATGGGAGAAGATATTTGCAAATGATACACCAGATAAAGGGCTAGTATCCAAGATCTATAAAGAACTTATCAAACTCAACAGCCCAAAAACAAAAAATCCAGCCAAGGGGATCCCTGGGTGGCGCAGCGGTTTGGCACCTGCCTTTGGCCCAGGGCACTATCCTGGAGACCTGGGATCGAGTCCCACATCGGGTTCCCAGTGCATGGAGCCTGCTTCTCCCTCTGCCTATGTCTCTGCCTCTCTCTCTCTCTCTCTCTCTCTCTCTGTGACTATCATAAATAAAAAATAAAAAAATAAAAATCCAGCCAAGAAATGGGCAGAAGATATGAACAGACATATCTCCAAAAAAGTCATATAAATGACCAACAGACACATGAAAAATGTTCCATATCACTGGGATTAGGGAGATATGAATAAAAACCACAAGATATCACTTTATACCAGTTAGAATAGCTAAAATTAATAATACAGGAAACAGCAAATATCAGTGACGGTTTGAAGAAAGGGGGACCCTCTTACACTGTTGGTGAGAATGCAAGCTGGTGCAGCCACTCTGGAAAACAGGATGGAGGTCCTCAAAAAGTTAAAAACAGCAGCTCTATAACCCACCGATTGCACTACTGGGTATTTACTCCAAAGATACTGATGTAGTGAAATGAAAGGGCACCTGCACCCCAATGTCTACAATAGCCAAACTGTGGAAGGAGCCTCAATGTCCTTAGACAGATGAATGGATAAAGGTATGAGAATATATATACACACACACACACACACACACACACACACACACAATGGAATATTACTCAGCCATCAGAAAGGATGAATACTCACCATTTGCTTCAACATGGATGGAACTAGGGGTATTATGCTAAGTGAAATAAATCAACTGGAGAAAGACAATTATCATATGGTTTTATTCTTATGTGGAATATAAGAAAGAATGCAGAGGACCATAATAGAAAGGAGGGAAAACTGGGAAAAAATCAGGGAGGGGGACAAACCATGAGAGACTCTTAACTCTTGGAAACAAACTGAGGGTTGCTGAAGGGGACATGGGTGGAGGGATGCAGTAACTGGGTGATGGGCATTAAGGAGGGCATGTGATGTGATGAGCACTGTGTGCTATAAGCAACTGATCAATTATTGAAAACTACATCTGAAACTAATGATGTACTATGTTGGCTAATTGAATGTAAATTTTAAAAAAAGAAGGAGGCGGAGAGGAAGGATGAGATGAGAAGAGTCACAGACTGCTGCTCCATTTTAGAAAACTTTTGATCAGACGAATGAGGAGTTATGAAGCTAAAGTAATCTATTAGATGAGCTGTGCTTCACCGAAATTGTCTGGCACTAGTCCCTTTACTGTGCCCAGACGATAGCTGACATCTTGGGAGAATCACAGCTTTGGTATAAACTCAGTGGTGGACCTAGATGAGAGCAGCTGGGCTGTCAGTCAACTATACTCTGCAGCAGGCTGTCTGAATGGGATACTCTTACAGCAGCATTTTTATGGCCACCATAGCACCCTTAGTATTTCCTAATGAGTCATCAGAAATGGCAGCATCTCATGGGGTTTTTTGCATTATTCTGCGTCTTGATTCTGGCATATTTTTGGATCTTTACTGATATTCTCTATGCTCTTACCTCTCAGAATAACCTCTGGCAGTTCTTAAACTATCCACCATTCTAGGACAATCTATTCCTGGCACACTGTCCTAGGATGAAGTAGGGGAGTCTGAAAAGGAGATTTGTCATTGCCTGAATTTTATCATTATTTCCAGGCATAGCACTTACCCTTCACTTAGTTTTTCCAACACAGAAGAAAACAGTTTGTAGTTTTTGATGAGAGGTTTTCTAAGCTTGAATTAGTTTATATGAGAGAATTACAACACAGTAATTTACAAATCACAGTATACATGGCTATTCTCAGAGCTCAAAGGCTCTAGCCAATCCTCCTTGAGAAGGTGCCTTCATATTTGGATATTTAGAACACTATCTTGTCTTTCAGTATCAATCTTGCCTCTTTGTGAAAGGGACTAGCTTAACCCAACCAATGAGAGTGCCTTTAAAGAAAAGCTAATGTCAAAATCAGGTCTTGGGATCCCTGGGTGGCTCAGCAGTTGAGCATCTGCCTTCGGCCCAGGGCACGATCCCGGGTCCTGGGATCGAGTCCCTGCATGGAGCCTGCTTCTCCCACTGCCTGTTTCTCTGCTTCTCTCTGTGTCTCTCATGAATAAATAAATAAAATCTTAAAAAAAAAAAATCAAGTCTCAATAACCGAACCCAAGAGGGGTCCCCATTTTAGGCCCTGTATTTGCCTCAATGAGATCGTAGACTATGAGAATTTGAAGTCCACTCAAGGAAACTAGGATGCATACATAGACTCTTTAGTGACCCCAAAAGTAGTCACATCTGAACATACTATTCCAACATTAGTACACCACACAACATCTTGGTTACTGACCTATGTAGAATGAAGTGTGCAGGTCATTCCTGGCATAGTACAGGTTGGACTTTTAACTCCCTCAGTCTAGTACAATTTCTTTCTGAAGTCATCTAGAACACCACTTCATGTCTTTTGTCAATGAATCTTCAAACAAGAACAAACAGAGCACACAACTCTTTAGAGAAAAATATAATCTAAATCCACATGGAGAAAAGAAACATTCTTCTCCCTCATAAGGAGAAAATACTAAAGACAGCATTCTGCCTCAACAATACATAACTATGTACAATCCTAAATGTAGCATGTCCCTTCTCAGTCCAAAACCTCTTTACTAAAGTTAATAGTTATTTCAAAATGTCCCCAGAGAACAATAGGAGGCATACTTTGCATTACTAGAAGATCATTTTACATAGTTACTATAAAATAGTGAAACAAAATGGCCAATACACATATTTAATTCCTTACCTCAGAGGTTAAAAATATTTATAGATTTAAAATGGCATCCCAGCTACCACCGGTTCTATAGAAATATACAATATCATCTGAAGTTTTAGCCAAGGAACTATTTACATATAAAATTATTAAATCTAACATCTTTAACATATCAGGAATCAGATTTTTTTAAGGTTTTATTTATTTATTCATGAGAGACACAGAGAGAGGCAGAGATACAGACAGAAGGAGAAGCAGGCTTCATGCAGGGAGCCCAATGTAGGACTCAGTCCTGGACCCCAGGATCACACCCTGAGCCAGGGGCAGACGCTCAACCGCTCAGCCACCCAGGAACCCCAAGAATCCAGTTTTTTTTTTTTTTTTAAGATTTTTAAATTTATTTATTCATGAGAGACACAGTGAGAGAGACAGGCAAGAGGGAGAAGCAGGCTCCATGCAGATATCCCGATGCGGGACTCGATCCCGAGACTCCAGGATCACGCCCTGAGCTGAAGACAGGCGCTAAACCGCTGAGCCACCCAGGGATCCCAGAATCCAGTTTTTTATCTCTAATCTATACAGTATAATCTGTTCATGCAAACTACCTACTGAATTTCCTATTACCCCTTAAATCTTCAAGGGATTAGAAAAGTATTCTTTGTAGAAGAGTCTCAAATCAATTCTATTCCAAGTTCAATTATTCTAATTCTTTATAAATTATTTATACTTAAACCTTAGGTGTTAGGCAATTTCCACTCTTATCTAGCCATATGTATTTCCCATTTGTCTTAATTCTGCTGCTCGGAAACACACAAAAAGTCTGATCTTGGGACACCTGGGTGGCTTGGTCAGTAAGCAGCTTTTTTTATTTTGTCTCAGGTCATGGTCTCAAGATTGTGAGACTGAGCCCCACGTGGGTCTCCACACTCTGTAGGAAGTCTGTTTGAGATTCTCTTCCTCTCCCCGTGCCCCTCCTCCTGGGCTCTCTCTTTCTCTCTCAAAATAAGTAAATCTTTTTTTTTTTTTTTAAGAGAAAAGTCTAATCCTCCAAATATCTGACAACATTTATCATTTTTTTCTACTCATGCTAACTAACTTTTCCTTCAACCAGTTCTCATAGTATATGTAATCTTTTAAGCAGTATTGGCTTGTTTAGTAAGACAACTTGGATGTTTTCCACAATATACTATAGAATCCTGGGCCCATCCCTAAGGCTAATTTTCATATTTTTGATATATAGATATGGGCCCATCCCTAAGTCTAATTTTCATAATTTTGATATATAGATATGCAGAGACAATTACTTGCTTCATAAGGCAGTTATGTTTTATTAACAAGTAACTGATATACAATATTATATTAGTTTTAGACATATGCAAAACATAGTGATTCAAAAATTATATACATTATACTATCCTCACCACAATAAGTGTAGTTACCCTCAGTCACCAAACAATGTTATTGCGTTTGTTTTTGACTTGTAGGAGTTCTCTCTAATTTGGATATTAACCCACTATTGGTTACATCAATTGCAAATATCTTCTTATTCAGTAAGTTGTATTTTTGTTTTGTTGATGATTTATATCACTGTGAAGAACCTTTTTTCTTTGGTCAGAGTCTCTGGAGATAGATACAAAATAGTGTTAAGGCCAGTGTTCAAGAGATTACTATATATGCTTTCTTTTAAGAATTTTATGGTTTCAGGTCTTGCATTTAGATCTTTAATCCATTCTGAGTTTGTGTTTACAGTGTAAGAAAGTCCTTGAGTTTTATTCTTGTGCATAGAGCTGTCCAATTTTCCCAAAACACCTTACTTATTCAAGAGACAGTCTTATCCCCATTGTATATTCTTGGATCCTCTGTCATAGATCAGTTGACTGTACATAGCATAGATTTCTTACTAGGCTCTCTATTCTGTTTCATTGCTCTTTGAGTCTATTTTTGTGCCAATACCATACTAGCTTTGCAAGATAGTTTGAAACGGATTGTGATACCTTAAGGTTTGTCCTGCCTTCTCAAGTTTGCTTTGGCTGTTGGAGTTCTTTCACGGTTTCATAAAAACTTTAGGATTATTTGTTCTGGTTGTATGAAGAATACTTAGTATTTTGGTAGGAATTGCATTGAATCTATAGAATTCCTTGGGTAATATGGACATTTTAACACTATTAATTCTTCTAGTCCAAGAGCGTGGTATATTATTCTATTTATTTGTGTTGTTTTCAATTTCTTTCATCAGCATTTTACAGTTTTCAGAGTATTGGTCTTTCATCTCCTTGGTTGAATTTATTCTTAGATATTTTAATATTTTTGATACAATTATAAATAAGATTTTTTTTCCTAATTTTTCTAATAACTTGTTTACTAGTGTACAGAAATACAAGCACTTTATGGTTAATTCTGTATCCTACAATTTTATTGGATTCGTTTATTTTAATAGTTTTTTGGTGGCATCTTTGGGGTTTTCTATATATAGTATAATGCGATCTACATGTAGTGACTGTTTTACTTCTTTTTTACCAATTTGGACGCCTTTTTTTTTTTTTTTTTTTTATCTGATTGATGTGGCTAGGACTTCCAGTGGTATGCTGAATAAGAGTAGTGACAGTGAACATCCTTGTCTTGTTCCTAATCTCAGCAGGGAAGATTTCAGCTTTTCACCAATGGGTATGATGTTAGTTGTAGGTTTGTCATATATGGCCTTCATTATTTTGTGATGTTTCCTCTAAACCCATTTTGTACAGAGTTTTTATCATGAATGGATGTTGAATCTTATCAAGTGCTTTTCCAAAGAAGTTAATGAAAATTAATCGAAATTGTGCATTTAAGTCACATAAGCACACTATTTGGAACATAATATTAGTTATTGTTATTGCCTTGGACTCTTTTGTCTGGATAATACCTATATCTTTCTAAAATAGGGTACTCAAATTTGAGCAAGTTAACCAAGAGGTGATTTGGCAGATACCATTTTCCTACTAACATCACTGAAAAGCACATGTCTTGTCACTAATTACATATCATGTCGAATGCAACTAAATATTTTCTTTCCAAATAGTGTACTGCATGTCCTTTCTTTAAATCACAGTCATTGCTTGACATTTACCAACGATTAACAAGTCAATGTAAAAGGTAGAAAATACAACCATGAAATAATGAGGCCACAACCACTGACGCTCACCAAGTAGGAAGTTTTATAAACATATAAATAGTTTTATGTATTATGCATGGAAAAAATACTTTTTAGTACAGGTATGCCCTGTGTAATATTTGGGACATACTTCTACTACAAATTATTTACTGTTTAGATGCAATTCAAATTTAAATTGGTGTCCTATATTTTTTTTAATTTTTATTTTATTTTATTTATTTATGATAGTCACATAGAGAGAGAGAGAGAGAGAGGCAGAGACATAGGCAGAGGGAGAAGCAGGCTCCATGCACCGGGAGCCTGACGTGGGATTCGATCCGGGGTCTCCAGGATCGCGCCCTGGGCCAAAGGCAGGCGCCAAACCGCTGCGCCACCCAGGGATCCCGGTGTCCTATATTTTTTATGACAACACTAAATCCGAAGGACAAACTGAATAGCTTTTCCATATGAAGGATATGTTGGTGGGACCCCTGGATGGCTCAGCAGTTGAGCATCTGCCTTTAGCTCAGAGCATGATCCCAGAGTCCCAGGATCGAGTCCCATGTTGAGTTTCCTTCATGGAGCCTGCTTTTCCCTCTGCCTATGTCTCTCCCTCTCTCTCTCTCTCTCTCTCTCTCTCTCTGTTTCTCTCATGAATAAATAAATAAAATCTCTAAAAAAAAAAAAATTAAGGCTATGTTGGTGATAGTAGGAGATCATCTGAAAAGGAGAAAACAGCATCTGAAAGGGCTGGAGTGAGTCTACACACTGTGAGGCAGGCTAAACAAAAATAAGTCCAGAAAGATGAAGAACACATGATATACTAAATTAAAGGGATTGAATTATATTCCTTAGAGCAACTAGCAGCTATTTAAGAGATTTAAACAGGGAACTGACATAATCAGTTTGCATTTTCCAAAGATCAATCCAGTTACAGTATAGTGAATGTATTCAAGGGAGCAAGTCTGGAAGCAAAGAGGAGTCCATCTAGAAGAGAAAGAAGTTAGAGTAGGGCATTCTTGTCAGAGGGAATAGTTTGAACAAAAACTTAAAGACAAAAATGTGAAAATTATGTGCATCCAGAGAATAGTCAACTGCTTGGATTGCAAGGGGACATTAGGAGGAAATTAAACTAGAACATAATGTTGAGGCCAACTCTTTTAGGGAGCTTATACAGAAGAGTCTCAGACTTAATCCCAGAAAGTGGTTGAAAGATGGTAAAGAGATTATCATTGTTATTCTATTTCTCACTTGGAGAAAAGACTGACTTCTCAAAAATGCCATATGCAATAAAGTTAGTGATGACTCTGTGGTGAAATTGGAAATAAGATCAAATTAGGGAAGAAATAAAATACTTTCAACCTAATCAAATTCTTTAAAAAAAAAAATATGCACATGGGTGAAAACTGACCCTCAAAATTATTTGGTAGAAATTGAGATCTTAAAGCATCAAATTATTATTCTGAGTGCAAATAAAAACTAAAAAACTGGGCAAAGAATCAAAAGGAAAAGGTTATACTTAGACTTGTAAACATTTTCTTCTTCAACCTCACTTTCCCAGATCCATCTCAGTCATGAGGATCATGATTATCACAATCAAATTTTCATGTGGTAGGTGTTATTTTTATCTCCATTTTACCAATAAGGAATTGGAGTCACAAAGAAGTCTATAAAATGTCCAAATATACAAAGTTAGTAAGTGGCAATTGGACTCCAAAGATAGGAGATATACTTCCACAGTTCAATATTCAAAATATGTAAGAGTATCATCATAAACTCTTCAATAATAAATAGACCATCTCATTTTAAAAAAATGGTTAATAAATATAAAATGGCCACTGAAGAGAAAAATAAGTATCCTCAAGGCTTATTAGTATCATTAATTTGGATTGGTTGTCAAAAATAAAATTTTAGATCCTCCACAGCTAGGCTGCGATTCAACCAGCATGTTGATAAAAGCAGTATCTGTTTCATCTATCATATGTTTCATCTATTATATATAGATCTTGTCAACATTTCAAAAAGAAGAAACAAGCACATCTAGATCTGTAAATTTATCAGTACCCCAAGAGTAGATCTGCATTCGAGCAGAGATCTGTAACCAACTCTACAGAAGTGATACACAGATCAGAATTCTAGCCCACAGAGAATCATTACTACCTCTTTTCTCAGCATCATGACCAGTTAAGCATCCCAATTAAATCTGTAGATGAAACCAAATACATCTTTATAAAGGTATCCAGGAGTTGTTATGAAAGAAATATATATATTTGCTTAAATAAGATTTAAGCAAAAGTAGATGTGCAGATCATTTTAAAATGTACTAAAGTTGACTGAATTTAAACCTTCAGTGTGTTGTGGAAATAGAACAAAATGCCCAAAGGCCTCTGAAAATGTGATGTCTAATAGCTTGGTTTCCAGTATAAGGCAAGAACCCAAAAAAGCTCACCTTTTGTGTGAGAAAATAAAATAAAAATGCTATGCATTTAGTACTCTTGATAAATAAGCAAGCAACCAAGCAAACAGACAAAATCTGTCTCATATCTTTATACTGAGTGGAGGGAGGAGGGGTTTCTGAGGAGTCTTTCCTGAAAATAAAAGAATGACTCATGTGAGTTTTCTGGCCTAACTCACAGTGCATGATTAACAAGAAAAATGTTAAGCCAAGAATTTAGCTTAAAATTTAAAGTGCTAAGACTCACAGGTACTTAACCCACAAGAAAATCCTCTCTGGTAGAGCCTACCTTAGCTTAAGCCAAAAAAATTCACAAATATAAAGTTCTAAGGAAAATAAAAGCAACTAATAGATGAAAATCACAAAACACACAAGGAAAACTCATGTATAAGCAAGAGTAAATAGAAAAAATAAATAAAACAGAAAGGACTCATTAAAAAAAAAAAAAAAAAAAAAAAAGAAAGGACCCATAGAGTCTTCAGATATTGAATTTGCAATCAAGGAATATATTTCTGAAAGTATGTTTGATAGCATTCAAAAAATACAAAAGGCTTAAAATAATGAATTTTGCAAAAAGAACAAATTGCCTTTAGAAATGAAATCTAGTGATAAAAATTAAAAATTCAGTGGATAGGTTTAGACAGAGCTAAAGAAAAAAATATCAATAAATGTAAGTCACAGATCAGGGACACAGGTTCTACCAGCAGATAGAGATTTAAGAACAAGTTCATAGATGAAGGGATTTAAGGGTACACTTATCCTGATGAGTACTGAGTTATGTTTAGAATTGTTGAGTCACTGGGAGCCCCCGTGGCCCAGCAGTTCAGCACTGCCTTCGGCCTGGGGTGTGATCCTGGAGACCTGCAATCGAGTCCCTCATCAGGCTCCCTGCATAGAGCCTGCTTCTCCCTCTGTCTGTGTCTCTGCCTCTCTCTTTCTCTCTGTGTCTGTCATGAATAAATAAATAAAATCTTTAAAAAAAAAAAAAAAGAATTGAGTTACTATATTATACACCTGAAACTAATATAACAGTGCATGTCAACTACATTGGAATTAAAATATAAGTAAATAAAATTTAAAATTAAACTTTTAAAAAAATTTTAAAGAGTAAGTTTATAGATTAGTTCCTCACCCTGCCACCTTCTTACCTTCACATCAATTGAGGCTCCAGTGTTGGAACAGTGACTTACAGCTGAAAGAGTGGCAAGACAGAGATGAACTTAAGGATACAAAAACAGGAACTCTAGATGAATTTGAAGACTCTGGCATTTATAGATAAAATAAACATTAGACACAGACTAATTTATGGTTAGATTGACATAAATCTCACACTAAAGCCCTTTTCCTCAGTTCCTATTACCTAATACATCATGTCCAACTTTCTATAAAAAATTTAAGACCAGAAGGGGCAAAGCTAGTATCAGAATGAGACTCAACTATTACACAGATAGGAAATTTAAATAACTACAATTAACGTATTAAGTGCTCTAATAGGAAAAGAAAATATAAAAACGTGGATAATATAAGCAGAAATATGCAAATTCTAGGAAAAATGTAAAATAAAATCTAGAAATTAATAATGCTGTAACAGAAATGAAGAATGAAATGCTTTTGATAGGATCATTAGTAGACTGGACATAGCTAAAGAAAGAATAAATTATTTTAAAGGTATGTCAGTAGGAACTCTAAAACTGAAATGGAAAAAGACATGAAAAACAAGAAGAAAAAAATAATCAAGAACTTAGGGACAATTTAAAAAATTTAACATACACAAAATTAGAATACTAGAAAAAGAAAAAAGAATGGAGCAGAAAGAATATTTGAGGAAATAGCAACTAACTTTACAAAATTAATGACAAATACCAAACTACTAATCCAAGAAGCTAAAGGAATACCAAGCAAAATAAATTCCAAAAAACCTATACCTAAGCATTTCATATTTAAACTACAGCAAACAGAAGACAAAGACAAGATTTTGGAAGAAATCAAATGAAAAACACCTACTCTATAGAGGAACATTGATAGAGGAGTAATAAATAGAACTTCTCATCAAAGGGACGCCTAGGTGGTTCAGCAGTTGAGCATCTGCCTTTGGCTCAAGGCATGATCCTGGAGTCCTGGGATCGAGTCCCACATTGGGCTCCCTGAATGGAGCCTGCTTCTCCCACTGCCTATGTCTCTGCCTCTCTCTGTATCTCTCATGAATAAATAAATAAAGTCTTTAAAAAAAAATAACTTCTTATCAAAAACCATGCAAGGTAGGGAGAAAGGAACGATTTAATTAAAATATTTAGGGGGAAAAAGGCTACTAACCTAGAATTCTATATCCAATGAAATTTCCCTATAGAATGAAAAAAAAAAAAACTTTCACAGAAAAAAACTGCAGAAATTGCCAATCAACCTCTCATGCAAGCAAAGTTAGAAAGAAAATCTTTAGGAAAAAGAAAAATGATATAGATTAGAAATTAGAATCTACACAAAGGAAAAGTGTCAGAAAAATAAACAAAGGTAAACTGCAATCTTCTATTTTTCTTATTCTTAATTGATCTAAAAGACAGTTTTTTGTTTAAAGCAATAAAAGTAACATAAGTAATTATAGCATATGGATAAGTTAAATTAATAATAATAATGTCATAAGAGACAGAAGGAAAGAATTGAGAAATCTATGTCATAAGATATTTGCATTACCCATGAAGCAGTAATGGTTATTTGAAGATGGATTTAAAATAGTTGTAATTGTGTATTGCAAACTCTAAGGTAACCAGCAAACCACCAAAAATAAAAATAATAATAATAAAGAGAGAACATAATTGATAGGCTAATAGACAAGGTAAAATGGAATCATATAGAATGCTCAGTTAAAACCAGAGGAAGAGGAGAAAGTGGTGGGGGGAAAAAGTACAAGAACAAAAAATAGAATAGCTACAAACATGGAAAATATTAATCCAATATTGATAATCAATTTAAATATAAAAGGCAGATTATGAAAGTTGATAAAAAGTTAAGACCAAACTGTATGTTGTCTATAAGAAACCATTCTAAATATAAAGATTCAGATAAGTTAAAAGTAAAGGGGTGGAAAAAGATATCCCAGGGGTACCTGGGTAGCTCAGTCAGTTAAACTTCCAACTCTTTGATTTTGGTTCAGGCTATGATCTCAGGGTCCTGAGGTGGAGCCCCACATTGGGCTCCGTGCTCTGTGGGGAGCCTGCTAGAGATTCTTTCTCCCTCTGCCTCTCCCCCCACTTGTGTGCACTCTCTCTAAAATAAATAAATAAATCCTTAAAAAAAGATATTCCATGCTAACACTAATCAGAATAAAGTGGGTGTGGCCATACTAGTTTCAGGCAAAGCTGGCTACAGAACAAGAAAATTATCAGGGATAAAGAGGGGCATAACATAATGATAATTGGGTCAATTCTCCAGGAAGTCATAACAGTTCAATATGTATGTACCTAACAGAGCATCAAAATAGGGGATGTTACAATCATTCCCACATGGCAGGACCAGTTTACTAAAGTGTAGCACACTCTCTTAAATAGAGGAATAAAGTATCTTTGTTTTTCTCCTACTGCTCCTACAAACCTGCTCTATGGAGTTCGGTCTCTTTCCCCTGGACTCTGTCACTTTAGACAGTCCTGAGGAGTAATTAATATATCCCTCCCAGGGAAATAATAAAAGTTTCACGACATAGAGACACGTCTTCTCTTCCAGCCTTGACCCCCTGCATGTGGGAAACCTGCAGCAGGAAGAGAACTCTGCTAGCTTTCCTCCCTGCTCGTTTGTGGTTTCCGACATCTCCATGGTTGGAGTAAATGAAAGGACAGAAAGTAAGGGGATAGAAAAGCTCTCTCTTAAATGTCACTGAGTGTACATTGGCTTGTACATGTACATTTACAACTGATTGTGGTTGTGATGGTTAATATTACATGTCAAATTGGCTCTGTCACAGTACCAAGATATCTCGTCAAACACTAGGCTGGATATTGCCACAAAGGTATTTTTCAGATAAGGTCAACATTTAAGTTTGTAGACTGAAAAGATGACCCTCCACAATGTGGGTGGCCTCATCAGTTAGTTGAACACTTTAAGAGGGGGAAAAAAAAAAGACCAGTATCCCTTAAGGAAAAGAAAATTCTTCCAGACTGTGTTCAGACTTGAGCTGCAACATCAACTATTCCTTGGGTCTCCAGCCTGTCAGCCTACCCTAAAGATTTTGGACTTGCCAGTTTCCATAATCACATAAACCAAGTCCTTAAAGTACATCCATTCATACTTCCACATGTTAACACACACACATACCCTATATTGATTCTGTTTCTTCAGAGACCGCTGACTAATGCAGCGGTGTTTGCTGAGATGGGGAATTCTCTTGGAGGGCTTATGTCTATGGGGAATCCGTACTTCAGGCATGAGTGTCACACCTTCTGCAAGGCCACTTAAATCTACCCCCTCAGTGTTCTCAGTGTTCACTGTCTGGGCATTACCTTGGATAAATTTATTTTAAGAAAAATAACTATAAGTTTGCTTCACTGTTTAATCTCCAGTTAATGCCTCACCTCCCACCTCCAAAAAACAAAACACATCAAAAACAAAAGAGACCTGTTACTGCCCAAACCACACCACAAAGCATACTTTGCTGTTACAGGCTGCTGCAACCAGGACTTTATCCTTTAGCTTTCTCAGGTCTGTGTGCCCCAAGCTGTGGGGGACAAATATTAAGTTACCTAAAAGACCCCCCTTGGAATCCCACCTCTCTCTCAAAGGGAGAGGGGACACATCTCAGAGCATTCAGATTTTTTGTACATAAATTGTCTACCTATCTAATCTCTCACTTCTGTCTCTCAGGGTCTCCAACCCACTTTTATAGCCTGGAGGGTGATAATCACAAAATCTCTCATCTGAGGTCTGAACCCACTCCCTTTGCAAATCCTCCTCAGGTGGTATACCTCTCACAGTATTTGGCTCTTATGGCCTCAAGGCTTCAGCAAAAACACAAATGGAAAATTATCATTTTAATAACTTCATTTACAAGATGCAATTATGATCTCTTTTGTAACCTGCTTTGAATCTTTGAATAGCTTCCTTTTGGCATTAGCATGAAGTCTCATTTCTCAGAATGATGTAGCAGGCTCTCTATTCCTACTTCTCAGTCTCACTCAGTCTCTCTTTTCCTCACACTGCGGCTCTAGGGACTGATGTTCTTTTAATTCTCAAATTAGTCTGCTGTTTTCTCTTGCTAAATCTCAATCACGCTGTTGCCTGTCTTGCTATTTTCTCCAGCACAGTGGAGAGGTCCTACTCATCCTATCCAGTGTATAGATTACTTCCACCAGAAAGTGATCTCTGAACCTTCTCTCAGCCTCCACAGGAACACTAACGTAGGTACCCTTGCTAAGTCCTAATAAACACCTTCCCCTCACTATAGCTAGTTATTTATGTTTGTCATCTCAACTAATATATACACAGCATAAGGCATCATACATATTTAGTTCCAGGTTGTACCCTCAAGCTTAGCACAGTGACTAACAGTGCATAGGCATCCAACAAATATGTATAAATTAATAGATTGACCATTTGGTTTATGCTTGTTACTCGTTATTGGGAAAATTAAATAATGTGAAATTTGGTCACATGAAAAAGGCAACAAACAAGATTTTGCCTGTTGTCTAATTTGATATTTGAAAGGTACAATTACAAAGTTATTAAGAGATCCCTGGCAGTTCTGTTACAGGATACAGAAGCCAGATTTTAAAAATTGGGACCTCAAAGACTATGTCAAACATCTTTTAGATTTCAAAGAAGATCTAAAAGGAAATGTTCTTTGGGGGACACTGCTGCTATATTGCTAAGCTAGAATATTGAAAGTTTTCATAAGGTCTTGAACCAAGTAGGTCAAAATCTAATCATTTCTTTACTTCTTTAGGGGGTTTTAAAACTTTAATGATTGTTAGAAATTATTCTTTGCATCCCCTGCTAATGTGAACTGGGAATTAAGGAAGGATGCCTATTTCTAGTCTACCTAAAGATGACAGAGGATGTATGTCAACTCCTAGGATTTTGACATTTAAATAGTCAGTGAGCTGCTGTATCACTGTAAAATACTGGCTTCAAGAAAATCATATTGCTTCCCCTCTAAAAGTAAAATTCTTAAGTCAAAATATTTTAAGCTATTTTTCATTTATTTGATCTGTCATTCTATCATCAAATCAAATTAAATTAGATTTAGTACTAAGTCTTCACAAAACCATGTTGGTCATTACTTTGGCTATTTGTGAGCATTTAATATAGTCATTAGTGACTTGTTTCAATCTCTTTCAAATGAAGGAAGTTCAGTGGTCACTCCTGTGGTTTCCAGGGTAGTAGTGTTTAAAAGTAGACACTGCTCTGACCCAATTTGAAACATACTGATTGTCACAAATCACTGGTACCTACAGACCTCAGGATATAATTTATGCCTTTTTTCTTTGTGCTCATCTTAGTTACTTAATCATCCAGCCTATTTTGTAACTTTCATTGATCTTCGATAACAACTGAATTTGCTTCCATAGACTGAAGTTAAAGAGAAAGGAAATTATTAACTCTGCATAACTTTAGTACCATTAATTTTACTTCAGTAGTTTCAACTTTCTATCCCTAGTTATAATTAATGGATAGATTTTGTTATACTAGTGCTTTACTCATGATGTATTTAAATGTACACAATTTCTTTATATTGCTTTTTCCAAATGTATGATTCTAGAAAGAGCCAAAGTAAACTTATTCCTAAAATACAGTGAAATTTTGACTATATTTTAAATAAAGGAGAATTTCAATATACAAAAAAAAAAATCGCAAAATTGAAAAAAAATTCTTATAATGGTGCCCAACTCCTATTATCTTTCATTGACAAATATTGCATCTAAAACTTGGAATGACTGCATAATTAGATCTGTCTCTGTAATTAAGAATAAAGACAAAAAATATACTGAATATAAACAGAAATGATGGAGTTATTTTTATTCTGGAATTTCTGATAGAATAGAGTCACAGACCAAAAAGATAGAACCTAGGTGCTTTGTTTACTGACTCACATAATTGGTCAAATGCATTTCCTTTGGAAATGTCTAAACTGTGTCTTTCCTAGTTCTTTGCCTGTTAATCTTTAAACCCATAGGCATTTCAGGGTAAACTTCATCAGTGTGTTTCTGATTTACCGTCACTTAAATCACTGAAAAGTTGTTTCTAAAAAGTTAGTTCATGACAAATGAGCTTCTTGAACCATTTTAAAATACTTTCAAGACCTTGTCTTTAGAGACAAGAGATGTCATGTTTCTCTAGATGTCACTGGACTGAAATTCCAGTGAAAAGATGTCTAACTTTAGAATACTAAAAGTCAGAATACATTTTCAACTTGAAAAACCACATATTCTTCCATTTTTCCTGGAGTTGTCTAATCTTCCTTCCCTTTTCATTGATTTGTTATTTAATAAATTGAACTTTGACTTCAATTTAAAGGCTTTCCTAGTACTTCTCTTTATTTTATTTTTTAAATTACTTACCTGATAAAATGACACCTAATGAGAGTAATTCTAACTCTTTGATTAAATACATCTTTACACTGTGCACTTCACTAATATTTGCAATTGTGCTTATATTAACAGTAATAAAAGCATGTTAATTACTTTAAATTAAATATTTTCAACTATTCTTATATCAACAGTCACAAAAATAATCATTTAGCGAGTCCTTATGTGTTAAAGGACATTATATACATTATCTAATCTAACATTCTCAGTCCTTTGAATTTGATATAATCAGGTCTATTTTAAAGAGGCCAACTAAAGTTCTGATAATTTAAGATATTTGAACAACTTTCACAACTAGGAAATTTCAGAAATCAAGTTGTGAACCTATGCCTATCTGAACCCAAAGTGCATGCTTTTACACGTACACACCAACTATAGTTTTAAAATGCCCTACATGCAACTATATCTGTGTGTAAGCAGACTCAGTTAAAACTGATTTTCAACCTTTATGGCAGGGCCACATTAACTTTTGTTTCTTTTAATCTTTAGGAAAAGGAGCTCAGGAATGGGGAGATTTTAAGAAGAATTAAGGTGTGTAAAGCCAAGAAGGTACAAGGAGAGACAAAGGATGATAGGGAGGTAGAGGAAAATGCATAATAAGGTCAAGATGCCCTGTCAGGATCTTACTTTCACTCTCATTTCTCATGTTCTCATTCTCTTTGGAACCAACACACACATACACATATATACATACATACACACACGCACACACACACGTTTAACCTTTGTGCTTTTACCTTTGTTCCTTTGTTCTCTTTCCCACAATATAAACTTATTTAAAAATTTATTGTTATAAAAACTAGTTTTACAAAAAAAATTAGTTTTATGCCATTATTAGAAAAACACTGAAGTATTTAAACTTATCAATTTTCTTCTCTCAGAAAAATATTGTTTAAAATTTGGAGTAACTTATTTCTTTACTGTGTCTCTTTATTGGTGTTACCCACAGTGCAATGGGACCCCACATTGATACTCTAGTGATCTTGTGTGGGAGTGCACCTATGAAGAGCAAAAATTTGAAGAATAGAGTTAGAAGGATCTCACAGTGCTTCCAAGTTCTCAATTTTTCTAGCAAAATGATGACAAAACTGATGCTTAATTTCAATGTGGAGCTGGAGAAAATATATTTTAACAACAATAATATTAATAATGCCTTAGATTAAGAATTCTGGGAAGCTAACCTGAGTGGAGCCCTTCTGAGAATCCTCAGTGGTGAGAGAGGAGAGAATCACTGAAGGCA
The DNA here is from genome assembly GCF_048164855.1 of Canis lupus baileyi. Taxonomy (NCBI): domain Eukaryota; kingdom Metazoa; phylum Chordata; class Mammalia; order Carnivora; family Canidae; genus Canis; species Canis lupus. The sequence continues at coordinate 23,137,393 of NC_132861.1, read as the reverse complement.
GGGAAAAGATAAAACAAAAAGACACTGAAACAAACAGTTTACACTTTTATCAAGGTATATAAACAAGATCTGAATATAATATCAGTTAAGTACAGAAAGTATTTAGTATGGAAGTGATGGGGTTTGTTCTGTGATTAGTTATTCTTCCAGAACTCAAATGTCACAGATGGAATATTCTATTATAAATTTCATGAAGTTTAAAATATGTCAAAAAGAATAAGCTCAATTATTCATGAAGCCTTTTGATCAGAGAATGCAATAGTGCTTATAATATTCACCATGTCCTAAAAGCAATATTGGTGTACTATGCTGGGTAAGATTATCATTTGTTCACTTAACAAATATTCTCTGATCACCTGCTACATGCCAGGTCCAAAGAAAACAAGATGAAGAAGCTGCAAGTGCTGTGCTCAAGCCAATCCTTACCAGCTTACAAGAACCAATGGTTACATTTTTATGAATTTTTTGAGAGCTGATTGTTAGACATTTTTAAAAAATTAAATTATATAAGCTTACAATAAACTTTTTATTTATTTTTATTTTTTAAAGATTTAATTTATTTATTCATGAGAGACAGAGAGAGAGAGAGAGAAGAGAGAGAGAGAGAGGCAGAGACACAGGCAGAGGGAGAAGCAGGCTCCATGCAAGGAGCCTGACGTGGGACTCAACCCCAGGTCTTCAGGATCATGCCCTGGGCTGAAGGCAGCACTAAACCGCTGAGCCACCCAGACTGCCCTAAACTTTTTATTTTTAAAAAATATTCAAAGTTTATAATTTCCTAATCATGTCAGTATTGCATTCTCAAAGGTATCTATGTCTATTTTATCTGTAGAATAGAATATATACAATATAATGGTGTGCTCTTCTATATCACTCCCAACTCTGCTCTCAGTGATGACATACACATCGGTAACTTGGAATAGGTCAGGGTGGAAATATTGACACCAAGAAATTGGCAAATGCTACAAATCAGGGCTTGGTTTTTGTGTTGTGTTAATGGTCAAGATATAAGAAAATAATGGGAGAATCTGTTAATAGGTTTAACTTAAAAATTATCTGTTCCACTGACAATATACAAAATTTGAAAGAAACACACTTTCAGTATTCACAAGTATTGTACAATTGAGCAAGTCACTCACACCACTGACTAATAAATCTCAACATATCTTTATTGTTTCATTTCCATCTTATTATTAACACAAATAAAAATATCAACCAACATTCATGTCAAAACTACGCTAACTCATCTATCACAGTGATATGCTGAACTTTTTATCCATAGTCAACCTAAGTCAAAGTACTTTTTAAGAATCAATTGACTATATGGATTATTAATAAAACTCATTGTACATTTAATTATTACTCATATTTGCATACTGCATAATCCTATGTCAATAAAATTTGTAAAAAAGATATGTACATATGTACATATATAGAGTTACAAGTATATGTATACTCCTGTTTTGGGGGAACTGGTTGTTAAACATTTATGAACATGTCTGGAGTTACTGTAATTATGCACTTGTTTTCAAGACACTCACATCTGGTGTGAGGATATGGACATTGTAGTGACAGAGATATGCAAAAGGTATTTGAGAATACAGAGGAGGAAAGCTAATCTCCTCTATGCCCAAAGAGAACATGCGACAGTTGTTCTTGAGGTTCTAGTAGTATTTGAACTAAGTAGGAATTGGGTCGTGTGTAGGACAATAGAATTCTTTATTATGATGATTGTTGAAATAATAAAGATTATTTTATATGTAATGAAAACTTTGGCAAAAGAACTATGATGATTCTGCATATATGTACAAAGGTTAACAGAAAATATTGTTCTTTAAAGAATAATCTTAAAAAAAAAAAAAAAAGAATAATCTTGGAGCACCTGGGTGGCTCAGTGGTTTAGTATCTACCTTTGGCTCAGGTCATGATCCCAGGGTCCTGGGATCGAGTCCTGAATAAGGCTCCCCACAGGGAGCCTGCTTCTCCCTCTACCTAGGTCTCTGCCTCTCTCTCTGTCTCTCTCATGAATAAATAAAATCTGTAAAAAAAAAAATACAGAATAATCTAAGTAGCAATGCTTTTTTTGAGAATATTCTTGCACAGAGGATAGACAAAATTTTAGCAGGATTAAATACTACTGAGAAGAGTAAGATACTCATTTATAAGATGTTCCTTGTAGTCACACATATTAACTGACAAGATATCAAGTGATATTTCACCCACCAGGTATGCAGAGACTTTAGAACATTGATGTGAATGGCAAGCTTTCAAAACTGAAGGACAGAGAAAATATTGAGAAAATGTAGAGACTTTTTGTGTCCTGTACCTGGAGTCAGAAGTGAAAGTCAAGGAGAATGGGCATTCCCAACACTTTCAGACACACTGCATGATAATAACCCCATAAGGAAAAAATCTGCAGAGTATTTTAGGGGAACCACAGAGAAAGCTACCTTCTTTTCCTTTTGTACTTCTAGGGAGAGAAACTGAATAAATGTTCCCAGATACCTGGGAAATGATCAAAATGCACATGTAGTCATATACATAGTCTTGTGTGTGCCTGCATATGTGTATGCATGAGGTACACAGGTAAAACAAGGAGAGAAGGAAACATTGATGAAGATATCAGATAAAAATTAGAATACAGGGATAAATAATAAGAACTATTACTATAAGTACATGGATTCTAACATTATCAAAGATAGCAGGCATTTTACTTGATTCTAGGTCTAAGTGCAATAATTTCAGATATGAACCTTTCACATTCAGCTCTTGGCTTGAGTTAAGGAGAAATTCTTGAATCTCAGAAAATGATGCTTTCCTTTTTGTTTTCCTTTTCAGATTTCTAGCTACTGCATCAATTTAGTCACTTCTAGATTCCACACAGAAGTTCACATAAGAAGAAACACATTTGGAAAATACCTTTTCATCTCTTCATGATAGCTCAGCTTCTAATCCCTTTTCATGTGTGACACTCTATAGCTGAGTTCTTCAGTGAAATTTCACTTTGATTCCAACATTACAATTTCCTTGGCAGTTTACCACTTTTATCTTCTGGAAGAAAGAATATACTGTCACCAAATAGACTTGTTAGTAAAGTCACTGTATTAGTTTATCTTCTGCATAGTATCTATGGGTTGTATCTTTGCATCTTATCCCAAGGCATGAAAATTTATTCTACATTTTATAAGCAAATTAAAAGTGAAAGGAAAACTGAAATTCTAAAATAGCAACATCTGACAATTTTTAAAGATGGGAACTCTATTGCTTTTCAAAGTGAAGTCCTATGTACTATAGAAAATATGTAATCAATAATAACATCTAAAATTTTATCTGTACCCTGATTCACCTCCCCTTCCAAAACAAGCAACTAGAGAAAGATTATAAAGCTCGTTCCAATGAAAAATCATCATTGAAATTTTAAGTTTATTTTAATACTAGTGTTGACCATTTTAAAAGAAAGGTAAGAATTCTAGCGAGACTGGGTTTGCTGATGTAGTAAACAATCTCAAACTTCAAATGGCTTATAATAGTGTATTAGTTTCCTATTGCTCCTTTAACAATCACTACACACTTAGTGGCTTAAAACAATATAAATTTATTATCTCAGAGTTCTGAGGTCAGAAGTCTAAAATGAGTTTTATTGAGCTCAAAATCTTTTGGGGATTCTAGAAAAAAAAAAACAAAACAAACATTTCTTTGCTTATCCCAACTTTTAGAGGCTATCTGAATTCCTTGACTCCTTCCTACATCTTCAAAGCCAACAATCATATCAATACAACCTCTGCTTCCATGGACATATTAAGGACACTTGTCATTACAAAAGGACCATCCAGATAATCCAAGATAATATTCTCATGTCAAGGTCTTTAACTTAATCATATTTGCATAATGTCTTTGGCTACATAAGGTAACATATTTACAGGTTGCAGATTAGAACATGAATTCTTTGGGAAGACATTACCACAAAAAGCTAAAATTTGTTTTTTGCTCCCGATACATGCCCACTGACAATCTGCAAGGCTCACTGTAGTCAGTCAGATAACCAAGCTTTAGAGTAGCTACTATCTTGAGCTAGCCACAACAACCCAGGGGAGTGAACTCTCAGGAGCAATTAAATTCTTGACCTTGAGGAGATAGGAGTTACTTTCATTTACAATTCACTGGTCAGAATTAAACATATGGTCTTACCCGGTTTCCTAGCATTATCCCACCATGTGAAAGAATGGCAGAACATGAAATATTCAGTGAATTCTATTTCTATCATAGCCCCAATATTCCCCAATATTGCTCCCCAATACTCAAGATTATTCTCATTTCCCATGCAAATTATATTTTTTCCTCCCTGAGAGAATTTGTACTTGTCACTAGTACTCTTCACCACATATTACCAATTCTTCACCATCCAAATATCAGTTAAGTGCCTCTCATGACTGGACTAATTCAGAACCACATGGAGAAAAGAATTGTAGAAAATACTTTTTAGGCTTCTCTTACACAATAAAGAGAAAAGCTTAGAAGAAGTAGACAGTGGTGATGAACTAACAAAATAAGACTAAGGTGTTCCAATAAAATGCCCTTATCACTTGTTTACTATAAATGTCTTCTCTTACAATTATCACATTTCATCTCAAAACAGCTTTGTAATAGTTTGGTATTATCTTTCTGGCATAGAGTTGAGTAGTCTGCCTAAGTAATCAGTAAGTATTGGCATCAGAAGTAACCTTAAGTCTTTCTAGTAAAGTCCACAGACATTAACTATTTTTCTCCCACTGTATTTATAAGCTATTGAGAGATTCAATAACTGAAACCAGTCAGAGTCAAAATTCATAAGAGATGGTATCAAGGTTACAATCCTATAAGGAATGACAATCACTTCTCACCTGCAAAACACACTATATGATAGCAAAACTCTAAACATGGAGGCATAAAACTTGGATTGTATTCCCAACTCTACCACCAGGTCACTTCTAGGTAAAATATTTTATTTCTCCACATCCCCTTTCCCTTATAAACAAAAGTGGGTAATATCATTGTCAGCCTATGTTGCAATATAATAAAGATGATTTGCAATAACATAAAGGAAACCACACATTAGCAATTTAGGTATAAACTTATTAATTCATGTAGTCATTTAATTAATAATTATTCCCTAACTATTCTCTAATGAACATTCAGGGGGATCCCTGGGTGGCTCAGCGGTTTAGCACCACCTTCAGCCCAGGACATGATCCTGGAGTCCCAGGATAGAGTCCCACATCAGGCTCCCTGCATGGAGTCCGCTTCTCCCTCTTCCTGTGCCCCTGTCTCTCTCTCTCTCTCTGTGTCTCTCATGAATAAATAAAATCTTTAAAAAAATTATGTTTACAGATCTTTTTGAAATAGGAAATGTGTTCATTGACTTGATAATTCATTACAAAAACTTTATTAAAAATATACTCCCTACCAAAATTATGTTAGATTCTCTCAATATTAGAAATATAATTCCTACCCCCAGAAAAGTTTTAGATTCCATTTCACAGTTGAGGACAGTGAGGACTTACACTTTTAGTAGAGCTCTAAAAGAAATGTTCACTTCTCTAGCTTTATCTTTATTAATTACAGTAATATTTTACCTTATTTTTACAGAATTATATTACTCTATGTACATTACATTGTTCTTTCTAAATAAACATATAAATAGAATAACGCACATTCATAGCAATCTCTATAGTCCCAAGTAGTATGTTGATATTAAACATTTAGACAACATACTTCAAAAAAATAAGTTCACTAATACATGTAGCAATACAGATTCTAATCAAGAAAATTAATATAATAATGGATTGAATGACAATTCTAACTGCTTCTATTGTGATAGGGAACTTTTTGAAATACAAACGTGTTTTGTTTGTTGTATCTTTCTCTCATTCCATGCAGACTGTCAGACCCACTATTTTCTTACCTTGTGCCTTTTTGGACCTGGAAAACGAAAGCTGATTCTATCTTTTGAAAATCCTAAAATCACTGAAGACATAACGGTAAGAATCCCAGAACAAGAAGGGATAGGAAAAAAAGATATTCGATCATACAGAAAAGGGGACCAAGAAGTTGAGAATCTAAGTACTGTCTAAGGTATATTGGCTGGAAGTGTCACCAGAACACAGAGATCATAACTGGTTGGTGCCATTAGGGGGAGATAGAGCCAATTCACAACACTGCCAGATAGTGTTTAGAATTCCAAGCATTATGTACTAAAATTTTAATACCTTTTGATGTAATGTAATTATTTCTATGTTTGAAAGAACCTGATATTTAAATCATTTACATCTTGATAATGAAATCAATAACCTATCTGGTCAATATGTGCAGTAAAGACAAAACGAAGCCCAGGAGAATTTGCACCTATACACATTACAATAAGCATCCACCTTCTATTAAAAAACAACAACAAAAAAAACATATATTTTAAAGCATAATTATTGCCATTATTCAAAGACCTTTTGAACAAGTGAAATATTAGCATTGTGGTATTTAAATTGACACTTCGCATTGTATTCTTAGGTGGCGCTAAAAATATGTCTTCAATGTTATCAATAGATCTTGTGATGATTTAAAAGTAAGGGACTCCAGGGAAAATATTTAGAATTAGTTTATAAAGGCTACTAAAAATTCTCCCGCTGATGAAGACTGCAGTTCTTTTCCAACAGAAGGAAGTATTTTTACAAAAAAAAAAAGTCTTGGCTCAATAATAATCACAATGCAATTTTTAGAAGATCTGAGTTTTACAGAGGAATTGAGTTATACTATATCCTTTTAATGAGTTATGATAACTAAATTTTGTTCACTTTCATGTAGTACTGATATTTTGGAAAATGTTAATCATTAATTTTATCAGCTTATGATAATATATACTTTATGTTTTTATTAGATTAACATTTAATTTGATATTTATGATTTTCTTATAAATTTAATGAATTATGTAAGTGACCTTACTGTTTTATTTTATGTAGTCCAAAATAATGCTGTATTATTGTCACATTAACAATCAATAAAAATACTGGTGTTACTATTTTGCTCTCCTCCTGCAATCACTTCTCCCAGCCTTGTCAAACTCACTTGTACCCCAAGAACAGCAGAAAATCAAAAGGATCAACTATAGGATCTGAAAGACTGATTAAAGCAATGGATGTCTCAGAAGCAATGATCCCAGGGGTTCTTCCTCAGGTTTCAATAGGAAGACACAACTAAAGGAAAAACGTCCACAAATGACTGAGATAAAATTCTTTCTCAGCCCAAGATATAAAAGATTATAAACGGATTTTTTAAATAATACAATTCTTGCACACCAACAATTGAAATTGCAAATTCTTATCTTTTATACCTTGATGTTTCTCCTATCCATATTTAAGCCTGTATTATCTCTGGACTGCCCACTGGTGTACACTGCCAAATTGTTTAGAGTTTGAGTCCACAAAAAAACCTGTTTTTTCCATTGAGTTTTCCTCATTGGCCCTACAATGAATATTCCTCTCCAGATCTCTCATAAGTTTGACTGAAAGTCTAAAACATAGCAATTCTTATACTGTCTCTGAGTTATTTATATTTCCATTTTACCTCTCTAATAGAGTTCCATGCCCTTAAATGAAGATACTTTATTTATCTTTATATTCTTATTAGTGCTTACTATGGACTTTGTGCTTAACATTTTCCATTGTAATATTCCAAACTTTGATCATAACTCTTAAATTTATAATCTTAATCTTAATTTCAAACAGCATTCAACACTGTCCTTCTAATTTGTTCAACTTGCAAATTTTTTTTTCCCCATGAATTCTGGAAAAATCTGTTTAGGTTCTCCTTACACCTTTTTCAATCCTCATTTTCTGCTCCTTTCAACAGTTATTGCTTGCAAACTATAAATGCTTCCTTATAATTTTAAAATCTTCTTATTCCATAAACTCTATCAGAGCCATACCATGGACTATCACAATTTCATTTACCATAGACAATTCCCATGTTTCACTATTGATTTCACATCTTGAATTTAACCTTTGAATCTTTCCTTCCACTTCTTTTGTATGGTCTCTGGTTTATTAAAGCCACCCTTCCTGTCTCCTTTCTCTTCCTCCTTCTCTCTGAGGGAAGTGGTGGTGGGGGGGGAAATCAATGTAAATGTTAAATGGGGAGTAATAATGAGACATATATAAGTAATAAAATTTCAGATATTTTTTGAAAGCAGACCTATAAGATATATTTTGTGGCATATGAAAATAAACAACAAAATAAACAAAAAAAAATCTGTAACCTGTAAATAATGATGACTTTCACTAAGATGGGAAACACAAGAAGCAGATTTATGTTGAGTATATAGTTCATTGATGGACAATGAAGATAACCTTATTATAAAGGTTCATTCATGGACAGTACATAGAAGTGGACTCATCAAATAAAAGATATTTATAGATTTATAGTAGAGAGGGAGAGGGGAGATTGGTTAGGTGTAGAAAATCGAATGCATTAATGTGGAGATAACATTTAAAGCCAGTGAACTAAAGATTATTTAAGAAGTGAGTAGAGATGGAAAAAGGAAAAAATAAAAATAAAAAAAGAAGCATTGAGGCATCCCAACATTAATAAGCAAAAAGAGAAGTACTGAGTGGTTAGGGAAATATAATTTAAAACTATCCTACCAACCCAAAAATCTTCTCCACAAGGATAGAGGACAAAATAGTTTTATTATTGAATAAACATTAAATACGAGAATGTGATTTATATCACAGGCAATCCACTAGGAGATCATAAAGACAAAGAAATCTCACCCTATTATATAGCCAAGTAGATACAGCCTATTATATACATGTAGGAATAAACAATAACTAGCCCTCAAGTAAGAGTACTTAATAGTACCATTTGTTGTACATAGTTCCTTCTAGATTTACTTGATAATTGGGGTGATCATTTGTGTTACCTAATTGGCTCTATCCAACTGAAAAAGAGGCTTCTCAAATCTTTTAGGAGGTAGTTTTGCAACTTGGTGCAAAGCATCTACTGAAGTTAGGGTCTTACCCTCCCACAGAAACTGGGAAATATTCAATATTCAGTATTTCTAAGAGACAGTTCTCTGCTTATTGAGTAAGATATTCCTGATTCTTAAACCTGGCAAGAGCCACTAAAAGATTTACATACATTTCAAAGAAATAAAGAATTTACAGTTATATGTTTTTGTTTTTGTTTTATAAATAATGTGCTTAGAAAAGCATGAAGTGGGGAAGTCTCTTTCCTTTTTTTGTTAAAGAAAATTATTTTTTTCAACTTGCATTTATCCTTATATGAGAAAGGAGAAAAATTAGAAGCACGTTAAGCCTTACAAGGAAAGAGGAGGGAAAGCAAAATAAAACTTTTGAAAAGAATGGTATAAGCTAACCTGAATTTTGCTTAGAGGTTGATCAAGAAAAAAATGGAAGAAGGAACATCAAATCTGGCAATATAGTGGACATGTGACCTTAATATTAAAAAAGAACATGTCAATGAGATACTAGGAGTAAAAAGCATTGCCTAGAGTATACTCAGGAAAGGAGAGAAGGGAGAGGAAAATGTAAATTAGACTTTGCGAGTTTGCTATAAATGGAAGAACAACCAATAAATAATTGTTACAGAGTGAGGCCACATATTTGTTGCTTACTGTAATAATCCAATAGAATGTGAAATATTGATATTTCACAACACAGCAAGGATAATTGCAATAGTAGAGCTCTTAAGTGATAAAAAAAATAAAAAAATAATAAATAAATAAATAAATAAATAAATAAATAAATAAATAAATAAATAAATAATAAAATAAAAGAGAAGATGTGAGTTTCTGACCTTAAGTGAAAGGAATGGCATACTTGGGGGCAGGAAACAAAGTTTTCGTGCTCACTTTGGCAGCACATATATAAAATTGGAAAGATACAGAGAAGATTAGCATGACCCCTGCACAAGGATGGCATGCAAATTTGTGAAGTGTTCCATATTAAAAAAAAAAAAAAAGAAAGAAAACAAAGTTTTCTTCTGATTATTTGTTTCATGAAATAAAAAGCAGGGTTATTGAGATTGAGGAAAAGGAGAGCATATTAGAGATTTGAGGACAAAGAGATATGAAATAAGTAGCTCAGAGTATGGGATAGTAAGAGAAAACAGACTAAAGCACTAAGGGCATCAGCAGAGATCCTGCTAGAGATGGGCATGTGGTCACTCATTTAGAGTGACAGGAGTCAGCATGGATCTTTGTTTTTCTACTTACATTAATCTACTATGGCACTAGTATGGAGTCTTCAGAGTGTTAGATTTAACTGCCATTGGGTTTGGGTGAGGCAAGTGCAATTAAAGAGAAATAATATGAGAGTTGGGATGCCTGCTTTATAATGACTCTATTTATTATGGACATTCAGATTTTAAGATTTTATTTATTTATTCATGAGAGACACACAGAGAGAGAGAGAGAGAGGCAGAGACATAGACAGAGAGAGAAGCAGGCTCCATACAGGGAGCCTGATGTGGGACTGGATCCCAGGACTCCAGGACCACGCCCTGAGTGGAAGGCAGGCACTAAACCACTGAGCCATCCAGGGATCCCTGGACATTCAGTTTTAAGTGTTTTTTTGTTTTTGTTTTTGTTTTTGTTTTTGTTTTTCCAGTTTTAAGTGTTTTAATTCCACAGTGAAATGGGAAACAAAATTGTTAACTAACAATGAATATGGAGGAGAAAGTGGAGGTCCAAAAAGAAGTGAAGCATGAAAAAGTTGTCCAGGAGAGAGAGAATAATATAGACAAATGTAGGGTTTCACAGCAATTAAAAGAGCCCATCTGAGGTTATTGATTACAGATTTAAATGAAGACCAGTCACCATAGTTTTGTTATTTTTCTCCAACTATACTTAGGTGAGTACATTCAGGCATGGAGAAGAAAGAGACTTGGATTTACCTAAGGTTATATTAACCCAAGCAATTAAGATAAAGGTAGAGGACAAGAGAATATGGCACAAATAGCAAATAGTGCTTAGAATGATTTAACATGAATATAAGTTATGTAAGAAGCAGAATCAGGACCAAATTGGTTTAAGGAAAAGTGAAATTGAGATGGAAAGATGAAATAAGAGATTATTGGATTAGGGATATTAGAGGAAGTGACCTGGAAAGATGGTGGGGATGCGGATGGTCCCTCCCCGCCAAAAAATAGAGTTTTTTGCTTTTGATATTGTAGAAGAATTATTCCCAGTAATTAAGACAAAGGAGTTCCCTGAGGAAAGATCGAAGACAAGACCACTGACAGAGGGTACCAAGAATGGTGAAGATATTAGAAGGGAGATCTACATAGATACTGAGATCACTGAAAAATATAAAAGTAATATTCAGAGTGACAGTAGAGGAGCACCTACATGGCTCAATCAGTCATGCTTTCAGCTCAGGTCCCGATCTTGTGGTTCTGAGATCGAGCCTCTCATTGGATTTAGCACTCAGTGCAAAGTCCGCTAGTCTTTCTCTCTCTCTCTCTCTCACTGTCTCTCTCCTTCTCTCATAAATAAATAAATAAATAAAATCTAAAAAGTTTTTCAGGAAAGAGGTTTGATAAAAAGGGATGGTAGGTGGCTACACCATGGAAGAATGGTGCAAAAATGTATTAATGAAATGTCATTGAGATATGTTAAGATACACAAAGCAAAAATTTTTAGAACATAAGTAGATATATAAAAATACACAAAGTGGGAAATTTAGGAAAAAACTACCTCAACAGTTGACAAACAAGCAGATAGAAAAATCAAGAAAATATAGAATATTAAACATGATTAAATTTTTGATGTAGTGGACATATATACAACAGTGTAACAAACCACTGTAGAGCATATATTATTCTCAAACATTCAGGGAACTATTCATCATATAGTAGCCATAACAAACAATTTTTTGAAGTTTCAATCATATAGAACATGTTTTCTGACATTGTAAATAGGAAATCAGTTACAAATAGTATCTTTATGTTTAGAAATTAGAAATATGTATACAAGTCATGAATCAAAGAAAGTTACAATCAAAACTAAACATATAACAAAACATAAGATACAAAACTGGTGGGTGGCACACAAAGCCAGCATAACCCTGAAACCAAAGCTACATAAAGACAGTATAAGAAAACTACAAAAAGAGAGAGAGAGAGAGAGAAAGAAAGAAAACTACAGACCAATATCCATGATGAATACAGATGTGAAAATTCAACAAAATATTAGCAAACCAAATTCAAGAAGACATTAAAAGAATTATACACTATGACCATGTGGGATTTATCCCTGGGATGCCAGGATGATTCAATATATGCAAATCAATAAATATAATACATCACATAAATAGAATGAAAGCACACGATCATTTCAATAGATGCAAAAAAAAATCGTTTGACAAAATAGAACATCTTTTCATGGTTAAGAAAAAAAAAAAAAAACTCTCCACAGATTGAGCATAAAAGGAAAATACCTCAACATAATAAAGGCCACATGTGACAAACCCAAAGTTAATATTATACTCAATGGAAAAAGATAGAAAGCTTTTTTTCTAAGATCAGGAACAAGACAAAGATGTTTGCTCTCATGACTCTTATTCAATATAGTACTGAAGATCCTAGCTAGAGCAAATTTGCAAGACAAAGAAATAAAAGGCATCCAAATAGGAAAGAATAAAATAAAATTGTTGCTATTTGCTGATGATATGATTTTGCATATTAAAAGTTGTCAGTAAACACTCACAATAGCCAGGATATGGAAACAACCTAAGTGCCCATAATAGAAGTATGGGTAAAGAATACATGATTTATATATATATACACACACACAGACACACACACACACACACTCATATACACACACATATATACACAATGAAATATTATTCAGTCATGAGAAAGAAGGATATACTGCCACTGGCAACAATCTTGAGAGCATCATTCTACTTGAGGTAAGTCATATGGAGAAAAACTAATGCAGTACAATATCAGTTATATGTAGAATAAAAAAAAAAATTGAAGTCATAGAAACAAAGAATAGAATGAAAAAAAAAAAAAAAAAAAAGAATAGAATGGTGGCCACCAGGGAATGGGGGTAGGGGAATAAGACAGATGTTATTTAATAGTACCAACTTGCAATGAATAGTAAATAAGCCCTAGAGAGCTAATGCGCATTACAGTGAATACAGACAACAATACTATATTATAATTAAACTTGCAGAGACCAGAACTTAATTATTTCAGCCACTAAAAAAGATAATTATGCAGTGTGATAGAGATATTAATTATTACTGCAATGGCAATTATAATACATAAACATATCAAGTTAACATGTTATATACTTTAAATTTACCCAATGTTACATGTCAAATATATTTTAGTTAAAAAAAAAAAAAAAACTTGGAGGAAAAAAAAACCTATATTCTCTGTACCTGTCAGAAATCAACCAACAGGACAGAATCACAGGCTCTATATATTAAGAGAATTATTATGAAGGTTTGACTTCATAGAATTACAGAAGCTAGTAAAGCTGGGTCTGGAAGAAGACTGTCTCTGCATTCGATGTTACAGCGCACTGTCATTAGGGCAGGCAATTGAGAAGGAAAGGGATGGAAGCTGGAAGACAGTGAAAACAGCTGGAACTCACAAGCCCAGGAGACAATACTGAAACTATCAGCTCTTGCTGTCTTTGGCCATGGTTGCATCGGTGGCCTTGTAGAAACCAGGGCTTTTTACAACCAAATGCAAACAGCTGACTCAGGCACCCAAGAAGCTGAAGGAGTAACCAGGAGAAAGTGGGCAAATTTCAGATCCAGCCACTGCCCTGCCTTAGAGAAGCAAATCAGATCAGTAATCAAAATATGAATATGTAAATTCCCAAATGAGCTACTGCCTCACTACTGCCCTCCAAATCTTTTTTGTTACTACTTTTGTTCTGTTTTGAGTTTTTCATTATTGAGATATAAATGACACATAACTATGTATTAGTTTAAGATGTTCAACATCATGATATGTATATATTGTAAAATGTTTACTGAAGTAAGCTTAGTTAACCCTGGTACCACACAGAGTTACATTTTTCTCCTGTGGAGAGAACTACGAGGATCCGTTCTCTTAGCAACTTTGAAATATACAATGCGGTATTGCTAACTATAGTCAGCATGCTATACATTACTTCTCCAGGAGTTATTTATCTTATAACCAGAAGTCTTTACCTATTATCCACCTTCACCCATTTCCTTCACCCCTGCACCCCAACAACCACCAATCAGTTCTGTTTCTGTAAGTTTTTAAATTCCACACATAAATGAGAGTGCCCTCTGACTCTTGTACAAGAATCATTTGTGGTCCACTCTAATTGAAAATATACAGGGGAATGCTGGGCAGTATTACTTAGTTTAGCCGAGTCAGCACATTATAAAGCCAGCATAGGGGCACCTGGATGGCTCAGTTGGTGGGGTAGCCAACTCGATTTCAGTTAGGGTCATAGGATAGGTCCCACATCAGGCTCTGTACTCAACAGAGTCTGCTTGAGGATTTTCTCCCTCTCTCTTTGCCTGCCCCCCCCCACTTACTTTCTCTCTCTAGATATAATAAATATATCTTTAAAAGAAGCCAACTCATGGGACATCTGGATGGCTCAGGGCATTATCCTGGAGTTTGGGGATCGAGTCCCACATCAGGCTCCCCCTGGTTCTCCCTCTGCCTATGTCTCTGCCTCTTTCTCTGTGTGTCTCTCATTAATAAATAAATAAAATTTTAGAAAATCAAATAAATAAAAGAAGCCAACGCAGTCTGAAATGCATATACTAATAACAAACATTATGATGAATACACTAGGCATCTGCCAATACACTACAAATAAAAGCCATAACACCAAGTTTTGTTTTGTTTTTTAAGATTTTATTTATTTATTCATGAGAGACACACACAGAGAGAGAGGCAGAGACATAGGCAGAGGGAGAAACAGACTCCATGCAGGAAGCCTGATGTGGAACTCAATCCCGGCACTCCGGGATCATGCCCTGAGCTGAAGGCAGACGCTCAACTGCTGAGCCACCCAGGCTTCCCACACCAAAAGAAGTTTAAAGAAAAGGAGTTATATGAAAAACACGATGAAATAGAGAAATATAAATTTGAAAGGAACAACAAAGCCAGGCACTTACCTCTCCTTGGAGAGTAATTTAAAAATTGACAAAGCACTGGAGAGATGCACCAAAAGGGGGAGGAGCAAAATAAAAAAACTCAAAAAGAAGTATGATAAATGAAAAAGAGGAACATAAGATGCTACACATCCTCTTATGTAGCATACACATAGCAAGAGGATGTATAAAAGTTTAAACTAGTGCTTTCTAAAATTTAAATAAAAGGACAAATTCTGAGGAAAATTTTAATTTTCCAAACATATACAGAAAGAACTAGAAGAGCTAAATAGTCCTTTAATCATTAAAGCAAATGAATCAACGTGGAATATAAGAAATAGTGAAAGGGATTATACAGGAAAGGAGAACTGAGTGGGGAAGAATTAATAGGGAGACAAACCATGAGAGACTCCTGACTCTAGGAAACAAACAAAGGGTTGTAGAAGGGGAGGTGGGTGGGGTGATGGGATGACTGAGTGACAGGCACTAAGGAGGCACTAGATGGGATGAGAACTGGGTGTTATACTATATGTTGACAAGTTGAATTTAAATTAAAAAAATTTAAATAAAGCAAATGAATCAGTAAAATCCTTCCAAAAGAAAATTCCAGTCCCAAATGTCTTCATTAAGTGGATCTCCCAAGATCTAACAGCAATCCCTTTTCTAGCAATTCCATTCCTAAGATTCTAATGCAGATAAGTACAAGGATAGATGTTCAAGCTGTAAAGTGTACAACATAGACAAGTGTTCATAGCACCATTATTTACAATAGCCCAAAGCTGGAACAGCATATATGTTCATCTATAATAGAATGCATTAAAACTATTCCATCAACTAAGAATTGCCTACCAAAAACCAAACAAAAAATAAACCATGACATCATGTAACTTAAATGAGATGCATTAAATAATGTTGAGAAAAATAAGCAGAAAAAAAGAATCCGATATTTTATTAATGAGTCTATACAGTTTGTTTTAGGGATGCAAACCTGGAAGGAAACTTGTAAGAAAAATAAAAGTGTGTTTATCACAACAGGACTAACAGTGGGAAGTGGAGTTTTCATTAGAGAAGGCCACATTGAAGGGGTAGGCTTCAGAGGTGCTGGCAAAGCTTTAATTCTGGTTCTAAATGTTTGTATCTTGGGTTTTCACTTTATAGTTACTAAGTGGTGTGTATTTTATTCATTTGTGTGTAATAACTTAAAGAAAAGTTCAGAAAAGCATCTTCTACAGAGCCAATTGAAAAGAGAAGTTAGTAGTATTCAGATGAATTTGTAAAGTTAACAACCAAGTCAAATGAGAAATTATTGATTCCATTTACTTTCAGTAGATCTAGCCAAGATCAAGGTATTTGATGGTTGTGCTCTAAAAAGCAATGACAGATCACCCAGCAGTAGTTATTACTGATCCTACTCACTCTTGAGTTCTTTGGAGAAGAGATTTGTTATTATCACTCATTCCAAATTGGTTGATTATATCTAAAAGAAGGTAAATTTATGGAGCTTTCCTGTGCTGTTTAACAACTCTGCTGAGTAAAGGTTCAGACATGAATTCCAAACTTAATCCACATGGGTACTATGCCTCAGCTGAACAAATAAAAATATTTAATATATAATTAATTCCTCAAGGTACAAGAGCAAATTGTATAGGAGAGTGAATTGATTTTTACCTGATAAATTCAGTCTAATTACAAGACTTTTTGTTATAAATGGAGATTCAAAAATGTTTGCTAGGTTGCCTAAGGTCACAAACCCAGTTAACAGAAAAGAGGAGTCTGGATTCTAGTTGAATGATACCCCAACTAGCAATTTTCCTTTCATGCAGATAGTCCCTAGACCAAAATATCCCTAGACGATACTCCCTAGACCAAAATTTAGATGTTCATAAATGTTTATATTTTTTTCTTCTACTTTCAAACTATATGCTTTAGGTTTAATCCCTTACATCTCCATGTGAATTACTTACACTGACTTCATTCTTTCAAGGGTCAGATTCCTGAATGAAGGTAAAGAGAATTCATTTCAGATCCATTTCCTTCTGAAAATACTGTGTTATTTTAAAGTACTAGCTAAGAAAGCCCAGCTTAATTGCTTAGCACTGGATTATCACTTTCTAAATGTCTCTGACAGTTAATATCCTGAAGATTAAAAACAACCAGTCTTATTACCACTTCTGAGCAGCTAATTTGAAAAAATTATAAAAATGTGATGGAACCTTTTAAATGGCATTTGCATTATGTATGCATGCACGCACATGGTCATTTCTGTATTTGACTGCCAATTTTATAGAAAAATAATCATTGTAGTGATTGCCATATTTCAAAACAGCAACCAGTATAGCCTACATCTTATTTCTCTACCAAGTGGCAAAGTATGCATTATGCACAGTTGGACAAACCACCTAGGTCCCCAAATGCAGAGAACAATGCTCTTATCTCCCTGTGAATCATGCATTGAGAATGAGAACAGCAACATTATTCACAGTGTGCCTTTAGAAATTATGTCTGGGTATAATCAGTTAAATATTGAGTAGAAATGTGAATACAGGAGATGGAAATGTGAGCTGCATTTGAATTGATCTAAAAAGCCACACAGAAAGATATTTGCTTCCAGGAGTTACCCTATTCTTAGAAAGTGGCCCTCATGAATAAAACTGAAGTTTATTTTTTACTACACATTCTAAATGCAGTAAAAAATTTCATAAAATTATTTTATCTATAAAACCTTCATTAATTATCTGCAAAGTTTTTACACTTTGGTTTAGTTCCCTTGTGGTGAATTGAAAAACCATCTGTGATTCTCTTTCCCATTGTATTCTTAGAGAATTTTGGAATATACCTGGTGCTCATCTGATTCAATAACAGTTAGCATATCTGCACAAGACAATGAGAGATAGAAATCTACATTGCATGTTAAAATGAAATGGGTTTTAACTGACTCATGCTTTAAACGTAATTTTATAATTATAAAGTACTATAATACATGTTCAATGTACAAAACTTATAAAAAATGGAAAAGTATTTTTAAGGCCTAATTTCCATTCTGTAGAAGCAACAACTTTCAGTACTTAGACAACTTTAATATCAGTCTTATAATAATAAAATAATTATGGCAATAAAATAGCCCTGGCACATGAATTCCTACTCCATTTCAGACCCAGTATATGCATTCAGTTCAGAGAGAGGAGAGGAAAGAGAAAGGTAGAGGAGGAGAAAAGAGAAGAAAACAGGTCAAGTTCCTGCTTGCATCAGGTTTACAGTAAGGAAGGAAAAAATCTGAAAAGGTTAGTATAGAGTATCAAGTCAGGTAGTAATAAGTATATTAAAAAATTAAGCAAGAGGTTAGAGAGTATAAAGTAAGGCACTGGAAAGAGACCAGAGATGCTATCACTATTCTAGATTGAGGCAAACTCTCCTGAAAAGTATATTAGAATTCCTGAATAATCCATGACATAAACTCCTCTGTTTTCTTGTTGGTGTATGCAAATTCCTAGGATCTCTTTCCAGGGATGATGATTCAGAAGTTTTTATGTGAGTTCCAGTAATCTGATTTTTTTTAAAGATTTTTATTTATTTATTCATGAGAGAGAGATGCAGAGACATAGGCAGAGGGAGAAGCAGGCTCCCTGCAGGGAGCCTGATACAGGACGGGATCCCAGGACCCCAGGATCACGACCTGAGGCAAAGGCAGATGCTCAACCACTGAGCCACCGAGGTGTCCAGTAATTTACATTTTCAAAACGCCTCTGGAATTCAAGTAATTACTATCTATTGGACAATGCTAGTCTAGTAGGATCAGTTCCCATTTTTTGTTTATTAGTCAGTTGACCAGACTGGGGACAACAATGTAAGAGAAAAAAACCAGATATTTGAAATCCAGGGGTTCTCTTTAATACTACCAACAGATAAAGTCATCCTAAAAAGAGTCTCTGGAATATTTGCAAAAATTTCCAAACATCACATATAAGTGATATTGACCTGGTGAAATCAAAATATTTTTCTAATAAGTCTATTCAAAACTTACTTCTTATAATAAAAAAATGAAAAAGGAAAAGAAAAAAGAAAGTTATATATATATATATATATATATATATATATATACATACTCAGAGTTTGAAAATGTTTTATATATAAAACATATATATATATAAAACATTTATTTATTTATATTTATATATAAAACATTTTCAAACTCTGAGTGCTCAAGTCAGAACAATCCTATAATAAAATCATTGTTTCATACCTGAAGCCAATTATATACTGCCAAATGAAATCACTGGTGATAGAACTTTGATAGTCAAATTAAATTCTAAAAATCTAATTTTAGGGTCAGCAAGACCTGTATTAACCGTGCAGTTCGTCTCTACCAGATTCTAGGTGTGTGTGTTCTTAATGTGATCCAAGATAGACGCTTAAAAGCTATGGAGGGCAGGGATTCTCAATGATAAGAATAGCTGACATTTCTAGTTTCAATGATGCTGCCACATAGTGAAGCAAATACCTATCCATGAATTTACCACTTTCTCAAAGTGTGAAATCTGAACAATTGGAAAGTCAAAGGGAAAGTTATCCAGTTTAGCTCATGGTAAAGGGTGATGGAAAGATCCCTTTTCATTTTTTATTCTTTCTTAACTCTTTATAGTTCTAGAACAACTCATAGCCAATAATGATAAGTATAATTAATAACATGCAGGTTTGGGAAGAAGAAAAAAAAAATCAACTATGACATATCCCCACCCTCCAAAAAATAAAATTTTTATCAATTTACTTTTAAAATCTCCCTTGTAGTAATGCAGTCTTGACCAGTTAATTTGGTAGTGACAGAATTATGCAAATAGATAGATATTCATACATCAAAATTATTTATTTGTAAATAACGATTTAAAGAGTAGAAAAGACAATACATAGAAATCAGTCGCATTTCTATACACTGACAACAAAGCATCTCAAAAAGAAATAGAGAACTGTCTCATTCACAATAACACCAAAAACAATAATACCTAGGTATAAATTAACTAAGGAAGTAAGAAATCTGTACAATGAAAAAAAGACTACTGAAAGAATTTGAAGACACAAAACAAATGAGAGAAATCCCATGTGCATGGAATGGAAGAGTTAATTTTGTTAAAATGTCCATGCTACCTTAAAAAGCTTTAGTTAAACCCCTGGAAAAACATAGGGAAGACCCTTCTCAACATTGGTCTTGGCAATGATATTTTTTAATAGAACACCAAAAGCACAAATGACAAAAGAAAAAAAAAAAAAAGGAAAAAGTTGAATTACATCAAACTTAAAAGCATTGGCATGGCAAAAGAAAAAGAATAAAGGCAACATATGGAACAAGAGAAAATATTTGCAAAACATGCATCAGATAAGGGCATAATATCCAAAATTCATAAAGAATTTATTCAACTCAAAAACAATCCTGTTTAAAATATAGGTAGAGGAACTTAACAGACATTTTTTCCTAAGAAGGTATCTAAATGGCAAACAGGTATATGAAGAGTTGCTCAGTATCACTAATGATCAGGCAAATGGAAATCAAAACTACAACAAGATATTACCTCACAACTCTTGGAATGGCCATCATCAAAAAGACAAACAATAACAAGTATTGTAGAGGATATGGGGTGAAAAAAGGAACTTTTGCATACTCTTAATGGAGTTGTAAATTGGTTCAGCCACTATAGAAAGCAGTATAGAGATTCCTTAAAAAATTTTTTTTTTCTTTTTAAAGAGAACTGCCATATAATCCAGTAATCCCATTTCTGGGTGTGTATCCAAAAGAAATGAAAACAGATTATCAAAGAGATATATGCACTCTTTATTGTGGCATTATTTACAATAGCCAAGACAAAAACAACCTTAATGTCTATCAATGGATGAATGAACAAAGACATGGCATACTTACACACACAAATATATACACAAACATATTTTGGCATATATGTACACCATATCTCCTTTATTCATTCATAAATATATACATACACACATGCCACAAACACAAAATGGAATACTACTTAGCCATGAGAAAAAAAGCATATCCTGCTATTTGCAATGACAGGAATGGAACTTGAGGACATTTTGTTAAGTGAGGTAAGTCAGAGAAAAACAAATACCATGTGATATTCTTATACGTGAAATCTAAAAAGAAACTTTAAAAAAAAAAGTGGAATGGTGGTTACTAGGGGCTAGGGAGCAGGGGAGTAGAAGTGATGATTTTAAGTGCACATAATCACAACTAAGTAAATACATAAGTCTTGGATATCTGGTACACAGTACAATGACTGTAGATATAAAACTCTTATAGACATCAAATTTGCTAAGAGAATAGATCTTAATTGTTCCCATCCCTAGAAAACATCAAATCAATATGTAGTACCCCTTAAATTTATGTAATATTACATATCAATTAAACCTAAGTAAACACTCTCCACTTTGTAGCAGAGTACTATTATTAGATTTATAAACATTTTTCTTTTAAAGTTTATTTATTCATTTATTTGACAGAGAGAGAGCACAAGCTGGGGAGTAGCAGGCAGAGGGACAAAAAGAAGCAGGCTCCCCACTGAGCAAGGATTCCCAATGTGAGGCTCCATCCGAGGACCCTGGGATCATGACCTGAGTCAAAGGCAGACCCTCTCCCCAGGTACCCTTTTATAAATATAAACACTTTTATAAACACTTTTATAAATATATTACAGAAATGCTATTTAAAAAAAATAATAAAATAAAAAGTAAATAAGAAAAAGCAATTGGTTTGTTCATTTCTGGAATAATAATTGGGAAAAGTCTTCATAGACCTATTTAGAGGCAAACGTGCTTCAATATAAAATAACTATTGCATTAACACTTTTAATGCCAAAAGAAACTAACCTGGAGGAAAGGCTACCTGCTCGTAAAATTTTATTATTTGGAATAAATTTCTGTTTTAGTTGGAAGAGTAGTGAAGTTTTTAGATGAATTATGGTTTAGTTTATTGCTCTGTGGCAAATACTGATTTAAACAATTTTTAGAAATAAATTTTCATATGAACTGAACTGCTTTTAATGCCAATTTTCATCTTCATACAAATTAACATCACAGGATATAAATCCACAGAAAAAAGGGACTTATAATGAAAAATGCAATAGCACTGTCACTCTGGCAAAAGTGACCAATTTTATTATAATTGAGGTCACAGTGCTTCGTTTATTCAAATTTAAAAGTAGCTGATAAGCAGGCAATATGATATAAACTATACATAACCAAAGCCATCATTAAATCTGTTTCATGAAATTGCCACAATAAAATTTTAACCATAATGTATCTCTTCTTTATCTCTCAATCTAAACACATATTTCATTATTTTGTATACTTTATCTCAACTTTCCCTTTAATTGTACGCATGTTAAAGTTATACCTCCCTATAAAACTCTATCTTCCTTAGGAAGTCCCAGGACTTTGGGAGGTAACTCATGACAATAAAAACAAAGCTGAAAGATCAGCATTGCAAAATTGAATAGTCAATAGAGGTGAGAATAGCAACAAGATCCCAATCACAGCAGTGTGTATGTTGTAAACATGACAAGGGTCCTGAAGATTTTCTGGTTTTCTCCAGGCTTCCTGTTGATTTGAGAGCTATTCACAATCCTTAAAATAATTGCATTTCTTGTTTAGCTAGTGAGAGTTTCGGTTATTAGTAGCTAAGAAGTCTGGTAAGATAGAAATGGTAAAAGAATAAAAGTACAGGCTTTCCAGTTAGCCCACTTTCTGGTGTGATGTAAGGTAAACTCAGAGTGGTTGTTCCTAAGGTTTGGACCATGAAAAGCTGAGATGATAATAGGTTTATTCTATTCATGGTATTCTTGAATCCAAACATCCATCAAACATTCTCAGTAGACCAGAAAAAAAAAATCATGTTTTCACATTATATACCATTATTTTTTAGGCGAAGTCCCTGGATTGCTTAATACCAATTTATTTAAAGAGTTACTGAATAAACTCATCATCAGGGAAATGCAAATCAAACTACAATGATATATTACCTCACATTTGTCAGAATGGCTAAAATCAAATACTCATAAAACAAGAGTTGGCAGGGATGTAGAGGAAAAGAAACTCCTGTGTACTGTTGTTGGTAAGAAGGCAAACTGGTACAGCCACTCTGGAAATGAGTATGATGATTCCTCAAAAAATTAGAAATAGAACTATCCTATGATCCAATAATTGCACTACTGGGTATTTACCCAAAGAATATAAAAAACAATCAAATGATAAAATCAAAACAATAAAAAAAACTTAATATTGCAGCATTATTTACAATAGCCAAAGTATGGAAGCAACTCAAGTGTCCAATGATAGATGACTGGATAAAGAAGACACACACAAAGGAATATCATTCAGCCATAAAAAAGAATGAAATCTTGCCATTTGCAATGACATGAATAGAGCTCAAGAGTAGAATGCTAAACAAAATAAATCAGTGAGAAAAAGAGAAATACCATAATATCTCACTCATATGTGGAATTTAAAAAACAAAAGAGGAAAGAAAAAAAAAAAAGAATTATAAAATAGACTCTTAACTATAGAGAACAAACTGATGGTTACCAGAAGGGAGGTGGAGGGAGATGGGTGAACCTTGATGAGTACCGAGTAATATATGGAATTGTTAAATCCCTGTATTGTACGCATGCAACTAATACAACACTGTATGTTAACTACAGTAGAACTAAAAAAAATTAAGTTACTGAATATAAAGTTTAAATCATTCTGTATTTTTCTCAGGCAAGACATAGAAGAATGACTCTCACTTGGAAATCTAATAAATTTATCTTCTCAAAGAATGGCATACTCAAAAAAGGAATAAAACACTATAAAGCTTTTTTCCCCTCCCCATATGAAAAGATTCATTATAAGGTTATTCTTCACCTAAAAGTTCTAGAAATTCAAGAAACCAATGAAAACCTTCTGAATCAGCACAAGAAAATGCATTCCTCAATATTAGCATGCAATTACAGAAGGCTTAGTGAAAAATAGGAGAGTGAACTATGTGAGATTTGTCATAGGGATCTGTGCACAAATGATCAGAAGAGAAAAAGTAAACTTGTAGACATCAATTAACCACCATTGGTATTTCAAAGCCTCAACTTGATGCAACTGCAAAGAATCACCCAGGTTCCTCTTAAATATATTCCAGTATTAATGAAAACAACAACAACAACACACACACACACAGATTGAAATAGGGCCACATTAGCCATCGTGAAGAAGATAAAGAATGGCACAGAACTGGCCTGAAAAGACAAATGCAGTATAAGAGGATTTACCTGATTAAAATGCTTAGGATTTGCACAATAGACTTTTCAAAGGGACTAGAATTAAAGACCTAAACCACATTGCAGCCATACACTGTTATTTATATCCATTGTGTTGTATTGGCATATGTTGTTTAACAGATCAGTATCTATTTACTTTTCATCTACATGTGGTTTTACAGTCCAAATAATAGCTTCTAACTAAGAAAATCCCTTTGGATATTGATAAGGAAAACTCTCTAAAACAGAACAAGTGAATTTTGTGCCCTACTGTGAGTAGGCTAATTTGGTAAACATATCCCTAGAGCTTTGACTGAGGCATTTCCTATTTGGGCATGCCACTGTTGCATTTTTAAAAAACATTCTTATTTCTTTTAAAAAAATTTGCTAATATGTATTACACATCTCATGGCTCTTTTCTTTACTTACCCTGGTATGAAACTAATTACATTTTATTTTGCTTGTTGGAAAAAAAAAAAAATCACAGAGCCCTTAAAAGGAGGTGCAAATATTCTGATTCATGAACTCATTGGGCTTTCTTTTCCTTCACTTGTAATACTAATATCACTAAAGGATGAAGTCAGACTCTACTTTTAAAACACATTGGCTAGGGCAGCCTGGGTGGCTCAGCGGTTTAGCGCTGCCTTCAACCCAGGGCCTGATCCTGGAGACCCGGGATTGAGTCTCACTTCGGGCTTCCTGCATGGAGCCTGCTTCTCCCTCTGCCCACCCCACCCTCTGTGAGTGTGTTTGTCTCTATGAATAAATAAATAAAATCTTTAAAAAAATAAAATAAAATACATTGGCTATATTAGGGCATTCTAAGTAATGAACAGATCAATGGTAAATGGAATATTTAAAATTAGTTACTAAACAATTTCATTTCTAGCATTACAAAGCATTTTTTATCATTTAAGTTCAGTTGACATACAATATTATATTAGTTTCAGGTACAAAACATAGTGATTTGACAATTCTATCTATACATTACACCACAATAAGTGTAGTTACCATCTGTCACCATACAATGTTATTATAATATTATTGACTATATTCTCTATGCTGTACTTTTCATCTGCATGACTTATTTATTTTATAACTGGAAGTTTATGTCTCTTAATGCTCTTACAGCTAGTAACATATGATTTAATCTGCCCATGAAAATAACAAAAAAGTATGGGATCAATTTATTTAAAAAAAAAAAAACCATAAACAGTTACATGAGATGGCAGTACAGCAAGAAGGTCAAGTCAGGGAATGAGCAAAATAAGACACCCAGAGAAGTAGAATACCTGAAGTTGCTCTTGCACATTTGAGCATTTTCCTAATTCCGATGAATTTTCCCATCAAAGGACAGAAAAATAAACACAGCCTCACCACTCTCCTCTAAGAGAAAGTGTATAAAAAAGTAAGACTTGGTAAAATGGTGAACTGTTATTACTCCCTAAAATGTCTAAAATGTCTATAGGGTAAGTTGTCAGTCTTGGAGCTTCATGTACAACAGAAGAGTGAGATTTCTCAAGAATTTGAAACCACTGCCATTTAACACACGGGTTTTCAAACTAATTCATACCGTCTGAGTAGCCTAAAAATGTTTAAGATTTATGTTCCACCTGTTTCTAGATTGGTAATAAATATTTTCTAAATAATCTACCTTCACCCCAGATTTCAAAGAATTTCCACAGATCAAATTCCAAGAAAACTACATATCTTATTGCAAAAAACAATTAAATACAAGGATGTGATGGTATGTTTTCAGTGTTAACTTGACTGGGCCACAGGGTGCCCTGTCCAGGTATTTAGTCAAACATTATTGTGAGTAAGTCTGTGAGGTGAGGGCTTTTGGGGATGAGATTAACATTTGAATTGATAGACTGAATAAAGTAGATTGCCCTTTCTAATGTGGGTGGCACTCATCCAATTTGTTGAAGACCTAAATAGAAAAAAATGCCTGACCCTCCCACCACTTAGAGGCATATCCTCCAGCCAGACTATTTGACCTGGGACACTAGTCTTTTTCTGCTTCTGGACTCAAACTAAAAAATGAGTCTCCTTGGGTCTCAATTTTGTGAGCATTAAGCCTTGAGCTTACACCAATGGCTCTCCTGGTTCTCAGACCTTTAGAGTCAGGTTAAAACTATGCCATCAGTTTTCCCATGTCCCCAGCTCACCAACTGAAGACTGTTAAAAATCAAACACATATGGACACTAGACCTGAAATCCCCTGAGCAGACCAACCAATTTAGTCATAGAAACAAAAAAACTTAATTTAGCTTATTTTACAAAACGAGTGAAACAACTTGGGCCACTCCTTGTTAATGCTTCCAAAAACCACAAAGAAAATGTTAACTGTTCTCCAAAACTGATAAGAGATAACCACTTTTAGTCAATTCCCTGTCACTAGGAAAACTCCAATGTCATAACCAATCACTGTGAAGAATAAACAGCCACTGCCTCCTCACTATTTACATTACACCACTGCTGCTTCAATAACATGACTGTCTCATTGAACATTCAGTTTGAGTGCTACCAGTTCACAAGCTGTTGTGTATGTGTGTACAATATACTTTTAATATTTCAGTCATCCAGCAGTTTTAAATCTATTTCTGAAGTTTTGACAATATCTTGGAACTTCCCAGCCTCCATAATCACATGAGCCAATTCTTTAAAATCTCTCTCTGTACACACACACACACATCCTGTTGGTTCTGTGGCTAACACCAGAGGGAAACATCAAAAAAAATCAGTGAAAGCCAACTGAAACAACAAAGAGAAAATTCAGACCTACAGAAATTTCATATATCAAGACCAACAGACACATAAAAATTTTATTATATTTTAGAACATGAAAGAACTTTCAGCAATGAATAGCAATCAAATTTTTAAAAAATATCAAAACCAAACCATACTTCTAGAAATGAAAATGTATAATTGAAATAATGATTGAAAGTGTATAATTAGAATACTGATATATGCGTTAAAGAGCAGACTAGACATTACATTTATTAAAATATAAAACTGCAAAAATTATCATGAATGCAGATAGAAAGCAAAGAAAATATGCAAATGAATTTGAGTCAGGAAAATAAGAATGAAAATGCTTATCACATATCCAAAATTTCTGAGTGTGAAGACAGAGAAAATATGTAGAGGCAACATTTTAAAAAGGAAACAGGTGAGAATTTTAGAATTGGTGAAGGACTCCAGTAAGCATACTTAATGAGCCCAGGAAATCTGAACCAGAGTAAATAAACTCTTCACATAGAAATATCATGGTGAAATAAAAAAAAAAAATAGGTATGGCCATCAAAAGAAGTAATAAGTAGCCAAAAAGAAAACATTGCTTTCAAAAGACTGACAATGAACTAACAGTGGATTTCTCTAAAATATCGACAGCTGATTTCTCCTGGGCATGCCGATGGAAAAAAAAGAAAAACTATTAATCAAGAATTCAATAGCCAGCAGAAATTTATTTACAGAATGTAGACAAATTGCAAAAAAAAAATTCAAAATTGAATGAGAAAAAAACAATCTGCTAGTTCCAAACAATGAAGGAAATGAACAAAAAGAATAATGGTAGGGATCCCTGGGTGGCGCAGCGGTTTGGCGCCTGCCTTTGGCCCAGGGCGCGATCCTGGAGACCCGGGATCGAATCCCACGTCGGGTTCCCGGTGCATGGAGCCTGCTTCTCCCTCTGCCTGTGTCTCTGCCTCTCTCTCTCTCTCTGTGACTATCATAAATAAATAAAAATTTAAAAAAAAAAAAAGAATAATGGTAAAGATAGTATGAAAATAAAGTATAAACCACATAAATAGGAATGCATTAAATATATAGTAATTAAAGTAAAAATAAATGGAATGACTTCCAATTTTCAGCTTCAGTAAGGAGCCTGCAAGTCACTACTGTTCTATCAACATGTCAAAAAAAAAATGCTAAACAAATTGAAAAACCAACAATTCCTCTCAAATCTGTGAGAAGGGCAGGACACGGGAAAACACTGCCCCCAGGATAGTAGAGACACACAGGTAATTAGATGGAATCATGGCTTACCTGAGCGGAGACTCAAAAGCAGAAACTGCTGCAGGAACCAGTGCCAGGGTAGAACAACATGAACTGTAATTGATAAATTACTAGAGATTCCTTAGGAATAAACTCTGAGAGATAAAAACTCCAGGGACATAATCACAATATTTTGAGATTTACTTCCAGGAGCTTGACCAGGTTTTCAACAGTAAATATTAGAGAAAAATCCCCTCTCGTTTCCAACAGGGAAAAGAGAAAAGGAACCATTTTGAAAAACCACAGAGTGTTCTCCTATTTAAAAAGGTCAGCCCTCAGGTGAAACTAGTTAACCAGAGCCTAACTGACTCCAGGCAAGGGAAATACCCAATTCCACTTAGCTCTAGGCTCTTCCACATGAGAGAAGGGAAATACCCAACTCCAGCCCACTCTTCCCAATTAAGAGGAAAGCTAAAAACTGAGAAACATTAGTGAAGCTCACAGTTCAGAGGCATAGGCTGACTGAAAGACTAAGACCAATTCCTAGGACTATAGAATGCTTCCCTTCCCCCCACATCTAACCACTACATTATTAAGGGCCTATTTTCAACATTCTTTTTACTCAGTCCATCATGTCTGGCTGTCAAGAAAAAATTACAAGACATACCAAAAGGCAAAAAACACAATACGAAGAGACAGAGAAAGCATTAGAAGCAGACTTTGTAGTGAGAATTATCAGACTGGGAATTTAAAACAACTATGATTAGTATGCTAAAGGCTCTGATGGACAAAGTAGACAGCATGCAGGAACAGATGGGCAGTGTAAGTAGAAAGATGGAAAACTTAAGAAAGAACCAAAAAGAAATGCTGGACTGGATACAACTGAAGAAAAAATCTGAGCTTGAGGATATATAAATAGAAGATTTGAGAAATAAGAAGCAAACAAAGACTGAAAAACATGGAACAGAATATCCAAGAACTGTTATGCAAAATGTATAATATATGCATAATAGGAACATCAAAAAAACAAGAAAGAGAGAAAGAACAGAAGAAATATTTGAAACAATAATAACTTAGAACTTCCCTAATTATTGTCAGACACCAAACCATAATTCAGGAAGTTCAGAGAACACCAAGCAGGATAAATTACCTCTAAAAAACTATGGCTAGGGATCCCTGGGTGGCGCAGCAGTTTAGTGCCTGCCTTTGGCCCAGGGCGTGATCCTGGGGACCCGGGATCGAATCCCACGTCGGGCTCCCAGTGCATGGAGCCTGCTTCTCCCTCTGCCTGTGTCTCTGCCTCTCTCTCTGTGTGTGACTATCATAAATAAATAAAAATTAAAAAAAAAAAAAAACTATGGCTAGGCATATCATTTTCAAATTATAGAATATCAAAGATAAAGAAAATGTCTTGAAAGAAGCCAAAAGGGGGCACCAGAGCGGCACAGTTGGTTAAGTGACTGCCTTTGGATCAGGTCATGATCACAGGGTCCTGGGATTAAGCCCCATCTCAAGCTTCCGGCTCAGGGGGGAGTCTGCTTGTCCATCTCTGTCTGCCCCTTTCCCCTGCTCATGGTCTCTCTGGTTCTCACTCTCTCTCTCTCAAATAAATAAATAAAATTTAAAAAATGAAGAAGAAGAAGAAGAAGAAGAAGAAGAAGAAGAAGAAGAAGAAGAAGAAGAAGAAAGAAGAAGAAGAAGAAAACAGACCACAAATACTTTACCTATAAGGAACAAAGATAAGAATTACATACAACTTCTCAGAAATCATGTAAGTGAGGAGACTGGAGTGAAATACTTAAAGCGTTGAGAAGAAAAAATAATACAACCAATCAGAATATTGTATCCTAAAAAATAACCCTTCAAAAGTGAAGGAGAAATACAATCTCTTTCAGACAAACAAAAATTGAGGGAATATGTTGCCAGTAGATTTGCCTTGCAAGAAATGTTGAGAAGATTTTTAGAGAGAAGGAAAAAAACACATAAAGTTGATCCTTAAACAATGTGGAATTGAGGCATCAACCCCCCCACATAGTTGAAAATCCATATATAATTTTGACCCCAAAAAAACTTAACTACTAACTTCTTACTGTTGACTAGAAGCCTTACTGATAACATAAATAGTAAATTAGCACTTATTTTGTATGTTTTATATATTATATAGTATATTCTCATAATAAAGGAAGCTAGAGAAAAGAAAATGATATTAAGGAAATCATAAGGAATGGCAAGATTTAATTCTTTTTATGGATAAGTAATATTCCATTATATGGATAGACCTAGAAGTGAGAGAAAGACAAATATCAGATAATTTCATTCATATGTGGAATTTAAGAAACAAAACAAATGAACAAACAAAGAGAAAAAGGAAACAAACAAAAAACAGACTCCTAACTACAAACTAGTGGCTGCCAGAGGGGAGATGTAAAATAAGAGAAGAGGATTAAGTGCTCGCTTCGGCAGCACATATACTAAAAAAAGAGAAGAGGATTAAGAGTATACTTATTATGATGAGCACTGAGTAATGTATAGAATTGTTAAATCACTATATTGTACACCTGAAAGTAATATAACACTGTATGTTAATTATACTGGAATTGAAAGACTATTAAATAATTTTTTTAAGAAGAAAAGATTATAAGGAAAAGAAAATACATTTACAGCACTGTACTATCTTTATAAAAAAAAATCTGTATATAAATTGACCCACATAGTTCAAATCTGTGTTGTTCAAGGGTTAACTATATAGAAGATCAGAATAATATAGGTCAGAAACTCAGACTTACATAAGAAAAGCAAATTGAAGAAAGAATAAATGAAAATAAAAACTTCTATGTTTTTCCTATTCTTAATTGATATAACAGATAACAACTTAATAATAATAATAAAATAATAATATCAACAATGTATTTGATTGTGTATGCCTATATATGTATCTCATGCATATAAATGCCATCCAAGTTATAAATGAATAACAATCATACAAAGAGCAGGAAGACAAAATTAAGATTATTTTTATTATAAAGTACTCACACTACCTATGAATTAGTACATTATTATTTAAAAGAGGATGTGGATTACTTATAAGTGTACATTACCAGCCCTAGGGCAACCACTAAAAGAAGGTTAAAAAAAAAAAAAGGAAGTATAACTGATATGCTAGGAAATGAAAGAAAACAATCATTTATAGTGCTCAATTAAAACCACAAATATCAGAAAAAGAGTAAAAGATAAAAAAAATGGGAACAAAGGAAAAGAGCAACAAATAGAAACCAGTAATAAATGTGGTACATATTAATCCAACTATATCAATATATAAAACATATAAAAATGTATACATTAAATGTATATGTAAATATATGAAATCAATATCCTGTATCCACTTAGAAGACTAGAAAAAGAAAAGAAAGTTAAATCCAAAGTAAAGAGAAGAAAAGGAATAATAAGAATTAGAGCATCAGTCAATGAAACTGAAAAAAGGAAATAAAAAAATAAAACCAGTGAAAGGAAGTCAGATTCCTTGAAAAGATCAGTTAGACTAACAAAATTCTAGCCAGGTTAACTACAAAAAAAGAGTCACATATTGTTATTATCAGAAAAGAAAGGGGACAGATCACTACAGATCCTATGGACAATAAGAGGATGATAAAAGTGTCCTATGAACAACTCTAAAACCACAAACTTGATAACCTAGATAAAATGGACCAATTGCTTGAAAGACACAATTTGCCAAAACTCACACAGAAAGAAAGACAATCTGAATATATATATGTAATATTTATGAAAATATATCAACATATATATTAAAGAAATTGAATTAATAATTAATAACCCTCCAAAGAAGAAAGTACCAGGCCTATATGGGCTACCTAGTGAATTCTAACAAACATTTAAGGAAAAAATTATATTTTTCTTTTGGAAGATAGAAGCAGAGAAGATACTTGCTAACTCATTCTATGAGGGCAGTGTCACTCTAGTACCAAAATCAAACACATGACAAGAAAATTACAAACCAACACCTCTCATGAATAAGGATACAAAACACCTCCAAAAAACTAGCAAACCAAATCCAACAATGTATAAAAGGAATTACATACCATGAGCAAGTGTGATTTATCCCAGGTATGCAAGGCAAATTGAAAATAAATTTATGTAATCCATTATATCACCATACTAAAAAAAAAAAAAAAATACATGATGATATCATCCAGGAAAAACATTTGACAAAATCCAAAGTTCACTGTGGAAAATCTCTCAGTACACTAGGAACAGAAGGAAACTTTCTCAACTTAGTAAAGAAATCTATTAAAAAACAAAACAAACAAAGAAAACAAAAACTAGAGCTAACATTATATACTTAATGGTGAGAAGCTCAAAATTTTCCCATTAGATCAGGAACAAGGTAATGATGTCCTTTTTTTAAATTATCATACTGAAAATTGCATAGTAGTCCCGTGAGACAAGAAAAAGAAATAAAAGGTATACAGATTGGAAGCAAGAACTAACAGTCTTTATTTGCAGATGACATCATCATTAATGTAGAAAATCCAAAATAATTGACCAAAAAACTCCTGGAAAAAGCTATTATACAAAGCTTTCAGGATACAAGGTTAATATATAAAATTCAATCCGTTTCTTGTAGCAAAGCAAATAGCAAAGGGAACAAGAAGTTAAAAACAACACTAATATTAGTTTTGTAATATTAGTTATAATATAACTAATAGTATTAGTTAATATTATTTAGTTATAATATTTAGTTATAATATTTAGTTATAAATCTAATTATATATAATTGAGAAAAACTACAAAATTCTGGTTAATGAAGTCAACGAACTAAATAGATGGAAAGCTATTCCATATCATGGATAAGAATATCCAGTGTTGTCAAGATATACATTATTTTCAACTTGGTGTAAGGTTGCAATATAATTCCAATAAAAATTTTGGAAATTTTCTTGTGGATATTGACAAACTGATTCTTAAATTTAAATGAGGAGTCAAAGGACCCAGAATAGCCAACATAATATTGAAGGAGAAGAAAAGTAGAGAATTGGCACTATCAGACTTCAAGATTTACTATAAAGCTGTACTACTCAAGACAATTATTATTATTATTATTATTATTATTATTATTAGAAGAAGAAGAAGAAGAAGAAGAAGAAGGAAGAAGAAGAAGAAGAAGAAGAAGAAGAAGAAGAAGAAGAAGAAGAAGAAGAAAGAAGAAGAAGAAGAAGAAGAAGAAGAAGAAGAAGAATCATCATCATCAATAGAACAGAATGGAGTTCCTAGCAAAAGACCCACATAAATAAGTTCAAGTTCTCTTTGACAAAGAAGCAAAGATAATAGAGCAAAAACTGTCAACAAATGATTCTGGAATAATTGGACATCCGTATACAAAAAAAAAAAGAGAGAGAGAAATGAATCTAGATGCAGACTTTACACCCTTCACAAAAAATAAAGTGAATCACAGACCTAAATGTGAAATCCAAAACTATAAAACCACTAGACGATAATATGGGAACAAATCTTGATGACTTTAGGCATGGCAAGAATTTTTAGATGCCACAAGCAAAGCATGATCCATGAAAGCAATAATTTATAATCTAGACTTCATTAAAATTAAAAGTTTCTGCTCTATGAAAGAGAATGTCAAGAGAATGAGAAGACAAACCACAGACTATAGAAAAATACATCTAATAGAGGATTTTAGGACAGTGAAAATACTCTGTATGGTACAATAAATACACATCATTATATGTCCAAACCCAAAGAATATACAACCAAGAATGAACTGTAGTGTAAACTATGGACTTTGGGTGATAATGATGTGTCAATATAGGTTTATCAGTTGTAAAATGTGTACCACTCTAGTGGGGATGTTGATAATGGAGCAGGCCATGCATTTGTGGGAGCAGGATATATGTGGGAAATTTCTGTATCTTCCCCCTCAATTTTTTTCTAAAACAACACTATTAAAAATATAAAATTTTTAAACAGTTTTTTAAAAAGGTAAATGTCCTGAAAGTTAAAGAAAAAAATTTTTTTCATTAAGATTTAAAAACATAAATCCAGCCATACTTTGTTTTAGGAACACATAAAATTATACATGGGTAAGGGTTAAAAGTAGAGTGTATATATATATATATATATATATATATATATATGTGTGTGTGTATATATATATACACACACATATTTTACATATATATAGATATAGATATATTAAGATGTCTATTTCTTGGCCTGGGTGGTGAGTATGTGGGTATTTATTACTTTTCCTTAAGTGTAATATATATTTTCATATTCTCCTGTGAACTTATACTATATTTCACATATTGGAAAAACAATAAAATAAACCACTGAAGTAATGGCAATTGAAGATATTTCACAGATCAGACAACATGGAAGATCTTTTACAATCTTTAGAGAAAATATGAAAATATATTTAATAGCCTTTGCCAGGAATTTATGAAGCACAGAAAAGCATGGAATCAAGGAAAATAATTATTCCCTCTTCACAGCTAATAAATTTAAACTAGAATATTTCAACCATGAGTCAGCTGAACAAACAACTAGCTGAGAAAAAAAGAATATTTCACCCTCAGCAAGGATTCTTCACTGTTGGTTAAATGTTAACATTTTCCCCTGCAGGGTACAAGGAAAGAGGTCAAACACGTTAGGAATAATCAAATAGTTTAACCTGTGCTAGAGGGGCTTGTTAAACAGAACTTGTCTGTGGTGACAATGTGACAGATTATCTGAGACTGTTCCAGAGCTGTCAATTTATCAACCAACATAGGCCATATAATGAACTTCTTACTTTCATCAACTGCTTGAGCAAAAGAATTTTCTTTTTCTCTTAAAAAGCAAATAAACCGGGACGCCTGGGTGGCTCAACGGTTGAGCATCTGCCTTCCAGTCAGGGTGTGATCCCGGAATTTTGGGATTGAGTCCCACATCAGGCTCCCTGCATGGAGCCTGCTTCTCCCTCTGCCTGTGTCTCTGCCTCTCTCTGTGTGTCTCTCATGAATAAATAAATAAAATCTTTAAAAAAAAAAAAAAGCAAATAAACTCATGGCAAAATAAGTAAATAAAGTTATAATAATAAAGTTACAAATAGAATGCCGTTTTTAAATTAATAGTTAAATTCATCCTCATCACCAGTGGAGATGAGGATTTGGGAGGATTAGCTTATTTTATAGAGTAAACTATCATTAGAGAATGAGTCAATTATAACCTGAAAGTAAGAAACATTTTCCTGAGAGGATGAAATTTGTAACATATTGAGCTACTCTGATCCTTTGGGAAGGTAAATGCAATCATTTCGTAAGTGCTGCCAGGCAATAGTCTGCTCCTTAGCTTGTATATGCATCCAAAGCCACTTGTAAGGAGAGTAATAAAACTAAAAACAATAATGTTAATGTTATTCAGATGCTTATTTTCAAAATAATCTAACCTTAATTGGTGCAAAATTTAATTACACTTAATTTTATAACTAAGGGATAATTTATTTCATGCCAAAATTAGTATGGTTATATGTTTCTAGTTAATACATTGAGTTTAGGACTACACTACAGTATTTGTGTTTAAATCTTGGCTTTAGACTCTTAATCTCCTGCAGTTATAGTCATTTTTTGAAACTTTGTAAGATAACCTCACATTTAAGATCAATAACCAAAGCTAGAATTTCCTCTATTTACATAGGGAACTGATTTAAAATATGTAAGACTCATATCTGTATTTTATAATTTATAACCTCAAAGGTATGATTCTTGACTTGTAATCAGACCACCATAAGGAAAAAGGAACGAAGTATATCAGAAGTCTTAATTCAGAGAGAAAAGATCATAACTGGATGAAATTCCTTTCATCAAAGCTAAATTCGTTATACTGTCAGAGATCTAACAATTTATTTTTCTACCATCTTTACCTCCCCAAGAATCTTTTTCTATTATTTCACTAAATTAAAAATTGATGCATTTGTTTATTCAACAAACACTCACAGGATGCCTACCATGTACCAGGCACTCTCCTATGTACTAGGTTATCATTTGTAAAACATTCTATTTCTATGCTGATGGTAATGATCAAGTAAAAAAGGAAATCTTGATGAGGCAATAGATCCAGAAGTGAGACTACTGATTTTGAATCATTGACAACTTACCTATGATTACAGGAGAGGAGGCAGAGAACATAGGCACAGGTGCAGATAGGTGGGTAAGTATAAAGGGGTAAGTACAGGATCTAGAGAAATTTCTATTCTGATTGACTCTATGTTCTGAGAAAAATTGGAAGTAATATGAAATGATAACACAACTTATAGAAGAAGTATTAGAGCATTGAGAAGACAAAGGGATGAAATAATTGTCTAACAGAGTGGGATAGCAATTGAACTTGGGAAATAGGGGATCCCTGGGTGGCTCAGCGGTTTAACACCTGCCTTCGGCCCAGGGCCTGATCCTGGAGTCCTGGGGTCGAGTCCCACGTTGGGCTCCCTGCACGGAGTCTGCTTCTCCCTCTGCCTCTCTGTGTCTCTCATGAATAAATAAATAAAAGCTTTGAAAAAAAAAAAAAAGGGAAATATACTAAACTTGCCAGAATATACCATGAAGCTGCCTGATATTACTATTTACAAGATTAAGATAGATGATGCATGTATTTTTTCTTTAGCCACATTCAGCCTCATAGTCCAGGTTGAAAGTTTGTGAATTATTTGGATTTAACCAGTTCGAGGGTTTTCCAGGTGAATTAAATAAAAGAAAAGCATTATTAAGAATGTATGCAAGGAATAATTTATGCTATTGTGCCACGAAATCTATCTGTGTAAAGAGAACAGTAAAAACATGACTGACAAGAGAAACAATGATAAATTGGAATCTAGATAGTCATATTCTCATGGGCTTAAAGAGTGAACATATAGGAAGCACTTATCTATTATTTGTAACACATTTCTAACACTAAGAAAATGTTTCTATAATTTTAGGGTCTTACAATTTAGTAGGGGGAAGTAGTATCATGACATTTCATTCATAATAAATTTATTGAATTTCTTTTCTACCACATTGTTGTAGTTATAACTGTGGAATACAGAAAAACATTCAAGTTTATTCATGTAAAAATAGTGGGACATAAAGCAACTACCAAAAAACAGAGGCAATAAAATAGCTTACTTAATTTAATTATATAAATGCATCAGACCTCTTATAGAAAGCAGTTGCCTGTCACAGATTGAGTAGTTTTTATGCTCTTCCTCAGAATATCACTATGAGTAAGTTGGCTATATGTCTTCAGAACCGTGGTTTAATGCCTTAGTTTGTACTAGAATCTCTCATACAACTACATTCATGAGGAGCAATGAGAGTTTAGACTGTTTTTTAATCTAGTTTGAAAATCTAGCACCTAGGATAGTGACTAGTAGGTAATAGACAATGTAAGTATGACACTGGTCAAAGATTTAAATTTGGGAGGTATCAACATAAGATGTTCTTGGATTTGGAAACACAGAAGTTATTGACAAAAGTAGTTCCAATGAAGTGGTAGAGATGGTGGCCAAAGAGAAATTATGGTGGAAATAGAGCTAGGGATCTTAGGTGACTCAAAAAATGCAGCTGTGAAAACAAGTATAGGCACAGGTGGTAGCAGTAAAGGAATATAGTATAATGATTTGCTTAGGTTATATTTCTATTTTTATCATCATAGAATATACAATAAAATATTTCAAAGTTTCCTGGAGTTTCAAGAAAAGATGGTATTAACAATAAAAATGTGAGAAGGGAGGGATGCCTGGGTGGCTCAGTGATTGAGCATCTACCTTAACTCAGGGTGTGATCCTGGGGTCCTGGATTGAGTCTCACACCTGGCTCTGCCTATGTGTCTGCCTCTGTCTCTGTGTCATGAATAAATAAATAAAATCTTAAAAATAAATAAATAATAAAAATGTGAGAAGGGATAACTCCAGGTGTACGTCATGAGATAATACATGGGGAATTGGGATCCAGATCAAGAATGGAGAAATTGGCTGCCAATAGGAACAGCAGCACTGATTCCTCTGAAACTGTACTTGTAGAAGAGAACATGGGTAAATAGATTTTATAGATTTCTCCTGCAGTATCGATAAAATTGAAATAACACATAGTCCTTATTCTCAAAGTACTTTTATCTTAATTATCTTGGGCTGCTATAAACAAAATACCATCGACTGGATGGCTAAAACATAAGACATTTATTTCCCACGGCTCTGGAGGCTGGAGTCCAAGTTCAAAGTGCCAACAGTTTAAGTTCTTGGAGAAAACTCTCTTCTTAGCTTGCAGATGGCTACATTCTGTGTTCTCACATGGCATGGTGGAAAGATAGCTCTGACCTCTCTTCCTCTTTTCATAAGTACACTGATCTTATCATAGGCGCCTCACCTTCAAGACTATCAAAACTTAATTATCTCCTAAAGGCTCCACCTCTGCATACCATAATATTAGAGGTTATGGCTTTAATTTAAGAATTTGGACGGGATCCCTGGGTGGCGCAGTGGTTTGGTGCCTGCCTTTGGCCCAGGGCGCAATCCTGGAGACCCGGGATCGAGTCCCACTTCGGGCTCCTGGTGCATGGAGCCTGCTTCTCCCTCTGCCTATGTGTCTGCATCTCTCTCTCTCTCTGTATGACTATCATAAATAAATAAAAAAAAATTTTAAAAAAATCAAAATAATAAGAATTTGGGGGTAGAGGGGACACAAATATTCAGTCTATAACAACTTCCACCCTTATGAATTTAGCAGGAAACTGTAAATACTAAACTAACTATATAAGTGGTTATAAATACCAGGTACACAGAGGAAGATTATTTCATTATTTAGATTAAGTTTTAGGTTAAGCTAAAAAGCATAATTTAGTTTTTAATTTATTTAGTTATTTATATTAAGTTACTTAGATTGCACTAAAAAGTTTTAATTATTTTGAAATTTCATTAAATTACATTAAATATCTTTATAAAAATAAAACTATTCATAATTTGTGTCTGTTGCCAATGTCAAAAACTGTTATCAAGCTCCATACATTATGGCTAGGTCTACAGATATTTCATTTTAAGTATAATATGAATTATTTAATATTATACAATGTAAATACTAATTAATGATTCCTTCTGGAATCACAAAAAGGAGCCCAAAAAGGAGCAAGAAAGTGGAAACTAAGTACCATTATAAAGTTAAACTTTATTATGGAAGAATCTTGTTCATTCATGCCATATGAAAGGAAGGATTTAACAAATTAGTATTTCTTTTTACTTATATAAGCCTTCCTGCTACTCAAATCCTCCTGACTTCAAAGAAAAGTTCATCTCTAAAGTCAGCAACAGTATTATACACAATACATCCTAGTATTTGGGTATACTTGGCTTTTGTTTTGTATAGAGGATAAAAGATGTTAAATATTCCCCATTTCTTGGGCCTGAAGAGTGTCACTCATGAGAGCAGTTGTTTAGGGTATATCCATGCTAAATGACAGATCTTGAGTAACAGAGATATTTATGTTCCTTAATAACTTCCTTTTGTGTTTGTGGTATGTGGAGTTCTCTGAAGTATAGAACCCTGGGCAAATGCCCTTATGCCTGGATCTGAAAGCACTACTCTCAGAATATTCCAGCCTGCTCCTAACTAAAAGAGAAACAAGGAGATCAGTATTTCAACAGAGCACATCACTGTCCCCCATCTTCCAAAAAAAAATCATAGTTTTGATATAAAGGAGGAAAAGTAGAATAAACATTGGATAAGAAACTAAAGATGTAAGCCACAAAGAGTATAATCAAGACAAAAGAACATGAGAGAGTCTCTGGCTCCCCAAATCAATATAACCAAAAGAAAAAATTTATACTTTAAAAACTTAGCTGAATTCAAATCTATTCCTATTCTATAGGTAGAATTCCTTGTAAGGGGAGAACTTATTGTATGTTTAGAAAAACAGAGCTTAGCGTATTTGGTTAAAAAAAGTAGTAAATTGAACACCAATAAAAAAAAATAATTAAAAAAAAAAAAAAAAAAAAAAGTAATACCTGATTCAAAACCAGTAGAAGGAAGGAAATAATAGAGATTAGAGCAAAGATAAATGACATAGAAACTAAAACAAAAAACAAAACAAAATGAAAAACAATAGAACAGATCAATGAAATCAGGATCTGGTTCTTTGCAAATATCAAAAAAATTGATAAACCTTCAGCCATACTTATATAAAAAAAGAATTCAAATAAATAAAACCAGATATAAAAGAAGTAACAATCAATATGGCAGAAATACAAATAATTATAAGAGAATATTATGAAAAAGTAAATGCCAGCAAATTAGAAAACCTAAAAGAAATGAATAAATTTCTAGAAACATATAACCTCTCAAAACTGAATCAGAAAGAATTAGAAAATTTGAACAAACCAATTACCAGGAATAAAACTGAATTAGTAATCAAAAAACTCCCCCAAAACCAAAAAAAGTCCAGGACCAGATAGCTTTCAGATGAATTCTACCAAACATTTAAAGAAGAGCTAATACCTATTCTTCTCAAACTATTCTAAAAAATAGAAGAGGAAGGACAGCTTCCAAATTCATTTTATGAGGACAGCATTACCCTGATACCAAAAGAAAAGGATACTACAGGCAAGAACTCTGAAAACATAGATGCAAAAATTCTCAAAAAATATTAGCAAATCAAATCCAACAATAAATTTTAAAAAGTCATTCACCACAATCAAGTGGGATTTATTCCTGAGATGCAAGAGTGGTATTCACAAGTCACTCAATGTGATATATCACATCAATAAGAGAAAGGATAAAAACCATATGATCATCTCAACAGATGCAGAAAAAGCATTTGACAAAGAAAACATCCATTTATGATAAAAGCCCTCAAAAAGTAGGTTTAGAGGGAACCTACCTCCATATAATAAAAGCCATATATGAAAACCCCACAGCAAACATCATCCTCAATGGGGAAAATCTGAGAGCTTCTTTCATAAGGTTAAGAACAAGACAAGGATGTCCATTCTCACCACTTTTATTCAACATAGTACTGGAAGTCATAGTCACAGCAATCAGACGACAAAAATAAACTAATAAAAGGCATCTAAAAAAAAGGGAAGAAAAAAAAAAAAAAGGAAGACCTGTATGCATAAATTAACCAAGATACCCTTCATCAAAGACCTTATTTACATACCAAATAAAAGAAATAATTAAATATTCATTTGTATGTTTTGGAGACAAGTTTTAGAACAGAAAAATAAAACAGGAAAATCTAGATGGAAGAGAAGGTCTTCAGGACAGAGAAGCCTGGGGCAGTTACATAACTCTGAGGAGAAAGATGCTTATGGACATATTCTGTGATGGGCATGGGTGGAGAACATTTAAACAGTGATGCCTCATATTCAATAGTGCTTGTTTTAGAAGGAAATTGGCAATTGAGATAACAAGAATTTGGAGTTCCCAGGATTCAAAAGCAAAACGCAACCATGGACACATAAATGTCCAAAGAATACTTGTCATGTTTGAGAAGAACATAGCCTCCTTCTAATACATAAGAGAGGACTTCAAGCCATTCAGTTTAATAATTAAAGGAAAGTTGTAACCTCAGAATTTAGAAGCATCTTGGAGACATCTGAGGGAGTAATATCTGATTTATTTTAGAATCATCTTTTAGATTGAACTATGTCACTAGACACATGAATCCAAGTAGTCATTTAACTGTTTTCTGCCTCATTCTTTCTCTTATGAAATAGTAATAATTAAATCTGCCTTTGAGGTTTGTTATAAAAAAATGAGATCATTGGCCATACTGAAAGTTATCAAGTTAGATGGTCATCAAGTAAAAATGTAGTTCATACACAAATATGCAATTGCCCCAAAATAGACAAATCAACATTCTTTATCAAACCTCAGCTGTGACATAGCATTATAGACATTCCATTAATAATCATAATTGTAAATGCTTATTTTTAAATATAGAAATCAAAATATTTAGATAAAATGTTATAAAATAAAAAATAAGTAAAAATAGAGTGTTCACCCAGCTATGAACTAACATTAGAGGATATTTTGGTTCTTTTGCCCTACTAAAATTCAAGTTTGAGATGAAAATTCAATGAATCATTTTGTAAATGCTGATAGTCCTCCCATATATTCCTGGTACAAGGGAAAGACTACTGCATAGTTTTCAGAAGAATTGCATTAGAATACCATATCCAGTGCATTCTAGATGACACTTGACCTCCACTAGCTTCCTGTTCCTTACCTGTAAAATAGCAATATTAGTCTTTCACTGACAGAATTATTGTCTGGAGTAAATGGATGATGTATGTCAAAGGGTCCAGCAAAATGCAGTAATATAGTCAAAGCTCAATAAATGTGTTTTCTAATATACTTTCTATTGGAGTCAAGTTATTTTGATTTAGCAGTTTAGTTTTTACTTTGATACATCTGGGAATTCAATCAGCACTCCATTATCTTTTCAATTTAGGAAAAATATGTCATTCAAGAAAAATAATTCATGGAGACTTTAGGTCCTCTACAATATCTAATAATAGTGAACATTTAAAATTTGTGCTTGATATCATCTGAATAATTTGTTGCTAGTAAGTGTTTTACATCCTTAAGCAAGCATGTCTATCATCAACATTTGATTCCAGATATAAATAAATAAAAGAGGGTGTTGGAGTGCCTTACCCTCTTCCCAATATCTGTTGTCCTCAAGTCCCAGAAACACAGGGAGTCACTTGATTTCTCTGGGATCAGGATCTGCACTCATTACTGGACCAGAGAA
This sequence comes from Canis lupus baileyi, assembly GCF_048164855.1. Classification (NCBI taxonomy): domain Eukaryota; kingdom Metazoa; phylum Chordata; class Mammalia; order Carnivora; family Canidae; genus Canis; species Canis lupus. Next base: position 23,094,156 of record NC_132861.1, on the reverse strand, counting down.
GGTAAAATGAAACTTTAAAGGCCCCTTACCCTTCTCACCAGAGCCAAGTCTGAAGCAAAGGGCTCCCCACATTTTTTGCACTGGTGACCAAGTTGTCCCTTAAACAAAGCTCCTCTATACCCAACCCCAAAGCCACTGGAGCCTCCAAACATCCAAAACCCAAAAGAAAACCTTTTCCCAAAGCTAAGATCATAGTTCCTTTAGTGTTCTTGGTTTTAGGCTCCAAATATTCCTGTCCTGAATCATCCTTTCTTCCAAATTTTGAAATTCTCTTTTACTTTGGGAGCAAGGAAAAAAATATACCACTTTTTCCAAGTTTTCCCTGGAGAAAAACTTGGATTTAGTTCTTTTGTCATTGTTCAACCTATTTCCCTTTCTCAGGTCAGTACCATAACTCCCTTAATATAGTATGTCTCTGATGATTTACAGGCAGCTTCCCAGAAGGGGTTGGAATGTCTGGAATACACATAGGCAATCAGGGTCTCAGCAAGGAGATCAGGCATAGCAGTACTTCAGAGAATTCTCTCTCCTAGATGAGTTGGTTAACCAAGTGCTGTTGGAACACTGAAATGTCCAATAGCTCCAACTTTAGGGTGCAAACAGAAAAAGTAAAGTGGGACCATAGGCTATAAAAGCTTCTTTCCATCCTCTATTCTTGGATCAAAAATTTAAAAATTAAGGGATGCCTGGGTGGCTCAGCAGTTGGGCACCTGCCTTCGGCTCAGGTCATGATTCCAGGATCAGGGATCAAGTCCCACATCAGGCTCCCTGATGGGGAGACTGGTTCTCCCTCTGCTTATGTGTCTGCCTCTCTCTCTCTCAGTCTGTGTCTCTCATGAATAAATCAATAAATCCTTAAAAATAAATTAAAACTTAAGATCAGAAACTAAAGGTTATTTGTGGCTCTTTCAAATTTATACCATTTTCATAAAAAAGACATAATTCTTTTGTAATAGGTTAATCACAGAAATTAGAGAAAGAAAAAAACCAAAAGCCACCTAATTTCAGCTGCTCTTCCCAATTACTCTTCAAATTATTAATAGGGTTTGACCCATTTCATTTTAAATTATTCCAGCACCTCACCTCATCACTCGTTTTTGAAAAGTGTTTCTTATTTTAATATCCTCACCTTGCAGCAAAATTTCTAATATTCTTCGTTATACCTCATCTTTTTTCACACCAGGAAAATACAAATGTAGAGAACTTTAAGAGAAAATAGCTCATCACCACATAGTGAGAGGAGACAGGAGACAGAGTTGAGAGCTAGCTAGCTCCATACTATTTTCCTTTATGAAGTAAATGATACTTAAAACACTTCATTTCTCACACACCATATTTCAACTCAAAATTTCTAACGGTTGTCTACTGTCTCTAGCACAAAGTTCAATTTGTTCTACTTGGGATTCAAGGCATATTGCAAACTTGTTCCTAGCTATTATTTATATCCTTCACTTCCATTCTTTAATTATAAAGAAAATTTCCACAAATAACAAACCAATCTCTTGACTTTTCTTCAAGTAGCTTCTGTGGGATTCTTTTTTTTTTTCAAGAATGTGCTTTTTCTGATTATAAAATTTTCCCAATATAAAAGAAGTTTTAAATGTATATAATGAATAGTAAAACTGAAAGAAAAAGAATGAAAAAAAGAAATGAAAGAAAAAAAGAAAAAGGAAGACATTCGAAGGACACAGTTAAATCAAAGAAATACAAACTGCCAATTAATATTGAGAGAGAAATGCTTACTACAGCTAGTAGTGGAAGAGATAGAAATTATAACTCTAATAATATGGACTCTTTAACATATGACATTGGTTAAAAATTTTTAAAGAATTTTATTTTACAGGGATGGCTGGGTGGCTCAGCAGTTCAGTGTCTGCCTTTGGCCCAGGGTGTGATCCTGGAGTTCCGGGATCAAGTCCCACATCAGGCTCCCTTCATGGAGCCTGCTTCTCTCTCTGCCTATGTCTCTGCCTCTCTCTCTCTGTGTCTCTCATGAATAAAGAAATAAAAATCTTAAAAAAAAAAAAGAATTTTATTTTACAAACGTATATAATTCCTTAACCAACACCTTATTCATAAAGAATTTGCTTATTTAAAAATTGTCAATAGGACAATTTTCCTATCATCTCCCTGGGATACATTTCTATAGCTGGAAAAAAATAGATACATACATGCAATATGTCAGGTTGACTTCCAGAATGTTTGTGTGAATACAACACTCCTCTCAGGGCTTACATCCACAGTAAGTGCACTGCACTACATGATGTTTCCTGGCCCAAAGTCCTGGGGAATAGGAGAGTAGAGAGACTCCTATTTGAGCCATGTTTGCTTGCCGAGCCTATGCCCTGTTAGAAGTCTGAGTCTTCTTGTTATTTCTGTTAAAAGCAACACACTGAGACGATCCATCTTCTACAAGTTCATTATATCAGAAATGGTTACGAGAGTTGCTCCATCAAAGATAAAAACTTCATTCTCATTGACACAACTCTTCTTATTCTTTTAATACAATGAATCATGTCTATATCAGAAACTAGTATGAAGCTATTTTTGCATTCTAATTCAATTTTATATTTTTCTTATATACAACCAGTAGTCCCAATGCCATGCATACATTGAATAGTGTATTATTATTAGAAAACGGTCTTTTGCCATACTGAATTTTACCTATATATGGTTTGATTATCATCACCATAACATTTTATTATCTATTAATGCAAGCCCTACATCATTTTTCTTTTTAAAAAACATCTCAGCCATTTTTACTCTCATTTTTACCAATAAACTTTAGAGTGGTTGAGTTGCAATTTTTTATTGCAATTGTATTTATATTTATAATTTTAGAGAAAATAAAATATTATATTGTTTTCCTTCTAGGAAAAAGTATTTCCACTCATTAAATTCTTTTTTATGGCCTCCAGTGATATCCTACAGTTTTCTTCAGTTTTCTTGATATAAGTCCTGCACATTTCTTGTTAAAGGTTATTTACAGATCTTTTAAAATTTTCCATGTTTATTACTAAGATCTGTTTTTTATTATATTTCCTAAGAGATTATTATTTTATTAAATTTAAGAGATTATTGATGGCATATAGAAAAGTTATTGATTTTTAAATAGTTTTCAATGGGGCTACTCACATATATTTTAACTTTGTTAATTTTTCAGGTACTCGCCTAGGATTTTCCAGACATACAATTGTATATACTATGAGTATTGTCCACAAAGTGAAAGTGCCTAAATGCACTGAGTTAGGCACAGCCCTAAAACACCCAGAGATCCAAACATTCATTTTTCTTTACATACATTTCACTTTCAACTTTTCTTTCCAAAGGTTAAATAACATAGCAGTTTTACTGCAACAACAATACAAAACTCACGTATGATTGCGCTCCTATAATTTCAATTTATAGTAAGAACAGGTCTGGTGTAATGTAATGCTGATAAAAGTCATTGACAAATAACTTGAGGTTACACAGGGTATTATTTTTCAGTCTGTTCAGTGCCACTTTCAGTTTTCTTGGCTCCATGTAAGCAAAGGAAAAAGCTTAAGAACGGAGGGTCAAAGAGGTTTGCATGTACTCAGCAACCATATTCTGAAAGCACATTCCAACATTCAACCATTTTAAATACCTATGTAAAACATACAATTGTAACAATGTTACCACAATTCTGTCAGTAATATCACTTCATGTTCCCCAAACATTCATTCTGTGGAGACTGTATTGGAAAGAACACATGAACAGATGATCACAACATGAGAAGTGGGCAGATGTGGCCTTGCTCAGTGAGCTACTTAGCCATACTCCATCACACTAAGAGCTTTAGAGCTCACCTGACAACGTGGGCCAAGTAACTGGGAGCATGCTGATGGACTGCTCATCAACTCTGTAGTACCAGCTCTCCAGCTGATCTTCCAAGTGATTGTGTCTCTTTGCTTGATTTTCATTATCTATAAATTATCGATTATATTGATGATGCCTCTGTATTTATTTTTCAAATAAAATGTACACCTTGTACAGTAGAAATTCTCTCTCCAGTTATGTAAATTCCCATAAATCATTGTCCATACCTCTATTTTAAAACTAGAACACACACTCATTTGTTTTCTAAGCAGCCATTAGATTGAGCTTCTCAAGAGCAGAAATAGGTGTCTAGATTTTTTTGTATAGTATTGGATACATAATAGGTGTTTCATCTATGATTTTTGAAGGGAACAGTGAGTCAAGACAACCCAAAGCAGACGAAGATAAGGGAGTAATTGTCTAAAAACAGGCCAGGTATTCAGATTCAACAGAGGGGGAAAAAGCATTTTAGGCATAAATTTTTTTTTCTATCTTAATCATATTTGCTTTGGGATATAAGAAAGAAAGAAAAGCAGTTTCATAGGATGGCATTAGCAGAGAACGTGCCTAAAATCTTTGGACAATTTCTCCTGCAGATCAGCTTGTGTATTTTCAGTGAGCAGCACAAAAAAGCACATAAACATCTGAAAGAGGGCAATGACAGGTTGAGGTCCTGAAAATGTGTTCTCACAAAGAATTTTTCAGTGATCTCAAAAGTGAGCATACTTGTTTTTGAGCTTTTTGTGAAAAGGGCTGTTGGGGGGGCGGGCAGATAAGTTACTCATTAAAGCAGTAGGACCTTCTGGGAATTTTAGGCTCTTGATCTGCCTTAAAATAATTCATATCACGGACATCAAAATTTTAGCTGTAGAGCTAAGAAAGAAGTTGAAAAAACAAATTTGATAGCTCTGGAAATCATATCACTTGAGCTAATAGACAAGCTCACTCACAGATTCATTTTACAGAATTTGCTACAAATGTGTTGCATACAAGAGCAGCTATTTTGACCATGCTCCTTCCCTGCCATAACTAACAGTATCTAAAGATAGAGATTGTGATTTAGGTTTAAAAAGACACATAGCTTCGATTACTAATCTCAACAATTTAGGAAATTTTCTGAGATGATATTTTAAGTCCTTCCTTCTCGTAGCATAATCTCTATTGCTACCGTGACTGCTCATGAGTTTTCCAAATTCCTCTAGCACTTATTTTTGTTGTCTGAACACAATATGCTCAAAGGACAGAATAGTCATTTAAAAACACACAGAGAGATTTAACTGAATCCAAATTTCTGCAGAGAATTACATATGGTCCCCTTTCACTAGAATCTATGTGCCCTTGTTTAGAATTCATCAGCAAGTTTAAATGTTGCCAGGTCTCCCACAGATCACTGTGGCTTTATGAAATTTCAGTATCTGTCAGTGGAAATAAAATATTTTCACATTATCTGTAAAGAGGGCCTGATAAAGAGATCTGGGATCTTAAATTAACTTCACTTACTTGTCTGTCTACATTCTTGTGTGACTATCTTCCTTAAAGCAAAAAAGCAGATGTTGCTTTACAGAAACATTTTTGCATAAATACATTATTTTCACTGTACAGTCAATAATTCACCTCCTTGTAGCAACATTCTACCTCCGAATGATAGAACCCATCGACTTTCTGCCTATATGAATATTTTTCATAATAAGTACATGAATAGAAACTGTCAAAGATTAAATTTAAGTCTCAGGTGATTGCCACATCACTTTCAAAGGCTTGTGATGTATGAATGAAGCAAAAGTACTTCCAACATCCAAAAGCAGCAGTTTTAACAAGGTCAACATGTTTTCTTGAAGAGTAAATCTGTATATATTTGAGGCATAAATCTCAAAACACAAGGTAAGCATTTTAAGAACATTTCATATCAATGTCATGTTTCCACTAAGGTAAACTGTTTTTACATTTTTTAAATTTTCTCTTGTGTTTATATAAAAACAAACCAGTCCTAGAAATACCCACATGAGGTCATTTTCTATAATGCTGGCTAGGAAACTGGGACTGACTCATGGTAGAAGCGAACTGAATTTGCTGAATAAAATATGAAAACATCTTCTTAAAAGCGTCAGTGAGCTGACAAGATGGTAAGGAATTACTAGCCAGATCTGAGAGGCAAGTTTCAATCCAGAGAAAAGAGGCAATGATGGTCTCTTTATCAGAAGCCTTTGCTATCTGGGAATTTGGAATTTTGGTTGGAGGGGGCATATAGAAAGGGAAACAGATAAAAATTCAGGGTCTGCTCAAGGTGAAAGGTCTAATAGGAGACTCTCCTTACATGAAGCTGAGGCCACAGTGGATACAACTTCAAGGTAAACTTGCTATGCAAGTCAGTGAGATTAGCCACTCAAATTGACATTGTCTAAGAGGACCAAAAACTCAAGACATGAAATTAACTGGATTTCAGATAGAACAGATGCTGAACATAAACACTGAAAAAAGTCCCTAAAAGAGAGGTTCTCAAGCATGAACAGGCAATGGAATCACATAAGGACTGTTAAAACACAGATTGCTGGGCCTTGACTCCAGACTTTTTGATGCAGTAGGTCTGGGATGAGGCCCTGAAATTTACATTTCTAACAAATTCTCAGGTGATGCTGATGATGCTACTGGTCCAGGGACCACATCTTAGATGAATATACTTTTATCCTAGGCCTCAAATGATTATTTACACACACACACACACACACACACTTGCAAGGATACCAAGGAGCATAAGATAAAAGAGAAATAAGCACTCAAGGAAATAGATAATGATGGACAAAAATCAAAAGCAGAACTGTAAGACGTTAAATACTGGGATTAGCATTCACAGATCATGAAATAACTATGTTTAACATCTGTGGTTTAAAAAATAAAAGCCAATCTTAAAATATAGTTAGGAAATTATAAATATTGATATCACAGATATCCCAAAAGAAATCCAAGTAGATAGTCTGGAAATGAAAAAGAAAGTAAACAAATGGGATTAACAATAGATTAGATGAAGCTGAAGGGAGAATTAGTGAGCTGGTATATATGTTAGAAGGAAGAATCTATATTCGAAGTCAGGAAATTAAAGTTCACAGGCAAATCCTGGTCCTCTGTTTGTTTTTGTAAATAAAGTTTTATTTTGACACAGCCACAATCATTTATTTATGTATTGTCTATGGTTTCCAGGGCAGGAACTGGATTTAGAACAGCAAGAAACCAGTGAGACAATACTTAAGGAGGCGTTCACTCTTAGGTTCTTGCAAGTGCCAATTTTGCATTTGCCCAACCCTGAGAGTAAGTGCTTTCTTAGATTTAATCACTACTCACTCCTGCTCCACACTCATCTTGGCCTTGATAGGTGGCATGAGAGGGCCATTTGAATGGTAGCTATATGAAGCTGTTTGTTTTTTCTATAATACCTAAATCTGTGCAATTTTCTGTATTTCAATTTCAAAATATTTTTTCAAAATGTTTTTAAGAAACGCCCTTCTAAATCAGGTCAAAAAATAAATAATAAACATTAGAAACATTTTAAACAACAATAATGAAAATATTATATATAAAAACAAGTGGGATGAAGTTAAGTTAATACATATAGTAGAAAAGTAGAAAAGATTAATATAAGTGATCTGAGCATCTGTTATGGAGTAGCACATCTGATGATGTAGCCATTTTACTCCTGGGGTATAGTCTTCAAGAGATTGTGTCTATACGCCCAAAGATACATATACAAGAATTATATATGGCAACATTATTATACTACACAGCTATAAAAATTATTGAGCCTTCGTAATAAGCAAAAGCACAAGAAAATCTCAAAAACATAATGTTGCACAAAAGAGGCAAAAGGAAAATAATACAAACCATATCACTCAATATACATAAAATTCAAAATCAGGCAAAACTAAGGCAAAATTAAGAAATGTCTCAAGGTAAAGGGCAAGGGCTATGATCAAGAAGGTACATGAAGTAGATTTCTGTGGTTCTTATTATAGTTTATTTCTTAATATGTGTGAAGGTAACATAGTATTTACTTCTTAATGAGTCATTAAACCATGAATTTATTTTTATGTACTTTTCTGGATGTATTTCACATTTTTAAAAAAGTGTTTAAAAAAAGCAAAAAGGAAAAATCATATATGAGAAATGACTGAGTAAAAGTGGATTAAGAAATAATTCTCCCATTTAAACAACAGTATGTTGTTTAGTAAGGTTCTTGAGACACCTGCTTCTGTGAACCAAAAGAATGTATACAATGGTCGGTTGAATAGATAATTTTAATAAAGGTGGAAAAATCACCTATTATTACAGAAAATTTAAAAATGTACACAAAAGTAGAGAAAATGGCCTAATGAAAACATATGTACCACTCACCCGGGTTCAACATCCATCAATATTTTACACATCCAGTTTTACTCACTTTGTTCTAATTCTTTCTCTGAAGATTTTTAAAGGAAAACCCAGATATCATGTCATTTCATCTGTAATACATCAACATTCCAGTATAACAAATAAAAACAGATTATTAACATCACCACCATGTCATGTTACCATACCAAAAGTTCTTATAATCTATTATGGAAACGTGATCATTTGTATCATAAAATTGTCCCACATTCCTGTTTTGGCTGTCTTCTTGCAGTGTTGATAATGTTTTTCTTCAGCTGTCCGTTTCTTGTTTTTCTTTTTGGAAGTATACAAACTTACCTTTCAATCTTCATGTGATAATGTTCATATGCAGAAACCAATGCTTTTCTGTGGCAAAGTGTCATCCTGCTAGAGTGCACATGAAAACTCAGCTAATACCTTAAAAGAAATTACAGATTTCAAAACATTCATTCAGTTGACAATGGTAAAGTCCAAACCATCTATTTGATACAATAATAATTGCATTACTATATATCTAAATCTAATTACAGAAAAAGACTTAAAAATTAATGGACTTTTGAACTCATTATTTTTAAGATAATGAACTCTTTTCCAATTAACTATCATTCCTAAACCCTAAATCAATCCTCTCTGTGCACTCAGGAAAGTCTCATTTACAGCACAAATCTCCTATTTTACAGAGCAGAGTTTCTCGTTTGTAGACCACTTAATGTGTTTTCATTGCATTCATAAGATACCAATTCTAGACAAATTGAGAAACAGGATTATCACAAGCTCTTAAATCATAAAATTGACAACCAGATTTTAAATTAACAATATTTAGAATATTTTGTGTCTGTGAGATGGATGATATTATTTGAAATTTTCACCAATTTATTTACAGTAAGCCTAATAATGAATATTGTGAGTTATAGACCAGGTTCTATATCCAGTTGGTTTTTAATTTATTATTAATTATATAATTATAATTAAATTATTATTATTATTATTTATTTCTACTAAATCAGAAGTTCTTAACCAACAAATACACATCACTCAAAATGAGTTTGAATATTTTGTATCTCTGTCTTATAGTTCTGGCTATTTGGATCAAACACAAGATTACATTCAAATCTTTGGGAGACTTCACATTAAATATCATGTCGTAAGTGCTAAAAGATGTTAAGCTGCTTCCTACGAAACATTCCTTAAAATAAATCATAAAAAATAAAGTAAAATTAAAAGATAGCTTTAAAACTATTGGGAAAGGGCATAGTGGTAAATATAATATATGTCTCTTTTTGTATTTATTTATAGAAAATATTTTTTCATGTTCTGTGGCAACATTTAAATCTCTTTAAAAATATATCACAGTGTGTCATTCATTTTTTTATCTGACAAGTGAAGAATTCAAGAGCTGAAAAAGAATCACATTTTTGGCAATTGAGTTATATGCACCAATTTAGACTTCCTAAGAAATCCTGTTGTCTTATCATTGTTAATATCATGTTGTCACTAAAGTAATAAATTAAGACTATTCAAGTTATCAAACATATTTTTGAGAGATGTCACAAAGCAAAAGTGTCTGGAATAAGAAACAGGCCTTAATCTTTTATCAGTGCTGTGAATCTTTAAAGAAATAGTATCCCTCATTTGAAAAGCTCCCGGGAGCAACTTTCACCTCAACAACTAGCATATTTCAGAGGGAAAAATTGAGCCTTATTTTCACTTCTAGCCTATTTCCTTGAATAGCAATCTGAAAAGTCAAAAACATTCAATGGTCATGATTACTCACATTCAGAATGTTTTCTATTTACTTGAATATTAAATCTTGATTGGACATATCATAATTCTTGGCTAAATAGAAACAATATTTGACATTTAAGTGCATAATTTTTATTTGCATAGCAAAACCATACTTATGACAAATAGTGATTTCTGCTGGTTATTGATAGCAAAAACCTTTATCCAGTCTAGTTTAAAAGATTTGTATATTTGCCCATACACTAATGGGGAATGGATTAACATTGGGACTTCCCTATACCCATTAAGCAAAATATTAGCCAAAGCACAGATCATTTCTCTTCCTAATGTATGCCATTGATACCTATCCGATTTTATCTCTTTCCACTGTCTCTTTTACACATTATGTTCCAGTCATACAGATCTTCTCTCTAGTCATGGGAAGGCCCAATTTTTGCTTGCCATAGTATCTTTGTATGAGCTTGTCCTTCTATCCCCACATGGAGATAGGCTGCTATCTTCTGTCTCACATGGCTGCTTCCTTTTGCTATCTTTTATCTCACATGGCTGCTTCCTTCTTCTTGTCATCTAGATCTCAGTTAAAAGTAGCTCTTCAGTAACATCTAGCCAAACATCTCCATGTATATTTACCACATTTCCAGTCACTTACCATCACATCTAGCAGGGATTATCAAACATTAATTAATGATCAGTAAGCATGGGCACCAATCAGAAGGGACATAGGCTATAGACAACAAGGATATCTATACTGGTGCATAATTACTGGACATATAACCTGACAACATTAAGTTCTTCTATTTTCTGCAGAGGATTTGTCGCTATCTGAAACTGATCTTGACTGGGCTGTTATTTACCTCCTCCCAACAAGACTCTAAGCTGTATACTGCAAAGCTTTCCCACCAATAATAAGTAAAGTTTGTCACAAAACTAGTACAAAATATGGACTGCAATGTGTGCCTGGTTTTGCTCTGGAAAGTACTACTTTAAATGAAATCTCTACAGTTTCAGTTAATGTGCCATTAGCAATAGTGTTAGATTATCACATGCAAGAGAATGTTATTTTGTTACCATTTCAGGGAAAACTCACTGAATTAGCTAGGCAGATTATAGAACTTTGCTTTAAAAATGGACAATACAAAAAAGCATCAATGTCTCCCTGCCTTTGTTGCCAGCACCTTGTTGATAAGTTCTGACCATTCCATAGACACTTCCACTGTCCAATAAGGACCACCAGTGGACATGAACCACACACACTTATAAACACTTTTATAGAGCAAAGTTTGACTTCAGATCAATAAATGTCCAAATTTCTCCTAGTGTCAAATAAAGGATTTTTCTGATCAAGTTTTATATTTTTCTTATATGAAAGATAAAACCTTAGAAAATAGTAAGATTAAGTTTTTTTTAATGTTATGGAAAACACAATAAATATAGTCAGAAGGCTTAGCAAACTTTCTAGAAATTTTAATCACGATTATGAGAGTTTAGATTCAAGCCACACATGAAGACCGTGGTCACAGATTTTACTAAATGCTTATAAAGTACCAAACACTCTCCTGAATTTTCTTCATGTGTGAAGTAAGGATAAGCATACCTACTGCATGTGTTGCTGTGAAAATAATAAAATGAATGTGAATGGTTTAGCATAATGCCTGGAAATTTAGTAATTTTCAATAAATTTTGTTATCAAGAACCATTTCAGAATCATATATATGTGTATATCATATATACCCTAAACTACTCAAAAACTGGGGAAGAAATGTGAATCCAGTTCTGCATAAGAAAGCACCAGCCCTCTTCATCTTTCAGATCCCTCAAAGCAATAGCTTTAGAAGTCAGTTAAAAAGTTTATAGTATCCGTGAAAACTCTTCCAAACTCACATCCTAAACTCCAAAAAATTATGAATCTAGTTATGAATATATATGTCATGAACTATAAATATAATTATCATTATATAATTATAAAGCTAGATGGGGATTCATAGTATAATCACCTGGTTTTGCTGATGAGCAAAGTGCAGCTCAGAGGCAATGCCATTGCCAAGAGTTCTCTACCTACTTTCATTCAATCCAAGATCTATTGAGTATTTATTGAGTATTTACTATGCCCAAGTCAATCTGCTTGCTATTACAAGAAATAAAGCATAAAGAATGCATAAGCTGTACTTCCAAGTAATTTACATTAATGAGAGGAGAAAATACAAGTATCAAAAAATGTTAATAAAATATATGATGAAGACTGTCATAAAAAAGGAGCAAATAATGTGGTCTAGCAGATTAAAAAGGAGATTATTTCTGCTTGGATGCAAGACAGAAAAGATTTTTTTTTTTAATGAACTTGCCAATGAGCCTTCAATGCTACCTTAGATTTCACCATGTGTGAATGAGCATCCTTCTAGGTAGAAGGATCAACAGAAGCAAAAGTAGCAGGAGAAAATTAAGGGCAAATCCAGAGGCCATAGGGCTTCCAGTGTGATTTGTACATTGAATATAAGAATGATTAAAATCAGAGAGGAGGCAGTAAATAAAGGTTTGGACTGTACTGTTGCTGGCTTTGAACAGCAGCTAGGGAAGTTGCAACTTAATTCAGAAAGCTGGGGAGACACCACAGGCTCTTCATAAGGAGAATGGCTTCTTATAAACTGTGGTTTAGGGAGATAGATCTATGAATGCTGTGAGAATGGTTTCCATCAGGGAGAAACTAGAACTGGGCATATGAGTTTATTTCACTGAAATATTGGTCAGAAATACATACTTGATCTAGCATATTGATAAGGACCATGGAAAGAAGAAGAAAGAAAAAAGAAATATAATAATAGTAGAGTTGATTGTGTTTGGCAACATATTAAATTTAGGATTAAGAGAATAGGGAGAGCCAAAGATAAAAGGAGAGAGCCTTGAACAGAAGTAGATAAAAGCAACAGGAGAAAGAAAGTCCATCTGGGGAGAAAAGATGAATGGTTAGGTTTTTGACCTTAAGGCTGATATATTAACAATGCATTCCACTCAGGTGAGCAAAGATAAATTTATCCAGTAAAAGGGGGCAACAGCAGATGAAGAACTTGTGAGTGACTGAAATTAGAAAGCCAGGTTTTGGAGTCACTGCATGGAGGTGATAAGGTTTCTGGAGTAGGTTTAACATCAAGAGAGACAGCTAGAGGGATAGAGTAATGGAAGACAGTGCTGGGGGTTATTTTCTTCAATCAGTTTTTATAGTAGAAAGAAGAGCTGTCAGAGAAGCACATGAACACAGTGTGTTTGGAGAAGTGGAAAGGGAACATAGCCGCATTGTGGGAAAGGAAGCCTTTAAAGGTGAGCGCGGGACCTGTGCTTCCCTTCCCCGTCCCTACAGGCATCTCTCTTTCCCCGAAACTGCATCTACCTGCCCTGGACTCACACATCTTTTGAGGCAGCATTACAAGAACAGAGAATGAGCCAGAGAATGAAGAGCAGAAAAAAGAATCAGTGAGATAACCACATAACTGGGGTTTCAGATTTGAAAGTGAAATGCTCCAGAGCAGCAGAGGTGGGGCATCTGGAGAGAGGAGACTGCACCTGGCTAAGTATTGGCGGGGGTTATAAATGAGTTGCCTTTCATGTTCTTTGAGAAACATAATAAGGGATCAGAATTTCTCTCTTTTTTTTAAGATTTTATTTTTAAGTAATCGCTATACACAACATGGGGCTCTAACTCATGACCTAGAGATCAAGAGTCACACGCTCTACTTGTTGAGCCAGGCGCCTGCAGAATTTCTTTTTTTTATTCTATTGCTTACCTGCACTAATTCTATGCAACTTTGTGACTAGAATTGCTTTAGTCTTTTGTGAAAATAAGTCTGGGTGCCACACATGGTTCGGTACTTTGTGCATATATCTTACTTAATTCTGAAAACCACCCTGTAGCATAAGATAAGTATTTTTATATCCACTCTACACATAAGAAGACTTCAACAAGATCAGAGATGAGGACAGAGAAAAGCTAATTGAATTTGCTGAGGGGACAGTCCTTGTCCACCTTTGCTGAAAGAGTTTTAAGACAATCACTAGAGAAGTCAGACTATAATGGGCTATGTTCTCTGAGGGTAGCAAGCAAGAGGAGGCTAATAAAAGGAGTCTGATGTCTACACTGCTTGACCTGCAAAGGGGCATATAATGTACTGAATATAATCAGCTTGGGGATGAAGAGATGTGATCAAATCATGACACTGTTACTTCCTACCTATGGTCTCTAATTCAAACATCGTTTAGCATCAGTTTTGTCATGCATACAATAGGGATAACAAGATGCATGGTTTAAGTGAGTTAATGTATATAGGGCTCTTACAGTTTGGCATAAAGTAGCTCAATAAATTTTACCTATTACTAATGATATAAGTATTAAGAGCCTAATATTTACCTTAGAATTTGGTAAGTACTCACCATTGCTGAAGTTTTAACAATAGTGCATACTACATAGCAACCTCAGAGCATCCTTGTGAGTTAATAATGAAAAGAAAAAAACACTTTGAATACTGTACATGCTTATTCACACACGCTTAGTAAATGTTAAATTAAAAATTTTACACCTTGGGATGCCTGGGTGGCTCAGCAGTTGAGTGTCAGCCTTTGGCCCAGGACATGATCCTGCAGTCCCGGGATCGAGTCCAGCATCAGGCTCCCTGCATGGAGCCTGCTTCTCTTTCTACCTGTGTCTCTGCCTCTCTCTCTCTCTGTGTCTCTCATGAATAAATAAATAAATAATATATTTTTTAAAAAACTTACACCTTATCTTAGTGACAAGCATGGTGAAGAAAGTTTTTTATAGAATTACATACATTTGAAAAAGTGAAGGTAGAAAATATTTCTTAAAATTATACTTGTAAGACCTGGACTTTTGAGGATGAGGCAAAGAAGCAGGGGTTTGAGTATTAGAGATATTTCTTTGCAGAATAACTATGAACTATTATTATTAATGATTATGTTAATAATAATATAAAATAGTAATAACATAGAATAGAATAATCAATATTCTATCCCAGCCCCTATACTCTGCCTTGACCAGGAAAGATCAGCCTTTTACAATACGTATACAATAGATATATTTGGAAAAAACTTTTACTAAATCAGAGATGATTAGATTTTTTCCAGGACAAAGAAACTAGAAAATATTTCGATTTCTGTTATTGCCAAATCTTAACTGCATATAATATAAAGCAGTTGAATAACTAGGTTACAATGATAAGTCAGTTGAAGCCAATTTCTAGTCCCTACTTCTCTTCGGTAGAGAAATATCAGTGAAAATCTAGCCTTGCTCTACTGTGCAATAATTCCTGGGGTGGAGAGAGAGTGAAGCAAACATATTGCACATGTTATATACATGTAAATATAATATATACACAATAAATCTCCCATACACAAGTCAGAAGTGCAAAAGAAGAATGTATCTATCTTCTATAAATGCAAAGATAGAATTCTTGCATAACTATGCTATTTTTACATTTATCTTCTTTTTTTCCCATATTCTACTAAAAGCATCTACTTCCTGAAGAAAACAAAAGCCAGTAGAAAGGGGGAAATTCAAGCATAATAAAGGATATTCTATGACTGTAACATGCTTTAAAATACAGACAGAGGATCAAGAATAAAAATAGAGTGTTTCTTTTTTTTTTTTTTTAGAAAAGGAGGTACTATGTTTTCATTTTTTTCTTCAGACACAGAGAGAAATGTTTCAATTCCAGTTAACATTTATTAAGTGCCTAGTACCATATTCCATGTTCTATGCCCTGGAATTAGAGATACAAATGAGAAAAGATGTGCTCCCTCTAAGGAACTCATACTTGAGTGGGAGGAGCAGCCCATTAAATTAAGCAAAGGCAAATAATTGCTTTGTAAAATTTCACCATCATAGAGCTATGAGCCCAGGAAGCGGGATGACATTGATTCTGCCACTGCAGCAACAGGGAGAGAAGTTATGGAACAACTGACATCAACTTGTGACTAGAGTTAAAACTAGGATTTTCCCAGGTAGGTAAGTTGTGGAAGGGAAATTCAGGGAGAAAAGACTGTGAGCAGAGTCACAGATAAGTGAAACAAAAATCAGAGGAAAATGGTGTGGAGACACTGATCAATACAGAGAAGGATAACTGAAAGAATGTGTGTTTTAGGACCCTGTGTTCTCAGTGAAGAGGGAAGTCACTTTTGGAGAGAACCTAGGTGAAGGGGATGTGGAGTGTGACACCTCTGGGAAGTAGCAGAGGTTGAAGATGAAATAAACAAGAAGCATGACCTGTAGTTATGAGTTTAGGCCTCATGAATTTTAAGTAAGCTAGGAAGGAGAGTTATGTGGATTTCTCTCTCTGATGATGGCTGGTAAAGAATTAAAATTTCCCTCTCCTGACTCCTGCTGAATGTTTTCTCCACTAAAATGCAACATTGGCTAGTGGAACTATTCTGCAAAAGAAGCCAGACTCTTGTTTTGCTCCAGTGGATGATATGGTACATAGAGCCAGTATTATCAGACACATGACTTGAGAGCGTCCAGAAATATTGTTCTGCAAAAAGCCACCCTCTTCAGGCCCTTATCAGAATCGAATAACCACTTAGAGAATACAAATATTGAAACCAGGGGACTTTGAGCAATACGTCCTGCCTGAGTAAATGTAGTTACTTTAATAAAACAAAATTACTTTCACTGACATTACCCAGAATCACTGAAGCACAGAGCTATACGAGCTCAAAGAAATAGTCACTCACCCTGAATCTAAATGTTGAAGAGCAAGCGAGGGTACACAAACAAACACACATATGTGCACACGCGCACACACACATGTGTGCATGCACAGATGCATACACACCACACACACATACATGCTTTGGCCCTTAGCTAACAGACTCGATATCTTTTTAAAATTTTTACTATAAAAAATTTTAAACATATACAAAAGTAAAAATGGTAAAATGAACATCCTTGCACCTAATATCCAGCTTCAATAACTATAACCTCATGGCCAGTGTAAGCTGATGAACTTTTAACTTCTTTTGTATTTTAAGAGGGCTCTATTGAAACTTAAATAGTTGTAAGTTGACAAAAGAATTCAAGAGAATGGAAGATATTTCATGCCTACAAATAGTGCATGTTGGCTTATATAGGTTGTAAAATATAACACTAAAGGTTGCAAAAGCCTCCTTCAAATACACATGGAACTAATCATAAAGAGAGCACAGAACAATTGTATTCCATCCTCACAAAAGACCAATAAAATTATAGGAGCTTAAAATGCCCCCAAGAGAGATTTTACATAAGCCGAAAATAATTTTTGACTACAGTATAATTTAACACTGAGATGCGATTCTATGGGAAGCTATTAATTATCATCTGTGATGATCATTAAAAATATCATCGACATCCATTTATCTTTGGGGTGTGGAGCTATCACTTAAGTATCTTTCTATCTTATTCATTTATTGGTGTGTTAAGCCAAATTACACTACATGGAATTCAGGTAGTTATACTGAATTCTAAATTATTTAGTCAATTTTCAAATGTAAAAGTGTGGTAATATTTCTAACTTGGTGTAAGTGCAGTTAATTTGCTAAGAACTTACATGCAATGTGGTATTACTTTTTATAGAAGAAAACAGCAATCAATAATTTTGTCTACTTTATTAATTTAACCAGCTTATTAATATCTCATAGCTTCCATCTAATTATCAGAACAAATTTTGGCTCTCATTGATTTCTTTTACTTCTGTACAAATGAAGGGCAGATTATCCACTGCTTGTCATTTAGCTCTCCAGCAGGCACCTTCAAACTCAAGAAGAACTGAGTTGTTATTTGTTAATTGGCTCAGAGACTCATCTGTCTCCCCTTCAAGCAAATATCTTTGATCTTCAACTATTCTCAGATTACTGCTTTACATAAATTCTCCTGATGTACAAATACAGATCCAGCTAAATCAACTCTTACCACTTCCAATTATTAACCAACTACTTGAAAATGTTTTCTTTCTCTCTTCTTCAGACATTTTATAGATTAAAACAATTTTCCTCCATTTGGCATATGAATGCTAGTGGAGTGCTAGCTATCTACCTGTATCAAGAAAAAGGGAAGTTATGAGCTTTGAAGCTCATATAATGTAAGAATACCTTAAAAGAATATTCTTGTAAAGAATATCCTTAAATGTAAAGAATGTAAAGAATTCCTTAAAGGGAACCTTAAAATTCCCTTTTCAAATTATTTTCACTTTTCTTACCATCCTCTAATAATTAACCTGCTTTTCTTAAAATGTCAACATGTAAGACAAAATTGTGTTTATCCAGGTCGGGTGTTTGCTACTACCGAAGCACTGTGCTAGCCTAAGAGAATAGTGATGAGCAACCAGATGTGGCCCCTGATTTAATGAAGTCTATGGACTAGTGCAGAAAAGAGACAGTAATGAAATATTTTCATTTTCATCCTAATCCAATCAAAGGTTTTAATTGTGAATATGTGAGTGTGTAGTGTGTATATTTTGAGAAGTGACATATTCAAATTTGCATTGCCAAAAGATTATACTGGATCAGAGGTAGAGAAATCTTAAAAATAATTTTTATTACTTTGTTTTTTTTTTATTTACCACTAGCATTACAAAATATGTTCTCTTTATTGTGAATATAAAGTTTTTGTCTATGTATATACAGAATTTGTTTTCATTCAAGCTAGCCTAGAAATCTTACCAAAGCTTTTAGCATTCTTTGCAAGACACAGTACCATCCAATACCAAATAGCTTATAAAAAGACTAAGAAAATAATCAGTCATATAGGTGCACCTGCTCTTACTCTAGGTTGTCCTTTAGATATATTTGCGTATGCCTCATATTATATTATTTTTTTTCAATAATGTGGTGGTCCTGACTCCAGCATACAAGAATACAAGTATTTGTTACTTTTTTGAAAATTGGTGTTTAGTTGATCCAAATAACTGTTGCTTCCAAATAAGCCTATTTAGAGACAAAGAGAACCAAACTTTAGCCTGTAGTGCACTACACTTATGACAAAATAAATCACTACATCAACCTTTAGTAACCATAACTAGTTATGAACATTATGAACACATGACTCTCTACTATTAAAATTGCAAAATTGTTTCCATAGAAACTTGGAAACTTGGACTTGTAAGTTTCTAGACAAAATGGATTACCTTTTATTTATCTTATTATTTTAGGGCCCAGCAAAAGGTTTAGAACAAGAGTCTTAATGTTTGTTATTTAATTACATAAATTATCTCTCAAAAGTCTGTTTTAGTTAAAACTTCAAATTTAGGGGCAATTGTGTGGCTCAACTGGGTAAGTGACTGCCTTTGCCTTGGGTCATGATTCCAGGGTCTGAGGATTAAGCCCCACATCAGGCTCCCTGATCTGTGGGGAGCCTGCTTCTCAATGCCTCTACCTTCTTCTCTCACTCTCTCTCTCTCTCATAAATAAAATCTTAAAAAACAAAACAAAAAACCTTCAGATTTAGTTGTATTATGCCCAAAATAAAATTTTTTGTTGAAAAATTACTGCTTAAAAATAGATAATTTAAAGTAAATTTGGTGATTGTTTAGTCAAGTATGTATAAAACAAGTAATGCATTTAATTTTCTTAAAACATACTTATTCAAATGCATTGGAATGAAAACAAATGAATAATTTTAATTAAATGTAATGATCTCATCATGTTGATACCAACAAACATCCTTGCTTGCCTAGGACTGAAGAGTTTTCAGGGACAGGGGACTTGGAGTGCTAAAACTGGGGAAGTGTAGGCAAGCGAGGCTATGGGTCACATTGCCCTATATAGCAAATAAATGTGTAAGTGAGACTCACTGTCTATGTTTGGTTGTCTGTTATTTGTGAACTTTCTGAGTGAAAATTTAACTTATCCTCTGGGATCCCAATACTCATTCTTTAAGACTACAATTTGTCCAAATTTCAATTTGATACCAAGTGTTGGACTGATTGCCTGAATTACTCATTCTTTTTCTTCTGTTTATAATAGTCACTGAAACAGTTGGATGATTTGCAAAATCTGTGTGTTCATTGCCATCCAACAGGTTTTAACAGAATGCAGGTGACACATTTACCTCTCAATTCACCAGACAAACTTTCAGTTTGATCTGGATTTGTGGCCCAGTAGTTGCTAGCATGAAGATATCTTAGCATGGAACAAGGTAAGAAAACAAAATTTTCATATATGTCATACCACTTGGAAACACTAAATGAAAAGAGTTACTGATACACTTGGCTCTTAGGATCTATAGTGGTAGCTGAAATGAAAAGAAAAGTAATGAGAGGAATGCACTGAAACAAGATAGGAGAAAAGACATAATAAAAGTATTCCCTAATCAGTAAAGTGGAAAAGAGAAACAAAACTTCCAGCTTGATTCGACATAAGGTTTGAGCTGTGTGTAGGCAGGGGAAACATGTAATTAAGGGGAGAGAGAGATTAGTTATATTTGGTGTATTTAACATCGTTTTTTTATAGAGCAAGTTTACGGCTTTATAATGAAATGGGGAGTCACAATACACTGAGAAGGCATCCAATAAAGACTACTTAGACTTGAGCCATTGAATTTCTTTCTTTTTCCTTTCCTTTTTTATAAAGCTGCATTTGGAGTGAATTCCAGTCTTATATAGACTTACTGATTATAATAAAACAAAAAATAAATTACCAATAATGTTTTCTAGAAACAACAAACATTTAGAAGGAGAATGTTCATCTTTCCCTTTTTTTTATATGAAAATTAACCAGAACAAAGTAGGCCCTCTCAGTGTAATAGGTAGCGTCCTCAGCCTTGGAAGCTCTGGTCTATGAAAGAGATGACAAGGGACATGGCATAGACAGTCTACTGGTATGTAACTTTGTATATGTTATTTAAAGAAAGAGTGTGGTGTCTCCATTTGTTACATTTAAAGCCAGATTGGTGTTGTCAAATGTGACTGAACTTTTCAAAGAGGCAGAAGGATACTGAGGGATTTGGAAAGCTGTAAATACACAGCCAGGGAACTTAATTATAAATAATACAATCTGTGTATGCAAATACCAAGGAAACTTGTGTTAAATTAAATCACTGACAACTTTAAAAGTTTATTTGTGTTTTTTCAACATTCTGTCCCACTAGTGTTCTTCATAGGAATGTAGTAAGTAAATTAAATGAGGAAATAGTGTTTTTCATAATGCCCCTTCAGAGTTCTTAGACTATAAAAATGCATAATGTCACTCTAAATGGGGTCTTGTCAATATGTAAAAGGTTATAATTTGCCACAATGTAAATTTTGAAGCTCATCTTCCTCACATCAAAAACAATACAATCAAAAAAAAAAAAACAATACAATCAAGTCAATTTAAAATATAATTAAGTTTTTTGAAACACATGCTCCAGAATGGGCACAATTTGTTTAATACCCAGGAAGCTAAAAATTAAGTAAAGTTTTAGAGTATTTTTGAGAATCAAAAAATCAATACAAAAATCATATATGTAAAAATCAATCAAACACAACTAATAAACTGCACTATAAGGTTATTCTTCAGTTATGAAATTGTAATCCTAGTTATTCAAATAATAAGGAGTATAGATGTCATAGTAAGAAAAAAAAGAGAGAATGTGATATTTAAAATGTTTATAGGGAAGACTGTGGCTCTGTTGGTTAAGCCTCTGAATCTTTTTTTTTTTTTTTTTTTTTTATGATAGTCACAGAGAGAGAGAGAGAGGCAGAGACACAGGCAGAGGGAGAAGCAGGCTCCATGCACTGGGAGCCCGACGTGGGATTCGATCCCGGGTCCCCAGGATCGCGCCCTGGGCCAAAGGCAGGCGCCAAACCGCTGCGCCACCCAGGGATCCCAAGCCTCTGAATCTTGATTTTGGCTCAGGGCAATCTCAAGGTCAAGAGATCAAGCACTAATCCAGCTCCGTACTCAACATGGAGTCTGCTTGAGATTCTCTCTCTCCCTCTCCCTCTGCCCCTTCCCCTACTTGTGCAAGCTCTCTCTCTAAAATAAATAAATTAATAAAATCTTCAAAATGTCAATAACAAAGTTTTGGAAAAAATATTTGCTTGTGATTAAGTAAGCAAAATAATTTAAGTGATTACTAAGTGCATAAAAACATAAGGAAAGTCTCACATATATTGTATATGTCTTTTGAAAAATCCCAGGTTGGAAATACCTAACATTCAAAAGAGATGAAAATTTGGAAGGTACTTAGGACGTTATAGAACTTAAAACTTTGGCTTCTGTTTACTTATAATGTGTTAAATGGTACCTTTAATCTTAGTAGAAAAAGGCATGTACTGAGAGTTTAGTTCACATAGATGCTATTTTAACATAACTTTGTAATTTATAAGAAAGCAAAGCAACATAGATTGACAGGAGAACGTCTGTGCCCCTCTGTTATTCCACCCTGTGGAAAAACCCAATACCTTGGCCAATGTTGCTTAGTTACCAGCATCTTCTCAGATATTTATTTAGTAATATGTTTAATATAGGTTTTCAGTAGGTTTTACTCTCTGCAAGGTAGACTGTCTTCAGGAAGAATCCTTAGACATCATCTAGTAACCGCCTTATTCAGATGAGAAAGACAAACACACACACACACACACACACACTTAACCCAAGACACATTGTATAGGGAGTTATGATTCTTTAAGCATTTTGGATTATTATTTAATGAATCTATCTGGCCCTGCATAGTTCTTTTCAGGAATTTTTGAATGACAAATTTGCTTCCTTAATATGGTGCTATACAAATTATCAATTTAGATATTGGTTGTGGTAGTGTGGTTTTGTGAGGAATTTGGTTATTTCATCCAAGTTGTCAAATTTGTGTGTGTAGACTAGTGTTGCATATTCCCTGATTATCTATTAATGTCTCCAGGGTCTATAGTCATATCCCATTTCATTCCTGATAGTCATAATCTGTGTCTCATCTTTTCCTTTGTCAGCCTTTCTAGAGGTTCATCAATTTTATTGATCTCCAAGAATGTTTTTGTTTTATTTACTATTGGATTTTTTTTCCATTGGTTTATATATTCTCTTCATTGGTTTTCTTCCTTTAACTTGGTTTAAGTTTATTTTGCTCTTTTTTTCTACATTCTTGAAGTGGGAACTTGAATTATTGATTGAAAACATCCTCTTTCTTCTAATGCATGCACTTACTGCTCTAATTTTCCTTCTCAACACTATTTTAACTATGTCCCACACATTTTGATTATATTTTTTATTTTCATTAACTTGGAAATTCCTGTTTTACTCATGGATTATTCAGAAGTTGTTTAGCTTCTGAATGTTTGAAGATTTTCTTGTTATTTATTGATAGTTCAACTTCATTTTGGTTGGAGAACATGGTCTGTCTCTTTTTTTAAAACTTGATAATCTTTGTTTTATGGCCCAAGATTGGTATGTCTTAGTAGAGACATTTTCTGGGACTTGAAAATAATGTATCTCTCACTGCCGTTGGTTGGAGTACTCCACAAATGTCTATAAGATTTTGTTGCTAGATGTTGAGGTCTTCAATATCCTTTCTGTTTTTCTGCTTAGTTGCTCTATCAGTTGTTGAGAGAAGAGTATTAAAGTCCTCAACTATAAATGTGGATTTGTTTATTTCTTCTTTCAGTTTTATCAGTTTTTTATTCACATATTCTGGTGCTGTTATTTGATACATATATGTTCAGATGCTATATTTTCTTGGCAGAATGACTCTTATCATTATATATCACTCTTGATTTTCTTTGCCCTAAAGTCTACTTTTTTTTATATTTATATCATTACTCTTGCTTTTATTATTATAATTGAGGTCAGTTTCTTGCAGGCAGCATATAGTTGGGTCATGCTTTTTCATACATTCTGCTAAACTCTGTCTTTAATTTGTGCATTTACATCATCTACATTTAATGTAATAATTTATATTTTAGGGCTTAAATCTGCCATTTTAGTATTTGTTTAATGTTCATTCTCTGTTTTTCACTTCTCTTTCTTTTTCTTGCCTTCCTATGTGTTACTTGAACATTTTTTAATATTTCATTTTCATTTATATACAGCAATTTTGGTTTCACCTCTGTTCAGCTATTTTGGCAGTTGCTCTGGGTATTGCATTTATATATACACAACCTATCACAGTCTACTGGTAATCTCATTTGGCCAGTCTAAGAGCAGAAAATTTACTTCTCTTTATGTTCTTTTACAATTCTTAATTGTAAAATCATTGTATATTTTCCCTAATACAAATTTAGAATCAAATCAGACAGTGCTGTAATTTTTACTTTAATGTCCAAACATAGAAAATTTAAGAGGAAAAGGAAAGTCATTTTATTTTCTTACTGTGTTTTTCTTCCCTAATGTTCCAAGGTTCCTTCTTTTATCATTTTATTTCAGTTTAGAGAACTCCCTTAGTCACTAAATAGTGACTTTAATCACTTTAGTGATTTTAAGGGTAGTTTTGCTGACATATATTCTTTTCATTTTTTCTTCACCCAAGAATGCCTTGATTTCCCCATTCATTCCTGAAAAATATTTTCATAGGATATGAAAAAAGTTATGCCACCTCTTTCTATTCGTTATGGTTTCTAGTAAGAAATCCTCAGTCATTCAAAGCACTGTCCCTTTATAGGTAAAGTCTCATTTCTTTCCCACTTTTTCAAGATTTTTCTTTCTCTTTAGTATTTTTTAATAAATTTATTTTTTATTGGTGTTCAATTTACCAACATACAGAATAACACCCAGTGCTCATCCCGTCAAGTGCCCCCCTCAGTGCCCGTCACCCATTCACCCCCACCCCTTGCCCTCCTCCCCTACCACCACCCCTTATTCGTTTCCCAGAATTAGGAGTCTTTATGTTCTGTCTCCCTTTCTGATATATCTCACACATTTCTTCTCCCTTCCCTTATATTCTCTTTCACTATTATTTATATTCCCCAAATGAATGAGAACATATAATGTTTGTCCTTCTCCGATTGACTTACTTCACTCAGCATAATACCCTCCAGTTCCATCCACGTTGAAGCAAATGGTGGGTATTTGTCATTTCTAAAGGCTGAGTAATATTCCATTGTATACATAAACCACATCTTCTTTATCCATTCATCTTTCGATGGACACCGAGGCTCCTTCCATAGTTTGGCTATTGTAGAAGTTTTATTATGATGTGTCTTGGTATAGAATTATTTGAGCTTGTACTATTGGGAATTTACTCAGCTTCTCAAATCTATAGATTCATATATTTTGCCCGTTGGAGATGTTTTTAGCCATTACTTATTCAAATGCTTGTTTAGTTGTACTATCATGTTTCTCCCTGTAGAACTTGAAAAGCAAAAATGTTAGATCTTTTTTTTTTTTATTAAAACCTGGGCATTTGGGATACTATGTTATGAGACCTTGGATCATTTAAATCTTCTATTTCAGCTGACTTTCTCTGACACCATTCTGGTAGATGAAAAGGATGATGCTGAGATATTATCACCAGATGTGGGTAGAAGTCTAGATCCCCAACTTGGCCTCCCCTGACAACCAAGGTAGGGGGTTCCTCATTACTGCTAAGAAGGGGTGGGAATTTCAATAGGCCTTCATGGACAACCCAGTGGGCCAGAGTGCTTCACATAACCTCCACTGATGCTGCAAAGAGGGAAGTAGTTGCTTATGTACCACTGAGCAGTGCTGAAATTCCTGACTGACTTTCCACCATATCTCTTATGAAAGTATCCCAGAGGGTAGAGGAAGGGCTACCTCATTACTACTGGTGGGGATGTCCCAAATGATTTTTACTGTTACAGCTTTCTGGGGAAAGAAAGTCTCTGTTCCTTACACAGCCTTCTCTGACACTGCTCCAGTGAGTGGCTGGGGCACATCTTTACAGTCCGAGAAGGATGGCAGTCTAGGCTACTCCCATTAATTTTTATTGTCGCAAGTAGGAATAGGGCCACAGTTTATCACTGTAATGTTTGTCTAAAGTACAGTGGTTGTTGTCTAAACTTTTGTCTTGAAGGCCGTCCCTGTCCTGACCCTTTGGTTAAAGGGAACAAGATTATGTTGGGGCTTTTCCTAGATTGCCAGCTCCAAGTTTAGGATATGAGACAAAAACAAAAACCAAAAAACAAAAAAGACAAACCACTCAGGGAGCTAAGCATTATATCATTCTTAAGTCCTAATGCCCCTAACTGGTTTTTGTTTTCTCTCCACCTTTCAGTTGTCTTATGATAGTTTTATATATACATCCTGAAAATTTAGTTGTATTTAGAAGGAAGAATAGGGAAACGTATGTATCTACTCCATTCTTTCCAGAAGTACTGGTCTTCTTGTCACTACCTTTTAATGTAATAATTTCACTATTTTCCTGTGTTTAAACAGAGAGATTATACTCTCTTATAAGAATGGGAAATAATCAATACTGTTCTGAGATTTTAAAAATTAAATCCTTATCATCACCATTCAATTGACAGAGTGAGTACTTATAGTACAGGATATTATATATTAGTTTCATGAAATGTTGTATGGTTTAGGAGTCAACAGTTTTAGTACATGAATTTTATATTCAGTTATTCTTTCTGAATATTTTCTTATGCTGAGGCCCTTTTTGCAAAACTGTTACATGATTTTTTCTATATTTTCCACAAGCTTTGAGTAGTTATAAAATTGTATTATACGTTATATATCAGCTTTCTTTTCAGAAAATGGGATACCCTTTCTGCCCTCTTTCTTGTACAGGAGGAAAGACTGACAAATTCAAAACTGAAGTCATACATGCTATGAAAATCCATCTCAAAAAATTTATTCGGAGGTCACAAACCTCTTGTGGCATAAACGGCAATATAAAGAGTGCAATTTAAGAGATCTGAGACATAGAGAAATCCTTCTTCAAAGGGAGCTCAAAAATATTATAGGAAATAGCCCAGATTTAATTGGCAAGTGCTTAAGGGCTGCTCTTTGAGATACTCTTTCCTTCAGATCTGATAAGAAGTGAGAGCATTTGTAAGAAACCCCTTTGAAATATAAGGTGTTAAGATTAGGCAGCAAAACTATTAAGTGGCTTCCCTTTGTCATGCCCCGCTAGCTTATAAAGGGTTGAAAGTGTGAATTTAGAAAGCAGGTGACCTGTTAGAATATCCTAAGAGTAGGATCAGGACACAGCGAGAGTATACCAAAAAAAAAAGGAAAAAGCAGTAATTGAAGAGAACAAGAGCTTCATAGAGCTGACTTGAGTGGAAATCGCTCTTAGAGTGAATTTGTGCTGACAGAAAAAGAGGGTTTTAAGATGGCTTTTTGGTTTATATTTACTTTTAAAAATGAAAGAATGTCATAGATAATAGTCAGTGAAAGGGTTCCTAAAGAGGGGAAGAGTTCTTAGTTTGAAAATATGCTTGGTCGCTTTTAAACAGAATTGGAGGGTGTATACGAAAATGAATAAGGCCTGGAAGCACAACAAAACCTGGCCAATAATCTGCTTAAATAACTGTCCTGGAAGCTAGCCAAAAACAGATCAACTCTGCAAAAGAGTCAGTAACAATTGCAAGATTATTTCAAGGCAGAGTTCAAATCTACTCCATTGAACATTAAAACTGAATAATAGAAGAGCCAATATGCAAGGACATGAAAACTATTTGAAGATGCTAAATTCATCTGACAAAACAGAAAAAAAAGGTAGCAGTAATTTCTCCTCAATGAAAAAATGCATGCTCCATTAACAAAAAGAAGCAAAAAGTGGATCAATTGTGCCAAATCTAATTGATTGGAAATTTTAAGAATAGAAGCAGAGAAAAGATTCATAGATCTTGAAATAATATTTAGACTCATAAGTGTTCAATACACCATAATCATCAGTTGGAAGAGAGGTGATCTTGATTAACTATTTTTTATAAAAAGTTTTCATAAAAAGGCTCTACCACAATTATTCACATGAAGCAGTGTAATCATTTAAGAATTTGAGTACTATAGACTCATTGAGAATTAAATGGAATTGTTTGGGAATAATAAATAGTATCAGTTCTTATCTATTACTGGGATGGAAATAAACTGCATGAATAAAATGCAATAAATGATAAATTGATTTTGTTCCTTCAGCCTTGAACTGAAACACACTTATAGAGATTGCAGGTTGCATGAATTAAGGAGGGAAGTACGATAGTGCAGTGTGAATAGATATGTGTAACTTCTCAAAAGTGGTCAATCTCCTTTAGGAAAATATTTTCTGAGCTGATATGTATTGGAGTGAATTCAGTACTTCTTGCATGTTTTGCTCCTCCTATCTTAGCAGCAAATATGAAGTCACAACATGACACAGCATGAACTTTGAAATTTTTCAGGCCTAGATTGAAATTCTAGATTTGCCACCCGTTTGTTGTATGAATTTAGGATTATGTCTACTCTGAAGAATCTTCATATTTCTAATCTGCAAAATAGAGATTATAATATCACATTTGCAAAAATATTGGATTACTCTGTTAGTGTTTTCTCGAGAAAAAAAGCCAATAGGAGATATATATGTAAATTGTATCTAAGCATATGTATGTGTGTATTTGTATATATGTACGTATATACACACACAGAGACATACACACACATATATATATACATGTATACATATGTGTGTGTGTGTATATATATATATATATATATATGTAATTTACCATCAAGAATTGTCTCACATAATTATAAAGGTTGAGAAGTCCCAAGATCTGCGGTTGGCCTGCTAGAGATCCAAGAGAGCCATTAGTGTAGTTCCAGTTGGAGTCCAAAGACCTGAAAACCAGGAATACCAATGGCATTAATTCCAATACAATTTCTGGTCAGAAAACCCATGTTCCAGCTTATCAGTCAGACAGGCAAAGTTCCCCCTTAGCCTTTTTGTTCTAGTCAGGTCTTCAACTGATCGAAGAACACCATCCACATTAGTGAGAGCAATCTCTATTGTCACTGATTTAAATGTTAATCTCATTCAGAAATATGCTCACAGATATAAACCCAGAATAATGTTTGACCAATTATCTGGGCACCATCTTATGGCCCAGTCAAGTTGACACATAAAATTAATCATCACAATTACCAGTGAAGTATGTAACAGGACTAACAACATGCTAAAATATAGTAGGTGCTCAATAGATTATTAACTACAGTGCATAGTTTCCAAGCACTTAACTAAAAGCTCTCTAATCTTACCTAATAAAGATTCTGGATAGTAAAGATCTCAAGAATTTTAATTATGTGAGACACATTAATCAGAAGTCGATAGAAGGAAAGGAAAAATAGGTTTTGCAAACTCAAAAAGTGAGCATGATGTAAGTGAGACATTTGGTATTAATGATATCTAAATCAAGAACAATAACAAAGTTATCAGTTAAAACAAGACAAACCAAAAAACATGTTTATTACATCTGGGAGTATAATACTATAGAACAGACACATGGATCCCAAAGAAGAGGATTTCCTTTTTCTCTCCCTAGGAATTATACTTTTTTTCCAAAATCAGTCTCATTACACAGTACAGTGAAATACAAAATAAATCAGAAAAATTTTATTTGAGAAATGCTATCTGGAGTCCCAGAAAATCATGTAAAATTTAACAGCGCTACATAATTTGCAAACAATAATTTAAATATTCAGGATCAATAAAAATATTTTTGTCTATATATTTAATGAAATTATAAATCTCTTAGTTTATTTTTTGCATACCATATTGAAAGAAAATTACCTAGGGAAAGGACAGTCTTTGCCTACTGGCCCACATTACCTGCGCACTCTGTATACAATAGCTATTACCCAATTTACATATAGATATAATAAAAAGGAAATGAAGGGTTGAAGACAAGTATCTTCATGAAATAACATTAGCAAACATTTACTCAAATCCTACTGTACTCTAGGCACAGTTCCAAGTGATTAAAATATTTTAACCTGTTTTTAATCTTTATAGTACCTCTATGAGGTAGATGCTATAACTATCCATTAAGGGTAAGAAAACAGAGGCACAGAGAAAAATAACTTGCCCATGTTTGCAGTCCTAGTAACTACCAGAACTGTAATTTGAACCCACACAGGTTGGCTCTTAACCACTATGACACACAATACTTCTCAGTCCTACTAGAACTCAAATTACCAAGGCCCATATATAATAATAGTAGAATAGGAAATATTTTCTCATTTTTATTGATGAATATACATATTATTGTTCATATATTTTCATTTATATTGGCTATACATATAACAATATATATAATTATATAGCTATTACATATATATAATGTGTATATATATTATCAATCCAAGACTTTGATTGTCATGAAATAATGAACCATGTGCTATACTGACTACATTAGTGTCCTAGGGATGCAGCAACAAACTACCAAAAACTTGGTGACTGGAAATAACAGAAATGTATTCTCAGTCAGGAGACCAGAAGTCCAAAATCAAAGTGTCGGCTGGGTCATACTCCCTCTGAAAGCGCAAGGAAGATCCCTGCCTCCTTCAGCTTCCAGATGCACCAAGTGCTCCCTGGCTTGTGGCAGCACAGTTCCAATCTTTGCTTCCATTTTCACATGGCCTTCCTATCCGTGGGGGTCCTTTTCTGTCTTTTTAAGGACTCTCATTGGATTTAGGACTTTCCCTTATCCACTGTTATCTCTTTTTGATTATTATCTTAATCATATCTGCAAAGACCCTACTTCCAAATAGGATCACATCCTGAGGTTTTGAGTAGACACAGATTTTGAAGAGACACTATTTAACCTCCTATAGTGAGGTAAACAAATCCTGCCAAAATGTTAAAAGTGCACCAATATTTTAGAGAGACTGACTAATCCTACTAAAAATCATTTAAGTATTTGTTGACTTTCATCACTGATGAACTACAAATTAGGAACCACAGATGGAATCCAGTCCATGTTATAAGAGAGAATTCAGGAAGATTCTGGCAAGAGCTAACTTACAGTTTTGAGGCACTGATTGGGAGGTGGACTGAGCAGGTATTAGAAATAAGGTGAGGTAAGAAGGGATTGAGCTAAAAATAAAGTTAGCCTTATTTATACCTGTTATATGTCAATAATATATTAATAAAGCTGGGGGAAAGAATAAAAAGTAGGAGTAGAGGAAAACAGGGTGGAAAAAAAGAAATTATGTGTACTTTTTTCATTCAACAATTTGTTTTGGGGATCCACTGATGTTGCTATGGGTTGCTATGGGTTTATCTAGTTGGTTGCTTCTAACTGCTCCAGAGTAGTTCATGGTAGGAATCCACCACATTTAACCCAGCCAACTCACCAACAAATTTACTGTGATGAACATCCTCTTGCAAGTTCTTTGATGGATTAAAATAATTGTTTGGGATATATGTCCAGAGGACTCTGTGTCTTGGAGGACATAGATAATTAATTTAAATTGCCCCACGTTGCTCTTCAGGATGGGTGTAGCTTTCTACATTATCATGAGTAGCAGATGAGAATCCTATAATAACACATCCTTTTTCACTCTTGACATCATCTAAGTTTTCTAATAAGATGTCACTTGTTACCTCATAGTCATTTTAATATATATTTCTCTGATTACTAATGAAATGTTAAGATTCCTCTTCTGAAAATTGCCAGTTCATAACATCTGCCCATTTTTCCACTGAGGTTTTCATTTGTTATTTGGTGAAATCTGGAAGCAAGACAAAGCAACTGGGGCAAAGAAATGAAAAGAGAGAAAGGATAAAGACAAAATATTCCAGAAGAACATCAGACTGATATGGCATACAAATCCTTAGGGGTAAGAGTACTCCATATAGTAGTATATTCTCTCCCTCCATAGAGAGAATGACCTTACATAGCTTGAGATCAAATCTTCTATAGACTTGCATAAAGATTCTAGAGAGATTTATTACAGGAAAGAAAGAAGTAAATAAAGATAAAGTTGTTGTCTTCCTAAGCACAATCGAAATGAAATGAAGTTGAGAAAAAAACTATGTGGTATATTAGCCCAGAACTGACTCCCAGTAGAGTTCAGGAAATCTCTATCACTTCCACCAATTAAAAGTGACAGCCTCTGTTGGAAAAAAAAAAACACTGAGAAATAAAATATAACTGATGGTTCTTCAGTACTATGGGAATGGATTCGATGTTTCAAATGATACTGTCTGCTTTTTTTCCCTGATTTAGCATGGCATGCATGATCACAGGATAAAGCTCTTCTCATTTGTCTACTGTCATCCTTTAAATACTCATGGATAGAGGTTAATTTGGCTGCCCTATCCAGGTATTTTAAAAACTCTGTTATAAAGCTGCCAATTACATGAGTAATTAAGAGAAGTTACCCAAACACACAACTATATAGTGCCCATTAACTCAAAATATGAAAGATGAGAGAAAATAACTATCAGGGAAGTGCACCTCTGGTTACTATATCCACTGCAATGACAACTGGGATATCAGAGGCCCAAGGGCTTTGAACCCCAAAGACAACTCTTAAATGACTCAATCTCTGATAATGGTTTCTTCTCTGCGAGATGCTGAGTCACGTTTCTTAAATTGAAGTTACAGATTACAAATGATGGTTAGAAAGGATGTCCAAGGTAGAGGCAGCTCTTTATCAGTTTATAATTTAACTTTATGAACCCATTGGATGAGTTTTAATTTCCTCTCAGAATATTTTTTTTGAGAGAGAGAAAGAGAGCAAAGACACTCATGAATGGGGGTGGGAGGAGGCTACAGGAGGGGCAGAGAAAGAGAGAAAATCTTAAGGAGGCTCCATGCTTGGGGCTCCATCTCACAACCCTGAGATCCTGACCTGAGCCAAAATCAAGGCTTGGACAGTTAACCAACTGAACCACCCAGGTGCCTCTTTCCTTTCAGAGGCTAATCTAAAGAAACTACTTAATTCATATTGGCCTTTGATAATTGTACTAGATTTTTGGTACTTACTGACAAATATATATTCTGCCCTTTTACATTTATGTGGAAAATGCCTCATGCTTTCTTACTTCTGAAATTGGACATAAATACAAAAAAATCTTAGTTAAAAGTTGGTTTGTGCTTTAAAACCCACAAATCAAGAACTCTTACCTTTTTCCAAAAAAAAAAAAAATCAATAAGCTTCTAGAAATTAAAATATCCTATCTTAATAGCTTAATTTTCCTTGCATGCATATCCAGGGCTTCCTTTGATAGGTATGAATAGCAGATTATTGAGCATGGAAATAACACATCCCTAAACCCATAAGATACTTTTAGGTTTATGTTTGAGGACACTGAAGACTTGTCATCACTGCAGTTCTTAGCCATTTCAATAATTCTTACTGTATATGTTCAAGTTTTCTATCCATTGAATAATAGTTATATCTCTATAGCAGCTTAGAGGTTTCAAACAAAATAATGATACCTTTCCTAATATGACTGATCCAGAGAATTAGAGAGGGTCATCCTCAAATTAATTTCACTTCCAATTTCTTCACCTGCAAAATGAAACTGGTTACAGTTTGTAACTACCCCCTAGTGTAGCTTAAAAGAGATAATCCATGTGAAACACTTTGAACCACTCCCAAAATATATCAGGTGTTTAGTAAATGTTGGTGTAGTTATTAATATCACTATGCAAGCTTCCCGTAATCCATTGACTCTACAAGGACATGAAATCAATTATTTCTCCCACCTTCTAATTGTCTTCATCTCCACAATAAACCTTTCTTCTATTTGTACCCAGTATAAATTTTATGGGCAATCAGTAGAGTCACATTTTCAATTTTTTTAGCCTCTCTGGCTTCATTGTACCCACAACTCTTGTTAGGTCCAACTTTCTGACTACTGCATTCTGCACTTGTGTAACTGAATGTGGATGAACACACACACACACACACACACACACACACAGGCATTCTGATTTGTGTAACTTTAAAAGTAATACCAGCAATCTTTTTGTCTCCAAAATCCATTTTTATATGAGTATATTACAGAGCCTAGAACACTGCCAGGCTCATAATTGGCACCATTAGTACACACTTGTTGAATGAATGAATGAATCACTATAGAAAGGACATTGTCTTTAAAATGGACAAGAAACTGGAAAATAAAGCAGAAAGGTCCCATTTCTTTAGCAAATAGGAGAGATAGGGCTGAGGTTAGCAACGGGTAAAATGAGCAATAACAGATGTTTCCCACGTGGGAGAAGGACTTTGGGTGATAATGAGCCAACAGAGACAGACCAAGCTATAAGAGGTTTTGAAATTAATCAGCCTTAGATGGACATATCTTGGAAATGCCCTGTAACTCAATTAGGGAAACTTACTGTTATCTTTCTCTTGATAGTAGAACCTGGAGAGAGAAAGGGAAATGAAGTAATATGAGACACTGGATTCTCAACAGTAGTGATTGAGGCAGTGAAAACTATGCAGGAAGCCTGAGCCTGAAGTTACCCAAATTTGACCTCAGAGGATGCACCAGTGACAATATAGGGAAGACTGTAAGTATTCTCATGTAAAATAGAGCATTGAAACATAAGCAAGCACCAGGAAGTCTTGAATTTAACCATGACAGTATGTAATTGAGTCACAATCATTAATGACTTGCACCTAAGGGTTTGGTTTAGGTTTGGCTTGGGTTTTTTTTTTTTTTTAATAAAAGGTTTTATATGAATTTAGGCACATTTGTTCTCAATTTCTTTCAACACTTCCTACATTCTTATTTTGGAAATAAAATTTTCAGTCTCAGGCCTCTGTTTTTTGCCCAAAAACTCCTAGCAAATGACAAATTAAAGGACCAATAAAGAAACTAAAACTTCTCTGGATTCTATGGTTTTCTATAAAACCGAATTAGACTCATTTTACACAAGTTAGCACTTATTTTATAAGTATTATGGACATTTAAGCTATCTCATTTATCAGTTAATTTTTAATATATACTTCTGCAGAAAAGATGAGATGGGGGAAAGATATTCTCCTGAGGAGAAGAATATCACACAGATGGATAAGCTGGAAACAGAAATATATCACTCAGGGTTTTTAACAAAAGAACTAAAAGACAAAAGGTAGTCTGTGTAGCTGATACAGAAAAGAAATTTACTAAATGAAATGACCTGGCTCTTGGCCCAAGTGAGCCAGACTCAAATACTTTGCAGAAGGCAATGCACAACCACTCCAAGCGGACTGTTCTTCTGTTGAACCTTCATTTCTTTCCACTGTCCAGTGTCTATGAGAATAAGCCCAGCCACAAGACTCTCCAGCCCTGGCATTTCCAACAAATGAAATGTGTCTACTACCACATTTGTCAGATTAGTTCTCCCAAGCTTGGTCCCTTCTTGTTCTCTGATTAATAGGACTTAAATTACATGCCAAGCTAATTAATGAAGTCACACAACAAAATTCTAATGATTTCTAAGGTCCTCTCCAGATCTGGAAATCCAACATCACTTAAATCACACTCTTGTAAATAGTGATACATTCAAAATTTGGGATCCCAAATTAAATATTTTTATCACTGCATTGATTTTTCAGGATGAAATAATTTTTTTCTCTTCCTGTCTTGATCATCTTTATAAGTGAAAAGAATATAGCTTTTAAAAATTAGCTTTTAAATGCAAATGTAATATTTAAATGTATTATTATTAACATAGATTGCTGCCACCTCATCACTCTCGATGTTGGCCTCTTCTTCCTTATATCTGGAGACCACCAATGCCAATTTGGTGGATTTCTTTTTTTTTTTTAAGATTATATGTATTTATTCATGAGAGACAACAGAGAGAGAGGCAGAGACATAGGCAGGGGAAGAAGCAGGCTCCCTCCCGGGAGATCAATGTGGGACTCGATTCCAGGACCTCAGGATCATGACCTGAGCCCAAGGCAGATGCTCAACTGGTGAGCCACCCAGATGCCCCTCTGGTGGGTTTCTTTATAGATTTCACTTTCAATCCTGTTAAGATCTGAGAAACTGAGCTAGTAATTAATGTTATGGCTAATTAATTAGATAAGTATTGATTTCCAATAACAATTTTATACCAAGAGATCCTTGAAAAAAAAAGATTTTCTAAAAGCAGATATTGACTATTACATTTAATAAATTATGAGAGTTTTAAAAAGCAAGATATGCCACAATCTCATTTAGCAAAAGAAAAAAAACTTAAGAAGAATCTTCTGAAACTCAAAAAAAGCATTTTATTTACCATCATGTTTAATATCAAATCTTTATTTTCAAGTAGACATTTACACAATTAAATTTGCAGATAATAAACATTGATACCATAACACCGCACCAATTTAACATATTTACAGAGTATTTTAAAGGCATTTCTATAAAGTGATCTTCAGTGTCATGTCTACAGAAAGCAGTATCTTCATTACAGAATATTAGTAGAAAATACCACATTTTTTTCTCTTACTCTGTGTCATATTCCAGAGGTCAATACCCTGAACATATAGATAATAGGAACTGCAAATGATTAATTGTAGTCCTGAATATAAATCATTTAGTAATGTACAGCCTCATGTGTTATGTATCACTAATGAAATGTGGTGGATCTATCTATAGTCAAACTGCTGTGCTGAGACCCTACCTAGGTCCACAACATAATAGCTGTATGATCTGTGGCAAATTACTTACTCTCTGCTTCAGTTCCTGCATTGTTCATGTTTATTTTTTCCCCTCATTGTTAATTTTTAAATGATCATGAGAGTCAAAAGAACCTAAGTCATGTTAACTGTTGTGAAAATAAATGAATCAATTCATGTAAAGTGCCCACACAGTCTTTAGTATATACTAACAGCTCAATAAATGTCATTTATTATTGCTGTTATTGTTTTAAAGATTTTATTTATTTGATAGAGAAAGAGTGCACAAGTGAAGGGGGGATGGGGCAGCAGCGGAGGCAGAAGCCAACTGTTTGCTGATCAGGGAGCTCAGTATGGGGTTCAATCCCAGTACCCTCAGATCAGGACCTTAGCTGAAGGCAGACACTTAACCAACTGAGCTGCCCAGGCAACCCATTGTTGTTTTTATTATTACCTCAGTATTATTATTGTTATTATAAGTAGGTTTCTATGAATGAAAAAATCACCTTCACAAACTTG
Organism: Canis lupus baileyi; assembly: GCF_048164855.1. NCBI lineage: Eukaryota > Metazoa > Chordata > Mammalia > Carnivora > Canidae > Canis > Canis lupus. The sequence continues at coordinate 23,057,166 of NC_132861.1, read as the reverse complement.
CATATATAATGAATAAAACTTTGATTTGAATATCTATAATTAGGTACAGTGTTCTAATGTCGAAAGGTTTACATTATAACTACCTAAAACTTTCTGGTATGTACTTGTAGCCTTTAAACCAATAATTTCTGTAATCCAAATAGTCCATGTTATTTTCTAAGCATCTTATCACACTTCTCTGGGCTTAAGCTCCTATTCAAAACACCCAGGTAGGGGGAAACTACTTTTTTTTAAGGATGCTGAGCACCATTTATTAAAATTAATATATTAAAAGAATGGAAAGTCAATGACATGTGTTTTGTAATTGGTATGCTATTATAATAAAATATTTACAAAATTTCAGTCTCTTAAAATTTCTCAAGGACTATTCTAGAATATTAGCACAGCTCTGTAGGATGGGTCTTTCCCTGTAAGAATCTCTGATTGACTGATCCCAATGGACAGGAATGATGTCTTTCTGGTCTACCACCTTATTCTCAGTGTTTGATTCAATGCCTTCAAATTATATAAGTGCAATATTATTTTTTAATAACTAAATGAGCTCTCACTGATGTCACTGCCCACTGCTTTCCCCATGTAGATTGGTTCTTTGTCTTTTCACCAGGGTTTGCTGACTGCAGTATCTGAAAAAGACAGGCCCAGCATCAAACTACACCTCCCAACTCTGCAATTACTGAAATCAGGAAGGAAACTTACCAAGGGACAGCCATTTTGAGCTGATTCTTAGATTCTTTATCTTATGAAATTTAATTAGGAGAACCAGAGACTAAAAACAGTGAGAGAGTGGAGAGCCCTACACTTTAAACATTGGAATGCCAGGGAGGGGCCAGGGGGAGCCATCCCTACCAGCTATGGGAGGAAGGAACCGAGAGCTTAAAGAGTGAGAAAGAATGAAGCAAATAAACAAGAGAGAAGCCAAGAAGCATCAAGAAGAGAGAGACAGTGTCTTCTGTGGGATATAGAGAGGAGTCTTGCTTATTGACTTTGCTAGTTCAGTCCCTGAGAAACATGGATTAACTTCATTTTCTGTCCTGGAGTAGCCTCATATTTTGATAGAGAATCAAGAGTACCAAGTTGAAATACATTTCACACTGCATAGTTTTGATAAGACACTGGGTGTCATTCTGGCTATAAATTCCAAACAGAATTCCATAGCCATTTCTGCTACTTTTAAAACCACACTGACTTATCCTTACAGGAGACCAGGAGGAGCCACTAAATATGTCAGTATCATCTTACTTTATATATTCATTTGGTTCTATTTAGTCCCATTTTATATTTTGTTCCAAATAAAATTCCCTTTCTAAACTGACCCATTTCCTATTTTTAATTATTTCTCTTTTTCTTGACCTCTTCCTGATTTCTCACAGACCCAGTGAGTCCTCAATCTAAAATTGGACACCCAGTAAAATGAACAGTCTGCCTCTTGCAAAATGTCTTCCATTAATTCTCCTTTTTTAAAAATAATTAGATATATTATTTTCATAAGGCTTGCTAGTGAGGGGGGTGATCTATGCTGAGTAGAAGGGTTCCTACTATCTAGACTGCTATTTATAATTTTCAATATCTTGCTTATCCATATTTGACATTTGATCATTTATTGCATCACTTCTAGAAAGCTATTTTATACTAACCTTATACTTGTCTAAATTTATTTTTTGTTCATTTTTTTCAAGTAGATTCTCTTGTTTACAATATCATTTGTTATATTTATAATTTTCTATTTTACCAAATTAGTCACCAACTAGGCAGCACTATTGTATTGAATGGATATAATATATACTTTCATCTAAGTCTTTATTTAATACAACAAATAAGACAATACCACCAACAACCTGCTTAATGCACTTCAGTCACTCCCTTATATTTATTTAGAATAGTCTTTTTTATTTTGTTTTCCTGTCAGTAACTTCTGCTTTCACCTCAGAGTTCTTTGATCTAAACCATATTTCTACAATGTTTTGATCAACATTCTGTGATATAAAACCTTTAGCCTCACCAAGATGAAATTATAGTACTTTTTGCTCCTTGTCTCTTATTATCTAGGGCAATCGCATTCGTAGGGGGAAAAAAATCCAGTTTAAGTTGACAGGACTTGTCAGCTTGGATGAATTATTGCAATAATACGTCACATATTGCCAAGGTTAAAAAGCTGCTTCTACCCTGTTCAGCTTCTCTCTTCCACAGGAGACTCTATGTTTGCCCTTTTTCAGTCTTTACGATTGACCCTCATTATTAGTAAATTCTCAGAAGTAATGGATAGTGCTCTTTGCTGTCTACAACCAATTCCTTAAGTGTGCCAAGACAGCAACACGCCTATGCTGGAACACGTTTCATTTGCTAAAGCAACTTTCACACCATTCCACCTATTTAACAATGGCCACTGATGGCAGAATGTAAGTGACCTTCCAAGGGAAGCCAAAATTTTTTAAAGTAATTTTTTGAATAGTCTTTTGCAAATTATCTGGCAAGAACTTCCCTTTTTCATATCTTAGCTCTTTTTAAACATCTTACTTAGCTTATCTTTGTGATTAAAGACTTTTGTATATTCCTTTATTCCTTATGTAAACCGCACCACTTTGTGTGCCTATGCAGCTGTTCAGAGATTGCATTAAACCTCTGAGAGCAAAAGATGTCAAGTTTCTCTCATAAATAATGTTGAATAAGAAATCAAGGTGTTTAAATGGTACACACTACCTGCTTTTCCAGATGTTACCTTTTCTTACCTCCAATAAATCTCTGTTTACCATGGGCAAATATTATGCACTATCAACTACATACTCTCACCTTGAAAGTCAGCTGTATATTTGGAAAAATCATAGAACTAGAAGTTTCTTAATTGCCTTAGTTAATTGATGCCTCTGCCTCCAAATTATCATGGATTTAAATTATTGCACATATGCAAGAGGTTTGCCTCTTAAAAAAGCATTTAAAAGGAGGAGAAAACACAATAACCTCTCTTGTCAAAGTACTCTACTGATCCATTATTTGTGAGTTTATGAAGTTCTTTCCAACATACAAACAAGTACTGTGGAAGCCATTTTAAATGTATCAAAAGTAAGTCCTCTAATTTTTTTAAGGAAAATACAATGTGCAGAATACTGACAAAATGGAATATATTATTAAAGAATGCTATCAAAGATGGCTCTTTTAATTTCAATATGTTATGGTGACAAATGGCTTGCAACAAAGCAAAGACATACAATTCGTCTTGTAACTATTCCCTTGCCGATTTGCTTGGCTAAATCTAGGTTGGGTCAGGAATAAAATATACATTTTGATTTATTTTATGTCCTTACATATTTAAGATGAAGTCTAGTGAAAAGTGTAGACTACTGACAGTATTTATAATAGCAGACAATTTCTATTTAATCTATATTTTGCTCTTAAAATTTATTTAAAAATTTTCTATAACCTTACTCCTAATATTTGGGTTAGTAATATTGATAACACACTATTTACATGGGCAATGTATTATGCATTAAAAGGACATATACAGGAAATCTCTGTTATAGTACTTCAAAAACTTGAGTATAAAGTATGTATATGTAGGCATTTTCAAGACTTAAATTCATCTTCCTCATACTTTATTATGAAAGTCCTAGGCATTTATAAGTGAAATATTTCAGAATTTAGAACAAACCTAAGGATATGTATTAAGTATACTTTAAGTATGTGCAATAATGATTCTTGGTAGGAGTTTTTGTTTTTGTTTTCTCTATAGTCTCAAATATTCCTTCAAGTGGGTTGTTCTAAAGTCTGGACTGAGAGGGAGGTACTAAGAAACCTAATTATAGTCACCAACAGATTTGAGTTATTATTCAGTCTAGCTTGAATGTTAGTAAAATTGATATTTGATTATTAGCCTTTGATCCTTATCTCTAAGTTCCAAATATCTCTAAAAACAAGAGAGGAACAAGACATAAGATTATCTAAATTCCCTCCCACCCCCCAACCAAATTCATGAGATTTACAATATTTAGAGATACCACAACCAGAAGAACTGAAACAGAAATGGCTAAAAGAGATTGACTCAAAGAAGTATATGGTAGGAATGTGGTGGGAGGTATAGAGATATTTTTTTATTTTTGTGTCACTTTGTTCTATTCAATTTTATCACATGCATTTCTTGTTTTAATGAAAATAATGTAAAGAAAGTGACTATATATACCCTGAAGGGACATGTCCAACAATATGAAAATATGAATCAAAAAGTTATCTATGAAGAAATTGTTTATAGTTTCCAGATACGAGAAACTATCTGCCTAATATAAAAGGAAAGTGGTAAAACTATGATACATCTACACAATGGCATTGTGTACTTATGTAAAAGAATCAAGACTTATGTACTTATGTAAAAGAATCAAGACTCTGTGACTTTTTGTGGAGTAGTTTACAGGATAAATGACTCAGTGAGAAAAGCTATGTGCAAGAAAGCTCTATGATATGACATTTTTTGTCATATCAGAAGAAAGAAGAAGAAGAAGAAAGGAAAAATCAGAAAATACATGTATCTGCTCACTTGGGCACAAAATAATCAGATACTATTGATAACGGTTACCTTCCAGGGTGGGTGGGAATGGGAGGAATTAGTAGAGAATAACATATTTCTGACAATACCTTCTTTTACAGTTCTAACTTTCAGAATCATGCAAATATTTCACATAGTCAAAAAGAAAATTAAAAGGAGGAATTCTGAAATAAAAAAACAAAAAAAAACTGGGTGACGGGCACTGAGGGGGACACTTGATGGGATGAGCACTGGGTGTTATGCTATACGTTGGCAAATTGAACTCCAATAAAAAAATAAAAATAAAAAAATAAAAATAAAAAAATAAAAACAAACTGAAGCCATATTTTAAATTAATACTATAATCAATCACACTATGAGGGTAGTAGGGAGTGGGAGTGAAAGAGGAATAACCCTGGGCAACTTTCAAACATAGCGTTTAGACAATGTATCCACAGGATAAAGAAGAAGGAAAGAAAGAAAGAAAAGAAAGAAAGAAAGAAAGAAAGAAAGAAAGAAAGAAAGAAAGAAAGAAAGAAAGAAAGAAGAAAGAAAGAAAAGAAAGAAGAAAGAAAGAAGAAAGAAAGAAAAAAGAAAGAAAGAAAGAAAGAAAGAAAGAAAGAAAGAAAGAAAGAAAGAAAGAAAGAAAGAAAACCTAAACAAATGGTAACTCTAGTGAGGAGGCTCATTTTTCACAGACACATGGGCCAGCAATTCAAAATTATTGTGTATTCTAGTAGCAAAAAATTAGGTAAATATATTTTGGATAATTAGAGGCAGGTTTCTCACTCTTGGAGAAGTAAGCTGCAAATATGGATGTAGAGAAGGATTAAAACAAACCCTCTGGTGTTAAATTGGAATATAAGATATGCATGGGAACCCATGGTGTTTGAGATAGATGGATAGATATAGAATTAGAAAGTGCTCTAAGTGCTGGTGAAGGTCACTGAGAAGACATGAGCATCAGTTGACCCATGAGCTCCCCAGGGTGATTGGAAAATCATCACCTCCCCCCTTGTCCTTGGAATATGGATTTTGCTTGCCTTTCTTGCTACCAGAGACTGCTCTAAGAACACAGCCTTGAGTTTGTGATGGGGGTGAGACCACCTATACAGTATATGAATCTGAATCCAGTTTATGCCTCATGAAACTTCTTTAAGATTTGGCAGGTGATGATCCAGTCACCTTATGCCACCCAAGACAAGCCTCATATGTAACTTCACTTTGCTTATTAAACCTGCCACCTACCAATTGGGAGTGGCCTGTCTCTTTCTTCCATCTCTCCCTGCCCTCTGAGTACAAGGACTGGTTTCAGGGTACACCCAGGAAGCCTGAGAAGGTTGTGAACCAACATAAGGTTGGTTGGAGTGATGACACTCCAGTAGCATACCTTGATTTCTAAATATAATTCTCCACTAAATATCTTTCTAGAAATCCCTAATTCCAGAGATAGAGTAAAGAAAGCATGAGCTAAATCTGGAACATATTATTATGACACAAAGTAAGGAGGTATCAAAAGAATACAGAAAGAGTCATCAGGACTTGAGGCTTCTAGTAGCCAAATATGGGTTGTAATTCTTTGAATAAAATAAGAATCTTTGAGTCCAAAGATATAAAAGAGAACTGGAGGGTGCCTGGGTGGCTAAAATCAGTTAAGCTTCTGGCTCTTGATTTTGGCGAAGGTCATGATCTCAGGGTTGTGGGATGGAAGCTTTGTGCTCTGCACTTAGTGGGGTAGTTAGATTGATATTCTGTCTCTCTCCCTCTCCCCCTCCCCTTGCTTGCACACTCTTTCTCTCTCTCAAATGAATAAATAATCATTACGAAATAAATAAAGGAGAATTGAGAAAGTAACTCTGTAATCAACTAATTGCAAGGAATGATAAAATAAGAAAATCATTATTTTCAACTATTACAACAAAAGTTGATTCTAAAAAGAATCCTCAGTGGGCACTAAAACTAACAACTGTTAAAAAGTTAGGCAAAAATTCTAATAGTAGCAGAATACTTTAATAGTTTCAAAATTTCTGTCCATACATATTATTTACAAAGGAAAAAACTAAAATTATAATGGAGGAACCTGACAAACACCACAGACAGAGCTAATAGCACCAAAAATGGGACAAAATCCATCCTGTGTCTACCAGTATTATGCATTGAGAAAAAGACATCACTTCTGCAGTATTTTCCTCAAAACCAATAGCCTGACTTTAATAATGAAATAATATTAAAAAATCCAAACTTTGTGAATTCTATAAAATAACTGTCATGTTTTCTTCAAAAATATAAACATCAGTAAGCACAAAACAGTCTAATCAATTTTTCCATATTAAAACAGATTAAAAAGACAAGACCACTAAATGCAACACATGATCTAGGATTTTTTTTTTTTTTTTTTTGCTACGATGGGCAATATTAGGACAATTGACAAAATCTAAATAAGTCTATAGATGAGATAATAATATAGTATCAATGTTAATTTCCTGATTTTGGATTTCCTGATTTTATATACTGGGAGTATATAAGAAAATGTCCTTATTTTAGGAATTATATACAAAAGAGTAAATAAACATGCTTTCCGCAATCTACTCTCAAATGTATAGAAAAAATGTGTGTGTGTACATATGGGGAATCTAAGTAAAGGGAATTGTTTTTTCTATTCTTTCAACTCTCTCTCTCTCTTTTTTTTTTTTTTTGTAGTTTGCCCATTCCTTTATTTATGGTAAAAGCCTGACTTAATATGCTAAGTCACCATTACTTTTTAATCCTCCCACAAAGCTGTGTACCCCAGTCCATTACAAGTTACAGACGTATTTAGTTTTGGCAACACATAATACAGTTCACATAAAAATCCAGATTTCTATCTTCTCTTGAGAAAATAATAAACTGAAGCCCTGGGCACATTGAGCTCAAATAATGAGCCAGGTTTGAATCGTGTGCCCTCCTTATAGGGGTCAGGTGCTCTCCAGCTGCCACCATTCCCACAGACTGGCTAGCACATGTACCTCTCCCAGCCCCGGGCAGGGCTGTGGGACTGAGACCTTTTAGAACTGAAAAACCTACATGAACTCTGTTTCTCATTGCTTTTCCTTAATGTCCTTTCATTGACCCTCCATTCATCATCTTGTATTTTGGCCTACATTTTTCTGTATTTTAACTCTCAATGTTTTCTTTTAAATGCATCAGAAACATTGAATAATAACATGATAGCAATGCTTGATTTTTTTATGACCCAGTTTTGCCACAAATATGAAAACAATAGCTCTTTTTGGTAAACATCTCTATTTTGATTAACTCTCCCCATATACGTCGTAAGAATGAAATAATATTACTATGTCTCACTAAATACTTATCCAAAAAAAAAAAACTTAAAAGAAAAATATGGCTAATATATTTTATGGAATATAATCAGAAAACAACTTAATTTTTCCCCAGTGTTTACATTAAATTTACTCATCAGACCTAGTACTTCCCTTGTCACTAGATGGATATATGGACAGTCCAATAACTTTTGTATAATCCTTACTCCTATATTCCTTTCAAATTGTTAAACATGGACTCATTTCAGAAATTAGCATTTAATCCCAGGGAAGGTCTCAGAGAGTAGTGTAGCCTCTTGGAGCTTTGAATCAAAGCTTTTAACCTAAATCAGATGCAATTTCCTCTTCTAAAGAGGCATGTTTTTACCAGATTGCTTATCATGGTGAAAACAGGCATAGTTAGCTCTCCCTTACTCACTTTTCCCAATACTCCCTATCTGTTTTGACCCCCTCTGGCTGGAACAGAGGAAAGCCAGAAAGCTTTAACTGGACTGAAGTTTTTGTAAAATGACTTCATGTGCTGTGGGGTGGCAGGCTCTTATGAGTATTTTCTTGGTTTCTTAGAGACTCCACCCACCACTGAGAATTTTGTACTTGAAGTTTCCCTCAATAGGGCAAGTACGTCTGTATGCTTGCTTAAATCTCTTGCAGACTGGTGAGATCAAACAGTACTCCCGTTCTTCATCTGCTGTGGCTGCATGGGCCACCTCACTGGCTTTGAAGAAGACCTATTATAATCCACATACTGTACTACATGTGTAGCTCATATCTTATCCACAAGAAGCACTGCTGCATCCCTTATTTTGACCAATTTTGGAAATGCAGAATTACTCCAAAGCAGCACCTCCCTTTTGTTCCGATTACATGGGAAAGCTAATCAGCTTTTTGTCTTACTCACCGTATTTTCAAGACAGGAGTCAAACACACGTTTATTGTATCCTCTCAGCTTCTAGTCACCCATATCAGGCCTTACAAGTGATATTACTTAAGCTCCTTTCCATTAGGCTTGAAATGAAGGTAGATATCATCGTTCTTCTTCCCATACCAGATATACACATAGCACTCCTTAAAGAATCCCTTCTAGAACTTCTTTATAAAATCTACTCTCAACTCATCTTTATCACAATGTGTGTAAGGGGCATAAGCATCATATAATTAGTTTTTCATGATTACAATGAAGGACCATAACTCTCCTTGATAGATGATATTTATTTTATCTTAGTTCTTCAGATAAAATGTCCCCTTTATGACTCTGAAGCACATATAAATATATACATTTACATGCAAAATATTTGGAGTTGTAGAATCTCTGAGACAATCTTTGTTGCTTATATGTTAATGAAATAAAACTGTGAGGCCCAACACACAATGTTTAAGACTTTTGCATGATCATAACACCTTTACAACTTAGTATCTCCTCATTTCCCAGAAATTTCATCCTGCCCAAAAGAACTAAAATTTTAAGCCATTGTTATTCTCCCAGTCTTAATATGTCTACACAACATGTCGGGCTGATTTCTAGAGAGAGTTCAATAGCCATAGTCAAGATCATGAAATTATTTCAGTACAGAATCACTTTGACATCAGGCTCCCTGGGTGACTCTGCAAAATGCCTTGGGAACTTTTAATTATAGGAAAGCTCTTGGAAAAACTAATTGCACTTTTAAATTTAACCCCAATGCAAGTTGACTCTAATACAAGGCAAGAAGTGGTGTTTAAGGCTGATAATATGAGACCTAAAAATAGTGAGATAGGACTCATAATAGCATCTGGGGAGACTAGTGTCTCAGTGAAATAGCCTTTCTGTACATTGTATTAGTGATCCTAGGTAAATAAAATGCTGCGGTAATAGAGTATATAAATTTTCTATTGTGTTAGAGAAGTCTACTGGTGCATAAAAATCCAAATAGATAATCCAGTCTGCAGTCACATGTATAATAATATGGAAGACATCATTTATAAATTCAAATAAAATGATCCCTTCCCAACCCACTCTCTTTCTTTTACTTATTCTCTTGGAGGCCAAGAGAAAGCTATGAAGGATAAAAAAAATTATTCATGCCCTTTCGCATACATAAGGAGCTGTATCTGAATTTATGGATATGAAATTACTGTCATGTGTTTTTCAAAAACAAAGCAAATAGATAAATAATGGAATAAAGAATTTTACAATACCCATTGTTCTTCAGTGGACCATCTCTATCATTTCCCTTTAAACTCAAAGCTTTCTCTCCCTATTACTAGCTCTCTCTCTCTTTCTCTGTGGCTATTTTCACTTAAACTTTGAGTTCATGAATAGAACAATCATTTAGAGCACCTGAGCTAAAAAGTTCTGGAGACATTCAGGAACTTCTTGAAAAAGTTGTACTGATAACTAAACAGAATGAAAATAAACAAAATTCAAGCATGTTAAACACAGTATTAGAGCAAAGACTACTCCAATTAATACAACCTAATTTTTAAAATATTTAGGTTATGTTACCATTTAATTTGAAGTATTTTGAGTACTGGTAACAGTTTTCATATTACACTTATCACAAGGGACTTTTTTTTTTTTGCTCCCTCTCTGTTGCTCCTACATATATTTCTTTGCAGAAACTGTTGTAGTTCTAATGCCCAAAAGATACATTTTTATTGAGGGAAAAAAATATCCCCTATAGAGTTCCTATCTATTAAGGATTTGGTTGTAAGTGCTTGCCCGAAAAAACTATTTATGAAAAAGTTTATATTTTAGAAGTCTCTGAAATATTTCTTTGATATAATTCAAAACTGATTCTTTCCGATTTAATATATGAAAAGGACAAAACTTTGTTACTTTGATATACTATTTCTGTGATTAAAAGCTATAATAAATATATAATATTAAATAATTAAGAGAACACATTCTAGGGATGCCTGGGTGGCACAGTGGTTGAGCATCTGCCTTTGGTTCAGGTCATGACCCCTGGGTACCAGGACTGAGTCCCACTTGGGGCTCCCTGCAGGGAACCTGCTACTTTCTCTGCCTGTGTCTGTGCCTCTCACTGTGGCTTTCATTAATAAATAAATAAAATCTTTTTTTAAAATCCTGTAATAAATATTCAAGGACAAATATTAGTTGTAGAAGTATAAAATGTTTGTTTTGAAAGAGACAGTAATGATAGTTGACGAAAACAGCTTGTGGTTACAGAATCATTTTTATAATACATAAATTTACCATTTTTTATTTTTAAAATATGATGATTAGAAAGAGATGATTATTGGCATTTTTACCCAATCAGAAGCTGTAAAGATAAGTTACATGATATTTAAACAGTCTTCTCAGGTGGCCCACTTCAATTTCATAACTCTGTCATGTAAATTATAGGAGGATTCAGAATTTTATGCTAACAGGTCATAGGATGCTCTTGATTCCATCTTCCCAAAGCAAAACAGCTACATGTACAGAGAACTTTTGAAGTAAGTTGTAGATTGCACTAATTCTAACAATGCCACTTCACTTTCAGAAAGGCATTCTATAGACACAAGAAATATTTTAGAAATCTGCCATTAATATTTTGAGCTTAAAATACTTCAACCTTTTACCTAAAAAGTAGTCTCATATTTCACAGATAACTTCTCTAAGGTATTGTTCTAAACTGTAAGGCTTAGGTTTATTCAATATTCTTTTTCTTTTTTAAGATCTTTAAAAGCTGTTCCAGCATCATATTTCCATGCAATGGCCTATAACCTTTCTAAATTGACCTTGGACTAAGTTCCTTAAATGTGATATCAAAAACATTCCGGTCATGTCTTCCTTCAATATCTAACCTGTTATATACACATTTTACATGTTTTTTGCCTGAATGAAATTTTCTCTAAATCATTTGTGTCAAAAATTCAACGTCAAAGCTTAAATTCACCTGTCAGAGAAAGGAAGAAAATGCACATGATTCACTTCCTTTACATTTGGAGATATTTTTTTCTAGAAAGCGAGGCAAACACTTGTCTTGTTTCACAGTCTTAGGCATGTAGCCTCTGCATACTGCCCAGTCTTTTTCTTCAACAGATACTTGCTGTGGACCTTGTGCTAGAAAGTTAAGACCACCCTTTGGGAACCATGCATGGGTTCAAAAGTTACAGTTCCTGTCACTATATGCTTATGAAAAACAACATTGGTCTTGCAAATTTTTAGGATTTTTGTGTAATCATAACCATTTTAAATTAATCCTGTAGGAAAGGCTTAACAATTGCTCCTTGGATAGGAAGAAATGGCCAGAGCCATCAGCCAACATTCAAAATTTCCATGTATGTTTTGTTCACATTTCTTCCTTTTCCCTCTTCTGCTAGCATTTTGCTTAAAGGCTACTTTACATTTTCATTTTAGATTAAATTCTACTGAAAAGGATATACCATTTATGTTTTAATTAGTTTTCCTTTTCCTTTCATCTTTTTATTAATACTAGGAATGAATCAAGTTAATGATGTGACAGGCAGTCTGAGGACTTAACACTGGCATGGCTCCCGCAGGCTAGCAGATGAGTGGCTACTCATAGGAGATGCCTTCATTAAGCAAGAAGACTTAAAATCCACTTAAAAACATAAGTCACGATTTCTACAAGCTGAAAAGAATTTATTTCCCAGGCTCAGAGCTAAGTTTAATTCACATTCTAAGTTCAAGAAATAGATTCCCATCCCCCTGATGTCAAGTTTTGAAAGGAATTAGGGAAAAAGATTAATGTCAGCCCTTATCATGGCAGACAGGATGACCCAATCTCCATGTCCCCCACTATTTGCTCTCTTCTTTGGGATATTAATTCCTCATTAGCCACTCTGTCACAAGGTAGGAAGGGAGGCATGGAGCAGTACACAGGGCCATTGTGGGAAAATTTACAAGGTGCAAAAATGAAATATGATCATATTATATGTAGTGAATTAAAACATGGCTCTTTTTTTTTTTTTTTTTTAAACATGGCTCTTTAAAAGACATCTTCACATCCTAACCCAGGAGCCTGTGAATAAGAACTTATTTGGAAAGAGGATTTTTGCAGATACATAAATGAAGAATAAGATCATGTCGGATTATCTGAATGGCCCCTAAATCCAATGACAAGTGTTCTTAGAAGAGACAAGAAAAGACACAGACAAAAGGAGAAAGGTATAGGAAGACAGAAGCCAAAGTTGGAGCTATGTAGCCACAAGCCAAAGGATGTTGAAGCCACCAGAAGCTAGAAGAAGCAGACTAGAAAGGAAGAGAGAGTACAGCCCTGCCAACACCTTGATTTGGACTTCTGTCCTCCTGAACTTCCAGAGAATAAATTTCTATGTTTTAAGTCTTCAACTTTGTGGTATATGGTACTTCCCAGTAATGAAGTCATGAAATTAAATCATAAAATAATGATTTAGATCCACATTCTATTTTTCTTCTGGACAGAAAGCAGAAGAGTGTTTTAGGGTATATATGTATATGTGTGTGTATATATATATATATATATATATATATATATATATATGCATATGTCTAAGATAAGCATAGATAATCAATAATTTTTCCAAAATATAACTCAAATATATTGTGTAGTTACTATCAGAAACCAGAATTTCATCTCTTTAAACATAATAGGAGTGACAAAAGTTTAGAGGATTTTCCAGTTAAATTCCATTTCCATTACTATAAATAGTTATCTTTAGAAATATGACATAAATAAAACTGTTAAGTCTTTCTAATACATGAGTACATATTAAGTTCTTTCTCTCTAAAAAAAAGAAAAAATCTTCAGTTAGCTGTGTTCCTGTTTCACTACCGTTACAAGTGAAATTGTTCAGCCTTATTTAAATCCTACATCAGTGTTTTTCAAAATTGATTAATCTAGGAATCTCTGGGGCCCGGGGGGTAAACATGCAGATGCGTAGGTCCTGTTCTAGATTCAATAAATGTACCTGCATCTTCATTTTCAACAGCTATCACAAATGATTTTATTGCAAGTAATCATTGGACAAGAGTGAAAAAAATTCTCCCAAAGATGTAACATAATGGTAACCACTCATTGACTTACATTATACTTCACTGACAAAAGAAGAATTCAAACTTATACAGACCAGTGTAGATCAGAAGATTTATGTGCTGTGAAATACAGAAAAAAAAAAATGGAGTTTTTGTTCAAAATGAAATCAAAATAATTACAGTGAGATAAGACTCTTGTATTTCTTTATCCCAGTGATTCTCCTACATTGAGTGCCATTTATGACTTTGGCTTTGCCCCAAAAGGGAAGAGTCACTCTGCAGCATGAAAACAAAAGCATCAGATTCTGAGTTTTTAAAAGTTTAAAAATGGATAAAACAGTATCTTTCTTCCTTCCACCAACTGCTAACTGTGCATCAGACTAGATAGTTCTCCAAAAGCACCATATATCCTGCCCTTCACTCCCCAATATTAATAGTAGATATGGAAGTAAGAAAAGTTCCTCAGTTAATGTGAGACATCAAAAGTAGAAGATAATTGTTCCAAGCTTCACTGAAACATTGGAAAGTTCCTACCTCATCAGAGTGTGGAGAGATCAATAGGAAATAGATGGTTATCGATCAGAGAGAGGGCTTCTGATTGCCCCACCCAGTGTCATAGAAGACCAGAGAGGTGGGGCCACCAAACCTCTCCAGTGCCTCAACAGAGATGAGGAGAGAGAATTAGAAGACAGAAGGGAGAGAGAAGAGATAGAGACAGAGACTGTGGGTTGTGTGTCATGGCTGCCAAAGTGGAAAGTAGCATAGGCCGTAAAGACAAAAGACAGAGGGAAAGAGAAGACTAAACTAATACCAGTGGAAAGATGGCCACATTGAAGGGCCAAGTGGGATAAAATACCTATGGAGATGGAGAGAAGACAGATGGGGGCCCTCTTCACATGGCTTTTCTAAGATTTCTGGCAGCAGACTACATGGGAGTTTGTGATGCAATCTACAGCTAGAAAATTATGGGTTTTTTCTCATATCAGAGACTTATGACTTAAGAAATTTGAACCTACTACAAAATGTAAATGTTTATGGTATTTCCATCCATTCACATTGTTACCATGGACACATTTCTATGTATATATAGTAAATTCCATTGAGAGGGACTTATCCTTTCTGTATTTCTATTTCATTCATCAAGAAAGAAATCATCCCACTGTCAGTGGCAGAAACAACAGGAATGTTACCTCATATATAGGTGCCAACATAATGGGCCTAAATACAAAGTTTATTACATGGTTGCAATGCTCCTTTATCACTAGGGAAAAGAAATGGACGAAGCTCTAAAATGCAGAATTCAATTTTAGTCTTACGAAGTTCTCACGTATTTTGGAGTGAAAATTATAAATTCTCTGGGTGTCAACTTTTTCATCTTTGAAAGAGAGCTAAATGGCACCTGCATGGCTCAGTCAGTTAAGTGCCTCTTAGTTTCGGTTCAGGTTATGACCTCAGGTTTTGTAGGTTTGAGCCCCACATCAGGCTCCATGTTCAGAAGAGAGTCTACTTGAAGATTTTTTCCCTTTGTGCCTCCTCCCACTTGCATGAATACTCTCTTTCTCTCAAATAACTAAATCTTTAAATAAATAAGTAAAAAATTAATAAAAGAGAGCTAATTATATCTACCTCAAAGGTTCTGTTCTGTTTTATTTTTTTCTTTGAAATTAAGAAGTCCAGGGGATCCCTGGGTGGTTCAGTGGTTTAGCACCTGCCTTCAGCCCAGGGTGTGATCCTGAAGTCCTGGGATCGAGTCCTGCATCGGGCTCCCTGCATGAAGCCTGCTTCTCCCTCTGCCTGTGTCTCTGCCTCTGTGTGTGTGTGTGTGTGTGTGTGTGTGTGTGTGTGTCTCATGAATAAATAAATAAAATCTTAAAAAAAAGAAGATAAGAAATCCAGAGTTCCCTTTGGCTTTATAGTCCCAGTCAAAAATCCAGCCAAAAATATGCTATGTTAGCTATTACAGCATAAAGAATGGTAAGTAATGAAGAAAAACAAAATTACTAATCTTGTCCATATTTGCAACTAATTAATTTCCTACATTTGTAGAGTATTTTCTATTCCATTCATAACTCTGTTCATGAAGTCCATTCATAATCCTTCCTCTATCCTTAGAGACCATTCTCTTGCTTTGGCTAAGTTCCAAAGCATGCAAAGCCCTGTTTCTAGATAATAACTATGCATGTACCATTAATAACCTGGAAAGAGAGGAGTTTTATCCTTTATTGTACCTCTTCTCAGGACCTTTCTTCAACTCATCTCATTCCAGAACATTCACCTTCTTTATTATTCACAGGAGAATAAAGCCTGAGAGTATGTATCATGATTTTTTATTTGTGTTTTCTAAAACTTGATTTTACATCTTTTTAAATTCATTTCTGTCTTCATGGCAAATTCTAACAACTTCTTACTAACACACACTAATTTCCAACTTCTCATGCATATTCTATACCCTCAGTCAAATCCTGTTGCTTTCTAAATATTTAACTTTTATTTCTGTGTTGGGTCTATTCTCATTACATATATTCAGATCTCTAGATTTCTTATTAATAAATCTTAATTTATACAAAAATCAGTGTTTCTAGACCTCTATTTTTCATATTCATATCCAACCTTTGGTCTGGAACATAGAATAAAGACGTCGGATAATATTTACAACACATGGGGAAACGTGATTAATTCTTCACACTAGTTAACATGAAATTTAAGTATCTCAAATCCATGTCTTGATTTAGTCAGCAAAGGAAAATGTATTGTTCCTCTTAGAGTATTTGGCACCTATATTTCAAATCTTAAGTCAGTCCTTGCTATGTCATTGAAAATTCATCAATTCATAACCCACCAGTAACAGATACAGTCAACACAAGGGAAGCAAGATGAAAGAGTATCCATATTGTTTGCATAGCCTTCAAAACAGAACCAAGCTAAATAAAAGAAGTTAAATTATTTTTTCTTAGAGTCACAGTATATAAGGTCTGATCAACAACGTCTGTTGTTCTCTCTTACATGTGGCCCCCTACATGCTGATAAAAATCTGTTAACATTCCTTTTCAGGACAGGAAACTGATATGCATTGCAATTACACAAAATTGCAAAACATCATCACATATGACAAAATCAATATTTGAATGCTATGGCCTGAGTGTTATCCCACCAAAATTTGTATGTTGAAGAACCCAATGGACCTATATTGAAGATGGGGCCTAAAGGAGGCATTAAGATTAAGTGAGATAAAAAAAAAAGGTGGGGCTGTGATCCAATAGCATTAATGTTCTTCTAAGAAAAGGCACCAAAGAGCTCATGTTCTATTGCCATACGCATGCAGGAAGGAAAGAACATGTGAGGACATAGTGACAAGAAGGCTGTATGTGACAGGAAGAGGGTCTTCACCAGAAATCACTCCACTGGCATATTTATCTTAGACTTCTGGCCTCCAGAACTTTGAAATAAATTTCTGTTGGTTAAGCCCCCAGTCCATGTTTTTTGGTTATGGTGGCCCAAACAGACTAATACAGGAACCATATGCAAACCTTTGAATTCCTTTTTCAATCACCTCTTACTTTGCAATAATTATCCCCTGTGTACTTTTATATCAATTTACTGGGGGGAAGGGAGGGGCAAGACGGCGGAAGAGTAGGGTCCCCAAATCACCTGTCTCCACCAAATTACCTAGAAAACCTTCAAATTATCCTGAAAATCTATGAATTCGGCCTGAGAATTAAAGAAGAACAGCTGGAATGCTACAGTGAGAAGAGTTCGCGCTTCTATCAAGGTAGGAAGATGGGAAAAAAGAAATAAAGAAACAAAGGCCTCCAAGGGGGAGGAGCCCCGCGAGGAGCCGGGCTGAGGCCGGGGCGAGTGTCCCCAGGACAGGAGAGCCCCGTCCCGGAGACGCAGGAGCTGCACCGACCTTCCCGGGCGGAAAGGGGCTCCAGGGAGGTGGAGCAGGACCCAGGAGGGCGGGGATGCCCTCGGGCTCCTGGGGACAGTAACAGAGCAACTGCGCCCCGGGAGAGTGCGCCGAGCTCCCTAAGGGCTGCAGCGCGCACGGCGGGACCCGGAGCAGCTCGGGGGGGGGGGGGGGGGGGGGGCTCGGGCGGCGGCTCCGCGGAGGGGGCTGCGGGAGGGAGCGCGAATCCAACAGCGCAGGCCCCGGAGCACAGGGCGCCGGACACAGCCCGGATCCGGCCTCCCCCCGGGACAGGCAGAGGCCGGGAGGGCCCAGGACAGCGAGGATGCTCCTGCCCCAGCTGAGCAGATCAGCGGCCCCGCCCCGTGCCTCCAGGCCCTGCAGACAGAGAGCTCCGGAGTTACTACCGGGGCTGAATCCAGGGCTGCAGAGCTGGCCCCGCCACTAGGGCTGTTGCTCCTGGGGCCTCACGGGGTAAACAACCCCCACTGAGCCCTGCACCAGGCAGGGGCACAGCAGCTCCCCCAACTGCTAACACCTGAAAATCAGCACAACAGGCCCCTCCCCCAGAAGACCAGCTAGACGGACAAGTTCCAGGGGAAGTCAAGGGACTTAAAGTACACAGAATCAGAAGATACTCCCCCGTGGTTCTTTTTTTGTTGTTGTTGTTTTTGTTTTGTTTTGTTTTGCTTTGCTTTTTGATTTGTTTCCTTCCCCCACCCCCCTTTTTTCTCCTTTCTTTCTTTTTCTTTCTCTTTTTCTTCTTTTTTTTTTTTCGTTTTTTTTCTTCCTTTTTTTTCTCTTTCTCTTTTCTTTCCTTCTTTCTCTCCTCTCTTTTTCTCCTTTTCCCAGTACAACTTGCTTTTGGCCACTCTGCACTGAGCAAAATGACTAGAAGGAGAACCTCACCTCAAAAGAAAGAATCAGAAACAGTCCTCTCTCCCACAGAGTTACAAAATCTGGATTACAATTCAATGTCAGAAAGCCAATTCAGAAGCACTATTATACAGCTACTGGTGGCTCTAGAAAAAAGCATAAAGGACTCAAGAGACTTCATGACTGCAGAATTTAGAGCTAATCAGGCAGAAATTAAAAATCAATTGAATGAGATGCAATCCAAACTAGAAGTCCTAACGAAGAGGGTTAACGAGGTGGAAGAACGGGTGAGTGACATAGAAGACAAGTTGATAGCAAAGAGGGAAACTGAGGAAAAAAGAGACAAACAATTAAAAGACCATGAAGATAGAATAAGGGAAATAAACGACAGCCTGAGGAAGAAAAACCTACGTTTAATTGGTGTTCCCAAGGGTGCCGAAAGGGCCAGAGGGCCAGAATATGTATTTGAACAAATTCTAGCTGAAAACTTTCCTAATCTGGGAAGGGAAACAGGCATTCAGATCCAGGAAATAGAGAGATCCCCCCCTAAAATCAATAAAAACCGTTCAACACCTCGACATTTAATAGTGAAGCTTGCAAATTCCAAAGATAAAGAGAAGATCCTTAAAGCAGCAAGAGACAAGAAATCCCTGACTTTGATGGGGAGGAGTATTAGGGTAACAGCAGACCTCTCCACAGAGACCTGGCAGGCCAGAAAGGGCTGGCAGGATATATTGAGGGTCCTCAATGAGAAGAACATGCAACCAAGAATACTTTATCCAGCAAGGCTCTCATTCAAAATGGAAGGAGAGATAAAGAGCTTCCAAGACAGGCAGCAACTAAAAGAATATGTGACCTCCAAACCAGCTCTGCAAGAAATTTTAAGGGGGACTCTTAAAATTCCCCTTTAAGAAGAAGTTCAGTGGAACATTCCACAAAAACAAGGACTGAATAGTTATCATGATGACACTAAATTCATATCTCTCAATAGTAACTCTGAATGTGAACGGGCTTAATGACCCCATCAAAAGGCGCAGGGTTTCAGACTGGATAAAAAAGCAGGACCCATCTATTTGCTGTCTACAAGAGACTCATTTTAGACAGAAGGACACCTACAGCCTGAAAATAAAAGGTTGGTGAACCATTTACCATTCGAATGGTCCTCAAAAGAAACCAGGAGTAGCCATCCTTATATCAGATAAACTAAAATTTACCCCAAAGACTGTAGTGAGAGATGAAGAGGGACACTATATCATACTTAAAGGATCTATTCAACAAGAGGACTTAACAATCCTCAATATATATGCCCTGAATGTGGGAGCTGCCAAATATATAAATCAATTATTAACCAAAGTGAAGAAATACTTAGATAATAATACACTTATACTTGGTGACTTCAATCTAGCTCTTTCTATACTCGATAGGTCTTCTAAGCACAACATCTCCAAAGAAACGAGAGCTTTAAATGATACACTGGACCAGATGGATTTCACAGATATCTACAGAACTTTACATCCAAACTCAACTGAATACACATTCTTCTCAAGTGCACATGGAACTTTCTCCAGAATAGACCACATATTGGGTCACAAATCGGGTCTGAACCGATACCAAAAGATTGGGATCGTCCCCTGCATATTCTCAGACCATAATGCCTTGAAATTAGAACTAAATCACAACAAGAAGTTTGGAAGGACCTCAAACACGTGGAGGTTAAGGACTATCCTGCTAAAAGATGAAAGGGTCAACCAGGAAATTAAGGAAGAATTAAAAACATTCATGGAAACTAATGAGAATGAAGATACAACCATCCAAAATCTTTGGGATGAAGCAAAAGCAGTCCTAAGGGGGAAATTCATCACAATACAAGCATCCATTCAAAAACTGGAAAGAACTCAAATACAAAAGCTAACCTTACACATAAAGGAGCTAGAGAAAAAACAGCAAATAGATCCTACACCCAAGAGAAGAAGGGAGTTAATAAAGATTCGAGCAGAACTCAACGAAATCGAGACCAGAAGAACTGTGGAACAGATCAACAGAACCAGGAGTTGGTTCTTTGAAAGAATTAATAAGATAGATAAACCATTAGCCAGCCTTATTAAAAAGAAGAGAGAGAAGACTCAAATTAATAAAATCATGAATGAGAAAGGAGAGATCACTACCAACACCAAGGAAATACAAACGATTTTAAAAACATATTATGAACAGCTATACGCCAATAAATTAGGCAATCTAGAAGAAATGGACGCATTCCTGGAAAGCCACAAACTACCAAAACTGGAACAGGAAGAAATAGAAAACCTGAACAGGCCAATAACCAGGGAGGAAATTGAAGCAGTCATCAAAAACCTCCCAAGACACAAGAGTCCAGGGCCAGATGGCTTCCCTGGGGAATTTTATCAAACGTTTAAAGAAGAAACCATACCTATTCTCCTAAAGCTGTTTGGAAAGATAGAAAGAGATGGAGTACTTCCAAATTCGTTCTATGAGGCCAGCATCACCTTAATTCCAAAACCAGACAAAGACCCCACCAAAAAGGACAATTACAGACTAATATCCCTGATGAACATGGATGCAAAAATTCTCAACAAGATACTGGCCAAAAGGATCCAACAGTACATTAAGAAAATTATTCACCATGACCAAGTAGGATTTATCCCTGGGACACAAGGCTGGTTCAACACCCGTAAAACAATCAATGTGATTCATCATATCAGCAAGAGAAAAACCAAGAACCATATGATCCTCTCATTAGATGCAGAGAAAGCATTTGACAAAATACAGCATCCATTCCTGATCAAAATTCTTCAGAGTGTAGGGATAGAGGGAACATTCCTCGACATCTTAAAAGCCATCTATGAAAAGCCCACAGCAAATATCATTCTCAATGGGGAAGCACTGGGAGCCTTTCCCCTAAGATCAGAAACAAGACAGGGATGTCCACTCTCACCACTGCTATTCAACATAGTACTGGAAGTCCTAGCCTCAGCAGTCAGACAACAAAAAGACATTAAAGGCATTCAAATTGGCAAAGAAGAAGTCAAACTCTCCCTCTTCGCCGATGACATGATACTCTACATAGAAAACCCAAAAGTCTCCACCCCAAGATTGCTAGAACTCATACAGCAATTCGGTAGCGTGGCAGGATACAAAATCAATGCCCAGAAATCAATGGCATTTCTATACACTAACAATGAGACTGAAGAAAGAGAAATTAAGGAGTCAATCCCATTTACAATTGCACCCAAAAGCATAAGATACCTAGGAATAAACCGAACCAAAGAGGTAAAGGATCTATACCCTCAAAACTATAGAACACTTCTAAAAGAAATTGAGGAAGACACAAAGAGATGGAAAAATATTCCATGCTCATGGATTGGCAGAATTAATATTGTGAAAATGTCAATGTTACCCAGGGCAATTTACACGTTTAATGCAATCCCTATCAAAATACCATGGACTTTCTTCAGAGAGTTAGAACAAATTATTTTAAGATTTGTGTGGAATCAGAAAAGACCCCGAATAGCCAGGGGAATTTTAAAAAAGAAAACCATATCTGGGGGCATCACAATGCCAGATTTCAGGATGTACTACAAAGCTGTGGTCATCAAGACAGTGTGGTACTGGCACAAAAACAGACACATAGATCGATGGAACAGAATAGAGAACCCAGAAGTGGACCCTCAACTTTATGGTCAACTAATATTCGATAAAGGAGGAAAGACTATCCATTGGAAGAAAGACAGTCTCTTCAATAAATGGTGCTGGGAAAATTGGACATCCACATGCAGAAGAATGAAACTAGACCACTTTCTTTCACCATACAGAAAGATAAACTCAAAATGGATGAAAGATCTAAATGTGAGACAAGATTCCATCAAAATCCTAGAGAAGAACACAGGCAACACCCTTTTTGAACTCGGCCATAGTAACTTCTTGCAAGATACATCCATGAAGGCAAAAGAAACAAAAGCAAAAATGAACTATTGGGACTTCATCAAGATAAGAAGCTTTTGCACAGCAAAGGATACAGTCAACAAAACTCAAAGACAACCTACAGAATGGGAGAAGATATTTGCAAATGACATATAAGATAAAGGGCTAGTTTCCAAGATCTATAAAGAACTTATTAAACTCAACACCAAAGAAACAAACAATCCAATCATGAAATGGGCAAAAGACATGAAGAGAAGTCTCACAGAGGAAGACATAGACATGGCCAACATGCATATGAGAAAATGCTCTGCATCACTTGCCATCAGGGAAATACAAATCAAAACCACAATGAGATACCACCTCACACCAGTGAGAATGAGGAAAATTAACAAGGCAGGAAACCACAAATGTTGGAGAGGATGCAGAGAAAAGGGAACCCTCTTACACTGTTGGTGGGAATGTGAACTGGTGCAGCCACTCTGGAAAACTGTGTGGAGGTTCCTCAAAGAGTTAAAAATAGACCTGCCCTACGACCCAGCAATTGCACTGTTGGGGATTTACCCCAAAGATACAAATGCAATGAAACGCCGGGACACCTGCACCCCGATGTTTATAGCAGCAATGGCCACGATAGCCAAACTGTGGAAGGAGCCTCGGTGTCCAACGAAAGATGAATGGATAAAGAAGATGTGGTTCATGTATACAATGGAATATTACTCAGCTATTAGAAATGACAAATACCCACCATTTGCTTCAACGTGGATGGAACTGGAGGGTATTATGCTGAGTGAAGTAAGTCAGTCGGTGAAGGACAAACATTATATGTTCTCATTCATTTGGGGAATATAAATAATAGTGAAAGGGAATATAAGGGAAGGGGGAAGAAATGTGTGGGAAATATCAGAAAGGGAGACAGAACGTAAAGACTGCTAACTCTGGGAAACGAACTAGGGGTGGTGGAAGGGGAGAAGGGCGGGGGGTGGGAGTGAATGGGTGACGGGCACTGGGTGTTATTCTGTATGTTGGCAAATTGAACACCAATAAAAAATAAATTAAAAAAAATTTACTGTCAAATATAGGAATATTTTTCTCTCCACTACATACACAGGATCTTAGAAAACAGAAGAGTAACTCCATAATCTGTATAGTACAAACCGCCTACCTTATCCTTGTGACTAGGGGTACCTTCTTTTGAGGTTATCTACACTCAAGAAAAATGTGGAAAATCTGGTAGATTTCCATCTCAAAGTGAACTCTGAATGGTTTTATCTAATCCTGGAGACCCATTTCTCCTTGCTAGTAATTGGTTTAGAGGTGGACATGGGTTTCATTCTGGATTTAAGCAGGAAAACATAAATACTGCAAATATTTGAAACAAAGAATATTTAGTGCCATGGATTTTCCACACAAGTGATGGAGAAACCAGACATTGAGAAGGGAAGTCAACCAACCCCCAACTATCTCAAATTAGAAAAAAAAAAAAAATAGGATGTGAAGCTTAACCAGAACCCAGCAGCCTGAATTTCCTAGATTGTCTACAGAATCTGGACCCAGCCAGTCTTGCAGGTACAAGAGCAACAGAAGAGACAAGCAGTTGCTGGAGGTGTAGTTTGAGGGAGTCGAAGGAAGAGAAGTAAATACTCTTCTCTCTTCTTTCTACCCTTCAATTTCCTTTGAATGCCTTCCCTTTTGTCAAACCCAGCCAGGAGAGTGAGAAACAGCCTAGAAAGTCCAACCCCTCCTGTGATACGGAGCAAAGAGACCTGAACAAGCAGCATGTGTGTCCCACTTCTGACAAATGTCAGGAAAGTCTACAAGGCAGTTTCTACCAAATATTTCTTTTTTATCATAAAAGCAGTCACACAAGAAGAGTGTGGTTAGTCTGTATGTGATGCTGGGAGCTAGTATAGCCAACTTGTCACCAGGAGAGGAGCTAGTGAAGACATGGAGAATGGCAGCGAAGAGCCAGCATCCTTAATATTGTTATTTAGTCAAGAAATTAAAGACCCCTTAAGCTACTCTACTTTAAAATTTTGTTTTGTAGATTATATTCCTTCTTATCATTTAGCCATTTGGAGTTGTTGGTTTTTTTTTAATGTTTCTTAAAGCCAAAAGCATCCTTAAATGATGCAGTCTGTTTTCCAGTTATTCCCTATAGAAACTCTTGCCAAATGCCTTAGGTAGGACTTTCACAGTGTATTAATAATTAAAACAATAAAAAAGGGAAACCTGAAACAAGATATCAATGTCAAAGTAAATAAATAGTACAAATCAGAATACATAGTCTAGTGTACTGGGATAACGTGTTACATCTGCTTAAGGTATACAATGGCAGACTGACAATATTGAAGAGACTAATTTAAATGGGAGTTGCTGAGTCAATAAACGAGTTGTTCTGCTATGTGACTGTGAACAAATGGCTCGCTTTTCCTATCACATTAATCTTTAATGTTATTGTTGACTGAAGTAGCAGATGCTTTGGTGGTGGGTTGACACCACTGCTAGTAGTGATTGAGACAATCACTATATCCCCACTGTCCATGTAAAGAAAGATATGCATTACGTTAAAAACATCAGAACTTGAATTTTTAGTTTAATCTGTTTCAATTATTCCAAATTGACCCATTTTTTAAAGATTCATTTATTTATTTATTCATGTATTCATTCATTCATTCATGAGAAACAGAGAGAGAGAGGAGGCAGAGGGAGAAGCAGGCTCCATGCAGGAAGCCCGATGTGGGGCTCAATCCTGGGTCTCCAGGATCATGCCTTGGGCTGAAGGTGGCACCAAACTGTTGAGCCACCCAGGCTGCCCAACCCCATGTTCTGATAAAGAGTTACCTAATCAAGGTATTTATTCTACTGCATCAAAGATTAACATTTTGCCTTTCTATAATATTATATTCACATTATAAATGTAAGCCTAAGAATTTTTTATATGAGGATATCTATATTATTACCATAGCCACCAGAACTGTTGTGAAGGAAAACATTATTAACCACATTTCTCATGAGTTACTAAACATAATGCCTTCAATATATGAGAAGATAAAAAAATTTAGTGGTGCTGAAGTGAGAGTGACATGAATTTCAAACCTGAATTTGTCCCAAATGGGCTCTGATCTTGGATAAATCACTTAATGTCTATAAGGCTTAATATTTTAACTGGAAAAAAAGGATAATTTGCTGCTCCTACTCTAGATTTATGAGAGAATTAAATTCTACAATATATATACTTAGCACAATGCTAAGCATTTATGAAGAGCTCAAAAAGTGGTAGTGTTAGCTTCATCTCTAGATTGTCTCCACCTAAATTTATTTTAGAGAGCTTCCCTGACCCACCTTCCTCCTCAAGCTGGAACTCACTGTTATACAGCCATAGATACCTATTGTAACACAAAAATTTATTTTTTTCACTCCATGCAACTAAAACTGAGTGAGTCTAGGCAATATAGTTCAGTATTTTATCTCTAGAACTTAGTAGCCTGCTTTGCTGTCATGGTAGGCATATAATAGAATATTTGCTGAATGAGTGAGTAAATTACTCTTATCTTCTGGGGTTTCTTTCTGCATTTCCCTCTCTCAATTAACTTTGTAGATAAAGACTGTGGGCTGCTTGTTAGTAGGCCAGACAAGGCAATTTTATTTGAGAAGTCACAGAATTAGAGGAAATGTATTTTTTAACACCTTAATATCAAACACAGTTAAATCCTTCCCTGTTGGAACACAGGCAATGTCACTTTCTTTAAGACTTTCACACCTACATCACGTTTATTGGAAATAGTTTGCCTTCCCTTCTACAGTATTTTCTGCCTGGAGGAAAGGCAACTGGGAACTTTAATCTTAAAATACCAACACTGCTTAAGAAAAACACTATGGAAGAGAAGAAAGTGAAGGACTGCAAAGGAGAGAAAGATGAAAGGAAGGGTGCTAGATGACTGGCAGGCATTAGTTCGACTTATGTTAGTGCTTGATTGGCTTGGTTGTAACAGCCAAGGTCAAAAACTCAAAAAAAAAAAAAAAAAAAGCATTTTAAATGTTTATTTCACTCTAAAATCCTTTTTTTTTCTAATTGATTTTTGTGCTCAATTCTACATAGGGCCACCAACTAACTCTGACTGTAATTGCCCTGTATAGAAAAACTAGTTAAAACATACACACACACACACACACACACACACACACACACACACGCAGTAGCAAAAAATTGGAGCATACAATATTGAGAAATAAATATTCAAAGAAGTACGATCATTCACTAAAAGTTTTGTCTTGTCTTCCTCATTTATTCATCATGTATATAATGAAGTGAATATCCTTGGCTTGAATAATATTGCCTTTATTATGCATTGAGACTTCAAGTGTTCAATTCTATTGCGAATTCCCCCTTGGTTATTTTCACTGATATCTGAAAACACGAGCCTCAAGATCAGCCTTATCATACATAGGACATAAGCAGAGGATGTCCGCCCCTGACAGAACTGCAGGTTCTCCTACTTCCTTGCCTGGACATCAGCCCCATGCATTCCCAGATGGACAGTGACTATCAGAAAGGACTGAAGAGCCTTAGTGAAGCACTGGCATGCTACCCGAAGACAAACTTGCTTCCCAGCAGAACTGAAGTTGTCCCCTATATCTGACTGGTGGGTTTCTAGTAACCAGTTCACTGCCTTATTCCTCTATCCCATTCCCAAGTATACTCTTTTGAGTCTAGGGCTGCTTAACTTTATTCAGAAATTTACCAATTAATCAGCAACCTCCTCACCCATAAGAATTAATATCAAGTTCCCCAAATTTGTTTCTGGAACATACTTCATTTTTTCTTTTTTTCTGAAAATCCAGGTATTAACCTATATCCACACTTTTACCCATTCTACATTTTTTAGTACTTCTAAAAAAATATAATTTACCCTAGATGTCCTAGAAGCACATCTTCTAAACATTCCCTGGAGAATTATAATATAATTACAATTCCTCTTGAAATTATCTAGCTTTTTTTTTCCAGGCTTGTAGTGATATCAATGTAAATACCAAAAAAGAGTTAAAATGATTGCTGTCCTTCAGTTTATGTCCCAGAAAAGAATATGGTTTTTGCTATGTATTCAGGTTTGGTGTAACAACTAGAGTTTTAATATAGAACAGCAGAGAAAAAAAAACCCTACAAGTACATTATGGTTGAGCCAATTTAGGTCTGTTGTGTATTGACTTTTGCTGCAAGCAAGGGAGGATATGCAAAAGGGATCGTGGGGTGGCTCAGAAAAAGGGTAATGAAAGGGCCCCTCTATAGGGGATGGGCAATGCAGAATGATTTTAAGTACTAGGGAAACAGGAGACCAGACCATAAGACAAATTTAGAAATTGGATTCTATGTAATCTCTGTTCAAAACAGAGAAGGAACAAAGTGGGGCTAAAGGAGTCATAGGTAAGAAAATAGTCATCACCCAAAAGAAGAGAAATGGCAATCATTTTTCAGCCAGAGTGTGGCCTGTTGAAAGCATTGTTTATGTAACTAAGGCTCTATCCTGTTAGGATTTTTTTAAAGTACATTAGAAACGTCATAATCTGACTACCACCAGGGCTACGAGAGTATTCAGGGTCCTATTTCCTTAGAAAATACAAAATTAAGATATATGTGGAACATTGTGCTCAAAACATTCTCATGGAAGCTCTGTACCTATTATGAAAATAGAAGCTGCTTTTCTGTGTCATCATGACCCATGTGGCTCAGATTCTTCAGACAAAAGTGACACATTCCTTTCTTCCAAATGTGATTTCACATAGCAAATTTTGAAATACGTGCAATTTTAAAGCCAAGTTTTCTCAGCACTATGCACCTGCCTGATGTCAATAAAAGCAATATTTTTATAAGTTTCTCACTGTAAGTTTCTTTATTTTAGATTTATTTTCTAAAGAAATTATTTGCATTTTTAATCATAATTTTTAGGAAGGAATTAGGTAAAAATGATCTCACTCTTAAAATGGTAGGCTTTCCTTCATTAAATATTATAATCTTACCATACAAATAGGATTCTACTTTCTTCTCCCAGAACTTCACCATTTAATCAATTGACTACTATTTTTACTTAGAATTTATTTTTAAATGTTTTTATGCAAAGTTTTGATCTCTGTGCAAAATTTTCATCTGTAAGCATTATCTTTCTTAATGCTCACCAACGTGAGGAGTATTAGAATTATTGCTCCAGTTTCATTAATTGTACAAAATATCCATCTTCATGGTTAAAATGAAAAGAAGCAGTTTTCCTCTACAAGTGCTTTCCTTCTAACCTCATATTTCATGATATTCTCTATATAGATGCAGGAAAAACAAAAAGTTTTCTGCATTTTGTCAAGGTGATAAGCACTCTGTATCTTGCATGATGTATCAGTAAAGATGCATGAAGTGTCAACTCTGGACCTGCCATTTTGCAAAGTGTCTTGGATACCAAGTAAACAAGATCTAGTAACCTGCCTCTCTTTCATAGAGTTTATCCTAAAACAAAATTTGATTTCTAATTTAGCAAAAATCAGTATTTTATAATTGAGTATTAGGCTTTTATAAAGCAAATTATATAGGAGACCCTGAGAGTATATATCTATCTCTTGATTAAAGGCAATGCCCCAATCTTGCTCTTTGCAGAAGAATGTCCTATAGTAGATATTTATATAATTTGACAAGATGCTGATAGCAATTCAATCAATAGGCTTTAAAATACTTTTGTCTTAGAAATCACAGGAGCATTACTCTTTGTGGTGTCATTGATTTGTCCCTACTGGATTAACTAACTGATGCTCATAACAATAGGATACAATAGGATTTTTTTTTTTAATTTTTATTCATTTGTGATAGTCACACAGAGAGAGAGAGAAAGGCAGAGACACAGGCAGAGGGAGAAGCAGGCTCCATGCACTGGGAGCCCGACGTGGGATTCGATCCCGGGTCTCCAGGATCGCGCCTTGGGCCAAAGGCAGGCGCCAAACCGCTGCGCCACCCAGGGATCCCTACAATAGGATTTTTTACAAGGAAAAAATAGATATGGATTATTGCTTTCTAAAAATTAAAATGCCTGTTATGGATTATAGAATGAATTATCTTCTGTTACAAATACACCTAGAGACTTCTGGGGAAGATGGCAGAGTAGGAAGATCACAAGCCCACCTCATTCCCCAGATCCAACTAGATAATACCTACATCAGTGTAAATAACCCAGAAAACAACCCAAAGACTGGAAGAACAGACTTACCACAGGTAAACGGAGAGAAGAAAGTAGGAAGGCCGTCGAAGACGGTAGGAAGGCCAGAGACACTGTCTGAGCTAAATGAACATTCAAGACTGTTTTCAGGAGAGAGGGATGCTATGGGCATGGATAAGAGAAACAGTTTTTCTCACCCAGAGTCCTAGGCACAGGAAACCCACACAGGGAAGATAAATCCCCATAATATTTTGCTTTGAAAACCAGAGGGGCCTAATTTTGTGAGTTCTTAATTAAGTGAGGCTTAACATCTGGAACTTTAAAATTCAGCAGGCTTGGCTCCAAGAGAACTAGGAGAGGGGAAAGGAAACTGAATCCCTGCCTGTAAAGAGACAGAACAACAAAGAGCCTTGGGAGATATAATTTAAAAATGGGTAGAAGACATGAACAGACATTTCTCCAAAGAAGACATACAGATGGCCAAGAGACACATGAAAAGATGCTCAATATTACTCATCATCACAGAAATGCAATCAAAACCACAATGAGCTATCACCTCACACCTATCAGAATGGCTAGAATCAAAAACTCAGGAAACAACAGGCGTTGGCAAGGATTTGGAGAAAAACAAACCCTCATATACTGTTGGTGGGAATGCAAACTGGTGTAGCCACTGTGGAGGATAGTATGGAGGTTCTTCAAAAAATTAAAAATAGAGCTACCATATGATCTAGTAATTCCACTACAGTTTATTTACCCGAAGAATACAAAAACACTGCGGGCACCTGGGTGGCTCAGTCGGTTGAGAATTGGACTCAATTTTGGCTCACTTCATAAACTCAGGGTCTTGAGATAGAGCTCCAAGTCAGACTTCCTTGCTTATAAATCTCTCTCTCCCTCTCTCTCTGCCCTTTCCCTCCTTTAAAAAATAATAAAAATAAATTTTAAAAAAGAATACAAAAACACTAATTCAAAAAGATACGTGAACACTTATGTTTATCGTAGCAATTTTTTTACAATGGTCCAGATAGATATGGAAGCAACCCAAGAGCCCTTTGATAAATAAAAGGATAAAAATGTAAATACACACATACACACAGACACACACACATTGGAATATTACTCAGCTATAAAAGAGAAGTGAGATCTTGCCATTTGTTACATGGATGTATTAAAGAGTATAATGCTAAGAGAAATATGTCAGAGAAAGATAAATACCATATGATTTCACTCATATGTGGAAATTAAGAAACAAAATGAAAAAAAGAGACAAACCATAAAACAGACTCTTAATTGTAAAGG
This sequence comes from Canis lupus baileyi, assembly GCF_048164855.1. Taxonomy (NCBI): domain Eukaryota; kingdom Metazoa; phylum Chordata; class Mammalia; order Carnivora; family Canidae; genus Canis; species Canis lupus. The sequence continues at coordinate 23,026,160 of NC_132861.1, read as the reverse complement.
ACAAACTTATGGTTACCAGAGTGGAGGTGGGTGGGGGAATGGGTGAAATAGGTGATAGGGATTAAGACATTTATCAAAATGAGCACCGAGTAATGATGTCTAGAATTGTTGACTCATTATATTGTATACCTGAAACCAATATAACACTATATGTTTACTGGAATTTTTAATGTAAAGAGTATACTTATTATGATAAAAAAAAATAAGATAAATGCACCTAGGTCAGAAAGAGTAACTTATGTTTTGTAAATATTCTTTTCCAATTTATCATTGATCAGCATTTATTGTATGACTAATTCATTGTTAACAGAGCATGTTTAAACACTCAGCATGATGCTAAGATAGGTAGCAGAGAGGAAGGAAATCAATATTTATTTATAAATATCTTAGTTTAAGAAAAAAATGACAGATATTTTATTTTTTTCTCTTTTTTAAAAAAGTACATTCATCCATAATGCATTTGCCTTTGAAAATGCTTGCTTTTCCAGCAGTAAAATCCCGCATCAACACCTAACTTCAAAGAGAAAGATGCTCAACAAATGTAATAGAAGTGTAGGCATTACTGATTCATGGACATTTTTGCCTCTTGTCTTACTGACTCTGTAATACTTCACCTCCCACATATGATGGGTTTATGTTCACTAATACAATTACTCAGTCATCTATGAGGCTAAAAATCACCATTAAATGCTGTATCTTGGCTCTGCTTTATGGAATCCTAAATCAGATTATTTGTGGACACATTCAAGCCAGTGGCAGGGAGGTCCACCCCTCTAATTCTAGTCTGAGTTTCACCTATATCCAATGAGAACCACTGCTTATGTTGTTACTTCCGCCCAAACATTCCTCCTAATATGTACTTGTTCAACCCAACCTGTCTTTTCTCCAATCTCATTTCTCAAGGAAGCTTATCTTAACCATCCAGGTAGTACCTGGGTTGTACTTGTATAAAGCAGCATACAGTAGCGTTTTGGTTTTGCATTCAGCCTGGCAATCTTAGACTTTTCCTTAGAGAATTTTAGAGCACTTGCATTTTTGTAATTACTGATATATTTGTGATAGTATATACCATATTGCTATTTGTCTCCAATTTGATACACTGTGAAGGTTAATTTGGTTAATTTTGTATGTCAACTTGATTGGGCCATGCGATGCCCAGATATCTGGTTAAATGTTATTTCTGAGTGTGTCTATCAGGGTGTTTCTTGAGGAGATTAGCAGTTGAATTGGTGGACTCAGGAAAGTAGACTGAGCTCTGCTATGTGGTTGGGCATCATCCAATCCACTGAGACCTGAATAGAATAAAAAGGAGAAGAAGATTTGAATTATTTCTCTGCCTGGCTGCTGGAGCTGAGATGTCCACTCTTCTTTTGTCCTCAGACTAGGCCTTATACCAATGCTGTCCTTGTTCTCAGGCCTTTGGAGTTGGACTAGAATTTGTTCTGCCAGCTTTCCTGGGTCTCTAGTTTGCAGATGGCATATCATGGAATTTCTCAGCCTTCATAATCATGAGAGCCAATTTCTTATAATAATCTTATTATTTTGGAGAGGATGTGGAGAAAGGGGAACACTCCTGCACTGTTGGTGGGAATGTGAACTGGTGCAGCCACTCTGGAAAACTGTGTGGAGGTTCCTCAAAGAGTTAAAAATAGACCTGCCCTACGACCCAGCAATTGCACTGCTGGGGATTTACCCCAAAGATACAGATGCAATGAAACGCCGGGACACTTGCACCCCGATGTTTATAGCAGCAATGGCCACAATAGCCAAACTGTGGAAGGAGCCTCAGTGTCCATCGAAAGATGAATGGATAAAGAAGATGTGGTCTATGTATACAATGGAATATTACTCAGCCATTAGAAACGACAAATACCCACCATTTGCTTCGACGTGGATGGAACTGGAGGGTATTATGCTGAGTGAAATAAGTCAATCGGAGAAGGACAAACATTTTATGGTCTCATTCATTTGGGGAACATAAAAAATAGTGAAAGGGAATAAAGGGAAAAGGAGAAAAAATGAGTGGGAAATATCAGAAAGGGAGACAGAACATGAGAGATTCCTAACTCTGGGAAACGAACTAGGGATGGTGGAAGGGGAGGTGGGCCAGGGGTGGGGGTGATTGGGTGACGGGCACTGAGGGGGGCACTTGATGGGATGAGCACTGGGTGTTATTCTATATGTTGGCAAATTGAACACCAATAAAAAATAAATTTATTAAAAAAATAAAAATAATAAAAATTTAAAAAATAAAAAATAAATCTCATTACATATATTCTATTGGTTCTGTTTCTCTGGAGAACCCTAATATAAAATATGTTCAATGTTCTTTTTACTTTCCAAACTTCTTTTGGATTTATCATATATTTTTGGTAATTCCATATTAACTCTATTGAATTGTAACTTACTTATTTGTATATTATTACTTTATCCAAAAGATTTACATGAGTCCTTGACTTATTACACAGGAGAGAGTAAATTAACTTTAATATTTTACTAATATTTCTCAAACTTTAGAAGACTTTAACTCCATGTGCCCCAATCCCACCTTTTGTGTTACATTGTCATATATTTTAAATTCCACTAGATATTACTGTTGCTATTTTGAACAGTCACTATTCATCAGTATTTATCTGCATATTTATCATTTCTGTTGTTCTTCATCCTTCCTGCATTTCATTTTCTTTTCATTGGGTATCATTTTCCTTAATGATGTTAAATCCTTTAACATTTATTTTAATTCAGGTCAGTTGGTAAAAAATATATATATATATATATCTAATTTTCTGTCTAGAAATGTCAAATAATTTTATTTAGTTATTTTTTTTTCCTTCTAGCTCATTTACTTCCAGTTTACCTTTTGTAATTTTTTTTTTCTGCAGGCACTACCAGAATTATCTTCTTAGGTCAAAATTTTATAATTTTTGTTTCCTGTTCTAAAATTTTTATATGTGTTTATTTTAATTCCAATATAATTAACACATAGTGTTATATTAGTCTCAAGTACTTAATGTAGTGATTCAACAATTCTATACATCATTACTCAATGCTTATCATAAGTGTACCCTCATTCCCTTCACCTGTCTCACCCATCTCCCAACCCACTCCCCTCTGGTAACAATCAGTTTGTTCTCTATATTTAAGAGCCTGATTTTTGTCTCTTTTTCTTCTTTGTCCATTTGTTTTTTTCTTAATTTCCATATACTAGAAAGAGAAATACCGTATGATTTCTCTTTCTCTGACTGACTTTTTAACTTAGTATTATACTGTCTAAATCCATCCATGTTATTGCAAAGTTTTTTTTTTCTCTTTTATGGCTAAGTAATATTCCATTATGAAAATGTACCACATCTTCTTTATCCATTCATCCATCAATGGGCACTGGGGTTGCTTTCATATCTCAAATAGTGTAAAAACTGCTGCAATAGATATAGGGGTACATGTATCTTTTTGAATTAGTGTTTTTGTATTTTGGGGGTAAGTACACAATAGTGGAATTACTAGGTCATATGGTAGTTCTATTTTTAATTTTTTGAGGAACCTCCATACTATCCTCCACAGTGGCTACATCAGTTTGCATTCCCACCAACAGTGCATGAGGATTTCTTTTTCTCCAAATCCTTGCCAACACCTATTGTTTCCTGTGTTTTTGATTCTAGCCATTCTGACAAGTGTGAGGTGATAGCTTATTCTGGTTTTGATTGTACTTCTGTGATGACAAACGATATTGAGCATCTTTTCATGTGTCTGTTGGCCATATCTTCTGCTCTTTTTAATTGGATTATATATTTGTTTTTTTGTGGCTGAGTTGTAGAAGTTCTTTATATATTTTGGATACTAACCCCTTATTAGATATGTCATTTGCAAATATCTTCTCCCATTTAGTAGGTAGTCTCTTAGTTTTATTGTTTCTCCTGAGGTGCAGAAGCTTTTTATTTTGATGTAATCCCAGTACTTTATCTTTGCTTTTGTTTCCTTGCCTCATGAGACATATCTCCATATGGCCAATGTCATAGAAGTTATTGCCTGCGCTCTCTGGTTTTATCTCTCACAATTAGGTCTTTAATCTGATTTGAGCTTATTTTTGCATTTGGTATAACAGTGTAGTCCAGTTTCATTCTTTTATATGGAGCTGTCCAGTTTTCCCAACCCAAAGTCATAAATAGACTTTTTCCCATTGCATATTCTTGCCTCCTTTGCTGAGAATTATTAGACCATATTTTTGAAAAAATATAGTTCACTGTGGGTATAGAGTTCAAAGTTAGTAACTCCATTTTTGCCAGCAACTTACAGACATCATTCCATTATCATCTGCTTTTTATCATTTTTATTGAAAGGTCCATTGTCAGCCTCTTTTTTACTGTTTCTGCTTTGAAGATAATGTTTCTACCCATCTCCCAATCTTGGCCCCAACTGTGTTTAAGTTTTCTCTTTGCCTTTGTTTTCCAAGACTTTTATTATGATGTGTCTTGGCATGATTCTCTTTCAACTTATCTTGGTTGGGGTTCACAGGGCTTCTTGAATCTGTATGTTGTTGTCTTTCACTGGTTTTGGGATACTTTTATTTTTCAAGCTATTGCCTCTTTCACATCCTCTTTCCCCTTACTAACTCCTATTACACGCATTGAACATTTAATTGTATCCCACACATCTCTTTTGCATTTCCTCTGTTTTCAAATCTGTTCTTTCTCTGAAATTCAGTTTGCATTTTCTTTCTATTCAACCTCTCTTCCACTTTTCTAATGTTCACATCTGCTGCATGTATAATGATATTAATCAGTTGCTTGTTTCAGTTATTTTTTCATTTTTAAAATCTACATAATATTTTTTATAGATTCCACTTTTCTGGTGAAATTATCCATCTTCTAATCTATTTTCTATATTTTCCTCTATTTTTAATACATTTACCATATTTATTTCAGAGTATTTTTTAAACCTGATGATACTTAACTTCTTTTACCAACTGGGAGATAATCTTGATAAAGTCATTAGCCTAATGGGCTATGATAATAGTCATAGTCTAGTGGGGTTAAACAGTTCAAAGAGCATCCAGTTATATCAGAAGAAAATCTTGTTCCAATACAAGAAAATCAAATCACACCATTTCTTCTCATTAACAACCTAGGAAATTTGATATATTTTACCTTAATGCTCTGCCATCATTGCCATATTCTAATAAGAAGCCTTATTATGGTAAAGAGAAAAATTCAGCTTGGACCCTGGAGGCTAATCAAACACACACAAACACACTCACATATACACACAAGAAGTGGAATTATTAATTTCTCTGATAATTACAATCAAGACTATAAAAATTTGGGGTTAAAAAAGCCCTTTTCAACATGATGGAGATTGTTTGATTTGTATGCTTGACAAATAGTGAGAGAAAATTAATTAGGCCCTAATTGACCTGTCTTCTTCATGATTTGCTCTAGAACAGAAACAACAATTTATTCAGTAATGACCCAAGTACTTCCATTACTGCTACTGTTACAGGTCAGTCACACATCTGCAGCTCGCTGCTCTAACTACTCTCAAACATTAATGAATAGACAAATAGAATCATTGAATTGCATTTAGTAAGTACCCTTTTGGCCTAGAATTTGCAACACTGATAAGTTCATATGCAAGTGTGATGAGGTACCAATTTTATATGATAGAAGTGAAGACAAATTAAAACAAACAGACTTCCTGCTGCTCAGGCATTTTTCAAGAATTATTTATAAAGAAGTAAATGACTATTAGTTCTCTTGCATTATGTTTCCTTGTTAATAGAATGATTCAACTGTTAGCACTAAACATATTCTGAGGGCAAATGCTTCATTAGAATAAAATTCAGCAGCAGTGTCATCTCATGTACGTTCTTCAAATTAAGATACCTGCCCCAATTTCACTTCATCAGCATCCACATCATCACCAAATTATACCATCAAGTGTGTTCTCTGATATGCTTATCCACAATATATTTTCTTAGAAGACATTAGAGATTTTACCTCTTAAAATAATTTCTAACAAGTCTTAACATATAGTTTCTTGGGCAGCTATATCATATTAGCCTCAATCTACTTCATTAAGTAATATTTGATGTTCAAATATCCAGACAATTCACCAAGAAGACAAAGTAAGCTATTTGGTATAGTATAGATAAAATGTATTTTTAACTATTCCTCACTTTTAAAATATTCACATTAGTGGCATAAAATATTATAGAGAATCTTATTATATATGCTGATTATCCTCACAGATTATCCAAACATCCCAAAATACAAAATTTCAACACCCAAACTTATTTCCCTCGAATGATTATCATTCTCAGAAGTGGCCAGAAAACACTTCAGAGATGATTAACCAGATATTGAGTTGAAAAATGTTTACCATATTAATTAATGAATATCTGACAGATAATTTCATTAAATTTTAGTACATCAAAATAACTCATAAATTTGCAAGTGTCCTCGGCAAGTATTCTTGACAAGTTTGTGGAAACTTATTAAAATAGTCACAAAATTCTCTTCAGACCTATTAAATAAGCTTAACTTAGAAGTCAGTCTCATTTTTCTCACTCAAGTACTCTCACCTAATTCAACCCATAAAATACGTAGGTTTTTTTTTTAATATTTTATTTCTTTATTCACAAGAGACACAGAGAAAGAGGCAGAGACACAGGCAGAGGAAGAAGTAGGCTCCATGCAGGGAGCCCGACATGGGACTCCATCCCGGGACTCCAGTATCACGCCCTGGGCCAAAGGCAGGCCCTAAACCGCTGAGCCACCCAGGGATCCCAAAATACGTAGTTTTGAGACTAAAACTAAAGCAAGCAAGGAAAGCTCAGGACAATTGGAGCCTGTGAGGTAGCTAGCTCCCTGTACTTTCTTAAGAATATTGCCGTCCTTCCTCATTGTTTGGAAGCGCATTGTTTCAGATGTGTCACAACCAGAAAGATAACCAAAGAAGGAACGTACAAGTAAAAGACCCATTTTCATGTTTAAAAATTGCTTTCTGAGGAACTTCAGCATGGTTATTTCCATACAGAAGTGCCCAGAAATAGAGACCAGAGATTCACTAAGTTTTTTTGAGGAAACTGTATGGTCAAGACAATCCTAAGCATATCTTTCAAAAACCTGTACCTATTCAAACTTCAAAACAATCTCTTGAACGGCAAACGTTCTCAGGGTGAAAGTGAACTGAAAAAGCCTGCCTGTGTCCATTCCACCTGCTTCCATGAAGAGTAAGTCACAAGGAAGAACCCTCCAGAAGGCCATGGAGAGGAATGAAGAAGGGAGTTGTTCCCAGAAAACAGAACCAGGAGCAGCCAGTTGAGCTAACTCAAGAACTGAGCCCCTGACTTCCTAGGTACGCTGAAGACTTCTCAGAAAAATTAGAGATAAATCTGGACTCTATGGACCTGGAAAGTATATAGAAGGGAATAGGATACAGAAAGATGCAACTTTAGTTAGACATAACAAGGAAGAGGAGTGTAAGCTTTGCTTTGAATGTCCCCTTTCCATCAATTACTACCAAAGACAAATTTTGGAACAAAGTAAGAACCGGATATTACTCATAGGCAACAGCTAAACAGGGAAGAAGGAAAACACTGCTGAAGGATCTTGGCTGGTAAAACTTTTACTAAGCAGTTGTTCATATGAAAAAGTTCATATATAAACCAGTCACTATCTTTAAACCTTTAAAAATACTGATCATTATGCAAAATATTATGTTGAAAGCATTAGATGCAGTCTACATACAAGTAAAGATAAGTTTTAAAAAAAATTGAAGATGTCAAATAAAATTCAAATAGTGGGAGATTATAATACTAGTAAAAAAAATGATTGCCTATAACTTATAGATAAACATACTATAAATTAATCACAGAAATACTACACTTGCTACTTATATAATTAGCAGCAAAAAATTGTTTTCCTTTTTCTTTTAATACTATTTATAAAAGAATTTGTAAATCCAAATCAAGGACTTAGTAATCACAGAACAAACTGAAAAGAAAAATTTTTAACTAAATCAGAAAGATATTTATGGTTAAATTATGCTCCTAGAGTACCAAGCCTTATTCCATCTACCAAGTATTTTCTATCACATCCCAAAGCCAAGAAATTTGAGTCTTTGGTTCCAGAAAATATTCATTAAAATTTCAATCTGTCATGTTTTCACTTTACTGTAAAAATCAGGTATTCTAGAATGCCTGTTCTTTTGACCTGCATTTCATTACACCAATGCAATTTTGAACTAATTAAATATCATTTTCAAAGTTTTTAATTTTTTAAATTGGAAAAAGTGCTTGAGCCATAGGAATACTTTTCACTCTCCTAGAAGATACTGACCTCATATATTATTTCTAGGTTATTTCTAATGATTTCTCTCCTGCCATTGGTACAAGTAGGGCAACTTCACCTGTTCTGATTTAATGACACCCAGGAATATGTCATGAGCCTCTTAAGGAAAGTATTTCTTGATCCATTTTATTCATTTCTTCTAATATTTGTAATATAATCTCTAGCTTCTGTTTTTAATTAGAAACACCAATGATTAACATTGGAAAATTTGCATTCAATTAAAGCCAATGAAAAATTATAGGTAAAAGAGTGAATAGAATTATTCACTCAGCATTGGGTACTTACCTAACTATGTGGATGAAACACTGCTTATTTTTTTAAAGATTTTATTTATTTATTCATTAAAGATACAGAGAGAGAGAGAGTCAGAGACATAGACAGAGGGAGAAGCAAGCTCCCTGCGAGAAGCCCAATGCACAACTTAATCCCAAGACCCCAGGACCATGACCTGAGCCAAAGGCAGACATTCAACCATTGAGCCCCCCCGGGTGCCCCAAACACTGCTCATTTTTAATTCTAGTCAATACAAATAACTCTGAGTAGGCTTTATGCTAAAATATGATGTCAAGAAAGACTTCAAGTAAGAATAATTAAATTCAAAACAAGCATGTGACATTTTTATGTGAGAACAAATACCTCACCTCATATTTCTTCATTCTTTCACTGGATTTCCCTTTTTTCAAGGGCCTCATTGAGCTTAACTGATGTATAGTATGCAGAATATAATAAAGTGTACATCTTGGTAAATTTTGGCATATGTACATATGCATAAAACTATCAACACACTCAAGATAATGAACATCACCACCTTGAAAAGTTCCTCTTGCTACCTTGTGATTCCTCTCTTTTATTCCTCTACTTCAGTCTCCAGGCAAACATTGATATATTTTTCCATCACTTTAGATATTTATATTGTTTACCCTTTTTTGTAGATGGAATCATAAATATGTTTTCCTTTTATTCATCAAATTATTTGGTACTTATTCATAACATATCAGTGATTCAGTATTTTTTATTGCTAGGTAGTATTATTGAATAGATATATGACAGAGTTTATCCATTCACCTGTTGATGAATATTTAGGTTATTATCAATTTTTACCACAGTTGTTATCACAATTAATACGCTTATGAATATTCCTGTGTAGAGCTTTATATGGTATCTAGTCATTTCCACATATTACTACATTGCTAGTATTTTATTGAGGATTTCTATGTCTGTAATCACAAAGGCTATTAGTCTGTAACTTTTGTGTCATGATTTTGGGGGCTCTGTTGTTAGGTGCATATATTTTTACAATTTTTATATCTTCGTGATGGAGTGATTCTTTTAGCATTATCAAATTTCCTTCATTTATCACTTTATCTCCAGTCACAGTTTTTATGCTAAAGTCTTTTTTCTCTGCTATCAGTATAACTACTCCAATTCAGTTCCACTTGTTTGTATTCTACATCTTTTAACCATTTTCCTTTCAACCTATTTGTGTGTTTGAATCTAAAGCCTGTATAGGAGTTTCCTGGGGTTGCCATAGAAAGTACCAGAAATTTCTGGCTTAAAACAACATAAAATTGCTCTTACAGTTCTGGACACTCTAACTTCACAAAATCAAGATTTTGGTATGGCCATCCTCTCTCTGAGTGTTCTGGGGGGGACTTTGCTCTTTTTAGCTTCTAGCATTTCTTACCTATCTGTGCATTGCTCCACTTGTAGATGTATCACTCCAATCTCTGCCTCTGTATTAACATAGCATTTTCTTCCTGTATATCTTCCCATCATCTTCCCTCTGTGCATGTCTGTATCTACATGTCCTTCTCGTAAGGACACCAGTTATACTGTATTAGGAATGCACACTACTCCAGTATGATCTCACTTTAACTTATTCATCTGCAATGAGCCTATTTCCAAATAAGGTCACATTCTGGGGTACTATAGGCTAGAACTTAAACACATCTTTTAGTAGGACATAGTCCAATTAATACCAGCCTTTCCTCAGCAAACCCTCAAAATTCATGACCTTCCCACAAACAAAATACTTTCACCCATCCCAATATCCCCAAATGCCTTAACCCATTTCAGCATCAATTCTAAGTCTAAAATCTCATCTAAATATGAGTTACTCAAAAAGTCTTAAATCTCATCTTCTAAATCATCTTAATCTGGTATAGTTGAGACTCTGAGCTTGATTCATCCTGGAGCAATACTCCTCTCTATTTGTGGACTTGTATAACCTGGAAAAAATTTATCTATTTCCAAAATACAACAGTGAGACAAGCATAGGTAGCTAGTCCTATTCCAAAAGGGAGAAATTGGAAGAAAAAAAAAAGGAATCATATTCCATTAGATTTCAGGGCCTGACAATAATCCTTTATGGTTGGATACTTTGTTCCCCCCAACAGCAGCCCTGAACTCTGGGACCAATGGGTGGCAGTTCCACTGCTTCAGCCCACTGGGCAGCATCTTTAATCTCTCTGTCCAAGGAATTCCTGTTAGCCCAGACCTCTGTATATCCATGTCTCTGCCTTCACAGTCATTCTTCCCTCTTTTTACCCCATCTCTGTCTTTTGAAAGCCCAGCTGGCAGCTTTTCTGTTGGTATAAAATTCTTAAACTTCTTTTAGTCTTCCATTGATGTCAAAGGACCCACACCATTAGAAACAAGTGACCCCCAGACACCCTTCCTATATAACTACATCTCTATTCCTGATTTCTGGTTGAATAGATCTGTAAGTCAAACTTCTAATCTCCTTAGCAAGTGTGTAACCAGCCACAGCTTTGGCCTGGTTACTAAAACACACTACTGGATAGGCTGAGTATTTTCTAAATCATCAAGTGCTTATTCATTCTTTCTTAAGAATTTCATCTTCAATTTATTTCTTTTTGCTCACATTTTACTCTAAGCAGCAAGGGAAAATCAGGCTGCAACTTCTGTACTTTGCTAGAAATCCCAGTTAAATATCCAAGCTCATTGCTTACAAGTTCATTTGCTCCCAATAGCAAATCATAATTCAGCCAAGTCCTCTGTGACTTTATAACAAAGTTCATCTTCCCTCCAGTGTTCAATAATGTTCCTTGTTCCCATCTGAGATCTCACCAGAAGCATCTAACCATTCATATTCCTCACAAAATTCTGTTCATGAAGATAAATGTATTCTCTAGAAATTGTTCACTACTGTTCTCTCCTTTCTTCTTTCTCAGCCCTCACCAGACTTGCCTTTAATGTCCACATTTCTCTTCAAGACAATCTAGGTTTTTTCCTATCAAGCATTTCAAAACTCTTCTACACTGTTTGCATTACCCAATTCCAAAGCTATTTCCATACTTTTAGGTATTTTTATAGCAGTCCATTTTCTAGTACCAGAATTTGCATTAAGCCAATATGTACATTTTTTTCAATTTCCTGTCTTCTTAAATAAAAACATAAGTTCCATAAGGGCAAGAAGTTGGTTAGTTTTGTTATCTGCTGTATCCCAGTACCAAGATTCCAGAACAGAGCTTAGCATTCTAGTACTCAATAAATGAACGCATGAACAAATAGACAAAAAAGCACAATGCACAAGAACATTTCCCCAAAGCCATTGGCTTAGAAAATGAAAGGGACTGGATTTCATGATTTCTTGCAGCCAGAGGAGCTAAAGCCTGGAATTTAAAAGGTCAACAGATTTGGCTGGTATAGATCCTGAAGGCCACAGCCCTGCTCTTGGAGAGAAGACAGGCAAACAACCCCATTAGCAGACAGAATGGAAACAGTGAAGAGTGCCTGGGGCATGAGTGAAGGACTTATTCATTCATCTCTGGAGAGCATGTGTGGGAGGCAGCATTCATAAAGACATCTCTCCAAGAACAAGGAAACTTGCCAGGGACATTTCCTTTCCCTTCCCTTCAGCATAAACACAGAGCCACTAGCAAGAGGCAGTTCAGCCCTGACACTAGCTGACTAATTTCCTTACACCAACCCCCACACACTTGCACCCTAGCAGGACTGCCATTCTCAGTCAATCTCACCTGAGTCACAGCTGTGGCAGGCCTCTCCCCCAAAGACCAGCACAAGCCCCTCCCACACCATATCTCCCAACCAGAAAGTTCTACAAAGCCTCAGTTCTGGTGGAGTTGGCATCAGGTCTCATTTCACAAGAAGACCAGAGCACACCTAGTTGAAATGTGCCACATTCAGGTCAGGATCAAAAACTGTCCACAGCAGGCAAGGAGAACCTCTGTAAACAACTGGCCTGAAGATTAGAGCAGTCAAAACACAATAACACAGTGCACACAGCACACTCTAGAGTTACTTCCAGATGTGCCAGGCCCTGGGCACTACATGACCTCTTCTTCAAAAGGCCATTCATTACTTTTAAGAGCAGGAGACATAACTGGCTTTTCTAACACCCAGAAGAAGGCAAAAACTTAGACAAAATACCAAGATGGAAGAAATTATCATAAATTAAAGAACAAAATAAAGTCATGGACAGAGATCTAAGCAAAAGAAATATAAGTTAAATGCTTGGTGGAGAATTAAAAGCAATATTCATAACAATGCCCACTGTGGTTGAGAAAAGAAGACATCAGTGGAACCATTACTGTAGAGATAAAAGAGTCTAAAAAGAATCAACCAGAGATGAAGTATACAATAAACAAGACTGGAAACAGGCATGATGCAAAGAACAGCAGGATGGAAGAAGTAGAGAAACAAATTGGTGACCTAGAAGACAAAATAATGGAAAATAATGAAGCTGAACAAAAGAAAGACAAATCACACAATACAAGAATAGACTTCAGACTCAGTGACTCCATCAAATGTAATAATGCTCATATTATAGGAGCCCCAGAAAAAGAGAGAGAAAAGGGGATAGAAAATTAATTTCAAGAAATAATATCAGAAAACTTCCCTAATCTGGGGAAGGAAACAGACATCCAGATCCAAGAGGCACAGATAACTCCCATCAAAATCAGTAAAAGCAGACCAATGCCAAGACATACTAAAATTAAATTTGCAAAAATATAACAAAAAAAAAAAAAATTCTAAAAGCAGCAAGACAAAAGAAGTTCCTAACTTAAAAGGGAAGACCCATAGGTTAGCTGCAGAGGTCTCAAAAGAAACTTAATATGCCAGAAAAAAAGTAGCATACTATATTCAATGTGATGAATGGGAAAAATCTGCAGCCATGAAAATGCTATCCAGCAAGGCTATCATTCAGAATAGAAGGAGAGAGAAAGAATTTCCCAAACAAAAACTGAAAGAATTCATAACCACTAAACCAGCCCTGCAAGAAAAGTTAAAAAGAACTCCTTGAGTGCAAAGGAGAGAACATAACTGACAAAGGATCAAAGAAAATCTCCAGAAACAACAAAAAAACAAGTAATAAAATGGCACTAAATTCATATCTATCAATAATTACTTCAAATGTAAATTGACGAAACACTCCAATTAAAAGACATAGGGTGTCTAAACGAATTAAAAAACAAGACCCATCTATATACTGCCTACAACAGACTCATTTTAGACCTAAAACACCTGAAGATTGGAAGTGAGGGGGTGGAGAAACATTTATCATGTGAACAGATCTCAAAAGAAAGAGTAGCAATACTTATATTGGACAAACTAGACTTTTTTTTTTTTTTTTGTCTTCTGTTGTTTTTATCCTGCTTTGGTATCATGAGTATTGGCCTCATGGAATGATTTTGAAAGTGTTCCCTCTATCCCATCATATGTAAAATTTTGATAGAGATTGTCATTATTATTTTTTTTTAATTTTTTATTTATTTATGATAGTCACAGAGAGAGAGAGAGGCAGAGACACAGGCAGAGGGAGAAGCAGGCTCCATGCACCGGGAGCCCGACGTGGGATTCGATCCCGGGTCTCCAGGATCGCGCCCTGGGCCAAAGGCAGGTGCCAAACCGCTGCGCCACCCAGGGATCCCTATTATTATTTTTTAAATTTTGGTAGAGTTCACCAATGAAACCACATGGTCTTGGGCTTTTCTGTGCTGGGAGATTTTTGATTCCTAGTTCAACTTTAATTCTTATTATTGGTCTAAGAAGATTTCCTGTTTCTTCTCATGATTCATGATTCAATTGTGGTAACGTGCATTTTTAGGAATTGTCTGTTTCTTTTTTTCTAGGTTATCTGATTTGTTACTATATAATTGTTTATAGTAATTTGTTATCACACTATGTATTTCTGTGATTATCTGTTACATTGTTTTCTCTTCCATTTCTCATTTTGGTTTTTTGAGTCTTGTCTCTCTTTTTCTTTTCTGAATTAATGTTGTTAAGGCATTACCAATTTTGTTCTTTTGGGAAATCTGGTCATTAGTTTCCAGTGTTATGTTATTGTTTATTCTGGTCTCTATTTTATTTTTTTTTCTAGTTTTTCTTTGTTATTTCCTTCCTTTATTAAGTTGAAACTTAGTTTCTTCTTTTTTCTAGTTCCCTGTGGTGTAATGTTGTTAGAACTTATTTGTTAATACAAGCACTTATCGCATAAATTTCACTCTAACATCTGCTTTTGCTGCATCTCATAGGTTTTAGAATATTGTATTTTCTTTTTCTTTTGTTTTGAGATATATTTTGATTTGCTGTTTGTTATCTTATTTGGCCCATTGCTTGTATAGTAGTGTGTTGTTTAATGTTTACATATTGAATATGTACTATTTATATTGTAGATTTCCAGTTTTGTTTTATTGTTGACCTATAGTTTTGAATCATTGTGGTTAAAAAAATATATTTGGCATGATTTCAGTCTTCTTAAAATTGTAATATTTGTTTTGTCTCTTTTTATGTGATTTAGCCAGGAGATTCTTCTGTATGTACTTTAAGAAAATGTGTATTCCATGTTTCTTGGATAGAATATTTTGTGTGTATCTTTTAAAACCATTCTGAAATATGCTTCAAGTAAAAAATGTTCTTGTTGGAAAAAAAATTTTTAAATAATAAAAAACAAAACAAACAATAAATCCCCCCAAAAAACACAAAGAATAAATTCAGGTATCCTCTTCAAGTGATCAAACATTTGGGAGGCTTGGGAACAGAGAAATATTGGGGCATTTTAAATGCAAACACTTTTTGTCTTTCAAAATTTATATCTATTACTTCCTCTACAAAATGTGATGCCATTTCTGAAGATTACATGAGTATCTGAAAATGAAATGGAGTTTTCTATGTTGAAAGAATACAAGGTGTCGTTCTAAATAATGACAAAACATCTGGTCAACCCAGTAAGAAAACAATCAGCTCATTCAAAATACTTCTTTCTGATATTGTCCAGAGAGACAAGTCCATTTTCTATTTCAAAATCTGTTGTTATTTGCAAAATTGGCCCTGCTAAGAAGATCAATTCCAAATCATTCACTGAAATACTACTAATTTTTTTAGTATTTGTTATTCTAAGTATTCTGACTGAAAGTCTGAAAAATAATAAAAGTGAGAAAGCTACAGATAGGTTAAATACGCTGATTCTTTGCCAAAAGTCAAATGTAATCGAGTTAGTAAGAGTATATTTACTTGCCTCTCTTTACCAGATTAATAGCCATACTGGGTTCAAGCTGTTTACTCAGAAAATGATTAAGTTTTACTGTGATCAGTAAGTCATTTCTTTTAGTCATATTTATTGTATAAGCAAATTAGCATAGCTTAAAAATACCCCTTTATGAAACTCAATAGAATAAGAACAAAATGAAAAATACAGTGACATAGTATACCAATAAAATTTTAATAGCAACATAAAAATGATACTTAGGAAAATGTAATATAAATCTTTAAGCAGGATATAATTACACAGATTAAGGAAAAGACTGGAATATTATTTAAATAAATGGTCAAAAGGACACTTTAATATCAAGTGTACAAAATTAAAATGAAGTAAAAAAAGTTTTAAATTATCTTTAAAAGGTCTTCAGTAACCCAGAAAATATAGACCAAAAATGCTTCTCTTTTCTCATTTACCTAAATAAATCAAGAAAATGAAAGTATTAGGAGTTGAAGTGTCTTAAAAATGTTAATGTTCAGTGAATTTTTCACTCATTCATTAAAGAAAAGAAAAACCTTACCTTCTCATTTCTATATATAGCACATGTAAAATTGAATATAGTGGGCAAGAGAACCTCAACAGAGAATCCTAAAATCCTTGAAATTTAGTAGAAATGATTGCTGAACTCTGAAATTTACTACATTTCTGTAAAGATGAGCAAAACAAGGGCACTTGGGTAGCACAGTCAGTTAAGCCTCTGACTCCTGGTTTCCATTCAGGTTGTGATCACAGGGTCATGAGATTGAGCCTTGCATTGGGCTCCTCACTCAATAAGTAGTATGCTTGAGATTCTTTCTCCCTCTGCCTCTGCCTCTCCTGATCATGCCCTCTCTCTCTTTCTCAAAAATAAATAAATCTTTAAAAAAAAAAGATGGGCAATATTATCTAACCTAACTTTCATAATTATCTTTGAAGGTAGGACTATCCTGCTCTTATTTAACTTATATTTTTATTTGGGGAAACATTATACATACGTGGAAACTGAGTCAGGAGGAGTGAACTAGATTCAACTAGTTAATGGAAGAGCTGGGATTCAACCCAACTCCAAAATCTTGGCACACAGCCACTACACAGCACTG
This sequence comes from Canis lupus baileyi, assembly GCF_048164855.1. Classification (NCBI taxonomy): domain Eukaryota; kingdom Metazoa; phylum Chordata; class Mammalia; order Carnivora; family Canidae; genus Canis; species Canis lupus. The sequence continues at coordinate 23,009,211 of NC_132861.1, read as the reverse complement.
TGTATGAGCAGAAAAGCTAAACAACAGTCTTTGACTCAATGAATTCAAAAATACAGATAGGTTTCTGCATACTGAATATTGCCTTGAAAGCAGCATAACAGGCAGAGGGAAACTAGCTTAGGAGATAGCCAGTGCTACAGAGACATTTTAGCAGCAAGCACTGAAGAAGTGCTTTGGCACCAACCTGTTCACCCAAACTGACAAATTAAAGAGAAGATTGTTTTGGGGCACCTGGGTGGCTCAATGAGTTGAGCTTCTGACTTCAGCTCAGGTTATGATCTCTAGATCCTGCTGTTACAGGATTTTTTCTCCTTCCATGGTGCCCATGGTTCTTGGTCACTCCACTTTGAAGAATGAAGAGGTAGACCAGACAGAGTGGTGGGTAGCAAAGCAAGGTTTAGTGATAGTACAAAGCTCCCAAGGAGGGAGGGGACCTGAGAAGTTTGCCACCAGAGTTTCTAAGTCTAGGAGTTTTTATGGGCTTGTTAGGGGGCTGTTTTTGATCTGATTAACCCTCCCTGAGCCTGTCATCCAATCAAGCTTTTTGTGTGTGTGTGTCACCTGTCACTTGGGAAAGGGTGGAAGGCTCATTTCAGGGAAGCATTAAGTCCTTCTAAAAGTAGTTTCCTCTTAGGGCTGGGAGCCCCTTGTCCCTGCCTGCCTTCCAAATATCCTTTGTCACTGAGCTAGAGCTCAATGTAGGCTCTGTGCTCAGCAGGAAGTCTGCTTGTTTCCTTGCTCCCTTCAATGCCTGCTTGTGCTCTCTTTTTCTAAAATAAATAAAATCTTTAAGGAAAAAGAGAAAGATTGTTTCTTGAAATCCCTTATACATTCCTGTTCCTTTAGTCCTTTAAGGCAAATAAAACCTGCAGATCACAAAAAAAGTCTTAAAAATAGACTATTATTGTAGGGGAAAAAAAATACAAAACCCTAGATGAACTGATTTCAGTGGATTATGTGACTCTTCAGCATATGTCCAACATCAGCTGGACTTTCAATATCAATATTCTCACCCTTGATCCTAATTTTCTTTCTTCTTTTTTTTTTTTTTTTTGATCCTAATTTTCTTGGTCTTTCATCCATGGTAACACTAATCTCATGTTATATCGATACTGTTAATATCAGCATTGTGTTCACATTAACACTGTTTACTAATATGATTTATATTGCAGTGAAATTTGAATAGTATTTTCTTAAGTAAACAGCCTTCAAATACAAAAAAAAATAAAAGTGTATTAGCAATGAAATGCCATATGCAAATTGTATTGTTCCTTTGCTGGATTTTTTAAAGCAATTTCATTCTGCTGTGTAATTAAAAGAAATGGGATAGAAGAAACTCACAAGAAATAGCAAACATAGATAGTGAGTAAGCTAGCAGCTTATGAAATATAAATGGAACTCATAGACTATGTCAACAGAGCAAAAGACTAGGTGGTTAGCCACAGGCAGAATTTGTCAAACATGTTAAGTGTAGGTAAGTTAGTAACATAAAATGTGCTAAAGGGACGCCTGGGTGGCTCAGCGGTTTAGCGCCTGCCCTCAGCCCAGGGCATGATCCTGGAGTCCGGGGATCGAGTCCCACATCGGGCTCCCTTTATGGAGCCTGTTTTTCCCTCTGTCTATGTCTCTGCTTCTCTGTCTCTCCTCTCTCTGTGTCTCTCATGAATAAATAAATAAAAATCTTTAAAAATATAAATAAAATATGTTAAAGATTATATAAATAGAACATATAATGGAAACAAACAGCGGTATCACAAAAGCAAGGCATGAAAAGACCAAGTTATGATCAGGCCACCTCTAGTCTGACAACTGTTACCTCTAAACAAGTATGTATTGGTCATTCCTAGGAGGTCCCCATTCTAGCCCCATGTATGCTCTTGACTGGACCCGTAAATAAAACCCATGGATATTCAACAGTCTAAACTGCATCTAGCATTGAGACTTCTGCTTTTCCCTGATAGGCAAGTATATGTCACCAGACCAGGACATCTTCTATTCATGGGCCTCCTTGCTCACGCTTCCACTCTGGTTTCTGTAACTGTCCATCAGAAAGGAAGATTTATAGAACAGAGGAAGAAAGAAGACTGCGAACACTGCATACTCTAAGAGTTAGCCTTCTACCAACTTGTAGCCTATCAGTGTGTTAACCTATCCAATTTCTTTGTCCTTGCTTTTATTTTTTTTTAATTTTTATTTTCAACCTTCTATATAATGTCCATCCTTTTCATTTCCACAAAAGTACTTTTGAAAGTGAAAGTGAAAAAGTTGAAGAAATAAACTATGCCATTCAAGCAATTTATATATGTCTGTAAAGTTTCTGTTCTTTGATTTCCTATCATTTGCTGGGTAGTGTATTTTGAGGCTCATGCTTCATCAAGGAAACATTCTATATGATCCAAATTTTCTTTTTTCTTTTTTTTTAAGATTTTATTTATGTATATTTGAGAGAGACAGAGAGAGAGCACAAGCCAGGGGGAGAAGCTGGGAGAGAGGGAGAAGTAGAAACCTGGCTGAGCAGGGAGCCCCATGTAGGTGGGGCTCGATCCCAGGACTCTCAGATTACTGCCTGAGCTGAAGGCAGATGCTTAACTGACTGAGCCACCCAGGCTCCTACAAATTTTCTTTAATAAAATGTAGATGACTTGCTGCATATCAATAAAAAAATGGTACTTTTTCAAAGATACAAAACTTCTAATATAATTGTCCAAATATAGTAATGGCTCAATGCTATTTCAACAAGTTCAAGAAATAAAACAAAGCCAATATCACAAATTCTCAAATGTAAAAGTTTTAGGGGAAAAAAGTGTATGAAAGGCACTAAGACACAATGAAGAAAGATAGTATTATAGGTCAAAAATATCATTATAGAATTATCTTTCTTTCTTGCAAGTTTCAAAACTTCTTAATCTGTATTTTTAAGTGTTTTAATACAAGTTTAAAAAATGTTCCCCAAAATAGCAAATTTGTCTAAATGTTATTTTATAAGTGAGCAGTAATTTAGAAGCAAGTTTCATTGAACTAATGCTGCTCTTCGATACTTGGACCCAGGAATCAGGTTCAAAACACACTTTATTTAATTTACTCATGTGACATCACCCAACCAGATGTCCATCAGTTGCTATCAATATAAATTCTAGAGGGAAATCTTATTCTGTCTCATGCCTGACCCTACTTCCATCTCTCTCATATTTAATCACCAGCTGTACTAACAGTAGTTGACTTTAGGTTATTAAGAAATTAGCTCAATTAAAATGTAAACTTTCTTGGTAATTTGCCTTTGCTAAGCCTGGACAAGTACCAAAATCTTATTGCGAACTTTACTTCTTATTTTGAAGTTTACATAAAGTTGGGAACTTTATCAGATACTTTCTCACCTTGACATTAGCTTAGACAACACCCATGTAAGAAGACAAATGATAAGGATTGAAAGAAAGGAAAGGTAAGGAGGATACATTATGGAAACATTTTAATATATGTGGTGAGCATAGGAAAGCCAGACCATAAACAAGTTAACTATCTAAGCACAGCCTGGTCTGTAATACATACCTCTGTGCAGATGTCTGGTCCCTGCCTGCAGGCAATTTCCTCTCCCTGGTGCAGAACATTAATTAATGCAGCGAAGTCCCTTCTAGCAATCCTCCTGTGTTACACTACCCACTCCAACCACTATTTCTGGTCCACAAATATCAAACCACATTCTAGATTCAAAGTTTCAATGGAAGTAGCAGGACAACCTCAGAGAAATAGAAAAGGCAAAATATTTTTTCCAAATTTAGAAAACAAAGCGCAATCTTTGTGGTTCTAGGTTAACAGAAGCAAGTACACTTCCAACTAAAAGATGTCTGCTAATGAATAGTGAACAGTAAACACCTTATAGAGCTACCTCAATGCAATAAGGAGTTACTACTAAAGAAGAACAAATGTAGACTGCTAATAACCATAAGCGAGGAAGCCAAGAAAATATGATGGGCATACAGAAGACTCCCAACCACCCATTGAACAAGGTTAAGATAACTAATGAAACTACTTGATCACAAAAAAACAATATGTGAGAGGCCATTACTTCAAAAAAATAAATAAATAAAAGTTAGCATAATGGTTTTTTTTAAAGATATTTATTTATTTATTTATTCATGAGACACACAGAGAGAGGTACAGAGATAGGCAGAGGAAGAAGCAGGCTCCCTGTGGGGAGTTCGATGAAGGACTGGATCCCAGGACCCCCGGATCATGACTGGAGCCTAAGGCACTGAGCCACCTGGGTGCCCTGCACAATGCTTCTAAGAAAGTCATTGTAACAGGCCAGTGGACTTTCTTCATTAATTCATTAAAATTCATTCATTCATTTACTAAATGCATTTATTCTTTATTAAATGTCTACTTAGCTCCAATTACATTCCAGGTTTACAACTAGACCCTGGAGATTCATTGGGAACATAGTCCCATCTTCAGAAATCTATGTACTTCAAATCTGTGCTTCACCTGCCTACAGATCTTCCCTTCATGTTTTTGTTTGTTTGTTTTCAGTGTCCAATTGGCATTTTACTCTATACTATAGCACATGTTGTACAATAAAATCTTAAGGAACAGTAACAAAAGTGCTATAAGAAATATGAAATGTCTTGAGTAATGGATCATTTTACACTGTTGAACAAAGAAGAAAATCATGTTTGTTCAGTTTAGAGTGATATTACTCAAACTTGAATGTGCTTACCTATCGCCTGGAGACCTCATTGAAATTCTCATTCTAACTCAGTAGGACCTGAGTGGGCCCAGGATTGCATTTCTAAGCCCCACAGTGATATTGAGGCTGCTGGTCCAAGGCCCACACTTCTGGTCGGAAGGTTGTAGTCTACAGCATTTTATATCTTTTGCTAAAATGGTCAGTAGATATCAAACATGTCTATAATCTTATATTATTGCATGCTAACCTCTTCTTTAAATATATTTATGCAACAAACTGTTGCAATCACATTTCATGAGTTGTGTACTCCACACTCTGCTAGACTATGGAGATCATAGAAATAAGAATTTCATCTCGATCTTTGTTCTGAGAGAATCAGAGCCCAGTAAGGGCTAAGTATAAACAAGGAACTGTATTGAAGTATCATCGTAACAGAGTCCAAAAGTATTATTTTACTATTCACATCCTGGATTCTTCTCATCCCTTTTTAAGAAAATTTCTACACTTCCTCAGTTTACATACTCAATAGCTAGACTTTGTTACCCTGATCAAAACAGTAGGCATAGAAAAAAATCAGGAGAAGCTAGATTCATAGAAGTCATAAAGAATTAATCTGCAGTAAACTTAAAAGAAGATAAGAGTTCTGGCATGCAATGAGGATTAGAGATTTTTAACAAGGGGGCAGTCAGTGAAAAGGGATTCTAAGTAGTACAGTTACCTTATGAGAAAAACCTCAGAAAAGAAATAGGTGGGTTAAAAAGAATGTAGATAGATCAAGAGCAAATTTGAGACAATGTGAAAAAACCAATAGTGCAATTTTCACATACATATCTCCTTAGGCAATTTGTACGTGGACTTAGGTTACTTTTCAAGAGTTTTTCCAGTGTATGTGTTTATATTTTTGAGTTGACACCAGACTTTGCCCCAATCACACCATTAAACAACTAAAACTGGTATTGTTCCTCAGTTCAGGCTTTCAAGATGGTTATTCTTTTTCTCTTATTATGCAGTCATTCTTTACTAGCCCTCTAAAATTGTTAGATGCAATCAGATCTCCTCAGCCTGCTTTAAAATGTATTTTCCAGATATAAATGTATTCATTTTGAATCTTCACTCACAAAAAAATAGTTATTCTGATTTTTGAATAAATTTTACAGTCATTTTCAGTATCATTCACCAATTTAAACTCTTTAATTACACTCAATATTTAGAACCAAATATAGCATTGCTTGTGAGGACTCGTAAAACAGATGCATGATTTTCCTTGATTTAGAACAAAGTTCACTATGAAACAACTTGATTTTTAAATGAGATTTTACTCCTCCAAATCTCTAAGCTGTGGCCCTGAAGATACAGTGCAATAAGAAGAAATAGGACAATTTTGTTCCACCACTACCACTACAATTTTGTTCTTCAAGTATGGCAGCAATGGGGTTGGAGAGGGTGATTCTTTGTACTTACATCGACTACTAACTTCATGTTCTTTGCTAATATGCAAGACTGTACAACCTTGGTTATGGCCCTCCTATACAGTAGTAGTTGTGCAAAAACTGTTTCCAGCAGTTTCTCCTTCACTACCAGGTATGTCTTAGGCCGCATAAACACATCCTTTTACTGTTAGATATACCAGGAGTGATAGGAACCAGAGAATACAGTATGGCAGAGAGGAAAAAAGATGTAATTGAAGTTTAAAGTGTGCTGTCAATTTTGAACCATGTGACACCAAAATTCAGTTTTCTCAATTAGTCTGTCCCTAAATCAACTCCAGATCAGTGCTTCTCAAACTTTAAGCTGCATAGATATCACCTGAAAATCATTTTAATGCATATTCTATTTCAATGGCAAGGGGCCAACATTCTAGATTTCTAACAAGGTCCCAGATGATGCCAATGCTGCTGGTCTGAAGAATACCCTCTGAGTAACAAGGTGCCAGAGACTCCTTGTACTACTTAAGTTCTTTTAGAAAGCTGTGAAAATTCTCATGAAATGGAAATTAGAGGGCGAATTTCAGATGTTACTATCAGTTACCCTTATAGAGGAGTCCAGAGGAAGTCTGATACTGAGCTCTTCACAGCCAAAGAAAGGATCTAGAACTATGACAGGTTATGATCAACTCTTTTTAGATCTGATAGAGCTCACCACCAGAGATTGTGGTGATGAGATACTGAGAGAATGGGCTGGGTTTTTGTCACAGAAGAGCCACCACAGAGAATTAATTCTGGGAGTTACTGCCACCAGAGAAACTGCTACTGCTGCCAGGAGCAGCCCTATTAAAGGAAGTTTCTGAGAACCATATATTGGGAGCCAACAAAGAGATCAACCATTAGGAAAAGCACTTAAGTGTATTATTTGGGGAGTCCTGATTTTTCAGAATGATCAGCTTCACTGTATCACACACTATATTTGAGAAGAAAGAGGTCTCCATGCATATCAAAGCAGAGTAAGGAATGCTGGCCTTTCATTAGAGGACTAAGTGACAAGACATCAGAGTTTCTTCTGGCAAACACTTAACTAGAAGCTCAGAAATTTTATACAACAATGAGAGTGCTTAAACTAATAATAGAGGATTGCAAACAATCCCCAGCCTTTAGCTTTTCAGTTGTAAAACACAGCCAGGAGCTCGTGGGTGACTCAGTCAGTTAAGCATCTGCCTTAGATTTGGGTCATAATCCTAGGGTCCTGGGATGGAGCGCCTGCCCTTCCCCCCTCATGCTCAAGTTCTCTCTCACACTCTTCTCTGTCTCTCTCTCAAAAAAATAAATAAAATCTTTCTTAAAAAAGAACATAGTCCATTAGACAATGGGGAAGTCTAATGCATAGTACCTCTATCCACATAGCCACCTGACTCTACCTCAGTTGTAATACTGTTCAGTTACTGACCCACTATTTTAGATGAAATTTGATATTCAGATTGTGGTCTTGTTTTGGGGACCTACTTGTTTACCCATCCCTGTTGCCCATCTTCCTCTTAATCTCAGACTACTGTCTATGAGTCATCAGCAGATTGCATTGCTGGCACACTGTGAGCCTATTGCTAAATTAGCAATATAAATCTTATTTAAAGTATTCCTGAACTCTGAGCCCATGGGAAACCTGCTTGTCAACTCTGCCCTAAAGAATTATTGTCTGTGTATTATTACCTTCTCTAGTTTGCCAGTTAGTCATCTATTTTAGCAATCCTATGCTAATGCCAGTATGTTGGGACTTATTCACAAGCTTTTTGAAAGATGCTTTATCAAAAGCATCGCTAAAATCAAGATAAATTATGCCTTTTCATAAATTAACTTAGTTACTTCATCAAAAAATTTAGATTAGCCTGACATGATTTATTTTTAGAGAATCCAGGCTAACACCTGCTCAACAACCCAGATAATTGATTTCATTATTTTAGAAGAGATTTAACAGAGTAGCTCAGTTCTGAAGAAAAGTTCAAATAATTGACCAGTCACCTTCTCTACTGAGTCCAGAAAATACTAGTTATTAACTAGATGCAAGAATAGTTGTGAATTATTTTCTAATCCTCATCTTTAGTAAACTTCAAATGATAGTACACATTTCAATTCCTTTGAATAACTTGAAAGTTTTTCGATTGTTCTATTAAGAGATAAGTGAATCTAAGAGAAGAATCACTGTTTTTATATGTCTGTGTGTCACTCATAGTTAGTAGAGCCACTTGGTTATTTTGTGAAATCTTTTCTATACCTGGGTCTTGAGGGAGCGAATACAGAGGGCAGAGTTGGAATTATTTATGAATAAATTATTTATGAGTCAATTTGCATATGTTTCTGAGAGGCTGAAATGATGGCTGCCCTGTGAATTAAAATCAGAACTCTTAGTTGCATGTGACAGAAATGTATGCTATTTTAGTGAGAAGGAGATGTTCTTGCCTAGGATGCTGAAGCATAAGAAGAGCCTAAGTGGACTCAACCTCACAAATGACTAGAACTGCCAGAACAAGAAATACAAACACAACTAAGGACCTTCTCTTGTCTTATAGCTCATTTTCATTTCTTTCTAAAAGTCAGCTGCATTCTTTCAGGATGACTTCGTCCACACAGATATAGGCATGGCCCCTTGCACATCTCAGACTCACATGAGCAGCTTCACTACGATGAAGCCAGCAATTTGCTTCTGTGCCCAGCTTTTACAAAAATGGATGTCATTATTGGGTCTGGTATGAATTAGGATTCAATCAGGTCTAGTCTGAATTCTCTCTGAGCCAGTAAGTGGTAGTTGGAGGGAAAGATTCCTAGAATACTTGGTAAACAAGAGTTTTCAGCAAGTTCTCCCCATATTAGAACCTTCACCATAGAGTAATTTCTAGTTAAACATTTCACCTGCCTTCCACCTTCCACACACACAAGTTGTCAGTAAAATAAACTATGAATGATTTCCATGGTCCGTATCAAGAATAAACACATTTCCACTTATTTGTGATAAAATGCAGGTTTAGAAACACACATTTAAAATGGTTTCATTTCCAAGATTAGTAGCATTTAGAGAAAATTAGGAAATTAACTATTATTTCAAGTTGGCAGGAAGAGCACAAATCTCATTGAAATGAGAGAATAAAAATAAATTTGGAATAAGAACAAGAGTGAAGAAAGCTAAAGTCAACATCATCAGAATTAAGGCCATTTCACAAATTTCAGAGAGCTGGAAAGATGATGGGACAGTTTTGCCAAATGGAAAAAGCCCCAAGGAAGCTAGAATCAGACCAGCACATCTCTCCAATGGTTGCAGGTGAGAGAAGTCCATCTACTATAGTGACAGAGACACTCCAGGCTAGAACTCATGGAAAAGGAATAAGGCTGGGAATTAAAATAAAGCTGGAAACAGGGGATTTAATCGAAGATCTGTAATCTGAACACCTCTTTCTTACCCCTAATGCAGAATGCAAACAATAGGATTTATCCACAAAAAAAACATCAGAGAGCTCATCCCTAATTAATTGACACTTAAACTGGGAAGCCTGACAATTTCTTGTAAGGAGGGTGGTACAGTAGGGTAAAATCCTCCTGATGTTTGCATTTGAGAAATCAGTAACTTCATAATCCTGACAACACTGGTGACCTAGCTAATCAAGAAAAATATCCAGAGAGAGACTACAAGAGGCCTTAGAGCAAATATATGTGATTTGCTCAAGTGTAAACAGGTATGTGAATGACCAAGGATGGCCAGACATAGGAGGAAAGCCATAAAAAAGAAATAACAAGATAAAAAATATCTTTAAAAAATTCTGGGAAAAAAATCTTAAGTAGAACTAATTCAAGAAAGAGAACTCTTTAAATAAAATTCTACTCTATGTACTCAATAAGTATAAGAATATATTTAATTCATAAAATAAAAATAAAGAAGGAATTAGAAGGCATGGGCAGAGAACACGTAACATTAAAAGGTTAGAAATATGCTTTGAAATGAAATGGTCAATAAACTTTACAATAAATAGTCAATAAACTTTTAAAAATCTTGTGGAATATAGAAAACCAAAACCAAATAATGAAAAATATGAACTATATCATTTTGCCTAGTCAAAATTCATATAAGCTACTTATTAATTTTGAACATTCATAGTCAACTCACAAATATAACATGAAGACTTAACTTATAGGTTCATATAATGTAGATGCTGACAGCCTTGACAATGTGAAAAGGAAAAGTAAAATTACACCTGTGGAAAAAGCAGGTAGGAAATATGGAGGGAAGAATAGTGCTAAAATTATATAAAATGATATCATTTGCTGATTAAAATGATAGAAGCAAGAAATACAGCTCTTTCAGTTACAAAAGTAAACCAGAAAAGAATTAAAGTAAAAAATGTAAGGATTTTGAATATAGAGAAGAAGGATATGGTACCATGAAGATATGAAATAAATTTCACTCTTTCAAAATGGAAAGTCATAAGAGAGTGTTTAAAGTGGTTAAGTTCAGAAATGGCAGTATAAACATATTATCTAGAGTTATGAAGGTGGCCTTCAAAAAGCTAAAAACATAAGTGGTAGAAAAGATTTGCCTCTGGGGAATGGGAATGAGGTTAGGAAGCATAAGTTAGGAGACTGGTCCTTTTTATCAAAAACCACTCATACTATACTAATGGGTATTTTGCCTTGTGCCCATATTGTTTTGATTTAAAATAATTACAGGTAAATATTGTCCATACAGATTACTGATAAAATCAATTAACTTTATGGAAGTTCGGCTTTAAATGCACCTAAGTGTTCAGTTCCATATCAAATTCACTAAGGGTGTGGAATCAAAATAATTTAAGCAATTTTTAAGAAAACCAGAGAAACGTCAAAAATCTATGAGTGAGGGGACATATCATAATTTCCAAAAACAGAATAAGATTTGTGAATTCTAGATCCCTAGAAACACTCAGGAATACATTATTATATATAATCCTAGGGCATTTTAGAGGAAGTAGGTCTGTCACTCAGAATCAGATAAATACAGGACAGACAATACTTGAGAAAACAAGACCCAGGAAAAGACAGAATTAGGCAGATTTGAGACCTAAACATAAGAGTACAACTAGCAGAATATTACTAGGGAGATATGTATGTGAGTCAGGAAATCCTAAACATAGGCCCTCTTAAATGGGTTAGTGCAAGAGCTGTCCTCCCGTTTTACTGGCAACAAATGCCTCCTTTGGGGTGACCCTACTTCCACTCCCCATCTCCAGTCACATATTTAAGAATTAAATAGGGATCAGCCTGCGAGGGGGAAACTTCCTTTATCATAGTGTTGGTCTCTATGTGGAGGGACCTCCATTAGAATTACACTCAAGGCTCTCCTTGCCACTGAATTCACTCCTGACTAGAAGGAGAGTACCAGTTACCAGATTGGTCAAATCCAGAAGAAGAATAGGACATGAGTGGCCCCTGAACCTTCCTATCGCATTGCCCATTGGGATTTACATGCTTGTAGAAAATACGTAAACAGCTCTGCTCTCTTCAGTGAGGGGATGTGGGTCCACCCTCACCAGAAAGCCCTGTGGTTTTTCACAGAGCCTGTCTGGTGGGAAAGTTCTGCATAATTCTGGAGGAAACTATAGGAAGAGCCATTGTTATGAAATACTCAAGCCACATTGTTCAAGAGTTCCATTGGTAATAAATCTCCCATTTAAGGAAGGATGGGATTAACACTTCAATTATGCAAAAACCAAATGAAGGAGAACTGACTTGGCAGCAGAGTATATAAAAAGGCTTTGGGATATTAGTTGACCAAATATAAGCTAGCAGTGACAGATAAAATAACATTAATTATAGGGATCACAATCCCTCTTTTAGGAATCTAACCCATAAAAATAGTGATAGAAACATGTTAGTGAAGTTCAGGTGTTGGCCGTAGAAAAAAGTGCTTCCTTGACCTTCAAGGAAAAAATACTGATCTAAAATTACCTCAAAAAGAAAAACTTTCACTTATTCAGTGATTTCTAACTAAATTTCACAGAACCCTGGGGTTCCCTGGTGTTGCCTCAGGATGTTCAGAGCCAGCCAGAAGTAGAATACAAGAGGCCCTGGTCCCAAGAAATCCACACAGCCTCTCAGTCCTCCACCAGATGAGCCCCCCTTTGGGCTGTTTACTATCAGGTTGCATTTGATAAAGGCTTATCTTGCCGTTTTTAATATAGGTTTGCATGATCTGGCTCCTGACTCTGCCTGAATTCACCTTCTGTTTTGCTCTGCCCACTACTGCTCCCTTTGAATTTGAATTTCTTCCTTTCTGCCTGTCTGCCTGCCTTTCTTCCTTCCTTTCTCTCAGCAAATGTTAAAATAGTTCTCTTAGACAAAATTAATTTTAAAAATAATTATTAAATGCACATTAAAATAGCTAAGTTGAACAATTGCCCAATGGACATATAAAGTTAGTATTTGCTTCCTCTCTAACTCATTTTGATCATTCTCTTCTCAAAATCATTAAAGGCCACCATATGGCTTCTTTATTACCATGCTACCATTTCTCCAAAGTCCCTATAGGACTCACATTTTCTAATTCCACACTTAGCCTAACCACAGAAAATTAGTAGTAGTCTTATACCCTCAGAGCTAATTATTCTCATCAGTACACTCAAGCTAAATTATTGATGATCTTTAAATGCATCCCAATAATATCATCATATTAAAAGCTAACTTCCCTGTCTTGATCCTGCAGATCAAGAGTTTTAAGGAATCTTTGATAAGGAGAGATTTCTAGACAAAGAAGTTTGGAAAATTTTCAAATTATATCAATATGGGTAGTTGCCTAGTATTTTAAAGCAGCTCCCCATCTACTCAGGAATAAAAACACTGAAAAGATGATATGACAGTGAGCTAAGTTCTGAAGAGCATCACAATATGCTTATTTCACCAATTTTACATCCCATTTTTACCAAGTAGGAAGCCTTTTACTAATGGAATATGTAATAACTTCCAGCATCTAAGTAGGTCTAGCTTAATCCTTTTTCATACCCCATAGAGTGGCAAGTCTGAGGTAAATAGCAAGCTTGGCTTAATAAAACTGCTTTTGAAGACAAAGGAATGTAAAGTTTCAAAGCAATAAAGCTTTCCAATTGATACTTATTCTACTCCAGACACCTCAAGGAACTTCTGAATTGAAGTCTTTAGGAAAAAAAATCAGAACTCTGACCTTGTGAATGTACTATTTGCCTTTGATAAAGAAAGAAAAGAATATTTTATTACCATTCTCTCATCCCTCACTTATATTCTTTCTGGTGAGGAGGTGAGCCGGGAGCAAACAGGCGGTAGACTGAAAAAGCCATCCACAGAACAAAGTGAAAATGCAGCTTCAGATCAGTTCACAGACATGGAGAAAGCTGTCAGTATGACGGTTCCTGGCACTCTGTGACCAGAAGAGAGGAAAGAGCACTGAGAGAATGGGGTTAGGGAGGCTGAAGCAGAGCACACACCGCTCTGGTCCCTTCTCTGGGTGCCAGTGGCGTGACCTTACAAGTGCTGGAGAATCCTCTATGTGCAGGCTGCCTGCAAATGCGAGTACGCTGGAGTGACACTTGTACTCTTCATACATACTTCAGCATGAAAAAAAAAAGGAAATACTTCAACTGTGATAAATGCATGTCTGAATTTAGCTTGCCTTACACACAAATCAATTAAGGCAGTTTTAGTGACTCCAGGGACTTTTCAGGTTTCTGCTGTATAATCAGAAAATATTAATAGCATTTTGAAAAAAAAGTTATGGAGTAAATGCACTCATGGGGGCTTATATGTTGAATTGATGTGAGTTAATGAAATGATAGACTTAAGTGGATATTTTAAAAAGAGATGATAATCTTGAATTACAATGAAGTTTTGATTTCTAAGTAATAACACTGTAACGATTTTCTTTTTAAAATTGTTTGCAAAATGTTTTGCATACCTGTGAATGAAGAAATAGTAAAAGTAGTGACATGTAAATACAGTACCATGGCAGTATAAGGTAACTCTTCTAAATACATGGTTAAATTAAAATGTGTATTTATATTTTATTTGAATGTCTAAAATTAGAGCATATCAACAGTTCCTCATTTTAAAAACAAAAACACCTATGTATTTAAAAAAACATAATCTAGAAGGTGGGCCTGGGTGGCTCAGTTGGTTGAACATCTGACTCTTGTTTTGGTTCAGGTCATGATCTCAGGGTTGTGGGATCAAGCCCCATGTTGGGCTCCACGCTCAACAGAGATTCTGCTTGGGATTCTCTCTCTCCCTCTCCCTCTGCCCCTCCTCCCTGTGCACATGCACTCTCTCCCTCTCTCTCTAAAAATAAAAATAATAAACTTTTAAAAATATATAATCTAGAAAACATTGTGCATTCAAAGAATATGGTTATTACTATGCAGTTTTTGTCTGTAAGGAAATATATGTGCCCTTCAAGGTCAATGCTCTTCTAAAAGAAAGTGCAGAGAAAGTGAGGGTTCAGGAGAGAAGGACATAAGTGCTTTCAAGTAGGGGTGGCTTCCAAAGGATCCTTTAAACATATCATAGCAGAGATCCTCAGCCCAAATACTTTTTGTAAGTATAAATTATGTTATTTATAATAAATAACATAATATAATAAATAACATGTAATCTAATTATTACAGACTTTCCAAAATAGGTGAAAAAAGTGCAAGATAGGAAAGATTTTATTCCAAGAAATTAGCCAATTACCACAGTTTTAGTCCTGCAACAATTCGCACCTTGAATTACTTACATTCTTTTGAATAATAATTTGTAGATTTGATGGAAAGTATTTAGTGCATATTATATCCAGGCACAGTCCTAGACTGAAACATAAACATCTCTGCCCTCACCAGAGCTTGCTTTCTCGCAGGGGAACAAGCAATATAAATAAGTTCAATAAAGGGGACTTGGGTAGTGCCTTTGGCTCTTGGTTTTAGCTCAAGTCATAATCTCAGGGTCATGTGATTGAGCCTCTTGTAAGGCTCCATGTTCAGCACAGAGTCTGCTTGGGATTCTCTCACTTTCTTGCCTTTTCCCTTTGCTCTTCCTCCCTGTGCTATCTCTCTCCCTAAAATGGGTAAATAAATATTTTTAAAAATAAAATTATAATAAATGAGTATATTACATAGCATATAGAAGATGATAGGTACTATGGAAATACATAGAGGCAAGTAAGGTCAGTTATCAGAATGGGAAGGCATTTTGCAATTTTAAAGAGGACTGCAACTGTAGGCATAATTTCGAAGTGATAGTTGAACAACAACAGGAAGTAAGTGAAAAGGGTGGGGGGAGCCACATTTGGAAAAGTCAGTCTGAGATGGGAAGAAAAAAATCCTCACTGTTATCATAGGTGTGAAGGCAGAGTGTGTGGTTGCAGATGCTGTTACGTGACAGATGTAATGGTGGCAATCTGTGAAATGTCTTTTAATGTCTGGCTGCTTTAATCTCAGTGAAATAGGGACTTAAGTAAATATGGGGAAGAAAAGTCAGGAGTTTGAGGAGCTAGGAGAAGGGATACAATACCTGTTTCAGAGAAGGGACAAATGCATGGCCTAGGGCAGTGGATTATGATTGTCAGGCAGCATAAAGGTCCACTTGGTGTCACCACGGCATACCCAACATGTCTGTGTGGTTTTCATCAGCCACCATCCGTAACATGAGGGCTGGTACAAAGCATGTAGGGCTATGATTTTACCAATGGAACATGATGAAACAATGGATTTATGGAATGAATGCAAAGAAGTAATTTAGCTAGATTATCATGGAGTTTATGTTCACTGAAAAGAGAGGGCATGAAACAGTTAAAGAGCAACAAAAAGCTGTGAAATCAATGGATTGAGGTCTTAGTGGAGCCAAACAATTGCCAGCACCAGAATAATTGTGGGAGTTACTTTGAAACTTAGGAAGTGAGGTGAGAGTGGGCTGGATAAAATTTAGACACTGGAGGGATTGCAGTCATTGGTAACGACAAGGTCCATGATGCTTGACCAGGAGAGTATATGACTTGAAAAGATAAGACGAGAACAAAAATAATTGAAGAGGCATTGACACAATTGAGAGGCCAAGTTTTTGGAACGATCATCCACATGTATTTCAGAGACACTCAGCGTTAACACAGAAATCGTATCAGAGAGAAGGACAGTGAGCCAGGAATTAAAAGGTATAAGGGTATACAGGAGAATGACTCTGGGACCAGCAGTTGATAGTGGATGATGTTGATGACAAGAAATCCAATGCTGGGAGTTTTAGGGAGGAGGGAGAAAGTAGTCTGGAAGTGAGAATGGAAAACAGTAAGGCATCAATCCTACTTTTTGAACCAGGCCAGAAGGAGGATGGCTGGAGTGGAAAAAGTTACTCCTTGAGAAGGCTGCAGGGGAAGGACTCCTCAGAAAAGATCGCTGGATTGTGGGCAGTGTCTGACTTGCATTTAAAATGTATACATTTCATACTGCAAGCTTTATCCTGCCTAAGGGGCCAGATATGGCAAATATGAGTTGAGATCCCCGGAAAAAACAAGTTTTGATTCAACTACCTTTTCTTCTCACTCTCCATGTGCCACGTGTTAGAAATTCTCCCATAGGGGCCTTAGGAAACCACCTGGCATTAAAAGCTGATGGCCAAAGAAAACTCATAGTCCTTGGGAGGATATTCCCAGCCTCACAACCTAAAAGAGCACTCTCTCCTGTTAAGTACAAACCTTATCACACTGCGTATATGTGTAGATGGAAAAATCTCAGAGAATAATACTAGCCAAATTCATCATCATTAAAAAAGTCAGTCACCAAATTTCAAAAGTGTCTTAGTAAGCATATCAGAAATGGGCAGAAATAAAGTTCCTCCAGACATATATATGGGCCTTGCACAAGATAAATCACCTTTTCAGGAGTAGAGGTTTTAATTTTAGTTCTTCATAGAGCAGAGAACAATCAGGACCTCTCTGCCTTTTTTTTTTTTTTAGCACTGGAACATATTTATCTATTCCAAATCACATGATTTTATGTAATATTTATGCTACTTTCAGCTCTCTTTGCATGTGAGGAAAGGCCTAAATCTCTCTCTTCAATTTCACCTCACTGATCGAATAGTTAAACGAATAGAAAAGTAATGAGTGGTAGTTAAGAAATAAGTACAATATTCATGCTCAAGAAGGCTGACTAAAATACTGATAGTTTCTTTAAAAACTTAATATTATTTTTTCATAGTTTATTTTCTCTCATATAAGTTTATCTCTATAGTGAAAAAATACATTTGCAACACCTCATGGTAAAATGATAAAATATTGCTGATTATTTTCATAGTCTCAAAAGGTTATCTTCCAGTTGCTCTATAATAAATAATCCAACTCAACTTTCCTTTTAAAGTCCCTACCAATTGCTTAATAATCAATAAGGTAACCGTAATTCATAGAGTAACTAGACAGGTCTTCTATATTTCTCAAATCCTGAGCAACTTTTTTTAATCAAGTTAATATTATATATGAATTGATAAGGAGATGATAGTATTTGTTTTAGAAATTCTACAGATTTCCCCTGTTGGCATTTGATTTTTTAAAACATCTTCCCCTATATCCTTCTTTTGCCATAATTTTAAGCAGCTTTATTATCAGCTTAAATATAAACAAATAAATAACAACTTTTGAACTCCCTTCTTCAAAGTAATCACGATTATTTTTATCTTGCTATAACTGAGTTAATCGCAAAATTATTACTATATCACTTAAAAGAGTTCCACTTCTCTAAAACCCTGAACTTACATTTTGCAGAGAAAACTATCCCTGCAACTCTCTCACAAATCAGCTTTGTTGTTGTTGTGACTTAGAATTCTTAAGTTGCAAAGTAGAGACACTACTTAGATCCTCTCTCTTATATTTCTTCATTTGCATTTGATTCTTAACATTGGTTTTCATCACATTTTTAAAAATACACTAATTTTTAGTCAATGAGTCACTACTATCAAATGAAAAATAAAGTCTCACTGACAATGAGCAAGATGTTTCCCATATACTATTTTTCTTAACATCATGACTTAATTCTAGAGTTAAATATATAGAAATAGAATCTCTTGATAGAAAGTTAGTGAGAGGAATTGCTTAATTTCTATTGAGCTAACCTAATTGTCAGTTGAAAATTTGTAAAATTTTTGTGCCCTAACCATTAAAGCATTAATCATTCAAATAGTTATTTTTGACAGAAGAAATATTTATGTGTTCATGAAACTATATCAATGTATCAACCTATATAACAATTGAATAGATGCAGAACTGAGATATTTGTTCCACTAAACTAGGAGAAAAAGTAATATGCTTTAGATCTTTCCAGACAAAAACTGCTCATAATAAATAAGTTGAGCCCCAGTTTACACATCTGTAAGCAAAATAAAAAGTATCTCTTTCTCAAAGAATGATTGTGAGGATCAAATGAGATAATGCTCATAAAATGCTCAGCAAATCATGTAGTACATATATTAATAAAATTAAATATTAGCTACATTAACTACAATTAAATGCTAGCTATTATTGCCATCTCTATTGTTATTAATGTGCCTTCCAGGTCCTAGCTTACAAGATTGTTAAGATTTATATCTATGTTTGTCTTCCTCAGTATTCCCTGGTATACCTTCTCTACTTTAGCCCAATTTAATTTCTACTTCCTTGTCTTTGTTCATGCTGTTTATTGATCCAAAATGTTCTTCCGCAACCTGCTCATTCCCATTATTCCCATTCTTTTAGACCTCAACTTTTCTACCTCTATTAGTTATTTATTGCTGTGTAAGCAACGATTACCCCAAAACCTGGTGGCTTGAAAGAACGTTTATTATCTTGTAGTTTTGGAAATTCCAGAATTCAGACATGGCTATCTAGGGTGCCTGCTCAGACTATCTCACAGGCTGCAGTTAAGGTGTTGTTTGTTTTTAAAGATTTTGTTTATTTATTTGAGAGAGAGTGAGTGAGAGAGCACAAGCAGGGGTAGGGGCAGAGAGAGAGAACAGGGAGCCTGATGCTATGTGGGGCTTGATGCTTGATCCCTGGACCCTGGGATCATGACCTGAGCTGAAGGCAGAGGCTTAATTGACTGAGCCACCCAGGTGCCCTGGTTTGTTTGGTTTTTAATCAAAGTGTAAAAGCTGAGGAAAAAATAGAGAATACCAGTAAGATCAAAGTTACAGTTTTTTGCAAAAAAAAAAAAAAAAAAAAAAAAAAAAAAACAAAGTTACAGTTTTTTGCAATCTAATTACCCCAGTAAAATTTCATCACTTAGCTTTATGTTCTTTGCAAGTCAGTAGCCCTAGCTCACACTCAGGATATGGTTGTAAATTCCAGGAGGTGGGGATTATGGAGACCATCTGTGAAAGCTGTCTACTATATCATCTCACATTCAACCTCCAACTACTCAACTACTATAAAACTTTATGAAAACAATTAGGAATTAATGGTTAATTTCCAATTTCCAAATTCTAATTTTAGCTAGTCTTGTCATCTTAGAATTCTGAAAGCACTAATGGCTAGACCATAATTTTTAATTTTTCATAAAAATTGAATGTTGTATTTTTAAAAGTCTCATGCTCTCCCGACTAAACTAGCTGAGAATTGCATACTGGGTTTGTTTGGTTGTTTTTGTTGTTGTTGTTGTTCATCAATATGGTACCTTTCATATGCATTTATATCTCTGGGAGAGCATAGGATAAATGATACATTAAATAAATATTAAATGAAAGAACAAACATTGCTCACTGATAAACAATCTGGATGATGAAATTCTAATATCTTTTTATGAGAGATACCTCTGTAAAGAGAAAAACATATTTCTTTTTAATATAAAAATGCTACATTAAACTTACTATTGCAAAAACAGACTGACCTATATTCCCTGTCTTTGCAACACGATATATTTTCTATAAAAACAAAATTATGTGACTTCAGCTATAAGTTACTATATTGTAATTGTTGGAAAGAACAGGGGAACAAGGAAGATAAACTACTTTTAAAGATTTTAGAATTTTTTTGTGATAATAAGGATTTAGGTCCTTCTACAATTTTCCTTCTGTATTTATAGAAAAGGAAATTTAAATCAATCACCTTTGCACAGCATAAAAACCACGTATAATATATGTCACCTGTACATATTATTTCTTCCAGATGATAGAAAGATTAGTATGAATTACCATTGAGATTTTTCCCTCTAAAACATTAATCTCCTATAAACATAGCTTTAAATAAACCTATAAATTAAAAGAAATTGGTCTCAAATTCAGGCTAAAATCTTTTTTATTTTAAATAGCCTAACAACCTACTTTTCTTCTAATAAGCAGATCTGGCAAGTAATACAAAAATCAGATGGATTGCTTCTTATGAATCTAGGCTGGACCATGTAATTGGAATTTGACTGATTAGAGAGGTAAAATCAATAAAATCCTTTGAGCCATACGTATAGACATATTAAGTTTTCAAAACTTTAGCCTATTCATTTCTGATGACATTTATACTGGGATTAAGTAATCCACTTTAAATTCTTTTTATGTTGCTAAAAATTGGAATAGTGCTGTCAAACTCTTAATTAGTTCAGATGAATTCATGTAATTCCAAGGATGTTAGAGAATTATTATAATCTAAAAATATTTAGCAATAAAAGAGACTTTTATTAAAAGGAGCAAACTAAAAGTATTGTTATTGGTCCTTTTTCTCAAACCCAATGAAAGTAAGAAAAGAAAAAACACATATAAGGGGTGAGGACCACCCTCAATAAAACATAAAATATACATCTCTCAAGCAGACATGTTTCTCCTCAAATCTCAAGTAGAGTTAAAATTTCATTAAAGTAATTGTCAAGAAGCAATACAACTCTTAGAAGAAAATAGAGGTGAATACATTTGCGTTCTTGGAATGGGCAAAGATTTCTCAAATATAACACAAAAAAATGCTAAAAAAATACCCTAACTCCAAAGAAAAAATTGATAAATGAACCATTGTAAAACCAAGTTGCTCTTTTCATCAAAAATTACATTGTGACTTCCACTTCTATTTACAACAAAGAAAATCAGAAGAGAAAATTGTCACTACTCAGACATGAATAGCTGAGTAACTACAAAATTGTATTTTAAACCCATTACAGAGCTAAGAATGCAAAGAAATATGCATTTACCAAACTTAAATTTGCTAAAGGCTGAGGACAGAAAAATATGAGAGAAAAATATTCAAGTAACCAGACTAAATACTAGGGAGAGAAAACACATGGATGGGAGAGAGGCAGGAGAACTGAGACACACCATCTACAACACAGACATTGTGACTGTAGAAGTCTGACGGGAAAGAGTAGGCAATAAAACCTTCAGGCACTCTAGTCCCAAACTGAAGAGAAGGTCCTCATCCTAACTTCATATTATTTGAATCCAATGGTGAAAAATCTAAAGTGACCAGAAAATCCAGCCACATCTTAGCTACAAATTTGACTCAAGTCCCCACACCAACACTCTAACAAAAGGGGAATGCTCACTTCTGGGCATAAATATTATTTACTTCAGTCTCCCCTGATCTCCCATATGCAATGCATGGTAGAGAATTAAAAATTATGAGTCGTAAAAAGAAGCAAGAATATATAACCAATCAACAAGAGAAAAAAAATATGTCACCTTATGAAAATTAAAGAGCTAAGTAATCATACTGCTGACCCCCATGATAAAGAGCAAATCTAAGATCCGTCAGAAAACAAAAGATACGTTACATTGCTACATATCACAGCACAAATGTAAAAATGGCAAGTGGGGGGATGGGGCAAGGTGGTGGAGGAGCAGGGTCCCCAAGTCACCTGGCCCCACCAACTTAACCTAGATAACTTTCAAATCATCCTGAAAACCTATTAATTCGACCTGAGATTTAAACAGAGAATAGCTGGAATGTTACAGAGACAAGGGTTTTTGCTTCTAACAAGGTAGGAAGGTGGGGGGGGGGGGGAGAAGAAGAAATAAGGGGCCAAAGGCCGGGGGTGGGGGGGGCGATGAGAGCCTCCTGGGACAGGAGATCCCCGCTCCGGAGAAGCAGGAACTTTAAAAATCCGACCAGCATTCTTCCCAGACAGAAGGCACTCAGCAAGGAACTTGGGCAGGATCGCAGGAGGGGCAGTAGAGCCTCCAGTCTCCCGGGATCACTAACAGAGGACGTGCGCCCGGGGGAGAGCGCCCCACACCCCGTGGGCTGAGCTTGGTAAAGGGCTGGAGCCCACGCAGCGGGGCCTGGGGAGCAGCTCAGGCGGCGGCTCCAGACCGAGGGGGCTGCGTGACCTGGGAGCTCGATTCCAGCAGCACAGGCCCGGGATCCCAGGGTGCCGGGGACACAGCCCAGGATGCTGTGCTCCCTCCGGGACAGGCGGAGGCAGGGAGGGCACAGGACAGCGAGGATGCTCCTGCTGCCGGGCGGCCCCGAGCTGTGCAGATCAGCGCCCCCCGCCCCAGGAGCATCCAGGTCAGTACAGACTGGGAGCTGGGGTAGTTACTGCGGGAGCTGACTCCAAAGCTGGGGAGCTGGCTCCCAGCAGTGTTATTCCTCCTTGTGTCACCGGTGCCTGAGAGGGGGGGACCACAGGGAACAGAGGCCTCACGGGGTCAACAGCTCCCACTGAGCCCGGCACCTGGTGGGGGGTGGGGCAGCTCCCCCAGGTGCTCACACCTGAGAATCAGCACAGCAGGCCCCTCCCCCAGAAGACCAGCTAGAAGGACAGGGGAAGAGCAAGTTCTTGAGGAAGCAGCCCTGGAAAGATCCAGGGAAAGTTGAGGGATTTACAGTATATAGAACTAGAGGGTACTCCTCCTTTTTTTTTCTTCCTTTTTCCAATACAAATCGTTTTTATATCAGACTGTAAATTTCCAATTATTTTTTCTCTTTCCCCCCTTACTAAAATATTTTACCACCTCTTCATTTTTAAGATTCTTCCTTTTTGACTTTCATATTTCTACAATTACAGGTCCTAGATATTTTCCACTTCTAAATTCCCTTCAACATACTCAATTTGGGGAAATATACAAGATATGTTTATTTTGTTTTATTCTCTGCCTCATTTTGTTCTACAATGGCAGAAGTTAATACCTTCTAAAACATGACCAGTATGCATCCAGAACCAAGTTGTATACCATCCTGGTTCATTCTCTGAGATTCCTCATTCCCATTCTGCCCCCCCTTTTTATCTATGTTTTGGTAGTCAATGTTGGGGCCCTCTATAAGTATTTTTGGTTTATAAAAATTTGGGACTGAGCATCTGATAACATACAGAACTTAATATACTCAGAAACAAGAGGATCACCATCTAGGACCCCTCAAGGAGACTACATTCTCCTTCCACTACAACTTCTTTACCACCACCATCTCCCAGACCCTCCCCCTTTTTCTTCTTCTCCTTTGTTTTTCTTTTTTCTTTTTCTTTTCTTTCTTTTTCCTCTTCTTTAAGATTCCTGGCCTTTATTTTTTACAACTTTGTTTTAAAATTTGTTTTCCACTTTAGTGGTCCTTCTTTTTTTTATTTCATTCTTATCCTTGATTTCAATTTCTGGTCTCTGACCTTTGCAGAATCATCTAGGGTAAAATTTACTTAGGTTGTGGTTGATACTCGATGCAGCCCACTCATACAGCCACTCTGCACTGAGCAAAATGACTAGAAAGAAGAACTCATCACAAAAGAGAGTATCAGAAACATTACTCTCTGCCACAGAGTTACAGATTTGGATTACAATTCGATGTCAGAAAGCCAATTCAGAAGCACAATTATAAAGCTACTGGTGGTTCTGGAAAAAAGCATAAAGGAAACAAGAGACTTCATGACAGCAGAATTCAGATATAATGAGGCTGAAATTAGAAATCAATTAAATGAGATTCAATCCAAACTGGAGGTCCTAACAACAAGGGCTAATAAGGTAGAAGAAAGAGTGAGTGACATAGAAGACAAGTTGATGGCAAAGAGGGATGCTGAGGGGAAAAAAAAGAAAAACAATTAAAAGACCAGGAGGAAAAGTTAAGGGAAATAAAGGACAGCCTCAGAAGGAAAAATCTACATATAATTGGGGTTCCAGAGGGTGCCGAGATGGCCAGAGGGCCAGAAGCCATATTTGAACAAATCATAGCTGAGAACTTCACTAATTTGGGGAGGGAAACAGGCATCAGATCCAGGAAATAGAGAGATACCCCCCTAAAATCAATAAATGCGGTTCAACACCTCAATATTTAATAGTGAAACTTGCAAATTCCAAAGATAAAGAGAAAATCCTTGAAGCAGCAAGACACAAGAGATCCCTAACTTATATGAGGAGAAATATTAGATTAACAGCAGACCTCTCCACAGAGACCTGGAGAGCCAGAAAGGGCTGGCAGGATATATTCAGGGTCCTAAATGAGAAGAACATGCAGCCAAGAATACTTTATCCAGCAAGGCTCTCATTCAGAATGGAAGGAAAGATAAGGAGCTTCCAAGATAGGCAGAAATTGAAAGACTGTGTGACCACCAAACCAGCTCTGCAAGAAATATTAAGGGAGACTCTGTAAAAGAAAGAGGAAGCCCAAAGAAATAATCCACAAAAACAGGGACTGAATAGGTATTATGATGACACTAAATTCATATCTTTCAATAGTAACTCTGAACGTGAATGGGCTAAATGATCCTATCAAAAGACTCAGGGTTTCAGACTGGATAAAAAAGCAAGACCCATCTATTTGCTGTCTACAAGAGACTCATTTTAGACCTAAGGACACCTCCAGCTTGAAAATGAAAGGTTGGAGAACCATTTACCATTCAAATGGTCCTCAAAAGAAAGCAGGGGTAGCAATCCTCATATCAGATAAGTTAAGTTTATCCCAAAGACTGTAGTAGGAGATGAAGAGGGACACTATGTCATACTTAATGGGTCTATCCAACAAGAGTACCTAACAATCATGAATATTTATGCCCCTAATGTGGGAGTTTCCAAGTATATCAATCAATTAACCAAAGTAAAGACATACTTAGATAATAATACACTAATAGTAGGAGACTTCAACATGACACTTTCTGCAAATGACAGATCTTCTAAGCACATCTCCAACAAAACAAGAGCTTTAAATGATACACTGGACCAGATGGATTTCACAGATATTTACAGAATTCTGCATCCAAACGCAACTGAATACACATTCTTCTCAAGTGCACATGGAACTTTCTCCAGAATAGACCACATACTGGGTCACAAATCAGGTCTTAACTGATAGGGATAGAGGGAACATTCCTCAGCATCTTAAAAGCCATCTACAAAAAGCCCACAGCAATTTTCATTCTCAATGGGGAAAAACTGAGAGCCTTTCTCCTAAGATCAGGAACATAACAGGGATGTCTACTCTCACCACTGCTATTCAACATAGTCCTAGAAGCCCTAGCCTCAGCAATCAGACAACAAAAAGACATTAAAGGCATTCAAATTGGCAAAGATGTCAAACTCTCCCTCTTTGCATATGACATGATACTGTACATAGAAAACCCAAAAGACTCCACCCTAAGATTGCTAGAACTCATACACCAATTCGGCAATGTGGCAGGATACAAAATCAATGCCCAGAAATCAGTGGCATTTCCATACACTAACAATGAGACTGAAGAAAGAGAAATTAAGGAGTCAATCCCATTTACAATTGCACCCAAAAGCATAAGATACCTAGGAATAAACCGAACCAAAGAGGTAAAAGATCTATACCCTAAAAACTACAGAACACTTCTGAAAGAAATTGAGGAAGACACAAGAGATGGAAAAATATTCCATGCTCATGGATTGGAATAATTAATATTGTGAAAATGTCAATGCTACCCAGGGCAATTTACACATTCAATGCAATCCCTATCAAAACACCATGGACTTTCTTCAGAGAGTTGGAACGAATAATCTCAAGATTTGTGTGGAATCAGAAAAGACCTTGAATAGCCAGGGAAATATTGAAAAAGAAAACCATAGCTGGGGGCATCACAATGACGGATTTCAAGTTGTACTACAAAGCTGTGATCATCAAGACAGTATGGTACTGGCACAAAAACAGACACATAGATCAATGGAACCGAATAGAGAGCCCAGAAATGGGCCCTCAACAACATGATCAACTAATATTCGACAAAGAAGATAAGACTATCCACTGGATAAAGGACAGTCTCTTCAATAAATGGTGCTGGGAAAACTGGACAACCACGTGCAGAAGAATGAACCTAGACCATTCTCTTACACCATACACAAAGGTAAACTCAAAATGGATGGAAGATCTAAATGTGAGACAAGAATCCATCAAAATCCTAGAGGAGAACACAAGCAACACCTTTTTTGAACTTGGCCACAGCAACTTCTTGCAAGATACATCTACGAAGGCAAGGGAAACAAAAGTAAAAATGAACTATTGGGACTTCATCAAGATAAAAAGCTTCTGCACAACAAAAGAAACAGTCAACAAAACTAAAAGACAACCTACAGAATGGGAGAAGATATTTGCAAATGACCTATCAGATAAAGGGCTAGTATCAAAGATCTATAAAGAACTTAGAAACTCAACAGTAAAGAAGCAAACAATCCAATCATGAAATGGGCAAAAGACATGAAGAGAAATCTCACAGAGGAAGACATAGACTTGGCCAACAAGCACATGAGAAAATGCTCTGCATCACTTGCCATCAGGGAAATAAAAATCAAAACTACAATGAGATACCACCTCACACCAGTGAGAATGATGAAAATTAACAAGACAGGAAATAACAAATGTTGGAGAGAATGTGGAGAAAGGGGAGCACTGTTGGTGTGAATGTGATCTGGTGTAGTCACTCTGGAAAACTGTGTGGAGGTTCTTCAAAGAGCTAAAAATAGAACTACCCTATGACCCAGCAATTGCACTGCTGGGAATTTACCCCAAAGATACTGATGCTGTGAAACTGCAGGACATCTGCACTCCAATGTTTATAGCAGCAATGTCCACAATAGCCAAACTGTGGAAGAAACCTCGGTGTCCATCGAAAGATGAATGGATAAAGAAGATGTGGTCTATGTATACAATGGAATATTACTCAGCCATTAGAAACGACAAATACCCACCATTTGCTTTAATGTGGGTAGAACTTGAGGGTATTTTGCTGAGTGAAGTAAGTCAATCAGAGAAGGACAAATATTATATGGTCTCATTCATTTGAGGAATATAAAAAATAGTGAAAAGGAATAAAGGGGAAAGGAGAAAAAATGAGTGGGAAATATCAGGAAGAGATCAGAACATGAGAGACTCCTAACTCTGGGAAATGAACAAGGGGTGGTGGAAAGGGAGGTGGGCAGGGGAGTTGGGGTGCCTGAGTGATGGGCACTGAGGGGGGCACTTGACGGGATGAACCCTGGGTGTTATAGTATATGTTGGCAAATTGAACTCCAATTAAAAAAATACCAAAAAATCAAAATAAATAAATAAATACAATAAAAAAAAAGAAAAAAGAAGACAAAAACTAATGAATTTATATATATCTATATCTATAGATAGATAGATAGATAGATAGATAGATAGATATCACCTGAAAAGCAGTGAAATAAAGGATACTGCTCTTAATGAGAACCAGCTATACTTTTGTTTCATTTTTATTTTTGAAAACAGGGAAACATGAAAATTAGCTAATTAGAAGGGAACTCTAGTATCTTTTTGGTTACTTTTAGAGTACTTGATCGATTACTACAGTGATGATAATAGTTATATTTAATTGAGAATATACTCATTGCCAGGCACTCACCATAATCAATCCTAGGGGAAAAAAACTACATGCACAAACATGCATACGTATCCACCTGTTTTACATACAAGAAAACTAAAGTTCCAAAAGGCGTATTTTACTTGCCAAAGGGGACCCTAACATTAAATGCCAAAGAAAGGATTTGATCATTTGATCCCAGATCTGGTAACTCCAAATCCTATTCTTTATATTTTAAAGAGTTTGTTTGTTTGTTTGTTTGTTTGTTTGAGAGAGCAAGATAAAGGGAGCAGGGTCGGAGCTGGGCTCGATCCCAGGACTCTGAGAACATGACCTGAGCCAAAGTCAGACACTTAACTGATGAAGCCCCCACAAATTATATTCTGTATACCATATTGGTTTAGGGGTGCCAATAGAGGTCATGAGCTAGTATCCTGACAAAATTTTAGTTTGTTTCTTTAAACATTGTACAACATATCGATAATTTTTACTTTACCATTCCTCATCAAACTTCAAAGTTAACCTACTTATAATCATTGTACCACAACTATAAAGATAAGACATATATCTAGGTATGCTTTAAGCAGATTTTCAATTTTTAGGCTGAATGATTTTTTTTTTAAATTCCATTATCAACCTATTAGGACTAACATTGGAGTGTTTTAACACATGTGAGGTTACATGTGTCCCCTATATAATGAAATTGTCTAGGTTGATGAACCCTTCCCACATTACTTTAAAATGAGGAGAAATCGTTTTTAGCCAACCTTACTCTGAAGCCTGTTATGGATTTTATAATCACTGCTAATTATTTTACACAAAAATAGAGGGGAAATTATTGCTATTGATTCAAGCAGTTAACTGGGCTTTTAATAGGATGTCATTTTGCATAATTCAATTATACTTTGTTGACATTAGCAAATAATTGAACATTTTGTAGCCAGCTTTTAATGGTCAGTTCCAGATCTTCACTTTAACAAAGTACTCTGGGTACAATTTGACTTCTTTTCTCAGCACACTTTTTGTGCACTATTCATTTCCAATTAGCTCTTAATTGGGCAGTACTCTTCAGGTGCTTTTTATTCTTTTTCTTTTCTTGTCCTTAATTGAGATAAGTTACCTTCTTGGGGCTTGAGTATTCTCTCTTCGCACATGCTTTTGCAGTTACATCAATTTAGATTTTAATTAGTATTTGAGAGGTTTTTTTCTTTTGGCCTAAATTTATAGGAAGATTTGACAACAACATGATGAACACTTTATATGAGAACAAAGTAGAATTAGCTACCAAAAAATTATGCCAAAACAAAGCAGAAACTGTTAGCAATGAGACAGAGAATTATATATATCTAAGGCCACTATTAAATCACTATCCCTGATAAGAGGTATTTGGAGCATAAAATAGATATAGCTTAGTCTTTCTGTCTCTCTTTTGAGAAGCTCTAAGTTCCTAATGATTAATGGTGAGGAAAGA
Source organism: Canis lupus baileyi (assembly GCF_048164855.1). Taxonomy (NCBI): domain Eukaryota; kingdom Metazoa; phylum Chordata; class Mammalia; order Carnivora; family Canidae; genus Canis; species Canis lupus. The sequence goes on along the minus strand of NC_132861.1, from coordinate 22,979,913 downwards.
TAACCAGTTGGTATCTTAGTAATTACTTAATTCAATATTTAACACATTTCTACTAAAATGCAGACACTGTTTCAAGTACTAGGACGCAGTATTAAATAAAATAGGAAAAGTCCTTGCTTTTAGAGATTTATGTTTTGGTCGAGAAGTCAGTAATAAACACAGACACAAATATATGTCATCTATGCTAAGTGCTCTGAAGAAAAGTGTAACATGGAAAATGCAATGGAGCATTGCTATTTTATATAAGATGTTTCAGGAAGCCATTCTGAGGAGAAATGTGGCCAAAACATAGGGAGCGCAGGGAGGGTAGAGAAAGGTGAGGCTGGATCCATAACCTGGAGTCAGATCATGTTTGCGTCAAAGGACATAGGAAGAAAAAAAAAAAAGATATGGGAAGAATTTTGGATTTTGTCCTAGTTAGATGGAAAATCATTGATTGAGAATGAGTAGATTTCTTCCTCACTCCATTTCACTTCACCTGTAAGTCTGTTTACATAGAGGCCACGTCTGAATGAAACAACTTTATAGGCCTTCACCAATTGTGCTTACATTTTGGTTCTAAAACTAAGTGAATGGTATGTTTTGCATCTCAAGTATATATCTGGCTAGATTTATTATATTCCTTGTCATATTAAATTATAATTAAGTTGGCATGTCTGTCTTTCTGCTAGATTATGAGCTACCTGAGCATAAAACCTCTAAATGTATTCCAGAACTCAATAAAGGGCTAGTACATATTTTTGATATTGATCTGAAGCTAGTAAATGGCCTTTAACAAGATCCTTTGTCATTTCTCAGTCAGGGAAACATGCAGGGCTGTTCTTTTGACATCCCTAGGGAAGGCAGCGCTAGTAGTGGCCATCAAATGGAATTCATCTGGCCTTTTGCATATTCCCCACTAAAACTGAACCAAACAACCCAAAATGAAAGCGAGACACTACTGGCTCATGGATATTATCTACTCCTTATTTTGTTAATTCAAAAGGAAATAAGGAATCATAAGACTTTCTATGATGGTGGTGTTTTCTAAAACAAGTTTCTCATTTACCACTCAGTAAGCAAGTCAGTTTCAAAGACCTATTGTTGAAAGTGTAAGATGTCATTTAGAGATATCAAATTAGATTAATTGACCTTTTCTAAAATACTAAAAGGCTGTTGTTTTTCTCACACTCAAATGTCTTAAATGTCAGGCAAAAGTAAATGCCAAATGTGAAAAATTAAAAATAGTAGGAAAACATATGCTATTTATAATTCTTAAAGAACAAGCACTATATTTTATCAATTTGTTATGTGATTGAAATCTCGGAAAATCATTTGTCATAGCCTTAAAAACATGACACTATTTTACTTTTTAAAATTCATTATTAAATTCACTTATTTTATATTCCAGATGTGCATATATCCCCATTACCTTATTTCATGCCTGATTATTGTATTTTCGTTTATCCCAATGAGATATAAGTATCTGTAATTAATAATTTTTTCAATGTTGTGGAAGCAGATTCATCCCCAGAACCTCCAGAAAGGAATATAGGCCTGCTGAACCGTTGATTTTATTTTTGAGAAACTTTAAGCTGAGGATTCAGTTGAGCCATGCAGGACTTGGATTTTTGACCTTCAGAAGTGTAAGATAATAAAGCTATGTGGTTTAAAAAAGTTTTTAATGTGAAACATATATATATGACATATATATATACATATATATACATCACACATATATACTTTTATGTTTACTATGAGGAGGCAGGGAGAATATATGCAGCTCTCATAAGTAATATAAAAGAATATATTCTTACCATCTGACTATAAATATATACTTAAAAATGAACTCTTGTGCATTATATAGTTAAATACCATACATCCAATTATATTGCCTTGATTATTTATCTCAAGAAGTCCTCCTAAGTTTTTAAGCTATTAATTCAACCATGCAAAAAACTAGTTGAGACTATCTACTGTGCCACATGCTGGGAAAAATAAACTTGAAGAGGTAAGTGGAACCCAAACTTCCAAATTACACAGAAAACATGTTTGAAAAGCATATTGCTATTTTTCTCAAAAATGGTAATGCTCATGAGTTAACTTGCAGTTCAGAACATTCACCCCACTACAAATAATAATTTAGCAATTAAATACTGAATAATAGAAAATTTACAAGATCGATTCACTTTTTCCTTCCTGGAATTAGGTGACAGAGATTCATAAAGCAATCTTTAACTTTTCAGGGACAATAATTAATGTTTTATAGAAATATCCTTTTTCTGTTGAAATGAATTTATCATTTTTAAAGTAAATCATGCTTTTCATGTCCTACTTAGAAATATTTATCTACTGCAAGTTCACTAAGGTTGTCTCATATTTTCTTCTAAAAACTTTACAGTTTTATCAGTTACATTTAGGTCTTTCATCAATTTTGAGTCTATGTGTGTGTGTATGTATATATATACACATATACATGTATGCATATATGTGTATGTGTGGGTATATATATATATATATATATATAAAATATGAAGTAAGGTAAGAGTTCATATTGCTGCATATAGATGTTCAATTTTTTCAGCACCCCTTGTGGAAAAAAAACTGTCCTTTTCTCATTGACATGCCAGGACACTTTTGCTGGAAAGCAACTGGCCATATATTTGGCCTATTTTTGGAATTTGCATTCTGTTCCATTGATCCTAATGTACCAATCCTGTTATGATCTGTGTAGCTTGAAAAAAAATCTTGAAATATGGTAATTGAACTCTCTTCTTCTTTATCAAAACTATTTTGATTACCCTGTGCCCTTTTTAGTTCTGTATAATCACAAAAAGAGCTTGTCAATTTCTATAGAAAAAAAAGGACTAATGGGACTTTTATTTGGATTGCATTTAACTATAGATTGACTTTGGAATAATTGACATCTTAACACTGTTGACGTTCCCAGTCTACTGGTATGGTATAATTCTATCTATTTAGGTATTTTCTAATATATCTTAGCATTGATTTGTAATTGTGACTATATAAGTCTTAAACATATTTTGTTAAATTTACTCCAAAGAATTTCATATTTTTAATACAAGTATAAATAGTATTGTCATTTGACACTTTTTTTGACATTCAGAGCTAAGAAGAAAAGTTTATCCACATAGTTCTCATTCTGCTGAGGAAGACCAACTCTAGACCCCCTGCCAGAACTTATCTGTATATCTACAGAGGAAATAAAACAGGTAGACACAACAGGATCCTGTAGAACTCTCCCAAAGCTTCTCCCTCAGTCTCCTACTTTGGCAAATGGATATGCTTGGTATCTTGAATTCCCTTGCAAGGTCTTGTTACATGTCATGCCATCTGTTTCTGTGTCCCAGGAAGACTGATTAGTGGCTCTTTATCTGATCTTCTGACCCTCTCTATTCATTATTCATTATCCTGTCTGTGAAAGCCCTTATATATTTTATTTTCTTGATTTTGTTTATTTTAGAGAGAGAAAGGGAGCACAAGCATGAGGGGAGGGTGGAGACCAAGGGGAGAGGGACAAGCAGACTCTGTACTGAGCACAGAGCCCAATGCAGGGTTTGATTCCATGACCCTGAGATCATGACCTGAGCCATAATCAAGAGTTGGACACTTAACCAACTAAGTCACCCAGGCACATCTCCCTTATAAATTTTAAAAGAGAACTTAACACAGTATTAATGTGACCAAAATTAGTATCACCATTAATTGGTCAAATGACATCTTATGGATTTTGATATGGCAAACTAAGGCAGATACAAGAGCATTTCTAAAATAGTCCTACAAAAAAAAAAAAAAAAGCATACTGTGAATCTAGTCATAAAGAAAAATTCAACAAGCACAAACTGAGGAACATTTTACAAATAATTGACCTCTGATACTAAAAATACATCATGGAGGGCACCTGGGTGGCTCAGCTGTTCAGGTGGCCAACTCTTGGTTACAGCTCAGGTCATGATGTCAGGGTTGTAAAATCAAGCGCTGTATCAGGCTCCACACTCAGCATAGAATCTGCCTAAGATGTTCTCCCTCTAACTCTGCCCCACCCAGACTCCCTCCCCGCCACGTGCATGTGCGTGCTCTCTCTCTAAAATAAATAATCTTTAAAAATAAATAATAAATATCAAAATATGTCACACTTATAAAAGATAAAGAAAATTTGATGAAATGTTCCAAAATAACTAGGAATGATGAAATGTTCCAAAATAACTAGGAACATGATAATTACACACAATGTGTGGTCATGAATTAGACCTTGAATAAGGGGAGAAGTTTCTTTCTGTAATAAAGGGCATTATTTAAATACTTGATAAACCTATAAATTTAAGTATTATTTCAAGGTTAATTTCCTCATTTTGATCATTGCAAAGTCCTAATGTAGGAGAATGTCATCATCTTTAGAAAATGCACATTGAAGTCTTTAGAGAGAAAGGATATCCTGTCTGCAACTTTCTTTCAAATACTTCAAATTAAAAAGTAATGCAAATATGGTAAAATATTAACATTTAGAGAATCTGAGTGAAGGACATTTGAGAACTCTCTGTGCTATTTTTATGACTTTTCTATGAATCTGAAATTTTAAAAAATAATAATTTACAGAGACTGCTGTACCAAGATTATAATGAACATATGCTATTAATCTCCTCTTCCTGAGCTACCTTTAAAATATAAGGGGAAAAGAAAGAAGGGAAGGAAGGAAGGCAGGAAGGAAGAGAGTAAGGATGGAAGGAAAGGGGGAAAGATATGAGTCCATAACAAGTTACAGACACACCTTTGCTCAGGAAGCTTTTTGAAATTCTAGAGGAAGTAAACCAAGAAAGAGGAAATGGGAACAATGGGACCCAATACAGAAGGGCAGTTATGGAGAATATCCTGTCCAGCTTGAAATAGGGAGGATGAAGAGCTTGAAAGTAAGTATTATGGGGTGCAAAGAATACTAAATAACTGAGAAATTAAATAAAAATGGCCATCTGACCAAGGTGAAGAATACTTTTTTTGAAAATGGATGTAAACTATATGTTACGTTAAAACCAAAAATTTGTACAAAAAAGTAATCTCAAATATGAGATAAATGGTCCAAAGAGAAAGTCAAGAAAAAGAAGAGAAAGTCAATGGAATTTAAGTAACAAAATTAATTGACTACAGCAAAGACAGAATAAAGCTGGAGGATATTAAGGTATGGCAAGAAGGCATCTTTATCCACCAAAAATTTTAAATAAAAAGCATGATCCAACACTCTAGCAAAAATAGTAAGCAGACCAACATATAAGAAACACATCCAACAAAGAAAAAAGCTTCAAATATAAAATTTTAATTGGAGCTATTCATAGAAACACCTATGAATATAATAAAATGACTTTCATAAGAATTATAATTATAAATTGTAGCTATTTTTGTGGAGAAGAAATTTCCTCCACTTCTGCGGAGGAAAATAGATGGGATGGGGGTTACAAAAGTGTCTAATTCTTTGATTATATTTAGATCTTTGGCTGGTACATGGGGATTCTTTGTTCTGTTTTGCTGTTCCACCTTTTTATTATGTCTAATATTTCATAATATTTAGAGTAAAATTAATCAAAATATAAAAGTAGACATTTCTGTGTCTCTGTTGGTCTCCATTTTTCCAACAAAAATAAAAACTATTGCCAAAGAGGGAACAGTCTCTTTGGACTGAAAGATACTTGACCTGTGTAGATTATATGTTGGAAAGACTTGATCTCCTTGATAATGATACTGACACTAAAGAAGAACTTGATTTGCTGATTTATCAAGTAAAGCAAGGTGCTAATAAGACTAAATTTAACCATACTCTGCTCTATATTTCATGAAGCAGATTTTTTATCATTTGTGATATCTTTCCAAGGACATTTGTGTCAAATTTTATTATGACAGCTATATCTTTGATGTAACCTCTAACCTCCATTATTAACAGAATTTCCTAGGTGTGAGAACAATCCCTTTTTAAGGAAATAGTGTTAGTTAATAAAATAAACAGATAAATTTACACCATAAGTGGGAATGATATTATGTATGTTTTTCCCTTTACATTTTTCGCTCCCCAAAATGTCAGAAAAGTTCCGCAAGAGCTTTTTTGTGTTGACTGTTTTCTATTATCAGACTCAGGTTTGCAAAAGACTAAGCAAATCATAAAGAAGAACTTCTGACAATGGTAAAAATGGACATAATGCAGAATTTTACTTATGCTCCCAGCAAAGTTTTGCTGTCATTTAAACAGCAAACTTGCAAGACAGCAACTGTTGCCAAATCTTCAGACCCTAGGTGAGGTTCCAAGTCTCCAAAGGGAATTTTAAGAAATACAGTTGGGTATTCCTGTCAATTTGCCACTGAGCATTGCAGTGCTGACTGCTTCCTTTTTTGCTACTGAACTTGTAAGAATTATCTCTAAAGTAAGGTAAAGGAAAAGGCTTAAAATGTATTAAAAATTATTGGAAAGAAAAAAGAACACAGTTTCTGTATGGTCAAATCAAAACAGACAGGAAAATATGTCTCCCCTAAGTAAGAATGTTTTTTCTTTTTTCCTTTCTCTTATGTAATCAACTTATGAACTAAAGTTTAATTGAAATTGACTTTATTACTACTTGGTAAAAGCCTTGACTGTCTCATAGTGAATGTATTTTCAAGAGGAAAAATATCCTGCTTTTTATTCAATTTGCAGTGATGTACCAGAAAGGCCCTGTCTTACATTTAGGCATATTTAAGTGCCAAGAAACAAGCATTACTTTATGTCGAGGAAAAGTAGCTTAGTATAATTTGGTAGAAGCAATCTTGTCTTAGTTAAGTTGTAGATCTCTTAATTTGCTGTGAACATAAGTCTACATTTGTAATTCTTGAGAAATGAAATTAAATACTAGAGGACAACTCAGTAAAAACAATACAATAACTAACTAATAAATCTGAATTTTCTATATTATTTAATGTTTGCATTAAAAGTCAAAAAAAGCAGCACCTGGGTGGCTCAGTCAGTTGGAAGCTCTTGTTTTTGGCTTAGGTCATGATCTCAAGGCCCTTAGATTGAGCCACACATGGGGCTTGTCACTCATCATAAGTCTGCTTAAGATTTTTTTCCCTTCCTCCCTCTCCCCTCACTCTGCTCCCTCCTCTTCTGTTTCCTCCCCCTCTGCTCCACACCCCCACTGCTTGAGCTCTTGCTCTTACTCTCTCTCTCAAATAAATAAATAAATAAAATCTTTAAAAATAATAAGTAAATAAATAAAAATCAGAAAAAAGTGTACCCATATTCAGTTGACTAGAGAATAGGAGTCTGAGCAGACGTTACCCAGAAAATTTTAATGTGGGGAGAAAAGTTTAATGAATTTCATTCTTTTTAATCCTTTTCATTTGTCTTATTTCTCATAGAAAGCTTCAGGTCAACTGGAGAATCTGTAGTGATAAAAAGGTCAATGATTCAGGGCACCTGGGTGATTCAGTCAATTAAGTGCCCAACTCTCAATTTTGGCTTGGGTCATGATCTCTCACAGTCATGAGATCAAGCCCCATATTTGGCTCTGTGGGGAGTGTGGAGACTGCTTGGAATTCTCCCTCTTCCTATCCTTCTGCCCCTACTCCACCACCACCCTACACACACATGTGTGAGCTCTCTCACTCTCTCTTAAAAAGGCGGGGGGTAGGATCCCTGGGTGGCCCAGCGGTTTGGCGCCTGCCTTTGGCCCAGGGCATGATCCTGGAGTCCCGGGATCAAGTCCCGCATCGGGCTCCCGGTGCGAAGCCTGCTTCTCCCTCTGCCTGTGTCTCTGCCCCCCCCGCCCCCTGTCTATCATGAATAAATAAATGAATCTTAAAAAAAAAATCAAGGCTTCATGCATGGACAAAAGGGCAGTTAACCCCCTCCTTTCCTTCCACTCAGCCATAAAAAATTATAATTATGTAATCAAGTAATTTTAAGTTTCCTTCTTTTTTCCCCTAGTTTAGACTAAGTTTAAATCAAGCTCTTTTTTAAAAACTTTTGAATTTCAAATCTAGTTTTGGTTTAAATTGAGCTTTACTTTAAATAATTGGCTTCTGAACTTTACATTTAATTTTGGTTTAAATATACTTAAGTATTCCTTCTGAGTTATAAATTTAGCAAGTGAAAAAGAACATAGATTTTCAAGTGGATGTGATAGTAATAAGTTGTCATTAAAAGGCCAGATGTGCAGGGACTCTTGAATGGGTCAATTAAGCATGGAACTCTTGGTTTTGACTCAGGTCATGATCTCAGGGTTTTGGGATCAGTCCCTACATAGGGCGCCATGCTCAGTGAGAAGTTTGCCTGATATTCTCTTCCTCTCCCTCTCTCTCCAGCCATACCCTACTCATTCTCTGTCACGCTCTCTCTCTGTGTCTCTTTCCTTCAAATAAATAAATAAATCTTTAAAAATAGAAGGCCAGATGTTCAAACAGTATAGCATCTTGGTTTGAAAGTGGCTCAGACTCAGAAACGGTCCTTCCCAACACAACATTCTTTTACTAACGGGTAATACTTTCAAAAAAAAATTAGAAATAATTTCCAGTTGAGAAATCTTTAATTTTAAATTTAAAGTAGGTTAAATTCTATGTTAAAATAAAATCAAGAGTTTAATTTAAAATTTACAGAAAAAATTTGCATAATTTTCCTGATTAAAAATCCTTTTTATAAATTGAATTAAGAATAATATAGTTACTACAGATTACAAAAGAGATTATAGTAAAAGCATGACACTTGAATTTTTCTAAGAATTTGGATATTTGTACAAAGGATTTAAAGAAAGTTTTCTGAATTATTTGTTTTGATGTCAAAATAGTTATCATTACTAAAATGATACTTAAAGGCATGTAATACAATATAAATATGTGTCTGCAAGTAAATTAAGTAGTATTCTAAATAATTATTGGTTGTTCAAGTTAATTTCCTTAAAAAGTCAGATATTTGTGGCATTTCACTGACTTTTGAATATGTACGTACATTAATAAAAATCTTTGTATATTTCTAGATATTTAAATATTTAAAAGTTTGAAACCAGACTATGTATGTATACTATGTATGTATATGACAGTTATATCTGTAATTCTAATAATGTATAAGGAGTTTTAAAAGTTTACACGTCTCAAAATTTTATTTATATCTATCATTTTACTATTTAGTAATCATGTGTGCTATGCTATCTAAACACAATATATCTTGGATCCCATGCCCTTTCTTCCTCCTGCTGTGCTGAGCTTCCACTGGTTTCCCAAGGGAGGGGGGAGGGCCAGATGGACTCTCTATGAGCCTAGGAACAGGAAAATGGTGGTCCCTTGTTGTCCACAATGCAGTCCTCTTCTACTCCTGAGCTAACCTCATCCAAGGCAGCTAAAAACAGTACAGCTATCTTGAGAGAGGCAGTGAACATAAAGTGACCAGGGTTGACTTCCCTCCCTGAGCGGTGGGAAGGGTGCTGGATGGAAGCCATGCTTCTACCAAGGGTGAGCACCTGCTGCCCCCAGCCCTGTGCTGAGTGCCAAGAGGCAAAGAAGATATCCTCCCCTCCCCTAGTGCAGAGAATTCAGAGGTGAGAGATCCATATGGGAGGGTAGTGTGAGACTGGAGAATGGTTCTTGGATAGACCTAGTCTGGGCTAGACCTTGAAGGCTGGGTAAAAATGCGAGGATAGAGGCCCTGATGAGGGCTTCCAGGGGCCAACCAGATGGTTGTGAGGGCTAGGTAAGCCAGCTCTAGTGCAGATTGTCCTTCCTTTCTGAGCCACATTATTCAACGTTAGAGTCGGAAGACCCAGAAAGGAGTGACCGTGTGGCAGCTGGCCCCAGAGCATCTTCTGAGGGCCCCACTGTGGTTTTTGCAAGGGGACCTGTTGGGCTCTGGCCTCTGGCCTGCTGCTCTGTTATGTTAGAAAGAGCTGGCCCTCCCCCTGAGGCAGGGATCTTCCTCTGTCAGGTCCCTCTGGCGGCAGTCTGGGCTTTCTAATTTCTGGTGGACTTCTAAAGCCTAGTGCAGATTATGGATTTACTGCCCCAACTTGAGTTTGAATCCTGACTTTGCCACTGTCCTGCTGAGTGACCTTGGGCACATTACCTCTTCTGGAGCCTTAGTGTTCTTATCTCCAAAATGGGATAAAGTCTCCCCCGACACACAGTTGAGACAGTGGCTCAGCCCAAGTCCTGAGATGTAGAGGCACTCGGTTGGTGGTCCCTCCCTGTGTCCACAGTAACTGTGGTGAGCACTGGGGTGGGGAGAACTTGCAAGGAGGGGCCAGAAAGAACAGCTGGAAGGATGGCTTTCCCAGTGTTCTGCCCAGACCACATGGAGCCCATGAGCTGCTCGCCACCAGGAACGTCTGTGAGAATCTAGGAGATGAGGTTACCGTCCCCGGGAGCCTCATTCTACCCAGGCTGTGGCTGTAGGCTGCCTCTGCCCATGGCCCCAGCTGTGCCAAAGCCATGTCACTTGATGAGTCTGTGCCCAGAGGGGAGACTGAGGCCCACCCAGGGAGGGTGGAGCATGACCCATGGCCATAAAACAAACAAACAAACAAACAAAAAAACACAATATATCTTCCCTAATGAAGATCTCAGGAAATTTAAGAATATTCATTGGAATTATACTAACCAGGATATTTGTCTAAATTTACATACCATGAATAAATAAATAAATTAATTAATTAATTAATTAACATGCCATGAATTTTAAGTTCTTGGATCAAAATAAAAATAATTATGTATATGTAATTCCACATACACAATTCACATTTGGGTTCTACTTATATTCTTGTATGACTATAAAGCAATGTTTTTTTAAGTTCTATTAATAACAATAATAATGATAACAAATGGTAAAACAATGTATTCAGTGCATTATATACTCAAATATGCTTAAAATTTAGAATATTTTTAAAATTGTAAATTAAACATTGAGTTTATTATATATGTAAATGGAAGTAAGAATTCATCATATATATTAAAAAATGTAGCTGAAGCCAATATGTAATTTAAAATGGAATATTAAAATATATTCAAATGGTCCAAAGATAGAAAGGGGGAAAAAAGCAAAAGAATAGACTGAACAACAGAAGCAAATAATAAAATAGGTTACATTATAGACCTAAATCTAAATATATCAAAAATTATATCAAAAAGCAGAGATCGACAAAATGGATAAAAAATAAGACCCTACTATATGCTATGGATGAGATGCAGTTAAATATATAAAGACACAGATAGGTTGAAAAAATAGCAAAAAATATACCATGGAAACAGTAAGCATAAGAAGATTGGAGTGAATATTTTTATAGCTGGTAAAACAGAATTCAAGACAAAAAAAATATTAACTAATAAAGGGGACATTTCACAATAATAAAGGGCCAATTTAATTAGGAAAGCATAACAATTATCAATGGATATCTACTGTAAAGAAATTGTAATGTGTTTAAAAATTAAGCTTCCTGAAACTTTAAAGCATATAATTGAGCATTTGATCTGGCATGATAACATGTACATATATAACTTGACATATAAAGTTGGCAAGAAATCATATATGATATGATGGGATAATGATATGATAAAATCATATATGACGGGGAAGAAAAAAGCTGATAACTGAAAAGGAAAGACCATTTTAAAGGTTTCTAATATAGGAAATATCAGAAAGGACGTAAAGTAAAATTAGATATATTCAAACCTTATTTTAACAACAACAGAATAGCTATATTTTTGCTTAATCCTTAAACCTGGTATAAATTGGTTATGGTACTCCAAATTTATAATTAAACACCTAGATGGTGACTTTTTTAATGTATGAAAATCTAGTAACGATACTAGTGTTTTATAATAATCTGTAGAAGATAAATTAGGTGCATTCAATAAAAGACCAATATTTGTGCAACTATGTGCATAAAATCATTATCTCAATTCCTCTCTGGTGGACCAGAGGGTTGATAAATAAGATCCTTCCTTATGAGTTTAAGGATAAATTGCTTATGTCTTTCTTCTTTCTCATTGGTAGACTAGGAAAAAATAGACATCTCCTAAATCCCAATAATTTTACTCCACTAAGTAAAAGTTTTCCGCTGAAACACTACTAACATTATGTAAACTTTAAAAAAAAAAGTAAAATATGACATAAACATTATTTCATATGACTTCAGCAGCACATCATTAGTGAGATATTCAAACGGAGGTCATCAAATGACTATATGTGTTATATACTCAATAACGATGTTGTTAGTTTAAGTAATAATATTCTTTCATATCAACTTTATTAACTCACAAGTGAGTAATTATTTCAGCTTGTTTCTTTTTTTTTTTTTTTTTTTTTTGAGAGAGAGAGAGAGTATGTGAGCAGAGGTAGGATGGGGTGGGGAAAGAGGGAGAAAGAGAGAATCTTAAGCAGGCTCCATGCTCAGAGCTGACCCCAGCACAGGGGCCAATCTCATGACCTTGAGATCATGACCTGAGCTGAAATCAAGAGTCAGATGCTTAACAAACTGACCCACCCAGGTGCCCCTTATTTCAGTTTTGTTAGAAATTATTTCTAATAAAAAGGATTGTGTAGAGGAGCAAATCATCAGTGGAAAAAAGATTCAATTCTAACTTTTTTAATGAGTTACATATCATATTTTTAGTAGGCAAAATAATGTTGGCGCTAAAATGGAAATGCCATTATAATATTCATAATTTTTAAATATACAATTTCTAGTTTTGCTTACTCATATAACTTAAAAATAGTGGTTGCCACAGCTCTGTGAGTCCAACATGGACTGGATTTGATCTCTCATTATTGTTTTCTCTATTGAAGGAACCAGAGTTCCTCTGAGGATAGGAACAGTGTTTTAGAGCATAAATCTAGGACAGGGCAGCTCGGGGGGTGCAGCGGTTTAGCGCCGCCTGCAGCCCGGGGTGTGATCCTGGGGACCCGGGATGGAGTCCCACATCAGGTTCCCTGCATGGAGCCTGCTTCTCCCTCTGCTTGTGTCTGTGTCTCTGCCTCTCTCTCTCTCTCTCTCTCTCTGTGTGTCTCAATAAATAAATAAAATCTTTTTAAAAAATCTAGGATATATTGCTGTGTGGGAATTTCAGGGGTGCTCTCCCTTGCCTCTCTGCCTTGCTCCTGTTCTCAAATAAATAAAATCTAAACAACAAGAACAAAACTTATATAGGTAACCTCCCTTATGTTAAATTTGATGTCTACCAAATAATAACACCAGATCATTATTATACCAATCACCCCATTGCCATACTTTTTCCTCCTAGGTACTATAACATAAACAAATAAATAAACAAAATAAATATTTTGCTGCATCAGAGGTAATGAAAAGGCAAGATCAGCCTTCAAATTATGTGATTTTCTGTAGTTACTGTTATTATCTTCGTGAGTTATCAAAAAGGATCTGACTCCATATTGATGTTTGACTTCTTTTTTTTATTTTTTTACAGATTTATTTATTTATTCATGAGAGACACAGGCAGAAGGAGAAGCAGGCTCCTTGCAGGGAGCCGGATGTGGGACTGGATCCCGGATCCCAGGATCACACTGTGAGCTGAAGACAGATGCTCAACCGGTGAGCCTCCCAGCTTTCAAGTTCCACTACTCCCATTTATCTTTCTGTCCCATATTCAGGTAAGCTGATAAGAAAGATTACCATGCTATCCTTTGACACTAGTGGAAAGTTACCACACAGGTAACCAGCCTCTACACAAATCCTTGGTCCAGCCCTACTCCTTACACACCACACCACTGACCTTAGGCCAGTCCTTTACATGCTTTTTCAAATCATTTTTTGGTCCTACTTACATAAGTAATAAATCTTTTTATAACCTCTTTGTGTATGTGGTGTCACAAATCTCCTACCTCCAAAATCATATTTTGAAAGTAAGCACATTGACTCTGTGCTCTTCATCTGAACTCATTTGTTCACAATTCCAATGAAGAAGCAGTGCTTTCAATGAGAATGCCAGTGCTCATACATCCCAAATTATTTAGAGTTTATTCAAAATTTAATTATTAAGAAAATTAATACATTTATACAAGTTAAATGGAAAACAGGGAAACTTTAAAAAGCAACAAAGGAAGTAAGGACTGAATTCAACTATGTGTGTTGAGAGGTAAATTTATGAGAAATTATATATGTGAAGATGTCTTTATTTTTCTCTCAAATTTCACTGATAATTTGACTATATAATTCTAAGTTGGAGATATTTCTCTTTCAGGATTTGAAACGATCAATCTATTGCTCCTAAATTCTAGTATTGTTCTAGAGTTGGTTTTGGCAAACTTTTTCAGTACAGGACCAAAGAATAAACATTTTAAACCTTACAGGTCATAATTTGTCAAAACTGCTCAACTGCTGTTGTAAAACAAAGAAGCCATAGTAGCACCTGGGTGATTCAGTCAGTTAAGCATCTGACTTCAGATCAGGTCATGATCTTAGGGTCCTCAGATGGAACCCTCCATTGGGCTCAGCACTCAGTGCCAGGGGTCTGCTTGCACCTCTGTCCTTGCCCTGTCTCATGCTCTCTCTCTTTCTTTCTCTCTCTCTCTCTCAAATAAATAAGTAAATTCTTTAAACAATTTTTTAAAAGTAGCCATAGCCCATTGTCCATTGCTTTCTAACACCTGCTCTAAATCAGAAATCTGAAATCATTCTGATTTTCATAGTTTGCATAAAAAGTTACATTCTTTTGGAAATTTGTCTTAAAATTTCTGATCTTTTTAGTTCTCTAAAATGTTATAAATGCCCTAGTGTGGACATGTTTTTACTTATTGTCTTAGACTTTTAGTGAGCCCTTCTAACCTAGAAACTCATGTCATTCAGTTCTGGAAATTGTTCTTGAATTATTTCTTTGATGATGTACTTTCCTATTTGCTCTTTCCTCTCCGGGACTTTGATTATTCATATATATTAGAATGTGTCTCGTATTTTACATCTCTTTATTATTTTACATTGCTATGCCATTTGAGATTTATTGAAATCTTCAAATGGTATTTAAATTTATTTTGTAAACCCTCCATCAAGTCTTCTCATGTCTATTTCTACTGAATTTTTAATTTTATGATTTTATTTTTTCTCCTTTAGCAAACTACTAGGAGATGTGTTCCAATATAAAGAGGAAATTAGTGAAGGAAATAACAACGTAATGACTAAAACTGGGAAAAAAGGGAAGTAAAAACATAACAATGTATGTGGTGGCAAATAGCAAAAGAATTAGCTATATAAATGACAGTGAAAAAAGAAAAATATAGATATATTTAGTAACTATATTTGTGGTGAGCATAGCATAACATATACAGATGTCGGCTCACTATGCTGTACACCTGAAACTAATGCAGCGCTATGTGTCAATTATACTCAAATACTATTTCTTTAAAAAGAAGTGACACACCATCATGACTGTGTGAGTTGTTTCTTTTTCCCCTCCCTTTTTATTTACACGAGTTGGTCATTCACAACCAATGACAAGTTCCACTGCACATTGCACCAGCATACCCAGGAGATTTCTACTCACTTGTATTCAGAAAGTAGGTGAATAGGGCCTAGCCTGCCCTAACCCAGCTTGCCACAATTGAGGAAAGGTAAAATTGGAGAGTGCAAAGCAAAATGAACATGCAAGGAAGAAAAGGAATTTGTGGAGGTCCAGACAGCCTGATGGGAGAACCAAACATCCATCAGAGTAGGATAGGGATGAATTTGGAGAAGCAAGAACATGGAAGTCAGGTAACATTGTAACATGCTGGGTTCTTGTTGGTAATAACAACAAGGATAATCTCCTTCAAAGATAATATGGGAAATGAAAGCAGTGAGTGACTGGTGACTGTCTGAGTAGGTAGCACCTGGAGGGACCCCTTTCTCTCCAGTGGCAGGAATTTCTGAGGAGGTACTTTCATGACTCAGGAAAGAGAGAAAAAGGAAAGAGACAGAAAAGAATAACAAAGAGCTTCAAAGGAGCATGATCCTTGCTGTCTGCTTTAGTATTTCAGCAGGAGGAATCCTCCTACTCAAGGATCCCCCTACCAACTATGGGTACCCACAAAGCCCCAGGTGCTGAGTCTACATCTTCTCCCACCCTGCTGCCAGATTTTTCTATACCAACTTTTTTTATAGAGCTTCTAGAGTACAACCCCAGAACCCACTCAGTTAGACAGAAATAGTAAACTTTATCTATGGCACCATTTTCTGGAAAATAAACCAGGAAAAGCTTTTTATTTATTTATTTATTTATTTATTTATTTATTTATTTTATTTATTTATTTTTTTTTTTTTTAGGAAAAGCTTTTTAATTGACAGTGTTGAACTATGAAGATCAAAATTAAGAGAGGTATTTGCTGCTTCAAATGCAACAGCAGAGGCACATGTCATCAAATACCATGAAGAATCACTGTGACATAGTATCCCAAGAAGAAAATTATAATTTCCAGCAACCAAAGACACAAAATATTGAGAACTAACTGATAAAAAATTCAAAATAGCAGTTAAGAAGAGATTCAATAAGATACAAGAAAACATATAAAGGTAATTCAGGGATCCCTGGGTGGCGCAGCGGTTTGGCGCCTGCCTTTGGCCCAGGGCGTGATCCTGGAGACCCGGGATCGAATCCCACATCGGGCTCCCGGTGCATGGAGCCTGCTTCTCCCTCTGCCTGTGTCTCTGCCTCTCTCTCTTTCTCTCTGTGTGACTATTATAAATAAATAAAAATTAAAAAAAAATAAAAAAAATAAAAAAAAAAAATAAATAAAGGTAATTCAGAAGACTCAGAAATAATATTATGGAACAGAGGAGTTCCTTACCAAAGATAATAAAATTTTTGAAAAGAACCAGAGAATTTCTGGAGCTGAAGAATTCAAAAAATGAGATGAGGAATAAATGCAAGAGCTTAGGGTATAGAGCAGATATGGTTGAAAAAAGAATTAGTGACTTGGAGGACAGGAATTCAGAAATGATTCAGAAGACAAGAGAAAACTAAGATTTTCTTTTCTTTTTTTAAATTTTTTTAAAAATTTATTTATGATAGTCACACAGAGAGAGAAAGAGAGAGAGAGGCAGAGACACAGGCAGAGGAAGAAGCAGGCTCCATGCACTGGGAGCCCGATGTGGGATTTGATCCCAGGTCTCCAGGATCACACCCTGGGCCAAAGGCAGACACTAAACCGCTGCACCACCCAGGGATCCCAAAACTAAGATTTTCAAAAAGTAAAGAAACCCTATGGGAGCTATCCCACATGATGATGAAAAAAAAAACTAAAAAATGATTGGTCTACCAGAAGAAGAAAGAAGGGTCAAAGATTATATTTAGAGAAATAAAACCTAAGAACTTCTCAAATTTGAGCAAGTAATTAGACACACAAGACCAAGGAGCTAAATAGAATACCCTGTTATCTCAATACAAAACAACTTTCTCCAAGACACATCATAATGAAACTGTTGAAAATCAGTGATAAAGAAAGGATCTTAAAGACAGCCAAGGAAAAAAAAGGAACTATCCCTCATTAGACAGTCTGCAGACTTTTCAGCAGAAATTCTATGGGCCAGAAGAGAATGAAATGACATGTCCAAAATTCTAAAATATACCTTCTTACCCTGTGGGTGGGAAAGCAAATTGGTGCAGCCACTCTGAAAAAACAGTATGGAGATTCCTCAAAAAGTTAAAAATAGAATTACCCTACCATCCAGCAATTGCACCTCTGGTATGTTAATAGAAGCGTTGTCAGCAATAGCCAAATTATGGGAAGAACCCAAATGTCCATCAGCTGATAAATATAATGGAATATTACTCAGCCATAAAACGAGAATGAAATCTTGCCATCTGCAATGGCATGGATGAAGCCAGAAAGTATTATGCCAAGTGAAATAGTCAGAAAAACAAATAACGTATGATTTCACTAATATGTGGAATTTAAGAAACAAAACAAATGAACATAGGGAGGATAAAGAGAAGCAAACCAAGAAACAGACTCTTAACTAAAGAGAACAAACTGATGGTTACTGGAAGGGAGATGGGCAGGGGGATAAGTTAAATAGGTGATGTAGATTAAGGAGGGCATTTGTTGTGATTAGGACCAGCTGTTGTATGTAAGTGTTGAGCAACTAAATTCCACACCTGAAACAATATTATACTGTATGTTAACTAACTGGTATTTAAATTAAAAAATTTTAAATGTGCTAAAAGATATACATATACAACATCAGAGCACCAAATATATTAGGCAAATATTAACAGATCTAAAGGGAGAAATAGACAATCCACTAAAAGTAGAAGATTCTAGTGTCCCACTGTCAACAATGAATAGATCATCCCATTAGAGAATCAAAAAGGAAAAACTGTAATTGAAACATACTACAGAACAATGGACTTAGGCATATATAGAACATTCCATCTAACAACAGCATAATATGCATTCTTCTCAAGTGCACACAGAACATGTTCTAGGATATATCATATGACAGGCCACAACACAACTCTCAGCAAATTTAAGAAGATTGAAATCTTGCTATCTTCTCTGATCACAATGATATGAATTAAGAATACAATAAAAGGAAAGCTGGGAAACCTGAAAACATGTGGAAACTAAACAGCACACTTTAGAACAACAAACAGGACAAAGAATAAGTCAAAGGAAAATAAAAAATTATCTCAAAACAAACGGAAATATATCAATTTTTATGGTATGCAGTGAAAGCTCACAGCAATAAATGTATATATTAAAAAATAAGAAAAATCTCAAATACCTAAATGCCTCAAGGAACTCAGAAAAGAAGAACAAATTGATCACAAAGTTAGCAGAAAAAAGGAAATAATAAAGATTAGAATAGAAACAAATGAAAGAGACCAGAGAAATTATAGAAAAGACCAATAAACTAGAAACTGTTTCTCCACAAAATTTAAAAACTCTTACCCAGGCTAAGAAAAAAAGGAGTGAATATTCAAGTAACTAAAATTAGAAATTAAAAAGAAGACATTATAACAGATCGACAGAAATATATATAACCATAAGAGATTATTATGAACAATTATATGCCAACAAATTAGATAACCTATAAGAAATGGATAAACTTTTAGAAACACACAGCCAAGCAAGATTGAATCAAGCAGAAATAAAAAATCTAAAAGGACCAATAACTAGCAAAGAGATTAAAACAGTAATAATAATAATAATAATAATAATACCTTCCAACACAGAAATCCCTAGAACCATACAGCTTTGCTGGCAAATTCCACCAAACATTCAAAGCATTAATGCCAATCCTTTTAAAATGTTTTCAAACAATTGAAGAGAAGGAAATACTCCAAAATTATCCTATAAGGCCAGCATTACCTGGATGCCAAAGCCAGAAAAGGACACCACAAGAAAAGAGAATATTAGATCAATATCTTTAACAAATATAGATGAAAAAGTTCTCAACAAAATATTAGCAAATCTAATTCAAAAATACATAAAAAATATACATGTGACCAAGTGAGATGTACCCCTACAATGCAAAAATGTTTCAACGCACACAATCAATAAATATAATATTTCAATTAATAAAATGAAATGTCAAAATTACATGATCATCTCAATAGATGCAGAAAAAGCATTTGACAAAATACATCATCCTTTGATGATAAAAATCCTTGGCCCTTGGCAGATTGGGTATTGAAGGAATGAATTTCAATATAACAAAGGTCACATATGACAAACCCACAGCTAACATTATACTGAAAAGAGAAAAATTGAAAGCTTTTTCTCCAAGATCAGGAATAAGACAGGATAGCCACTCTTACCCTCTTATTCAATATAATACTGGAAGTCCTAGCCAGAAGGATTGGATAAGATAAAGAAATAAAAAGCATCCAAATCAGGAAGAAAGAAGTAAGGTTGTTGCAATTAGGAGATTATATGATTCTGCATATAGAAAATTCTAAAGACTCAGCAATAACACTGTTGGAACTAATCAATAATTTCAATAAAGTTACAAGACATAAAATCAATATACAGAAATCAGTTGCATTTTACACAAATGCACAAGAATGAACATCTGAAAAACATCTGAAAACTATCCCATTCACAATGTCATCAAAAACGATAATTTACTTAGGGAGCAATTTAACCAAGGAAGTGAAAGATCAAACAAAAACTATAATATTTTGCTTAAAGAAATTGGAAAAGACACAAATGGAAAAACAACCTGTGTTCATAGAACAGAATTAATATTGGTAAAAATGTCCATATAAACCAAAGCCATCTATATATTTAAAGCAAGCTCCATCAAAATACCAATGGTATTCTTCACAGAAATAGAGAAAAAAAATCCTAAAATCTGTATGGAACCACAGAAGTCCCCAAATAGCCAAAAAGTTTTCCTGAGGATAAAGAACAAAGCTGAAGGTATCACACTTCAAATGATTTTAAATTATACAACAAAGCTATAGTAATAAAAACAGTATGATACTGGCACAAAAACAGACATATAAACCGATGGAACAGAATAAAGAGCTCAGAATTAAACCCCTGCTTATGCAATCAACTAATATTTGACAAGGGAGCCAAGAGCCCTTGGTAGGGAAAGGGTCATCTTTTCAATAATCAATGCTGAGAAAACTGGATAGACATATGCAGAGCAGTGAAATTGAACCCCTATCTTAAACCACTCACAAAAATTAACTCAAAATGGATCAAAGACTTAAACATAGACCTGATATTATAAAACTCATAGAAGAAGCTCTTCACCATTGGTCTTGACAATGATTCTTTTAGATATGATGCTAAGAACATAAGCAAAAAATAAAAAATAAGTAAGACTATATCAGACTAAAGGCTTTTGCATACCAGAAGAAACAATTAACAAAATGAAAAGACAACCTACAGAAGGGGAGAAAATTTTTGCAAACCATATATTGGATAATGAATTAATATCCAAAATATATAAAAACTCAATAATAAAAAAGTATGATTAAAAATGGGCAGAAGAACTAAACAGACATTTTTCTAAAGAAGACTCCAAAAAGCCAATAGGTACATGAAAAAATGTTCAACATTACAAATCATCAAGGAAATGCAAATTAAAACTACAAGGAGTTATAACCTCACACCT
Source organism: Canis lupus baileyi (assembly GCF_048164855.1). NCBI lineage: Eukaryota > Metazoa > Chordata > Mammalia > Carnivora > Canidae > Canis > Canis lupus. The sequence goes on along the minus strand of NC_132861.1, from coordinate 22,958,857 downwards.
GTTAGAATAGTTATTATCAAGAAGACAAGACATCAAGAAGGGTTAGGGAGGATGTAGGGAGGTGGGAACACTTGTGCACTACTGGTGAAAATGTATACGGGTGCAACCACTATGGAAAAGAGTATAAGATTCCTCAAAAAATTAAAAATAGAACTACCATATGATCCAGCAATTATACTTCTGGATATTTATGCAAAGAAAATGAAAACACTAATCCAAATATACACATACCCATGTTCAATGCAGCATTATTTATAATAGACAAAATATAGAAACTACCTAAATATAGAAACTACCTAAATGTCCATTAATAGATAAGTGGATAAAGAAAGGAATACACCTTGCCATTTGTGACAACATGGATGGACCTTAATCACATTATACTAAGTAAGGTACATCAAACAGGGAAAGCCAATTACTGTATAATATCACTCATATGTGGAATTTTAAAAAGTCAAACTTGTAAAAACAGAGAATAAAATGGTGGTTACCAGGAGATTAGGAGTGGGAGCACAGGACAGATGTTGTTTTTAGAAAAGTAATAATTAGCTATGAATAATGGAAAGTACTGTATCTGAAGAAAAGGTTAGGAGAAAATTTACGCAGAGTGTTGTAGTATTTCATAAGTTTTGTAAAACTGTAAGACTTTTAAAAATAAGTATGTGTAGGGACACCTGGATGGCTCAGCGGTTGAGCGTCTGCCTTTGGCTCAGGTCGTGATCCCGGGATTCAGGATCGAGTCCCACATGGGGCTCCTGCAAAGAGCCTGCTTCTCCCTCTGCTTGTCTCTGCCTCTCTCTCTCTCTCTCTCTATCTCTCATGAATGAATGAATGAATGAATAAATAAATAAATAAATAAATAAAATAAGCATGTGTAAAATTTTGACAAAATGAAAACTAAATTAAAAAGCCATTATTAAAACAAAAATTCTTCCTTTTTAAAATAGAAAATGTGGAAGAAGAAATAGAGTCCACGGCCAATATATATATGATTGAATTTGAACAAATGTGGCAAGATAATTCAAAGTGGAAGCAAAATCACTTCAGCAAATTATGCTTAATTCATGTAGGAAAAAAATGAACTTGAACCTTGCCTCACACTGTACATAAAACTTAACTTGCAAAGGACCATAATCCTGAATGTAAAATCTAAAATTATAAGGTTTGCAAAAAAATAGAAGAAAGTCTTTGTAATATTGAAGTAGACAAAGATTTCTTTATACAACACACACACATAAAACAAAGCTTACTTTGAACTAATAGAAAAACTAAAATTAAACAAAGAATCTTGTTAACACAAATAATCAAATTAAATGGAGACCTCAGAAAGGCAAAACTTAAATATGCTCTATTGTCCCAAATGGTAAAACTCATTAAATTCTTTCCATTCACGGTGAGGAAGTAATTGACCTCTCTTGTTTAAATTAATTAAGACAATTATATATCTAAGATAACCTTTAATATGTAGGTTTGAAATAATTTCAAGAAGGTATGAAACAATATTTTTGTAAGAAAACTGGGTTAGTTCATGGAATATGTAATTATTGGATAAATAACATCATTTCTTTCTTTCTTTCTTTCTTTCTTTCTTTCTTTCTTTCTTTCTTATTCAAAATGCTTCTGAAATCTAGAATAATTTTTACAGGAATAAAATGACTCTGATTATTATTTCCTTTCTTCACAAAGCTAATGAAGCAATTTTTGGAGAAATTATAAAATATACTAATTGCTTCCAATAATTTTCAAACCTAAAATTTGTTTATGTTACTACATAGCTACATTTAGAGTCAGGAGATTAGAAAATATCATCCAGGGAACCCACTTGAAGCCATCCAGTGTGAGTCAGGTAGAGAATGGGACAGAAAAGTAAGATGGAGGAAAAGCATACAGAAGAGGAAAAAAATAGGAAAGTGTGGCATTATGGAAGTCCAGATAAATAAAATATTCACAAAGGAGAGAAGAAACAAATGGATTTGAGACACGGACAAATGCTCTTAAGAATTTAAGTTAATGACTAAGCTAAGCCAAGTTGTTGTTTGTTGGTAGCCTTGACAAAGAGGAATTTCAATAAAGTAATGAAGACTGAATCTTAAGTGGACGTTGTTTCAAAAAGAGAATGGAGAATGGGAAGATAATTTGGAGTAGAGAAAATTAATGAGTAGCTTTGCTAAGAAAAGCACTGAAATGAGATAATAGGAGAAGGATATAGGGTTGAGGATTATTTTTTAAGATAAGTGACATTGGAGTGTATGTTGGTAAAGTAAAGTAAAGTAAAAAGTAAAGGTGGTAAAGTAAAATTGATCCAGTAGAGAGTAAGAAGTTTAAACAGTTCACCAGATGAGGGGGACATGAGCACTTATGAAGAAATCAGCCTTTTACAGGAGAAAAAACAGAGAATATGAAGGCACACAGAGATATGCCAGGATGCATGGTAATGGGAACATAAGGAAGAATCTGTTTAAATTGCTTCTATTTTCTCAGAAAAGCATGAGGAAAAGATTACCAGCTGATCTTAAAGGGGTGGGTTGGAAACTGAGAAGAAAGATGTAAAATGGTCACTTTGGGAGAGTGAAAAAAACAAATTTACTAGGGAGATATAGTAGGATTGCCAGGCAGTATCAACTCTCTATTTGAAGTTTGAGGTCATTTAAGTTAAAACAAGTCAGCTTCATTGTTCAATTTTCTCTGGCAATGCTCAACTGCTTGGGTATGGAGCATTGTTGTTAGTAATGAAGCTTATCCATGGTTTTGGCTTTGAGAAAATTTTAAAGAAAGAGAAGTTTGAAAATAGTTTTTAAGGGCATGAACACATGGTGGACATGGTATCTAAGCTGAAAAAAGGAAAGATGAATATAATTGAAGTACTAAAGAAAAAGAAGTAGAAGCAGCAATCAACTGAGAATTAGTCAAGCAATTGTAGAAGTGAGAGTACCAGAAAACATTAGTTGAAAGTGTAAGATGTGAGAGAATAGGATGCTCAAATTTGGGGATATGGAATGTGGAATGGTCCACAGAATATATCTAACATTTAGTTGTTTAGGGGGAAGAAAGATCATTATGGATAAAGGGGTAAAGAAATAAGTCATTCGGAGGACAAATTTGGTCTCATTCATTTGGGGAATATAAATAATAGTGAAAGGGAAAGAAGGGAAAGGAGAAGAAATGGGTAGGAATATCAGAAAGGGAGACAGAACATGAAGATTCCTCACTCTGGGAAATGAACTAGTGGTGGTGGAAGGGGAGGATGGCGGGGAGTGGGGGTGAATGAGTGACGGGCACTGAGGGGGGCGTTTGACAGGATGAGCACTGGGTGTTATTTTGTATGTTGGCAAATTGAACACCAATAAAAATAAATTTATTATTTAAAAAAAAAAAGAATATGAGAGTCCAAAGTGTTAAATGAATCATCCACATAAATTTTGAAATTACCAAGAATGATAATAAAATACTGGTGGGAAAGAAGGCCATATTAAAGTAATCCATTGAGGGGGTGCCCGGTGGTCCAGTCAGTTAAGATGCCAACTCTTGGTTTTGGCTCCAGTCATGATTTCACAGTCATAAGATCAGCCCTATGCTGGGCTCCATGCTCAGAGTGGAGTCTGTTAAAATTTCTCTCTCCCTCTGCCCTTCCCCATCTTGTGCGCTTGCGCTCTCTCTCTATATATCTCTCAAATAAATAAATAAAATCTTTAAACACAATTAAAATGAAATAAAATTGAAAATTCAGTTTCTCAGTCAAACTAGCCACAATTCAAGGCTAGTAACTATACTGGACATTCGACAGCTGTAGAACATTTCTATCATAGCAGTCCTATGTCCTACTGGACAGCATTCTCTAGAGGATTTAGTTGGAAACTGTAAGTCACTGTGATACTTCTACAGCTTTGGGTGGAACAGCCAGCTAGGGAAAGGCTGTGTTATGGCAACTAATAACACAGTATATGTCTTAAGGTAGCTGATGTGCCAAGAACTTTTAGTGGGTTAATAGACACTCTGTTTATTATATTTCTTCCTAACCAAAGTGACTCAATAAGGGAATAATAGAAGCAAACTTACTAAACTTTAGTACGTAGTACAGTGTGAGAATATAGTGAGAGCAAAATCACAGATATATATATATATATATATATATATATATATATATATATATAATCAAGACACTTCCCAGGAAGTGTTATTCAGGCATATTCATTTTTTTTTAAGATTTATTTATTCATGAGAGGCACACACAGAGAGAGAGGCAGAGACATAGGCAGAGAGAAAATCAGAGAGAGAAGTAGGCTCCACGTAGGGAGCCCGATGTGGGACTCGATCTCGGGAAATTTGAACCGGGGAAATTTGATCCTGGAACTCCAGGATCACACCCTGGCCAAAGGCAAGCGCTCAACTGCTGAGCCACCCAGGCATCCCTATTCAGGCATATTCAAATCAAGAATTCTCTACATATATAGTCATGTTTCCTCTTTATTATCATATTTAATTTATTCATTGTGAACTGGTAAATATAAACACATCTAGTTCTTCACAATAAAATATTCTCCAAAAAATGCTATTTTCCATGTAGAAGAATTGTAAGCACAATTCTCTCATGAATTTATATATTTAACAATTAAGAGGAGAGATAAATCACTATCATAGCCCAGAAACTAATTTAATATAAAAAAGAATAGAGCAAAGGTTAGCACAGTTGCTAATACAAGCCAGCTTGGTATTGTGTAATAGGTTCAAATTTCCCAACAACAAGTAAATTGAATCTTGTGGCCCCAAATCATTCAAACTCCATGTAGGGCAAAAAAATGCAATGGCTCATACATAAAAATTACTAGCCTTACACTTGTGTGTTTGTTTACGTCACACCATAAAAGAGAAGGGGATGAACAAGAAGGTACTAAAGGAGAAAATGAAGCAACTGAAACATGATACGAGACTCAAATGTACACTGAGACAATAAAAATCTAAGTTTTGAAAACTTGACAGAAAATTTTACATTTTATATTTTAGTATTATGGAGATTAACTCTTTAAATATTTTTATGGTAGTTATTTTAAAGTTAATGAATATTCCTGCAATGCAATAGACCCATATTCTTCAGAGTCATAGAGTTTCCCCAGACGCAAATCAGTAAGGATTACTGATTATAATTCCATTCAGAGAAAGTAACTTCTTATTAATAGTCCATAAAAGATCTTTCTTCAGCAGATTTTAATTTAAAGCCCTGATTTCTCAATTCCTGCCCTGACAGTGCTGAGAGAAAGAAAAGAAAAACAGAAACTGAGAAATACTACAGGGTTAAGGAATTCATCATTATACTATAAGATTTGTCCCTAAACTTCTATGTGGAACTACCACATTCATCTTCAGTCTTCTTGCCTAGGACCAAGTAGATTTAAGTGGGTTTAGCTATGGTGCCTCCCTCGCTTTTTCCTTTCTGGGTTTATCAACTCCCAAACTTATTTTTCTGACAGCAAAATGAGATAAACACATGGACAACTACCAAGAAGAGACTTGGCAATCTGGATGCAATGTTTGAGGCTTCCAGCTAGAGCAGCAGCCTTGCTTAGGATGCACCCAACCTTGTTCAATAAAGCCCTCAGCAGCTTTTTTTTTTCTTTCCTCCAAGATTGGTGAGTCTACAGGTAAAGCTGTCAGTATCAGATGAGAACTTCAAATGTCAATCAAATTCTAAGAGAATCAGTGAGTTAAAAAAAAAAAAATCAGTGAGTCTAAATAAATAAATAAAATAAAAAATAAAAAAATTAAATTAAAAAAGAATCAGTGAGTCTAACCCCTCCCCCCCACCATCCATCAAATCCATCCATCCTGTAGATATTGTACTACACAATGTACCTAATCTACTGGGACTGTTTTCAAAGAGCGAGGGGAGGCAAAGTGGCAGTGCAGTAGGAATAATCATATTTGCTCATCCTGGATGCCTGGTATAGAATAAAGTGGACAAGGGCTAGACAAGTCAGGAAGATCTGTTAAGAGATTATTTTATAGTCCTTTTAAAACAAGTGGTATTTTCAATTACAGTAGAGACAAATATGGAGAAAATGAGTTAGACTGAGAGATATTTAGAAGCTAAAACTGATAGCATTCGATGAAGGGTTAGAAATAGAGACCAGTAAATAGTAGCATCATATCCTAGTTTTTCATATAACAAACTTTTAAATATTTAATACATTTTGGACATAATAAAAAATTACCTTGCCCTCATGAAGCTCACATAGGATGCTTTTCTGAATAGGGCATACTTAAAAGAATTATTTCGGAAAATGCTCAGTAACTTTGCCCCAATTTCAGGATGTCTAGACTGTGCATGACACAATTAGATGCCTAGAGATTGTAAACTCAGAAGTTAAGTGTATGTAAAGAATTCATTTTTATCTTAACTGTATTATGAAGTCAACAGCACTAGCACAGAGATAAATGGCAGTGACACTTGTCCTCAATGCCAGAGACCAAGGGGGAAGGGTAGGAACCACTGAAAATTACTCACACTCAGCCAATTAATCCATGTGGGCATGCAGGTCAGTGTTTAAAGAAAAGAAGAAGTCAAAATCCAAATATTTATGTGTAGTCTCCTAACTTAATATGTTGATGCTGGTAATTAATTAATAGCAAACATTTTTAAACCAGGTATGGTCCAATACATTGCAAGCCAAACAAATCTGCTAGCCAACATCAGGCACATGGGCCCCCCAGTTTCCAAAGTCTATCTAGAAGTCCTAGAAGAGAATCCGCTATTTCCAAGGCTACCTGAGTAGGACTTATCATATATAAATGATGAAGAATTAGTACATTCATACCCAGCAGCATATTCTATGCTGAGAGAATATTTAAGAATATCACCAAGACTCAGCTTCCGTTCAGTGACTGATGAACCAAATGTTTAGAGATATGAAGAGATGCTAATTGATTTAATCATCATAACTATATGTGGAAAGCCTTTGAACATGATTTTTATGTCTTTAAGGTATAAGAGTTCTTTGTTTATTCTGGTGGTGTCTTCTTTACTCTTCAAAGTGTTTTTTCTTTGTCATTGTAAGCACTACAAAGAGAGACTAGAAGTTATATCCAGTTTTGCGGGCCACACACCAGTTTAAAATAGGCAAAGAATTTGAATAGACATTTCACCAAGGAAGATATATTAATAAATAATAAGTACATAAAAAGATATTCAACATCATTAATCATTAGGAAAATACAACTTAAAATCACAAAATAGTTTATAACATCCACTAGAATGGCCATAATTTAAAAAAAAAAATAGACAAGAAAAAATGTTCCTAGGAATTGGAGAGACTGAAACCTTCATATATTTTGGGGAGAAACACAGAATGGTACAGCCACTCTTAGGATTGAATTGCATCCCCTCAAAATTCATATGTTGAAACCCTAAACCCCAGGACCTCAGACTGTGATTGTATTTGGAAGTAAGGCCTTTAAAGTAATAACTAAGTTAAAATGAGACTGCTAGGGTGGGCCCTAATCCAGTACGACTGGTGTCATTTTAAGAAGTTCACACACAGAGAAATACCAGGAGTATGATCAGACACATCCAGGTGAGGATACAGAGAGAAAGTGCCATCTGCAAGCCAAGGAGAGAAATCCTAAAGCACCTTGATCTTGAGCTGCAGAGTACCAACTCTGCACCTGAGAGAAACCAAACTTCTGTTCTCTAAACCATGTCATTCTGCTAGCAAACTGGTACAGCAATCTTGAAAACAATTTGGAAGCTACTCCAAATGATAAATGGAAATTTACCACATGATGCAGAAATTCTCTTCCTAAGATATCTACTCAAGAGAAGAAAACATGTATCTACAAAAAGATTTTCACATGGTTCTTAGCAGCATAATTCATAACAGCCAAAAATTGGAAATGTCTACCAATTGATGAATGGATAGATAAATAGGGTATATCCATACAATGGAACGCTATTTGGCAATAAAAATAGAAATGAATGAAGGACTGATACAAGCTAAAGATATGGATGAACCTCAAAAAAGCATTACACACAGTAAACAAAGCCAGACACAGAGACTATATATTGTATGGTTCTATTTATATGAAATGTCCAAGAAAGGCAAATCTAGAGACAGAAAGTAGATCAGTAGTTGCCTAGAGCAAAAGGGAAAGGCATATACAAATTAACAGTAAATGAGCATGAGAGATCTTATTGGGATGATGGAAATATTTGGAAAACTGATTTGTGGTGGTGGTCAAACAATTTGATCCGTTTACTAAAAATATTGATTTCTATACTTGCATTGTGTCTTTTCTTTGTTACCAACAAAACTATAAAATATTATAACTCAAGATATTTTACAAATTATGAAGTTATGTATCAATAATTTTATGTTTTAAAATGCCTTAATAAAGTTATTTTTTAAAATAGTGCTTCCAGAATGAAAAGAGAGGCAAACAGTTTTCAGGAAACAAAAATAATGATCGCTCTTATGCAAATTACAAATGAGAAGAAAAATTAGTCAGTAGTTTAGTAGGGAATAGATTGAGGAAAAATGATGTTTGATTGCTTTAAGGCTAAAGCATAGCATTAACAATAAAATCCCCAAATAAGTGAAAGATGCAGTATGTGACACCAAGCCTCTTTCCTCTCTTTAATTTCTAAAGACTCAAAATGAAATTTAAAAAGATTTTGAGTATGTTTTGACCACCAGAACTGAATATATCTCATCTAATATCTCTTTGAAATACCTGTAATGATAAATAAAAACATAAAAATTACCATTACTATAAGCTAGCAGTTGCTATCCAGCTACTACCAGATGTGGGAGAAATTCCGAAGAACTAACAGGTTATCACATGGCCTATATATGTTATTAGCTCCAGTACCCTATGGCAGAGTTCCTCCAAACAACTCTTTATTCTGAAATAGAATTTTCAGCTAGTCATAAACAAAGATCACATTTCCCAATATCCTTTGCAGCTAGATGTGGCCATTAGGCTTATTTCTGGCTAGTGAAACATTAGTGAATACTCTATGCAGCTTCTAAGAGCCTTTCTTAAAAGAAATCCAGGACATATCCTTTCCTTTCTTCTTCCCTTTCTCCAGCCTTCTTGAAATGCAAATGTCACCATCTTGGGCCATGAGAAAAATTGTGATATCCCAGAAATGGGAGAATAGGGAGCTAGAAGGAGCATGGCAGTATGGAGCAGCCCTTGTTCCCATACCTCTGGACTTTTACACAAGAAAAAGAATGTTCAATCTTGCTTAAATTAAAAAACGAAAGAATAAAACCAAAAAAAACAAAACAAAACAAAACAAAACAAAACATGCCTTTATGTTCCATAACTGAATTCGTTCTGCATAGGCTCTAGGTGTGTGACCCAGAGAGACCACTGGGTCTTGCCATTTAAAAATATGTCTCTGTCTTCTTAGGAGAAACTCAGTCTCTTTAGGGGAGATGCTCATTCTTTCATGGCTCATTCCCACTCCATTTTCCCAAAATGGCATCGTCTCCAAAAGCAAGCAATTACCCTCATCATAATGGTAAAAAGGGCCTCTGTTCTATATGCTTCCTTCTGGGTCTTGGCTACCCCTGTCCTTTGAGTCCCTGGGTCCACACTCGTGGTCTCCCGCAATCTCAAGGTGTCTATTTACCACTACTCCTTGTTGAGTGCAGACATGACATTGTACCTCTGTGTTCTCTTTTGTCCTAACCCCAGGCCTCTGCCATTCCACCCATACTTCACCCACTTCTGTCCCTGGACTTGGCTCCTAGATTTCCTGGACACTCTCCATAGGTATGGGAAATTGGCAACTTTCATTTATTAGATACTTCCTCCATCTTCTGATACTGTTCCTCCTGGTAATACATTACCAAATGCTCAATAAGTAAACAGAGTACAATCCTAGATGTTCTTATATTCTCCCTCAATATATGAGAGTTTCTGCTGACTGTAACTTAGCAAGGTGTTTCCAAAACATACCTTCTTCTGCCCCACCCAGGTTACAGCAAATTGCTCTGACTTCCTGTCCTTATTCTGGCTTTCTGATATTCATCCTCTCAGAGGGCTTATTTGACTTCTTGCTAGTCACTTTCTCATGACCAGAATGTTAAGTAAACCTTTTTAGTCTCATTCTAGCATGATGTGTCTTGATATATTAAAGAGAAATTATAATTGAGATACAACTTTTTTCTTTCTTTACAAAGTCTGGCTCTAAAGACCCTTGTCCTAAATCCACACTGAGATTCAGTTTGATGGCTGACCTTCCACACTTCATTTCAAGGGGTGTCTGTCCTCTCCTTCCTTTGGGGGTAATAAGCCTTCTTGGTGGTTTAATAATTTCACACCATTAGATTTATTTACAATTGGATCACATATCAACAGATATACATATATGTGGAAATGAAGGAAAGAAAGCAAAATACTAGAAAAATCCAAATTAAGCAGTTTGAGATATTGCAGACAACTCTACTCAGAAGCTACCTGAATTGTGCTCAGAATCTTAGGCACATCTTTAATTCATTTGCTCTTTCACTTGGTATTTGTAATCATGGATGTTTTATCACAGGCTTTAAGCTTGGTACTAAATAAAGAAAAAAGTCCTCTGACAGCTGCACAAGAAGCTTAATTAGGAACCTCTTTAAGTTTACTTTAAAATGCATAATTGATGTAGAAACATGTGAAGCAAATAGCACCCCCTTAACATCTTCACAATATTTTCAAAGTTGCTGATTGTCACATTTGTTTCATATCGTTTAGAAGATGTCATTTTCTCACTCCTTTTTATCTTAATCCAGGGCCACATTTTGGTTTAATAATTCATTAGCAGCTCTTTGGAACTTATTGCCTGCTGAGTTTACTGAAGACTGATTAGCAATTTTATCGTTTCTAAGTTTTTGTATATATTTTCATAAGTGTCATCTCCTGCTGATTCTAATACTTTCTTATTTGAAGCATCTTTTTTTTTCTCAGTTTTTCTGCTTTGCTACTCTGTGTCTATCAATCATTTCTGTTTCCCCAGTATATTCACCTCACTGAAGTATGAGATCCTGTTGGCCATCCCACACCATAGTGCACCTGTTTTCATAGTTCATATTTATATTTCAGAAAAGTCTTTATCCAATAATCATTAATCCAAATCAAGCATGCACTCAGTTACATACAGTATAGATAGGCAAAATGTGGGCATTGGAATAAGATCTACTTGAAATTTGAAGTTTGGCTCTACCACTTCCTTTATGATGACTATAAACCATTTTTTTACCTAACTTTTCTTTCATTTATTAACCTGAAAAATTATAATAATTACTACTTTCTAGTGTTGTTATCACAGTTGAGAATATACATGTAAAATACACAATACTATCCCAGAAAAATAACAGATATTTTGTCAAAATGCTATTCACTGATTTTCTTCCTTTTTCTTCTCTCTCTGTTTTAGTCAAGTTAACATTAACAAACTCTTGACTGTTTCATTATAATGTACATGGCTATCTGAGACACTGAAATAGCTCTCACTTTAAGCCCTAGGTATTCCCAATATTGTTGGACCATGTCAATTTTGTTTCCATTACATTGAGAGAACTTTATTTTTTTAAGGAACTGCTTAATAAAATTAATTCTGATCTCTCCAAAGCTCTCTAAATTGCCATTTGCTCACTCCGTATCCCACTAAGATCTAAAAGGCAAAGAATGGGCAGTATTGACACATGTAAATCATAACTCTTTGCAAAGGCACAGATAAATTATGCATTTTAATTAGAAGATCATTAATAAAAATCTTCTGCAAACCTAGACTAACCCCACCACAATTCAACATTTGCATTTAATTGCTTTAATCTGATAGGAGTTTGCACTATAGCTAATCAGAAAACTGATCATTTCAATCAGAAGATGTCAATAACAGTTATTTCTAGAGATTTCTGGTTGGTACAGTGCTGCATAATCCAGTTTTTTATTCTAATACTGAAGTGCCATTTTTAAATTTTGAAAACCACCCTCTATGATTTTCTGGTTTGTCATAACAAATGCACTATGTTCATTATTTCCAAATTTAGAAAATTCAGAGAAACAAGAAGAAAGCAAAAAAATGGCTTGATATTTTTTCCACTCGTATGTATTTCTATTAAGGGTAGAGCTAGTCTTAGAAACGTTGTATTTTGGTCTGTGTGGTGATAGCCATTTGGTTTGTGTAGGAGTGATAGACATTTTCATTTATTTTATTTAAAGATTTTATTTGTTTATTTGAGAAAGAGAGCATGAGTCGGGGGGCAGAGGGAGAGGCAAACTCCCTACTAAGTAAGGAAGCCCCACACAGGAGTGGAACCCAGGACTCCAAGATCAGGACCTGAGCTGAAGGCAGATGTGTAACCAACTGAGCCACCCAGGTGCCCTGCCACTTTCATTTAACAACCTCACCTCCTTATTTCTCAGCTACTGTCCAAAAGTGCATTGCTTCCAAGGAAGAGTTCTGGAAGAGCACAGAAAAGAGAACAATGGTAAGAAATATTGAAGTGGGAGTAATGAGCTGTTTCATATAGACTCATCCAAAGAAGCTCATGACAATACAACCTATCTCAGAAGTGGGATATCTGTCTTGGAAACATATGCTAATATGCCTCTTTCAATGGAACAATGAATTCAGACTTTCTCTGACAGCAGTTATGTATGATATGGCTGATTGTTTGATTATGAGAAATGGGTTCAGAATATAGGTTATACAGTAAATGTATTCCATAAGCTAAATGGACTACATATGCAGATCCAATTTTAAAAAAAAGAAACAGAAAACAAACATACTTAAAACATAATAAAACAGGGCAGCCCAGGTGGCTCAGTGGTTTAGCGCCTGCCTTCAGCCCAGGCCGTGATCCTGGAGACCTGGGATCAAGTACCACGTCGGGCTCCCTGCATGGAGCCTGCTTCTCCCTCAGCCTGTGTCTCTGCCTCTCTTTCTCTCTGTGTCTCTTATGAATAAATAAATAAAATCTTAAAAAAAACCATAATAAAACAAAAGCATTTTGGCCAAAATTTCTTTCCAAAAAATACATTTAAATAACTATAATCTCCTCTATCTTTTCTGGATACAAGATTAAACCTGCTCTCTCTAAAAAAATGAATAAAATGTACCATTTATACACATTTGATATATCTTGGTAAAGACGTTGTTATACTCAAGCTGAGAAAATAAATGACAATACTAGGTAACAAATACTCTTGCAAGTCAGGTGGTTTGCAATTATTTGTCTTCAAGAATATTTAAGGGAGCCATAATTAAGTTGCTAGCTAATAGATCATTCATTTAAAAAGAAATTTTGATTTCTCTAAGTTGGTTGCAAAGAAATAGGGTAATCTTTAAACAGAATAATGTATAAATATTCTGTGTGTATATGTGCGTGTGTTTGTATTATAAATTGTATTTCTGATAAAAAATTATTTAATAATCATTTATCAAATTTGTAATATATTTATGCTGCTTTGATCAATTATGTAAATAAATGACTGTTATGATAGAATTTTTTAATATCTAGAGTCCAGTGATTAAAAATAAAAACACTGAAAAATTAAAATCTATATATGCATATGCATACAGTACAAATGTATAATAGTACAAAATATAAAGACTATGTATTATGCATATATATGAATTAAATTATGATGTGTATATATACATAATTCAATATACATATAAACATATATGTAATATATTATTATGCTTATTTTTTATTGATTATTCTATTTTTGCAACCAATATGGGATAATTGATAGCACATTTAATCATAACAATATATTATAATAAAGAAATTTTTGAGAGAAAAGAAATGAAAGCATAATTTCAAGGAGAAAAAGGAATAAGGTAAAATTTCTGATTTAAAAAGTGAGCTTATTTATGTATTTTTAAATGAATGATGAGAGCATCAAATTCACCATGATAGTTATACTCCACTGATACATTTAAAGAATGCTGGTTTTATTTTAAGATACCAATATTCATTAGCTCCATAAATTACATTCCTAAAAACTATTTTAATGCATATTTAGAACTTTTAGATATCACCATTAAAATATATAAGAGCATTGCAAAACTTCAAAATTCTGTTACAGGATAAACACAAAATTTGAAATCCATTGCTGTAGCGCCCCACCAATATTTATAATAAAGAGGGCAACCCGGTGGTTTTCCAGAGATCATGTTTCATTCTAAACAAATACTTTTGACAGCATCTAAGTCTCAATCATTATAGTAGGCCCTAACAATGAAAGAAGGTAGAGCTTCTTTCTCCAAAGAACTGGAATTCTAGTAGGGAAAATACAAGCAAAATAGAAAAATTTAACAGCAAGGATAAGTGCTACAAGAGGGGCATATTTAGGAACCTGTAGAAATGTTTCTTGGTGAAGAGAGGAGGCTTCTTAGACAAACTTATCTCTAACCCTGATTCCTGAAGATCAAGTCAGGTTTATCCAGGTGAAAGGAGGAGAAAATAAAATTCCAGAAAAAGGATACTAGATGTGCAAAAACGGAATAGCAAAAGAAAGAAGTAAATAGAGGAAGTATGAAAAGAAGGAAGGAATGAAGAGGAGAGGGGAGGGGAGGGGAATAAAAGGGAGGGGAGGGGAAAGATAGCTACTGAGGGAGAAAGGAAAGTGGGGGAATGGCATTTATATAAAAAAAAACTTTACAGACAATATTAAAATTATTGTCATTTTAGACATGAAAGTATAAATGGATAAGGCCGAGAACACACAATTTGTGGCACCTATGTCTACATTTCGGAGGGAGGACCTAGGACCTAGGAAGAGGAGCTGGTCAAAAAGACCGTTTTGTATCTGTATCCACAAATCACTTTAAAAGTACAAAAAAATTTGAGATTAAAGAGGTTCACTGTGTTACCCTGGCTGCCATAAGAGATGAACCCAAAACTTTAGTGACTTACAAATTAAGGCAGTGTGTTTGTGGGAGTCCTCTTCCATCCAAAGACTCTACAAGAGTCTACAAGATTCAGGTTTCTTCTATCTTGGGCAATCACCAGCGTAGCAGAGGCCCTTCATGTCACCACCATAAGGTAAGAGAGATAGAGGAGTAACATGAAGCTTTTAGGGAACAGAAAAGGAGGGGTCTAAGAGTATTTTAATCAACATTCTGAGGCTGGAACACAGACACATAACTTCAATCCAGCTGCAGGGAAGCCTGGGAAATATATTCTTCCTATGTCCTCAGAAACAGGAAAATAAAGTTAGATTTGCCTATGAATGGGGCTCCAGGGAGGAGCTTAGTATGTGTCACGGAGAATTGAGAGAACAAAGGAGACTAGTGTTTCTTCGGGCCAAAAGAGGATGAAGACAGAAGCAACTAAAGACCAATCTCTCCAAGATGGTAATACAAAAAGAGACGTCAGATGTGAATAACTTCTCTCCCTCGTAGGGAAAAATGCACGAGCTTCCTGTGAACAAACAGATTCCATTGCAGGTAGGCTAGTTAGAGAAATTTTGAGGGGAATTTTGATGGTAATGCTTGCCAGTAAGAGGTTATTCAGTATACCAGGGTGGCACCAGGAGAAATGTCACATATGACCAATAACCTTAAAAGATATTGGCTTGAAAAGTCATGAATACCATTAAACATTATTTAAGGAATAGCTTGCTGCAAATCATCCTTAAAAACAGATACTGCCTTTTTACACATTTTAAAATTCCTGTTAAAAGGATAGGTTTTGGGACACCTGGGTGCCTCAGCGGTTGAGCGTCAGCCTTTGGCTCTGGGCGTGATCCTGTTGCCCTGGGATCAAGTCCCATATCGGGGTCTTTGCATGCCTGCTTCTCCCTCTGCCTTTCTCTCTGTCTGTCATGAATAAATAAATAATTTTTTTAAAAAAAGGATAGGTTTTTAAATACAGATATTCATAACTTTCCAACAGCATGACTACCACAACTTTTATATTGTGTGCTTTAATACTTCCTTACGATGTTGAAATAATCTTGTTCTATACTGGAAACAGTACGCTTCAAACAAGGGAAGAAAATACCACAGGATAGGAAAAGGGCTAGGGACCCAGGTTCTTCCTTTGTTTCTGTATGGAGTTTTCTCTTGACTTTTCTCTTGTTAAAAAGGTTGGGCTGGTCCTTCCTTCCTATGGTTCCAGGATTTCTATTTATGTCAGCAAAGTTGCAAGCCGACCAAGAAAGAAAAAGACTAGAAAACTGGTAAGTACAGAGACTGTGTATTTCCAGGGTCACAACCAGGAAGTTAAGGAGAAAGACAGACATGATCGTAGCAACTTTAAGTCCCAATGAGGAAAGCATTCTGTCACAGAACAAAGACTTCATGGGGTACACACAGGCACAGCAAAAAAAAATAGGACAAGTAACAGATATTAGGAAAAAGGAGATAGGTAAGAGTTTGGGGTTTGTTTGCTTGTTAGTTTACACATAAGCTGGGGTGGAATTCTGGCTGGGAGACTAGCAAGCTAAGGCAGGAACACAAGCAGAGCTAGACTAGGATGCTGAGATCAGATACCAGGAAACAATGAAAATAAAGAATTTGAAATTCAGTGTCAGAGGAACTGAACCTAAGCCAAAGAGCCAGGTGAAAGATGAGTAATTGGAATTACACCTGGAATTATAGTAGAACTGTATTCAGAAGAAAGGCATTAATAATTGTTTGTGTCCCATTCCTTCCTAAGTGCCTCCCACTCCCCAGGAAAGGATGGTTTAAAGGAACTTCAAGCTCCGTCTGAGGAAGAGGCTCCCTGGCTGGGTAGTCTCAACTAAATGATGAAGAAATTCAAGGAACAGTGAAGTTACAGACAATCAGAAAAGATTCTGAAAAGACTAAATTCTGATTTTTCATTAATTAGTCAAAATAGCATACTAAACTTTTTGTCTTTTTCCCCTCTAGAGGAACAAATGTTATTTTCTCATCATAAGTCAAATTATTTCTATGGGGCAATTACATAACAGGTGACCGGAGATAAGCTTACCAACATTAAATTCTATAACATTATCCAGAATCCTATAACATTCATTTCAGACATCACAGCCCTTATCAGCAGTATGATTTAAGAATTCAGGCATGTGCAGTGTGAGAGGATGTGTTGTTGATTATATGAGTGAGGTATCTGAAAGTTAACTCCCCGCCTTTAACTGACTCCAGAGTTGCAGCTCACACTTGCTGCTAGAGAAGATAATATTTGGGGAGACAAGATGGCAACAACCTCCACTGTAGCAAAATTCATTTTCTAAAAGCCACATCTCTCCTAGACAGGCGAAGCAGAAGCCAGACAGGAAAGTTAGAAGGTGAGGATCTCTACATTTGCTTCTCTACTACATTTCTGAACTTGGCATTTGGTCACTGTGCAATGTGATCAAGGACACACTCAGACTCAGAGAATATATATTCATTTTCCCTTTGGAACACTGGATTCTGTGTATCTCTCATCACCGTGTCACTGACACTACTGGCAGAAGAAAGGGTCAGTTCCTCTTGTATAAGGTATCACATAATGACTTTGTAGGGCTTTGTAGCTGGGGTGAAGTAGGGGGGCAGTGAGTGGACTTTGTATTCTATTCCCCTTCAGGAAAACAGGGCTTTAAAAAGGAGACTGTTTAAGACAAATATCAATTATAGCCTAAGGCTGGTATTATATGAGTCAGATTGGAGAAGAGATTCATCTGGTGGCAAGAAATATGAGGGGGAGTTATCCTAGAGAAGAGAATGACCAATCTTGATGGGTGACAAGACTAATAGCAGGTCAGACTCCACAGAGGAAAGAAGATCCTCAATTGCAAAAGTGCTCAGAGAACTGAACACAAAAGGAGATGAACTGAGAATACTGAATGACAGTAAAATTATCCAAGAAGTGTCTGTGTGAGGAGAATCCAAGTTAAGTCTTATTTCTATACTTAAAAATCTCATAGTTTGCCTCTGAAAAAAGGCCATAAGGGGCCTCAGACTAATGGTGGTGATCAAAAGGAATGGTTGGATTTTTTTTAAAAGATCTTATTTATTTATTCATGAGAGACACAGAGAGAGAGAGAGAGAGAGAGAGAGAGAGGCAGAGACACAGGCAGAGGGAGAAGCAGGCTCCATGCAGGGAGCTCGATGCAGAACTCAATCCCGGGACTCTAGGATCACACCCTGAGCCGAAAGCAGACGCTTAACTGCTGAGCCACCCAGGGATCCCTCAAAAGAAATGTTCATAATCTTGAGCTGAGCCCTGAAAGAAGAATATGTCTGCATATAATTGATAAAATAAAAGTATGTTTATAGAACTAGTTAAAGGATATAGCCAAGTTGTTTTTGAATAGTTCAGG
The DNA here is from genome assembly GCF_048164855.1 of Canis lupus baileyi. Taxonomy (NCBI): domain Eukaryota; kingdom Metazoa; phylum Chordata; class Mammalia; order Carnivora; family Canidae; genus Canis; species Canis lupus. The sequence continues at coordinate 22,940,572 of NC_132861.1, read as the reverse complement.
ACAGCACAAAATTGTCTGTTTGTTCTTAGTAGTTTGGAAAAAGAATATATTGATATATTTCCAGATAAGAGCTGATGATTTTGGTGAGTTCTCCAGCTTTGTCTAAAGATCTTGAGTTTTCAAACCTGACTTGGTTGTTACCATGGATTTGGGGGAAGCAGAGACAGAGACACTTAACGAGATCTCCACAAACACTTCTGACAGCAGACAGATTCATCTTTGCTTTTATACTAAAAAGACATTGAGAAAGGTCCAAGAAAAAAATGGAACTTTATAAGACCCTACCATAAGGGTAGCTGGATCAATTCAGTTTAATCTATTTTAGAGGCAGGACATAAAAGACTCTTACTGTTTAACCAAATGATACTTTGGAGTTTTACAGTTTTCCTGGCAGCCCAGGTAGACAAATAAAGAATTCTATGACTATTTTCTCTCTGAGAGGGTTGAAGTGTTTTTGCGCATGAGTCCATTGATGGACATGGCTCCCAATCAGGAGGAGAGGCTCAGGCCATCTTAAGATAGTAAGTGATTTCAGATACCTGCTTATCTAGTAGCTGTGGACATAGATCTCTGAGACAGAAATATACATTTCTTAACTCCCAGGGCCCATACACATTCACCCTTCCCTAGTATATTAGTCAGAAGAGGCTAAAGTATGGGGCTATAACAACTTCAAACTATCAAGAGTAGGTGTTTTGGTCTGGAAAGTATAAACACCACCTCAAATAGTTTACTGGCTCAAACTAGTTATATGTTTCTAGTGAACCACAGAGGACAGGTGTTGGGTTGGTGAGACTGGGGACCTCAAAACAGCCGACCCAGGCCAGCAAACTCCCAATAAGGCCGCCTTGCTGCCCTACCCTAACTTAGCACACAAAGACCTGTAACCCTTGCCCTAACTGGAATGCCACCCTACCCCCATCTTCCCACCAACACCACCTTGCCACCCTACCTTAGCACACAAAGACCTGTGACGCTTGCCCTAACTGGAATGCCACCCTGCCCGCATCTTCCTGCAAAAAACTCTTTATAGACCCCCCTGTCATTTATCTGGGCGCGACTTCCGCGGCCTGCGACTTGGGAACCTCCCCCGAGAGCAGATCCCATTAAAAGCCTCTTTCGACCAACTTTTGCCTGGCCTCTCTATTCCATTTCACTACTGATTGGATTAAACCTGACAACAGGGAGTTCAGTCTTTCCAGGATCTAGGAGATAGGAGTCAGTGAACAAAACTATTAACACAACACCCAATGAGTATTCTCTGCTAACTCCAAAGAGCTTACCTGGTATTAGAGAGAGGTCTTTTGAGGATACTGGCAAGCCCCTGAAGGGGAATATTGGGCCTCTTGATTTTTCCACTAGATGGTCACCAGTTTGTTATTGCTTAAAAACAAAGAACACACATTGTAGTGAGACATTATGTGGCAAAACAGAAACATTTAAAGTAGTTGAAGTTCTCTGATAGCCACGATCAAAAGCTACAGTTTGAGGCACCTGGGTGTCTTAGTGTTTGAGCATCTGTCTTTGTCTCAGGTCACGATCCTGGGGTCCTGGGATCGAGTCCTGTATCAGGCTCCCCATGAAGAGCCTGTTTCTCCCTCTGCCTATGTTTCTGCCACTCTCTCTGTATCTCTCATGACTGAATAAATGAAATCTTAAAAAAACAAAAACAAAATCTACAGGTTTTAATAAGAATTTCTACACTCAAGGCTAAATTTGACTTGGGAATTCTTTCTTTTTTTTAAAGATTTTGTTTATTTATTCATGAGAGACACACAGAGAGAGGCAGACACATAGGCAGAGGAAGAAGCAGGCTCCCTACCAGGAGCCTGATGTGGGACTTGATCCCAGGACCCTGGGATCACCACCTAAGCTAAGGCAGACACTCAACCACTGAGCCCCCCAGGTGCCCCTAATTTGACTTAGGAATTCTTAAGAGGAAGTATTCTTAATTTAGGAATACAAATTTCATGATAGCATTTTAGGCAAAGAGGTGTTGGTCTTAGTCTTTCAGTGAACAAATCAGAATCAAGAATATGCAGTTTACCTTTAGAGTGTTGCCACGATTAGATCGGAAACTCATAAATTGTCACTCGTCATATAAATTATACACTTGCACTATCACTCCCAAGTTTTCCCAGGTAACCAGTTTATTGAAGAGTCTTAACTCAGTGAATTACAAATGTATAATGATTTTGCTTGTTTACAATCATTAACCATGCTCTGTTGAACCACCGTTTCTCACCCCCCTTAATGGCATCCTAAATAAGTCCTAAAGCTTCTCATTCACTTTTAGTTAGTAAAAGCTCCAATGCAATTAATTACAGTTTAACACTTCAATATTGTATCAACATTATATTTGAATTAATTTTCATCTTCTCCCCATCTCCAGCTTTATCCTGGGTTTAGCCCAAAGGATTTGGAGGGGTGCTGAAGGCTGGATCACCTTTTTCATTTCCACCAGCAAAGTAGCTAATACCTCAGTCAGGGAATGAGATCCCAAGCCCCCTTCCTCCTAGATCCTTCCAATCTTTATGAATGATTCTCCTGGAGTGCCCCTTATTTTGGTGTGCTGGATAATCCCTGTTCATCCCTCCAGCTCCACTGCCAACTTCTCTGCTCTGGGGCCCCCGGACACTGATCTTCATATAAGGCTTCAATGGGGCTCTTTTGTTCACTGGCTTCTGGTTGGATTAAGCCAAAGGGTGACATTGGTAAGAAATCAGAGGTTGGAGAAAGATACTGAGGTATTTGTTTCCTTGACAGCCCTCCTTGCTGGGTTCCAAATTACCAGTGACTATGTCCCTCTTCAAAAGACCACAGTTCTGGCAGGCTGCCTTCCTCTCCAGTTATAGCTCTGGGTTCTACTAATCATTTCCTCTCCTTGCCCCTTTGGGGTGGTGAAGATTAAAGCTTCCCACTGTGGCCATGGCTAGGATGCTTCACAATGCCCTGTTGGCTCCCCTTAACTCTATTCACACCTTTGTAAATGGGCCCTTCATTAATCTCTCCTCAATTGCCCTATTTGAGTGTACCATCTGTCTACTGCTGCGAGGTCGAATGGGAAAGGACCAGCCAAAAGGAAGGGAGGGAAAATTCTAGCATCCCCCTCTTCTGGAGACTCATAATCTGAACAGTGTCCTTCTTTGACCCTCTACCTCTCTCTCTAAATTGTGTGCTTATTAAGAAGAGTAGAAGACTTGTGATAAAGAAAGCAGGGCCTACTTTGAAACCCCATTTTAAGCCTAGAGAGAGTTTCACATTTTAAACGCAAGAAGCTTTCTTTAGAGGGATGCCTGGTTGGCTCAGCAGTTGAGTGTCTGATCCCAGGGTCATGATGAGGTCATGATCCCAGGGTCCTGGAATGAGTCCCTGCAGGGAGCGTGCTTCTCCCTCTGCCTGTGTCTCTGCCTCTCTCTTTCTCTGTGTCTCTTATGGATAAAAATTTTAGAATTTTTTTTTTTTTTAAAGAAGAAGCTTTCTTTAGAAAGTATATCACTTTGTGCTGCTTTGAATACTTCCAGTTTTCAATTCTGGGGCAATAGAAAAAAATCCATTCAACATGTTGAAAGACCCATATTTGTCAATTTACAGTAAAAACTCAAGATAAAAACAAATTGTTATAAATTGAACTAATCTGCCAGGACTGCATAGATCTATAAATTTGGATCCTCGCTATTTTGAATAATCAACAGTTAATGGATACTTGAGGATTTACATTTATCTGTCTCATTACCTTCCCAAGAAAATAGCAAGGAATTCATACAGAATTCTAGCATTTGTTCTCTGAAGCCTTTTATTGTGTTTTTAACACACATCCAATGTCAAAACAGTACACCCAGGACACTAATACAGAGATTCATCTAATGGCATATTTAATAAAATAGCTGCTTTGAGAAAGAACAAGAGCATGATCCTTCAGAGGCATTGTGCTGTGTGTTTCATTTAGTTGTAATAAAACACTACCTGAGAGCCATCTCCAGCTAACCTTATGCTATATTTGCATTTTTTTAGCTTATTAAATGCGAAGGCATTCAGAGGTTGAGTGAAATTGCCAGCAAACTGTATTTCATGTTGAAGATCAGCAGGGGCCTTTTGGAGGGCTTCAATTTTTCTCTGAGTGTCAGGAAATCAAATTATTGCATCCAGCTGCAAGCTGTTTTGATTGAACTGAAAGTCTGATTTAATTTGGTACAAATGGCAAATTACTCCTCTATTTATCCTTGAACTATATGTAACCACAAAGTACTGTATTTCAGGATGTTCTTAAAAGTTTACAGTGTAAATGTGATTTTGAAAAGTTCCTTCTGCATCCTGGACCACTCATAAAATTCCAGTATGTGGTGAAGGTCCCAGCAAAGACAATATACATACATTTTTGCCTGCCCAGTCTTCATGCTGTTCACAAAATAATTGTATTGAGTCAGTAGATATATGCATATTGTGAAAGACACATGAAGATTCTTTACAAAATTAAAAAAAAAAAGCCTGGAGTTTACTTACTGATACCACTTAAAGGGATTTTAAGATTATGGTATATATACTCTAAGCAATTCTACTATTGAAAATGCTAAGCAATGCTAAGAAAGAAAATCTTAGAGTATGCCATTTAGAGAACAGTATTTTAAAAGAGAGACACCACAAGCATTCAGTTCTATTAAATTTTCTGGTACAGCACAACTTTCAAGAACCATTCTAGAGAGGAGCATATTTAGATGAAACAAAAGAACCTAAAAATTAGAGTATTGTTTCGAGACCACACTTCAGAAGCCATTCTTAATTTCTAAGATTTCTCACTGAGAAAAAATACAACTTCAAAACTCATAGGTTAAGGTGGATCAAAGTAAATGTTTATGTGGAAACAATAATATTCATTATAAAGTATGAATGCTATAAAATGAACTGCTAGATGGGTTTTTATTTAAGATTTAAAGAACAAAAGTGAGTAGGTTATATTTAGTGACATTTAAGGTCAGCAATGATAATGAATTTTTCCAATGGCTCTTGAAATGTTCTCCATTTAAGCACAGTCATAAATATATTCAAAAACATAAAACCATAAAGTCTAGGTAGGCAACAAGGCCTAATGCGATCTTTAAAGGATGGGACTTCCTAAATCTTTTTCCTTTCTGATACAAAGTATGCTTAAGTGGTTCTTCCACTCTGCAATTTCCTTATCTTCTCTTCTCTCTTTCAAACCATGTATGTCTTCAACTCAACCACCATGTTTATTCAGGTATATCCCCATACAAAAAGCTTACTTGATTTAAACAAATGTAGGATTTTAAATCAGATTTCTTATTTTAACCAAGAATCACACAGTACTGTACACTTTTTACCATGCCTATGCCTTACCATCCAATTACATTATTAGGGTAATAGCCAAACATCCCTTGCTTTTCCCTCCTTCATAAAATCTGTGATAATACCATATTTCATAAATGATCACTCCAGGAGACTGGGTATGAGCTCTGTGATGTCTTTACAACCTTTTTTTTTTCTTTCCAATACCTAATTCAACAAATAAAACTTTTTTAAAAGGTGGAAATTATTTTATGTTATAGAATCAAAATATTGGTGATCATTTTTGGAAGCTGCCTATAATGTTTCTTCTTATACTGTTTTTTTAAAATGTAAAATAGGAAAAGTGGTTTAAAATAAGATAATTAAAAAAATAAAAATAAAAATAAAAATAAAAATAAAAATAAAATAAGATTATTGCCTAGGAAATGCAGCTATTTATATAATATAGAACATATTATATAATATATGCGATAGCCCAAAAGTTTATATTCTCTTCAGGCACACTATCTGGTCTTTTCCTTTATTTATTTTCAGACTGTATAATTTTTAAAGTACTCTTGAGAAAATAATGGGAATTATTGAGGCCAGCAATTCCTACTGAATATAGTGTCAAACAATAATATGGTTACTACTCTGATATCTAAGAAAAGAATTAGACATGATTTTCTATTAAGGGAATTTCAGGCTAATACATGCTAATAAATGCTGAACTGAACTTATTAAGATAAAATGTTCTTGTAAATCAAATGATAGTCATTTTCTTAAAAAATGATGATAGCAGGTGTTACAATCTGAACCATTCATTTGCAGCATGATTTAAAATTAGCAAATGTCAACATGATGGAGGGTTAGTTCCTGAAAATACAGATTACACAGACCATGTTCAATGCATGCATTGAAGCATAAATAATAATCCTTCATGGTGCTTTTCAGTTTGCAGTATGTTTTCACATATATTAAGTTATTTGTTGCTTATTACAACTTTGTAACATAGGAAACAAGAATATTTTTATTATTCTCATTTTTCAAATGAGGAAATCAGGGCTTGGAAAGATTTAATGACTTAACCAAGGCCACATAATTTATATGTTGTAGACTATAGAGCAAGAATTAAAAATGAAGTCTTCTAACAATCAGTTCTAAACTTATTTCAACATATTATGAAAAATCTCCAGCATTTTGAATGTCTACTCAGAATAATGGTTCTAAAATGCAGATAATAGGACAGCCTTCGTGTCTGCTGCAATAGAAGCCACCCAGCTATGAACTAGAGGCACTGTAAAGATAATCTATACTATTTTCCATTTCCTTCTCCTTTATTGTTTTCTCAATGATTGATATTTTTTTAATTAATAAAATACATTTGGCCTGACTATGCATTCTAATTTTATTCTTCTAATTGTATTCTCTTGATTAATATTTTCATATACCTAGTTTTGTCAAAAGTGCATTCAGATATAGGAGAATTTGGGGCAGGCTTATACCAGATACAAAAAAAAAAAATCTCCATTAAAGCATAAATGAAAAGAATTGAAGGTGCATAGTGGCTTCATACTGTAGTTCAATATATAATGGCCTACTTTGACAGATAAATGGCCAATATTTCACAAAATTATCTATTTTCTCAGTGAAGCAAGATATCTCTTCTTTGCACATGGCTCAGGAATTACAAATCTGTTCTGATTGCTGTAATGTTATAGACTGGATGATTAAAAGAACATTTGAATGATAATGCTTTCCTTGTATGCAACCCAAAAAAGAAAGTAGGGGGAAATACACTCATGACTCAAACCCTAAGTTTCTTTTCAGGAAAAAGAGGTAAAGTAACATCATACTGATGATTTTGGTATGAATAGCAGGAGATGAAATACAGGATTTAAAATGAATGATCCCCTGTCACCAAAATAAGAGGCCATTCTAAAGTAGTTGGGCCACCAGCCCTGCACAAACCAGTTCTTCAGTGTAGACACCCCCAACAGGAAGCAAAGCTCCTGTTAACCAGAGGGACCAACATACACTGTTCATAATAACTTGAAATTTAGTATTTTAGAAATAGCATTGAAACAAAAATCATGTGAAAAATAAGAATACTGGTAGAGTTTCTTATAAATTTCACAGTTTAATTTTGGTTTTGTTTTAAATTTTAAATTGGGGTTTGGGGCAACATAATATTTTCAGTACATTATTGAGAACTCTATAGGTCTCACCCAGCCCCATGCTTTTACCCTTCTGCATTGTCTTGGAGAGGAAATATTCTCTAATGAAAAAGATCATCCATAAATTAGAGTGAAAATATTAGCAAGTAAAAGAATGGGACTCACAAGTAGAACTTCAGTTCCTTATGCATCACATTTCTGGGAAAAGAGGAGCAAGAGATGAAGGTGATCAAGATGGTTTTACCATTTCCCTTGGCATGACTAAAATTTAGACAGCTTTTTTCCTATTGCCAGGCCCCTGACCTCCTTTTCTCAAAGCATTTATTTTAGAAAATTGGTCATTGTAATTTCTTTCTCTATCCTCTTGAGATGTAAACCTTTTTTGAATGTCTCCTGCCAGTTTTACAATTCAAGAATGTCTTTCTCTAGGACATGGGGGCTATCCCTTTGAAATGTAATCATCAAGAAAGTTAGCACTCTTTTGTATCCCAGGGTTTCCCTACCTTCCCTTGGTGCCAATTAGCAAACACAGATTGCCTAGTCACAGAAAAAAACATTTGCAAATTTGGAAATAACAATGTGTCCAACATATCCCACTGATGAACCTCTCTCCTAACATTCTCTAGTACTCTTCCACTAGCTCGACCCAGCCCTTAAAAATATTCCCAACTTCTGTTTCAGCAGAGTTAGGTTGCTTTAAAAGCATTTGTAAAATATTGAAAAATGTTGAAGCTGGATAAGTGAAACATAAAGTTTTTTTTTTCCTTTATAGAGTAATTTTGGGTTAACAGAAAAAAAAAGGCACAAAGTAATTCCCTATACTCTCTCTTGGTATCCCACAGTTTCCCTGATTATTAACATCTTATATTAGTGGAATACGTTTATTACAATTGATCAACCAATACTGATACATTATTATTAACTAAAGCCCTTGGTTTACGCATTCAGGTTTATTCTGTTTTGTGCCATTTGACAAATATGTCGTGATAATGTCATGTATCCACCATTACATATCATACCAAATTGTCTTGCTACCTTAAAGTCCCCTCTGACTCATCTATTCATCCCTGTCCCCTCCATCTGAACCCCTGACAACCAGTGATTTTTTTTTTTACTGTATCGATAATTTTGGCTTTTCCAGAGTGTCGTGTAATTGGAATGGCTATGTAACCATTCCAGACTAGTTGTTTTTCATTTGGCAATATGCATGTAGGTTTTTCCCATGTCGTTTTGTGGCTTATATCTTTTTATTGCTTTATAATATTCCATTGTCTGGATGTAACACAGTTTATCATTTCACCTATTAAAGGACAATAGGTGCTTCCAGTTTGGGGCAATTATGAATAAAGTTGCTATTAACATCTGCATGCAAGTTTTGCATAACATAAGTTTTCGAGTCAGTTGGGTAAATATATAGAAATGTGACTGCTTGATCATATGGTAAGACCCTTTGCCTTGTTTTCCAAACTGGCTGCATCATTTTGCATTCCTATCAACAGTGATTGAGAGTGCCTATCTCTCTGCATCCTTGTATGCTCTGGGTTTATAAAATGAAGAAAATATTCAACTTTTAGTGTTTGTGGCCTTGCTCATGGGCTCTCAGGGATGCCACACCTTAACATTTACCAGAGTCAGCAAAACCTCAAAGCATGTGCTCAATTTCTGCCCCAAGTACACATTGTGCATCTGATTCGTTTATAAATAACCTAAAAGCCAGCATTCCAAACATAAAGATAAGAGGGGGGAGCCCTCCCTGGTTCCCAAAAGATTAAGGTCAAACAGCCCTGCATGTACAAAAATCTTAAGATAAGGTCTGTAATTTTCTGAAATGTCTCTTGTCTAATGATTTATAACTTTTTATGTAAAAAAAAAATGTATATAACCCAGCACCAAATGTTCCTTCCCCAGAGCATTCTCTTCTTTTAAAGATTGTGTATCCCAGGCAGCTGTCCTAACTTGGGCTTTTCCTTTTCCTTTTAAACATTTTTTTTAAAGATTTGTTCATTTGTGTCAATAAAGTATTGTCTTTTTTTGGTCATTCTAATAGATGTGAAGTGGGATTTTTTTTTTTAATTTGCAATTCCTTAATGACAAACAATTCTGAGAATCCTTTCTTAGGATCATTTGCTATCTGTATACATATGTTAAGGTGTCCAGATCTGTTGCCCATATTTTAATTGAGTTGTTTTTTTTTCTTATTGTTCAGTTTTAAAATTTCTTTGAATATTTTGGATACAAATCCTTTATCAGACATGTATTTTGCACATATTTTCTCCCAATCTATATCTTGTCTTTTCATTCTCTTAACAGTGTCTTTTCTGACTAGGAGTTTTTAATTTTAGTAAAGTCCAGCTTATCAATTTTTTTCTTTCCCAAATTATGCTTTTACTGTTGTATCTAGAAACTCATAATTTATGGGACCCCTGGATAACTCAATGGTTGAACGCCTGCCTTCAGCTCAGGGTGTGATCCCAGAGTCTGGGATCCAGTGTCACATTGGGCTCCCTGCAGACAGCCTGCTTCTCCCTTGCCTGTGTCTCTGCCTCTCTCTGTGTCTCTCATGAATAAATAAAATCTTTAAGAAAGACAGAAAGAAACTCATCACCAAATCCAAAGTTACCTAGATTTTTCTCTTGTGTTTTCATCCACAAATTTTATAATTTTGCACTTTACACTATGATCCATTTTAATTTCACTATGATCCATTTTAATTTGGTTTTGACAAACTGTATAAGGTCTGTGGATAGATTTATTTTTTTGCAAACAGAAATCCAATTATTCCTGTACCATTTGTTGAAAAGACTACCTCCTTAGCTATCTTGTAGAATATTACTCAGCCATCAGAAAGGATGAATACCTACTATTTATACTGAGGTGGATGGAGCTGGATGGTATTATGCTAAGTGCAATAATCAGAAAAAGACAATTATCATATGATTTCACTCATAAGTGAAATATGAGAAATAGTGAAAGGGACCATAAGGGAAAGAGGGGAACCTGAGTGGGGAAAAATTAGAGGGGAAGACAAGTCAAAAGACTCTTAACTCTGGGGAACAAACAATAGTTGCTGGAGGGGAGGTGGGGGGCGATGGCGTAACTGGGGGTAGTAAGGAGGGCACATGATATGATGAGCACTGAGTGTTATACTATATGTTAGCAAATTGAATTTAAATAAAAAAAAATTTTAGTGCCATAAAGAAAGAGCTATCCCTGATAGATGGCCAATGAGGACGCAGCTGTCCATGTGGGAGCCAACTCATGACTTGAACAACCCTATGAAGCTAGTCTGTTCTTTGCTCTTTTTCCAGAGAGAATTGCTGTAAAAATACTTCAAGAAAACAGCATTTACCTTTTCTTTTCTTTAAGATCTCCAGAATCTTCAAGATATAGCCTTTCTTGATAGCATGCAGTCTAAAGCTTCGCCTCTGCTACGTTGTGTGAGACACCTTATCAGTTGTGTGGTCTTTAATTTTAAGTGGTTGCACATGACATTTTCAAAAGGTGAAAAGAAATAAAATGTGACTCATTAAAAACAGAATTATATGTATCCTTCAAAGTGAACATGGGTATAAATTAAAATATTATGTCTTTTAGCACTTCATGACACTCAGAGCAAGTAAAACTTCAAAAGAGTCACAAGCCTTTGCCTAATTATATTCATCTAATAAAGAACTAAAAAATCATTCTGATGTTTAAATATCAGATACCTGAAATGTTTTAATAGATTTTAGTCAATTCCAGAATGGTACTTATATATGAAAAAGAGATTGAGTCTCCTTTTGAAGCAAAATACAATAAACAGAACAAAAAGATTCTTTTATACTGTTGTTTCATTGATGGCTTTTACACAGCCCACAAACTCTTTATAATGAACTATCAATAAAGTTCAGCTTCTAAATGTCCCCGAGCATGGAGATGGATGCTGACTTATGGGGCCCTGAAAAAAAAAAAATTGATCAGATCTTGAGATTCAAGGCAAGCTGTGTGGTAGGTAATCTTAACTCCAAGGTTTCTAGCCAGTCAGAAGAAGGATTTATTTGTAGGTTTCTCAATCTCTTACTGGCAATAAACAAAGTCTGTGGGTCTCCATGCCCCACAAGAGGTATATCAGAAAAACACACAACTATGGATTTTACCTTACTAGTTTTCTACATCAAGGGATCCTACCTGCTTCTCTTGGCCATAGGCACATCCTTAGTTGAGTCCTTTTTGTTTCTAAACACCATGTCACCACCACCCTGCTTAGCTATACTCCAGGGCTGTTCCATTTGACTATTAGTGATTTCTGAGTATGACTGGAATAAATTTCCAGAATTCAACAGGCAGAAAGACTAAGGCAGCCAAGTCTTCAGGAAGACCTCTAATTTTAGGAAAAGATTATTCTCCCTCTGATAGATTTTAACCACCACTTTAGGCCTACTCTTGGAGGAGATAATTTCTAATTTCCCTTGGATTGCAAGTTTCAAGAGTATTGGCTCTCCATGATACTCCATAAAAATCACCATCAGGGTTTCATAAACATGTAGATCCTAGGCTCCACAGTTAAAGATCCAATTCCATTGATCTGGAATGGAGTCCAGGAAACTGGAAGCTGAACAAATTCCTACAGGGGATTTGTAAACCATTTGAAGAAACATTGGACAGTCCCTTAGGACAAATGTCTCACTTACCAGATGATTTGTAAGTGCTTACTGGTGAATGAATATTAAAATGCTTACTGTAACTATTTATCATTGCTCTTAGAAATTATTAAACAGTAGGAAAGGCCAGTTTGCCACAAATATTTTTAAACAACTAGCTATTTAGCTAAACATTGACCATTTTTGCAATTCTGCAATCCAAATATATCCTTTATTTAAAAGTAAATGCATCTAATATCCACAAACCTAAACAATATCTCCAAGATTTAATGTAGTCAGTTCAAAGTATGTGGAATAACAATCAGTAGCAGTTAAAAATAATGAGCATGGGGACCACAAAAGACCCCAAAAAGCCAAAGCAATCTTGAGAAAGAACAAAACTGGAGATATCACAACTTCAGGTTTCTGTTTGTTTGTTTTTTAAATATTTTATTTATTTATTCATGAGAGAGAGAGAGAGGCAGAGTCACAGGCAGAGGGAAAAGCAGGCTCCATGCAGGGAGCCTGACGTGGGACTCAATCCCGGGTCTCCAGGATCAAGCCCTGGGCTGAAGGCGGTGCTAAACCTTTGAGCCACCCAGGCTGCCAAAACTTCAGGTTTTAAGTTATACTACAAAGTAGAGTAGTGATCAAAACAATATGGTACTGTCACAAAAATAGACATAAATCAATTAAATAGACTAAAGAACCCAGAAGTGAACCTATGTTTATATGGCCAATTAATCTACAACAAAAGAGGCAAGAATGTGCAATGAGAAAAAGAGTCTCTTTGAGGAACCTCCACACAGTTTTCCAGAGTGGCTGTACCAGTTCACATTCCCACCAATAAATGGTGCTGGGAAAACTGGACAGCTATATGCAAAAAATAAAACTAGATTGCTTTCTTACACCATACACAAAAATAAACTCAAAATTGGTTAAGGACCTAAATGTGAGATCTAAAAGCAAAAAAATTCCTAGAAGAAAACACAGGCAGTAGTTCTTTGACATTGGCCATAGAAGCATTTTTTTACATATATCTCCTCTAGCAAGGGAAGTGGGGGGTTAAAAGGTTAATCTGTGAAATAGATAAAGGGGGTTAAGAGGTAAAAAATTCCAATTATAAAATTAACAAATCATGGAGATGAAAAGTACAGCATAGAGAATATAGTCAATAATATTGTTGTAACATTGTTCCATGATAGATGGTACGACACTTCTCATGGTCAGCACTAATTAATATATAGAATTGTTGAATCATTATTCTATACATCTGAAGCTAATGTAATACTGTATTTTAATTATACTTCAATAAAAATAATATTAATTAATTAATGAGCATGGAGAGAAGAAGTGCATAGAATATTTTTAGATTGCTGCAAACAACATGAACTGCTTTACAAGGATCAACAAAATCTGAATTCTAATCTGAGTGTGAATGACTTTTTTAAAGATTTAATTCATTTATTTACTTTAGAGAGACAGGAAGAGAGAAAGAGAGCACAGAGGGGGAGGAGCAGAAGGAGAGGGAGAGAGAAAATCTCAAGTAGACTCCCTGCTAAGTGAGTCTGACATGGGGTTCGACACCATGACCCTGAAATCATGACTTGAGCCAAAACCAAAAGTCAGAGCTTTAACTGAGTGAGATGCCCAGGCCCCGGTGAAAAACATTTTTGTGGGCATAAATAATTGTTCTGTTGAAGAACTGAAAAAAAAATGGAATGAAACTTATGGAAGAGAAAACAAATTTTTGTTTCTTAGAGAAGCAATTTGAACCTCCAAACATTCTCTTCTCTTGTTCTTATAATATCACATAATATCTCTTTCTAAATCATGGTTCTGAATACTTGCAAAAAGCAAGACTTCCTAAAATATTTTAGTTCTCCTAACACAAGAATTATTTCTAAAAAAAAAAAAAGAATTATTTCTACTCAAAACAATCTCCTCAAAAGCACATATATCGTACATGGGATTAGAATTATTCCCTGGCCCTCCTTCCCATGAGAGTCACCAAAAGCATATTAAAGCCTTATATAATTCACCTCTGGAACATTACTCTGGGATTCACAGATAGTAGGTGATGCAGTGCTGTGCTAATGGTTTCACAATATAGACCAATACTATGGATCAGTACAATGAACTATAATGCTATACCATGCTATTCACTTAACTGACCTTCACTTAATCAAGTGACTGGGTTAATCCACTCTCTCTAGTCTTCTCTTGAAACACTGATTGCTGTCTACAACATGCTGAATTTTGTGACCAGAAATTTTTATATCCTCATGCTCCCATCTGCTGAACTGAATAATTTCCAGGAGTCAATCTTTTGTTCCCAAGCTTGCTTATGCTAGTTTCATTTTACATTGTGATTATATAAATTAACCAAATATTATGTAAACTGATGAAATAGGAGTATGAAAAGAAAATGGCTTTTAAGAAAATACATTTAAATGTTTTGATTAATGCTTTGATTAAAGGTGAGTCACTAAAAACAATATAGTCAAAAATGGAAACTGGGAATGGAAGAAAATATGTCTGGTCTATATCAGAAAAAGAATCTAGCAATCCAGTCAGTAAACCCATATCCAGAGAAAAAAGGCCTTCCCTAGTCTGAAAAGATTGGTGAAGAAACTTAATTTATATGTTCTAAATGAACATTACATGTTGGACATATGCATCATCTTTTTATTCTGATAATTTCATAATACAGGTCAAATGTGTTTTGATTACCACATAACTGACTTTCCTAACTGATTGACCAGCTACCAACACTGATTGTGTCATAAGAGACTTCTACTATAATTATACATCAACAACAACCGAAATCTCTCTAGGGCCAAGATTACAAACTAGCAGTGTAGCCCGCAGGACAAATTTAGCCTGAGTGGGTATAGAATTTTCTCTGTCAAAATCTAGGGTGAAAAATATCGGCCATTTCACATAAAAATTCAAACCTCCATCTTGTCTTAAAAATTTTTAGATCAGGCAGCAACAGACTTAAAATCCCATGTGGCAGCAATAGGCACTGCTGAGTAGCAGCTGTGTCCTTTGGAAAAAGCAAGAACTCTCCAGTTAGATTCAGCCTTCAACTCCCCAGTCTTCCCAACTCATTCTTTCATCTGACCTGCCTGATCTCCACAGGCACTCAGTTACTAACCTAAGGCATTGCTGCTCTAAGTAAAGATTTCTGATTTGCCTAAGCTATTTGGCAAGAAAAAAACACCCTCCTTCCCAACTCTGCAATTTCACGCAAAACATTTTTCTCAAGCACCTAACATTATGAAGAAATACAAAAATATATATTTATCCACACAGAAGACAACACCTATCCTTTTAGGAGCTTAAAATATAATTAAAACAAACAAAAAAGAAGCACATACAATACATAAACACATACCAGATACTTAGGATTTCAACTATCAGCAATTTACAGACTGAAACAGACAATTTAGCACTAAATTCTATATTTCCATGCTATCTGCAACTATACTAAAAGCCCCTTGAAGAAACCATATAATAAATTACTTTTGAAATTTCCACAGCCCCACTACGTAATAGATGTTTAACAAATTTAGTAACATGAAATAGTTCATGATATTTACTAACTTTTCAAAAGAATAATAAAAAAAAGCAATGTCTGAGATGAGACGTCAATTTATATTGAAAGTAAGTGGCATGATGTGTTTTGTGAATAGCAAAAAGTTTTCACCTAGTGGGAATGAAGTGTTAGTTCTGTTCAATATTTGGGCAAATGTGTGTGAAAAGGTAGCAAATGACAGATTATAATAGGCTTGGAGAGTTACACTAAAGGATTTAGATTTTATCTTGTATATAATAGGGAATGACTGAAGGTTTTAGAAGCATAATGATAACATGAAAGTAGGTACTTAGAGAACTACCTCTGCCAACAGTATGCAGTATTAGTCTAATTGGGGAAAGAGTATAAATCGGGAGATTAATTAAAGGAATAGAAAGAGTGCCTGAATTAGAACAAGGCCTGAGGAGGGATAGTTCTGTTGTTGTTGTTCTTGTTTTAATTATTTGTAAGGCACTTGAATGTAAAATTGGCAAGACTCAATAATATTGAGTCTGGTAATGGAGGAGGAAAAAAACCCTCAAAGACAATGAATAGATTAGGTTTCAGAGGTTTCAAACTAGTGAAATTATAGCCAAAAGATACTTGAAAAGAGAGTTACTTTGAGGGGAGGACAATGGTAAATGTGGTTTTGAAGAATGAAATAGAAATGGTAGAAATAGAATGGTAACAGAAATCACTAGCAAAGGGTTGTTGCAGCCATTAACCATAAAATGACATGATTAACTATTTCAAATACCAGGGAATGGAATTCCTAAAATCCCAGAAACAATAAGTTAAAGAAGGTAAACAGTTAACTATGGGTATGTAAATTTCAGTGGCAGAACTAAAATGTAATTGGAAACTTAAGATCTACCATGATTTTCCAAAATATATCATAAGCTTGAATGGGATTTTTCAGGTTTGTGATTTTTAGTTATTTAAAAAAAAAAAAAAAAGATTTATTAATTTGAGAGTGAAAGAGAGAGAGCACAGGGGTGAAGGCATGAGGGGAGAAGAGAAGTGCAAAGGGAGAGGGAGAAAGAATCCCAAGCAGACTCACCACTGAGCACAGAGGCTGGCACAGGACTAGATCCCAGGACCCTGAGATCACAACTGGAGCCAAAACCAAGAGTTAGATGCTTAATTGACGGAGCCACCCCAATGTTCGTGATATTAGTTCTTTTTGAAGACTGAAACAGAGTCAATAAAATCTGATAATTACAGCCTCCATTCCCATGAAGCTTGGCCACAGCAAATGTGATTGACAAAATCAGTTAAAAATACTGTAAAAAATGAGTCAACTTTCAGATAATCTCTCATAAGAACTTCAAAATCTGAAGAAATTCACTTTTTACCTGTAGTTGAATCAAAAAATTATGTTGAAAAAGATAAATAAGGAGTCAAGTTACCTACCACATAAATTTAATTTTGAGATTGGAAAGACTAGATTGAAATGTGTAGTTTGGATCCTCAGGACAAAAAGCACATCATTTATGAATTAATCAAGCAAGTCTTTATTAACAAAGTCAGTATTGCCTGAAAAGAGCATATTTGTGTCCTCAGTATTATATCCTCTTAAATATAGACTACAGTGTCTAGTTTATCTATAACAGAGATTAGAGATAAAACAGATTACCAGAAACAGATCTTCAGAGGTTACAATGATTATGAGCCAGGATGAGATATCTATCCTATTAAAACCCCTGCCTAAACTATCTAAAATGAAAGAACTAATATATTTTTAAAAAATAGACTCTATTTTTTAGATCAATTTTAGGTTCACAGCAAAACTGAGCAGAAGGTACAGTAAATTCCCACATATTCCCTGCTCCCACAAGTGCATAACCTCCCCCACCATTAACATCCCCACCGGAATGATCCAGTTGTTCCAACTGATGAACCTATATTGATATATAATTATCACTCAAAGCCTGTAGTTTACATAAGGGTTCACTTGATGTTGTATATTCTGTGGGTTTGAAAAAAATGAATAATAAAATGTATCCACCATTATAGCATCATACAGAGTAGTTTGACTATCCTAAAATCCTCCATGCTCCACCCAGTCTAATATACTTTTCTTCAGAATTCTTGTGGGAACCAGAGAATTTTAAGTGTTCAGTATTACTTCTGTTTTTTCCCCATCTGTTAAAACACTTTCTAGTGCTGCTGGGTGCTAAGGATTTCATGAAGCATGGTCAGCTTCCCTGCTGCCCTGCCCGCCCCCCCACCCCCCTTCATCTCTAAAGGCACTTAAAATGAAATGACTCCTCAGGAGGCAAATAAAGCTTGGAAATACACATCATATGCTGAAACCCAATGGGATCTGAAATGGCTATCACGTTAAAAGCCCCAAGTGGACTAATATGAAATTCTAATAAATAATGCTAAAGCATGTAAAATTGATACCTAAACCTGTTAAAACCAAGGGCAAATAGAATTTCAATATTTCAACTTAAGATTACTCAATATTTTTACAAGAGTAGAAACTGGCACCTGGTCACCTGGGAAACAATAATTGCTTTGGCTTACATATTGTTTTAGATATAATATTGTTAATCAATAAGGTTTTAGTGTACTGATGTAAATTAATTTAAAATATGTATCTGATTATGGCCTTCATGGATAATTCTGTGTAACTAGAATAAATCCCTGCTTAAAACTCATGCATTTAGAGGTACATTGATGGTAAAATAGCCAGCCCATCTTCTTCGTCTTTGCCACTGAGGCTTATAATATATATCTCTGTTTCATCATGAGAAAGTTCTTGTGTAAATAATTCAGTCTTCCAAGATGCCTAGGTGGTTCAAGTTAAACGTCTGCCTTAGGCTCAGAACGTGATCCTGGAGTCCCAGGATCAAGTCCCACATCGGGCTTCCTGCATGAAGCCTGCTTCTCCCTCTACCTATGTTTCTGCCTCTCTTTCTCGGTCTCTCATGAATAAATAAATGAAGTCTTTAAAAATAATAATAATATTACAGTCTTCTTACAGTTCAGTTGTTTTTTGAAACTCTTTCAGAACATTCAAAATCAGTGTCAGAAACAGAAGCCACAAGGAATGTGCTTGCAATAACTTTGTTACTTCTATGACAAGTCTACAAATCTGTATAACTTAGCCAATCTCAATATCTAGCAACACATCTGGTTATCACCTGGTTGAGATGGAGGAAGAGGAAGAGACATCTGGTTCATAGAGGTCAGGGATGCTGACAAACATCCTACAGTACACAGGATAGGTCCAGGAAAAAATAAATAAATAATTGTCCAATCCCAAATATCAATAATGCTGAGGCTCAGGAATGCTGTGTAAGTTCTCAACAATCCTCCTGGATTCTCTCTATACACAGAAGCCGATGCTCCACAAAGCAAAGCACACAATGTGCTTGTCCACCCCAAGGAATAGGCTTGCCTATTATATTATTGCACAAATAAACAAGATGCTTGGAGTAGGTGTTTTTCCTGTTCTAAGTTTGGGGTAAAATGTAATTCACATTAAAGATATTGTTAGCTTCATCTAATAAAAGTTCCTTTTATGAAACTCTTAAAGCAGAGTTTCTTATTTTGCTACTTTCTTTACTGCTTACAGAAGAGAAATATATATATATATATGTTTTATAATAACCCAAGAGTTTTCATTTCTACCTTGCCTTGAAGCCAAATGATGCCTTGTTCTCAGTATCTGTCATGTTTCTTGGTTATGATGACCAATGTGAAACTCATGTGCACTGACAGAAAAATCCATTTTTCTCAAGGGAAAATTTCTTTAACATAATCATTTCAATTTGTGTTTTTGCCTTAAATGAAACAGATTAAAAAAAAAGAAACAGATTATTTTGAATAGCCATTATAATATAGACAATATTATAGCAATATTGTAAGAAGTATAGATGAGAATTGTTATCGTTACTTTCCCTTTCTTCTCATTCTCTCTTGCCATTATATGGTGGTTTAGAGTCACACTTTAGAATATACAAAACTTGAGGTAGAAATTGTTTTCTGGTACCTTCTACCTATGCAACATTGGCCAGGACATGTCTCAAAATTAAAGTTCTTACACATAAAATGGAAATAGTAATAGTATCTACCTCATGAGTGATCATGAGTGTGCAGTGGGATAATGCATATAACTGTCTCAATATAATGCCAAGGATGAAACAGCTATAAAAATGTTAACTGATTCTATTATGAATACTATTATTTTTAGCACTATGTTGTAAGAAGAATTGAAGTTTAAGATCAAAGAGAAAGCTAGGGACTTGCTATTTGTAGCTATGCCCACAGTGGATATCAGATTCCCTGCAGTCCAGGATTACCTCTTTTATCCCAACTTCTAGCAAAATGGTCCCTCCAAATTCAAATGAATATCCAAATAACCAGATAAATAAGCACCTACATGCTAAGATCAAGAAAACTTAAGAAAGACTCATACTACAAGAAACATTTTAAGATTTCTGTTCATTGCCATAACAAAATATTTTAATAAATTCTCATTTCTAGAGAATATCTGGGAAATAGAAAATGTGTGGCTAATTAGATGTTCCATGAGTCACGTACTCCTAAGCCTTCCCATCTATAACATGTATGTTGTTTGTATGTATATTCACACATGCATATTCTATATAGTATATACCATTATAGGATAATAGAAAATTTTCTGATGCTTGAGATCCTTATTCTAGGTCCTCTAAAAAGTCATTTTAGTGTTTCACGCAGGGCAGTGATATGATAAGAATGCATTTCACAAATATTCTTTTGCAGCACTGGGGAAGATGCATTGTGGGCAAGACTAGAAGCAGGACTAGTTAAAAGTTGATTTTTGGTGGTCCAAGAAAAAAAGATGATAGTGATCAGGAGAAGGGTATTCAGCTAAGACAAAGAGATGGGGTGTACTTTGAAAGTCAATGGATTGAAATGACTCCACATAGGCATGGGAGATGGAGTGGGAAGGTAGGATCGGGTAGGGGAAGTGAAGGAAAGAGAGTAGCCAAGGGAGACAGTAGGGCTTTGGCCAAGCAATAGTATGGATAGTGGTATCATTTCCTGTGAGCCATCTCTCCTGTATGGGGGAGAATCAAGACTCCCCATGATATTGGTTGATTCTAATTATCCCCTCAGCCCCAAAATTCTGATTCTAATTTTTCCCCCAAGAAGAAAAAGCTGTCTTCTGGATACTGTTGGTTTTTTCACTTGGTAAAGCCATTCTCTGTCTCTCTCTTTTTAAAAGTTTTTTTGTATTCCCTCTTGTCTCTTCTGCTTCTAGTTAGGGAGCTAAAGGTTCACAAGAATATAAAAGAGAGATGTAGATTTTCCCATAAATACCTCTCTCTCGGGAAAAGGTCATTGAGCCCAAGAAAAAGAAGGAACAAACTACCTTGTAAAACTCATCATTACACTCAGTTTACTTAGCCCCACTGCACTATTTATGACAAGTCACTAAAACGTCAGCCTATTCCTCAGTGAAATGAGTCATTCTATTTTACAGTTAAGCTTTTCCTTAAAATGTTTCGGTGAATAATGTATATAGGATACATAACAACTTTATTTTTTCAGTACCGGAAGCATCTATTTAAAACCCCCTGGATTATGCGAATAGCAGGTAAACAAGGATACTTTTTGAACAATCTCTTCATGGCTTGATTTTAAAATGTTCCTCCATAAACACACTAGGCAGGAAGCACTGTGTTCATTTCCTGAGCAGTTACTCTAGGGTGCCCATTATTGGATGATGGGAGTGCTGAGTTAATGAGCCTTAGAATCACCTCTTGAACCAGACTAGCTAACTTAACCAGATGCTTTCTCAGCATCACTTCTGAAAAATACCTTCACAACAAACATCAATAATAATGTCAAGGAAAAATAATAGAAATGCTTTGTAATAAACCAATGAAGACACATCTGGTAGGCAAATGATCTCAGCTAATCTTTGCTAAAAAAATAAATAAAATAAAACAAAGCAAAGCAAAGCAAAATGAAACAAAATAGAATGAAAGGACAAACAAACCAAAAAAATAATCTCAACCCTCAGTGCTTAATCATTTAGGAGCTGCTGAAGTATTTCTTCTGCACACCTGCTTGGCCACTGTGGCATAAGTTTTAGGCACTGGATGCTTAGATAAGACATGATATATGAAATGCTAAACAAGTGAAGTCCCTAGCGCAGAAAACTGCTCTAGGGTGAGACAGGTGACAGCACACAGTAGATAATAAAAGGCCAAAATCACTTTCCCATTTTTCAGCTGAAAGGAGCAAGCAGTATGAGAACAGTCTCATTTTAACATGTACTATTGGGACTTGATCAGCTACTCTGATGTAACCACGGATTGAATCTTGTTATTACATTAGCTCCGTGGTGAAGACATGCCAATTTTTATCCTACTGGAGAGCTGAGGTTTTCATGTCACCTGGGAACTCATTATAGGGCAAACATTTTGCAGTTACAGTTGCTGAATTAATTATAGGCACAAATCCTAACTCAGAGGGAAAAGATAAGTTTGGGAATCAGATAACATGATGACACTGAGCTTTTCATACCCAGACCTATAAATCATCCAAATTATTAAAAACAAAGAGGCTTTGTGAGTGTGACATCATAAAAATAGTACCACAGTAAACAGTAAATAAACCTTGGAACAGCTGAATCAAGTTGCAGGGAGTAAAGGAAGTGCATCGCTTATGAAACTCCATTTTCTCTGAGAATGAAAGATATATAAAGATATATAAGATTCTTTCACTCCAAAACCTAAATAAAACTCTCTTTAAGAGAAAAATCAGGATAATAAGTATGCAGCAGAGTGATTTTTCCTATCTTACTATCTATTGGCTCATATTAATTTTACAGTATTTTGTAGATTAATTTCATCACTAATTCTCAAAACTTTTAAGTCACAATGGCACACTACTTCACCTTACTAAAGTTCAAGATGAGATATGAGAAGGCCCCTCAGTCACCTTTCTTTCTTGCAAATCCCTTATTTCTCTATAGCATTTATTAATAAAATTTTCTGATCTCTTACTCTAGTTCGGGGATCCTTCTAATATCTTCACTTTTCTTCAACCTTTTCTTTATCAGCATCCTGAGACTTTACCCAGATATGCCAACATTGGAGACAGCCCAAAAGTGAGCAATAAATGTGATTAAGTGCTTGGGAAATAGGATATATAAAGAAAGATGAAAGGCAGTATTTTAGATAAAATATAAAGCTGCTCTCAGAATATATTCAGTAGCAGTTTTCCAGAGCAAAGTTTTGAATTTCAAAAACATTTGCTTAGGTTTAATTCAAAAAGAAAATGTAAGTAAAAATCCTAAGAGCCAATTATCCAAAATTCATTTATTTGCCTGCTGTCTTCCACTTTGTTTACATCCTTCATCACATCTCTTGTTTCACACCTTCCTCGGGTTACCTATCGTATGCACAGAATGCTGGATGCTTTAGTTTTCTATATTACAGTCTGGGAGGTATTTCAGACTGTAGTAAAGAATTTATACTCTAGAAAAGTGGTTCCCAATTGCCAATGATTTTGCCATGTCTGGAGATAATTTTAGTTGCCACAGTAAGGGTAGAGATACTACTGGCATCTAGTGAGCAGAGACCAGGAATGCTGCTAAACATTCTGCAAAGTGTAGAATAGACCCTAACAACAAAGAATAATCTAGTCCAAAATGTTCTGCTCCACAAGAATTGGCAGGAAATAAAAGTACTGGCTATGCTCTAGGTCATCAAGCAAGCTATGGCTCTTGAGGTCAGAAATTTCACATGCCTCCTGATGGCGATGAAAATGGGAAGGCTTAGATGAAGGTTATCAATTATAGTTGAAATGTCCACCCAGACCGCTCTCATAACACTTTCCTATGCAACCGCCCCTCTCTGTATAGGATGAGAAGCCGTCTCCTGAATGACCACAGCCCCGGTATTGCTGCCAGCCAAGCGGTGTGTATGTATATTCTTAACATGCTAAACTCAGATGTGTGAGTCTTCAACCTGATTTTCTATAACTAAAAGTAGTTTCTATCTCAAGCTGTCATAAGTTGCAGAAATCTTTACTGTTTTAATTAAAGGAACATTCAGTCAAGATTGTTTTAGTTTACTCTACAGAAATGCATACACATCTCATCCCCCTTGCCTCTTTGAGACTTAGGTGGTAGCATGCTGGCCACAGCGGAGGTCTCTGGTCATTGGTCTATCTCGACCCCAACCATCATCACCCAATGCAGCCCTCCCTCTTAGCAGTCTCTGCTCCTGCTCATTCCGCTCTCCAGATCCCCTTGGGTCTCCTTGCTCCCCAGTACATGTGCTCTCACTCTCCCTCTCTTGTCTGTCCATTCCTCTTTTGCCCTCTCACTCTGGCTCTTTCTCACCATACTTCCAGCTTTTCTCAAGGGTCTGGAAGGGTTCAGCCACTCAGCTGCAAGAATTCTGGTGAAAATGTCTCTAAGACTAGTCTTCCCTGATCTCCCTCTGGGTCATCTTGAGTTCACTGCCAACAGACAATAGAAGTAGAGACCTATTCAAGATGCTAGACTGCAAGCAACACAGTCCTTTCCTACTCTCAGGGTGGCCAGACTTTCTGTTGCAGGGCTCCCTTTCGAGAGATCCTCATTGGCAATGAACACATTTAGGTCCTCTGCAAATATCTTTCTATATTCTCAACAGTATTATTCCATGCATAATGTCATATTATATATTTTATTATAGACTTAGATGGAAATTTAAGCAATAATTTCTCTTATATACTTTAAATTACTGATTTTCCCACCATTTAAAATAGTATAAGTAGGGGCGCCTTGGTAGCTTAGTTGGTTAAGCATCCAGCTCTTGATTTTGCTTAGGTCATGATCTCAGGGTCGTGAGATGGAGCCCCACATCCTGCTCCAAAACCAGCAGGGAGTCTGCATCTCTCTCTCCCTCACCCTCTGCTATTCCCCCATTTCACACACACTCTCTCTCTCAAATAAATAAATAAGTCATATATAAGTAAATAAAATAACATAAGTTAATGTTTCTCTGAGTTCTGTGAGCCACTCTAGCAAATTAATCAAATCCAAGAATGGGGTTGTAAGAACCTCCAATTTATAGCCAGTTAGAAGCACAGGTGACAGCCTGAATTTGTGATTGGCATTGAAGTGAGGGCAGTCTTATAGGACTGAGCACTCGACCTATGGGATTTGATGCCATCTCCAGGTAAATAGTGTTAGAACTAAATAAAATTTGCAGAACACCCAGTCAACAACCACTGAGAATGAGAATTACTTGGTGGTATGGGAAAAAAGATATATCAGAACTATAAATTCACCACTTCATTAAAAGCCCTCTAATAACGAGGTATTTTGTTTCCTGGCACACCCTACACACATTTCCCAAGTACTTATTAAACTTTTGCCAATTCCAGATTGGACCCAGAGGTCCAGGATAGGTATGGTGTGGAGACAGAGCAGCCCTAGCTAGAGCCCACTTGTACCTGGAAAGGGCCCCTGACTTCCCTCTTCTCTGTGGTCAGGACCCAGCTGCCCTGGGTGTTTTGGGGATGTCTGCATCTCTTCCTATACAGAACCTCTAGCCAGAAAATATAATAAAAAACTTAAGTATATCTACTGAACAGAATGGACCCCATGGATTCCATTTTGTTATGTTGGGATAA
Source organism: Canis lupus baileyi (assembly GCF_048164855.1). Classification (NCBI taxonomy): domain Eukaryota; kingdom Metazoa; phylum Chordata; class Mammalia; order Carnivora; family Canidae; genus Canis; species Canis lupus. The sequence continues at coordinate 22,915,277 of NC_132861.1, read as the reverse complement.
CAACAACATACTACTTCTACTTTCCTGGAACAATAAACGCTAGACTTCTTTTCCACCTGTTCTAAGTTGGAAATAGAATAAAAAGTTCACATTTGAGGTACTTACTACCTTTCTCAGTCAAATATTCTGAATTTAATACAAATCCTTTCACAATCTGTATTCCCTTATTTTCTTCCTAGATCCTGTAAGCTTAGGACAGAATGCTTTTGCCTTCACTAGTTCCAACAGGTGACTGTTATTTACATTTTTTTGTCTTTTTGTGAGAATCTCCACTGAATGCTAAATATATGGGCTCCCCTCTGGTGCCTCTCCTGAGGGACAAGCATTTATATCAGCAAGAAGGCAAAACAACAGTAGCAGCTTCTTGAGCACCGCAGCAGTAGACAGCAGGTGGAAGAATATGGCTTGATTTGGATCGAACAGCACAGCAAAACTTTTGTGCCAAAAGCAGAGCCTGCAGTCACTGAAATAGATTTTTCATAGAAATAGATATAAAACTTTAAATAAAAAGTTCTCTAAGGATTCTTTATATGAAAGTGACATCATGTTATGGCTATTAAATCTGAGAATATAAAGACTTGAATTGATTAACTTAGCTTAAAACACACACACACACACACACACACACACACACACACACAAAAAAAAAACTTTGTTTCCTCCAGGGAATTCCTCTACTATCATTATTGGCTTTGTATACCCCTACAAAGGCCGAAGTCTTACTTGGGAGAAAAAGATACTGGCATTTCATTTGGAACAGAGAAAGTGGAGCTGCCTCTCCTCTCCTACCAGGAGACAGAATATTGTAACACACAGCACTCTGCAGTCTCTCCTAAAGGGTTCAGCTCTGTCTAGCTAGGTAATTCCTCAAGGTCATTTTGCCCAATTTAGTGTTATATTGATTATGTCCATACCAACTCTAAACATCTGAAACCATTTTCTGGAAGGAAGACTGCTATAGACTGTTTGTATATGCCCAAAAAACATATGCTGAAGCCTAATCCCCAAATGTGAAGGGTATTTAAAGGTGGGGCCTTTGGGAGGTAATTAAGTCATGAGAGGGAAACTCTCAAGAATGGGATTACTGCCCTTATAAAAGAGACCCTAGAGAACTCCCTTGTCCCTTAACCATGTGAAGACACAGTGAGAAGACAGTTGTCTTCAAACCAGGAAACAGGTTCTTACCAGATTCTGAATCTATCAGCATGTTGACCTCACTTCCCAGATTCCAGAACCATAACAAATATTTGTTGTTTAAGCCACCAGTCTATGGTATTTTGTTATAGCAGCCTGAACAGACTAATTTAGAAGTATTGAAGAAAACCTGGCACCACTAGACAACAACCTGAGGACAAACTATCCTCAACAGGGAAATCTACCTTCTTTCCTTGCATCGGGAAACCCATGTAGATTTCCATGGTCACAGGAACTCTGCTATATACTTTAGATGGGTACTGTTAATCTAATGATGGCAAGGCATCATTAGAATCATGTCCTCTGTTTCTCAACTGGAAACCTATTAACTCATTATGTGCAGCTTCTGACTCACCACATAGTTTATATAGTCACTTTAGAAAATTTATTATTATAATTTCCTTCCTTGTAACATAAGAAAAACCTATATATGTCTTCAACAGCTTAGGAATGGGATTATAAAGGAAAATAAATCAGAAGGAAGTAGGAGATTTAAGCCCTTATTTAAAAAACACAACAACAAAATAAGAAAAGGGACAATTTCCAGCAAACGTTACTAGGAAAAGGTCAACACTCACAATGATCTAGCTAAATGTAAGCCCCCTGTACCTACTACCAATGTATAAAATTGTTAGCACTGAGTATATCAAGCAAAATTCTGCTGACTACAATTTTATCCTTTGACACAACCTTTGTCTATTGACAGCATTGTTAATTCCAAATACCAATATCAGTAATATATGTTTCACAGGGTTCGGGAACATTTTTAAATTCTTTAAATCCTTGGATAAGCATTATCAAATCTTCCAAGATGTCTTTTGATCCACCATGACCTCACGATAGCCATCTTCAGGAACAGGAGCAACTTGGGAACATTTCTTCTGAAATGAGTATAATTTTTATGAGCTTTCAAAAGAAAATATCAGTTTGACAAGAAAAATCTCTTAATAAAAATAAAAATAAATTTAATTCTATCATGTGTTTTACTTAAGCTATATGTAAAACCATGAAACATGGCGAGTGCATTAAAATCTCATTAGAGGCAGCAAAATCCACATAGTTTGTGATAGCCTGATGCCCAGTTGTGCCTAAGAGTTCTGATTCACCTTCAAAACTCAATGAAAGGCCCATTTGTCCCACTTTGGGGGAAAAAAGATATCCTTGAGTTAGGATTTGAAATATTTGTAATATTTGGGCTGCTATTTTCAATTTTATACTGTTACATGGCCAGCAAAGGCTTTTAACCCTAGTGATTGATTAGAAAATATCAGGATTTCTTAAAAACTGATTTTTTTAAAAGATTTTATTTTTTTATTCATGAGAGACACAGAGAGAGGCAGAGACACAAGCACAGGGAGAAGAAGCAGGCTCCATGCAGGGAGCCCGATGTGGGACTCAATCCCGGGTCTCCAGGATCATGCCCTGAGCCAAAGGCACATGCTTAACCAATGAGCCATCCAGGCATCTCAAAAACTGATTTAATAACATATGATAAAACAAGATTTTCTATAAGTCCCTAGAGAGCAATTAAGAATACATGACACTACTATTTTGGAAGGCACTCAGAGAATAGGAGAGGTAGGAAGACTGACAGGTCAGATAATCCTTTCTTGCAATGATATCCAGTCCTCCCCTCTACCCAACAGTACTTGTGCCTTTCTTCAGACATCCATGAAAACACTCCATTTTTATCAGTGTTTCTCTCACTGACCTCAGACAGTGACTCCTATTCCTCAAGTGACACTTCAGTGTTTTTGCGCAATACTTGGATCCTTATAATTTCATTAATTTGCTCGTATAGTAAGTTTTTAAAATTTTATGTCTTTTTCTTTATTTCTCTTAAGTTCCAATTTTTTTTAATTCCAACTACATACACTTTTATAGTTACTACATCCAGGAAACACTTCCACATTTGCTAAGGTGTGAGTTTTAATTAGCATTAGGAAAATCAAAAGCAAATACAAATATCAAGAAACACAATCTAATTGAATCAAATTTCTTCACCTCCCTCACTCCAGAGTAAGAAAAATCAGAAGAAGAGGAGTTTGTGGTTGGTTTAAGACCATGTAGCAACAGTGGAGAACAGGGTGGAATACCATATAAAAATAGCAATACTTAGTTGATGCATATTATTGATCCTACCACCAACAAAAGTAAAATTCTTATCCTAGTCAGACTTCTAAATATAACCCTGGAAGGAAATGAAGATATGCATTGAACAGTAAGAAAAGTAATGATCCCAAACTTAGCTAATGCACATTAGTTTACCATAGAGGTAAGAAGCGCCCTTCTGTCCATTATAACAAAGTAGACTGGGGTCATCCAACTTGAGCAGAAGGCAAAGTCAGAATAGGATCAAGAGCATGAATAGCTCACAGAGGACTCAAGACATCAGAACGGGGTAATATTTTCATCAAGACTAAGGCAGATGGCCTCATAACTAGGAATCAGTGCAAGATCAACAGACAGGCAGAAAGAAAGTTAATCAACTAGTATAGTTAGAGTCTAAAGAGCATTTAAGGGAGGCTCTAAGGCCTGGATCTAAGACAAAAGGTAGAGATTTCTCCCACTGAGAGAGGCTGACCAATAAGAATTAAAGCAACTAGTCTTTTCTTACTTTAGATTGCTCAGGAATTCCTGGTCAGACCCAGTCCAGAGACATATATATTATATAATGACTTATATTGATCTCTGAAAGCATGTTGCAGTCACTAAAGATGCGTGTGTCCTCATCTACTCTGGAGTCTTTCATCACCAAGTTGAAAGCACTGCAGCTTCTGAAAATACCTGTGTATATGGTGCAGGTAGTAGTCCAATGAAATAAATTTTACGGGTTTGGCATCACTGAAAACTAACCCATAACTCATACTGATTCTTGTTTCTTCTACTATCAAATTTGCTGATCATTTTTTTCATCCTCTAACTGGGCACATTTTGTCTTCTAAATTATGATTAGGAAATTGAATGTTATTCACTAGCTCTGCCTCTCTGTTTTAGAATACTGTCCTTGAGACACGTTAGTAATTAACATTTCCCTCTCCCCCACCCCCACTTGATTTGGCTCCCATGCTCCCCTACCAGAATGCTGCCATGGTTATCCTCCTGGGAAGACTGACAAAGAACAGGACTCAGACAGATATGGATATCAGAAATACAGAAAACCAATGGATGATAGTAAAGGAAAAGACTACAGAAGCTGCATAAGACTAATGATAAAGTAGCCTAAGATAAGCAAGAACAAGAGATGTGGCCTTAAAAACCTAACTATCCCATGTAAGTCTCATTATATTATAAACAAGAGTGTTATGTTTTAAAAGTGTTATCTCTAAGGCATTTTAAAAGCTTCTCAAGGGAAATAAACAGATCAAAAGTAAGTTTTGTGCTTCATTATCCACAATTCCTGACACATGTAGAAACTCAATAATGAATTTTGATTGAATGAACAATTAATTAATTAATGCCACATAAGCTGGGTGTCAAACATCATAAATAATTCTTGCTTCAAGCGTCTACACAAAAACATCAGTGCTCATTAAAAAATCTTATCTGTTTGAATGTGTTTAAATATTATTTTCTGCAGAGAGTTACAATCACTTTATAAGAAGGTTATCTTTATCCAGTGCAAAATACTCTTGCAAGTGCTATTTATAAAGGAGGATATTTAAATAAATAGAGGAGGGAAACTTCAAACATATTAATACAACAGCTACAAAAGTCCTTTGTGTGTTTTTAAAGTAAGTCTGTGTATCATACCACACTGGATTTCCTTTCTTTGCTGGACCACAACAAGAAAGAATACAAGGGTAGAGAGTAAAGAACTGAGAGGATCAAATGGACACATTTCTCTGAAAGCTGGTAAGTCGTCATTACTTTCTTGTTAAGTGGTGACTAATAGAAGCGAGGTCTTGTAATGGAAAAAAAAAAACACACACAATGAAGAGAAGAATCTAAAAAGAGAATAAGTACTGTCAAGACTGGGATTTGTGTCCTGAAAGGTCAAGTAAAGAAATATCCCAAAAGGGAGTGGGGGAAACCCACAGATGATGGTCAAAGGGCACAAAGGCTCAGTTATGCAGGATAAATCAGTTCTGGAGATTAAGGTGAAGCCTGGTGACTATAGTTAATAATTCTGTATTGTAGACCTAAAGTGTGCCAAAAGAGTTTATCTTATGTGTTCTCCCCATACATACACAAAAAATAGTACCTGTGTGAAGTGATATTTTAAAATTTTTATCTAACCATAGTTAATGCATAATGTTACCTTACTTCAGGCGTATGACATAGGGATTCAGCTTCTCTACACATTATGCCATGCTCACCACAATGTAGCTACCACCTGACACCACACAACATGGTACCACTGACTATATTCCCTATGTTGTGCCTTTTACTCCCATGACTGGAGTCATTTATTCATTCCATAACTGGAGGCCTCTATCTGAAGTGATGGATTTGTTAATTAGCTTGATTGTGGTAATTTTCATAATCTATATGTATATCAAATCATCATATCCTATACCTTAAATAAATACCATTTTAATTCATCAATTATCCTCAATAAGGGTGAAAAATAAACAAAAGTAGGAAAAAACACAAAAAAATAGGAAACCTGAGACCCAGAAGAACTGACGTGCAAATACTATGCGTTCTGGACTGCTCCTGATTTCAAACCCCTACATGTACTACACCCACACATTCCCACCTCACTTAATGGCACTCTCCTTCCTATTACTCAGAGCAAAATGTTAGAATCTCATCTGACTCTTCTCTCTCATACCCCACATGGAACCCCTCAGCAAATCCTATACCACCTCTCTTCAAAAGTATTTAAGTTCAGAACCTGACCACTTTGTCAGTACCTCTACTGCTGACACTGTTATCTGCTCACTAACATCTCTAGCCTGGGTGTCCATGACAGACCATTAACTGTGTCTCTCCTTTCATCCTTGTCAACCTACAGTTCATTCTCAATCTGCCAGCTCATGTTATCTTTCTTTTCTTTCTCTTCTTTCTCTTCTTTCTTTTTCTTTCTTTCTTTCTTTCTTTCTTTCTTTCTTTCTTTCTTTCTTTCTTTTCTTTCTCTTTCTTTCTTTCTCTTTCTTTCTTTCTCTTTCTTTTCTTCCTTCCTTCCTTCCTTCCTTCCTTCCTTCCTTCCTTCCTTCCTTTCTTTCTTTCTTTCTTTCTTTCTTTCTTTCTTTCTTTCTTTCTTTCTTTCTTTCTTTCTTTCTTTCTTTCTTTCTTTCTTCTTCTTGAGAGATAGCACAAGCCCGGAGAGGAGCGGAAGATGGAGAAAGAGAATCCTAAGCAGGCTACACGTTCAGCACAGAGACCAATGCCAGGCTCAAATTCATGACCCTGAGATCATGACCTAAGCCAAAACCGACTCTCATGCTCAACCAACTGAGCCACCCAGGCACCCCAGCCAGTGGTATCATTTAAAAATTAGTGCATGTCATCCCACCATTCAAAACCTTTTATCACCCAAAGTAAAAACAAGATACTTATGATGACTGATGAAGCTCTGAACAGTCTGGCAGCTGTTATTTCTCTTACTTCATCCCCTACAATTCTCTGCACCACACCCCATTGATGGTGTTCCAAAACCACTAGCCTCCTAGGTATTCTGTTATGGATTGAACTGTGTCCCCAAAAATTCATATTCATAGTTCTAGCTTCCACTACCTCAGATTGTGATCTTCTTTGGAAACAGAGTCAATGCAGATGTAATTAGCTAAAATGAAGTCATATGGGGACTAGAGGAGGTCCTTAATCCAATATAACTTGTGTCCGTACAAAAACAGGAAATTTGGACAAAGACCTGCACAAGGGAGAATGTCATGGGAACATAAACGCAGAGATTAAGGTGATGCATCCTCAAGCCAGGAAACATCAAAGACTGCCAGTAAACCACCAGAGGTAGAAGAGAGGCCTGGAATAGATTTCTGTGTCCACAGGTGAGGCGGCTTCACTACGCAGACCTAGAGTCCAGGTGCTTGTAGGACTTGAGTTGTGTTTAAGTATTTATTCTTTAAAAAATCATGTCTCCAAATTATAGTTAAGCACTATCCTCTTTGTACAGCTAAGTATTTGCATTTATGTCCTATGTTGGTCATTATGATGCAGAAAAATAAAAACAGGATACGGGGGGAAAAAGTGTCACATCCTCAGGAGAAATCAACTCTACAAACCCCTTGATGTCAGACATTTAACATCCACACTTTGAGACAACAAATTTTTGCTTAATCCATTCCGTTTAACCTACTCGGTGCTTCATTATAGAAGTCTTAGCAATCAATACATAGTCCTCACTCTTGGCACACTCCCAGCTCTGAGGCTGTCACCCAGGTTATTCTTTCTGGCCAGACTCTCCTGAGAGGCCAGAATGTGGAAAGAACTCCTGAGAATCAGAGGTCTGACCTGCTTGCAGCTACTGGAATCTTTAATCCATACAGATGTTATCTTAGATGGCTAAGATTTCCTGCAGCATCCTGGAGGTCAGGGAACCCATTTTCTCCACAAGAGGACTGTTATATGGCCTCCTGCATATCTAAATGTTTCACAAGCTTCTGTACTATTTGTCATCAAGGGAACATTACATCCTTGATCTGTGTTGGCATTTCTGTCAGACACATCACTGTCCTGTATGACCCACTTACATTAGTTAAGTCAAAGATGTTTTTCAATTCATTAGGGTTAACAGAAAATCATCACACATTACAGATGTAATCAAAGTCTGGAGGGAAATATTTAAAGATACCATTTCCAAAGACAAAGGGAGAAAATAGAAAAATCAAAAAGAAAAGATGAGCGATGAGTTAAGTTCAAAAATATACAACTATACATACATTTGAAGCTCTGAATAATGGCATTTTATAAGAGCTTTATTAATATTATAATAATTAAACATTGCAGACATATATTAACATTTAAGAGTCAATACTTGCAAAAATTGCATTGCTTCCTTTGCTATTTTTGAGAGGTTAATGGGTCTTCTAATATGCTTTAACACCCAGATAATCTATAAATTATCTGAATCCTTCTAAACCTTTTGAAACCTTCTCATTTTTTTAAAAAAAGATTACAGCTGAATGCCATATCAAAATTTACAAAGGCCTTTCTTACATATTAAACCAATTAAGAATATCATCCAGCCATAAAAGTGTAATTTTTTGTTATATAAATTAAAATAGCTATTATGTTATTTTAGAAATAAATGTGAAATTTTTAGAATAATATTATTAAGGTTGTAATACAGGCAGTTAATTTCAGTATAACATGCTATTTTTAAGAAAAAAAAAGTTGTACAATATATTTTTATCACTTAAATAATCATCCTATTCTTTTAATTATGTATGTTCATTACTTATTCCTAATATGATTGGCAGAAGTCTGGTAGTTAAGAGTATATGTCAATTCCCTTATTCAAAATATTCTCTTTTAATACAAACCACTACGTGTTCTTTTACATGATTTCCCATGGAGCAGTCATTTTTATTTGCTCCAAACAAAGGATAAAATAATGAATTAGATAAACAGGCTGATGTTTTCCAATAATTTTCATTATTAAATGTTCCAGGTACAGTACATACATCATGGGCCATGGCCCATTTCTTTTATATCTCCTCCAGCTTGTTTATATATCCTTGTCAGCAATTGACTGTTTCATAAACTGAGTTTGGAACATTTTTTTCTGGATGCCTGCAAGCCACATCATCATTACCCAGGTACCATCCAATAATGCTGACTTGCTAATAAACTAATGTAAACAAAATATAAAAAAACAAAAAAAAAAACAAAACAAAACAAAAAAAACAGCACATAAGGATATATATTCTCTCTCCTTCTCTTGAGGAGTTATTTTGCAAAGTTTTGCCTGGAAACTATAAACCAGAGACCGAGGTTAACAATGCCTCCTAACAACGGACACAAGTGTAACAAGAATGCCTAAATATCTGCATGATTTTTGTTTCTGGAAGATACAGTTGCAAGCCATCTGTGCCACTGTGTTGTGCTGGTTTACCTAAGACTGCCTGGGGTTTTCTCTCAAGGGGGGCTTTCCACTGGAGATGTAACTGGTTTTACAATTATAGATTTTTGTTTATTTGGTTTGGGTCATGGATGGTAAGGCACTATAGTAAACTGGAAAGGAAGATGATGGTACTTGTGACAGCCCTCGTTTGTATTCATACTTGAGTCATAAATATCCATAAATCACCAAAATACCATAACCACCAAGCTGATGAATTTAACCTTAAAGCAGCAATCTTGCCATTGCTGACAAATGGAAGATCAAGTAGCAAGAATATGTCATCTATGAAAGAGAAGAAAATAAAAACCAAATGGAGACGAACTAGCATGAACAAAAGAAAATAAGATAGAAAAGGAGACAAAATCTGAAAGTTCTCTGCTTTTTCTATAATTTAGAAAATATTGTTAAAGGCCATATAATCTTCAGAGAAATTACTTTTGAAATCTTCTCATCTTAATAACAAAATTATGTAAATGAATTGCACCATGACAGCGTACAAAGGACTTTTCACATTCTATGTCACTTAATGACAGTGGTACATTAGGCCATTTTGTAACATGAAGGAAAAGTATTATAATAAATGTCAGCAAATTTAGAAATAAATTGAATATTATTTTCATAAAATGTTAAGGAGGCCACCGCATAGGTATAACTATTTTTTAAAGTTTTTTTTATTCTCATATAATTAGAATTATTTCACAAATTATTTAACATTTGATATTTATTTATTTTTATTTTTTTTAAGATTTTATTTATTTATTCATGAGAGACACGGAGAGAGAGAGGCAGAAACACAGGCAGAGAGAGAAGCAGGCTTCATGCAGGGAGCCCAATATGGGACTCGATCCTGAGTCTCCAGGATCACGCCTTGGGCTGAAGGCAGCGCTAAACTGCTGAGCCACCCGGATTGCCCACATTTGATATTTAAACATGCAGATGGAAACAGGAATGTCCCTGGGAAAAGAAAACATATGAAGTCAGCGTACACATATTTAAATTTTAAAGTGCCTACAAATTCCACATACCAATATTAGACAGGTTTATCCAGCCAGTCACAGGTAGCACTGAACAACCACAAGCCTGGTTACATGACATGAGGAGCAAACCAGAATGTGTTTCCAATAAGCAGATTATTACTCCAAAATAAAAGAGAAGAGACAAGCTCAGCTACAGGTGCTCATTCCTATTGCCAAAACCCATCAGAATTCCTCCTTCCACTTCTAGTAGATAAGAGCAGGAGCAGAGATCAGGAGTGTAGAACTAATGGATATCCTACACTTGGAAAGAAATCTTAGAAGTCAGTTGAAACAAGTTCCCCCATACTCAAAAAAGATTTATATAGCAAAACAGTGTTAAGCAAATTGAGTACGTTGAATATCAGAACTTCATGTAAAAATGGATAGTCATTACTTTGAGTATACAGTGCATCATTCTGACATTGCTTCATTTAACCTTTGATCATGTATATATACAGTTGCATGTACCATGATCTTGGAATACCAAGTTGAAGATACATGGCCCTTGTCCTCAAGGGGCTCACAGGTAAGTGTAGGAAATAAAAAATAAATATCACACCACATGAGAAATACCATCTAGGTTTTAGGGATATAAAGTACAGTATAATAGTATACATATGGTTCAAAATATGTGTATACACCTTACCATGACGTCCACAGGACTGCAGTGTTAGTAGTAGGATAGAATATAGGATGTAGTGGTCAGATCTGCCTAGAGAGGTCTGGAGTCTACCAAGTTGTAGAGATGACCTAAGGATGAGAATGATATCACCAGCAGAACAAAAGCAAGAAAATACATTTCATGAAAAAGGAATAATGTAGATAAATACATAACTTGGGTGCAGTAGGCTGGTGTAGACAGTGAACTGGAGGAGAAAGATGTAGATGCAGGCAGGAACACCAACAGGAGGGCAATTAAGATAGTTCAAGCCTGGAAGGTATAAGGGTTTGCCTTAGGATGTAGGACAGCAATTGTGGCAATGAATGAGAAATATATTATGAAAAAAAGACTAAAATTGCATTTGGAGTAAAGAGAGAGTTTAAGAAACAAGGGGAATTAAAATAACACATCTTAAGCCTGACTGGTAAAAGGGAAACATCATTTGTCTAGAGAATAGGTAGACTTTTCTAGATAAAATTTATTTAGAAATGGGTTTTCTATACATGGCTAGAGGGAAGAGGCCTAAAAATAAGAAGTGATAAATTGTGCTTTTGCATAAAGACTAGCAAGGATTAGGTAGATGAAAACTGAGGTTCAGAGGAGTTAAACAGCTTGTCACAATTAGAATATACAAAGCAGGTTCAATAATTGTTTACACTTAATAGGGATTCAATAGCAAGATACTTTCATGAATCCACATAGGTTCTCCCATACTGTTAGGTCAAAAATCCTCTAGTTTGTCAAGCTAGGGCTGACAGGAGAGGTTACCTCATTTCCATCTTTTATGCATATCAGGATTACCCCTCCTTGCTATCAGCCATGGCCATAAAGGAGGGAAGCTTTTTACCCATGTCTCGGATCCATTCTTTCTCCACTCCCGTCACTTTCCCTGGTCTGGCAACTGCTGTCCAGCCATAGTTAGTTCAATATCAGTATAATACAGAGATTTTAAGATACATATTATGTACTTTTGAGATAAATCCCAAATATATTCTTATGTTCCTCATTTGGCTTAGCAAATGCACAACATCTTTAACATTTCCCCTCATACTCATCCAACTATTCCATTTGCATACAAACCCTAACCCTTGGGATATCTTCCTCTTCCTGATCTATTTATGCTACATCTTCAGCCTAACTATATTCTGGTTTTGTTGGAACACAGAATTCTTTTGACTTCTTTTTTTTTATTTATTTATTTTTATTTATGATAGTCACAGAGAGAGAGAGAGAGGCAGAGACATAGGCAGAGGGAGAAGCAGGCTCCATGCACCGGGAGCCCCACGTGGGATTCGATCCCAGGTCTCCAGGATCGCGCCCCGGGCCAAAGGCAGGTGCTAAACCACTGCGCCACCCAGGGATCCCAATTCTTTTGACTTCTGAACATACTTTTGCCTCTAAGGTCATTTCCCCCCATAACTAGCTGATGGCCTAATGCTATCTTTTAGAAATGCTCTTAATTATATTTTGTTTTTATCACAGGTCTTGTCCAGGACTGTCAATTTCATCCCTTAAGATCTAGATGTGTAAAACTGGGCTTTTCTAGCCTGAATTTCTTTGACCCTTGGTCATTGGGCCTTCTAAAGACTATTCTTGACCTCAATATTTTGGATCACTCTCTAGAAACAGCAATTGCCCTTGGGAAGAAACTAGGGAACAGGTTAAAAAAAAAAAAAAAACAGTGGGAGATATACTCTTGACTGAATATAATTTGTCCTATTTTTTTTACATTTTTACTAGCACACAAATAAGCCAGTAAATTAATTATTTCAGTCTAAATTCTATATAGAATCTTTATAGCTGGTTCTGCTACCCTTTGCCATATTCTTCCCAGAATAAAAATTTTTCTAGTATTCACCAAATTCAATTCCCAAAATTCATCATGGAAAAGAATTGACATTGGTTGATCTGGTATGATGTTCTAGACACTTTTTTGCATCGTTAATCCTAATATAAATTGCAAATACACAATATTCTGAGGCGGGTGCTACTACTTCCACTTTATAGTTAAAGGAATCAAAGTTCAGAGGGGGTTAGCCACTTTTCCAAGGTCACATAGACAAGTATTAGAGGTAGGAATGGAACCCAGTCATGTGTGGCTTCTATGTTCTTGTTTTGCCTTGTTTTTTCCATTTGTAATAATATCCACAGGGTTCAGCTCCCCTTCAGATAAGCACCTTTTCATAATATTATTTTCAATAAATGTTTAATACATCCTTATATGTTAGCAAATGCTCCTTTTGGTCAGGCAGTTTAAAAACTTAAATATTACAATGTTCTCTTCTTCCTCATTATAATCGCTTAAGAAGAATATTTTGCCACAGACATCAATATTTTTTTCCCCTTTATACAGGACTTCTAGAGGAAGCATCATTATTGCCCATCCTCCAACCCAGAGTTTCTTGGCTCATTACTATTGGCCTCTAGGGCCATTAGTCTTTGGGAGGAGCAGGAGAGCTACCCTGTACAATGCAGGGTGTACAGCAGCCCCAGCCCCTATCACTAGATAACAGTAGGATAGGTGCATTCATCTCAACTTGTAAGAACCAAGAAATGTCTCCAGACATTGCCAGTTATACCCTCCAGAGCAAAGTTACCTCAAATTGAGGACCACTGATCTAAACAAATATGGAATATAAAAAACGGGCCTTTTGGCTGGTGCTCTCAGAGGAAAAACAAACAAAACTCATGGCCACCCAAATACCATGTTCAACTCCATCAGATGAAATGTTCCCAGGATAGGTAATGCCCATGTTTAACAGCTGAGAGAAGGTGGTTCAGAAAAGATAAGTATCTTGCTAGACCTCCAAAATGATTATGTTCTGGAATAGAATTTGAGCTCAGATCTAACTCCAAATCCCATGTTCTTCCTGCTAATTATGAGGCAGTAATGCTCTGTCACAGAAAGCTTCTTACCTTCATTATAAGGAAAAAACATTTTTAGCAGCAACATGGCTAGACAAAATGTTAGAAGAAACTGTTAAATGGCAGACATATCAATCAATGTAGAGCAAAAATACTTAAAAGTGTGAGAAATTTGTCTTTGTGCTTTGTTTTCTGAATTTTCATTGTATAAATTCTGAAATATTTTAAATTGGTTCCAGGGTTTTAATACAGAAACTTTATTTTTTATGTGATATTTTTCTTCTGGACTACATTATCACCTGAACTATGAAAGCCTGTTAATAATACCAGATGCCTCTAGAGACCAGCATCCATCCATGTTTCTTAGATAGAAATTATTAACTCTTTATTCTCAGTACATAATAAAGACAAATAAAAGACAAGTGTTAGGTTGTCAACTGGGAAGCATAACCAACCACATTTTCCCTTAAATGACTCAGGCTAAATTGGCAGAAACTAGGGAAAATGAGTCCTCTCCAAATTGATACTTAATATGCTTATCCCTGGAGAAGATACTGAGGGCAATGACTCTGGAGGCATTTCCCAGAGAATATTCTCTCTGGATGCTGTTTGTTTCCATTAGCTGCTCCTCATTGTTGGCAGTCACCCTAGGTGGCTTTTACCAGCTGCCTAAAACAGCTGTCACTGGGTCGCTAGTGCCTCATGTCAGTCAGAGAACTGCTCCTCTATGACTGGAGAGTGAAGAGCCCCTCACACCTCCACTATGAGACAGCATCTAAGGAATTCTGTTGGGACCTCCAAATACCATTGTGGTATATCAAGAAAAATTATTTCAAATGATTCAAAGCCTTCTTGATTGCATAGAGCAGCTAGTCTCTGGAACACATATTACTGCTCTCTCAGCTCTCTTCTTTGCACAGATTTCATTCAGGCCAGGGAAAGCTCTCACACAGCCCTTTACTACTCAGAATGTGATGGTCTGGAGCACATGGACTCTCCTCACTCCAGCTCTGCCTAATCTGGGGTATTTAACAGACTTACTAGTAATTGCAATTTTTAAAATATCTTCTCATAAAGCCTGATAGCACACATGCAAATCAAGCCATAAGAACATCCCTGGATAACCCACCCATTGTCAAGGAATAATACTCAACTCTGAAATTCATAGGAATCAGAAGTTTGTGGCAACTAACTCCATCTTTCAGCTTGAAATTCTCACTTGAATAAAACTAACTCTCTCCACTTGAGGGCAGCTGAACACAATAGAGATGCTCTGGCAAAATCCCAAGTAACTAAAGCACTACCTAGTAATGAAAGTCAATAAAGTCAAATTCTGGCTAACCCTAAGGCAAGACAAAACCTCTAATTATTCTAATTATGCTTTTCACTCATGTGTTTTTGCAGAACACATAAGAATAAACTGAAGAAATTTGATTATTTTGAAGACACAGAGGAAACACAAGTCAAACTCAAGTGTTTATAGCAAGTTGGTCCAAACCCTTTTTGAGGATAGATGAAAAATAAATTTATAGTAAATCAAATCCAGTCACTTTGGGAAAACAGTCTGGCAATTCCTCAAAATGCTAAACGTTTTGCATATGACCCAAAAATTCCATTCCTAAGTATATATCAAAGAGAAATGAAAACATATGTCCACACAAAAACTCATACATGAAAGTTCAGAGCAGCATAATTCATAGCCACTAAAAGGTGGAAACAACCCAGATTTCCATCAAGTGAATGTATAAACAGAAAATGAAATAGCCATTTAATGAAATTTTATTCAGCCATAAAACAGAATGAAGTACTAATACATACAACAACATGGATGAAACATAAAAACATTATGCACGGTGAAAAAAAAAAAGTCACAAAAGATTACATATTGTATGACTGCATTTATATGAAATGCCCAGAATAGAAAAATCTACAGAGACAGAAAGAAAAATTAGTGGTTGCTTAGAACTGGTATGTGGGCAAGGATCAAGGAGCTGTGGGAATGACTGCTAATGGGTACAAGGATCCTTTTCAGGCGTGATGAAAATGTTCTAAATCAAATTGTGATGATGGCTGTACAACTTTATAGATATACTGAAAAATATCAAATTATACAATTTAAATTGGTGAATTAAATGGTATTTATTAATAACAGCAAAGCAAATGAATAGAAAGTCACAATACCCTGAGTCCAGAGGCAGAAAGAGAATAAACTCTGAAACTTACCATGGAATTAGTCCCATTGGCCATTTTGGAGTGAATGTCAAGAGCAACCTTGCCACGTAAAGGAACAAAAGCTATAAATTCCTTTACCCTTGTCTGCTTTACAGCTGTTGAAAGTACAAAAAAAGTTGAAGGGTGGAGTTTGGTTATGATCCCTGTTGTATTTTTACCATATTGGAAAGAAAATATATTTGATTTAAACAAGATACAAGTAGTATACTCATAATATTTTAAATTAATAAAATGTTTATTTCTATTTCATTTCCTTCCAAAAAACTATACCAATAACACTTGGTATACATGCTCACAACATCTGTAGTAGTTAAAATATAAAAATTCATGTCTTACATGACTTACATTTTGCAGAAAAGCATGCAGTGTTGAAGGTAAAAAGCAAGTATTCTTTTTTATGTACACTTAAAAAGAACAGAAATATTGTGAAACTAGTAGCATATCATTATTGGTATAGTATAAAAAAGAGTATGAATTTATACGGCATGATCTCAGATTCTCTCAATCTGAAGTACATTATTAAACATGAAGAGCTGTCCATTTAAGCCTACAGATCTGTCACTGGAATCAATTTTAAATGAACCTGTCTTTATATATATAATCAAATCTCTATAGTATATACAAATATAAAAAGGATATTTCCAATTAACATTGTAAATCTCCAAAGAGAATCCCCTTTTCCCTATATAACAGGTATGAATATGACTGTGTAAGTATTCCCTTCTAAACATAAAAGAGTATCTTTGCAATCTTAGACTATATATTAAAGTAATAGCCTTAAAATTAAAAGCTGACAAATCAGGACTTTATAGAAAGTAACAATTCAAGGAACACCATTAATAACAGGAATAAACAAGCCATAATAGGCTAGTAGAAAACATTTGTAATACACGTATCTGACAAAAACTTTAATCTAGAATACTTGAGTAGTTCCTAAAACTCAAAAATAAGAACAACCACCTGTTATTTTTTTACAAATAAACCAAAAGACTGGAGCATTTCACAAAAGAAGGTATCCATAAGCCAAAAGAACACAAAACATCATTCCATATCATTTTTGGAGAAATATAAATTAAAATCACCATGAGATACCAATTCAAACAGATTAGAATGGCTAAAATTAAAAAGACCAATGATATCAAATGTTAACAAGTTTGTAGAATGACTAGAACTCTTCATTCTGAGTATGCTGCTGAGTGTGAAATCATGCAACCTTTTGGAGACTATTTAACATCAACTTATCCTATAATCTGGCAATTCTATTCCTCGGTATATACTCAAGAGAAACCAACACATATGCCTGCAAAAAGACTACAAAAATGTCCAACAATTTCATTAATAATAACCAAAAACCAAGAACAACTCATATGGTTCTTTGCTACAGTCTGAATGTTTGTGTCCCTCCAAAATTCATGTGTTGAAACCTAACCTTCAAGGTGATAGTATTAGAAAGTAGAATCACCTTTGGGAGGTGATTAGATCATGAGAGCAAACCCTGGAAATGGGATTAGCATCCTTATAGAAGCAACCTGAGAACGCTCCCTTCCCACTCTGCCATGTGAGGACATAACAAGAAGACAGCAGTCTACAACCCAGAAGAGGACTCTCACTGGAATCCACCCAGATGGAACTGTGAGCAATAAATTTCTGCTGTTTGTAAGCCACCCAGTCTGTGATACTTTGTGATAGCGCCCAAACCAACTGACATCCATCAATAGAAGAGATAAATTCTTTCATAACTTTTCATCTCTTGCCACTATGTGTTACAAATTCCTTAGTGTCATCTTTCAACTACTAATATAGTCTCTGAATAATACTCTCAACTACTAATATCTTTCCTGTTCTGTAAATTTGTTTTCTGTCAGCGATTCTATTATTTATTTCTAGAATTTCTAACTTGTTCTCATATAAATTCTCTTCCATTTTATTTCTACTCCTCGTTTCATAATGTCTTTCTTTTTTACGGATGTCACTCCTTTAATTTTTATGATTTTGACCACTTTTTAAAGTTATTATCAAATTTATCTCCTTTTCATTTTCATTTCCTTATTGTTGATCTTGTTGGCTATCTTCCTTAAAATTAGCTTTTCTGATATGTCTTAGTAACTTGGCATATAGACTCACTTGAGAAAATGTCCTTCTTTCCCTGTTTCTTCCTCCTCTCTGTTTCTAAAGGTTTGTAATCGTCTTTACCAGGTCTCTCCCTGAAGCCCCCAATCTAGGCCCATGCCTTATATTTACAGGGTAGGGCTTCTATTCTGTGGAATATGGCAGATATTGCACACCTGGTAGACACTCTAGATTTGGCTGGGGGAGGGGGGGCGGCTATCCCTAATACCTTATTTCTCCCTTTGTAGATGTATAGCTTTATAGAATCCATAGACCTAAAAAATGTTGCAGCCTTCTTTTTTCAGCTTCCTCTTCTGAGAAGGGTAACCTCACCTCAGTCCTCTAAGAGATCAGTACCAACTGTCTCCTCAAAGGGATCGTTTTAATCTTGAAAAAGTCTAGATCTTAAGTCTTTAGTCTACTTACCACCTTGTTTTATTGTTTCTTTTATGGTTTCTGAAGATGTACACCTAGTCTAAATATACCTATATATTCTCAATTTTCTTCTTTTTATTTTATATACCAATTGTATTTAGAGCAGGGTCAGCATAAAAAAAATCTATTAGACTGGTGCATTAGGAAGTTACTATTGCCCTTTGCTATTACAGCTCAAGTAGATAACGCATTCAACAATCTGTCAATATAGGAATCCTTTCTTATAAATCATCTAGACCCTAGTGCCTAGTAAGGTGTCTGGCTTAAATTAGACATTCATTAAGTATTTCAGGAATGAATAAATGAGCAAATTCATAAATTGTTATGGTTAGAGTTTTGAGATAAGATGGTAGACTTTTGAGCCATTTTGAGAAAAAATTACCACCATCAAGGAAATTTGGCACATCTTAGACACACAAAATTGACATGAATCCTTGTTTACTTCTATAGGAAAATCCAAACTTCCTACAACATTTAAGGTTGATCCTAATAAAGCTCTACCACTTTCCAGTCACTTTCTCAAATCCACCCATATGTTTCAGTTCCAAAGTAGAGTCTCTCAATCTTCTGCCTGTATAAAAGCCATTTCCTTTGCCTAGAGGATCATTCCATTGTTCACTTGGAAAATTCTTCAACATATTTCACCAAGGAATCTCTGTTAAGTCACCCCCACCATCCTTTCCATTCCAGTCTGCAAACTCAGGCACCATTTAATATACTCTTGTCTGCACAACCATAGCACTATATGTGTCATTCTGTCATAGCTCACTATATAATGGTTTACATGTGTCTTTTCTCTGTCAGTAGGAAGCTGTTGTGCCTTGAGATCATTATTCACTCATCTTTGCATTTGCAGAAATTAGCAAGGGGTTTGAAATACAACAGATATTTAGTAAATATCTGATGACTGCTCAGTGAAGAAGGTAATAGTACTTTGTTTGAGATTCCTGGTGTTTGAGTACATGCTTATGGCATTTTAAATTTTCTTAAAATTTGAAGTAAAGTTGAAACAAAAGACACAATTCCTGCTTCCCAGAACGTTGAATTGTTGCAAAACTTGGTTCCTCAGGGAAGCTCTTTATTCTGCTATTTGGTAAATTCTCATTGAATATCAACCACCTGCCAAACCTTGGAGTGGGTAAGAGGCCGACTATCATGGAAGATCTTCCCCTGTGCTTTCAAATCATTGTATAATTACAAATCCCTGACGACAAATAAAATTGTTTCTGTATGTCATTCTAATAGATTTATTACCTGACGACAGAGAATTGCAAACAGTATAGAGACCAAAATATATAAAGAACTCACCGAATGCTATCTAGTTTATTTGCAGATATAGTTTGCCTTTATATGGGAATCTGATACTTTAAATCCTGTAACACATAATGATGTCAACTCATTAGCTAAAGCATTTTCTTGGGCCATGTTACATGCCAATTGGATTCAATTAAAAGATGCTGCCTGTGGACTTCACTGGATGAAATCTAAAAATATGCCAAAAAGAGGTATGACTGAAACACAAGCAGCAGCAGCATGACTATTGACTCAAATTCCACTATTTTAAATCCTTGATCAATGAATAATGACACTGGAGACCAAGGAACCTTCAGAAAATTGATAAATCCATCAAATATCTTCATACTAGATAAAGCAGTAACATTGTTAAGATCTTACATGATAAATTTCAGGTACCTATAGGCAGTCAAGAAGATACCTTGGGAGCTTCAAGATATATTGAAATTCCTTTTCACTATGAATTCCAGCTATCAACCTGTCACCAAACTGGCCATTGAACCATCTTTAAAGCAACATTCAAAAAGAGGCCATATGCAATTATTAAGTGTTGATACATGTGATAAAGCCACTTAAGAGTAGGTTTACAGGGTCCAAACTTGTCTGGTTCACTTTTTAACAAAATTTTAATACTCATTTAAAGATGATTTTCTGGGCAGCCCGGGTGGCTCAGCGGTTTAGCACTGCCTTCAGCTCAGGGTATAATCCTGGAGACCCAGGATTGAGTCCCACATCGGGCTCCCTGCATGGAGCCTGCTTCTCCCTCTGCCTGTGGATCTGTCTCTCTCTCTCTCTCTCTCTCTCTGTGTGTTTCTCATGAATAAATAAATAAATCTAAAAAAATAAATAAAGATGATTTTCCAGAAAGAGAAATCAAGGAATCACATTTACAATTGCACCAAAAAACATAAGATATCTAGGAATAAAGATAATCAAGGAGGTAAAATATCTATACTCTAAAAATTATAAAACACTGATGAAAAAAAACTGAAGATAATACAAAGAAATGGAAAAGCATTCCATGCTCATGGATTAAAAGAACAAATATTGTTAAAATGCCTATGCCACCCAAAATAACCCACACATTCAATGTAATCTCTATCAAAAGACCAACAGCATTTTTCACAAAGCTGGAACAAACTATCCTAAAATGTGAACAAAAGACCCTAAATGACCAAAGTCATGTTGAAAAGAAAAAGCAAAGTTGGTGGCATCACAATTCCAGATTTCAAGGTATATTACAAAGCTGTGATCATCAAGACAGTGTGGTACTGGCTCAAAAAAGACACGTAGATTAATGGAACAAAATAGAAAATTCAGAAATGGACACTCAACTCTATGGTCAACTAATCTTTCACAAATCAGGAAAGAATATCCAATGGGGAAAAAAAACAGTGTCTTTAACAAATGATGTTGGGAAAACTGGACAGTAACATGCAGAAGAATGAAACTGAACTACTTTCTACCACCACCCACAAAAACAAATTCAAAATTTGTGAAAGACCTAAATGTGAGACACAAGTCCATAAAAATCCTAGAGGAGAACACATCTACGTGTCTTTTTTGAGCCAGTACCACACTGTCTTGATGATCACAGCTTTGTAATATACCTTGAAATCTGGAATTGTGATGCCACCAACCTTGCTTTTTCTTTTCAACATGACTTTGGTCATTTAGGGTCTTTTGTTCACATTTTAGGATAGTTTGTTCCAGCTTTGTGAAAAATGCTGTTGGTCTTTTGTTTGGTCTTTGACATCAGCTGCAACAACTTCTTGCTAGATACATCTCCTAAGGCAAGGGAAATAAAAGCAACAATAAACTACTGGGACTCCATCAAGATAAAAAATTTCTGCACAGCAAAGGAAATAATCAACAAAACGAAAAGGCAAACTTCAGAATGAGAGAAGATATTTGCAAATGATGTATCTGATAAAGGGTTAATATCCAAAATATATAAAGATCTTACCAAACTCAACACCTAAAAAGAAATAATCCAGTAAAAAACTGGGCAGAAGACATGAATAGGCATTTTTCCAAAGAAGACATCCAGATGGCTAACAGACACATGAGAAGATGCTCAACATCACTTATCATCAGGGAAATACAAATCAAAATAACAATGAGATATCACCTCACACCTGTCAGAATGGCTAAAATTAACAACAGATATACAGATTAACAGCAGATGTTGGCCAGGATGCAGAGAAAGGGGAACCTTCTTACACTGTTAGTGGGAATGCAAACTGGTACAGTCACTCTGGAAACAGTACGGAGGGACCCCAAAAGTTAAAAATAGAACTACCCTACCATCCAGCTATTGTACTACTAGGTATTTACCCAAAGGATACAAATATACTAATTTGAAAGGATAGATGTACCCCAATGTTTGTAGCAGCATTATCAGCAATAGCCTAACTGTCCAACAATGGATGAAGGGATAGAAAAGTTGTAGGTTGTGTGTGTGTGTGTGTGTGTGTGTGTATACACTATTCAGCCATCAAAAAGAATGAAATCTTGCCATTTGCAATGATGTGGATGGAGCTAGAGTGTACTATGCTAAGCGAAGTTAAGTCAGAGAAAGGCAAATACCATATGATTTCATTATATGTGCAATTTAAGAAAAAAAAATGTAGACATGGGGGGAAAGGCAAACCAGAAAGCTGACTCTTAACTATAGAGATCAAATTGAGGATTGCTAGAAGGGAGGGGGGTGGGGATGGGTTAAATGGGTGATGGGTTAAGGAGGGCACTTGTGATGAGCACTTGGGTGTTATATGGAAGTGTTGACTCACTATATTCTACACTTGCAATTAATATTACACTGTATATTAACTAACCAGAATTTAAAATAAAACTTGAAAAAAATGGGGAAGGAATAAAATAGAGATGATTTGCAGGACAGCAGTAAAAAAGGTCCAATTAATCAGGTGATTTTCAATGAGAATATTCTTAATTTGCCACCATAACATGATTGTGCTAAATCTAAATCCTAATTAACCACATCATCTAAGAAAACTAAAGCTAAAACTCACTGAGTCTCTGAAGTTTGAAAGATATTCATAGTCATCTTTAAAAAAATATTTAGATTTTCATTCAATGTTTTAAGCAGAAATTATACAATATATTTTGAAATGATAGTTAGGCTTTATTTTTTTAAAGAAGTTAGTTTTATTTATATTCCGACAATGATATTTCATTCTCCTTTGACAAAGTACCCACCCACTAAGCCAGGATTGATAGAAATTGAAGATGAACCAACTGATTTTGTTTCTTTTAGATTCTGAAGGGATTAATTCAATAAGCATAAATAAAATTTCCATTTTGATGGTTATATGATATTGGTCCTCCATAAAAGGACATTTCAAATTCCATCAATTTTATTCAAAATACACATTTTTTCAAAAACATGCTGAATAAAATTTTTTTCACCTTTTTTTTAAAACAGGAAGACCCAAATAGATATGTTTCAACAGACCTCTGATACCAAGTTACTTCAAGGATTACTTATGATAATATAGCAAGAAATTAAGTATCTTCTTTAATTACTGACAGCTAGGATAATGATAATAAATAAATACATGTGTTTAATAGAGTTATTCTAGCACAACAATGATCACATTGCAAGCTAAGTGTCCTAGCTTTGTGGCCACTTGTGCTGGTGTGATTCTTGTTAATTCTACCAGTTCTCATTATTCCTTTAAAATTTAACTTGTGAGCTCTCCCATTCCACTGCAAGAGATGTGTATTAAGATTTAAACAGCAGTCTGTTTCAACATCCATTGCAATGCAGTCACACAAGAGATCAAACAGACACAGTTTTTTCATACTTTTTAAGTGAAGGAAATAGACAAGGCTGTCCCCTTGGGAGTCTGTATGAGCGATTTAAAAGTAGGGGGGAAAAAGTTCAGAGGAGAAAGTATAAAATACTGCAAAAAGAAACCTTAGAAAATGTGGACATCTGTCATTCAAGTCTCATTGCTAAATGAGAGATCAAAACCTGGATTTTCTTCATTCAGCTTTATCCTGTTCACTTGCATATCATCCAGAGAACACACGGAGTCATTAACCTCCAGGCTGTGGCAGCCACAGGGGTTCTAGATGGCCTGGCAGTGGGAGCATCAGAAAGAAATGGCTTCTGCACTGAAGGTAGATTTTTTTCAGGTCTTATTTAGTCTGGAAGCTGCTCTTTTTCTGCCAAAAAGCCAAGGTTATCCATGACAACTTCTTACTGCCAGTGCAAAGGCAAAGGAACACGAAGCCACTTAGCTTAGGATTTTGAAGAGGAAGCAGAGCTATAACTAGTAACCAGCAGTAGGACTGGCATTTTCAGAGACTACACTAAAGGACAACAAACATTTGGTAACAGATTAGGAACACAGGTAGTTAAAGCTGTGAAATGTGGTGCATAGAGTCTTCAGAATAATGAGTAGCAGGGTATTGTATACAGAGAGAATTAAAATTCTCTTCTTCTGTCAGGATCAATATCCTAATAGAAAACGCAGGACACAGAAGTATAAATAATACCAGATTCTGATGCTGGACTCAGCACACCAGAGCCCCGAGCTTAGTAAGGTCCCTGTGTCCTGCCAGGCATGGCTGGAGTGACACTGTCCACTGTAAGAACTGTGACCGTCATGATGGAGTGACAATTACAGGCCTTCTCCCATCATCCTATAAACCTGTAATTTCGTGGATGCATACACAACTGGTATAAGAAAGAGAATATGCACTAAAAATGACTCACATTGACTTCTCACTAATTTGAAGGTGGAAAGAAGGGGGGGCTTAGCTCTTTAGTTATATTCACAGAAAAATAAATATATATGACTGTCTTTTTTTTGTCCAGTTGAGAGAGTGAGGTGCAATCCATGGCAAGTGCTATGTAGCCAATTATTTAGTAAACTAGACTACCCACAGTGCTGTTTTGCTAATAGGAGCTTAATGCTTTATAGACATCTTTATAAATGTCAAATCTTCTTTGAAATAGTTTTTGAAGAGTAACTGAATCAGAAAACCAACCCAAACAGATGCCTCTGGAGTACATAAAAAGAGCTCTCTGAAGAAAGGTGCCCAAGTGAGCCCCACTCCTATGTGATTTCTACCATAGGAGGAGGGACTCAACACAAGTCCTTGCAGAGACTCTAGTTCCTTTGTCTGACACTCCAACTTGGCTCAGTACACACCACACATTGACTTTCTTCAATAGTATCCCAAAGGCCTAAATTGTTTTAGATAAGTTAAATTTGCTTTTTGCTTTAAAATCATATACTACAACCAGAATCTTGAAATGAAGTTTCTTGATATTGCCATCATCATCATTATCATCATATGCACATAATGTTTGCTACATATCTGATTTAACATGAGCCTTTTATAACTTCTTTAAGAAAACAAAGAATGTGGGGCTCAGTGGTTGAGCATTCGCCTTTGGTTCAGGGCATGATCCCAGGGTCCTGGTATTGAGTCCAGCATCGGGCTCCCTGTAGGGAGCCTGCTTCTCCCTTTGCCTGTAGGTCTCTGCCTCTCTCTGTGTCTCTGATGAATACATAAACAAAATTGTTAAGAAAGAAAGAAAGAAAGAAAGAAAGAAAGAAAGAAAGAAAGAAAGAAAGAAAGAAAGAAAGAAAGGAAGGAAAGAGAGGGAGGGAGGGAGGGAGGGAGGGAGGAAGGAAGGAAGGAAGGAAGGAAGGAAGGAAGGAAGGAAAGAAGGGAGGGAGGGAGGGAGGGAGGGAGGGAGGGAGGGAGGGAGGGAGGAAGGAAAAATAAAGAATGGAATTCACTGTGAACTCATAGTAGAAATCCAAGTCCAGGTGACATTTCTATGAATCCCAAGTTACCTGTGTTCATAATAAAAACCTGCTGCCTACTCTTTTTTTCATCTAAACCACAAAAATATTATATGGTTGCAGTTAGATGATACTTTATGTTATAGCTAAATTTTTCTATGTGTTTCTAGCACAGCATAAAGTTGAGCAGACTCAAAGGATTTGAAAGACTGTTGATTAAATCTTCGTGTTTCTTCCTGCTTTGCTCCTCACTCTGGAACACCAGTCCCAGTAAGGACTCTAGCTTTCAGGTGTCATAAGCCCAGGCTCTTTTAGCTTAGATGGCCTGGCCAGATACTTCTAATTCACTAAATGAAAAGGGCCCAGTAAATATGTGTCATATCTGAAAATAGGCTAAGATGGGCTATATGATTGATGGTTGAGGCAAATGAAGACAGTTTCTATCAAACCCCTCTCTAATAATGTTTGAGGATAGGACTAACATCTACCTATGCATCACATTTTTTATATCAGGAAACTGTAAGTAATTAGTTTTTCATATTTTCATAGTCAAGATTTCACTATATACCAGACTTCATTTGTAATGCTCTTTGTAGTAATGGTAACATTAGATCAAAAATTATCAAAGAGCTTCTGAAACAGACATGGCTTAATTATGTTAATGTGGTTGCAGAATACAGAATTTCTAATCAACCTATGTATCCAATTTTTTCTGGTAAAATACCTTATTTTCATCTCCCTTGACATTTATCCAACACTCCTATGAACTAAGTACTATTGTAAGCACTTCATACATATTATCTCATTTAATTCTCACAACTCCATAAGTGGACTCCTCCATTATCACTGTGTTATTGATAGAAAACTGAGGCATGGGATGGGGAAAGGTAAGTAATTTGCAAAGATCACTCAGCCTGGAGTCTGCCATTAGAGAGCTGGGCTTCGAAACTAATCTGTCCAGCTTCAGAATTCATGCCCATAACACTTGACTTATACACACCACTTCAATACAGTCTTTGACCATTATGTGAAGAGTTAGCTCTCAAAATAAGGTAGGCTTGTTACCTCATATTCTGTTGTGAGAGAAACATTCTTCTCTCCACCGGAAACAGAAAACCACAGGAGAAGTTTGTTAGCACAAGAAATATCCCAAGACAAGCTAAAAAGACACTTTAGAAGCTACATTATCAGGCAGCCTGGATGGCTCAGTGGTTTAGCACCACCTTCGGCCCAGAGCATGATCCTGGAGACCCAGGATCGAGTCCCACGTTGGGTTCCCTGCATGGAGCCTGCTTCTCTCTCTGCCTCTCTCTCTCCTCTCTGTATATTCTCATGAATAAATAAATAAAGTCTTAAAAAAAAAAAAAAGCTACGTTATCTTATCCCAGTCCATTGAAATCACATGTACTGTTGTTCCTGAAGCTTGGTGTTTCTCTCCCCAGTCTTGCATACGACTAAGATTTAGGGGCACCTGGGTGGTTCAGTGGCTGAACATCTGCCTTTGGCTCAGATCATGATCCCAGGGTCCTGGGATGGAGCCCGGCATCAGGCTCCCCACAGTGAGCCAGCTTCTCCCTCTTCCTCTCTCTTTCTCTCATGAATAAATAAATAAATATTAGTTTTAAAGATTAAGATTTATAACTGTGACTTAGAGCAGTCGTTCTCAATCGGGGCATTTTTTTGTCTCTCCTACCTCTTGGGAACATTTATCAACATCCTAGAAACCTGATTATCACAACTCGGTGGATCTAGGCAGTATCTATCCTTGGGGTTAGGGCTTCTCTAAATTAAATGTAGTGCACTGTACTAACAAAGTTTATCTTATCTATTGCTCATTCTCCCAGCCACTTCACATATCTTTATGTGACTATGAGAAATGACATGACTTGGGTGTCTAAAAACTGAAACTCTTCAGGAAAAAAAATCTGCTGTAATTGTCACATAATTATTGAAACATTAAGTAATGCTTTGACAGGGAGATGCTGTCAAATTAAGAAAAAACAAATCCCATTTACCCCTCATCAGAAAGAAAGAAAGAAAGAAAGAAAGAAAGAAAGAAAGAAAGAAAAAGAGAAACCAAGATTTAGCAGCATCAAAGATGTCCAATTGTCACTTTCACCTAGGAGTTCCTAAAAAAAAAGTTACAGGAAATGCATTTGACTCACACTATGTTGCTAGAATAGTTACTGACAGGGAAGGTATGAAAATAAATTATATGCATCAACTTGAAGAAGGTTACAGAAAGAATTTTGTCTCTGCAGATACAGACTGTTTTGTAAAAAGAGCTTTTCTGTAGAATATAACATGTAGAAATGTCCTTGATGACAAAAAATTTCTCAGGGATTTCCCATTCTTTGCACTATTTTCAAGTACAAAAGGAGTCAGAGAAATGGAAGTAAATCAAAACAATTTCTTTGAGATGCTATAATTCATACACAAAAAGCTGCTACTAAAACACCAGTAGTACAATGGGTGATTTCTACCATATTTCTGTACTGAAACTACCTAACAGCCAATATGTCACCAACTCACATTTTTGCACAAAGGTTTGAGTTCTCTAGGGCTGGAGTTTCAAATAAAGAAAACTGACACCCACAGGAGGAGCCACATTTGTTACCTCCCTAGTTTTATGTTTTAACCAATGGTGCTACTAGCACCATCTTCAAAACATGACTATAAATTCTACCTTCCATATAATGTGCTGCTTCAAAAAGAAGGTAGACATTTCTGGGCTATGGGTCAAGGGTCAATGTGACACTGGAAAACTATATACAAAACTGCTTGGCAATAGCTGTTATCTATAATATAGATAGAGTACAAACTATACTATGTTCAGTCTAGAATGTATAATTTACAGAAGCAATAGTGCTATGGAGAAATCCTAACTAACATGTAACAATCTATTTTCAGACTTCGGGGATAGAAAAGAATACAGGGAAATGTGCACAGACCATACTGACGATATGGCTTTAAGATGGTCTTTTTTCCCACATGAGAGTAAGAGACAATATGGTATTCTACAAAAAGGAATTGCATTACCTAAATTAGCATAAGTAAAGTCTTTAGGAAAATTGTCTTCAAAGGGCAAATATTTTTCAGGACTGGAAGGCTAATTCTGGAAAGCCAAAACTGTACAGAATAAGAAATATAATTGTTGGGATTCCTGGGTGGCGCAGCGGTTTGGCGCCTGCCTTTGGCCCAGGGCGCGATCCTGGAGACCCGGGATCGAATCCCACGTCGGGCTCCCGGTGCATGGAGCCTGCTTCTCCCTCTGCCTGTGTCTCTGCCTCTCTCTCTCTCTCTCTCTCTCTCTCTCTGACTATCATAAATAAATAAAAATTAAAAAAAAAAAAAAAGAAATATAATTGTGATGGGTAGGCCAGGGTTCCCGGGTGTTAGGTTAGACACTAGCCTGGATGTTCTATAAAAGGTATTTTTTACCTTTTTAAAGATTTTATTGACTTATTTGAGAGAGAGAGCATGAGCAGGGAAGAGGGGCAATAAGGGCAGAAGAAGAGGGAAAAGCAGACTCCCCACTAAGCAGGGAGCCTGACACAGAGCTGGATCCCAGGACTCTGAGACCATGACACAAGCAGAAGGCAGACATTTAAGCGACTGAGCCACTCAGGCATCCCAAAAGTATTTTTTAGATGAGATTAATGTTTGAATCAGTAGACTTTGGGTAAAGCAGATTACCTCCCATAATGTGAGTGGGTTTCATGTAATCATTTGAAGGACTTAAATGAGAAAGACTGAGTCCTCTCAAGGAAGAGAAATTCAGCCCACAGTTTTGCCTTTGGACTTGAGCTAAAACATTGGCCCTTCCCTAAGTCTCCTGTGTGCCAGCCTACCCTGCAAATTTTGGATTTGGCAGCTTCCATAATCACATGAGCCACTTCCTTAAAATAAATCTCTCTCTGAGGTGCCTGGGTGACTCAGTCAGTTAAGCATCTATCTTTGGTTCAGGTTATGATCCCAAGGCCCTAAGATTGAGCCCCATTTAGGGCTCCCTGCTCAGCAGAAGCCTGCTTCTCCCTCTGTCTCTGCCTGCAGCTCCCCCAGCTTGTGCTCTCTCTGTCAAATAAATAAATAAAATCTTTTAAAAAATAAATATATGTATATATATACACACACACACACACCTTCTTGACTCTATTCCTCTGGAGAACCCTAATACAATAATGACATCACTTTGATATCATTTTTTTTAAGATTTTATTTATTTATTCATGAGAGACACAGAGAGAGAGAGGCAGAGACACAGGCAGAGGGAGAAGCAGGCTCCACACAGGGAGCCCGATGTGGGACTCGATCCCAGGTCTCCAGGATCAGGCTCTGGGCTGAAGGCAGCACTAAACCGCTGAGCCACCTGGGCTGCCCCACTTTGACATCATTAAAGGATAAAAAAAAGAACACTACATTAAGAAATTCAAAACATTTATGGATTATCTATTTGGTTCTTTTAAAACTCCGTTAGGGCTCCTTATAATTCCCTGCTCCCTAAAGGTGTTTTAAATCTTGTTTGTTATTTCTTTAAACATAATTGTCAAAAGTTTCTTTTTTCTTTAATAATCACTCAATTTCTAATAATCTAATCAATGCAAAGACTTTGTTCCTACTTTGTTTTTTTTCTGCTGGTTCTCACACATGTTGTGTTCTGTTACTTGTATGGTTAGTAATTATGTATAATAAACTACTCATTTTCCATGAAAAATTATTTGTGGGAATTCTTTGAGACTATAATGAAGTTGTGTTACTCTAGAGAGAATTTGCTTTAGCTTCTGGCAGGAAATTTTAAACTCCAATTTTTCATTGAATACAAGATGGTGATTCTAGTAGGATGCATTTTGATTTTACAGATGTTTAAATCCAAAAAAAACAAAATGTACCACA
This sequence comes from Canis lupus baileyi, assembly GCF_048164855.1. Taxonomy (NCBI): domain Eukaryota; kingdom Metazoa; phylum Chordata; class Mammalia; order Carnivora; family Canidae; genus Canis; species Canis lupus. The sequence continues at coordinate 22,884,764 of NC_132861.1, read as the reverse complement.
TATTCAATGCAATTTAATAAATTAATAGCTTGAATTTGTATAAACAATCAAAATATATGAGTTTAGCCTCCAGATTCATTCTGGCCTAAGGTGACAATGTCTCAGTGGAATTTCCTCCGTGTCCCCCACTCTCAAGCACAAGGCTAAATTCCTACAGTCCTCAGAGTGTGAGAGGATTTTCTTCTTTTTCACCCCCTTTCTGAGGGTCATTTGGGTCCCAATTTTGCAGGGGTATCCTATTAGACTGTCCACTTCGGAGAATTTTTACTTAGAAGACAACTGCAATTCTAGATGGCAGGAAACACATGCAATTGCCTCCCAACTTCCTGAAAAAACACAAGCAAGCAAATGAATAAAAGATAGCTAGCTACCTACAGTCAGAAGAACAAAAAGACTGATTTTAAAACACTTTGGAAGACAGGGACTATAAGCAAGGATATTTACTGATTTAAAAACAAACAACAACAACAACAACAACAAAAAACAGGTGCATTACCCTACAGGCTCCCAAGCCTGCACCTGACAGCCCCTACCTTTTCGGAGCACATCTCCAGCTGCAGATGACCCCCAACTCTGTGGCTGCCAAGATTTTGGCACAGGGGCCAACCCCATACAACTTCACCTGGCACAAGGTGGTGCAGCCCTCCTGGTGTGATGGCTCATGACTAGAAGTCAAACATAATCAGTGTGTGCTGGCGCAGATACTCTGGGGGAGTACCCCTATCATCAGCCACATTCCAGAGCAGGATGCTACAGATCCCTCTGTGGCCTTCCACACATCAACAAAGTCCTTGTGAGGAAGTATATGAACTCTCTCCTAGTTTGGATAACTATCTCTGGAGCAGCCCAGGGTTGAGCCTACCTAAAATAAAGATCTAACAGATGAGTTCTGGCAGCTGTAGACTACGGTGGAGCAGATAGGGCTCATGAAGGCCAATCATGTCTTCCTCTTGCTGCACCTACTCCACATTCTGCTGCTGAATGTAGCTGCCTGGCTCATTCTTTGGGGCTTTGGGGCCTCCTTTCTTCCCTTCCTCCACTGTATGCACTGCTTAGCAGAGTTCAGGACCCAGATAGCTGGCTGGGTTGCTGTTTCCTTTTTCTAGTTTGGTAGGTACAGATGGTTGGTTAGCAAAAAGGGAGTTAGGGGGTTATTAGAAGAACACGGAGGATCTACTAAGCCCAGAATCAGGAAGAAATGTAGCACTGAAATTCCACTTGGGTAAAGGGTGAGCATCTCTCTGGTCCACTTCTCAGTGCCATCTCAGCCTTCATTTCTTGCAAACTTCAGAGGTTCATAGGCTGGTAGGAGATAGAGTAGCTGAACTTCTTGAACATGATTCTAAGTAAGACTTTAAACAAGATTAGGATTCTGAGGCTTGGCACAACACAATGCCTAGGAGCTCAGCCCACTCTGTAGGGTAGGTGTGACCTATAACTGCCTCAGTCTCTTGGAGAAGCTATTTTTCCATTTTCAGAAGCAGGCAGGACAAAGCCCAGAAATGTGGTACTGGAGACATCAGGCCCTGAAAAATACTGATTTGGTTCTCAAACTCCATCTAGGGTACTGAGGGATTATTAGGTCCTAAGTCTTGCCAAACAACTAGTAGAGAGTTTGTTAGCCATTAAAAATCCCTTCAGCTTTTGATTTACCTCTTCTAACCACCACCCAACAAACAAAATGCTTCCAGGACAGGGAATCCAGTTCTTGCTCCACATGTAAGTGAGAAAATAAGGCAACTTGATCTTTTTTCCTCCCTTGAAGAGAAGGGGGCTTCTAATAACTTCCCTTTGTTCCCTACCTTTAATTCCAAGTTTAATAAAATAGTAGTCAGTGAGGATAAGTGACCAAGTAGGAAGATACTAAGCTGCTAATCATGAAGAAAATGCATCTCAGCCATAAAGAATTTAAGGGCTATAAGAAATTTTCTAAATTAGGTTACAGCATCACTTTGGAGCAGAAGCAGTAGGTTACATATAATCACTTCATAGTTATAAATCAGAAATAGGAAAATAAAAACAGAAACGTTTGTGATCATCATGGCTGTTATTAGGCATTTTACTCTCTCAGCTAAAATCAAATATCTTTCTCTGCTGGAGAACTAGGTAGAATTTAGGATAGCCTCTTTTAAAGCATTATCAGTTTAATACAGAAATACAAATTCTTAATCTCCTGATTTTTAAAAGACACAGACAGTTTAACCTATCTCTAGAGAGTGAACATAGGAATATGCCCTAGGAGTCTTGCCTTCCACACCAACAGCCTTTCAGTCTATATTTCCTTGCCTGTTCATCAACATCTACTCTAAGCATACTGAACATTTTGGACACTGGTAGAAGAGAACTCAAAGCTAAAAGGAGAGGCTTAGGATAATTTATATTTAGTTTCATGAAAGAATGGCAAACAATCAGGGACATGAGTATTCTAAGGTATATTAGGGTGAGGTTGGAGGCCCCACTAATGGAGAAGCTGTGGAGATTACTTAGGGGTTTGTTAAAATGAAGACAGAAAGATTAAAACACACACACACACACATGCACACACAGTAAACAGGTTTCAGAAATGTTCTGATCTTTTCCACTTGGGTAGAATTTGGTTTAAAACAAACAGCCTGGGCAGCCCAGGTGGCTCAGCGGTTTAGTGCCGCCTTCAGCCCAGGGGCTGATCCTGGAGACCCAGAATCGAGTCCCACATGAGGCTCCCTGCATGGAGCCTGCTTCTCCCTCTGCTGTGTCTCTGCCGCTCGCTCTGTGTGTGTGTGTGTGTCTCGCATTAATAAATAAATAAAATCTTTTAAATAAATAAAAAAACAAAGAAACAAACAGCCTGGGTAGAAAAATTAGAAGCAGAATTGAGGTGTTCTGCTTCCATTGGCTTCCTCACTCCAGAATAAGTGCTAATCCTTCCCCACCCCTCTGCTCCCTGACACTCAAGGTCTGTGTGTGACACACCATATGTCCACCCATCTGACTTTGGGCCTAGGTTGCCCAATCTGAGCAAACCCAGTGAGGCTTACTAAGCCAAATCCAGGTCCTCAAGCACATCAACCACTGTGGCCTTGTCTCCTCAGCCTAGACCTGTGTGGCCTCACTTGGCTACAGAAGAATACACCAGTGACAAAAGGCTTGGTGTCATCATGGTGACATGAGTGATCTCAAATCCAAACACTGACAGATGAAAAGCAAACTCACCTCCAGTCACATAGATTATGGTGGAACTAACATTGGAACTCACTTTGTAAAAACTCCAATTTCTATATTTATCTTTGCTATTTTCATCTTCTTACCACCCGGTGGGAGGTATTTACCTTAATTAGGCTCAATATCAGCATTGTTTTGCATGTGCCAATTCTGCTACCACATCCTAATGAAGTAAAGCTGAAAAATAAAGTTAATTTTGACCAAAAAACAAACAAAAAACACAATAAATAAGTAAATAAATAAAAAGCATAAAACAAACAACAATAACAACAAAAATAAGATCTGAAGGTCTCAGATCAAACTACGTAAAAGATGATCAAAGAAAAGTGCTTGGAGTCCTCAACTTCATGGCTGTCTTTCCACCTACTCAACCTATAATAAATCCTGCCAGTTGACAAGCCCTAACACTTTACATAGAACTATTGGTCAGATTCTAAATATTATTTAATTTCGGATTTAAGATAAATAGTTTTTATGGTATATAAATTATACTTCAATTAAAGCTATTTTAGAGAGCAATAGACTTGGTGCCATCACTATGGAAAACAGTATGGAGTTTCCTCAAAAAACTAAAACTAGAATTACCATATGATCTAGTAATTCCACTACTGGGTATTTACCCAGAGAATGTTAAAATATTAATTTGAAGGGATATATGCACCCCTATTTATTGCATCACTAAGTACCATAGCCAAACTATGGAAGCAGCCCATGTGTCCATCAATAAATGAATGACTAAAGAAGATGTGGAGTATTACCTAGCCATTAACAAGAATGAAATCTTGCCATTTGCAACAACATAGAAGAATCTAGAGGGTATAATGTTTTAAGTCAGTCAGAGAAAGACAAATACCATATGATTTCACTCATATGTGGAATTTAAGAAACAAGACAAATGAACAAAGAAAAAAAGAGATAATCCAAAAATGAAACTCTTAACTAGAGACAACAAACTGATGGTTACCAGATAGGAGGTGGGTGGGGGGTGGGTGAAATAGATGCAGCAGAATAAGAGTACACTGATCATGATGAACACAGAGTAATGTATAGATTATTAAATCACTATACTGTATATATATATATATATACCCAAAACTATATATATATATATACCCAAAATTAATACCCAAAACTAATATAACATGTATATTAAGTATACTGGAAAATAAATAAATAAACAAACAAATAAACAAATATTTAAAAAAAAAAAAAAAGACAAAAGGGCAGAAGACTAATTAAAAACAAGTACACCAAAGGAAGATTTTATTAAAGGCTATTGTAATGGGGGAGAGAGGCTAGAACTTATTCTAAACTCAACTTCACACAAAGGATGAGGGAGTTTTTAAGAGCTGGGAGGATTGTAGGCCATTTGTGTTTGCTAGTTGAACTTACCAAAAGGAAAGTAAGTCTTCTCATATCTTCAGGAAATGATGCAGTTTTTACTACCTGGAGCAAGATGCCCACTCAAAGTTAAGCTCCTATCCAACTACAGCCAAAGAGATAGGAACACTGTCTTCCTTGATGATTACATTCAAAAGATGGTTCCCAAGTTTTTGAGAAAGACATACCTAAGTTGAAAAACTGGCAAGAGGTTTTTAAAAATTATTTACATCATAAAGGGGCAGAGAAAGAATTTATAAGTATATATTTTCTAAATGCTCTCTAAAAAGGGAGATCAGAAGCCTGGTGGCAAGAAGTCTGTCTCATGTTTACTCAAGCAGAAGGGGAACTTTAAGTCTCTCTTGGTCATGAGCAAACCAACACAAGAAAAATCTTTGTGGGGGAGAGGGGACAAGAAGGCAAAAATGTTAACTATTTAAAAGTTTTAAAATTAATTTTTGCAGAACTATTCATTAAATTATTGTACCCCTAAAACAAGAACTGAAAAACTAGAGTACAATAGTTATCTCCCAGCCAAAATAAAAATAATAATAAATAAATGTATTAAGTTGTAGAAATTTCCCAGAGTAAATGTGGGGGAAAAGAGAACAATATAATAGAAAATATACCCTATTATTTATCTGGACCCTTCAAATCTCCAAAAGCTATAAACACAAAATGTGCTGAAAAGCAGGACATAGAAACCAAATTCCATTACTACAGAAAACTTTGGTAGTAAAAACTGTCATTTTAAATTATATCACTTTGTTTTCTACAATACTTTCTACCAAAAAAACAAAAGCAAAAACACATAAAAAGATGAAAAACCACCATCTCATTTTCCTATGTGGGGTCAAAGAATAATCTGAAAGAATAGATGTTACAGAAAATTGGGATAAATTTACTTTTTAAGAAATGGAAAACTATAGAGAAAAGCTTGATCCTTTTTTTTTAAGCTTGAGTCTTACATTAGACTTTTACACGTTTGTGTATGAAGTACTAAATAAGCACCTGTAATATTTTTTATTACACTTTACCTGTAACTTGGCTTCTGAAAATGATGATCACCACATGGTTCTGTCAAATATAAGGAAGAAGGCTAAAATTAGGCTTTTGTAAATTTTATTTTTTTCATTTAAATTAAATTTGCCAACATATAGTATAACACCCAGTGCTCACCTCATCACACACCCTCCTTAATCCCCATCGCCCATTTACTCCATCCCCCCACCCACCTTCCCTTCTGCAACCCTTTGCCGGTCTCCCAGAGTTAGGAGTCTCTCATGGTTTGCCTTCCTCTCTAATTTTTCCCCATTCAGTTTCCCCCCCTTCCCCTATAGTCCCTTGCATTATTTCTTATATTCCACATATGATTGAAACCATATGATAATTGTCTTTCTCCAATTGATTTATTTCACTCAGCATAATACCCTCCAATTCCATCCATATCAATGTAAATGGTAGGTATTCATCCTTTCTGATGGCTGAGTAATAGTCCATTGTATATATATATACATATATATAATATATCACACATTATTATATCACATCTTCTTTATGTGTGTGTGTGTATATATGTACATACACATATACATATATATCACATCTTCTTTATCTATTCATCTGTTGAAGGATATCATAGCTCCTTCCACAGTTTGGCTATAAAATTAGGTTTTTAAAGTCATTGTTAATTAAAATGCTTTGATTAAGCTTTATACATTTTTTGCATCATGTTATTTCACTTTTTTGTTGTTGTTATTTCACTTTTAATATTCTTTTTCCTTTTGCTTTTGGTCTCCTGTTTTTTGAACTAAGAAATATAATGAAAAAAAATTAATTACATTAGGTTAAAAGGAACACAAAATAATCAAGAATTTCTAATATAAAAATCCATATTAACTTTGTTGCTATTAGAAATCTGAATATTTCCCTTATGTTATACAGATGGAAGCCAGAAATTATTATTTAACATACATTATAAACATATGTCTTGTCAAGTTTAAAAACCTGATCAACAATGATGAAAAAACAAAACAAAATATTATGCCAAAGTTGACAGTTATCAGAAAACTTATTTCCCTAGTGGATATGTTTTAGGTGGCCAAAAGACACCATGTCTGTGAATCTAGTTAATAAGTGAGTGTTAGAGGGGGAGAAGACATGAAAGATAATTCTTGAGAGTAGTGAAATCTAAGGTACATCAAGACTATGAACCTAGTTTAAAATATCAGAAACTTTGGATGTCTGTAAAAATTATCAGGCAGGAAAACAAGAGCTAGTGGGTTTCTAATTAGTCTCAGAGTTCTGGACCAAGAGGAATAGAAAAGTATGAACCAAGGCATGGGGTTCTGGCATTAGGGAAGTAGAATTAGAAGCCCAGTGAAGGGATCCCTGGGTGGCACAGCGGTTTGGCGCCTGCCTTTGGCCCAGGGCGCGGTCCTGGAGACCTGGGATCGAGTCCCACGTCGGGCTCCCGGTGCATGGAGCCTGCTTCTCCCTCTGCCTGTGTCTCTGCCTCTCTCTCTCTGTGACTATCATAAATAAATTAAAAAAAAAAAAAAAAGAACCCCAGTGAAAATCTGGGCACTAGCAGAGCAAAAAGCATACTTACACATATTTATACATACTTGCACTCTGAGGCAAAGGCTCTTTATTCCCTACCCCAGGCAACATAAAGGCCAAACCACAAGCAAACTGAATTCATAGGTAGGAGCAGATAGATTAACCTGACAGAGTACATGAACACACAGCCGCAAAAAACAAGAAATTTCTGTCAGCCTATATTTCTCATGTGTTTAGATGAGGCATTCATTTCAGATAAAAATCAGAATAAAACCTCATATTCCACAACTGACATATGCATTAGTAGAGACTAAAATAATGTAAGTATTTTAACATATTGGTTAAACAAGTGACTTGAGAATATTGAAGATAGGAAGACAAATTCTTTTTTTTTTTAAGATTTTATTTATTTATTCATGAGAGATACAGAGAGAGAGGCAGAGACACAGGCAGAGGGAGAAGCAGGCTCCATGCAGGGAGCCCGACATGGGACTCGATCCCAGGTCCCAGGATCACACCCCAGGCTGCAGGCAGCACTAAACCACTGAGCCACCAGGGCTGCCCAGGAAGACAAATTCAAAATGCTTGAAGACAAATTCAAGCATTCCTTATTTAGATAATTTTGTAGATTAAATGCATATGCTGAGCTATAAAACTGCTGGGATGGAGCTCCTTACTACGTTTACCAAGAAATGAAGCTTCACTTATTTCAGCCAAAATGTTTTAAACAAGATTTAGCCGAAGTTAAGGGAATGACCAAGTAACCTCACTACATCATTTTTTTAATTCTTTCCTAGGAAAATGATGGAATATCACACTAACTTCTGATTTACTTGAATTTTTATTTAGTGAACATATCTAGGCTAATAAGTGATATCAAATGACACAATTTTTATCACCTTACATTAAACAGATTTCTTTGCCAATGTTCTACCTGTGGTGCTTGCTGATGGGCTCTTCCTAAGACTCAGCCTGCAGTGGGAATCAGGCATCAGTATTAGCTACAGCTCTCTTCAGACTTACATGAAACAACACAGCAAAGAAGAAAAAGTGAACCATGTTTCATATCTGCTCTGTCATTAGATATTAGGGAACTAAAGATATTGATTAACCTGTATTTTATCACTGACTGCACATTAGAATCATGTGCCCTCATCCAAATTCAGTTAATAATTTTAAGATGTGTTACCTAGATGAGGAAATGTTCCTAAAATCTCTCAGGTGATTCTCCTGTGCAACCAGGACTTAAACCACTGGGTAGACAGCCCATTCTTAGGATTCATAGTTTTGGATTCAAATCTGTACTCATCCTCCTCAAATTTCTTTGACTTTGAGCAAGTCATTTCACCATCTAAGTCTGTTTTCTTACCTGTACAAAATACCCACTTGTCAGGGTTGATAGAGGGGTTAAATTGGATCATCTATTTAGGCTCTAAAGCCTGGAGCACTGCAAGATCTCAATAAATGACAGTGGGGAAAAAAAATTTTTTTTAAAGTGAGAGTTGGATTTTGGTGTTAGGTGGAACCTAAAATCCCATATTAATACTACTGTTAATAGTCCACTTTTTTATAATACTGAGCAGTAGTACACAGTTGTATTTTTATGAAAGTGACATCAAGTAACATCAACATACATCCTCCTGTAGGGCCAGAAAGGTATTTGTTCTTGACTGGAGCTCCTGTAACAAAAGACAGATTAATAAGAGAAAAGCATACAAATTTATTTAATATAAGTTTTATGTGACATGAGAGCCTTCATAAGGAAATGAAGACCTGAAGAAAATAGTGAAGCCTGGGTGTTTTTGTGCTAGATTTGATGAAGACTGGAAGGTTGTGAAAGATAGGATGGGACAAACAGTCTAATAGTAGTAAATGGGGAAACTGAGCAAAGCCTGTTCCTTCTGATTCCTTTCAGTGCCCCTTTATCTTTAGAGATAAGGATGCTCCTTTCATCTGGGTATAGAGAGGGTATCTCTTACAGAAGGGTCCTGTGACCTGCTTGAGGGGAAGGTGAGAAAGGCCTTCTTACACATGCCATTTCTCAAATTTCTTCTCTCTGCAAAAATCAAGATGACAAGATGCCCCATTTGGGGGTAGCATGTCCTGAACCACATGACCCCTAAATAAATTAATATTCTCATTTCAATTGACCTTTTTGGTAAGAATGAGTTTACATGCCAAGAAGTGGGCAGGAGGTGCCTGAATAGGAGAGAGGCATATTCCAATAAATACATTTATGTATATCAGAATTTCACTACTTCTCAAAGATGAAGCCGGAGCAAAAAATAAATTCTTAGGATTCAGAGATCTAAGGAAAAATTCAATGTCTACCTCCAAAGAGTATTTACCATACCATATAAATGTTTTCTATTGTCTGTTATAATGAAACTAATCATCCTTCCAGTTATAATGGATAACTTCACCTGATTTTAGAGGTCAATGTGATTATTGAAGCTCTTTTAGATAATTTTGACAAAATCATCAATAAATAAGCTGAGAAGCACTCTTAGACTTCAGTTAGAATACCAGAAGGCAGGGTAAAAATTTCACACAGAGACAATAGGCAGCAGATTCCCCTCTGCAGTGTTGACACTCAGAATATTTTTCTTTCTTTTGGCTATAGAGAGATCACTAACATGCCCCACTGGGCTGAAATGGAAAAGTCAGCTATGGATGAATTAATGTTCAAATCTCCTAAGAGAGTTCTGCACTTCATGTAATATATGTCAACAGAAGGCAGCAAAAAAAAAAAAAAAAAAAAAAAAAAAATTCTCTCTGCAGTCTGTGTTTGAACAAAAGTCATTAAATATCTACTGTGCTCCAGCCACAGCAGATAATGCCTGTCATTTGTACATAGGGCTTTCCTTCTTGCACAGCAGTACCCATTGCATTGTCTCACTTAATCCCAAAACAAGACTGTCACATAGGATGAGAAGTTGTTACCATTTTGTCCCACTGACAGTTGTTACATTGAGAGAGTCAAGCCAAATAGGCTGAAATTTAAAATTCTCCTGACTCCCAGTTTAGCACTCTTGCCATTGCAGAAACATCAAGAGAGTCTGTCATTGAGGAGTTAATGATCTAAGAATAAATCCCAGATTTATGTTCAGGAAGAATCACCCATCATCCATGTCACTCCATTTTAAACTCGAAAGGCTCTACAATCCTGTGGAACGAACAGTCATTTTCCTGTTGAAGAAATCTCTTTCAATTCCACATGAGATTATTTTTATGCAGATACTGAAAAATACGAACCAAAGCCTTACTAGTAGCTTATCACTCTCCCAATCAAAAGGAATAAACTCTATTTCAAAGAACTTTTTCCATGCTATGCTTTCTCATTTCACAACTCTGGCAATTTTTGAACCAAAACAATTATCTTCAGTTTGTTCTTGTTACACACCCTTCTAAGAGTCCTCTTAATGTGTATGAGCAAAGTGACTAGTAACTAAGGAAATTTTAAAAGTTAATTTAAAAAAAGAATAAAAAATAAACATATCTTAATTTCTTTATATAAAAACATACATTTGTCAATATATTGATATAGAACCAAGTCCCTCTCTCTTTTTTTTCAATTGAAATACAGTTGACACACAATGTCACATTAGTTTCAGTACCATGGCCTTTTCTTTCTGTATGAATCTGGAGATTGAAATCCTAAAATATCTTTTGTGCAACAACTCATGAATCCCAGTACGCATCTTACTGAAATAGAGTAAAAATCTAAACACTACTACAATAATCATCTTGCATGCAAACACCTTGGAAATTTAAGATCTTCCCCAATCTTTCATAGTTGTCTTGCCCATATATAATTCAATAGAATTATTTTTTTACTTACCTTTATCATCTTTCTAAAGTATTCAACTGAGTCTTTATAGAAACAATACCTCTTTTATCCACACTCAGTATCATTAGTTTCTACTTACTTATCATATATAATTACAAAAAAATATACAACTCTCATAAATACGCTTGGGAAACAAAAGCTCATTTTTGGCAAGAAAAGTATTCAAGTGGTGTAGGAAGAAGCGTACAGGCCCAATAAATAATAATCTACTTATTTGTGGGCACTCAGCATATCCTGACCACAGTTAGTGTATGTTTCCTAGGAAATGGAGAATTTATAAGATTTAAGTGAATCAGTATAACAGAGGAAATTTAAAGAATATCAATTTTATTTCTTGAATACCTTAATGTCAATTAAATAATCACCTGCCCCTCTCAACTTGCTTATAAATTCCCCAGGGACTGAGCTCCCTAAGGAATTTGGCACTCAGTTATACACCTCACAAACCAAGCCAAGATATCTGGACTAAATGTATTTTTTTATTTTAATTCCAGCATAGTAACATACAGTGTTATATTAGTTTTAGGTATACAATATAGTGATTCAACAGTTCTATATATTACTCAGTGCTCATCAACAGAAGTGTACTCTTAATCCCCTTTACCTATTTCACCAGACCCCCCACCCACCCATCTCCCCTCTGGTAGCCCTCTATTCTCTATAGTTGTGTCTGGTTTTATTGGCAGCAGGGTGGGGGGGGTGGGGCATGGAGGTGAGAGTCTTTTTTTATTTGTCTCTTTTTTTTTTTTTTTGCTGTTTTGTTTCTTAAAATTCACTTTTGAGTGAAATCATATGGTACTTGTCTTTCTCTGATGAATGTATCTCACTTAGCATTATACTCTCTAGATCCATCCATGTTGTTGCAAGTGGCAAGATTTCATTCATTTTTTATGACTGAATAATATTCCATTATATCTATATCTATATATCACATATTCTTTATTCATTCCCCTGTCTGTGGACACTTGGTCCACTTTTACAGTTTGATCGTGGTGAATAATTATTTTAATGTATTGTTGAATTCTGTTTGCCAATATTTTTGTTGAGGATTTTTGCATCTATGTTCATCAAATATATTGGCCTGTAGTTCTCTTTTTTTGTGGTGTCTTTATCTGATTTTAGTATCAGTGTAATGGTGGCTTCATAGAATGCATTTGGAAGTTCACCTTCCTCTTATATTTTTTGGAGAAGTTTAAGAAGAATAGACATTAATTCTACTTTAAATGATTGATGGAATTCACCCACAAAGCCATCTGGTCCTGGACTTTTGTTTGCTGGGAGTTTTTAAATTACTGATTCAGTTTCATTTCTGGTAATCTGTTCAAGTTTCCTATTTCTTCCTGCTTCAACTTTGGTAGGTAGTATGTTTCTAGGAATTTATCCATTTCTTCTATGTTGTCCAATTTGTTGGCATATAATTTTTTGTAATATTCTCTTAAAACCCTTTGTATTTCAGTGGTGTCAGTTATTTCTCCTCTTTCATTTGTAATTTTGTTTGAGTCCTCTCAATTTTTTTTAATGAGTCTGGATAAAGGCTTATCAATTTTGTTGATCTTTTCAAAGAGCCAGCTCTTCTTTTTATTGATCTGTTCTATTGTTTTTGGTTTTTTGGTTTTTTGTTTTTGATTTTGTTTTTAGTTTCAGTTTCTGTATCATTTATTTCTGCTCTAATCTTTGTTATTTCCTTTTTCTGCTGGTTTTAGGTTTTGTTTGTTCTTCTTTTTTTAAGTCCTTTAGGTGTAAGTCTAGGTTGTTTATTCAAGAATGTTCTTCTTGAGGTAGGCCTATATAGCTATAAATTTCCCTCCTCGGACTGCATTTGCTGCATCTCAAAGGCTTTCAACCATTTTTTCTTTTTTTTTTTTTTTTAGATTTATTTATTTATTTATTCAGAGGGATTGAGAGAGGCAGAGACACAGGCAGAGAGAGAAGCAGGCTCCATGCAGGGAGCCTGACGTGGGACTTGATCCCAGTCCTCCAGGATCACACCCCCAGGTGCAGGCAGTGCTAAACTGCTGCGCCACCAGGGCTGCCCTCAACCATTTTTTCATTTTTATTTTTCTCCATGTAATTTGTGATTTCTTCTTTGATTTCCTAGTTGGCCCATTCATTGTTTAGTCACATGTTATTTCCATGTATTTGTGCTCTTTCCAGGTTTTTTCTTGTGGTTGATTTCTAGTTTTCAGTGTTGCAGTCCATAAAGATACATGGTATGACTTTGATCTTTTTGAATTTGTTAAAGCTCATTTTGTGGCCTAATGTGTAATCTATTCTGGAGAACGTTTCATGTGGACTTGAAAAGAATGCATATTCTTGTCTTATGATGGAATATTCTGAATATATCTGTTAAATCCATTTGGTCTAATGTGTCATTCAAAACCACCGTTTCTTTGTTGATTTCTGTTTAGATCATCTGTCCATTGATGTAAGAGGGGTGTTAAAATCCCCTACTATTATTGTATTACTATCAGTTAGTTCCTTTATGTTTGTTATTAACTGTTTTATGTATTTGGGTGCCCCATGTTCAAGGCATAGATATTTACAATAGTTATATCTTCTGGATTGTGCCCTTTATTAATATACAGTGCCCTTCTTTTTATCTTGTTACAGTGTTTGCTTTAAAGTCTATTTTGACCAATATAAGTAGTGCTACCTCTACTTTCTTTTGACATACATTTACATTGATAAATATTTCTCAATCCCCTCATGCTCAATCTGCAGGTGTCTTTAGGTCTGAAATGAATCCTTGTAGGTAGCACATAGATGAGTCTTGGTTTTTTTATACATTATGTCACTTTATATTTTGATTAGAGTGTTTAGTCTATTTACATTCAAAGTACTGTTGGTAAGCACGTATTTATTGTCATTTTGTTATTTGCTTTGCTGTTTTTGTAGTTCCCTGGTCCTTTCTTCTCTTGCTTTCTTTTCTGAAGGTTTTCTGGCTTTCTTTAGTGATATACTTGGATTCCTTTCTCTTTATTTTTTTTGCATATCTATTACTGGTTTTGATTTGTGGTTATAATTTGGTTTGTTTATAGCATCTTCTGCATATATCAGTCTCTATTAAGTTGTTGGAGCTTAACTTTGAGCCCATTTTTTACTCTCCCCCCCCCATATTTTTGGTATATGGTGTCATACTTTACAACATTTTGTGAGTCCCTTTACTGATTTTTATAGATATACTTTTTAATTGTTTTTGTGCTTCCTACTTTTCTTACTCCTACTTATGGTCTTCTCTTTCCACTCAAAGAATCCCCTTTAACCTTTCTTGTAGAGATGGCTTCAGGGCATGAACTCCTTTAGCTTTTGTTTGTTTGCTTTTAAAATTCTCTTTGTCACTTTTTTTTTTTTCCTTTTTAATTGCTATGTGTCTTGGCATTGATCTCCCTGGATTGATTTTGTTGGGGTTTCTTATGTGTCCTGGATCCGGATATCTGTTTCCTTCCCCAGATTAGTGAAGTGTTCAGTTATTATTTCTTCAAGCAAAATTTTTGTCCCATTTTCTCTCTCTTCTTCTGTGATCCCTATAGTGTGAATGTTATTATATTTTATGGAGTTGCTGAGTTTCCTAAGCTTATTCTCACTTTGTATACTTTTTTCTCTTACCTGATTAGCTTGATTACTTTCCATTACTCTGTCCTCCAAATCATGATTTTTTTTTCCTCTGCTTCTTCTAGCTTGCTATTTATTCCATCTATTTGTTGTGTTCTACATCTCTGAGGTTTTTTTTTTTCATGTTTTTTATCTCTTTGTTAAGAATCTCACTGAGATCCTCCACTCTTTCTTTTCTCAAGTCCAGCGATTATCTTTATTATCACTACCTTAAATTCTCTACCAGGCATATTATTAATCTCTGTTTCACTTAGGTCTCTTGCTGGGTTTTGTCCTGTTCTTTCACTTGGGGGCATATTTCTCTGTCTCTTCATTTGTCTAATCTCTGTGTCTCTTTCTCTGTGTTAGAGAAGTCAGCTATGTCACCTGCTCTTGAAAGTAATGGCCTTATGAAGAAGGTGGCCTATAGTGCCCTGCGGTGCAATGTTCCCTCTTCACCAGAACCTGATATTTCAGGGGTGTATCCTATGAGTGCTGTGTGTACCCAGCTGTATATCCCAGTCACTTTTTCCTTCAGTCCTGTCATCTGCAAAGGCTCTCTTTTCCTGTGATGGGTAGTGTTTGGTCGCTGGCCAGGGTGGGGCATACTGTTTTCACAAGGAAACCACTGCTCTGCTTGCAAAAAGAGAACTGCCACAATAATAGGGCTGCATGGGCAGAGTGTACACTTTTAACAAGGTGCATGTCAGACTCCATAGTCCTTAGTGCTGCCACTACTGCCAAGACCAAGGCCCCATGAAACACATGTGTCAGGAGATGTGGTGTTGGCAAGGTTTGTACTGGTCTTCTGGGGGAGAGGACCCACAGTGCCTGGACTGAAACAAATATGACTTAGATAGGCAGATTCACAGAAGTATATGGGGACAGGCCTTGGTGTCAGCAAATTAGATAGAAAATGTGGGCACCACCATCATTCTCGCAGGTGACTGTGTGTTTATTTTGTTTATGCTGAGGGCTGGGAAAAGGAGATGGCACCTGCAACCTCCTTTGTTCCTGGGAGAAGTCCTTCTGTGAAACTTGCCCCTCCAGAATGTGCTCTGAGATACATAAATAACTGTCCCTTGTGCTCTAGGAGGTTTTTCAACTGCTGCTTCTACACTGAAACAAAGGGCTATTTGTCCCACTGTCTTTTCAAGGGCAGGGATTCAGCCTCCTATTGTTCCAAGTCTCTTCTAGAGCCAAGCCCTCTGATTTTTAAAATTCCAGGCCTTAAGTCCCGTTTGTAAGAACTCATGAAATTTATCCCTCTAGTTTTCAAAGCTAAAGGTTATCAGGAATCATCTTCCCCTTTGTGATAATCTGTTTCTTGCTCTACTCCAGATCTACAGCTCTTTTACTCAACCTTGGCTCCCTGCCCCTCACCCTGGGTCCCTGTCCATTTCCCTCCTTACACACCATTTCTGCCTTTCCTATCTTTTCAATGGGCCACTTCTCTACCTTTAGCTGTGGAGTTTGTTCTGCCAGTCTTTGGGTCATTTTCTGCATTATTTATGCTGATGTAAATGTTATCTAGTTGTATCCATGGAATAAGGTGAGTTTAGGGTCCTCTTAATCCACCATCTTAGTAAAATGTATTTTAAAAGTGAAAACATCAGCAAATCATTTAGGTAATCAATCTACATGATGGCAAAGCTATAGGTTTCTATTTTCAAATTTATTTTACATCTGTGTTTCTAACCTCCAAATGATATTATGGTTAAATATGCTTTAAAGTGTATTAATAATAAGCTTGGACTGTAACTAAAAGCAGATTGAAGCAGATGCACGTTTGTAAATGATCTGGAAACCTTTTAGGACCATTGCTAATGGAACTAGCAGAGCAATGTTTAATGGATAAGCCATATCTTTATTTTTAAATTAGCAATAACACAGTAACTATGGTAAAAGAACATTGAAATGAAACTGCAGGGAAGCTGGTGATTGTGGTAAAAATCATAAAAGGATTCACACAGAACAATCTATACAACTGTTTCTTCCTCTTTCTATTGTATCAAAAGAAAAAGAGTTTGCAGGAAAAGAGCAGAAACCTTCCAGCAGCTGATCAGGAATACCAAAATACCTGAGAGGACTTTGCATCTGCAGCCAATAGCCTTGGAAAAGTGAATAAGGCTTTTGTGGCTGTAATTGGAAAGCAGCTGCTAGCTACGATTCCTGGAAAGATAGGACCTAAAATTAAGACACTTTCAGAATGAGTTGTATTACTCCAGTCTAAACAGCATGAGACGAGAGAGAGACATAAACAAAATTTAATGTTTTCTTACTAATTTTCACCTCATGTTCATATTTCTTTAAATCTTGCACTTTATTGGAACACCTGGGTGGCTCAGCAGTTGAGCCTTTGGCTCAGGGCATGATCCCAGGGGTCCTGGGATCAAGTCCTGCATCAGGTTCCCCTCAGGGAGCCTGCTTCTCTCTCTGCCTATGTCTCTGCCTCTCTCTGTCTCTCTCATGAATAAATAAATAAAATCTTTAAAAATAACTTAAAAATTTTTGATATATAATAAAATGCAAGATTTATTTATTTTTAAGATTTTATTTATTCATTCATGAGAGACACAGAGAGAGAGAGAGAGAGAGAGGTAGAGACACAGGCAGAGAGAGAAGCAGGCTCCATGCAGGGAACCCGATGTGGGACTCGATCCCAGGTCTCCAGGATCGGGCCGTGGGCTGAAGGCGGCGCTAAACCACTGAGCCACCCAGGCTGCCCAAAATTTTTAAAGTTTATTTTACTATCAATTATTGATTATATTAATTTAAAGTTTTATGTTCACGGCAAAAATCTGAGTAGAAATGTGGACTGTGCTCTGCATCCCAGTTCAAGTTGGGAGCCTGACTTTTCAAAGCCATAACTGAGCTTTGACCATTATCAGTAAAAAGATTACCCTAATTCCAGACAAAATTACAAAAGCGAACAACTTTGGAGTTGTAAATCAAGACATAAACATGAATGAATCATCATGCAGATCTTTTAATGACTCATTAAAATTTTTACTTATGCTCTCTTCAAAAACTTATTTTAGTTTAATTAAAGTATTTCTCATTTAGAACACATTATTTAATCCTAATTCTACATGTTATAACTAAATAGAATGCAGACATTCCAATACACCTATTTCACATTCATCTCACTAATCACACTCATACACACACACACCATTTCTTCAAATTAGGTGTCTCCAATGTGCCCTAAAGTTCTTCTAGGGCATAGTAGCATCTTCTTCCTGGTCATTCTCTTTAAATGTTCTCAACTTGTACATGCTCTTCCTAAACTGTGGCACTTAGGCTAGAAGCAATCAGGCAAGTGTGGCTTGACACCCAGAAAAGAGAAGGGCAATGCCTCCCTCATTCTCTGAACTACCTTTCTATTAATTCAGCCAAAATTGTCATAGCCTCCATGACAATCATATCAGACAGACGATTCATATCAAATATGTTGTCTACCAAAAATCTCAGTTCCTTGCAAAAGCAAGTTCTGTGTCAAAACCGCATCCTCAGAGGGTTTGAGACTGAAAGTGTAGAATCTTACTTTCATCTTCAATAAGTAACCCGATTAGATCTAAAACAATATTATAATATGATCATTTTTATTATTATTTATTTTAAAGCCAAGTTAGTTAACATATAGTCTAGTATTTATTTCAGGAGAATTATTGCTTTATAATCACTTACATATAATATTTAGTGCTTATCCCAATAAGTGCCCTCTTTAAGATCCATCACCTGTTCAGCCCATCCCCCACCCATCTCCCCTCCAGCAACCCTCAGCTGGGTCTCTTAACTATACTCTCTTTTGGTTAACCTCTCTCTCTCTCTCTGTTTTTATCTTATTTTAATCTTCATTCCCTCCATGTGCATCTGTTTTGTTTCTTAAATTCCACATATGAATGAAATCATATAATATTTGTCTTTCTCTGATTGACTTAATTCACTTAGCATAATACATGCTAGTTCCATCTGCATCATTGCAAATGGCAAGAGTTCATTTTTTTAGTGGATGAGTAATATTCCATAGTGTGTGTGTATATATATATGGTAAAAAAACATTGAAGTGAAACTGCAGGGAAGCTGATGATTGTGGTGATAAAAATCATAAAAGGATTCACACAGAACAATCTATACAACTGTTTCTTCCTCTTTCTCTTGTATTCACTATATACACACACACATATATATACCACCTCTTATCTATTCATCAGTCAATGGACATATGGGCTCTTTCCATAATTTGGCTATTGTGGAGAGTGCTACTATAAACATCAGGGTGTATGTTCCCCCTCACATCAGCACTTTTGTATCCTTTAAATAAACACCCAATGATACAATTACTAGGTCATAGGGTAGTTCTACTTTTAACTTTTTAAGGAACCACCATACTACTTTCCAGAGTAGCTATACCAGTTTGCATTCCCACCAACAGTGGAAAAGGGTTCCTCTTTCTCTGCATCCTCACCAACATCTGTTACTTTCTGAGTTGTTAAATTTAGCCGTTCTGACAGGTGTGAGGTGGTATCTCATTGTGATTTTGAATTGTATTTCTATGGTGCTGAGTGATGTTGAGCATTTTTTCATGTAACCATTAGCAACTTGTATTTCTTCTTGGGAGAAATGTCTGTACATGTCCTCTGTCCATTTCTCAACTGGCCTATTTATTTTTTGGGTGTTGGTTTTGATAGGTTCTTTATAGATTCTGGATACCAGCCCTTTACCTGATATGTCATTTGAAAATATCTTCTCCCACTCCAAGGAAGGCCTTTTAGTTTTGCTGATTGTTTCCTTCACTATTTTATTTTCATGAGGTCCCAATAGTTCATTTTTGTTTTTTATTTCCCCTGCCTCCAAAGACATGTCTAGTAAGAAGTTTCTGCAAAGTCAAAGAGGCTGCTGACAGTTTTCTTCTCTAGGATTTTAATGGTTTCCTGTTTTTTTCTTTTTCAACATTTGTTATTTGAAGTCTTTTGTGGTTCCATACAGATTTTAGGATTGTTCATTCTAGCTCTGTGAAAAATGATGGTATTATTTTGGTAGAGATTGCACTGAATGCATAGATTGCTTTGGATAGTATACACATTTTAACAATATTTGTTCTTCCAATCCATGAGCATGGAATGTTTCCCATTTCTTTGTGTCCTTCAATTTCTCTCATCAGTGTTCTACACTTTTCAGCATACAGATCTTTTCCCTCTTTGGTCAGGTTTATTTTTAGATATCTTATGTTTTTAGATGAAATTGTAAATGGGATCAATTCCTTGATTTCTCTTTCTGCCTCTTCATTACTACTGTATAGAAATGCAACAGGTTTCTGTATATTGATTTTATATCCTTCAACTTTTCTGAATTCATGAATTAGTTCTAGCAAATTTTTGGTGGAGTCATCCAGGTTTTCTACATTGCCATGTTATCTGTGAAGGCTGAAAGATTGATTTCTTCCTTGATGATTTGTATGCCTTTTATTTCCTTTTGTTGTCTGATTGCTGAGGCTAAGACATCCAATACTATGTTGAACAACAGTGGTGAGACTGGAAATTCTTCTTGTTCTTAACCTTAGTGGAAAAGCTCTCAGTTTTTCCCCATTGAGGATGATATAAACTGTGGGTCTTCTGTATATGGCTTTTATGATATTGAAGTATATTCTTTCTATCCCTAATTTCTTAAGGATTTTTGTGAAGAAAGGATGCTGTATTTTATCAAAAGCTTTTTCTGCATCTATTGAGAGGATCATATGGTTCTTATTCTTTTATTACTGTGATGTATCATTTTGCAGATATTGAACCATCTCTAAGCCCCAGGAATAAATTGCACTTGATCATGATGAATAGTTCTTTTAAGGTACTATTGGATTCAATTAGCTAATATCTTGTTGAGAATTTTTGCAGCCATGTTAATCAGGGATATAGGTCTGTAATTCTCCTTTTTTGGTGGGATCTTTGTCTGGTTTTGAAATCAAGGTAATGCTGACCTTATAGAATGAGTCTGGAAGTTTTCCTTCCATGTCTATTTTTTATAACAGCTTCAGAAGAATAGGTGCTAATTCTTCTTTAAATGTTGGGTAAAATTCCTCTGGGAAGCCATCCAGCTCTGGACTTTTTTTTGCTGGGAGATTTTTGATTACTGATTCAATTTATTCACTGGTTATGAATCTGTTCAAATTTTCTATTTGTTCCTATTTCAGTTTTGATAATTTATATATTTCTAGGAATTTATCCATTTCTTCCAGATTGCCCAATTTGTTGGCATATAATTGTTCATAATATTCTCTTGTAATTGTCTGAATTTCAACAGTGTTGGTTGTGATCGCTTCTCTTTCATGATTTTATTTATTTGGGCCCTTTCTCTTTTCTTTTTGATAAGTCTGGCTGAGGATTTATCAATTTTGTTAATTCTTTCAAAGAAGCGGCTCCTAGTTTCATCTATATGTTCTGTTGGTTTTTTTTTTTTTTTTTAATTTCTATGCCATTTATTTCTGCTCAGATCTTAATTATTTCCCTTTTCCTGCTAGTTTTAGGCTTTATTTACTGTTTTTTTTCCCAGCTCCTTTAGATATAAGGTTAGGCTGTTTGAGATTTTTCATGCTTCTTAAGGAAGGCCTGTATCACTATATACTTCCCTTCTAGGACTGCCTTTGCTGCATCACAAAGGTTTTGGACTGTCATGTTCTCATTTACATTTGATTCCATGTATTTTTTTTAATTTCTTCTTTAATCCTAATTAACCTATTCATTCTTTACTAGGATACTCTTTAACCTCCGTGTATTTGTGGTCTTTCCAAATTTTTTTCTTGTTGACTTAAAGTTTCATCACATTGTGATCTGAAAATATGCATGGTATGAACTCCATCTTTTTATACTGGTTGAGGTCTGATTTGTGACCTGGTATGTGATCTATTCTGGAGAATGTTCCATGTGTACTCGAAAATAATACATATTCTGCTGCTTTAGGATTCTGCTCTGAATATATCTATTCATCTTGTGCATCTGATCTGGGATATCATTTATAAGCCCTTATGTGTTTGTTGATCTTTTGCTTAGGTTATCTGTCCATTTTTGTGAGTGGGCTGTTAAAGTCCCCTACTATTATTGTATTATTATCCATGAGTTTCTTTAAATTTGTATTTATTTATATATTTGGCTGCTCCAAAGTAGGGGGCACAAATATTTATAATTGCTAGATTTTCTTGTTGGATAGACACCTTAATTATGACATAATGCACTTCCTCATCTCTTGTTACAGTCTTTGTTTTAAAATCTAGTTGGTCTAATATAAGGATAGATATTTCAGCTTTCTTTTGATGTCCATTAGCATGATAGGTGGTTCTCCACTCCCTCACTTTCAATCTAGAGGTATTTTGGAGTCTAAAATGAGTCTCTTGTAAGTGGCATATTGGTGGATCTTGTTTTGACCCAGGGATCCCTGTTTTGTTTTTATCAATGCTGATACCCTATATCTTTTTATTGGAGCATTGAGCCCATTTACATTTAAAATAATTATTGATAGATATGAATTTAGTGCCATTGTATTACCTGTAAAGTCACTGTTCCTATGGATTGTCTCTGTTCCTTTCCAGTCTGTTACTTTTGATCTCCCTTTGGACCCACTCAGGGGTCCTCTTTAAGATGTCTTGAAAAGCTGGTTCTATGTTCATGAACTCCTTTAGTTTTTGCTTGTATTGGAATCTCTATTTCTCTCCTCCTATTCTAAATGACAGCTTTGCTGAATATTGTAGTCTTGGCTGCATATTTTTCCCTTTCGGCACATTGAATATATCATACCACTCTCTTCTGGCTTACCATGTTTCTATGGACAGATCTGCTGCTAACCTTATGTGTCTAGCCTACAAGGCTAAGGACCTTTGGTCCCCAGCTGCCTTCAGAATTCTCTATTTTTGTATTGTGCAAGTTTCACTATGATATGTTTTGGTGGTGTTTTTGTTAATTTTGAGGGGAGTTCTCTGTGCCTCATGGACTTGAATGCTTGATTCCTTCTCCAGAGTAAAGAAGTTTTCAGCTTAATTTCTTCAAATAGAACTTCTGCCCCTTTTCCCCCATTCTTCTTCTTCTAGGATTCCTATGATATGGATATTATTGCACTTCGTGGAATTGCTGAGTTTCCTAAGTCTAGTTTCATGATCTAAAAGTTTGCTTTCCCTATTCTTTGCAGCTTCATTGTTTTCCATAATTTTACCTTCTATATCACCAATTCATTCCTCTGCTTCTTCCATCTTCATTATTTTTACATCTAGTCAATTTCACATCTCAGTCATACCACTTTATTTCAGCCTGACTAGTTTTTAGGTCTTTTATCTCTTTATCACCAGGGTTTTACTGCTGTCTTCTATGCTCTTTCAAGCCCAGCTAGTATTCTTATGACTGTTGTTCTAAATTCTTGTTCAGATATATTGCTTGTATCTGTCTTGAGCAAATCCCTGGTTATGATTTCTTCTTGACCTTTCTTTTGGGGAGAATTCCTCCATCTTGCCATTATGTCTAGTTTCTGTCTTTTGCATGTTATAAAAGCTTGTTTTGTTTCCCACTGCTGAAAATAATACTATATTAAGAAGGTGCTGCACTTGGTACTTTGGGAAGTATTTCTGCTGTATCCTGTGTGCACTCTGCCATTGTGTTTTAGATGTTCTTTCACACAAGTTAGTCCTCTGCAGAGTTCCTCCTTGCCTGCATTGGGGAGTGTTTGAACCTTTAACTAGGTGTGCTTTGACTTGTTGGTTAAGATAAGCCTGATTTTTAAAAAAGCCTGATCCAAGAAAGTGAAAAGGAAAAGGAACAAAAAAGCAAACAAGTAGACAAACAAAAAGTTTGATTCCAATGAAAAAGAAAGAAGGGCGGGGGGTGGGGGGAGGAGGAAAAGGCCTAATCCAAAAGAGAGAAAAGGAAACAAACAAGCCAACAAATGAACAAAAAGCTATAAGCCTGATGCCAAAGAAAAAAATTTAATTAAAAATTAAAGAAATTAAAATTTAAAAAACCCTGGTCCTATCTCCCCCTGAACTGAAGCTGATGCTTTGGAGCACTCTATGATCAGTAGCCTTGATGCATGGGAAGGGCCTGTGTGTGTCTTCTGATGGAGAGGCCCATGGTGCTGGCTTACAGTATACCTGCCCTAATAAAGATGTCCCTGCTGGGTTCAGGGGGGCAAGGTTTGGTGTAAACGCCTCCAGCCTCTGCTGGAAGTGCTATGTTTCTCTCTGAAGTCCAAACATGCTGGTGGGTGGCATCACCCACCTTCTCATCCCCAGGTATGGGAACTCATGGCAGCTATTATTCAGGAGGCCCTCACAGAAAAGTGAACAATATACTCTTCTGTGTTCCAAGCTTTTGTCAGATCCCTGCTCTCAACCTGTCTGTGCCCAGCCTTTGGCATGCCCCACACCACAGTTCTCCTGTGTTTTATCTCTGGCCTGCGGTTAGGATTCTGAAAAACAAATCTTAATGTACCTGGCACTGCACAGATCCACTCCCATCCCCCAGAGGAGAGCCTCACAACACCGTGCCAACCATCTTTCTGTCCCAGAAAAGCAGTCACATGCTTGCTCAAGTGCACAGTCTATGTTGAAGCACAGCAAGAAGTTGCTACCAGCATGTGCTCTCCATGTACCTCTGTCCCCTGCTGTTTAATGGCTGCTCAATACCACTTGGTGGGTCTTTTATCCTTGGAAAAGCAAATACTCTCTTCCAAATGTATTCCAGGAAGGGGAACATTTTCCCCCTGTGTGACCCAGGGGATCCCCAAACTGGTGCCTTGGGCAAACCCTACATGCCACTCTCTCTCTCTCTCCCACTCTCTGCTTTTCTTTCTGACTTGCTCTGTGAAAAGTGTCCCACCCCTCCACAGCACCTCAACTTTTCTCTCTCCCTGTTCACATCTCTGAACCTTACATCTGCCACATTTTCTCCCTCCAATTATGAAGATTGTTTTCTTAATTCTCAGATTGATTTTCTAGTTGTTCAAAATGATTTGATGTAGATCTAGCTGTGTTTGAGGAATGAGGCAAGCCCAGGGTCCCCCTACTACTTCACTATCTTAACTTCTTCTCTCCTGATCCTTTTTTAACAGATCTTGATGCCACTGTACACAATAGGCTCACAGGCTGCACTCATATTTCTTTTAAAAAGAGTGCATTACAAATGCATTCATGTATTTTTAAATATTAAATATTGTATAGGAACAAGGACACAGCTATACCTTAGATAATTCTTTTCTTCTTGTTGACAATAGTTCATTAATAGACATACTATAAATACGGACGTTAGATATTTGATCTATAGGGATACTGGCATCTAGCTTATATTTCTATAATGTACCCATTAATAAATATATCAGAGACAACTTGTAAAATGTTTTGGTGAAGTCAAAACCTTAAGTGTACATATTTTGTTCTGATCTATCAGCGTAGGTGTCATGTCAAAGAAAATCATGAAGTAAGTGCATCAATTGGTATTCACAAACCTACAAGCAATTACCATTTTCTCTCTAGGGGAGTTTGGATTATAATTAGCAGGATACTAAATACCTGAAATGAAGTTGGGAGGTGGCATTTAGGAATGAAAAAGAAAAGGAAGAAGAAAAAAATAGAAGTAATGGAAAGTAACCTCATATACTTTACCATTTTACTACAATAGTCCCATTTACCTGCCCACTTCCATATGGACAAGCAGAATCCTATGCAAAAAGAGAGTCGTGTCCTGAAATAACAGCATCCAAAACTTAGTAAGAATATTTAAGTTTTTCAGGAATTGATCATTTGTATGAATTGTGATTATAAATTTTAACAAGGCTAGTGTCAACATAAAAGTTTTGTCAGCTTCACCATTTCACATACACACACATTCAAATAGTGTTCTTATCTCTAAATGCAAATAATAAAAAAGCTGGAGCTAATCTTTTGAGAACTTTAATCAAATAACATGATATCTTTTTAGTAATAGAGCAACATTCATGTAGTAAAAGTAATAAAGCCTTCAGTTGGGGAGTTTATCTTTCCCTGTTTAAAACCTAAGCCAATAAAAATGAAATAATAAAGAAACAAACTTTTAACGGCTATAGATAATGACACTCCTGCTAAGATACCAGTTTAGTATCCTGCAGTTTAAACAGCTGCCATTTGTCAGATAATTGCTTATGTTATTTCCCATCTTTGCATTAAAGCAGAATGCTATATTTGCATTTTTGACCCGCTTTGTGTTTGTAAGCAAAGTTGTCATATAAGAATCATTGAAATACCCTACCTAATTATCTTCATTAGTTGGAAGGCTGGAAAAGAAGTCCAAAGAAAACTCAACATCATAAAAAGAGATTTACTGCATTTATAACCCATTTTTCTCTTACCTTTTGAAAAAATAACTCATCTACTCCAATGCACAGGAGGATAATTAACTCCATGCTCCATTCTCATCTCAAGATCCTGTATTCATTTTCAGTTTGCAGGCCTAATTACTCTGTCCCAAATAATTTTCATTATTATACCTTTTTAAAACATCTTTTGCCCTAGACTTAAGCCCAGTGGAAATTCCTTAAGTGTTCACTCCATGTGGGGCACCTGGGTAACTCAGTCAGTTAAGCATCTGATTCTTGATTTCAGCTCAGGTCATGATCTCAGGGACATGAAATGGAGGTCCAAATTGGGCTCCATGCTGAGTGTGTGGAGCCTGCTTAAGATTCTCTCCCTCTGCCCCTCCTCCCCTCTGCTTGCACACACTCTGTCCCCCCACCCAAAAAAAAATACACTCCATGCACCCAGAACTCAAGAAAAGACTATATACTTTCTGGCTGAATTTTCAAAGTTCCAGTCGCTGAGAATGAATATATAGCACTGTGGCCAATTTCACATTATACTGGATGCTCACTTGGCTATAGTTCTATGTGGCCATCCTTCAGTATGATTCTAAGCCCACCCTACATCAAAGAATAAGTGTCCTGGACAAGTTAAATAAGTAAGGAGGACTTTATTTAAGACTATTGCAATTGGGATCAAGACCAATACAGTAAAAAAGAGAGACTGAGCTCAATTCTACAAAATCAAAAATGGGGATTTTTAAGCCTGGGTAAGCTAGTGGGAAGGTACTAGAGGATATGAGGAAGGGGAGAGGAAAGGTTAGTGAGTATGATTAGACCATGTATGTTTGCTAATTGGCACTTATTGAAGTAAGGATCCTACCCTCCCATAGACTCTGGGAGATAGAGACTAGGAGTACAATCTTTCTTGATTATATTTCAAAAGAATGACTCTCCAGGCTTTTACAAAGACATTCCTGGACTGTAAAACTGGCAAGAGACTTTTAAAAATATTTATGTCTCAAAAGAGCAGAGAAAAAATTTATGATTGCAAGTTTTCTAAAGTAAATGCTCTAAGAAAAGAGAAATCAGGGTCCCAGAATCAAGAAGAAACCTAAGGTCTCATGAAGCTGAGGGAAAAACTAGGCCACCATGGTCTTCTATCACAATTAGATGTTCAGAGCTGATCTGTTGTGGAGTTAATCTAAAAATCAAGGAGTAATGAGCAATAAGGCAAAAAGATAAGCAAGAGCAGAAAGCTACCATCTACTCTCAGCCAGCTTACCCACACACCTGGCCAGCTTTACAGAAACACAACTAAGATCACTTCTTCATGGAAATCAGGGCTTTTTTTCTCAACAGTTTCTAATTTAATGACCATTATACAGAATCATTAAATTAAAAAATGACAGCATATAATTGATTATATAGTTTCTCTTACCCCCTACTAAAACCACATCTTCTTCACAGGCAGAAGAAAAGAACTAAAAAATTTTCCTAGCAGTTACTATAGTTTTATAAAACTCATGCAAAAAAACAAACATGCCAATATCTGGCTTTTCCAGAAGGAAATGGTCAATACTACTAGATGCTGCCACCTGGGTGTCTGATGCTACTCTAAAGACACATCACAACCCATAAAGCCATGAGTAACACAGCAGAAAGCTATATAAAAAGGTAATATTCAGAAGACGAGTTCTCAGTTCTGCTTCAACTCACTCATGTACCAAGCTAATTACCGTTTTTAGCCCTTGTTTTGTGGCCTGCCCCTCCAGCTAGGCAACTCATGTTATGGGACGCTCAGCTGTCTACTCATCTGATTCACTCATGGTTTATGATGGGTCCAGTGTTTTCTTGAGACACCAGCTCCCTGGAAGTATCAGGCTGTTTGATAACTGAGCCATTCCACTGCCGGAATCCTTTCATTCTTCTTCATTTGGCCAACAAGGACTCACTCTTCCAAAATTAAAGCTCAAATCCCGACATTTTCAAAGAGCTTTCCCTGGACTTCCTTTCTGAATAAATGCCCCTCCTCTCTGATCCTCCAGCACTCACATGCTTCTATGGTAGCACCTGTCTTATTGGACTCTAATTATAAGTTCATTCATCTGTTTCTCCCTCCAGACTCTCTTCTCATGGGAAAATTAAGGCAGTTTATTCATTTATCCTTGATCCCATAAAGGCACTCAAACACCTGTTGAATTAATTGAAAATGTATTTTAAACACCTTCATATGCATGACTTCACAACAGCCCTAACTAGGTGTAAGTCAATACCCTAGGGTCTTCCTCCTTCCTAGCTCAGAACATAGTGTGTTAGACCAGTTTTTAGAGCCTATTATACTTTTCTCTTTTCAAGAGAGTATATAGTTAGTACCTCCTTAAACATTAAAAAAGTAATAGTGCTATAGTTAATATGTTCTGTAGAACTAAGTCCCACATCATTTAAAGTTATCTTTCCTTTCAGAACAAATATTTTTAAATACATATTTTTGAACAATTAGGACTTATAACTAATAACCATTACAGCAAATAAAAAGACAAAATTAGCAAACTATCAAATACAATAGTTTAATTTTTTTAAAAAATCAACCTGGGTATCTTTTTCCCTCAATTTGATTTAAGGATTTGAAGCTAGCATTTACTCTATTTAAAGCACTACAGACTTCATCTACTCAGGAAAGGTTTCCTAACACACTGATATTCATTCCATATCTTTTTTTCTACTGTAGTTAGTCTTTTATGGAAAAAGGAAAGAACAAAGAAATAAGGAGTTAGTTTCTTATGTCTTTTAAAGTAAAGTACATTTTATAGAATCTAAAAATTAGAGGAAATCTTATAAGATGACTTATCCAAGTCAATCTCATCTAGTTGAGAGGTGATCATCCAGGTTCTGTTCAAACATTTCCAGTAATGACTGCGCTTTCCTTTAGGAGACCCTGCTACCTGGTGCTGCACATTACTGATGCTTTGAAAGGTACCAGTATTGAACTGAAGATAGCCTGCATTGACTTTCAGTTTGAACTGAATGTATGAACTCATCCATCATACTCCAATTCAGTCCTCCTTTTCCAGCTCAATTTTCTACACAACACGGATTCCAGATGTCTCTTCATTTTGTCAGTCTTTTCCTGGACATCCCCAATCTTTGTTTTGTTGTTGGGGATGGTTGGTTAAAATCAGTTTTTAAACTGGTTCCAATAACAAAATCTTTTCTTACACAAGTGTCAAGTTAAAAGTTTTTTAATCCTCATTTATACATTGACAGGTTTTCAGATTAAGTGTGCAGGGGGGTTAATATATAGTAGTATCTAGTTAAATTCAGGGATTTAATTAAAATAAGTAACAAACTGATGGTTGCCAAAGGGAAGTAGGTTAGAGAAGGGCAAAATGGGTGAATAGGAGTGGAAGATACAGGCTTACAGTTATGGAATGAGTAAGTCATGGAAATAAAAGGTACAGCATAGGTTATATAGCCAATGATAGTGTGATAGCATTGTAGTGACAGATTGTAGCTATATTTGTGGTGAGTGTAACATAACACATAGAGATGTTAAATCACTTTGTTGTACACCAGCAACTAATGAAACATTGTATGTCAACTATACTTCAATTTAAAAAAAGAAATCAACTGAAAAAAAGTAATTAATTAATTAATTAAAAATGAGTAACTCAATATGCAAGTGATTTTTACCTCAGGATATATTTCTTTGCTTTTTCTCTGCTATCATTTTTCAGCTTATTCTCAATTTTTAAAAAATCTTAATTTCAAAATGAAATTCGCCCATTGTTCAATAGTAAGCTATTTATTTTGTCAGGCACTCAGGAATCTGATCCATGAACATGCTTTTAGAAACATGTCAACCCTGCTGAGATTAAATTACTTTTTTTCTTCCTCTCTCTTCCTTCCTTGTCTTTTCTTGCTGAGTTTTCTTTAAA
Organism: Canis lupus baileyi; assembly: GCF_048164855.1. Lineage (NCBI taxonomy): Eukaryota > Metazoa > Chordata > Mammalia > Carnivora > Canidae > Canis > Canis lupus. The sequence continues at coordinate 22,854,938 of NC_132861.1, read as the reverse complement.
AATTAAAGCAATTAATAAGTTTTGAGTATGTCTACTATCACTAGACAGCTTCTGGTAATTAGCAAGCAGGTTTAAAGTTTCCTCTCTGAAGGTTAATAGCCCCAACTGACAATTCTTTCATTCAACAAACATCTATTGACAATGCACTGAGAACAAGAAAACCAATCTCTGCAATCTTTTCGCTTATCAAGGGCTCTGCTAGAGATTTGACCAGAGCATCATGGAGGTAAAGAGCAGAGGTCTGAGAATTAACCAAGCAATCCAGAAGACTGCCTGGAGCCAGTTGATACTGAAAAGTTTTAAGGATATGAGAGAGAAAGACATGGGAAAGGCATGTTCTGGAGTAGACAGAGTGCCTTTATGTTCTACCTCCCTGAGGAAGGGGCATGACTTTGAATTTAAGCAGGTCACCTTCGGTCTAGCTCACACATTTTCCAAATCAATGACTCTACCTATTGTCTATCAGATATTAAGAGCACAGAAATTTATCAGGAACCCTTTACTATAGCAGAGGATCTGGACATTCATCAGAGAAAAATACTATAATACCCACAACATTGATAAATAAATAGCTTCTAAGAAAACTGACATTTTAAAAATAGGTATTAATGAAGCATTTACTACTTGTTGTTCTGGCTATCATGATAACATGGTGTCTATGTCATATATTGTTAAATCAACAGAAAGGAAGATACATAGACTTTAATATCTTACCTTTCTGCAGCATAATGTTATAAGAGTTAAGAATTAATGGTATATCCTTCCTTTTATAGAAAATCAAATAAGAAAAATGTTAATTTGAACAATGTGTCTTTAAAACATGATCACTGAACACTCACCTACTGCACAATTCATTGATTTGCCCAAGAACATATGTTCAAAAATGTATATATTCTACACACAAATATATGTAGACAAATATATCTATAACATATATTCTACACACAAATCTGAGTATTTTATATTACCAGGTAAAAAGAAATATATAGCCCATTATGCTTCTTTCCCTATATCTATCATAGCTAACTGCAGTACCCAACTTCAGGAAGTGCAGGTTGAAATTTAATACTTTATTAATTTTAATACATTTGCTGCTTTCATTTTTATTATTATGTAGTTTTATGTGGAAATAACTCAACATGAGATCTACCCTCTTAACAAAATTTTAAGCATACAATATATTATTTGTTGATTATAGGAACAATGATATAAACAGATCTCTAAAGCTTGGCAGATCTTACTTGCCTATAATCTTATGCCTGTTGCTTAGTAACTCCTTATTCCTCCCTCCTCCCTAGCACCTGGCAACCAACTTTCCACTCTTTGATTCTATGAATTTTTTTTAAGATTTTTAAAAATTTATTTATTCATAAGAGACACAGAGAGAGAGGCAGGCAGAGACATAGGCAGAGGGAGAAGCAGGCTCCATGTAGGGAGCCTGATGTAGGTAGGACTCAATCCCAGGACCGTGGGATCACTCCCTGAGCCGAAGGCAGATGCTCAACCACTGAGCCACCCAGGCATCCCTGATTCTATGAATTTGACTATTTTAGATACTCATGAAGTGGGATCATGAAATATTTACCTTTCTATGATTGACTTATTTAACTTAGCATAATATTTACAAGATTCATCCATGTTGTATATTGCAAAATAAGTTTTACAGAAGCTTTTAATGAGAGAATATCATACATTTTTAAAAGTACACAAATCATTTATGTGAAGCTTGATTAATTATACAAAGTGATCACAAAGTAAACAAAGTAACAGCCACACAGCCCAAGCAGTGAAATCTGACCAGCAACTCAGAAGTCCCCTATAGGCTCCCTCCAAGTCTCAATCACTGCCATCTATTACAATAAAGTTAACTATCATAAAAAAGAATTATAATATAGTATTCTCTCCTTCCTTTCTCTTCACCCCTTCTCAACAGTCACTCACTGTGGTAAAAATTCTAGGATGCTTTAATGAAGAGGATGACTTCAAATAGAAATTTCAATGCTTTGAGGAAGTAATTTAAGATATTGTTTGAATTATTTAATTTTTTGTGTAATTGCTCTTTAACCTTTAATATTGTGTCTCAGTTTCTTTTCTTCATTTACTTTTTGTATTTTTTTGTAAGTTTTTTTATTGGAGTTCAATTTGTCAACCTATAGCATAACACCCAGTGCTCATCCCGTCAAGTGCCCACCTCACTGCCCATCACTCAGTGACCCCATCCCCCCGCCCACCTCCCTTTCCACTACCCTTTGTTCGTTTCCCAGAGTTAAGAGTCTCTCATGTTTTCTCACCCTCTCTGATTTTTCCCACTCATTCTCTCTCCTTTCCCCTATAATCCCTTTCAATATTTTTTATATTCCCCATATGAGTGAAACCGTATAATGATTGTCCTTCTCCGAATGACTTAACTTCACTCGGCATAATACTCTCCAGTTCCAACCACGTTGAAACAAATGGTGGGTATTCGTCATTTCTAATGGCTGAGTAATATTCCATTGTATACATAAACCACATCTTCTTTATCCATTCATCTTTCGATGGACACCGAGGCTCCTTCCACAGTTTGGCTATTGTGGACATTGCTGCTATAAACATTGGGGTGCAGGTGTCCTGGCCTTTCATTGCATCTGTATCTTTGGGGTAAATCCCCAGCACTGCAATTGCTGGGTCCTAGGGTAGCTCTATTTTTAACTCTTTGAGGAACCTCCACACAGTTTTCCAGAGTGGCTGCACAAGTTCACATTCCCACCAACCATGCAAGAGATCTCCACTTCCTCTCCAACATTTGTTGTTTCCTGTCTTGTTAATTTTCACCATTCTCACTCGTGTGAAGTGATATCTCAACTGCAGGAAGGTACAGTTTTTACAGAGGCAGAGAGGTTCAGTGACTTGCCAAAAGTCTCATGTTAAGAGGTAGAGTAACCAAGATTTAACTGAGACTTCAGAATCTGTGTTAACTGCTAAGCTATCATATCTCTTGGGAGTTTTTACTAATTATCACATATTCCCTAATAGTTTCTTAAAATATTTCCGTGTGTGTGTGTGTGTGTGTGTGTGTAAAACATAACATACATGTTTTATGTTTGCAAACATACTAACAGTTTTGCAGATTACTGACCCAAATTTTAATTCTGAAGTTTTAGAAGTATCAATTAGACAAGTTTCAGAAATGTAAACTATGTAATATGACCAGTAATGGGAAAGCCTCAGAATATTTCCCAGAAATCTGCCACACTACATGGAATTTTGTTACTGGAGACCAGTTTCTATGGAAGAGTGAGCAAATTTTTTTAACATGTAAGTATCTTAATACATTATTCATTCATTTAACAAATACTTGTTAACAAATATTTATCAAGTACTGTACTGGGCACATCAGTGAATAAAAATTTTACCTTCATGTAGCTTTTTGGTAGAGAGAGAAAAAAATTAGAAAAATATGATGAACAATAAGTAAATTATATGGAATTTGAGATGATATGTGCTTTAGGAGAAAAAATAGAGCAGAATAAGGAGGATTTGGAATAATTGAATCAGGTGGGATAGGAAATAGATCACAATCTTCAATACTGTGGTCAAGGCAGGCCTCACTGAGAGGCAAAGCTTGAACAAAGACTTGACAGAGGTGAGGAGGTTCATCAAGGAGGTATTGGGGAAGAAGGAGAGGTAGACACCGGTTCAAACAAAGGTGCCAGCCAGACTGAAGGCCTTGAGGACAAAGAATGCCTAGTAGCCTAGTGTGTCTACAGAAAAAACAAGTATTTGCCTGGAAATCATGAGAGAAGAAAAGTCATAAGAGATCTGATCAGATGAGAAAGGGGATAAAGGCTGATCATACAGGACCTTGAAGACCACGGTATGAATCTTAGCTTATACTCTAAGTGAATTGGGGAGTCTCTACAGGGTTTTGAGTTATGTGAGCCAACATTTTAAAAAGACCATTTTCTGAAATCTGTGTTGAGAATAGTCACAGATGGATGAAAATTGAAGTAGAAGACCCTGTTGGGATGTTTATTGCCTAATCCAAATATCTAGGTAAGAAATTACTTTAAAAAAAATTTTAATGATATGATAGTTAGAAGTAGAAAATAAATCAGATTCTGGATATAGAATGAAGTTTTAGATCTGAAAATTATCTAATGATTGAAAGCATGGTGGGACAAAAAGAGGTGTTAAAGAGGTACCGAAGGTTTTTGGACAGAGTGATTAGAAGAATAGAGTTCCTATCAAGTAAGATAGTAAATGGCTGCTCGTTAAATAAGTTTGGATGGAAGGAAAGTTCAGAGGTTAAGTTTGGGCATGAGGAGACTAAAGTAATTAGTCATCCAAGTAAAAGTTTCAGTAGAAACACCGAGTATGCACATCTAGAGTTTGGCAGAGAAGTCTAGGTTGGATATACACATTTGTTGTTAAATATTGATCATTTCTATATGTGTAAAGGCAAAGTAATCAGGAAAGAAAATATTTCCCCAATGGGTGTCATAGTAATATTGGTGATTTCAGTATAGTTTTGGGTATAGCAGGGGAGGAAGTTAAGAAAAGCAGTATAATTTTAGCCTATTCAAGGACCGTTGAGGCCCATCTGAGGGCAAAGTACCTTCACATACTTTTATCTCAACACCAAAAGTCACACATTATTGCCATTATTGTTTTTCTATGACGGAGGTCAAAAGGTACAAAGACATGAGATGGCATGGCAAAGGTTGCATGTAAGAGATCTAGCCGGGACTTGCAACTGGTTATTCATATTTCTCTCCAGTATGATTTCCTGCTTCCATTCAAGCACCAGGAAACAAGAAGGCAAAATGCAGATGTTCTAGAAGAGACAAAAAAAAAGAAAGAAAGAAAGAAAGAAAGAAAGAAAGAAAGAAAGAAAGAAAGAAAGAAAGAAAGAAATGAAAGGATGCCTTGGCCAAATGTACATTTCTCAGTAACTTGCCTAGCATCAACCTCTATACACTAGGAGACATCATTAAATTAGGGTATGAAGTCTCCTTTCTCTGTGGACTTACCAGAAAGATACCTGCCTAAATCAGTTCAGGCCAAACTTAAATACAGGTGAGAAAATTGTCTAAATAACTTATAGAAGTTGTTTCTCATCATTAAAACTTACTGTATAGCTTCCTTAATTTATATTTACAACCAGAACACTGCCAAGTTTCTTTTTAATTCTTTTGTTTATGTTAACCATTTTTATTCAATTTACTTAAGGTAAAAAAAATAGCTCACCCTTTTATCTTATACCCCACCCCTTGACACCTTTGGCAACAACCAATTTGTTTTCTATAGTTTAAAGATTTTTTTTATTTCACATTAAAAATCTAGATAAGAAAAACCATATGCTAGTTGTCTTTCTTTAACTTATTTCACTTAGCATAAAGCCCTTGAGGTCCATCCATTTTGTTACAAATGGCAAGATTTCATTCTTTTTTATAGTTGAACAATATTCCATTATATCTATACCCCAATTTATTTGTCCATTCACTCATCGATGGGCATTTTGATATTGCTTTCACATCTTGACTATTGTAAATAATGCTGCAATGAACATAGGTACATATATCTTTTTGAGTAAGTGTTTTCATTTTCTTCAGATAAATTGAAGTAGAATTGCTGGATCACATGATAGTTCTATCTTTAATTTTTTGAGAAAACTCTATACTGTTTTCCATATTGACTATACCATTTTGCATTTTCACCAACAATGTACAAGGGTTTCCTTTATTCCATATCCTTGCCAGCACTTGTTATTTCTTCTCTTTTCAACCATAGCCATTCTAACAGGTATGAGGTAAAATCTCATTGTAGTTTTGATTTGCATTTCCCTAATGATTAATGATGTTGAACATCTTTCCATGTACCTGTTGGCATCTGTATGTCTCCTTTGGGAAAATGTCTATGCAGATCTTTGCTCATTTTTAAATCAGATTATTTGTTTTCTTGTTGTTGTTGAGTTGTAGGCATTTTTTATATTTTGGATGTTAGCACCTTATCATATATATGATTTGCAAATATTTTCTCCCATTCAGTAGGTTGCCTTTTCATTTTTTTGATGGTTTTCTTTGCTGTGCAGAAGTTTTTAACTTGATGTGGGCCCCCTTGTTCATTTTTGGTTTTGCTGCTTTTGCTTTTCAGTGATTCAAAAAAAAATATTGCCAGGACCTCTGTGAAAGGGCTTATTCCATGTTTTCTTCTAAGAGTTTTATGGCTTCAGGTCTTATATTCAAGTCTTTAATCCATTTTGAGATATGTTTTGTGTGTGGTGTAAGATAGTGGTTCAATTTCATTCTTTTGCATGTGGCTGTCCAATTTTCCCAATATAATTCATTGGAGAGACTATCCTGTCCCCATTGTATATTCTTGGCTTCATTGTCATAAATTAGGAGACCATTTATGCAACAATTACAGGTGGGAAATAGAGGTAGGAAAATGTCCAGATAATTTATAGAAGTTGTTTCTCATCTATAAACCAGTGGAAACCTGTATAGCTTCCTTAATTTGTATTTCCAACCAGAAAACTGCCAAGTTTTTATATTCTTTATGTAATCATTTATTTAAAAAAATAATGCCAATGGGAAAATCATTTTGCTTGGATAATGTATGATTTATTAATTTCAATGGAACATACACTATAGATTCTTTCACATTCCTATATATTTTCATACAAAGCCAATTCAAAGTATATACTAAGAATGAAATATACTTTAAGAATAATTTTATATGTCATATTTCCATATACTGCTTTCTGTGAATCAGTTTTTACTGAACATAATTTTTTGGTACATTATAGCCTTTGAGCTTTCATTTATATTATCCAATGCACCAAGAGGAAAAAGAAATATTTTCATTTTAAGGAAAAATAGCAAGTTAAGACTTACTAGAGAGCACCCTGATTTTCTATATAATAATATGACTGAAGGGAAACAATATTCAAAACAAGAAAAAATTTTGTTAAATTATGAAATTGTCTTGCTTAATATTTCTATTGTCAAGTAAACTTGTTTGTTTGTACACATGACAAAATTAAAACCATTAGTATCTGTGAACTTATTATGTTTAACTTCACCACTAGATTTAATTTAAATATATTTTTCAAGTTGATAGCAGAGGACTCATTCGATACCTTCAAGTGCTAACTTATGCAAACCAAGCATAAATGAACAAATCACTTTCCTGCCCATAGAAATATAAGCTGAACACTGAGCTATTATTTCTGTTTTTCATTACCAAGGCTATCAGCTGGTATTCAAACAGTAACATATGCCACAAGAAACTTATTACTGAAAGTGATTGCAAAACAGAGAAAATAAACTACAAAAGAATATGGTTAAGACATAGGAAAGAAAATAATTTCTGCAAAATGGTGTATAACAGAATTCAGATCCACAAGGCTACCATAGAGATGTTCCTATCTGCTTGAGACTGACCCCAAGGTTTCCTAAAATTCACATTTAGTCCTTTGCTATTGGGTTCAGCAAGTCACTGAAGGCTGTGATAGGAGAGGAAAAAACTTTAAGAAATAGAAAAAAGCATCAGATAAAATAGAGAAATTATGAATTCAGACGAGGAGGCTATTATTGCAGAGAATTCAGTATAAAGTCATAGAACCAGAAGGAATTTTGGTAGTTCCCTCAGAAAGGACTATACTTTCACTAAAAACTCAGAATTTCATAAAAAGCTCTTCAGGGGCTTCTCTAGCAATACTTATTAGTGGTTAAATGTCTTCCTTTCAGTTAAAACCAATGAAATTCTTAGGGAATCTTTAAAGAAAAAGTGTTCCCAAATAAACTATTTTCTTCCATGACCTTTGGTATAAACCAACACAGACTCTGCAAATGGCAAGTAGTCAATAAATGTTTGTTAAATGGCTAAATGAATTAATTCATTTGCACCAATAATAAGCAAAATTGGTATCAGTTTTGGAAGAGTAGATATACTAAAAGTTACAAGTTTACTAAATGAAAGAAAAAATTTAACAGGTACCATTACAACTCAAGAAGAAGAAATTATAAAAACAAACATACCAAAAATGGACATTTTTATTCTAACAGAGATGTTAGCAATAGCTATATTGTTATTCAATGTTTTTTTCTGATTTAAATGGTAATATATAATACTTTCATAAGTCAATTAACTTGAACTTATGTTTTCTAAATTTTAAGACAATAGTTAATATTGTCAACTTATTTGTGTACTTCTAAGACCTTCCACAACTTTAGTTTTATTGTACTATCCTTGAGTCAAAATATTATAAAAACATTATATTTTCTACTTCTATATAAAACTGTTATCATTGCAAATCAGGGGTCTTGTGTTTAAAACTATGAATCTTTATACATGCGTACATAGCAAGAAATTTCTAAATGAACTTATTTAAGAGAATTTTTGTAAACATAAAAAACATTATTAAGAAGACCTGATAATTTTCAAAGAAACACTCATTTATCCTCAAAAATAAGTGCATTTATTCAGAAAATGCACCTGAGCACTCTCCACGAATCAGATCTATGCTAGACATGTAAGATGAAAAGTCATAGTTAACGTCAAAGTTTCCCAAACTTTTCTTACTTCATGGCTTTATGGCAGCCTTAGTGACCATATCATTTTTTCCCACAGCATTGCTAAGCCAAAATTAATAGAACAGGTCCCTTCATTAAGTAGTTAGGTCCAAATAACCTAAAAAATATTCATGTCTATAACAGGTTCTCAGTTTTAAAAATCAATATGTATAAAGTGAAAGAAAATAATATCTATTTCATTTTTAAATAAGCACAATTACTTACACAAGTCTGTTGGGTCCTACACTGCTTCTCACACCTTCTCAAACTTAATGTCTTCAAACAACTTCTCAAGCCGTAGAATCAAACCTTGGACACCACTACCTTCATTTCCTGCTCCACGCTGATTTTCAAGTGGTACTTTTTTTTAATTCAATTTGCCAACATTATAGTATAACACCCAGTGCTCATCCCATCAAGCGTGCTACTTGTTCTTATCACTGAAAGTACAGAAAGCCCAGCTTCACAGAGATATGACATCATCAAAAGAAATGTAGCTTTATTATTGAAATTGTGAAGAATCTTGAGCTAGTAGTTCACAGTGTCTGACAAATGTCATGTGTTTCCCTCAAAAATTTAAAATGCCCTAAAGTGGTCCTATGAATTCAGTGTGGTGCCACAATTTAGGAACTGTGGGTCTAGGCTAATAAGTAGTTCAGTGTGTTCAGAGCCAGATAAAACACACAAAAAGCATAATGACAATCCAATAAAGGATGTATTATATTACAAGAAAATAGTAGTTATAAGGGAAATGTGGAAAGTTGAACTATATTTTATAAAATATTGGATAAATGGCATATTAAAGCCATCTGCCTTTTCCTTATTAGTTCAAGAGGTTTTTTGGAAAAGGGAACAAATGAAAAATCAATTGGAGGTAAGAAAGGAATGGGTTCTAAAAGGAGGACAAAAATATAGATGATCATCTGGTCATTCAATAATATCTAAGCACCCCTGTAAGGCCAGCAGACATTAAATGTCACAGGAAGATAAAAGGTAAGCATTCAACTGTAAATGTACTTCACCTCTTAAAATCCCTTACGTGTCCCTTGCGTACAGTGATTTTGTGGTGGCACTGAAGCTAGAATGGTATCTGGCATTTAATAGGTACATTATAAATGATTGTATGTTCATTAGAAAAGATAGAACACATGAGAATAATTTAAGAAGTCACTGTTCAAGATATCAACAAATTATTTACAGTTAGTATGCTTTCAAAAGAGGAAGCATACAGTAAGATGCCTGACATATTCAGTTGAGGACAGAAGATCAAAAGCTTTGCAGTTGAAAGAAATAAAATGAGTTCATCCAATAAAAATTTAGCACAAATATTTTGAATGGAAATCCTACAGGGTGATTTTGTTTTAAGCACAGTATAATCCTTAAGAGATCAGAATCCTATCTACATTACCTACATTGACAAAGATGGGAACAATTTCATGTGCCAAGTCACCTACAATGAGGTGAGTATATATCTGAAAGAAGGGGACATTAGTTTTCATGGTAAATCCTACTTGAGTTACAATTCCATACAACAGTGAATATACTGGCAGTGATTTGCTCAAATGTGTCTCTCCATCTATTCATAGCATTTGAGGTCACTTACTTAGTAATGGTTCTGTCTAGAAGAAAAAGTCTACACTCTTAGGTTCAGTGATGGGAGAAGAGCTTGGAAACTATATTGACAAAAGGCAGATTTGCATGAAAAAAGATAAACTAAATTATATACACAAAGAGTTCACAAATGTAACCCAAAATGGTGTTTAGATTTGAGGCTTATATGCCATCTTAATAGAGAAAGGGTGAAGGAGAAAGGCACTTAAAGAAAGATGAAGAAAAAAAAAGATGAAGGACTTTTTGGAAAGATAAATGGGCTCTTAGGAGGCGAAGAGATGAGAGGTATGACAAGAGTCTGCTTGGTTAGTTGCATCTATGAATCTTCTTATCCTGAGTCTGAACTCATTCACTATATCATCTCAGGAGTGAAATACCCTCCCCCAACACACACACACACACACACACACACACACACTCACACACACACACACACACACCATTTGTATGTATAATGGATTTCAGTGAAGGTTGGAGGAATAAAGAGAATGAATATCAGAGAAAATGCAAACACTTACTAGACTTCCCTCCTGAACAAGTACTCTGACACCCTCCCACTAGAGATTTTCTATCTGTGAAGGCATCTCCCAGGTGCTGCTTTTCTGTCTTGCTGCCCTTCCCATCTCCACTCCTCTCCACTCTACCAGATTCCCCCTGGAATTAACATTCTTTTTCTTCTGTATCACACAGATTCATCCAACATCTCCAGCCCCTACTCCCAAACTCAGAGCCAAACTCATGTTTGGCAACAGCAAAATCCATCAGCATCCTCAGTTGAACCAAAAGTGACATTTATATAATCAGCAGCACAAAAAAATTGACAAAGACCCCTTTTAAGGACAGTTCATATATTTTAAAAATATTTTATTACTTATTCATGCTCTCACAGAGAAAGGCAGAGACATAGGCTGAAGGAGAAGCAGGCTCTCTGCGGGGAGTCTGATGTGGGACTTGATCCAGAGACCCTGGGATCACGATCTGAGCGGAAGGTAGATGCTCAACCACTGGGCCACCAAGCATCCTAACAGTTCATATTGTAATATCAATGTCCTTTGTCACCACTCGCCTGATTTCAGTATATTAACTTTTTCTGAAGTCCTGGTTCCGTCAAATGTAATGTCCTTCCATCCCTATCTGTGAACAGTTTCCACACCCCTGAGGGAGTCTCAGGGAACTGAACTCTGAATGCTCAGCCTTTCCCTGCCTCAACACTGCAAATTCTATCCCTTACTTTTGTAAAGGAAAAAAAAAAAAAAGTGAAGCGGGATGAGCAAAAGGAAATAATCCTCAGTTGCTAAGAAAACTGACTTGTAATCCACTTCCTTTTCCAAGAGGGGAGAAGTGTTGGATTGTCTAAGTAAAAATAATCAGAATTGCAATTGAATAGATTCCCTGTCAGCATATGAAATTCTCCTAAAACCTATTTTAATGAGAAGCTGTCCATCTCTAAAATATTCTATATGGAATTTAATTGTCTGCTGAGTTTATTTTTTAATCAGAATGCACAAACAATTCCCTCTATTCCCATACTACTGAATTAATAAAGATGCTTTTTCATCCACTATAAAGGTCCCACAAGATAAGGGAAGTATTAAATGTGTGCAAGCTGATACCTGCAAACCTGACAGAAGAAAGCTGAGCCTTTTAAGAAGTAAGAAAGAAAGGAGATTGCTGTAAGAGTTCAGAAATCCTCGGTTTGCAGATAGGTGAGTAGTTAATGGTCACTTTTGATCTCGGCTGGAACCAGCTAGTACTTGCAATTTATTATGCAGGCAATTATCAGTAATAAGAAGTTTCACCAGAAACACAGTAACTGCTTTTCAAGGCTATTTTAAATTATAACAGCAATAGTTACCTGTCAGGAAATTACTAATAGATGAGTGGCAACAGGAATATATTAACAAGCACAATTTAAAGAGAAGAGAATTTTATAAAGTTCTTTCTTCATTACAATCTTGGAAAAAATCAATACACGATGCAGAGAGACAAATGGATCGACAACAGTGATTATGGTGCTTGCAGCTCTGACTCGCATGTTATTAATCCATAGATTTATTAGTGTGATTTGAAATACCTCCACTCCCCTTGCAAGAAATGGTTTAGTGATAAGGCCAGAGCAACAGGAAATACCTTCAAGTTTTGTTTTCTTTCCAGTGCAATACTGCCCTCCTCTGGAAACAGACACAAGCCCCCTACCCTTGGAGCCTGACTTTCACTTGTTTCAGGCTTATCACCCAAGACTTCAGGAAAGTAGAAGAGTTTTGGAAAATTATGAGAAAACAAATGCCAGATATTACATCATCTCTGAAATCCATCTCAGCTTCAAACTTAGTAGATAATTCCATTTACATTTATTAAAAAATGTACCGTCACAGAGTTCTGAAATATGCCAAGACTATTCCTGCTCTTGAGTACGTCTCTATAACTGAGTATGCTCAACATAAAAAAGCTTTCTAGTATGCTTCTAATGCTTTTTTGCAATGAGGTGATTTGAAATATTATACTATTCCTACCAGATCAATTTCAAAGAGTGTGAAGTAGAAAGCCCATCCCAGTAGACTTCAAAAATAGCAATATGTGGAGTTTGAAATATATAAGATTGCAGGCAAGTAGTCAAGTATGTACATCATGCACAGTTTATATGGATAAAAAAATCATAATGAAAATAGAGTGAGATGAGTGTATTATAGGACATATCTGTTTTGGTTCTTGTTGTATGATATATGCACTTATTATCATAAGCCATAAGATGCAATGAATACATCAATCACCTAAGCAGCTTAGATATCACACACAAAGTGCTGCTTGTGCTATAAAATAAAATAAAGCTATTAATTTCTTTGCCTCAGCCAATGAGCCAAAACCATGAAAATGAATTGTCATTGTAAACACTTGCTAATATCACTCCTCTAATATTTATTAAAATATGTGAGGATGTAAGTCTAAACATATGAACTCTTGATTTTCTCTGCACAGCAGTTGGCCTCAGTTGATTCCCCTTCACTGAGTTTTTTCTCTGTCATAAATTCTACATGAGAAATTTAACTCCAGGAAAAAAAAAAAAAAAAAAACAGGCAAAGTCCAGTACCGCTATTTATGATGTTATAAATCTGAGTCATTTCAGCATCGTTTGTTCATGTAAGATGAAGAACAAGTTCTATTGATTCCCACAAGCCTAACCTGGTGCTATTTCCCCTAGGATCAAATGAAACCCAGGCATTTTCCTGCAGTATGATAACTATCTCCTCAGTAGTCGTGCATTCATTGCTGAATCTCACCAGTCTACTAAAGTTTATGGCTGTGATAAATATTTGGTAGAGCATAATAAAATAGTTTACAAATTATAATCTTACCTTCTGCTCTACATAATTATAATCACTTCTTGTAAACTAGCCTTTTGTCAATTTGCTATTCCTTATTATTTTCAAATGAAGCAATAAACAGTTTTGAGATAAAGGACTTTGAGTGAAGAGTTTTTAAATCACCAATGTGAAGAGACTAAAAATAGCAGCAGCACTCAAAACATAGAGAAATATGGATGACTGCTCAGATATCTGTGGTTAGAGCACACTTCAAGAAGGTAACCTTAGAGTATACTCAGGTACAGATTTATATCAAACAAGTTTATTAAAAATATATTTCATGGTTTAACATTCAACAACACAGTTAAGAGTTGTTAATAGCAATTGAATCTGTCTGTTTCAGACCGTTAGCAGTTTGGTAACATTACCACATTTAATCCTCAACCCCAGGAGGCAAATATTGTTACTGCCCTCATGTTCTAGATAAGGAAAATAAACTTAGCAAGTTTAAGGATGACAGATGGATATCATAAGTGAGGGGCAATTGTAATTATCATTCAGACTGTTCTGTTCAGTTTCTGTGGATATATATCTACCCTTAAAAAGAGGGAACCATAATGAAGGAGTGGAAGCTAACATCTAAAATATCTATCTGTAAGACACCAACAGCATATGGCCACATCTCTTGAAGCCTCTAAAAGAAGATTATAGTCCAGTATGGGTAGAAGGCATTATTGGAACATGAAAATGAATAGGTTGGACTCTACTCCAGATATCCTACCTCTAACATGGAAAATGTAGGATAACATGGGCATACATGAGCACATCCCAGATAAACCTACCAACTACCTCAACCTCAACCAGCTTTGTAGAGTCAGAATAATGGAGGAAGAAAGTTGCAGCCAACATAGGACAACTGGTAGGAGTGCTTGGGAGAACATGTGATGTAATTCATAGAAGTGCTTTCAGAATTCAGGGGAAGAGATTGAGGGTATGGGATTTCTTATGGAATGGAAATAAAGCCAATGGACATAAAACCAAGAACATGAACATTGTTTCTTTTATTGTGATCTGTTCCAGTTAGTACTGCTGAAAAAAAAAAAAAAACGAATCACCCCAGCCTTTTGGCAATAACCTCCATCTTCCAGTAATTTGTCAAAATGGCAAACAAAAAGGGAAGGAGAAGAAGCATGTGCTACATATTCTTCAGGCCTTTCAGAATACATTAAACTGTGCCTTTAACTATCACATACATGTGAATCCATAAAAAAGTGATACTATAGACATCAAGGGAATAGACACTGTTCAGAAAAGAATGTCCCACAACTGTTACTATTGCAAAACTGGAAGAGTCTACCATGTTCCCCAGTAAGCTGTTGGCATTATTGTAAACAACCAGTTAAGGGCAAGATTCTTGCCAAGAAAATAAATGTACATATTGAAAATATTACACACTCTATAGCCAAGAAAATTGCCTGAAATGTATGAAGGAAAATGATCAGAAAAAGAGGTAGTCAAAGAGAAAGATATCTGGGTTCAACTAAAGAGTCAAATTGTTCCACCCAGAGAAGCACATTTTGTGAGAACCAATGAAAGGGAACCTGAGCTGCTAGAACCCTTCTTCCTAAGAATTCTTCACATAATAGGTATTTTTTTTAATTCTAGATTGCAAAAAACAAACAAACAACAATAAAACAAACACCCCATAATCTATTGGCTTAAAACAATAAAAATCACTCTACTAATTTGTATGATTTCCATGTATTAGGAATTTGGAAGTGACTGGACTGAGTGATTCCGGCTTTGGGTCCGTTATGCAGTTACAATCAGACTATAGCTAGAGCTGGAAAACAGACGGTGGGGCTGGAGCTGCTGGAGAGTAGCCAGGCATTTCTCTCTTCTTATAGTCTCAGACCTTTTCCATATGGCCCCACCATGTGGACTAGCATAGGTTTCCCCATGGTATGGCAGCCTCAGGGCAAACAGATTGCTTGGATGGCAGCTGAAGACTTCAAGAGCAAATATTCCAGGAAGAAAGGTGGAAGCTACTTCATCTTTTGTGACTTAGCCTCAGGATCCATTCAATGACAATTCCGTCACTTTGTATTGATACAAGCCAGTCATCAGCCAAACCAGATTCAATAGAAGGGCATTCAGACTTCCTCTTGGTGGGAGAGAGGTAAGGTTCTAGAAGAGCCTGAGAGATAGGAGCTGTTGTTGCTGCCATTTTTGACAAATATGTTCTGCCACAAGTCATTACTATTACCATCAAAATTATGGTGGCCAAAGATAAATGAGCTATGAATAAGTAAATAAATGGCCTGAAGAATACATTCCTATGATTTTCTCAATAACTCCCCTTCTCCCCGTTATTTCCCCCTTCTTTCACCATATTATATGCCCGGTGCTGTATAGGGCATAGCTGATAATAAATTTTCCTGATTCACCTTTTAAAAAAAAAAAAAAAAACTTTCTCTTTTTCTTTTTTAAGATTTTATTTATTTATTCATGAGAGACACAGAGAGAGAGAGAGAAGCAGAGACACAGGCAGAGGAGAAGCAGGCTCCATGCAGGGACTCCAGGATCAGGCCCTGGGCTGAGGGTGGCACTAAACCGCTGAGCCACCTGGGCTGCCCCCTGATTCACCTTTTATCTAACTTCTGTCACTTCCCTTCTTCCTCTAATATTCTAAGTCTGGGAATCCCTTCAATCCCAGATTTTGTCCTTGTTCTGTCCACTTCCTACTCTACACTCCCCTTTGAAATTTTATTCACACTTTTTCTCCCATGACTTTAAATGCCAGTTTTACACAGCTGACATCAAAATCTACATTACTATCTCTAATCTT
Source organism: Canis lupus baileyi (assembly GCF_048164855.1). Classification (NCBI taxonomy): domain Eukaryota; kingdom Metazoa; phylum Chordata; class Mammalia; order Carnivora; family Canidae; genus Canis; species Canis lupus. Next base: position 22,838,619 of record NC_132861.1, on the reverse strand, counting down.
TCCCCTAAACCCAAGATACATATTTCAAACCAGATTTTGAATATGTCTAACCAAATGTCCACCAACATTTAACATTCAATATATGCCCCCAGTGTGGTCCTTCTTATTTTCCTTTCTTATTGATGTCACTATTATTATAGTAATTCAGAAATATATACTCCAAAAACTTATATGAGACATCTAATCTATTTTTCTATGAAAGTCTCCTGTAGTCAGTTTCTAAGCCTTATCATTTCTGACTCTTCTCTAACCATTCATAGATTTATCTTCCACTGGTCATTTCTATGGTAACCAGAATAAATCATTTCCTCTTTTTCACAATTCCTCCTTTTAACAATTATAATTTGCTTCCCAAATGTTTGCCACTATGGATTTTTCCTATCCAATTCATTCTACTTACTGCAATCAGTTTAAAACATTCAAAAGCACTATATTCATTGGGTGACATTACTCTTCAAAATTCTTCAATGGTCTACCTTGTCTCCAGAGTAAACTCTTCAGTAAAGCCCTTGTCCTAGAGTTCCACCTTCATCTTTCACTTCTCTATACCATCTAAATTCAACACAAATAATAATTTTATGTTCCCTGAACTTATTCCAATTCTCCAACCACTATGCCTTTCCCTAAATCTTTTTTTTTCTACCTTTTTGCTACTCCAAAACTTCTCTGAAAATCCAACCAATATTGCTACTTCAATTTCATCTGCTACCTTTTGTGTTACTCCTTCCCTGAAATAATTAACCCTAAGGATATTTTTAACTCATTATTCTTTTATTTGTGTATTCATTCAAGAAATATTACTTGAGGGCCTACTCTGTGCCAGGCATTATTCTAGTCCTGGGAATACCCTAGAAAAAGAGTCAAAATTTTGCTTCCCTAGAGCTGATATTCTAGCTTGGTATAGACAGAAGAAAGAAATGGACCACAAAACAAATTAATAAACAACAATAATTCCAAATACAAAAGACTATATAAGAGAACAAGGCGATATGAGAGTGACTAAGGTTGGTTAAAGAACTACTTTAAAGAGGGAGATTAGGGAAGACTTCTCACCTGAGAATACATTTGTTCAGAGACAAGAAGGACCCAGCTGATTAAAGATGATGGTGCCAATGACTCCAGGCAGAGAGAACAACAAATGTGGTAATGACCCTTGGTTTGGATTAATGTCACTGTGATAAATGGAGAAAACAAATGATACTATAATTGGAGAGTAATGGATAAGAAGAAAAGGATTATAAAGAGAAGTTAGAGGCATAGGTATGTGAATTAGTTTGCTAGGGCTGCCATAACAAAGTACATCAGACAGTGTGGCTTCAACAGCAAAAATTTATATACTCATAGTTCTGGAGGCTAGAAGTCTGAGATCAAGGTATTAGCAGGGTTGTTTCTTCTGAGGCCTCTCTCCATGGCTTGTAGAGGTTGTCTTCTCCTTGTGTCTTCACATAGTCTTCCTTCTGTGTATTTCTGTCTTAATTTTCTCTTCTTATAGAGACACCAGTCATAATGGATTAGGGCCCATTCTAATGACTTCATGTTAACTAAATTACCTCTTTAAAGGCCCTATGACCAAATATGGTCACATTCTGAGGTGCCGGGGTTGAGACTTCAACATAAGTACTAGAGGAGTAGGAAGTGAATGTAGTTAAGCTTGTAATAGCATGGTACATTGATTTGAAGGCTTCTGTAAGGAGCGTAGATTATATTCTAAATGCAAGGAAGGAAGCCACATTAAAAGTGATTCACTTTTTTTTTTAAGGAATACTCTGGCCTCTGTAAGAAATGGATTCTAGAGAAGCAAAAAATAAAGTATGAAGACCACCATGGCATCCACATGAAAGCTAATACAAGCTAATTTGCCTCAAAATTTACTTTTTCTGACACAATCAAATAATGGTAGCAAAAGAGCAGAGATAAAAACTAAGGAGAATTTCTTTACAAAGGTTTTTCTAAATAGTTTTCAAAAAATTATATCAATGTATAAGTAGAAATTTCAGGATTATGTAAACAATTGTACTTTCATAAGCATATAACCTTATAGTTTTTTCTGATTACCATGTTTCTACATCTTGAAAAGGAGACATTTAAATTAAATGATCTGAGATGTTCCTTCCAGTTTTAAAATTGTATATTTGAACCAGTGAGAAATAATAATAATAATTCTTGGAATGATAAGTCCAAAATTAAGTTGTATTCTATGAATATTCTAATCAGGTCTATATCAAATCTGGAAGTATTAGACCAGGAATTCAGAGATATCTTGAATTAAAATGAATATCTTTCAAGAAATCTGTAGATAATCAATAAACCATTGTTTCAGACTCCCAGAAAATAGGCTTGTTACAGCTTTTTAGTTTATCATTGTTCAGCTACTGAATCTGAAATAGATCCATCAACCTTAGCTCTCAACTTATCAAAGGCTGTGTCTGTTTTTAGATTTACTTCTTGTCCAAACCACTGAAATCATATTTACAATCACAGGCTTGAAATCATGACTAGTCACACATCTTTTAAAACTCTTTCATAAAGACAAATTTCATCCTTCTTCCCAACTTGTACTTCTGTCCACTAACAGTGCTGTGTTCTAGAAAGCCTGTCCATTCTCAAATGACTAAATTCATCCTTACTTTTATGACTTACCTCTTTCCAATTTCATCAGCAAACAAAATTGAAAGTCTTGTAAGAGGCTTATAGAATACAATTAATACTAGTAAAAACTGAAGTTTTCTTGTGTTAATTTCATTGATCTAAAGAAAGCCTCCTGCCCAGTAAGTAGCTCTAAGCTGAGGAACAAGCAAAGAACTACTAACTCCTTCCTCTCCAGATGCATCAGCCTTCCCCAAAGCTAGAGTACAAGAACACTAATCTCATTTGTGCACAGATGTGTCTTGGGGTAGTAACCTATCTCACATATGTATCCCAAAGAAGATTTGGCTCATTAGGCAATTCCTTTCCACAAGAAAAAAATTCAGCTGGTCATTTATCCCTTTATTTCTCAACCCATTTATCTTGCTATTAGGTATAGTGACCTTATAAAGCTTAAAGTTAACCTAAGCTTTGTCCCTTTTGAGTTAGTTGTATTCATTGGGATTCCTCATACTGCCCCCACCATCAGTCATTGTTATGTTTCTTAGAGGGTTACAGTCCAGAATAGGCTCCTATTGTAAGTATAACTCAATTCCAAGTCTGACCTGCTTCTTCTCCTAATCTGGTCAATTGTACTAGTCTCTGTACGTGAACTTCTTGAGTCCTAGAGCAGGTTCTAAGCATCCAGCACCCTTCTTGTCCCCTGAGTCCTAACTTTCATTTCCAGCTCTGAAGCACTAGAAATATCTCTTAAATTTGGAAAGAGTTCTCAGGGCACCCGGGTTGTTCAGCGGTTAAGTGTCTGCCTCTGGCTCAGGTCCTGATCTCAGGGTCCTGGAATCAAGTCCCGCATCAGGCTCCCCACAAGGAGCCTGCTTCTCCCTCTGCCTATGTCTCTGCCTCTCTCTGAGTGCAGCTCTCATGAATAAAGAAATAAAATCTTTTTTAAAAATGGAATGAGTTCTCAAAATCAAATGAGAGATAAGAAAGAGGGAGACTCTTAGCCAAAATTTTTCACAAAGCACCACCATGTCTTCAACCCATGCCTCCCATACCTCTCACTTCTTCCAGGATTCATCCTTACCCATTCTTATGATATGACATTTGAAAAGGGAAAAAGAGAAGGGAAAGGAAAGGATTTCAACCTCCTGTCCCCACCACATACTCACATAAGGAGAGGATGCTTCTATACTTTCCTTGCATTTTCTAATTTCTATTAATAGACACTTTCACATTTATTCATCCTGATCCTGTATTTAGCCTTTAAGTATGTGGCTTCTTACTACTTTCCTTGTACCTTTTTACTACGTATTTTCAATGTCTTATTAAGTCTTTTTCCTGAGCAGGTTGAAATGTGTATGGTGAACACAGGACCAATATCCCCAAGTCCTCTAAAGACTTGGGTCTAGAAAACTCAAGAGCTATAAATTCTATTCATTAGAAAGGAACTGCTTGGGGAGGAGCAAGACGGCGGAAGAGTAGGGTCTCCAAATCACCTGTCTCCACCAAACTACCTAGAAAACCTTCAAATTATCCTGAAAATCTATGAATTCGGCCTGAGATTTAAAGAGAGACCAGCTGGAATGCAACAGTGAGAAGAGTTCGCGCATCTATCAAGGTAGGAAGACGGGGAAAAAGAAATAAAGAAACAAAGGCCTCCAAGGGGGAGGGGCCCCGCGAGGAGCCGGGCTGAGGCCGGGGCGAGTGTCCCCAGGACAGGAGAGCCCCGTCCCGGAGGAGCAGGAGCTGCACCGACCTTCCCGGGCGGAAAGGGCTCGCGGGGAGGTGGAGCAGGACCCAGGAGGGCGGGGATGCCCTCGGGCTCCCCGGGACAGTAACAGCAACTGCGCGCCCAGGAGAGTGCGCCGAGCTCCCTAAGGGCTGCAGCGCGCACGGCGGGACCCGGCGGGACCGGAGCAGCTGAAGGGGCTCGGGCGGCGGCTCCGCGGAGGGGGCTGCGCGGCCCCGGGAGCAGCTCGGCCGGGCTCGGGCAGAGGAGGAGGCTCCGTGCGGAGGGGGCTGCGCGGTTCCAGGAGCAGCTCGGAGGGGCTCGGGCGGCGGCTCCGCGGAGGGGGCTGCGCGGCCCGGGAGCGCGAATCCAACAGCGCAGGCCCCGGAGCACAGGGCGCCGGGACACAGCCCAGGATCCCGCCTCCCCCGGGACAGGCAGAGGCCGGGAGGGCCCAGGACAGCGAGGACGCTCCTGCCCCAGCTGAGCAGATCAGCGGCCCCGCCCCGGAGCCTCCAGGCCCTGCAGACGGAGTTCCTGCCGGAGCTGAATCCAGGTTTCCAGAGCTGCCCCGCCAATGGGGCTGTTCCTCCTGCGGCCTCACGGGGTAAACAACCCCCACCGAGCCCTGCACCAGGCAGGGGCACAGCAGCTCCCCCAACTGCTAACACCTGAAAATCAGCACAACAGGCCCCTCCCCCAGAACACCAGCTAGACGGACAACTTCCAGGAGAAGCCAAGGGACTTAAAGTACACAGAATCAGAAGATACTCCCCGGTGGTTCTTTTTTTGTTTGTTTGTTTTTGTTTTTGTTTTTGTTTTTGTTTTGTTTTGCTTTTTGATTTGTTTCCTTCCCCCACCCCCTTTTTTTTCTCCTTTCTTTTTCTTTCTCTTTTTCTTCTTTTTTTTTTTTTTTTTCGTTTTTTTTTTCTTTTTCTTCCCTTTTTTTTTTCTCTTTCTCTTTTCTTTCCTTCTTTCTCTCCTCTCTTTTTCTCTTTTTCCCAATACAACTTGCTTTTGGCCACTCTGCACTGAGCAAAATGACTAGAAGGAAAACCTCACCTCAAAAGAAAGAATCAGAAACAGTCCTCTCTCCCACAGAGTTACAAAATCTGGATTACAATTCAATGTCAGAAAGCCAATTCAGAAGCACTATTATACAGCTACTGGTGGCTCTAGAAAAAAGTATAAAGGACTCAAGAGACTTCATGACTGCAGAATTTAGAGCTAATCAGGCAGAAATTAAAAATCAATTGACTGAGATGCAATCCAAACTAGAAGTCCTAACGACGAGGGTTAACGAGGTGGAAGAACGAGTGAGTGAACTAGAAGACAAGTTGATAGCAAAGAGGGAAACTGAGGAAAAAAGAGACAAACAATTAAAAGACCATGAAGATAGATTAAGGGAAATAAACGACAGCCTGAGGAAGAAAAACCTACGTTTAATTGGGGTTCCCGAGGGCGCCGAAAGGGACAGAGGGCCAGAATATGTATTTGAACAAATTCTAGCTGAAAACTTTCCTAATCTGGGAAGGGAAACAGGCATTCAGATCCAGGAAATAGAGAGATCCCCCCCTAAAATCAATAAAAACCGTTCAACACCTCGACATTTAATTGTGAAGCTTGCAAATTCCAAAGATAAAGAGAAGATCCTTAAAGCAGCAAGAGACAAGAAATCCCTGACTTTTATGGGGAGGAGTATTAGGGTAACAGCAGACCTCTCCACAGAGACCTGGCAGGCCAGAAAGGGCTGGCAGGATATATTCAGGGTCCTAAATGAGAAGAACATGCAACCAAGAATACTTTATCCAGCAAGGCTCTCATTCAAAATGGAAGGAGAGATAAAGAGCTTCCAAGACAGGCAGCAACTAAAAGAATATGTGACCTCCAAACCAGCTCTGCAAGAAATTTTAAGGGGGCCTCTTAAAATTCCCCTTTAAGAAGAAGTTCAGTGGAACAGTCCACAAAAACAAAGACTGAATAGATATCATGATGACACTAAACTCATATCTCTCAATAGTAACTCTGAATGTGAACGGGCTTAATGACCCCATCAAAAGGCACAGGGTTTCAGACTGGATAAAAAAGCAGGACCCATCTATTTGCTGTCTACAAGAGACTCATTTTAGACAGAAGGACACCTACAGCCTGAAAATAAAAGGTTGGAGAACCATTTACCATTCGAATGGTCCTTAAAAGAAAGCAGGGGTAGCCATCCTTATATCAGATAAACTAAAATTTACCCCAAAGACTGTAGTGAGAGATGAAGAGGGACACTATATCATACTTAAAGGATCTATTCAACAAGAGGACTTAACAATCCTCAATATATATGCTCCGAATGTGGGAGCTGCCAAATATATAAATCAATTATTAACCAAAGTGAAGAAATACTTAGATAATAATACACTTATACTTGGTGACTTCAATCTAGCTCTTTCTATACTCGATAGGTCTTCTAAGCAAAACATCTCCAAAGAAACGAGAGCTTTAAATGATACACTGGACCAGATGGATTTCACAGATATCTACAGAACTTTACATCCAAACTCAACTGAATACACATTCTTCTCAAGCGCACATGGAACTTTCTCCAGAATAGACCACATACTGGGTCACAAATCGGGTCTGAACCGATACCAAAAGATTGGGATTGTCCCCTGCATATTCTCGGACCATAATGCCTTGAAATTAGAACTAAATCACAACAAGAAGTTTGGAAGGACCTCAAACACATGGAGGTTAAGGACCATCCTGCTAAAAGATAAAAGGGTCAACCAGGAAATTAAGGAAGAATTAAAAAGATTCATGGAAACTAATGAGAATGAAGATACAACCGTTCAAAATCTTTGGGATGCAGCAAAAGCAGTCCTAAGGGGGAAATACATTGCAATACAAGCATCCATTCAAAAACTGGAAAGAACTCAAATACAAAAGCTAACCTTACACATAAAGGAGCTAGAGAAAAAACAGCAAATAGATCCTACACCCAAGAGAAGAAGGGAGTTAATAAAGATTCGAGCAGAACTCAACGAAATCGAGACCAGAAGAACTGTGGAACAGATCAACAGAACCAGGAGTTGGTTCTTTGAAAGAATTAATAAGATAGATAAACCATTAGCCAGCCTTATTAAAAAGAAGAGAGAGAAGACTCAAATTAATAAAATCATGAATGAGAAAGGAGAGATCACTACCAACACCAAGGAAATACAAACGATTTTAAAAACATATTATGAACAGCTATACGCCAATAAATTAGGCAATCTAGAAGAAATGGACGCATTCCTGGAAAGCCACAAACTACCAAAACTGGAACAGGAAGAAATAAAAAACCTGAACAGGCCAATAACCAGGGAGGAAATTGAAGCAGTCATCAAAAACCTCCCAAGACACAAGAGTCCAGGGCCAGATGGCTTCCCAGGAGAATTTTATCAAACGTTTAAAGAAGAAATCATACCTATTCTCCTAAAGCTGTTTGGAAAGATAGAAAGAGATGGAGTACTTCCAAATTCGTTCTATGAAGCCAGCATCACCTTAATTCCAAAGCCAGACAAAGACCCCACCAAAAAGGAGAATTACAGACCAATATCCCTGATGAACATGGATGCAAAAATTCTCAACAAGATACTGGCCAATAGGATCCAACAGTACATTAAGAAAATTATTCACCATGACCAAGTAGGATTTATCCCTGGGACACAAGGCTGGTTCAACACCCGTAAAACAATCAATGTGATTCATCATATCAGCAAGAGAAAAACCAAGAACCATATGATCCTCTCATTGGATGCAGAGAAAGCATTTGACAAAATACAGCATCCATTCCTGATCAAAACTCTTCAGAGTGTAGGGATAGAGGGAACATTCCTCGACATCTTAAAAGCCATCTATGAAAAGCCCACAGCAAATATCATTCTCAATGGGGAAGCACTGGGAGCCTTTCCCCTAAGATCAGGAACAAGACAGGGATGTCCACTCTCACCACTGCTGTTCAACATAGTACTGGAAGTCCTAGCCTCAGCAATCAGACAACAAAAAGACATTAAAGGCATTCAAATTGGCAAAGAAGAAGTCAAACTCTCCCTCTTCGCCGATGACATGATACTCTACATAGAAAACCCAAAAGTCTCCACCCCAAGATTGCTAGAACTCATACAGCAATTCGGTAGCGTGGCAGGATACAAAATCAATGCCCAGAAGTCAGTGGCATTTCTATACACTAACAATGAGACTGAAGAAAGAGAAATTAAGGAGTCAATCCCATTTACAATTGCACCCAAAAGCATAAGATACCTAGGAATAAACCTCACCAAAGATGTAAAGGATCTATACCCTCAAAACTATAGAACACTTCTGAAAGAAATTGAGGAAGACACAAAGAGATGGAAAAATATTCCATGCTCATGGATTGGCAGAATTAATATTGTGAAAATGTCAATGTTACCCAGGGCAATATACACGTTTAATGCAATCCCTATCAAAATACCATGGACTTTCTTCAGAGAGTTAGAACAAATTATTTTAAGATTTGTGTGGAAACAGAAAAGACCCCGAATAGCCAGGGGAATTTTAAAAAAGAAAACCATATCTGGGGGCATCACAATGCCAGATTTCAGGTTGTACTACAAAGCTGTGGTCATCAAGACAGTGTGGTACTGGCACAAAAACAGACACATAGATCAGTGGAACAGAATAGAGAATCCAGAAGTGGACCCTGAACTTTATGGGCAACTAATATTCGATAAAGGAGGAAAGACTATCCATTGGAAGAAAGACAGTCTCTTCAATAAATGGTGCTGGGAAAATTGGACATCCACATGCAGAAGAATGAAACTAGACCACTCTCTTTCACCATACACAAAGCTAAACTCAAAATGGATGAAAGATCTAAATGTGAGACAAGATTCCATCAAAATCCTAGAGAAGAACACAGGCAACACCCTTTTTGAACTCGGCCATAGTAACTTCTTGCAAGATACATCCACAAAGGCAAAAGAAACAAAAGCAAAAATGAACTATTGGGACTTCATCAAGATAAGAAGCTTTTGCACAGCAAAGGATACAGTCAACAAAACTCAAAGACAACCTACAGAATGGGAGAAGATATTTGCAAATGACATATCAGATAAAGGGCTAGTTTCCAAGATCTATAAAGAACTTATTAAACTCAACACCAAAGAAACAAACAATCCAATCATGAAATGGGCAAAAGACATGAACAGAAATCTCACAGAGGAAGACATAGACATGGCCAACATGCATATGAGAAAATGCTCTGCATCACTTGCCATCAGGGAAATACAAATCAAAACTACAATGAGATACCACCTCACACCAGTGAGAATGGGGAAAATTAACAAGGCAGGAAACAACAAATGTTGGAGAGGATGCGGAGAAAAGGGAACCCTCTTACACTGTTGGTGGGAATGTGAACTGGTGCAGCCACTCTGGAAAACTGTGTGGAGGTTCCTCAAACAGTTAAAAATATACCTGCCCTACGACCCAGCAATTGCACTGTTGGGGATTTACCCCAAAGATACAAATGCAATGAAACGCCGGGACACCTGCACCCCGATGTTTCTAGCAGCAATGGCCACTATAGCCAAACTGTGGAAGGAGCCTCGGTGTCCAACGAAAGATGAATGGATAAAGAAGATGTGGTTTATGTATACAATGGAATATTACTCAGCTATTAGAAATGACAAATACCCACCATTTGCTTCAACGTGGATGGAACTGGAGGGTATTATGCTGAGTGAAGTAAGTCAGTCGGAGAAGGACAAACATTATATGTTCTCATTCATTTGGGGAATATAAATAATAGTGAAAGGGAAAATAAGGGAAGGGAGAAGAAATGTGTGGGAAATATCAGAAAGGGAGACAGAACGTAAAGACTGCTAACTCTGGGAAACGAACTAGGGGTGGTAGAAGGGGAGGAGGGCGGGGGGTGGGAGTGAATGGGTGACGGGCACTGGGTGTTATTCTGTATGTTAGTAAATTGAACACCAATAAAAATAAAAAAAAATGATAAATGTAAAAAAAAATAAATAAATAAATAAATAAATAAATAAATAAATAAAACCATTGATTCTTACTTCAACCCAAAATATAGAAAAAAAAAAAAAAAAAAAAAAAAGAAAGGAACTGCTTAATTTGGTGGAGGGGGAAAGATGCTCAAACCAGTTGTCTAGTACAGTGAATTAGAGGGTGATGAAGGCAAGGACATCATTTACTGAGTACTTTTCATGAGCTGGACACTGGGATCAGTTTTTATCACGTTGTTTTAGACAATAGAAAAGTATAGAAAGCTGGTGCACAATCCTTAACAAGCCCTAGTCAGAAGGAGCTAAGATTAACTAAATCCAGCCTCCTTCAGATAAGAAAAAACCTGCCTAAATATAGGACATCACTGAGATAAAAAGAGTAATTAGTGAGTTCTTTCCTCAATGTAAGTTTGCTGAATGAAACTGATTGGGATTCTCTGAAACGATTAATATACATGATGAAAAATATTCTTGGAATAAAAAACATTATCTTCCTCACATCTATACTTCCTTGCATAGCCTCTTCTCTTTCCAAAATTATTGAGGGAAGCCTTCTCCTGCCCTCCAAGGCAGACAGAGCATTGGGTTCTGGCTTGTCAACACTCCTGATATTTTCTTTGATGTTTGAGAGTCTTACTTGTTTATACTCTAGAAGTACCTCTCCAAGTATTACACAGAGGGTCATATTTGCCATGAAGAGACATTTTACTACTGGAGTCCAATGAAAGTTGTAAATAATACTGTAACAAGATTCCTTTTGCATTTTAGAAAGACCTGCCTGACCAGAAGAGGGGCAATGATTTGAGAGGTGAAACAGGTGAAAACAGAAAAGCCACACCTGACCTTCAGAGACCAGGACTTGTGTGCATATAGTTTATGTTGGGGAGTGATCCCAGGAAACAGGAATAAGGCCACTGGGGGAAGAAAAGTGAAACATGAAAAGAGGAATAACCAATATTAAGCATATATCATTGAGTAAATATATTGTGCTATCATTGAGTAGCACAATGTGCTACTGATATCCAATCCTACTCTATGTTCTGAGTTATTGGTCAGCTTCTCCATAGTGATGTTAAGTCCTTTGTATTCCAAGTTCATTCATGAGCCAGCATGGGTTGACTAAACTCCTGCAGGAATTCCAAAGAGCAGCACCAAGGAAGTCTCAAAATGGGAAATAAAAGGTATGTGGCATAATTCAAGTGAGGAGCTGTCAGACCTACACCTGCATGCAGCTAGTTGCCTCAGTGATGTTAGGAGCAAACACTTGGACAGACTAGATGTAAAATGAACACTTAAAAAATGGTCAGCACAGTTTTCCCCTTGTACTTATTAGGTCTGCTTGGGCCCTACATTAAGTCCAGTTCATCGCAGAGTCTTCAAGTTGGTATGACCATAATCTCCATGAAGGATTCTACAGTAAGGCTTTGTGGAACGATACCTAATCCTTCAACATGGACCCAGATGCACATCACCCATTGCCAATTTCCTCACACTCAGGCAGCACTTCAGCACTGTATCTTCAAGGAAACGAAGCCCATAATAACTTTACACTTGATTACAGTAGCTGCAGTTGAACATATTCCATTACCACTGTGTATGGGGGGGGGGTAGACACTACAGTGAATTCTCTAGCTACTGAAGAATTTTTTCTTTTTGCTCCCACTGTATAACAGCCAATCCCAAATCCTCATGCTAATCAGGATCAATTTCTGTCTTTATCTGTGAAAAACCAAGCTGATAGTTATAAATTCTGGTTCAACAGAACCCTTGTCACTACCCTAAAATGAACAAATGTTAATTATACTTCAGGTTCAGTAAAATTGCAACACCCACTATGAATCAGGATTTCTAATCCAGCAGAATTTAAGACTGTAGGGACCCAAAGGATAAATTCTGAAAGTTTGAGACTGGAAGTAACATTGATAAGTCAGCCTGTTGGATCCTAGACAGAGTACAGTATATCAGAGATACAATAGAATAGAAGATTGCTTTTCCAACAGCATATGGGATTGTTTTTGATCTAGCATTCTAATTAAGGCTTTAATAAACCATTCCATCATTTAATTAGGCCACCTACTCTAAGTGATGCTGTGTATGGTTGGATCATTGAATCTTATGATTATGTACCCATTGTTGTACCAAATTCAGCATAAAAGAGGTCTGAAGCAATATTACATGGGATCCCATATCAGTAAATTGAGCATTCTGTGAGTCCTTGGATGGAATTGCTTATAGAGACACTTCAGGTAAGAAAAATAAAGTCCAGTGAAAATGAAATGCTGACTTCTCCAGTGGCTAATTGATCAACCTCAAGGAAAGGTGCAAATAGAAGGCTCAATGCCAACCTTGGCTGCTAGTAGACTGCATGTCACTAGTATCATAGTTTAGGTACATTCATGGCCCCCATCCCTGCCACCATTCCATTCATGGGACCATTGCCCATGCACTGAGATAGCTGAGGAGAGATGCTGGCTGTCACTCACAGAGTTATCCTATTATATTTTGTCTGATTGTTGAGTGCTTCCTTGTGATAGGTGTTTTCAGTGAACATTACTGTGAGACACACAGATTTATGTATCCATTCACACAGTCCATCCATCTGTCTCTGCTCTTTCATCTTCTAATTCAGTTATTTCAAGACCTCTGACAAAGTAGGCAAACCATCTGCTAACCTCCTGGTATCCATGATATCCATAGCTCTAGCCATTTCTCCTTTTATACAAGGAGAACAACCAAGTGTATTCCTCAGTTTCCTGGGAAGATTTTCCTTCACTACTGTCCAGAGTCACTCCTGCATAGCATCACAGATTGGTAGCTATACATTTTTAACTACTACAACCATATTATGGCAACCAATCTATGAACTAGACTGGATCTTTTCTACCTCTTTTGGTTGATCATAGGAAACACTGCATGAGTTCACAGGTGGCAGCTGCAGAAGAAGCATTAGTGCAACAGAGGTAGGTGACATAGGATCTGGGCCATCTGTCATTCAGCTTCCTATGCCCTCAAATCCTGTTTGTGTTCATTCCTGAATGCAACATTTGCACTAAACAATGTGCCACTGTTACATTGCCCAATATTCTGGTATAGTGGATTGGAAATTATCCAAATAAAGATGGAAAACTCTATTTTCATACTGATTTGATGTTCCACAGTCAGGGCTTAAGATGTCAAAGGATGCTTTTTCAGTATCAAGTAGTAGTTCTTTGCTGCAGAAACTACGGTCCTTTATTTTTTTTTTAAACATTTTTTAATTTTTTTTAATTTATTTTTTATTGGTGTTCAATTTACTAACATACAGAATAACCCCCAGTGCCCATCACCCATTCACTCCCACCCCCCGCCCTCCTCCCCTTCCACCACCCCTAGTTCGTTTCCCAGAGTTAGCAGTCTTTACGTTCTGTCTCCCTTTCTGATATTTCCCACACATTTCTTCTCCCTTCCCTTATATTCCCTTTCACTATTATTTATATTCCCCAAATGAATGAGAACATATAATGTTTGTCCTTCTCCAACTGACTTACTTCACTCAGCATAATACCCTCCAGTTCCATCCATGTTGAAGCAAATGGTGGGTATTTGTCATTTCTAATAGCTGAGTAATATTCCATTGTATACATAAACCACATCTTCTTTATCCATTCATCTTTCGATGGACACCGAGGCTCCTTCCACAGTTTGGCTATCGTGGACACAGCTGCTATAAACATCGGGGTGCAGGTGTCCCGGCGTTTCATTGCATCTGTATCTTTGGGGTAAATCCCCAATAGTGCAATTGCTGGGTCGTAGGGCAGGTATATTTTTAACTGTTTGAGGAACCTCCACACAGTTTTCCAGAGTGGCTACACCAGTTCACATTCCCACCAACAGTGTAAGAGGGTTCCCTTTTCTCCACATCCTCTCCAACATTTGTTGTTTCCTGCCTTGTTAATTTTCCCCATTCTCACTGGTGGGAGGTGGTATCTCATTGTGGTTTTGATTTGTATTTCCCTGATGGCAAGTGATGCAGAGCATTTTCTCATATGCATGTTGGCCATGTCTATGTCTTCCTCTGTGAGATTTCTCTTCATGTCTTTTGCCCATTTCATGATTAGCTTGAGAGGTCTTCTAAGCACAACATCTCCAAAGAAACGAGAGCTTTAAATGATACACTGGACCAGATGGATTTCACAGATATCTACAGAACTTTACATCCAAACTCAACTGAATACACATTTTTCTCAAGCGCACATGGAACTTTATCCAGAATAGACCACATATTGGGTCACAAATCGGGTCTGAACTGATACCAAAAGATTGGGATAGTCCCCTGCATATTCTCAGAACATAATGCCTTGAAATTAGAACTAAATCACAACAAGAAGTTTGGAAGGACCTCAAACACGTGGAGGTTAAGGACTATCCTGCTAAAAGATGAAAGGGTCAACCAGGAAATTAAGGAAGAATTGAAAAGATTCATGGAAACTAATGAGAATGAAGATACAACCATCCAAAATGTTTGGGATGCAGCAAAAGCAGTCCTAAGGTGGAAATACATCGCAATACAAGCATCCATTCAAAAACTGGAAAGAACTCAAATACAAAAGCTAACCTTACACATAAAGGAGCTAGAGAAAAAACAGCAAATAGATCCTACACCCAAGAGAAGAAGGGAGTTAATAAAGATTCGAGCAGAACTCAACGAAATCGAGACCAGAAGAACTGTGGAACAGATCAACAGAACCAGGAGTTGGTTCTTTGAAAGAATTAATAAGATAGATAAACCATTAGCCAGCCTTATTAAAAAGAAGAGAGAGAAGACTCAAATTAATAAAATCATGAATGAGAAAGGAGAGATCACTACCAACACCAAGGAAATACAAACGATTTTAAAAACGTATTATGAAAAGCTAAACACCAATAAATTAGGCAATCTAGAAGAAATGGACGCATTCCTGGAAAGCCACAAACTACCAAAACTGGAACAGGAAGAAATAGAAAACCTGAACAGGCCAATAAGCAGGGAGGAAATTGAAGCAGTCATCAAAAACCTGCCAAGACACAAGAGTCCAGGGCCAGATGGCTTCCCAGGGGAATTTTATCAAACGTTTAAAGAAGAAACCATACCTATTCTCCTAAAGCTGTTTGGAAAGATAGAAAGAGATGGAGTACTTCCAAATTCATTCTATGAGGCCAGCATCACCTTAATTCCAAAACCAGACAAAGACCCCACCAAAAAGGACAATTACAGATCAATATCCCTGATGAACATGGATGCAAAAATTCTCAACAAGATACTGGCCAATAGGATCCAACAGTACATTAAGAAAATTATTCACCATGACCAAGTAGGATTTATCCCTGGGACACAAGGCTGGTTCAACACCCGTAAAACAATCAATGTGATTCATCATATCAGCAAGAGAAAAACCAAGAACCATATGATCCTCTCTTGGATGCAGAGAAAGCATTTGACAAAATACAGCATCCATTCCTGATCAAAACTCTTCAGAGTGTAGGGATAGAGGGAACATTCCTCGACATCTTAAAAGCCATCTATGAAAAGCCCACAGCAAATATCATTCTCAATGGGGAAGCACTGGGAGCCTTTCCCCTAAGATCAGGAACAAGACAGGGATGTCCACTCTCACCACTGCTGTTCAACATAGTACTGGAAGTCCTAGCCTCAGCAATCAGACAACAAAAAGACATTAAAGGCATTCAAATTGGCAAAGAAGAAGTCAAACTCTCCCTCTTCGCCGATGACATGATACTCTACATAGAAAACCCAAAAGTCTCCACCCCAAGATTGCTAGAACTCATACAGCAATTCGGTAGCGTGGCAGGATACAAAATCAATGCCCAGAAATCAGTGGCATTTCTGTACACTAACAATGAGACTGAAGAAAGAGAAATTAAGGAGTCAATCCCATTTACAATTGCACCCAAAAGCATAAGATACCTAGGAATAAACCTAACCAAAGAGGTAAAGGATCTATACCCTCAAAACTATAGAACACTTCTGAAAGAAATTGAGGAAGACACAAAGAGATGGAAAAATATTCCATGCTCATGGATTGGAAGAATTAATATTGTGAAAATGTCAATGTTACCCAGGGCAATATACACGTTTAATGCAATCCCTATCAAAATACCATGGACTTTCTTCAGAGAGTTAGAACAAATTATTTTAAGATTTGTGTGGAAACAGAAAAGACCCCGAATAGCCAGGGGAATTTTAAAAAAGAAAACCATATCTGGGGGCATCACAATGCCAGATTTCAGGCTGTACTACAAAGCTGTGGTCATCAAGACAGTGTGGTACTGGCACAAAAACAGACACATAGATCGATGGAACAGAATAGAGAACCCAGAAGTGGACCCTGAACTTTATGGTCAACTAATATTCGATAAAGGAGGAAAGACTATCCATTGGAAGAAAGACAGTCTCTTCAATAAATGGTGCTGGGAAAATTGGACATCCACATGCAGAAGAATGAAACTAGACCACTTTCTTTCACCATACACAAAGATAAACTCAAAATGGATGAAAGATCTAAATGTGAGACAAGATTCCATCAAAATTCTAGAGAAGAACACAGGCAACACCCTTTTTGAACTCGGCCACAGTAACTTCTTGCAAGATACATCCACGAAGGCAAAAGAAACAAAAGCAAAAATGAACTATTGGGACTTAATCAAGATAAGAAGCTTTTGCACAGCAAAGGATACAGTCAACAAAACTAAAAGACAACCTACAGAACGGGAGAAGATATTTGCAAATGACATATCAGATAAAGGGCTAGTTTCCAAGATCTATAAAGAACTTATTAAACTCAACACCAAAGAAACAAACAATCCAATCATGAAATGGGTAATTTTTTATTTATTCATAGAGACAGAGAGAGAGAGAGGCAGAGATACAGGCAGAGGGAGAAGCAGGCTCCACACAGGGAGCCTGACGCAAGACTCCATCCGGGGTCTCCAGGATCACACCCTGGGCTGCAGGTGGTGCTAAACCGCTGCGCCACCGGGGTTGCCTGAAACTAGGGTACTTTAAAATCTTTTCTCCCTTTCCAAAATGTATATCCATCTATATTTATTTTCTAAGAATAATTTTGGTATACAGAAATATGCCTCAGATTTCTTTTGGAGGTCCCAAAAGGTCCTAAGTACACTTCAGCTGCATTATAATTGCAGTATACATTAATGATGGATTGACACTATTCTTTTATGCTAGAAAAAGAGTGAAAGAAATTTTCAAAATGTTAAAACTGGGTCATAAACAACATTGGAAAAAATTCTAATCGTGCATTTGTGAAAATTATAAGTTGTTTTTTGTGTATAGTAGAGAAGAAGTGACCCAAGAGACCCAGTAGCTTGTTTTAACAATGTTCCAGGAAAGTTTACTTTACTCCCTAGTCAACTATGAGCCTATTTCTTACAAGAGGTTTGGAAACAAACTTTCTGAATAATCTGGAAGTGTTCTTCCCAATTTCCTTCAAATCCAACAAATTTAAACCACTGGAGATAGTGACAGAAACAGACTCAAAGTCCTAGACAATTCTCTGAGAAACTGTAGAAATCATAAATAATCAAAATCTAGTTTTTCCCTTAAACCACTGGTGATTTATAACAGTTTTATCAAGCTTTCTATTTTAAAGCCAGCTATCATTTGAGCTTCTGAAGAAATACTGCTATAACACAATAACAATAGCATTTCTAGTAAATTGCAGGATACAACTTGACCTTCCACTAAAGATATGAGTAAGGGAAGACTGTGTGCTAGAACATGGTGTATGTATTCCATTTCATGTCAAGTGCCAATTATTTTTAATTCCAAGAAGTCATAAAGAAGGCAAATGCTTGTCTTATGTACATATTTTTCTTCCACTAGCTTTCCAAATGATCACTAAGAAAGAGATCCAATACTGATTAGATAAAACAGCATGAATATTTATCACTTATTATATTTATGATAATTCCCAAACATATTTAATAACCTCTTAACTTTTTCCCCAAATATTCATCATGGAGATGCAAAATTCTGCAATATAATTTCTATAATTGACACAAAGGCTATAACTCATGAAACTGGGAAAGTACAAAATGAATGCCTTCAAATTTAAAACATAAGGATATTGTGATGTGGCTGTCACCTCACAGTTGACAAACCAGTCCCTGAATAAGCTAATTAGTCCTAGGTACTGTGCCTAATGCCTATAGTTAGGCTACAAGTAAGACTGCCTGAAATTTTGCCAGGTTTTCCTCAGATAACTCAACCTTAGGATATTAGCACATAATTCATTCAAAAATGCCTTTTGTAAAAGCAAAACAAGGTTTCTTTGTTTCACTAAACACTATTTTTTAACATGAAACTAAATAAATTCAAGCAAATATACTACTGTAGGAATGAAAAGATGAAAGTGAAACTCAGAGTTTCAGCTGATCCCCCCAAACCTCATAAAAATGAGTATCTGTATGTTCTAAAGAGAGCTACCAACCCTATAGCTATAAGACTTCCCAAATATAGCAAAACCATAGCTTTGAGTTCCTCCAAAAGGAAAGTCTGAGAAAACGATTTGCATTGAGATAGTTCATTTAGTAATTTATACAAGAAAGCAGGAGTGAAGGGACAAGGAAATTAAAACATTAAAGTTGGAAAAGCCAACTCATAGTACATTACTGAGATTGCTACCATGAGTAATAGGGGCTTCATTCTGTAGGAACCTCTGTAGAACACCTTCCAGAATAGTTTACCAAAAAGAGGAGAGTCTACAGCACTTATCCACTGGCTTACTCATTGGTTGAGGGTTGTTTGCACCATTAACCTCTACGAGTGGATCAAGGGGATTTCTGTTGCTTTAGAGAAGGTCCTGAGACAAACAGAGAGATTCATGGCAGATGCTAAAGGTGGAATGATACACATAGGCTTATTACCACCCACCAGAGCCAAAGCTAAAATTAAAATGAACCAGCAGAATAAGATGCAGGACACCAAAGCATCTGCTATATTGGCCCACCCCATTTCCAACCTCCTTTTTATGAGACATTTGAAATTGATCAAAGGGAATAAATACTTAAGGCAAAAGAACTCAAAGGATTGTGGCATTTCCCTGACTATTCCCATAGTAGGGGCAATAAGGTTGCCTTTTATCCTCCAAGCAAATGAGTAGGCTTAAAATGAAGAATCTTCTAAGTGCCTAAGGGATGTTTGCAAGAGGGATGTCTTGTATCTCAGTGCCATCAGACATCTTTCTCTTCACCTGAAAGAAGTACCTAAGAGTGCCAACAAAATACTGCTAACAAAATAGATGACCAAAGAGTTTCCACATATTAACACATGTCCCCTTAAACTGGTCTTCCTTTTACTTGGGAATTCTGAAGTAATAGGCTTGCCAGAGTAGTCTATGCATGCAAAGCAAGAAGAGAATGCAGTAATGGGATTAATATGCTCTTCTACCATATAATGCAACAAGGTTACATGAGTTTTCATTTTTCAGGTAGACACCTTGCATTATAAGCTAGGATTGTCTTGAAAGAATATTTCCCATGATAGCTGTCTGTAGGATGAGGAACCAAGCAGACAGGGATTGAGTAGGATGTATCACTATGGGGTAGCAGTTGAAAGGAGGCCATAAGCAGTCAGCTAGAGTGCATTTTCTAAATTTCCCAGCCTCTTTCCACTAAAAGTAATCAAATGACTAAGTTATCATCTACACAATGTTAGTAGAAGCATGGGTACAACTTCAGTCCTCCTCACTAAAATGAAATTGTTTGCCCTGGATTCATCTTTTTCCTCTTTTTTCTATGTAAAAAAGGGGCATGTTCATGACAGTTTTTTGATCATGCAGACCAGGATGACATGCTGGTAAGTAAGATGGTAGGGATTCAGTAAGATGGTAGGGATTCAGGTCCCTTCTGGGGCAGAGCTGAACTGTAGTGAGAATAATAAATGTCTCTTTTATTCAAGCCTGTGTTTCTCAATTTTTTTTTTCATTATTACCCCTCTAAGAAGAAAGAATAAATCTGTTTAATTTAACTAATTAAATTTTTAACTTAATTTAATTTCTAACTAACAAGAGAGACTAAATCTAAGAAATAAGATTTTATTGAGCTTTGGAAGGCCACAAACCATTTTAATAACTTAAACCTTTTTTTTGTTTGCCCTTCTCCCAAGAACCAATTTTAACTGCTATTGAGAAAACATGATTTAAGCTTTTATATGTTTGGTCTCTTGTTAGAACAGCTTAAACTTTGTCCTCACTAATATATCATGGGAACTAAGTACGGTGGAAGGCCTTCAGGTCCTCTCAAGAACCCACTATTTCTAGCTCATGACAGAAGTCTTACCATAAAAAAGGTCATTAGAGAATCAAGGTAGAACTATAATCACCAGATAAAACACCAGATAAGTAAAATGGGTATGGACTGAAAGTTTGTGTTCCCCCAAAAATATATCGAAGCCCTAGCCCCCAATGTTACTGTCTTTGGATATAGGACTATAAGGGGGTGATAAAGATTAAATGAGGTATAAGGGTGAGGCTCTAATACAATAGGGCTGCTCCCTTTAACAGAAGAGCAAGGGACACCAGAGCTCTCTCTCCACCATGTGAGGACACAGCAAGAAGACAACCATCTGCAAGCCAGGAACAGTTCTCGCCAGGAAATGAATCAGCCAGTACCTTGATCTTGAACTTCCAGCCTCCAGAGCCATAAGAAAATAAATTTCTGTTGTTTAAGCCACTCAATCTGTGATACTTCATTATGGCTGCGGAGCAGTCTAATACAATGGACATGGCTACATTTTCTCTTATTTTTCCATTTTCTCCAGCCCCATTTGGAGGAGATAGGAGCAAGGGTCAGGGGAGCAAGGGAAGTGAAACCAGGAGTTTATGAAAACAGTCTAGGCCTTATTTCCCTTAGGTGAGGAAGAGAGGTGGAATAGCTTTCAAATGAATAAGAAAATATTTTGATTTAGATTGAACTAGACATTTAAAAACTTAAAAAAGAATTAAAAGCTGTGGGCTTCATACAAGATGTCACCCAAAGGTGATGACATTGGGGTGTCCACAAAGATAGTAGGAATAAAAAATAACTCTGTTTCTTAATTGTCTTAATTTTCCCAGATTCAGTACATCCAATAAACCTAATTATCTAATATCCAATAAGCAAAGCATGTAGACTGCAAATATGTAAGATCAAAGTACCTTTCTCCCACAAATCTTTAGGAGTCATCAAACCCAGCTAATCTAATTGTGATTGCCTTTAGCTTATTTTAAGTACAACTCTGATTCCCCTTCATAGATGCCTACTAGGATTCTCAGTCTGCTCATGGAGCCAAATGACTTAATAGATGAATTACCACTTTACAACTACTAAGAAAATCTAGACACCCCTATTTATTACCGGGGTCATTCTCCTAGCCAGAGATTTTTGTCACTCACTAATGAGATAATTAGATTTTTCTGTGAATAACAGAGAATGGTTAGCATCTTTTCGTATCTAGTGAACTCTAAACACCTCAAGATGATAACAGAATTATGGGCAGTATCCTTCAGAACAATACTCACATTTTCAGATATAAGTACTTAAAATATTTGTAAGGTTGTTGCTTGATTAATTTTTATTTTTATGGAGCTTTTTTATTTTTATAAGTCTTTGGCAAAAGCTTGTGCCATGCCTCCAGTCACAGAGGAAAGTGGGTTGCTTTTTAAAATGTATTTTTAAATAACTTTTTTTTAAGTTACATAGTGATTTCTTACAAACTGCCATTAGTCACAGGATTCACTTATTTATTTCCCACTAAAAATGAGTATTCATATTCTACCTCTGGAAAGTACAGGTGGTAATGAGTAAGTAGAATGAAATATATAAAGGAAATTCTCTGCTTCATTTTCTCTAGGCCTCACCCAAGTTCTTATAAACATGAAGTCTTCTCTAAATATCAAGTATCTCCAGTTTAAAATTAAAACAATGGAGAGCAAGGAAGGATAATTGTGTGTGTGTTTTTAAATAAAGTTCTTTAAAAACAAAAACACCCAGCTCAAAAATATCAATGAATACACTTAAATCTCAAAGGCTCACAAGCCCAAAAAGATAATGAACAACAAGAATAACAATGATGATCCATCTACTTCCAATTTGCATCATCTTCAATCCTCATATCAAAACTTCCCACACTCTGAGTGTTGCTCTCTCTGTCCCAAGATGAGATATGTATCCTCCTACCTTCTCTATATTTCCTGTCCTGTGTTAGGAAATCCTGATTCCCATAGTGGCTCATTCGGCTGCTCTGCATAGCTTTCTCTGTCTGTGGCTCCCCTGGCGCGGTCTCCAACTACTCCTTTGTCAGAGGCCAAGGTGAGGGAGTGGTGGGTACAAGGCTGATAGCCTAAAGAAGGCACTAGACTATGAGCTCCTCTTAGGCTGGAACCCTGTGTTCCACAGCCCCTCCCAGCAAACACCAATTGGAGTTGTTTTAGTTTGTTTTTGCATTAATTGAATCACTGGATGAAAATAAGGAAAAGAAAATTTATCTTCTCCCAGGGACAGGGCACCATCACAGCATGGATCTTCTAAATGTTCATTGTCAGGGAGTCAGATCCCTGGTGAGGCAGTTAAAATTCAAGTCTTTTCCTCCCTTCTTCCCCCACCCCCTATCTGACAAGCTGCCAAGTTGCTCTTCAGTTTAGCTATTTGGTTGACCTCAAGGGCTGCTGAGAAAGGCGGGGGCTGAGTGGTCCCAAACCACCTAACTACTTGCTCTGTAATCTCTCTGCATGGCTAGATGCCACCAAGAAGCTCTCCTGGGTCACTAGATAGATCTGCCATTTTCAAACTAACAGCCTTCCAAAAAGCTCTCATTTAGATGAATGAAGTAATTTATAAGCAAGACAGGAAAGACAGAAAGAGAGATGGGATAAAGAGTGCAACTTCAGCCCTTTCTGTGAGGTCCAGTCCCTGTACCAATAGCCTGCCAGCCTGGTCAAGTGCTCACTACATTTATTCAGATAAGCTGTTATCCTGCACTGGAAACTACTGGAAGTTTTTTTGGCCCATCGCCATTCATTACCAGGAAGAAAAATCACCTTCTTATTTGAAGCTCTTTTTCTTCATCATGGCCCATTGGCCATGACTGATGTTGCTTTAAGTAAAGCAGTTAAAACTGCTTAACCTCAGAAAGCCTCATGTATAGAAAGTGCTAGCTATAGTTAAGATAAAATTCAGAAGAGGCAGAGCTGTGACAGGTCAATAGGTACCTTATTCAAACTTCCCTTTACCACCTTTCTAAACTCTTAAACTATAAGATCCTGCTGTCAAGATGCAGTTTTTATAATTCTCATTATAAAACCATCCAGGAAATAAGAACAGTACTCTCACATACCCTACATATGGCATGATACTGTTGATGTCAATCCACCTCTTACATTAGATCATATGAAAGGATGAGGATAGGGAACTTATTTTCATTATAAATAATAAATATATTCTTTTAGATTCCATTTGTTAGAGCTCTCATTGAAATATTTCTTTAAAAAATCCAATGCTATCATTTTACACTTCAATTCCTTTTTAAATACTGTTCCAATTATTCTTTAAATAATTAGAATATGTTTCACTACTCCCCTCAGCAACTATATCCCTTTAACAGTCATTATTTTCTACCAAGCATTCTGTGTTTTCTATCTCAAAATAAGAATAGCTTCCATTACAAAAAGTCACTTTTTCCCTCAACATACTTGAATTTCATGTAAAGATGGAGCCAGTGAACGGAGAAATGCTCTCTGCACTTTATTAACATTTAGCAAGTTAGGCATCATTTATAAGACGGCCACCTGGCATTTTCTATTAGCTCAGTTACCACAATTGCAAGGGTTAGGATAGAGTGAAAAAAAAAAAAAAAGAAAAAAAACTTTTAAAATTTTAAGGGGGATTTACTTAAAAATTAGGCCAACATGCATGAAGTAAACAATTTAAAAAACCCATAAATAGACAGCCAGCTAATAGTTATTACATTCAATAATTTAGCATGATATGCATGACGGTTTTGACCTCCAAAATAATTTAGCGCCTTGAGCTGAGATTAAATGCAGAACATTAATTTTTCCCTCTGGTTGTCAAGCCAACCAAGAGACCCGTCAAATCCATTTAAATAAAGCCTGCATCATGTAATAATATTAAAGGGAATAAAATATTAATATGGGCCTGTGGTAGAACATTGGCCAAAAGAACTGCAGTGAGGTGCCTTTAATTTATTACCCTGACAATCTGTCTTTGTACTGAAACCAGGACTTAAAGCACCATCTAAGAATTATACTTTGTGCTAGAAGATGGGCCAATTTAAGAAAGGTTACAGGTCCTCCAAATCCTGAGAATTTTTAGTATCTCTGAGCAAAGAAACTCAAGAGTTCCATTTTAGTTGTATTAATTTGAAGATAAACAAAGCAGAAATGCTAGAGGTCAGTTGTAATGAAAATGAAAAAGATTTTAATATTTTATTTATTTATTCATGAGAGACACACAGAAAGAGGCAGAGACACAGGCAGAGGGAGAAGCAGGCTCCCCACAGGGAGGGTAGCCTGCTGCAGGACTCGATCCCAGGATCCCAGGATCATGACCTGAGCCAAAGGCAGACACTCAACCGCTGAACCACCCAGGCATCCAAAAATGAAGTTTTAAAAGAAAAAGGGAGGAACGCCTGAGTGGATCAGTGGTTGAGTATCTGCCTTTGGCTCAGGTCATGATTCCGGGGTCCTGGGATTGAGTCCTGTGCCGGGCTTCCCTGCAGCTGCTTCTCCCTCTGCCTATGCCTCTGCCTCTCTGTGTGTCTCTCATAAATAAAGAAATAAAATCTTTTAAAAAAAAAAGAAAAAGAAAAAGGGAAACACTAATTCATTAAGTGAAGCTTGATGAGCTTTCCGCAATAATAAAAATGGATCTAAATCAATGTATTAGTCACATGCTACATACATCAAGCCTAATCAGTGCTTCTTCTATCAAATATTCTGATTTTTATCTCTGAAGATGTTTTTCTGGATCATTTTCCAGTGAGTTTGCTTTCTGAAGATTGGCAGTTTTAAGAACATTTTCTTAAATACTGTATTCCCATTCTGAAAATGATATCCATGTAACAACCACACTTATTTCATTTAAGAATATTAGATTTAAGAGAATGGAGGTTATAGATAAACTGTGTGAGAAATATATATACATGCTATATTTTATTCAAGTACTTTATTGATGAGAATACTCACTAGTCATTTATTTCACTAAACAAGAAATTTGTATACAATTTTCTTGAGACTAAGTTTCAAAATATATTTTAAACTCTCCAGATATACCCTTTACTGCTAACCACATTATTTTTTCCAGTTAGGTCACAAATAAATAAAAAACCAGAGGCTTCATTCTTGCTTCCCCATCACCTCCATGCGCACGCGCGCGCACACACACACACAGCAGTGTATGCCTCTATAAGCTGAGCTTCCCCTGACTTCAAAGAGACCTCTGTGTGAGGGAACCAGGCGTAAGACAGAGGGAGGAATAGAAATCTGGCCACAGGAAAAGAACCTTTTAAAATTCTAATCAAAGCTTTAAATTCTCCAAACAAGGCAATTGCTTAGTAACAATCAGATCAGACGTAAAATTGCAAACACTGGAACTGAACTGTAAAGGAGAAACAGCACAGCTGTGACACAAAATCTCACAGCAATTACAGGGACAGACCCAGACAAATGCAGATCTCTCAAGCTAACCTAGCGTCACTTGATAACATGCCATGAACACCATTCTGATGTCTCAAAGGGTGGCAGTCACCTTTTAGGGCATGGAAAGCCACTTGTATTCAAAGAATCAAATCTTTACTTCTGAACTTACTACTTTTTAAAAAAGATTTTATTTATTTATTCATGAGAGTCACAGAAACATAGGCAGAGGGAGAAGCAGGCTCCCCAGAGGGAGCCTAATGCAGGACTCTATCCCAGGACCCCAGGGTCATGACCTGAGCCAAAGGCAGATGCTCAACCACTGGGCCACCCAGGTGCCCTGAACTTACTACTTTCACTCATGTTTTTCTTTCTATGAAATAAGCTCTCTTAATTAACCGACCTGAACAACATCTACAACATAGCAGTGGGTTTGCTAATTATACACGTTTTGAAAGAAACCTAATTTTTACTTCACATTCATCTCTACTGTATACCTGAGCCCCAGGAGGTGTTATTATTGTGCTGTACTATTTCTTTGGCCCCTTACCTCATAGGCTAAATGATCACAGGGACAATCTTCTCTGTGAGGTGTTACTCTTCTTTATCAAAGCCACAACCCAAGAGAAAAGATAAAGATATATGAAGTTTAAATTATTTGCCCTGCCCAGACATAAGCAGAAAATCATAGAACAATGCAAAAAGTAGCTCTGTATCCAAAGCATCATTAATTCATCTCCTGGAGCAAAGACAGGCACAAACTGTTTTATGTGTGACCATGTTTCTGGGGTGGCATCTTGTATAATTACCAAGGTGAATGGATGCTCCTTCTGGTAGAGCTTCCCTTACAAACTTCTAGGCAGTGCTCACTGGTAAATCGTTGAGGAACTCCTTTTTAGCCTCACAATGTCCTACTGGAAAATATATTTGAAATATCTGATTATTTGGGTGCACTTTCTAGGAGACTTTCCCATCAATCAAATATTAAGAACCTAACAATGCTCTTTGCACTGTAAGAATACAGTAGCATGCATAACTCCTACAGATATCTTATAACCTAAAGCAGTAGGAGAAGTGGGGTTGCCAGATAAAATACAGAATACCCTGTCAAATTTGAATTTCAAATAAACAACTTGTTTTTTACTATAAGTATTTCATATTATCAAATATTTCATAGGGCACTTATGCTAAAAATTATTTAATAGCTAAAATTCAAAGCTAACTAGGCATCCTGTATTTTTATTTGCTTAATCTGACAATTCTAAGAGGGGATAGTTATGAGAAAGGGAAAAATGGCAAAAAACAAAAAAACAAAACAAAACAAAAAAAAAAAACCCTGCTTGCTTACTGTAGCTAAATAGGAATAATACTACTTAGGAGATCCTATCTGTGCCAAGAACTAAATTTAAACTTACAAAAGAAATGTGTGTGTAGTGTGTATGGGAAAATGTGTTTAATTAAAACTTACTAAACATCCAAATAGGTTACTTTAAAAGAATAAAGCAGCAGTATGGATGAACTATATGTGATTTTAATAAATAATAAGATGTCATTTAGCTTACAGTAGTATATGTAAAAGATATACTCTTGCTTAATTATTAAAAATTCCTTCTCACCAATATACTAGTAAGTACTTTTCACCAGGTAGCTGGAATACCATTTTTTAAGATTTTATTTATTTAGTCATGAGAGACACACAGAAAAAGGCAGAGACATAGGCAGAGGGAGAAGCAGGCTCCCTGTGGGGGTAGTCTGGTGCAAGACTAGATCCCAAGATCCCGGGATCACACCCTGAGCCAAAGGCAGATAGATGCTCAACCACTGAGCCACTCAGGCATCCCTAGAATACCTTTAAAAAGGTATCCATACATAGACAGATGAAGAGAGAGAGAATCTAGAAGTACACATGAGAAACAGGTAACAGTGGAGAACCTGAGGAGGGAATATGGAGAATTGGGGGAGAGGATATGAGTCTGAGGGGATAGGGGAAGGGCCTGGAAGGGAGGAAGAATCAAGACAGCTTCATGGACACATGACCCAAAAAAATCACACAGGAGCCCAAGCTTAGAAGTTTCTGCACCTGATTTAATCCTCTGCTGTCACTGTCTTAAAATTCCTAACAGTTTTGAATAAGGGTCCTCATATTTTCATTTTGCTCTGGGCTCCATAAATTATGTAGCTGATCCTGGGAGGGAATTTCTATGTTCTCTAGAAAATATAGCCTGGGGCAAAAACCATACATAATACCACTTCACTGAGGAATGTACTCCAGAGACTCGGAAGTGAGTGAAGAGGAGGCATGATAAAAGGAAAGAGGAAAAGAGCATGGGGGAGGTTATACAGAGCTGGCCTCTATTCAGCAGCAAGTATAGCTGATGCCTTAATTTCCCAGCATGTCTTGTGAAAGGTCATATAAGTACAGCATCTCACATAGATATGTGTATTGGTGATTGAGAGAATAAAGAATTTATCCTCTTCTCCATCTTCATTAGTCAAAATCCACTAGGATGAACTGTAAACTCTTCCCACCTACTAGCTCAGTCAGAAGCCTATCCAAGCTGCAGCCTGGGAAGACAGAACTAGTGTGGGAGGACATACCTGCAGCTGCCCTCTCACCAGTCAGCAAGCATGGAGGGCTACTCCTCTGGAATAGTACTAGACAATAGTACTAGACAACTAGGCTAGACAATAGTACTAGATGCCAGTGTTACTAGGGCAACCTAGCTAGATGCCAGGCCAGGACACAAGTCTGGAATGTGCAGAAGGTGAGTTCTGTACAAAACCACAAGTCTGTCAGCTCTAGAATGAATACATTAAGATATTCATACAATGGATCAGTAGAAAGCAATGAAAATGAGTACTATGGAACTCAACAACAACATGGGTGCAGCTTATAAACACAATGTTGAATGAAAGAAACCCAACATAAATGAATACCTTTTGCAGACCCCTCTTATAAAGTTCAAAAAACAGGTAAGGTAAAATTCAAGTATTACTTTTAGGAACATGTGGGGAAAGGGAATAGCTAGAAAGAAAAGCTACCAAGTAATTACCATCAAATTTGGGATATTGGCTCATTTGAGAAGGCAAATGACAATGATTGGGAGAGAGTACTGAGGCCACTTCTGGATCCAGTGATGTTTTTCTTGTGCTGTCCCAGGGCCAAAGGAAAGAAGGTGAAAGAGAGGAATGGTCAACTGTTTCAAGTGCTGCTGACAAGTAAAGTCAGACATACCTGACTTATAACCATTGGATTTGACACTCTGGAGGTCTGTGGTTATCCTGGGTTATGTGAAATGGGGATCAAGGGAAAATGGAAAAGAAAGCAGATACTATAGAAAACTCTTTTAAGAGGTGCAGTTGTAAAGGAAAGGGTAGATGTAGGGCTATAACTGGAGACAGTAAAGGCTCTTTTTAGGGAGTTTTTAAAGGCCCGATGTGAGAAGTAGGAGTCTCCCTTTATATTCATGAGCATTATCCAATAGGGGAAACTGATGAAACATAAGAGAGGAAGGAATTGCTACGTCACTGTCTTTGAGGAAGCTAGAGATGACAGGATCTTGTACATAATTAGCAAAGGGGTAGAAGCAACATGGATCATTCATGCATGGTTGTAAAAGAGAAAGTAGAACATAAGCGTCCAGGTGCAGCTAAGTAGGTAACTATGGTCATGGGACAGATAGAAGTTCTTTCCTGACTATAAAAATGAAAGCTGAAGATGGCAAAAAGAATGGTGAGAAAGGTGTTAAGAGTTTGGAAGGTAGAGAATGTAGGAAATAGCCATCTAGGAGAGAGCACAAGAATTAAAGTACTAGAGAAAAACACTATGATTGCTGAGAGCATTAAGGGCCCACTTGAGATTAGTGATCATGAATGTAAATTAAACACACAGAGCACGGCTGTGTATGTTTCTCCAGCAATTAGCAGATGCAAGCAGAAATAGGCAGAAAGTAGAAAAAGGAAAAACAGATGACCTCTGAAAAAATATAAAATTGTACATTAGAGACTTCTTTCCAGAACATCCCCATATTAGGAATGGAATTTTGAATTCAATAGTGGTTTTTAAATATAAAAACCAGAAAGCAAATCACCTCCTAAATGGATATAAACCAGACCAATAAAAACACACACCTTCACATTGATCATTTTTATATTTTATATCAAATATAATTTAATGATATTCCAGCATTCATGCAAAATAGTTCCTAATAGGAACTAGGAGCTCTAGAAGAAAAAATTCTGGGATCTAAGAATTCAGCACATCAGTTCTTTCATCGACTTAATCAATGATTTTCAGCATCTAAGGAAAGGATTTCTTTCCCATCTGTAAAACAGAAAACTAATAAATTTGTTCTTATTGAGGTAATTAAGTAGCAAGTAAGAAAATATTTAGCAGTTTGTATTGCCTGGAATACCATTACAAGGACTATATTTAATTTTTTTTAAAAAAAGAATATGCATTATTAAAAGCATATGTTTGATTATGGTAAATATTTTAACAAATTTCAATAGTGGCCACACTTACTAAAGGCCATAGATTTTTTAAATGCTGGAAGTCTTAGTTTTTCTGCATAAAAAAATAATTTCTAGTTTTATGAGCAGATCTCATGTTATATAACATATTTTCAAAAATAATGTAGTTGTTCCTGCTTGTACATGAAAAGTACTACATCCAACATGAAAGAAGAGCCAATACTCTTGAAAAGAAAATGTAATTGGATCAAATTACTTTCCAAAAAAACTACTGGGTATGTTTCATTTCATTGAAAATGCTTTTATTTCATTCAAAAATGTACAAAGTCTCTTGGATGTACAATATATTACTTTCAGTGAAACATAGTCTTGGCATATCTTTTTGTTTTGGTATGGAAACATAGGGACAATATATGTTTTCTTTAAAATCTCTCATATAAAATAATTATATTACTAAAACAAGGAATATAAAATATTTCATTTTAGCAATCACTTATGTAATCCTAATTTAAATTGAGGATCTGATTTTAAAAGCCCATTTAGGGTCTGCTAAGAATGACAAATTGCATTCCTTGTATTAGAGATAAAGTTTACAGTATCCAGTGTCAAATGTTTTGCTCTATTACTCTGGTAATCTAAAAATAACTGTATGGTTTTTGGTTGTATGTCTGTGTGTGTGTGTATATCTACGGGGTCTTTAAAGAAGGATAAAACACAACTGCTAGTTGGAATGTGATATAGATAACTGTGTTCTTTCCCAACAACTAAATGTATTTGCACTAAGTGTCATGGGGCTGGGTCATTTCACTGAGAGTATCATTCACCTGGAATATCATTATTCCAAAAGGATGTCTATATGAAATGTAGGAAGACTAACACATGAACTCATTTTTAAAAAAATGGGAATTTCCATTTCAAATCAGTTTGATTACAATAAACCCTGAGAAAAGAAAGATAACTGGTACTAAAGCACTACTCCATTTTTAAATTAAAATATGATAAATTTATGTTCCTGGTAAATAATTGCAAAATAGTTAAAAATGAACTCTCTGGATGCCTGGGTGGCTCAGTAGTTGAGTGTCTGCCTTTGGCTCAAGGTGTGATCCCAGAATTCCGGGATTGAGTCCCACATCAGACTCCCTGTATGAAGCCTGCTTCTCCCTCTGCCTGTGTCTCTGCCTCTCTCTAAATATTTTTAAAAATAAATAAATAAATAAATAAATAAATAAATAAATAAATAAACTCTCATTGAATGAGTACATTCCCCATTCCCCATGTTATTATTTCAATGAGTAAGTCCCTACTCTGAATAGTTTTTGCCTTATATAGTCTGAAGTCATAGCCCAGTCTTTTGGGTTACAACAATTTTAAAAGGGAGTAAAGTAAAAAAAAAAAAAAGTCTCAAATTCACCAGCAACAAGCTAAAGGAAGGGAAGGAAGTTGCTTTGCTCTAACACAGAAAGGAAAAGAAAACAGAAATTTAGAACTTTTTTTGAATTTTAAAAATATATGCATAAACAGTACATCACATTACATTTAGGACAGAGCCATATCATCAAATATATTAATATATCCACAGCAAAACCTATGAATATTTACAACATGTATGATAAATAAAGAGTATAAATAGTATGTGGTACAATAAGATTCCTAACAGATCCCCATTAAAACATTACTAAGGAAATAAAATAGGTTGAAAAAAATCCTAAAAATGCTACTAATATGCTCCAATTTGGAAAGTAGCAAATTGAAAAGATGAGTAGGCAGCTATAGCAAAAAAAAAAAAAAAAAAACAGCGGGGAGGAGGAAAGTTTTTCAATATTAGAAGTCTCTACATACACCTGGGGGATCTCAGAGAGACAATAATAGGCACAAGGGCTTATCATCTTCAGCTGGAGAAGATAACAAAAATTAATGGAAATAGGCCCTAGTAGGAGACATTTGCAGGACTTGAGAAAGAAATGGAAGTTATCCAGAAGAAGGCTTGAATATTTTTTTGCCCTACCCTTGAACTCCTAGGCTTCAAAATGAAAGATAGAACAGACAGCCAGTCCTTAGAATGCAGGCACCTAAGTTAGAAAATCAATTAACTTTCAAAAAGAAGGGATATATGACAAAGCGAATTTACCCATACTATGCAATAACAGAAGTTCCAAACAGTGTTCCCAGTTAACCATGAACTAGATGACAAATACATGTTACCGAAACAGTGCAAACAGACTACAGTTTTAAAAGAAATCTTAGCATATGAATGACACATGAAGAATCCAGTCATATGGAAAACAACCCAAAGAACAAAATTCAGTTAGGCAGAAAAAGATACCACCATATGATCTCACTTATATGTGGAATCTAAAAAACAAAACAAATGAACAAACTCACACACAAAGTGGAAACAGATTCATAAATACCAAGATGAAATTGGTAATTATCAGAGGGAAAGAGGTGAGAAGTAGGAAATACAGTCAATAGGATTGTAATAACATTATATGGTGACAGATGGTGACTACACTTATGATGAGCATAAGGCATCGAATTACCAAATCATTATGTTGTACACCTGAAACAAATGTAACATTGATGTCAACTATATTTCAATATTAAAAATAAAGATACAAAATTAATATCCCGCACATACTTTATACTATAATAGAACTTTAAAGAAAGTGAATTCAATAGGAGATCAAAGATAAAATGATAAAACAGAATAAGGGCAGTTGAGGAACTAAAGGGGAAATTGAGAACAAAGAACTTTCATCATTATAGATCTAATCAATACATTAGAAACAAGAAGAAAAAAAGTTAAAAATTGGAATAATAACATGGAGAATGTCTTCAAATGCCTAGAAATACAGAGAGGGAAAAAAATGGCAAAAGACCTACAGCAAGTTGAAACAAATCAGTAAGTCTAAAAGACAGATAAATGACATCATAAAAAAAAAAAAGAAGACTAAAATGAAAAAAATTTTAATATGAAAAAATTTTGCAGAATAAACAAGACTCATATGTTCATTCTCATTAGGTTACTACCTTTATTTAAAGATAAAGTTAGAATTCTTCAAGCATCCAGAAAGGAAAAATGAGTCAACATTAAAGAAGAAAACGAAATCAAGTTGGCTTCAGGCTTCTTAACAGTAATATTCAAAAGCAGGAAGTAATGGAAAACTTCCCCAAAAAAACTCAGGGGAAAAGGAAGCATGGCCTAATATAATAAAGACCCACTGTTTACTTAACTAGAAAAGCCAATGGCAGACATTCCTGAGCACCCAAGATCTCTGAGCTTTCTTGAATATGCTATTGAAAACTTGAAGAACAAAGGAAGAACCAAATACAAAATTTGAGAAGAAAGAATCTGTCTTAAAATGATTAAGAATTAACATTTGCCTCTAAAATATTAGAATGGAAACAGAATGGCTGGAAGATGATTCTAAAATATAATAAAAATGTCCTAAACATTTCTAAGAAAATGAAAATAGCATAAATCTAAATCAGGAGGTTCAGGAGAGGGAGATGGGACAAGGACTCACTGTATAAATCACTTTCACTTTCAAAACATTCAGTCTTTACTATCAATTTAAAACCATGTTATATAATTAAGAAAAAATGTGATTCAAATGTCTTAATGGATTTCCTAATCTTTTTTAGTTAACACCAGAATAGCATTAGGGGCTAATAACTCTTCTGGTAAAGAAATCTTATCCTTTATATGAAATTTGTTGATTCTAGCAATTTCCCTTCAATTCCTTTTCTCAGTAAAGTACAATTATACACATTTCACTTTAAAAGAAATTTTAAATAATTTTAGTGTTATTAAATTATTCCATGGCTCTTATGTGAAATACATATATATCTATATATATGTATGTACACATTCCTGAGATATAAGAATAGAGAAAATGATGCATTTTTCTGTTGGCATATTTGTTTTGTAAGATGTCTAAAACAAGGATTACTAACGCTAAAATTATAATTATTTTGAGTTGTGTTATTTGGTATATTTTTCTTGAACTTTGAACCTGTCTGTTTTGATTGCATGTCTTATAATGAGCTTATATCATTTTTATAATACCAATAGATATATTTGCTCCAAAAACTTTTTAACTAAACTGAATTAAACTGGGCCTTCAGTCAATATTCCAAAAAATACATGGAGAAAAATACTTGCAAATCATCTAAGAGATTATTTTATATCCAGAGTTATAATGAATTTGAGCTGAATATTCTTAAATCTTTTGTCATGCTTCTCAAGTGACATTATAGGTTGGCTAATTTAATCACCAAGGATTAGGCACACAGTTCTTTAGGATTTTTCTCAGCAAAAACGAAATGACAATTCTCTTAATGGAATTGAAACCACATTTTCATTTTGTTAAGAATCTTGACCAACAGAGATACCATTTGTTGAGCATCTACTTTGTGTTTGGTTGTCAATATCCTGATGTTTCTTATCCTTCATCATATATCTTTACCAAATCACTAAAAATTTGTATTAGTATTATCATTCTGAAATTTTAAAATGAGTAAAACTGAATTTAGAAAAGCCTAAAATCACCCAGCTAAAAATGGTGAAACTGAGATTCAAAACCAATATCTATTTGTCATAATTACCATCCTCAGCTGCAATCTCACAAATTTCATGTCTATGTTGTTCTACGGTGTAATCACTTTACTAAATACAATCTCTGAACATTAGTACTCTGTAAAACCCTATTCTGTGCTGCATGTGGTGACACAAATCTTCAAATTGAATTCTGTTATGGTCTCTGCATCTTCAAGTGACTTAAGTCTGATTCAGATTATGGTTTAGTGAATCTGATTAGCAAAGCATAAGTCATGTGCCTACATCTTCCCCATAAAGAATTATATGGCTATCATTTTCATTGGATGTGAAAGCTATATCTTAAAGCGCATGATTCCATAATTTTTAGAAGAGGCTCCAATTTTAGGCTAAAAATAATAACTGCCCAATATATTCCTCTCTTTTGGCTTTCTATAATTAAATATTTACTGGTGTGTTTCTCTTTTTTTAATATTCTATTTATTTATTCATGAGAGACACAGACAGAGAGAGAGAGAGAGGGGCAGAGACATAGGCAGAGGGAGAAGCAGACTCCAAGCAGGGAACCTGACATGGGACTCGATCCCAGGTCTCTAGGATCATGCCCTGGGCTGAAGGTGGCACTAAACTGCTGAGCCACCCTGGCTACCCTACTGGTATATTTCAAAAGTAGTGCTACACTACATTCAGGATAGCGTGATCTTTAAATAAATGGTACTGAGTTAATTAGATATACATATACAAATAAATCAACTTATCTTCTGCAAAGCACGCACACACACACACGATTCCAGGTAGATTGTAAATTTAAATTTGAATGCTAGACCATAGTTTGTAGAAGATAAGATAGAATAATATCTTCAGACCCTGGGATAGACAGATAATTTTTAAATAGTACCCAAAGTCATTAGCCATAAAGGACAATAAAGGAGAATATTTTAAGGATTTGGTCAATCAAAATACATTATAAAGACACAAAGTATAAGAACATTTTTGACATAAATGCATGCAAAAAAAGGTTTCATATCCAAAGTATATAATGAATTACTAAACTCAATAAGTAAAGGACACACATAAAAATAGAAAAATGAGCAAAAGACTAGAACAGACACCACAAAAGCAGATATCCAAATGACCAATAAACAAAAATTGCTCAAGCACATCAGTAATGAAGGAAACACAAATTTTCTTCTTAAATTGAAACCACAATACACCACAGAGAATGTGCAAAAATTTTAAAGACTGATAATACCAAGTATTGATATGAATGTGAAGCAACTGGAATTCTTATACATTGCTAATAGTAATGTTAATTTGTAAAATCTCTTTGAAAAACTAGTCAGTACTATCTACTAAAGCTGAACATGTGCATATTCTATGACCCACCAAGTCCACTCCAGTATATATACAACAGAAGTATGTGTGAAAGGTTTAAGAATGTGCAGAACAGCATTATTTATAACAACCAAGCCTAGAAACAATCCACAAGTCTACTAATGACAGAAAAGAGAAATATAACATAAAGTTAAGCAAAGGAAGCCAAACACATGAAAGAACATATTGTACAATTCCATTTATATGCATTCCAAAACAGATAAAACTAACTAACAGGGTCGGAAGAGAGAATAGCAAATACTTTTAGGCAAGGTAGACAAGAGTAATGGGCAAAGGGGCATTTCTGGGGTATAGATAATAATCTACTTCTTAATCTGAGTGGTGGCTACACAAATGTTTTTATTTTGTTAAAATTCATCTAACTGTACATTTATGACTTATGCACACTCTATAAGTATGCCACATTTGAAAAAAAAAAAAGGTTTACTTTTTTTTAAAAGGCTGAGAATACCAACCATGATAAAGCTTTGAAGCAACCAAAATTCCCATGGTAACTCCTGATGGTAATGGAAATGGGTATAATCACTTTAGAAAACCATCTGGCAGTAACTACTAATGTTGAACATACATATACTCTTTAACTCAGCAATTCCATTCTTAAGTATATGACCAAAAGAAGTATATTTGTAAATAAATATATATGCACAAAAATGTACATAATAGCATTATTATTAAGAGATAAAAGAACCAACAGGTACATGAAAAGGTGTTCAACAACACTAATTATCAGGGAAATACAAATCAAAACCACAACGAGATATCACCTCACACCTGTTAGAATGGTTATTATTGAAAAGACATGAGATAAAAATGTTGGTGGGGATGTGGCAAAATGGAGAACCCTTGTGTACTGTTGGTCGGATTGTATTGTGCAACCAATAAAGGAAACAGTAGGAAAGTAGAACTTTCCTACTAAAAAACTAAAAATAGAACTACCTTATGATCCAGCAATTCCACTTTGAGGTATTTATCTGCAGGAAACAAAATCACTAATTCAAAAAGATACATGCACCATCATGTCTACAACTATATTTTTTACAAAAGCCAAGAAATGAAAATAACTTAAGTGTCCATTAAAAGATAAATGGATTAAAATGTGGTATGTATATATGGTGGAATATTATTTAGCCATAAAAAGAAGGAAATATTGCCATTTGCAATAAGACCATTGCCCTTGAAAGCATTATGTTAAGTGAGATAAGTCAGAGAAAGACAAACAGTGTGTGATCTCACTTATATGTGGAACCTAAAAAAAACCAAACTTACAGAAAAAAGTTGGTAGAGGATGCATAAAATGAGTGAAAGTGGTTAAGAGTACAAACTTCCAGTATGAAATAAGTAAATTGTGGGGGATGTAACATACAGTATGGTATAGTTAACAATACTGAATTGTTTATTTGAAAATTGCTAAGACAGTAGATCTTAAAAGTTTTCACAACAACAAAAAATATTTTGTACCTTTGTGTGGTGATGGCTATTAAATAAACTTATTGTGGTAATTATTTCAATAATTATTTCTCTGTATATACCTATATCAAGTCAATATGTTATACACCTAAAACTAATATAATGTTATATGTCAATTATATCTAAATTTTTGAAAAAGGAAGGAGGAAATATGTATAGTAAAAGATTCTAAGAGATGGAACAAAAAGATGGGAATAATTTTAGATTAGGCTACATTAATCGATATGAGTGTACTTGTCAAAGTTTCTGGATTAATGTTGGAGGAAATGACTCAGGCATTATTTGCTTGGTTGGCTGGCTGAAACCTAGATGTAGCAGTGGCTGCTGTGAATGCTCACTAAGTGCTCCTCTGATGATTCCCTGGATCAGGGATATAAGATGACCCATTCTGAGGCTGTCAGACAACCTATTTCCTCTGCCAGTCCAGGGCTCATGAAAAACATAACCCAGTCAGATTCTATCCCTTGAAATGGACAAATCCAATATAAAATATATCTTTAAGTTTAAAAATTAAACACCAAGTTTATTAGTCAGGATTTTCCAAAAAAACAGAACTAGGATATGTATATAACATAGAAAGATATTGATTTTTTAAATTTGGCTTATGTAATTATGGAGGCTGGCAAATCCAAAGTCTACAGGGCATACCAAGAGGGTAGAGACCAAGGAATAAAAGCAGTATTATAGCCTAGCTGAAGAAAAAAAAAAAAAAAAAAAAAACACCAGAAAACCCAACTAGCAATCATACAATGGAATACTCTATAGCAAAGAAAATAAGTGTACACTTCTATGTTCATTAAAATTCTATACACTATTCAGAAATGAAAATGAAATGCATTACTGTCATAAATAACAAATCTCACAAGCATAAGGTTGAACAAACGAAGCCAGACACAAAGTAATTAAAAACAGTATTATTCTATTAATATAGAGTTCAGAAACAAGCAAACTAATTTATGCTTTTAGAAGACAAGACGGGTCTACGGCCATACCACCCTGAACGCGCCCGATCTGTCTAGAAGACAAGACGGTAGTTAAATTTGGAAACATTGGCAGTGTTGCTCATTGGGAGCATTTACAGGAGAGGTTTTGAGACAGTGACAATGTTGTATTTCTTAACTCTGGTGGTGTTTATTTAAGTGTGGTAATTCAAGGTGTTTACATATGAATCAAGAAACAGACTCTTAATTATACAGAACAAACTGATGGTTACCAGAAGGGAGGTAGGTGGGGGGAAGGGGGGATAAAGGATTAAGGAGTGCACCTGTGATGAGCACCAGGTGTTACATGGACGTGTTGAGTCATGATACTGTACACCTGAAACTAATATAACAGTATGTTAACTGGAATTAAAATAAAAACTTTTTAAAGAGATGTTTACATATGGTTTGTCAGTTTTTTTGTATGTGTATTGCATTTTTATTTAAAGAATTTATTAGAACAAAACATACAAAGATTTTTAAAATCTTTCTACCTAGCTTTAAGCAACCACATTCTTATTAGACAAAAACATGTCTACTACTTCCCCAAAGTAAGCAACACAAGGCCACAATTACCGCATCCAGATCTAAATCCAGTATCTCTGCGCTCATCTACTCCTTCAGCACTTATTTTACAATCTTTTCTCTATATTTTCTCTAATTTATACTAGTCTAACTGGTAAAGACTATGTCATGTAAAGTCATGTAGGAAAGAAGACAAAGGAAAACAAATTATATTTAAATTAAGTCTATAATAACTTATAAATATATGTGCTAAATATCAAGGAAAATAAGGCTAGATGCTATAGTTCTTATTTCAGCAACTGGTCCTGAAACCATAGCTGATGTTTATAACATTCTTCCTGCGCCATCTATTCTACATCCCATCTGCTTACAGCTGGCTCTCAACTTGGCAGGATTCTCTACCCCAGTTCATTGACCCAAACCTCTATTTCTGAGATATCTGAATATCTAGATGTGTAAACTTTTCTATTAAATTTTATCTCTGGATACAGCATTTCTAGAAGGCATCCCAATGTATATCCTTAATTCCATCCACATCCTGCCTGCCCCCATCATGTGAAAGAAATCTATTTTTCCTTGGCAGTCTGAATTCATTATCCAACTCTACACCATACATCTTTTTATATCTGTTCACTCAGTGACATGAGAAGCCCCAAATGACCAGATGCTCTTATGAGCTTCTAATTACAGGGATCTTTCTTACATCTCCTGATGGAAACATGTCTCCCTCGAGTACTAAGAGCTCTAAACCAGAAGAATTCAAAATCATGGAAGTAGGAAGCAAAATTTTTGTGACTAAGCTGTTTATTGTAATAGCAAGAGGTGTCATTCATATTTAACCCTCTTTGTCCCTATATCCATGTATCCTGATGAAGGAAGGAAATGCACCATTATTGGTCCTTGGTTGAGATCACTAAGCAAATCCTGTAGGGAGTAGGCCAATTCCTTACAGTTTATCTCCTAACCTGGGCTTTGTAGGCTTTACCATCACCTTCAAATCCCATGAGCATTATCCCCTTGTCCTATTTCTTGTGGTGTGAAGTGAGTTCCTTGGCCAGAGAAATGTTGTTTGAAATAACTTAATGCAAAATCCATGTCAGTTATGCTTTCAACTGCATTTAGCAGAAGACTCAACAAAAACATTGTGTAAACAGAAGACATTTAACAATATTAGATGATCAGTTTGTTTCAGAATCTGTTATTTCAACAGCTCATAAATCTCTTAAGGTTATTTCTCATTTCATACTTTAGTTCCCCTCATAGCAAAAAGCAACATATATATTCAGAAAAGAAAAATTTCATAGGATTAAATAAATTAAACCATGTTAAGTACTTAGATTGGTGCCAGGCATATAATAAGCACAGAATAAATGTTCATCAATGTTTTTATCATCATCATCATCATCATCATCATCATATTTTTCCTATTACTCTTAAGATACCCAAGGAAAATGAAATCAACATGATTATTATAGGGCCCTAAAACCAGGAAGAGGTCTAGTCTTTTCCTAAGAACATGGCTTCCTGATACCCACATGAATCTTGGTGCCAAAAGTAAGGGATAAACTCATATCTGGCATAGTCCTTTTATTATCACTTGGCCACTACACTACTCCTATTCATTATTTGGTTATATAATGTAGATAAGTTAACTTTTCTCCAATGTTAGAAGAGGAGGGTTAATGTTAACAGTTTTAGGACAAAACACCTGAAAAAACAAGCACTTAGCATACAACATAGTACCACACAGTCAAGGATGTGACATAAATAACCATAATATTGACTGAGCAGGAAACTCAGACTTTGTTTTCTCCACAAAGAAATCACTAACAGCTGTTTTTGGAGTAGCATAATATTCTGGATCATAAATTTTAAGTCTGTGTAAAATACTTTTCTAAAACACTATGAACCTATGCATCTCTCATTTAAAAATTTCTATCCAGTTCTGACCATCAATTAGGTAGTATACTACTATTGTCTCACGGTGGTTTCAGGACAGACAATTATTGATAGAACAAATATTTATACCACCTGAGGTCACGTATATGCAATAAGTAACACTGATAAACAATCTGATGTTTTGGATGATTTTAAAGATCTGGTTGGATCCTTGGAAAAGTGATATTAATGATTGTGCAGATTTCACAAAAAGCAACAATCAAAATTTCAATTCACTCATCACCCCGGGAAAGCACCTAAGTCTACAGGAGTCTGCTTCTGTTTTCTATTCCCTGCTTCTTTACAGATGATATGTTTTATCCCGATTGATTAGATGCAGTATATTTCAATAAATACAGTATAAAACAACAGTATTTGTCAATAGCAATCCACTAACATTGAGGGCTTAATATGTGTCATTCCCTGTTTTAATTACTTTATATGATCTCACTTTAATCTGGTCAACAAACCAAAAGGTAGATAGTATTAATAGCCAATTTCACAGATATATCAGAGCAAAATTCAGTGCCCTGCTCAAAAATCACTCCGCACATTAGAGGTTAGAACACAGGAGGAGCCTGCTTTTTTTGACCAAATCTCTGAAATGGGAACGATGAGTCCTATAAATTGATCTTGTTTAAAGGTTTAAAGTACTTACCATCCTAACTCCAAACTTAAGACTTAGGGTTTTGAGGCTTTAATATTAGTAATTTGATAATAGTCCACAAAATTCTGCCACTGAAGTTCTGAGACTAAAAGCTATAATATTATTAATGAAAGAAACATTTTCAAACAATACTATAGCTTATACTCAATAGATGCAAACTGTACTATTTGTATAACAGCTACTTGAAATCCCTTGTTAAAAAATTATTTTATCCATAGATTTCCTTAGGTTGAAATATCTCTGCATAGCATTTTTCAACTGAAAATCTAACTTGAAATCACCTTTTATAAAACACTTCTGACAAGGGCTTCAAATCTCATTCTTTAAAATGTTTTTCCACTATTCATCTCAAAACATGGCAATGATTATTAAATGTTTAGATTAATTAATTAGATGCCAACTAATAATCTGTTGAGTTCTTAGTTTATGCTAACCACTGTACTGGGCACTGGGGAAAGACTAAGTAGGAAAGAAAAGCCCTTGCCCTCATAAAGCCTACATTTTAAAAGAAAGTGCAAACTAATGAAAGAAGGAAAAAAAGGAATTAATTAGATATGGCAAGTGCCTAAATATTGGTTGGAGGGGAGCAGGGAACATAGGTTATATGGTCAGAGAAGACCATTCAGACCAAAATAACATTAAGGGATAAAGAGACACTGCTGTGTGAAAGAGGAAGGAAAGAAGCTTATTTTTAAGAGCAACCAGTATGTTTGGAATGTGTTGAGAAAGTACATATATAAGCATAACTGAGTTAATAACAGCAACAGATACAATTATTCTAACTAGGCTTTTCTTTGTTCTTCCCATTATTCTGGTTTATCTGTATTCTGTAGTCCTGAACTCTTGATATGAGTCAGTCACTGCTCCAACTTCCTGAACAGAGGCTAAATTAGGGATATTATTCCTTACTAAATATATATTATAAATGACCATAAACAGGATAATGTGTTAGCCACTCAGGCTGCAAAGATGGGTATGATTTTGCACCAGACCTTGTGAAGGTCAAATGGCATCTACACTAAAAAGCCAACAAACACAGGT
This sequence comes from Canis lupus baileyi, assembly GCF_048164855.1. NCBI lineage: Eukaryota > Metazoa > Chordata > Mammalia > Carnivora > Canidae > Canis > Canis lupus. The sequence continues at coordinate 22,795,527 of NC_132861.1, read as the reverse complement.
TTGAGTGACAAGTGTTCAGGGTATACATGATTGCTCAGAGTAGGGCCATAAGGTAACAGAACACTGGCTGGAGGGAAAAACAATGCACCAAGGAGATATTCAGTGTTTTTCTTTCTGACTCACTATAACCTAACTTCAGAGCACTGGCTGGCTCTGCCTACAAGTTCCAACCCAATTCTCAACGAGAAATCTGTATCATACATGCTGTTCGCTTTTAGTGTGATCTCTCTGATAGGGTTGAAAATCTTCTAAACAAGTTTTGGCATCTCTTGCTCTCATAGTTTTAGCAAGTTAATTACTCTTCCATAAGATGTGATTTCCTGGGATTCACTGAGCTGACATTGCTTCGTGTTAATTTATTCAAGTCTGAACAGTTACATTGATTAGACAACTCCACAGCACCAGGTTTCAATGCTTCTGGAGTTGCTCTCTTTGAATTTCAATGCAGTTAATGACAGAGGAGTGTGAAGCTGGTATGTCTTCTGTTATCACCTCTGTGGAAAGTTCAATAGACTTTTTTAGGGCTCATGTTAGGAATAGGTATTGTCTTTGTGTAGTACTTATTAAGGGGACTCTCTTAATAAGTTTCAGTAGTACCAAAGGTTAGGTGAAACAAGCTTGCCGTGTGATGCAACTTTTGACCTTTCAGGATAAGGGTTCTGTGTATAATGAAGAGTATTCCATTAAAAATGGCATTTTGAAGAATGATGGTAGTGTGGTGTGCGCCCAGCTCCTGACACAGGAAAAGTGCTAAGGTGAATTACTGACATTTCTACATGAGCTGCAAACACAGTGATGTAATATATGGAGGTGAACTATAGAACAGGACGAAACACAGCAGTGCTGATGTTAAGGCTGTCAACTGGTAAGCAGCTCACCCTGCCACATTGTTTAAGTGTTTTAGCATAATGACTATCTTTTTAACTCTTCACTTTTTCATCTCAGATCATTCCCACAATTTTGATCATTTTTAAAGATACCTTTATAAAGTACAGAAAGCTTCAAAACCCCATTGCAGAAAAAATTTACGACGATTTTTAACTCAGAGGGCTCTTGGTAGAACAGATAAGGTGTTTTAAAAAATACTGAAAGAAACAATGACTTTTTAGGGCTCTCATATCTTATGTTCATTTCCAGTAATTGCTTGCAGTCATTTTCATTGTTATTCCCCTCCATTGCTTCAAACCTTCTTTAAAAATCTGCTATCCTCAACAGCCTTAGTTAGTGATGCATTCGATGGATAGAGGAAGTAGGAAATTGGTGTCCAGTATACCAAAAAAGGGAGAGCAGTTAGCAGAAGGAAAAAGAAGAATTCAGTGGAAGAAATCCAGGCAAGCTGTCTGGAAAATGTAATTCCCAAGAATACAAAGAGACATTAGCATAGCTAAATTTTCTATACTACAAGGAATGGGTCTTTGAGGCATCTTATCAAGATATTAAAAGGAAAGGGGACTCAAGAAAGTTCGAGCAACTGCAGTCACTCAGATTACAGACAACTGGTTTATATAAATGCATAATATGCATATTTCAGTCCATCTATTCAAGCATGCGATTATTTGCAATTATTTTCTCTTATAACTAAACTATGTTTCTGTTGCAAGCTTTTGGCCTGTGGTGGAAAGTTAATCGTAACCGCTTGTCAGGAGTTGTGTAGAAATTCCAGGTGAATATACAATACCCATGAGAGAGAGGGAAACCGCCTGGTCTTTTTCATCCTCTTTTCATACTGGCTGCAAATGAGGACGCTCTTATTCTTTCCTGGCCTCTTTCATGGAGGGAACTCTATCCTGTTACAGTGGCTCTTCTGTCTGGTCCATCTGCATTGGTCATTTAGGACCCTCTCCAAATGTGCTACTGCTTTCTTCCCTGTACCGGAATATGCAGGACTTCTGTGAGGCCAGACATATAACACAGTTATATACATTCTGTAACTCTGTGATATTCTGAGGCACAATGGTCTTTCCTTTCCCCAACCCTGGAAAGGGAGAAAAGAATGTGGACAGGACGACCTATTCTTATTTCATCAAATTTTCTTTTGGGCCCTAGGTTTTTGCCAATAAAAGCCAATACTTTAGAAAATCCAAAAGCCTTTTCTGCTTTTCTGCAGCCTGATGACTTCTCTGAGACATGGACTGATCACTGACTGAAAAGGCAGAAGGACAGAAGAGAAGAAACACAAGAAAAGAAGACATTTGACATTAAAAAAAAAAATAGTAGCCCTTGACTGATGCCACCAGGATGGCAACATGCATCATTCCCAATTTTGCTCCCCTTTACACAAAGAACAACTAACAACTATTCATGGACAAGACCCCACTAAGAAAATCCTAGAACATGAAGAAGAGGCTGTAGCACCCCTCTGCATCACAGAAACCAAGGGTATTAGAAGGGTAAGAGAAGTGGCTATGCACTGACCAGAGGCTGGCACCACACCAACTTAGGTCTCCCCCAAACTTATTGTTCTCCAATGGGAACAGGGTGAACATCTAGCTCCCCCAGCACTGTGAGTTGATTCTTAGGAGTCCCCACTCTGATCTCACTTCTGGGGGATACAGGATAGTCTGTGGGGCTTGGTCACTAGAAATCTCATTGTGACAAAGAAGGAGGCAGAGCTTGCAACAACAAGTGCTCATATCTTGGCAGACCAAGTTCCCACCTGCAGTGCCCAAGTGGTAGTTCCAAGTAGCAGATGAAGATCCTTGCTGGCACTGGACCCTAGTCTGACCACTCTCCCCATTCCACAAGCAGAGGAGCTAAGTCATAACATAGTCCATTGCTGAGTACAGCTTCCAGCCACACCTGAGCAAAAAGCCTGGCCAGAACACTCAGAAGGCTACATAGCCCAGCAACAGTTGAGCATAGAGTCTAGCCATCAGAGTTGATCATCCACAGAGTAAAGTCAGTGGTGCCATTTGGTCAGGCAACTTGGAATACAAATCAGCTGGAGTCAAAACCACAAAGAGCCTTGCCATACTTGAAGTCAGTTCTCTTGCTCCGCCCAAGCAGAAAAAATAACTCATAGCTCCACCCACTGCTGAATTCAACCTTCAGCTCACCTACCAGAGAACCTAATGAGAGTGCACTGGAACCTGCATGGCCCTTCCAATAGCCTTGCTTACAGTGGCACTTAAACATAGCACAACTTGGGCTTGCCCAGTCTGCAGAGAAAAACCATTGGCCTTCTCTGGCCAGGGAAATCAGTGCATAGTCTTGCCTGATTCAGGTCCCCAAACAATAAACCACACACGTCTTAGAGCCTGTTCTGCTGCCCCAGGGAAGAAAGGCTAATTCATAGCACCACCTACCTCTGAGTACACTATCCAGCCCTGAACATCTAGAAAATATGATCAGAGAACCCAGGCAACCATGAAGTCCATTCGATAGCATCTCTTGGGCAGGCAACCAAGCCAGTAGTCCTATTCAACTGTTCTTAGCCAGTGGCATGCCCCCACCTCAGAGCTCAGGCAAATAGCCTTCCCCAAAAATATAAGCTAATAGTAAAGCCCGTCTGCCCAGGGATGTTACCAGCTGATACATCCAGAACACCAAGCTAAGAAGGCTAGTGAATAACTGTCTCTGACAAAGCAAAACTAAGGTCTGGAAGAGGAGATAGTATATTCAAATGTGCAAATACCAATGTGAGGGCCCGAGGCTCATGAAGAATCAGGTAAGCTTGACACTGCCAAAAGAAACTAATAAAGTTCCAATAACCCTAAAGAAATAAATATCAATGAATTGTCAGATAAAGAATTTAGAATAATTTTTAAAGCGGTTTAGTTAACTACAGGACCACAGACAACTAAACAAAATGAGAAGTTCAACAAAGCAATAGAAACCATCAAACAAAGAAACAGAAATCCTAGAGCTAAAAAAATATAATGACAGAATGGAAGAATTCAATAGAGAGCTTCAAAAGCAGACTTGACCCTACAGAAAAAAAGAATCAAAGACCTAGAACACAAAACATTTGAAATTATCCAGAGGAGCAAAAAGAAAATAAGACTGAAAAAAATGAAGAATGTCTACAATTATAGGATACAATTAAAAGAAATAATATCTGCATCATGGGAATTCCAGAAGGATAAGAAAAAGAGACAGGAAGTATTTAAAGCAATAATGACTGAAAACTTTCCAAACTTGAGAAGATAAATGGACATTCAGATCCTTGAGGCCCAAAAGATTTTAAATAGTTGAACCCAAATAGAGCTACACTGCGACATAGTACAATTAAATTGTCAGAATTCAGAGACCACAAAAAAAAAAAAAAAGAAGAAGAATTTTGAAAGTAGTGAGAGAGGGCAGCTCCAGTAGCTTAGCGGTTTAGTGCCACCTTCAGCTCAGGGTGTGATCCTGGAGACCCAGGATCGAGTCCCACATCAGGCTCCCTGCATGGAGCCTGCTTCTCCCTCTGCCTGTGTCTGTGTAAGTTTTTTTTTTTTTTTAAGATTTTATTTATTTTTTCATGAGAGACAGAGAGAGAGAGAGAAAGAGAGAGAGAGGCAGAGACACAGGCTTCATGGTTGCCTGGGTTCTCTGATCTTTTTGAGGTCAGCATTTCCCTGATACAGTGTCAGAAAAGGACACTATAAGAAAAGAAACCTACAAGCCAAACCCCCAGATGAATATCATTGCAAGGATGGTTCAACATGCACAAATCAATATATGTGATATACCACATTAGTAGATGAAAGAAAAAATCATATGATGATCGCAATAGATGCAGAAAAGGCATTTAACAAAATTCAATATCCATTCACGATAAAAACTCTTAACAAATTAGCTCTAGAAGGAAAATACTTCAACACAGTAAAGGCCATATTTTACAAGCCCACAGCTAACATCAGACTAAATGGTGCAAGACTGAAAGTTTTCCTCTAAGATCAGAAATAAGACAAGGGTCCCCACACCCACCACTCCAATTCAACATAGTACTAGAAGTTCTAGTTAAAGAAATCAAGCAAGAAAAAGAAATAAAAGGTATCAGAATTGGAAAAAGGTTCAATTGGCACCACTTGTAAATAATGATTTTATATATAAAAACCCTAAAGACTCATCAAAAATGTGTTAATTTCATCAACAAATTCAGTAAAGCCACAGAATACAAAATCAACATAAAAAATCAGTAGTTTGTCCATACACTAACTACAAATTATCTGAAAAAGAAATAAAGAAAGTGATCCCACTTACAAATAGCACCCAAAACAATAAAATACTCAGGATAAACTTAACCAAGGAGTTAAACTATCTCTACAATGAAGACTATAAGACACTAATGAAAGAAATCAAAGAAGGCACAAAGAAATAGACAGATATACTGTGTTCGTGGATTGGAAGAATCAATATGGTTGAAATGTTCATACTACCCAAAGCCATTCATTGATTTATTGCAAACCCTGTCAGGATTACAATGGATGGCTCTTTTTACAGAAGTAGAAAAAAACAATTCTAACCACAAAACCCTGGAGAGCCAAAACAGACCTGAGGAAGAACAAAGCAAAAGTCATCATATTTCCTGATTTCAAACTATACTATAAAGCTATAGTAATCAAAACAGAGTGGTACTGGCACAAAAACAGACACAGAGACAATGGGACAAAATTGAAAGCCCAGAAATAAACCCATGCATATACAGTCAACTAATATTTGAAAAGGTTGCCAACAACATTCAATGGAGAATAGATAGTCTCTTAAATAAATAGTGCTGGGAAAATTGGATTTTCACAGGGCTAAGAGATTCTTATACCACTCACAAAATTGTCACAATGGATTAAAAACTAAATGTAATACTATAAACCAAAAAACTCTTAGACAAAAACAAAGGAATAAAAAACCCTTCACATGGGTCCTGGTAATGATTTCTTGAATCTGACATCTAATGCACAAGAAACAAAATCAAAAATAAACAAGTGGAATTACATGAAACAAAAATGCTTTGCACAGCAAAAGAAACCACAAAACAGAAAGACAACCTACAGAATGGGAAAAATATTTGCAAACCACATATCTGATAAGGGGTTAATATCCAAAATATATTTAGAACTCATACAACTCAATGGCAAGTTAATGATAATAATTAATAATCCAATTTTTAAATGGCAAAGGACCTGAATAGATGTTTTTCTAAAGATGATATACAAATGGCCAACAGGTACATGAAGATATGCTCAATATCACTAATTATTAGGGAAATGCAAATTAAAACTCTAGTGGAATATCAGCTCATACCTGTTGAAATGACCATCACCAAAAAGGCAAAAGATAACAAATACTGACAAGGATGTGGAAACAAAAAAGTACTCTCTTTCACTGTTGATGGCAATGCAAACTGGTGCAGCCCCTGTGAAAAATAGTATGGAGGTTTCTCAAAAAGTTAAAAATAGATCTACCATATGATCTGCAATTCTACTTTGGGGAATATATCTAAAGGAAATGAAAACACTATGTTGGAGAAATATGTTCACCCCCATGTTCATAGCAGCACTATTTACAGCAGCAGAAACATCGAAACAACCTAAATGTCTATCAATGGATGAAAGAGTAAAGATGGCATATAATGGCATATTATTCAATCATAAAAAAAGAAGGAAATCCTGCCATTTTTGACAACGTGGATGAACTTTGAAGGCATTATGCTAAGTGAAATAAGTCAGACAGAGAAAGACAGATACTGTATAATCTCACTTATATGGGCAATATTTAATAAAAACAATAAAACAAGATATCTGGGTGACTCAATTGGTTAAGTGTCTGCCTTCAGCTCCGTTCATGATCTCAGGGTCCTGGGATAGAGCCCTACATCAAGTTCCCTGCTCAGCAGGGAATCAGCTTCTCCCTCTCCCTCTGCCCTTCCTCCTGCTTATGCTCTCTCTCTCTTTCTCTCTATCAAATAAATACATAAAATCTGTAAAAATAAAAATTAAAAATAATATAATAAAATAAAAAAACAAAGTCATAAAAAAAACAGATTTGTAGTCACTAGAGGCAAGAGGCAAGCAGTGTGGAATTTGGATAAAAGTGGTCAAAAGGCGTATCAGATAAAGGGCTAGTTTCCAAGATCTATAAAGAACTTATTAAACTCAACACCAAAGAAACAAACAATCCAATCATGAAATGGGCAAAAGACAAGAACAGAAATCTCACAGAAGAAGACACAGACATGGCCAACATGCACATGAGAAAATGCTCTGCATCACTTGCCATCAGGGAAATACAAATCAAAACCACAATGAGATACCACCTCACACCAGTGAGAATGGGGAAAATTAACAAGGCAGGAAGCCACAAATGTTGGAGAGGATGCGGAGAAAAGGGAACCCTCTTACACTGTTGGTGGGAATGTGAACTGGTGCAGCCACTCTGGAAAACTGTGTGGAGGTTCCTCAAAGAGTTGAAAATAGATCTGCCCTAGGACCCAGCAATTGCACTGTTGGGGATTTACCCCAAAGATACAGATGCAATGAAACGCCGGGACACCTGCACCCCGATGTTTATAGCAGCAATGGCCACAATAGCCAAACTGTGGAAGGAGCCTCGGTGTCCATCGAAAGATGAATGGATAAAGAAGCTGTGGTCTATGTATACAATGGAATATTACTCAGCCATTAGAAATGACAAATACCCACCATTTGCTTCAACGTGGATGGAACTGGAGGGTATTATGCTGAGTGAAATAAGTCCATCGGAGAAGGACAAACATTATATGGTCTCATTCATTTGGGGAATATAAATAATAGTGAAAGAGAATAGGAGGGAAGGGAGAAGAAATGGGTAGAAAATATCAGAAAGGGAGACAGAACATGAAGACTCCCAACTCTGGGAAATGAACTAGGGGTGGTGGAAGGGGAGGAGGGCAGGGGGTGGGGGTGAATGGGTGACGGGCACTGAGGGGGGCACTTGACGGGATGAGCACTGGGTGTTATTCTGTATGTTGGCAAATTGAACACCAATAAAAAATAAATTTATATATAAAAAAAAGAAGTCAACAGGCTCTGTGATAATCAAAGTGGCCAGACGGTGTGGCTTGTTCCAAGGTAACAACAGGGGTAGTGGTGACATCAGTCAGATTCTGGATATGTTGTAAAGGTAGCACCCACAGGATCAGTTGTCGATACAAACCAGTGGGTATCAGGGCCTCATGGACATGTAAAATCACCTTCTCCCCTTTGCCATCACAGCTAAATTCTTAATCCACTAGGGGAATTTCCAATTAGTGTTAATTAGAGTCTGCTACATTTTAAGCAAGCTGACTTCAACTAATGAGGACAACCTTCCAGGATGTTCCTGACAGCAATATGCCAAACATTTCCTCACCTCCTTTCCCATCTTCACCTTCTACTGTCTAATTGCTTCTCACTTCATGGGATGCCTTGGGATGGCATTGCCAGGACTACTCACAGTATCCTCCAAAAGAGAACATCTGTCCCAGAAATTGTATGACTAGCTGTCTTTCTAAGAAAGGCAGAACTTGCAACTGACTCCTAATTCTTTTTGGTAATAAAATTCCTGATCTATGCAACGCCTTTTTCCCATTTCTCAGAACTACATGTTAACAAAAGGTCACAAGCTGGCTCTAGCTCCCTGTGTACTTTGCAAGGTAATATAGTTCTGAAAAGAAAAGCTTAACTTAAAGGTCAAGATACAAAAATCTATTTTTTCTGACTATAAAATATTGAACATTTCCTTAGATTCATGGACCATGCTTTAAGTAGCCTGGATGGTATCAACATCCCTTTAAAGTAATGGGAATTTTTAAGTATCAGAAGATTGGAGGGAAAAAGAAACAGCGCAACATACACAGAGGGCACTAAAGCCCTTATCAACACAAGTCTTTGAAGCTTACATGCATTCCACTTTATGTAGAGACATAGTCATTCATGGAACCCACACATTTTACATGGCTTTGCTGGATAACAGCAACCATTGTTTCAGGATTTTTCTAACAAAGATGACTCTAAATTTGAATACTTTGAATTCTAGTGTAGTATTAAAAATGAATTCCATTTTAAAATCTGAGTATGTTCCTTTTAAGGGGGGAAAAAAAAGTCCCCAGGAAGGCTGGAGTGAAAGTTTTCAACAAGAGTGAAATAAGGTGACATCTTAGACACCCCAGGACCACAGCCAGCACTCCAGTGCCCCTAAACCTTCACAACTCAAAGAATTCTGCCCACAGTCCCACAGCCACAGATCTAAAACTAAAAGCTTTACTGTTGCCTGGAAATTCACTGACTCACTTTTCCAGCTTCTATGATGTTCTTCCCTTTTTCCTTTCATTGGGCTATTTCCACTGCTCGTGCCACCAGCCACAGCAACACATTTCTTCAACAGGTCACTACTATTAAGCACTCAGCAAATACTTCCTTACTTTGTAAATTCTCCAAGTTAAAAAATAAGGATATTTCATTTGCTTCAGGTCTTAATTAATCATGAAAAGACACAGCTGCAAGCAGCGTAAGGGATGAAACATTGAATATTCTTTCCTCACCTTTACCATTTGGGATCATGACAAAGAAGGCACAAGAAGTAGTATGAATTATGGAAACATGAAATAAAGACAATAAAACTGCTTAGATGTACATGATACTTTCTCTCTAGGGAAGCAGAGCCCTTGTGTCAAAGTACCTCACTTACAAATATACAGTTGATCCGTGAACAACATGGGTTTAAACTTTTCAAGTCCACTTATATGTGGATTTTTTCAATAAATGCAGTACGGTACTGTATTGTCTCTTCCTATGATTTCTCTAATAACATCTTCTTTTCCTTAGTTCCTTTTATTGTAAGAATACTGTATATAATACACAGAACATACAAAATATGTGTTAGTTGACTGTTTATGTTACTGGTAAGGCATCTGGTCAATAGCAGGCTACCAATAGTTAGGTTTTGGGGGAGCCAAAATTTATCGGCAGATTTTCAACTGCATGGGGTGGTCGGTACCCCAACCTTCATGTTGTTCAAGGGTCGACTTGTGACCCTTGTGACTTAACTTCACAAGTTGATTTGTTGATGGTGGTAGTGTTGTTTTGCCCTGTCTTGTTTTGACAAATATTAAGAATGCTGTAACCTCCCTACTCCTTAGTCCTCACAACCTTTAAAAAATGCAGGAAAGATGTCTGTTCATTATTTTATCGATTTGACTCCTGATTGTATTTGGTGATGGCCTAAATACTGTATGAGTCTAGTTGCAAGATCCTAAACTTGGTCGATATTGTAAAAAATATTATCTCTTTCTACTGGTTGATAATATAGGGTCATTAAGTTTAAGAATCAAAATATCCATGGAGGAGCAGTTTTAACTTATCGAAGTATAAGCTTAAGAATTCACTAATAAATCAGTCTAGGTATTTCTGTGAGGCCTATATTAAACCCACATCGTTTTAAATTTTCTTTACTAATGAAATTTATCTTCCTTACAGGTAAAGTTTTCCAGGAAGCACATATTTCATCAACATATTTGAAAAATAACAATTATTACTTTTTATAAAAAGACAAGTTTGGGGTACCTGGGTGGCCCAGTTGGTTAAGCATCCAACTCTTGGTTTCAGCTCAGGTCATGTTCCCATGGGTAGTGAGAGGGAGCTCCAAGTCAGTTTTGTGCTCAGTGGAGAGTCTGCTTGAGATTCTCTCCGTGTCTCTCTCCCTCTGCCCCTCCTGCCCCCCCCCTCACTCACTCTCTCTCTCTCTTTCTCTCTCATTCTCTAAAATAAATCTTTTTTAAAAAAGACAAGTTTAACTAGGGAAGTTCTCATTCTAATATTTCAGAAACATATTGTTACTTAAATTACTTATCCAGAAAATAGTTACCTTAAAAACTATTTTCTGCAATAACCTAATGATGATTAAATGTGTTCCACTATACAATTCAGATAGCTGTTTTCTATGCCCTTTGAAATTCTTTTAAGACAAGGTAGAGTACTGTAGAATAAAAGAACTTGAAGACAAAAGCAAGTATTGCTTTTAAAAAGCTGACAAAAATGCAATTGATTATGAACAGAAGAAAAACAATTTTGTATCAGAAAAACAAGGACTAGATATTGTTTGTTGTTTTCTTTGCAATGGACAAAAGCAGTATAAAACAATGAATGAGTTGGATATGTTTTGTAAAATCAGCAAACAAGTCAATCACTAATTTTACTGTGAAGATGTATACTTATATAATGAAGGCTTGACTTTTGATAAACAACTATACATAAGAACAAAATTGGATAAATAAAAAAATAAACATGCCCTTTGGACAAAGGTGTACTATTATGGGCCGTCGGAGAGTAATGAATTGAAGAAATATTCAACCCTTTTGTTGAGGTGGGGAGGATAGGATCTGTTTTAAGTGCTTTTAGATATGTTATCTCTCATAGTCAACACAATAGCAGCATGAAATAGGTAATGTTATTGCCATGTTAAAATAAGGATTTTTTTGATGTCATACTTTTAAAATAACTTGGTAACTGAAACATTTCTAAAAGGTAGTTTTCTAAGACTAGGATAAAAGGCAAATCACAGAAGATTATTTATTTGTTTGTTGACTTTTACCCCTTCTCAAAAGTAATGTGAAACAACACACAAATTATAGGTTAAAAAGGTTAATAAGTTGCAATCGTATTTCAGAACCATGAAAATAAAATGTAACCAGATAAATCATAGTAAGTTCCTATATCAGAAAGAAAGGTATTTAGCAATGAGTTCCTCGGGGGTAGATACGGTTTTTTCTTTTTTTTTCCTTAGAATGTCTCATATGAGGATTTATATATGGCACATTAAATAATGTAATAGACGGTGTCAGAGTAAATGAAGGAGCAGATTTCATATGCTTCTTTCTTGTTGCAACCTCCATAAAAACTGAGAACATCCCATTACAGTGAAGCACAGAGAGGGCATCTGGAAAGGGCAAAGCTGATAGCCAAGTACATTGCTTTTCAGCCATAGAATCCCACTCAAGGACACAACTTAAAGCCTGCTGGGGAGTCGATGTCAATTATTTCCCTGAGATGGTCTTTTCTAATAGATGCTTCCTTCAAATGGGTATTTTTAAAAGGCTAGAATAGGGCAATTTGGGGTTATATTCTTGGATGAAAGCCTGGGAAGCTCCTCTGTCTGCCTTTAAGGGTGGACCTGCTTGCTGTAGATACCACAAGAAACTTTACCAGTATTTTAACCCTGAGAGTAGCCACATTGCATGGGACACTGAACACAGGTGAACCAGCTTTCCAGGATTTTTCTCACATGGTCACTTTGGATTCACTCCTGGAGAGATTACACAGAGTGCAAGAATAAAAACCAATGCTTATAAGCATTAGCAATAAAATTTTAGTTCGACAAAATGCTTCATTCTCAGAATTTCTGTGCATTCAAAAACATAAAGGCTAACTAAAATGTTTATTTTAACAAGAATCAGTCCTTTCCTAGAGATTATTTGGAGGATTATGGTAGGGTTAGAAAAAAAAAAAAATTAGGATTACTTCCAAGGGTAGAATAGAAATTAAGGTTATTTTAAAGTCATATTCCAGTTTATTTCTATTCCTATTTTTATGTCCAAGATTGTATATCCTATTTTGAATAAGCCATATCATTTTTAATGTTATATTGAAGAGTTCACTAGCATATGGAAGTTTCTAAATTCAGGCAAAAGGAGATGGGGATTTAAATAATTTAGAATGATGACATTACCTTGTGATTTCATTTTCTACATTCTTGAGTAGAAAACAGACATTTCAACTCCACTGCGAGAATTTCACAGGCTGAGAAAGATGCAGACAGCAAGATAATAGACTCTTTGAAATCCCCAAAGCAGTAAGACTCCTGCCATAGGTTTAGCTACTGCCGTAGCCAAGCCTCAAACAGGTGAAAGTCACTTTCCGAAACCTACAAAGAGGTGACTGAAGGCATGGCAGTAGCCCCAGTGCCATTAAACAAGTTCATCTTCTGCCACAAGACTCAATTCTGTATTACCTGATACTTCTAAAACTACACTCACCTGTATCTGCTTCCTTCAGAGAAATCTTCCAAATACTCAATCATTTCTTGTACTTGTCTTTAAAGTAAATGAAGTCAGGACAAGCTGGTTCGCCTACTATGCATTACTTGAATTTTTCTTTTTAACCCAGGTAGGTAACTGCTAAGCTGAACCTTCAAGACCCTTATGACTCAATCAGAAAATAACTTTATTCTTTGCCCTACTGCCATTTAAGCTTACTCTGTGAGCCTAGCTCCTTTCTTAGGCCTGTATGAAATCTCAGGTAAAGTCCATAATGTCTTCAATCACTATTAGAGAATAGGAAGACTTCCATTCACTTTCAAGCATCAGAATAGTAATAGATGTACCCAGCCTAGTGCAATTTTCTAAAAGTCTGAATTTTATTTAAAGTGAAAGCGTCCTGCACCTCCTGGGTCTGACGAGCTCCAAAGGCGATAATGGGGCTATATTCAACTTCTTTTCCATTTCCCTCCCTCACTGCCTCTTCTCCCAGCTGGTTTTCTGACTCTGATTTGGGTCCCTCTGGGTCTGGAGCAGAGGGAAGAAGAAAGGTAAAAGGCAGAACAAGTGTAATCTGGGGCTGGTTTCTAGCTGCAGGTGTGTGCAGTCACCCCCTCACTGGGAGGGCTGAATAAAGCTGATTCCTCTCCTTGGCTGGCACCTGTGGCTCTTCAGTCTGGCCTGAGAACAATCGTCTACACTTACAGAGACAGCAGCAATAAACTTTCCGCTGGCAGGCATGTTTGGTCCTTCTGTCCCCTGTTGCAGAGTCCTCTTGAACAGGATTTCAAGAACAGCTCTCTCTCCTGGGGGATCACATCTGGTTTATCGCCCCTACCCCTGCCCCTGCTGCCCCCATTCATCTGTTCAGCTTTTCCTTCCGCCCAGCCATAGAAGGACCAGAGCAAGCCTGATCCTGAGGAGTCCTCAGACAGGACTTCCCCTTTTGTCCCCTACTCACACCGGGACTTCAGGAATCCAGATTCATATTTTTTATCTGATCCTCTACCGCCCTCTTCTGGACCGTCACTTCCTCAACATTTTTGGGTTGTGGAAGACCCCTGAATTCAGAGCACTTACCCTGGCTCTGCTTTTCTGATTTAATTGGAACCTCCCTGGTTTTGGTGTTGCTGAACAGCAGCAAGGACATTATCTATTATGTCCTGTAACTTGTCCCTGAAGTTAGATGCAAAGGAAGTGAGGTTCCTTATCCTATGCCCCTTACCCATCCAGAAGTAGAGATGAATGGACCTCTAAGCTTTCTGCCATGACATCAAAATTAAAGGGAGATTCCAGTGGCACCTCTCCTAGTGTATCGGAAGTGTGTAACTGGAATACTACATACCGGCTCCATCGCCTCTTCTGTTGAAGAAAAACATCTTCAATTTTTTGTTAAAGTTCAGTAAACTGATCAGGTCAGCAGTCTTCTTGGGGAGCAGTCCAGTTACCTCTATAAAGACCAGATGGACCACTTCCTAAGGCAGTTGGTTCTCATTGAAAGATCTTCTTCAGGGTGTATGACAAGATAGTGCTATCTACCCAGGGCATAAACTGGTGCATGATGGGGGACATTATTCTTCACTACTAACATATTTCCTAGATTTCATCTACTGAGTTCCAGTTATTTCCAACAACTCCAGGGCTGTATGACTGTGTATGGTCTCTAGGTAAACTGGCCATTCCACTAGATTTTGAATCCAACTGGCTTACATTTGGAAGGACGTCTTCTGCTATCTTGGGTCAAAAGATATTCATCACCAAGGGAAAGAAAATTTGATACTTTATACAGTATGCTCTGAGGGTAACCTGCCTCAAAATTGCCTGCAATGCTTGGTAAATATGAAGATTTTCATGCCTGCTCCAAAGACACTGAACCAGAATTTCTAGGATTTGAATGCTAGAAATTACATATTGAAGAAACACTGGCTAATCCTTATACACACACAGCAAATTTTGAGAGCCCTGAGATAGATGATCAAAGAAGTAAAAGCCAGAGAAAATATACTGTTCTAAAAAATCATATTTTCTTTAAACCTTTGATCCTGAGTTTTTTGCCTGGTGACCTCCACTTCTGCTCTTTTATATATGAGGTTGAATTTAACAACTAAGAGGTAGGAGAGGGAAAGAAGATATAAAAATAAGAGTAACAAAGGTAAATTTCCCATTTACAAGGAAGAGTATTAAAAGATGCCACCTATAGGTGTTGAAACAATAAATAAAAGCATAAGCATATGATAGCAAATGATAAAGGTCATCTCAAAGATCTAAAAGTAGTGAACAAAAGTGTATATTTTCAAGACCAGAAGCAGTATTAAATAAGCTAGATCTACAGGATAATTTTTAATATAGATAGGTATTATTTTATATTAGCGTTTAAATATACTTTTCAAAATAAATTTTATTAAGCACACTGATATACAATGAATTCTAACTTTTAGTGTGGCTCCTACAGACTCTTCCTCCCTCAGGGTCTGAGGGATTGCTTCAGGAGTGTCTTCTGAACATTCCAGGACCTTCTTTTCCTTTTAGGTCTGGAATGCTTTGAAATGTCTGCTTTTGTGCTCTTATTAGCTATTTCATTGGTGAAATCAGCATCTTTCTGCTATCAAAAAGGGAAGAGAAAATGAAAATTAAACTTTTTCTTTTAAGAAAGTGGATGAGAAGGAACTCCCAGTTTCCACAGAGCAATGACACTGCCCATGAACACTATTAAACATCCCCTGTTAACAGTTGCACAGAACATAACAGTTAAATCATTTCATGCTCAATGTAGTAGGAGTTGTATTCCCTAGAGCACTGGTAAGGTGAAGGCAAGACCTGACCATTGATCATAAGCTTTTATTTCCACTGGATACTTTCCAGTGTTTCCAATGATACATACACTATGGGAGCTCTTTCCCTGAGAAGGTTCTGTGTGAAAGATGGACATTTGCCTTAATTTTAATGTAAAATGGAAAGAATGTAAGAAAGGAAACATTTATTGAGTTCTGATAGTATGCTCAATATTTTAAATTACTTTATTTCATTTCATTTTTATCCTGTGAAGTAGATTATTAATTTCACTAATTTATTAGATTGGGGAGACTGTTATTCAGGGAGGTTAAGTAGTTTGACCAAGATCCATTTAGAAAGCAGTGAAGTAAGATTCAACCCTCAGTCTGTCTAAAAATCTATTCAGGGCTACTGGAACTGGTAGATATGCTATGGGAACTCCATCCCATTACGGGATTCTTTCAAGGACTAAGTATTGTATACTAAATAGAAAGGTTTCTATCAAAATACAGCAAATGTTAGTTTCTTTCTCCTTCAAAAACAAGGCCTCCAAAAAGAGTCTCTTGGGGTTAAATGAGATGAAATTGTCTCCCCAACTTGAATTCAGACTCCTTTGCAGGCAGGAAATTTTGTGTTCATCATGGTGTCCATAATGCTTAAAATTATGCACAAGGCAGATATTTACTATTTTCTCCTGCATATTAAATGACTAAACAATGAGATGAAAGAAGATGGTATTAAAGATTTGATTCCTCATCCAAAAGATGAAAGAATTAACTGAAAAGTCTAGAAAACAACAAAAGAGATAAAGATGGACATTTTGACATAATCAGTCTGAGGCACTCATATTGACATTGCCTAGGCAAAGAGTCATGTCAAAATGAAAGTACTGATTTCTTCTTCTTCTTTTTAACCAAGTACTGCATGACATAGAAATTGCCAGCTTCTTTCTTCTTTTTTTCCTGGGGTCTAATCACAGATATGTTGCTTATAACCCCTGCTCCCCTGTTCATGAATCTGGCATCATATCTACAACCTACAGGGAAGCTTATAGTGTGAATGTGCAATAGCCAGGCTGGTATTAGCTGGTGAATTCCCAAGAACCCTTGTAACTATTGGAGTCACTATGATAATGGTCATAAATAGTGTTTATGATCTCAAGAGATGTTTGGGCTTTGAGTTGTACATGTGTCAACTAGAATTCAGCCTGTGGTATATAGATAGCTCTGTGCTTAACTCCATGGACTCCTCCAAGAGCTTGAGTAGATGACTATAAAAACCTTCCAGACTGGTCAACGTGTCCATTATACATCCAATCGCCCTGGTTAACTTGAAATTCACTTTCACAAATCCACATTTTCTTTACACACGCTACAACACACATCTACAAATACATGTAGACAGCTACAAATGAGGAATGTGGCTGGTTGGTGAGGGAGGAAAGATATATAAAAATATATTAAATCTAAGATTATGTACAAAAAATCAGTTGTTTCAAGTGGAACATTCACACTATGGTGAATATCACTTCTGTCCTTCAGTCTTTAATCAAATAGGACATTCTTCACCTCGATTTTTAAAAGTTATCAGCTATTTCTGATGCATTTTTTACACTCAAAATTAATCCAAAGTCTGTGCTATGACTAACAACTTCCATTATAAACAGTAGCATCTAGCAATTGATTTATTATCTACTCCCACTTGCCATAATACACTTTGGATCCTTTTTTAAAACCTTGTGAGATTCACCTTGGTCCTACGTGGCTAAGTAATAGAATCAAATCCACTGTGGTCACAGCAGAATCCAGGTGCAATTTTACTTGTCATCTTGAAAAAGCTCAGACCTTGCTTCCAGATTCAACTTTCTCTTGAACTTGGGGTCTGTTTTGCCTGGTTTGCTCTTTGGTGAGTTATCATTTCTTCTACTTTAATGCAAACCCTGCAAAATGCCAACATAGCTGGTCTTTTTACTGACTACATTTGAACAGAGGTCTGCTTTACTACCTTTCTGACTAGCTCCATTTGTCTTCATGACAGCAAGTTAAATAAGAGCACTAATTTTATACAGAGAAGAGGGTTTTCCTAATGAAAAATGAGCAATGTTAAATCTACAAAGCATTGTGGGAAATGAGTCCATTTTGTTTCTCTGAATTTCAAACCCTGGAAACATCACTCTCAACCCAGTGGAGACCCACCTGTGTATTTGGAGAGCACCCACTGTACTCTCTAAATAGATTAAACAATTAAAGTCCTGGAAGATCTACTGAACCATACAATCTACTCCCTGATAGGACAAGATACCTTGAAGTAACAGATGTTGGATTGGTTTGTGGTATCAGGATGTTCCTGCTAAAATAGATTCTATAACTTCCCTTGAAGAAATGATAAATAGACCCCTTAGTATCATTTCCCCTTAATCTCCATACAATATAATAATAAATATCATTGCACAAGTAATGTGACCTAAATATCTGCCTAACCTTCTCTACCTCCTGTTTAATTTCTTTCTTATGATGTAGAATATGAATTTCTTGTTATCAAGGCATAAATGAAAATGACCTGCCTCTCCAAGAGAAGAAACGCTTCAATTAAAGAAGAAAAAAGAAGGCAAAGAAGAGAACTCTGACTTCTTAAACCTATCCACTTGAAGCTCCACCCTCAAGAGTTGGCAGGACATTGTAAGACAGACCTGGCATGTGCTCCATGTGTTCTGTGTGCTGTAACACGATCTCTGTTCATAAAAGAGATAATCCTTCAACTCAAAATTAGAGTGAAAAGAAAGAAAATGAATAGTTCCATCCTACATAATTACCTATTGTTCTGCTTCCATTCTAGCGGTTCTTAACGTGGGACCTATAGATAGAACTGAGAAAGCCCATGAGGTTGGACTAGAAAAAAATAAATCTTTTATTATCTTAAATGCATTTAATTGAAATTTAGCATTGCATTCAATTATATAAATGTAGAAAAGAAGTATTAGTGATATCTGTCATTTTGTCACATATCATACTATAGTTGTCACAGACATCTCAAAATATTATTTATGCTCATGCCTAATTTTAAATCATGGTAGTTATTAAATCTACTTCCAGACTTCATCCAGTTTTCCTGTTTAAAGGTGCTTGTGCACTTGCTGTGATGAGGACCAGGTGTTGTATGGAAGTGTTGAATCACTATATCGTACACCGGAAGCTAATACTACACTGTATGTTAACTAACTGGAATTCACATTAAAAACTTCATAAATAAATTAACCAAATAAATATTCTTCTGCAACTGAGCTGGCCAAATACTGGATAATTCCTCATCTCTCAGAGTTATCTAGTTAGCAGTGAAATCAAGTATTTGCACATCAATACCCAGAAAATGACTATGTTTTCCAGTGTTCCGTGTCTACACCCATTTGTGGACCAAATGTGGAAAAAGGAAAACTTACATGTTAATGTTTTTAAAATCTAGGTGGGTCCAGTTTCAATTCCTAATCTTCCATAGGACAGCACAGTTTCTGAAACATGAATAGGTCACAGTCTACAAGTAGTTAGCCTTCACATTGATAAATATTAAAAAGATAACAATGAACTTCAACTTCCTATATTTTAAATTATTTTGTCAATTATTATGTGAATAGAAGCACATTTATTACTAGATCACAATCATGTTTAATCCGATGGTAAAAGCATTTTAATACAATTGATTTCCCTTTTAATTCTATAGATTTTATCATCTGAATTTTACAATATTATCCTGAGAAGGGATTCATAGGCTTCACCAGACAGCCCTAAGGTGTCTGTATGAGTTCCCTATGCTGCTGTTACAAATTACCACAAATTCAGAGGCTTAAAACAACACAGATGTATTATTTTACAGATCTGGAGGGCAGAAGTCGAAAACGGGAATCATGAAGCTAAAATCAAAGTGTCAGCTGAGCTGTGCCCTTTCTGGAGCCTGCCAAGGGAACCTGTTTCCTCACCTTGAGAGAGGCACACATGTCTTGGCTCATAGCTCCCAGCCAGCAAGTACATCTCTCCAGTCTCTGCTTACATCATGGTAGCTCCTTTCACCATCTAGCCTCCCTCTTTCCCTTACAAGGAAACTTGACATTACATTGGGCCCACCCAGATAATCCAAGAGAATCTTAATCATGTCTGCAAAGTCCCCTTTGCCAACTAAGGTAATATAGTCACAGGTTCCAGGAGTTAGGACATGCACTTCTTTGAGAGACTACTGTTCTACATACTATAGTGTCCATAACACACACACACACACATACACACACATAGACATAAAGTTAAGAACTCCTGTTGTATTTCCTACCACCCCTTCTGATATTACAAAGATTTCAGTGACATCCTACACAATTCAAAATAATGTGCCATGCTCTTTAATTTTATTCAAAATCTTATTTACCTAATAACTACTCTTGAGATTCACAGTCATGTTCTGGAGAATAGGGTAAACATTGTAAACACAAAGTCTGTAACATTAACTCCAAAAACTCAATGAAAAATGATTATATACACAGATCTAATAAGTTGAAGTCTAGAATTTGTGCAAAATTGGTACAATGTATTGAATAAAGCAAAATTATTTCAAGAAGAGTGTTTTTCTATTGTATATCCCTTTGACTTATCCATGTAAAACCTTCAGTGAACAAATTCAAAAGTCTGTTTTTTCCCAACAAGAGGACACCTAAATAATCTGTCCTTAATTCTAGGTCAAAGTTGATTAACAATAGCAGCATTACAAGAAGTAGTTAGAAGAGTTACATTTTATTCCATTTGAATTTTATTAAGTTTCTCTCAACTTGCCATGTGATGCTGGAAACCTTGTGCAGAGCTGGTTTTCTCAAAGCACACATGCATTCTCCCTCTCTCTTCTTTACTAAGTAAGTATTGATAAATTTACTTGGTATTCTTAGATATTTAAAAACCTTACACAGAATGTATAAGCACAGTATCAAGTGTTTGTAACTAATGATCAGCTTAAGCTCTCCCACTCTCCCCTTCCTACCTAACAAAAGAGATTAGAACCTCAATGATGTTCCAAGAGCCTGCCTGGTTTGACAGCATGAAATCACCCTTCCTATTTCTTCACCATTGAACTGATATCTCTGTTGTGGTCTTTTGTAAAGATCTGACTCTACAATTGTTTAAAACTACAAAGCATCTTCTTAAGAGATTACCGGTGACTACCTTCAAGTAATAAGCATTAACATGAATTATCTTAACATGTAATTTGCTTATATGATTCTAAAGCTCCAAAATAATCCTAATTTTGCTATTTTATAATAATAATAAAAGGTTTTCTTTTTATTCCTAGATGTGTATGCAGAGACATACACACATCATAGTATATATACCTCATGTCAAAAAGTCATATTAAAAAAAAAGAATGGGGGCACCTGGGTGGCTCAGTGGTTGAGGTCTGCCTTCGGCTCAGGTCATGATCCCGGACCGGAGTGCCTGGATCGAGTCCCGGATCAAGCTCCCTGCATGGAGCCTGCTTCTCCCTCTGCCTGTGTCTCTGCCTCTCTCTGTGTGTGTCTCTCATAAATAAGTAAATAAATAAATTTTTTTAAAAGAGAAATAAAATCTTTAAAAAAAAAAATAAAAAAAAAATAAACGAACTAATTGACAGAAATGTCTCTACTCCCTGATATATATGGTTATAATGCTCTGTATAGTTCAGGCAGGCAGGCAAAGTTTTCAGACACTTTTCACCTTGTTGCTTTTTTATTACAAAGCTTCTGCAGAATTCATTTTACTCTAGAATAAAAATCACATTATTATCCTCAAAATAAAGAATTTTAATAGAAAAAATTCTCCAGATATTCTTAAACATTTTTGTAAAGTCATGGTTTCTTAATCAAACTTGAAGCTTTCTAGAATCAAAGGACTTTAATAGTCAATTTCTGCCCTTTCCCTCATTTACATACAAATTCTTTTCTCCTACTTAAATGCCATCAAGTTATCTTAAATTAGTCATGAGGTGGGGAAATAGGAAGAGCAGAATATTCTAGGAGGTAAAATAATTATTTCTTTTGCAGTCCAGCACAGCTAATTGTCTTTGGTGCTGTGCTATTTAACAAAGGAAGCTCAGGAGGGGTACTCTGTCTACCTGTCTATATGCACAGGAGTGCTGTTGCCATCTTAAGTAATTCACCAGTAATTCTCTCCTGAATGACTTTCTACAGTTAGCACCACAACAGGACTGTTATTTTGGACAATGTGGCTCCACCAGATTAAATATGTAACATTTAGAGTTTGCTTATTTATTAGCTTTCATTATTCTTTGTCCGGAGAAAAGCTAAAAGAAATGTGGGGAATTAGTGTGGTATAATGGAGATAAGTCCTGATCTTAAGTGAACAACTACCACTATCCACAAGTGGCAGGACTTGGAGTGAATCATTACCTCTCCAGGCCTCACCATCCCCAACCTGCTCCGTGCTTCTTGGCAAACTTAACATATAGATTTCATTTTTTTTTAACTCTAGCTATATTGTTTCTTAAATATTTTAATAAATCTTAAAGCAAAAAGTAGAGTAAAGTAGCTGACACACCATCAATGAGACAATGCTTTTTGTTCAATGTCATTAAGAAAAAATGGATCGGAAGATAGGAAATGCAGTCCTATTAACAGTTGGAAAGGTTTCCTCGTTGGAGGTAAATGTGCCCTGAGAATGCTGGTGAGACCCTAAGAGAGAATGTTTTAGGTGAAACTGAGCTTTATTAGATATGGAATGAAATCTGCCAGATACTCCAGACAGGGAGAGGGTCAGGTAGAAAAGGGAAAAGAAAGCATGGGGTGTGATCCAAGAAAAAAGTAACAGAGCATGCCTGCAGTGTAACTTCTCCTCAGATCATGATCATAATAATTACTAAAGTCATTAAAGCCGAGGTGGGAGTGAATCTTGTGTAGGAATACTGAAAGACAAGTCTTAGGTTCTACACCAGAGATCAGCAAACTTTCCTCTAATAGGGCCAAACGCAAGTTATTTCAGTCTTCATGGGTCACAGGTTCTGTGTCCCAGCAATCAACCCTGCCCTTGTATCACGGCATAAACAACATGTAAATGAATGGGTGCATCTCATATCTGTCCTAATAAAACTTTATTTTTGGACACTAACATTTGAATTTTATATAATTTGCATGTTCCACAAAAGATTACGCTCCTCATTTTTTCAACCATATAAAAATGTAATATCCACTCTTTTTTTTTTTTTATTCATGATAGACATAGAGAGAGAAGACATAGAGAGAGGAAAAGAGAGAGGCAGAGACACAGGCAGAGGGAGAAACAGGCTCCATGCCAGGAGCCCGACGCAGGACTCAATCTCGGGACTCCAGGATCGCGCCCTGGGCCGAAGGCAGGCGCCAAACCACTGAACCACCCAGGGATCCCCTAATATCCACTCTTAATGCAAGGGGGATTACAAAAATAGTCGGCAAATTCAACCTATGGTTCTGGTCATAGTTTGCCAATTCTTGCTCTAGATCAGTGAGAAGCAGAGGAACCAAAGCAGCATTTATCTAGGTATAAAGAAGTGACCCCAGCCACTCAGCAATTGAAGGAAGAGTTCTAAACTATCACTGCCTGGGGAAGTAGGTTTGATTGAATTTAATCAGATCCTTAAGAAGTAGCTTGGGCCCCAAATGATATTTAGATTACAGATTGAGCAGACTGGGAGTGCTGGCCAGGTGTATTCATTGTAACTCTGCAAATAACTCAAAATAACTTTTATCAGTATGAAAGAAAAAAATAGGAAGGTAGAGTTAGCAAAAGGATTCAAGTGTGTCTCACTGAACACAAGTACAAGATAGTATGAAGTAAGTCTCTAAATTCCCGAGAGACTCTTGGAAGAGATAAAATAACAAAAGCCTTGAAAGAGAGGAGTCAAATTTGGAAATCTAAAAAGGATTCCAGGAAAGA
This sequence comes from Canis lupus baileyi, assembly GCF_048164855.1. Taxonomy (NCBI): domain Eukaryota; kingdom Metazoa; phylum Chordata; class Mammalia; order Carnivora; family Canidae; genus Canis; species Canis lupus. The sequence goes on along the minus strand of NC_132861.1, from coordinate 22,771,854 downwards.
GGAAGAGCTTGAGTGACGGCCCAGAGGCACCTTATTGTCAGATGTGCTGTGAGTCACCCAGAGAAATTAGACTATGTTAAAGGAAATGCATGGTGGCCCACCCATCCCATCTCCTGCCTGAGCTCTGAACCCCTCTCTTACTTTAAGGCAGGACCACATCTGAGACCAGAATATAGGAGCCGAAGGCAGGCATGCCCAGGAGCACTCACTCAGCTGCCCTCAGGTAATGTGGCACACAGAACTCACCCAGGAACCAAGAGCCTAGGGAAAGGCCTAAGGTTTGAGCAGCTGAGGTCATGAAACTCCAAAAAGAAGGGGTGACCAGGCCTATGCACCAAAACAGAGAATACACTGAATTGTTTGAATTATATTGGCTGGAATGACTGACTTCCAGGAACGGGTCGGTGCTTTTCTTTTTCTCTATCTATTCACCTCATCCACCTCCAAGGAGGAAAGTAAGTTCTAATAATAGTCAAGGTAGAAAGGGCTCCAAGGACACAAGCATACTGCAAAAGGGTGGGGATTATTTTAGAATACAGAGAAAATAAAAGGAAGTTCTGAAGTAAATAACCATTCAGGCTCTGGGTCCTCTGTACCCTTTTAGGTGGCTTCTTCCCGTGGGAGCGGGGCTCAGTGTGGCAGAAGCAGGGAGACCAACCCTGAGCTGCTCTTTGCAGGGGAGGAGCCCCCAGCCGGGAACACCTCACAGAACTTTTCATGGATTTATCTTTCCATGCCCTTCTTCATCTTCAGAGTGATAGGATCATGCAGTGTCAGGATCAGAGGCCCCAGGCCTCTCGGAAGCAGAGGCTTAGATGAGAGGCCAGAGGACCCCAGTCAGCCCCCTTGAGGTCTGCTCACCAGGACCACAGAGGTGTGTAGCCAAAGTCCTGCCTCGTGGTAAAGAGGCATCCTCTGCTGGACTATCCTCAGATCACTTTGTCTCCTTCAGGAACCTATGAGGAGGGACAGAGCTATAGTTGAATTACTGATGGAAAATTCAGGAATTTAGCATCTGAGTCGAATCCTGTTCCATCAGAAACTAATTTGTTTCCATGCTGGAGGTCAGGTTGACATTCTGTACCTGAGCCAGGAAGAGGGTATGGGCAGGGGCTGGGCACACAGCATGGCAGCAGGCCCAGGGGCAGGGCAGCAAAGGAAGGCACAGTATTCACCTGAGGGGAGGAAATGTGATGGGGAAAAGGAGCTCACTCTGTTCAAAAGAGGTTACTTTCCTTTTAAAAGACTCAATAGGTAATCTTGGTGCTGTATCTTAAGGCCTGGGGAGGAAAGAAAAACTTCCCAGATTGGTCATCAGAAAATAGTCCAAGTCTGTTTCTATCATGTGCCTTAGGGAGAGATCTCTCTGGACACCTTCCAGGATGAACACAGCATCTGTGCTGGCACCAATAAGGCAAAAATAACCGGGACTATCACCCCTCCTCCCTTAGATCAGAAACTGATCATTAGTTGGAGAGAGGGAGCAGTTTTTGCCCACCTGGGACTATGCAATTAGAAACAGTCTGGAAGGTTTTATGTTTTTCTCCGAGGCAGCCGAAGGGATGAAGAGCAGAGAAATGAGAAAGATCGACAAGGGACAGCGCTCTGCTCAATCTCACATCTTCTTGTCGGAAACGTTTAGAATGCAAGAGTTACTGGGCCTTGTGGAATATGACTCCCATGAGCGGGCTCTCTTCCTTGCTTACATAGGGATGTAGCTATCCTGAGGTGGTCAGAGGCCCCAGGGCATGTGACAGTTTTGAATAGTATTCTTGAGGGGAAAAAAAAAATACTTGTGCAACTTATGCTCAAAGAGAGAAAGACTATCAATGCTCAGATTTCCCTACTGTGTGACATTTGGTTTAGGATAGAAAAGAAAATGCAAAACTAAAGGCATTGTGAGTCTTCTGCATCTTTGATTCACTCACTGGAGGCAACAAAGAATAGAGTTAATAGGTGTTCTCTAGCTTTTGGCCTGCAGGCTTGCCTATGCCGTGCTATTCTCAGACTGAAAGGATAGAAAACAAGCTTTACCAATGGCCTCCTCCAGAATAACTTTAAAAGTCGTTGCTTTAAGAGCTATATTAAGAAATAAAGATGTTGGGGACACCTAGGTGGCTTAGTGGTTGAGCGTCTGCCTTTCGCTCAGGTCATGATCCCGGGGTCCTGGGATCAAGTCCCACATCGGGCTTCCCATAGGGAGCCTGCTTCTCCCTCTGCCTATGTCTCTGCCTCTGTCTGTGTGACTTTCATGAATAAATAAAATCTTAAAAAATAATAATAATGATACTTCCTGAAACCAGTGTAATGTAGCATTTGTCTCTGAAAATAGGCTGCATATAATCACTATTCAACAACCACTCATTTTCTCACTTACTCTCAGCATATGTATATTACATATGTATTATATAAATATCTTCTCTTCCAGTAAAGGCTGTAACACACATACACATCAATACACACATACAAAGACTCAGCTCCTTTCTTCAAGGAGTTTACAAGTGGTTTGGAATTACTGTTGTAATTATTCAGTATCACACGATACCAGATGCCACTTCCAAAGTTATTTTTTCAATCAAAGCTCTTAAAAGCTGATTTTAGAGATAACGATTTTATTGCAGGAAAACTATATCATTGGGAATTTCTAAAAACACAGAAAGATAATATGCAAATAACAGAGTCAAGAAGCAACAAAAGTTCTTAGACTTTTACTGCACTCCTTCTCATCACTGCTACAAACTTTCAAATTAGTAAATTGGGGCTACAGAACAATTAGGCTAAAATCCAGGATGAAGTCAAACTTTTCTACCAAATCATTTTAATTATCAAAAGAAAAACATAATTTCACAAATGTTTCTGTACTAACAAAGGCCTAGTTCTATATGTAACCTACCTTACCATCTTAACCATGTCTCTATCTTAGAAGGGCTACATGTTTTGTTGAAAACCAATCTTTTCCTAATATTATATAACTGAATACTTCTTTTTTTTTTCAATGTATTGCTATGGCATTTGATCAAACAACAAAATTAATTGTAATGGAAGGACCTCTGATAAACTTGGAGCCTCAAGGAAGTGATTAATTATAATATGAGGAAAAATAAAGCTAGCTTCAGAAAGAATAAGAATTAGGGATCTAGAATACTCTTAACTGCCACATTGGAAATATCATCCGATCTCTTTTTTTCTCCAGTATGCAAATTCCAACTTAGGGAGGGAAAAACAATAGTGAAGTATATAAGGTTAATATTTCTTTTCTTTGAAGTAATTGGTAGAGAACTGGAAAAAAGAAGTAATGGGGAGAATGGTAAAAATGACACATTTCACTCAACATATATTCAGGGTAATGTTTCTGCCAATCACTGTGCTAGAGACTTGGAACACATAAGTGAACAAAATTCAGGTTACCTTCCAAGGAGTGACCTATTTGCTCACACTGGAGAAAACATTTCTTAGTAAGATGCCTGCGTCCTCTATGTCTTTCATCCCTGACCACATCCCTAAAGTCTCTTTGCTAGTGGAGCATTAATTAACAGAAAAATGACTCAATTGTCCTTCACTGTTTCATCGTTCCAGGTCCCTTAAGCTAGAAGACTCTGGGCTAGCTTCAGCTCTCCACATTTTCTCTCTTCCTCTGTTACATTGTCAAGCCAGCCTAATCTATCACAGAAATGGCTCTTCAGTTCATCTTCTCATCCATCTTATGCTCTTTCCCTAATTTAAGAACTCGAGACCGCGGCGGTGAACTGATGAAACACTCAGTGCCTCTTCCAAGCTCTTTCTCTCCCCCCTTAAGTCCTTTGCACTAACACAAGAGCTATCTTCCTGCAGCACATGAAGATCTGATGGTGTCTCACTATCATACTTGAAAACCTCAGCTGAGAAATACTGCCAAGCTCTTTTGAGTGGCATTTAATCCCCTACAATATGGCACAGCTTAACATTTAGAGTCCACTGCACTGTATGCATCCTCACACCTCGTGCTATGCTGAATTATATCCCATTCTTCCAAAAACAATCCAAATGCTGCTACTTGTAAACCTCTCTCCCACTGGTCTATGTGCAGAGTGCTCTCTTGCTTACCACCACATCCCCAGACTACACTGGTCGGAAATTTCTGGTTGGATGCCAGAAAAAGAGTAGAGGCTTATGGAAAACTAGTCCTTGAAGCAAACGCATGTGGATGGACATGATCTGGTCAGACATTGGCAAGGTTTGAGACTAAAATGACAAATCTGAATGTATAGGGACCTTAAAATCTGAGGGGAACAAACCCAAGTGCAAAGCTGGCAAAATCTAATAAGGAAAAAGGCATACTTTCCCTACAAGGCATTTGATGTATCTGTAGAATGGTCACGAACAGTGATTCTCAGCCTGGTGCTTCTGTAGAGGACCCAGGACTCCACTCCTGCATTCTCAGGGGTGTTCTCATAAGCACAGACCTCAACGAGGCTGGAGCCTGACAAAATGTAACATTACAGCCCATTCATAGCAGCTGAGCGTTAGGCAATGTCACTTGCTTCGAGAATAAGGAACTATTTCTCTTACGTTGACTAACAGGTGGGTTTCAAATGTTTTTGGTAGCATCTGCTTCATAATGTTCTCTCTTTGGCATACTTCCTAACTCTAAGACTTTTTTTTAATGAAAATATTACTGCCATGCAAAGGAGAGCTAAAAACAGCATATGCAATTTTATATAACCAGGCTTATCCTGGCATGTCAGGTCACCTTAATCCCTCAGTGAATAAGCCCTAGTTGAACGACTGAGATATTTCCATCCATTATAGTCTCATTTCTTGAATGTCCAAGGCATCTGTAACCATGAGCCAATTACCATTGTAGTTCATTAATCATCAGCTTTGCTTAATGCCAAGAACTGGAGTGAAGCTGCTTACATTGTTTTACTTAAGTTTCTCTAACAAATGCACAAAAATGAATGGCTGGTCCTATAAGAAGAGACTGGTCTTGTCTAGGCTCTGGATAAACTGCACATTAAGCTTCATAAAACATTTCTTCCAACAAAATATGGCATCTCGTGCAGTTTATGTGTGACTTTAATAAGTTTTAGCAATAAGCCACAAATTCAAATACCATGTATAATATTTTTGTTTTATAAAGTAGATATTGGACTATTCAAAACATATCCAAAGTTTTTACTGTACTTAGAGATCAGTTATGGGAGTATTTTTTAAAATCTATGTTATCAAAAACTGCAGCCTGTGATGTGCCCAATGAACTTAAATTTGAAGCCTAAGCCATCTAAAGTATTTTTTTTCCAAAATGAATACAACTTCTCATATAGAAGAATGTTTTTATTTTTAAGAAAATTATGTTTAGTTTAGCACATACAGAATTTTAATGCCTTCATAGAGCCGTAAAAGAGTAACACTGCAAAGGGGGTGCTTCTTGTTCTAAATGGACCCCACATATTAGAAAAAATAATTTTATCCACAAATGGGTAAAAATTCTATGAGATGGATTTTGGCTCAATAATGAAAGCATGTCCTGATCGTCAGATGTTCTAAAATAGAATGCAGTACTTTGGCAGAGCCCCTGGGTGGCTCAATCCATTAAGCATCTGATTCTTGATTTCGGCTTAGGTCATGATCTCAGGATCCTGGGATTAAGCCCTGCATCAGGCTCCATGCTGGTCTTGGGGCCTGCTTAAGATTCCCTCCCTCTTTCTCTGTCCAGCCACCCCCCCCACACACACACACTTGCTCTCTTTCTTAAAAAAAGAAAGAATGTAGTATCTTGGCAAAGAGAAAAAATTAGGACCAAGAAAATAAAGGGAGGCTGAAGCTTGAGCACAGGAAACCATCATAACTTCCCAGTGCAGAAAATTATGACTTTTAAGAAAACAGATAAAATTTAAATTTATGTGTTGTTCTATAATTTAATTTTAGGTATTGTCATATCCCCCAGGATTCTGAATCTCTAACACAGAACTTCAGGGAATGAAGGATATGAATCATACCAAATAGGCCAATAAGAGTAGAAAAAGGGAACGCAGAATGGAAATGGAACATTCAGAGGAATAGCAATTCAGAGTCAGTAGAAACTGAAAAGAAATAGAAGTTTCCCAGGACTCACAAGGAGATAAACACAAAGTGGAAGATTTAAGCCAATTTTGCTTTGGATTTCAGAAGACACTGTGAGTCCAGAACATATCTGGGTTATTACCATTGTTTATCCAAATAGATTCAGTACCTATTATGTGCCAGCCACTAATCTCAGCTTTGGAGATAAGGTATGGCAAGTGGAGCAGAGAGAGTGGAAGCTGAAACTGGAGAGTCAACAGGAGCAGACCATGGGGCCTGATAGGCCTTGAGAAGGGCTTCCGTAGTGAGTGGGAGTCTCTGGGAGAGATGGAAGGATGCTGGAGAGCTCTGAATGGAGGAATAACTCAACCTGACTTCATTCTGTCCAAGGTGTTTGAAATAGTCTAGTACCATGGAGCAAGGGAGGAAACAGACCAGCCTGAAGGCCAGTAGTTTGAAGGTCCTCCAGGTAAGCGATGGTGGCAGGATGGATGTTTTCAGTGGAGATGGTGCGAAATGCACATCGTGGATATATTTTGAAGCTAAAGAGGACAGGATTGGCTGGCAAATTGGACATGGGGTACAAGAGAAAGAAAAATCAAGGAAGAATCTAAGGTCTTTAGGCTGAGCAGCTGCAAAAATAAAACCCAATTCAGATCTCCAAATCAGGGACTTTTTACCCTGCCTTTAAAGTCTAGGGAGATAGGTGCCTGGGCAGCTCAGTGGTTGAGCATCTGCCTTCCATTCAGGTCGTGATCCTGGAGTCCTGGGGTCCAGTCCTGCATCAGGCCCCCTGCGGACAGCCTGCTCCTCCTTCTGCCTATGTCTCTGCCTCTTTCTGTGTCTCTCATGAGTAAATAATAAAATCTTTAAAAATCAATCAATCAATCAATAAAGTCTAGGGAGAGACAGCACTGAAAATGTGCAAGTGGCAATATTAGAATAGGCAAGGATTTTTCAGCCACATTAAGCCAGTTTCCTTCCTCATTCTCAATCTAAAACATAAAAAAAAGGCAAGGTTTCTCCATTTTTAACCTACAAAGACTTAGGCTTTCAACAGTTTTTAATAGTACTTTGTAAATAATAACACTTCATATGTTTTCATTAAGTGTAATTAGCATCTTATTTTTATTTTAAATAACTTTTAAGCAGGTTTTCATTATTTGCAATTTTCTCATTTGGAGGAAAACTGCCTTTACTTGTGAGCAGTCTATATAACTTTAGAAGTTCCTTGGATGAATATTAAGGTAGCTCTGAAAACATGACCATAAGTCTGACCCTGCATTAATTCTGGAGGGGTATGGAAAAAGGGAACAGAGCAAGTTAGAATCCAACTACTAGGGACAATTTGGACTATGTAAGGCTACCGAAGACACACTAATCTCTGGGCCTGTTTCCAGTTGCAAATTTAAGGTGAAAAATGTATCACAGCACTAACATAAGGAAATGTCTTACTTTTCAGATAAAAGCATTTAATGAACTATGTTGATATTACCAATGTTTGGGGTCTATCTTTTTTTTTTTAATTTTTTTTTTTTATTTATTTATGATAGTCACAGAGAGAGAGAGAGAGGCAGAGACACAGGCAGAGGGAGAAGCAGGCTCCATGCACCGGGAGCCTGATGTGGGATTCGATCCCAGGTCTCCAGGATCGCGCCCTGGGCCAAAGGCAGGCGCCAAACCACTGCGCCACCCAGGGATCCCCTGGGGTCTATCTTTACTAACCAATAAAAATAAAATTTGGTCAGAGAAAAAAAAATCATGACAGTTTACCTGCTTCAATCTGACAAACACTAGGACCAACTTCTTTTTGGGGAAATATGACCATTTTTAGCCATAACTAAAGCCAACATCTCCAAGAGGGTTGTTCCCAGAATCACACGGTGCTGTGCCCACTCTCCTTCATGAGGATGGGTGAGAGCCCCCAGGAAAGCAGACTTCAGCCTGGCTGTCCTTCAAGCTCTAGCCTCACCCTCACACACTGGGAAAGGTAGGACCAATCGGCACTAAACCCAAACTATTATAGTTTTTGTTGCTTCTATTATTTTAATCACTGTATTCCTTTTGCCACTGTTGCACAAAATGTTTCATTTCCTTTCAGCAGCTCTTAAACTTTCTTGCCTTATGGACCTGTCAGGCAGGCTGAGGAAGCCTATAGGTCCTTCTCAAAATCATGTTTTTAAATTTATTAACATGAAATGCACAAGACTACAGAGAAACCAGTTACCCTTCTATTACTCATAGAAGGCAGTTCTATGGCAATCCCCTTGGCAGTCCACGGACAAAGTAACGGTTCACAATGATTTCTCTTTAGTCATCTTGGAAACCCATTTCAAAATTACTTATATTTTAGCTCTCAGTCTTTATGTCAAACAAATGTTTTCTAAAGTAAGATTGTTCATCTCAAGCTTTAAATAAATTGAGAATTAACACAGACTTTGACAGTTTTGGCCATTAACGGAAGTGGTTAAATTGTCTGATGCCCCCCTAACAACCCAAACTACACACAGTGCAGGTCTATAGCCCTCATCCCAGCATTTCATAATCCACATGTCTAACACACTTGCCATAAGGTAAGCATGAGATACACTCAGGCCTGCACAAAGGCAAACATTCCAGACTGCTTTTTCATACATTAATGCAGGCATGATAGCATAAAAGTATAATCTGGAATAACAAAAATATAACCAGGGCAATGGCAGGAGCTTCCAGAGCATCTTTATTATTCACCAGGACCTAGTGCCTCCAAGCTTTTACAGGTTTAAATGTAGAACAGCCTGAAACAGAAGAGTTGTACAATAATTCTTTTTTGAATCATTAATGATGACGATAGAGCCTTTACCCCTTAAAAGGGATTCACACATGTTGGATTCATGTATTTTATTTTGATATACAAGCTGGGTTCTCTGTTGAACAAATTCAAACAATCAACTGTTAAAGGTTCTGGTACTTAAAATATATACATTACATATATTTTTATGTATATTACACATATGTATTATACATGATTACATATGTATTATTTTATTATATATAAATATATTAATTGCCTGAGCTGTGTTCCATTTATTACTAATTTTTTAAAGAAGATGACAGAAAGCCTCTGTGGCTTTCAAGACAATGACCAAAGAGGTACACATTCCTGGTTGATACCACAGGGTCTAACAAAATCCAAAAAGACTTCAGATTTCAAGAATTGGCGTGTCCAGAAATTTTATATTTCAATCAGCTTTGTGGTCTGTCAGATAATAAGCAGAACAAAAGAAAGATTTCCAGATCAAGAATGAAAATCCAGCAGAAATTAGGTTTCTGAACAGTGAGTGTTACCTGTGTGAATAGAAGGGGAAATAAGAATGGCCTCCTTTCAAGTAAATTATGAAAATAAAAGATCAGTTATCATCCGTAGGTGATCCAGGTGAATCTATCCTCCTACCTCCATAATTATTAACCCCACCACATAGTGTACTACATGAACCTAACCTCCAGTCAACTAGAAACTTTGCTATTTTGTAGTTTTTTTCAAAGGTTCTAAAACCCCAGTTCTATTTCTTGAGATGGTTTTGATGTGCCCTTTAATTAGGGGCAGAAAGATGACCTAAACTTTAAACTCTGTAATACTTACTGAGTTCCCTTCCAGTGTATGATTAATATGACTTTCTGCTTTGTTTTTAAATAAAACTGAAAGCCATCGGCTAAATTTGATTATTAGAACTTCCCTGAAAAAAAATATTTAAAGTGTTTTTAAAGTTCTCAATGTCCCAAAAAAAAAAAAAAAAGGTATTCTAAAAATTACAGTTGGAATTGTTTGGGGATTACTTTCTATTAATTCAGTGAAAATCGTTTCTTATATATCAATTTGCCCCTTTAGAAATATTCTGATTAATACATATCAGTAAGAGTCTACTTCTTAAGTTAGCTACTTTAGGCCACAAATAATAGAAAATCTGACTCGGAGTAGTTAAACCATAGGCTATTTCTTGTGTATTAACAGAAGGCTGGACAAAGCAATCCCACAGGAGCTCCAGGATGACTCTTGGGTTTGCTTCCTGGGTCTTGGTTTTTCACATCCAGTTTGGCCACAGCCAGTTGGCTACTGCCAGACATAACAAGTTTCAACACCAGAGAGAACATTTCCTCCCACCCTGTCCTTTCAGGGTGGAGCCTCTCTTAGAAACCCCAGATGTCTTCTCCTTACGTGTCATCGGCCAGAACGGGATTTCATGCCCCCAAATCAATCATGGCACTGGAAAATGGGATTACCATGATGGCATTAAACAATCACAACTAATCCTCTGGCCTGGGCATGCTGTCACTCACATAGCCTCAGGATTCTTTGGGCAAGAAAAGAGTAAGGAAACCCAACAATGTCTACCACACACAACATATGCTACATACTATGTACCCATTTTTTAAATCTTTAAAAGAATACCATAGTGCACATACTTTTAATTCATAAATGAAGAAATTAAGGCTTCGGTCAATCCAATGATTTGACAAAGAAACCCTAATCATAAGCAGGCAAGTCTGAGCTGAGGACTGACTCGCTTCAAAGATTCTACCCAAACTACGCAATGGCTAATACAACCAAACCACAAAGAAAACAATGGGCCGAGTTACTCTGGCTTGAAAGCAACAACTTTAGGCTCTGTTCGCCAAAATGTGATTAGAATTTCAGACCATTTCATGGAAAAAGATGTTCATGTGTATCTTCAAGATATCCTCCAAACACTAGTGGATTCTTCAAAGAAAAACTCTCTCTGAAGTTGAGATGACAGGAACCATCAGTCCAGGAGAGGAAAAATATGACCCCTTCTACAGTCTCCATAAACTGCTGCCATGCGCCTTGAGACCAGAACAGGTCATATGTCATAGGTGGCATCTTTCTGATGATCTGAGAGCCTCATAATTGTTTATTGACTCAAGCCCAGCTTCACTTCACTTCTGTTTTAGGAGAAACTATTGTTCTATAATTTAGTGGTAAATGATTTTTGAATAATGAGAATTTGAGGGAGGAAAGAAGTTATATGAAGCGAGGCAAATAATTGAAGATGTTCATAGTATAAGTCATTTTTCTCCAGAAATAGCACCTGCTGGATTCCCTGTCTTTTTTCCCTGAGTGAGGAAAAAAAAAAAACAACAACAAAAAACAAGCTCTATGTGTATGTGTGTTAAAATATTGATGCTTGGGTATCACGTGGCACAGCAGCTGCTATTCATAAAATTAGGCAGTAACAAAATTGAATATTCTCAACAAGATGCTAATTATTTATTCCTACTTGATAGATTCTTCCTAAAATCTCCTATTCCTGTTCTGTCTGCAATCCTCCATCAAGGAAAAGCATATCACCATCTTTCTGTGTCATTAACATAATGTTTTACAGTAAATGTTTACTTTAGAAATACTTTCAATCCCAAATGCTAATGAAAATATAATTGTATTTGATTAGTGAGTAGAAGTGATAAAGAAATGACACCATGGGGCCATATCCCCCCATAGCACTAGCATTCAGCATTGCTAGTTGTCATTCAGTGGTAGCCCTTCATGTCACATTTTCTTTTCCTTAAAATGGAACTTGTAAAAACTGTTTTAAGAAAACAGTTTATTTTGGTACTGGTGGTGCAAGAGGTTACCAAAGGAAATGTGTTACATATATTTTACTTAAAACAGCCACATAATTGATCTGTCCCAGATGCCTTCCCGTCTACTTTTGCTGGCAAAATATGAAAACAGCTCCAAGAGGCAGAGTTAGGAATATGATAGACTTCGGTTGTTTGTGGGAAATGAGAGAAAAGAATGAAGCAATCTGCAATCTGAAATTGCACAAAATATAAATTCCATTTTTCCTTAATTTCTATGTTCCATGCTTTTTCTAAGATATGCCAAGAAAATCGTTTTCATGTTTCATGTAATATCTAAGGAAATTTGTCAATTCTCCTCACTATTTTTATTCATGCCTGTTAGCTTAGAAATGTATTTTTAAGTGCTTTACATAGCCCTGGTCATCAATCATAGGTATATATGGAAACAAAAACAAATGTCAGCTCTCTCAGCATTTTAAATATCTCTTTGAATGTTTACCATGAGCACACAGCTTTATTTGGCCTATATAAAAGCCTTACTTTTAAAACTTGACAGTTTACAAAGTTCTGGGTGCTACATACTATCTCATTTGTTCTCACATAACCACCCAACCCTTGAAGTGAATAGGTGGGTAATAATTCCTATTCTACAGATTAAGGTGGGTTCCAAGAAAGAGTGGTGTCCCACAGGTTGTGGCAGAGTCTGGAATAAAACACGGGTCTTGGCATTACAGTCATCATACACAGCATAAGGCAAGAATACTTTAATAGAAATGCAAATGAAAAATCTAGTTGCTTCATTCTGGTTTGTTTACACATAGCCCTACAAACACTGTTCTGGACAAATGCTTTCTTCAGTACTGATGCCAAAGTCTTCTTGAAGTTGGTGTTCAGAGTAGCTTAGCATTAAAGTAAGCCCAATAAAGTAAACCCTAATGTCCTATTAATGACATTCTTCTCTCTTGTTGATTTTTCCATTTTGATTTTTTTAATATATTAACATTCTTATCAAAAACCTATTGTCATTTTGTATGTCTAGAGATGCAAAATTAAAGAGTTCTGCAATGACATTAACTTCGCCATATTTGTAGACCTGCAGATCAAAAGCCTGTTATTCATTAGCTGATTTAAATGCAAATTATTTGTGATGTAAAAACCATGATTTTTGGTTTTTTTATTTTTGTTTTATATAGACATTTGTAGCTATGAGAAAGTGCCTTTTCATAATTTTAACTGTGTACTAACATATTACAGATTTGTGCAAATGTAGTCAGATGTATTTTTAATTGCTCAAAAGTTGCCATGGTTCAGAGTGGTTATCAACATAAATTTTAACTTTGTTTTAAAAACAAACTAGTAGAAAACAGTTTGACTTCAAAATATTAAGCATAGGTCTAGTTATCATATGACCCAACAATTCCATTCCTATCTATGTACCATGAAAAATAAGAATATAGATGCACATGAAGACTTTGTTCTCAATGTTCAGAGCAGCATTATTCATAACAGCCAACAAGTGCAAACAACCTAAATGGCCATCAACTGATGAATGGCTACACAGATGTGGCATGTCTCCCCAGTGGAATATTATTCAGCAATAAAAAGCATTACATGGAACAACAGAAGTGCTACATGGAACAACAGATGAACCCTGAACCATTATCCCAAAGGGAAAAAAGACACAAAAGACTGCATGTTATATTGATCATACATGTAGAATAGGTAGGTCCATAGAGACAAGGCAGACTAGTGGTTGCCTAAAGCTGGAAGTTGGAGGCAGTTGCGGATGAACAGAGAACAAGTGCTAATGCAGACGGGTTTTCTTTCTGGGAACAGATATACCTCAGAGATACTGTGGGTTCAGTTCCAGACCGCCACAATAAAGCAAATATCACAATATTGCAATTCAGATGAATTTTTTTGATTTTCCAGTACATGTAAAAGTTATGTTTACACTTTACTATACTCTATTAAGTGTGCAAGAGCATTAAGTCTAAAAAGCAATGTGAGTACATTCATTAAAATCTACTCCATTGCTAAAAAATGTTAACCATCATCTGAGCTTTCAGCAAGTCATAATCTTTTTTGCTGAGGGAGGGTTTTGGCTCAGTGTGGATGGCTGTGGAGTGATCAGTGTGGTGGCTGCTTAAGGTCCAAGTGGCTACAGTAGTAATTTCTTAGCATGACAGTGAACTTTGCCATATTAAATAGACTCTTCCTTTCACTTGAACAGTTAGAGGCCATTGTAGAGTTATTAATTGGCCTAATTTCAATATTGTTGGCCTCAGGAAATGTGGAGGCCCAAGGAGAAGGCAAGAGATAGGGAAACACTGGAACAGTCAGAAACCAAGTAACAGTTAAGTTCATGGTCTTAAATGGGTGTGGTTCATGGTGTCTCCATATAACCACAATAGTCACATCAAAGATTCCTGATCACAGATCATCAAAACAAATATAATTAATAATGAAAAAGTTTGAAATATTGCCATGAATTATGAAAATGTGACACAGAGACAAGAAGTGAACAAATGCTGTTGGAAAAATGGTACCAACAGACTTAATCAATGCAGGGATGCCACAAATCTTCCATTTGTAAAACAAAACAAAACCATGGTAATCTGCAAAGCTCAATAAGACTAAGCACAATAAAAGGAGGTATTCGGGTACTGAAATATTCTAAAAGGTGATGATGCTTGCATAATTCTTAATATATTAAACTGGGATGCCTGGATGGCTCAGTGGTTGAGCATCTGCCTTTGGCTCAGGTTGTGATCCAAGGGTCCAGAGATCCAGGCCCAAATTGGGATCCCCACAGGGAGTCTGCTCCTCCCTCTGCCTATGTCTCTGCCTCTCTCTCTCTTTCTCTCTAGGTCTCTCATGAATAAATAAATAAAATATTTTAAAATAACAATAAATATAATAAACTGATAAGAAAAAATATATTAAAAACACAGAACTGTACACTTTATTTAAATCAGTGAATTCTGTGGTATATCAAATATATCTCAATAAAACTGTAAAAGCAAAACAAATGCAATGTTATAGCATTTAGGCTGCTATAACAAACTATCACAGACTCTGGTTTAAACAACAGACATTTATTTCTCATAGTTCTGGAGGCTGAAAACCCAAGGTCAAAGTGCAGCTGCAGTATCAGGTGAGAATTCACTTTCTTTTCTGGCTTTGTGTCCTCACATGGCAGAAGGGGCTAAGAAGCTCCCTGGGACCTCTTTTATGAGAGCACTAATCTCATTCATGAGGGCTCCACCATCATGGCCAAATCAACCCCCAAAGCCCCCACCTCCAAATAGCATGACATTGGAGATTAGGTTTAAGTGTATGGATTTTGAGGGACACAAACTTTCAGTCTATAGCACCCAGTACACCCATGCCGAGTTTTCCGACTGGATATTTAAGAGTAACTGAGTTAAAAGACCTGGGTTCAGATCCTGACTTTGTTTAAGCAGTGTATGACCTGGACAATCACTTAATCTCTGCTGTTGCTTCCTCTTTTTTATGAAAAGTAAAGTTTCACTAGTGACTAAAGCTCAACTCTAACTCTACAAACTAATATTCTGTTGATTTTTATTTTCATAAAGCAGACTAAGAAAAATGTTTTGTGATAGAGACAGACGGGGATGGCACACCTTGTGCTGCTCCAGATGCTTTTCACTGGGAGTCTCAGACATGGTGAAAGAGGGTATGCTATTGCTGGGGCAGCCTTCCAGCTAAGGGAAGTTTGAGCCACGTAAATCATATGGCTGTAATGGAGCCAAGATGTATGTGTACCAACTGGCTTGAAAGACATTTAAAACTTCACTTTTTAAAAATCCATTCTAATATGTGTCTGACACTTTTTACTATAATGTCATCAGATTGTATAGAATCTGCAGACTTATGGAATTTGAATTGGAAATATTTTTCCTATCTTACCTTTATGTGTTCCCTAGACTATGGAATCTATATTGTTTTTGTTTTTTGATATTTTCAAGAAGATAAAATTCATTGTTGGGGAACCTGGGTAGATCAGACAGTTAAGTGGTCAACTTTATTTTTTTTTTTTTTAAGTGCTCAACTTTAGATACCAGCTCAGATCATGATCTAAGGGTTATAAGATCAAGCCCCACATTGGGCTCCTGCTCAGGGAGGAGTCTGCTTGAGATTCTTTCCCTCTGTCCCTCCCCTCATTCTCCTCATTCTCTCTCTCTCTCTCTCCTACTAAAAAATAAGTAAATCCTTAAAAAAAATTTTAAAGGATATAAGACTTACTGTTACATAGGTTAACTCATATTTCATTTTATTTTTTTAAAGATTTTATTTATTTATTCATGAGAGACACAGAGAGAAAGCGAGAGAGGCAGAGACACAGGCAGAGGGAGAAGCAGGCTCCATGCAGGGAGCCTGATGTGGGACTCAATTCTGGGACTCCAGGATCATGCCCTGGGCTGAAGGCAGGCGCTAAACCGCTGAGCCACCCAGGGATCCCCCTCATATTTCATTTTAGATGCCAGCTGCTCATTCTGACTATTTAAAAAGTAAAGGGAAAACACATCCTCTGTCTGTGCAACAATGGGGCTTTAGCTTGTTATAAATTTAGCAGTTCTTTTTGTTTCTTTTCACCCACTCCAACCCTACATCTCTCCCCTTCCTCAAAGCAAAAGGAAGTCTAGAAACCAAACACACAGAAAAGGTTTGTTATGTGATTAGCTCCCTAACCACCACCTTCCCCACAATGCAACATAAACACACACATAATTAAGATGAGAAACAGTACATGTATAGCAATCTGAAAGACATACAGATATGTTAATAACAC